>NW_024543874.1:1622500-2822500 GCF_018167655.1 Microtus oregoni
TTTTGCTCTTGGCCATTCTTACAGGTGTAAGATGGAATCTCAGAGTTGTTTTGATTTGCATTTCTCTGCTGGCTAAGGATGTTGAACATTTCCTTAAGTGTCTTTCAGCCATTTTAGATTCCCCTGTTGAGAGTTTTGGAATAGGTACTATTTCAGGTGAGAAAACTCAGGCAAATGGAGGAAAGCAGCACTCCTAGGCCACACAACTAAAATGTGGCTAACACTGAACCCAGCGTTAACCTAACAAAGTGGGTTTAACTGTTCTGCTATGCATCCTCTCAATCAAGTAGACATGACGCTCTGGACAGAGGGGCTCTGGGAAGAAGACGGCTTTGGATAGTTTCCACTCAACAGTTGGTAGATCATTGCAACCACACTGCATGTTCCGACCTGACATACAATCTGTTCTTGAGAATACATTGAGACACAGTCTTCATCTATCTCTCCTTCTCAGTCATTGCCATGGGCGTCTGATTAATGGAAATAAAAAGCTCTGGCCCAGTTATGTTTGAAGGATTTACTTTTTTACACAAAACATCATCCAAGTCAACAAAATATTCCAAGGCCTTTTTTTTCCAAACCTGGAAGTATCCCAGAAATAGCAAATTGCATAAGTATCTCTCTGACAGGTCCAACATCAGAACCAAACTCCAACTTTTTCCTGTGGGTAAAATAGCTAGAACACTTCTCCCCCACATTTCCCCCAAAAGGTTTAGGCAAGACTTGCATATGAAGCCCAGAATTTGATGAAGCTTTCTGGATGATCTGTCAAAAACTGCCATCCTGTTTTAATTTCCTTCTGTCTGCAAGGACAATGGACCTTGCAGCTCGTTGCCAGTCACTCAGGGATAGGCGTGCCCTGCATATCTGACCTTCCCTGGCAGAAGCCTTCTCCAGCTAGCTGTGGGACCGTGGGGGTGGTGGCTCTCGGTAATCCTCCATTTTTATCCCTTGACACTTTAATTAAGGTAATTTAACAGTCTGTTAAACACAATATGAAGAATTTCCTGGGAAGAGCCAATGAGGGCAGAGTTTGGGGGTACAGGAGGATATCTGTGGAGGGAAACCCAGGCAGTCTAGAGTTGAGAAGAGGCCTGGCTATTATTTAGCCCAGTGGTTGTGACTTTCCCAAGGTCACACTGTTAATTAGCACCTCCCTCGGTCTCTTACTAGACCACAAGCTGGGATGTTAAGTGGGGTTATCTGGGCATCATAGACTATAAGCTCAGCAATGTGTAGCCACATCAGGAGCTTTCATAGGGTCTAGGGCGATGATCTGAATGGCTCATGTTCCTGCTGGTCAGAGCAGAGGCTGCTATCACGTGGTCAGAGCAGAGGCTGCTATCACGTGGTCAGAGCAGCAGCTGGCTTCCGGTGTGAGTGGGATCTTGGTGATGCAGTGGGCTTCCTCTGCCTTCTGGTGGATCTAATACAATCAGAAATAGCACCGAAGCCATTGGTTATTTTATTTGAGGGGCAATGGGCCTTGGCATTCAAATGTGCTATTCTTTTGCAAGACTTTTTTTTCCTAATACCCAAAAGAATTTTAATTCCACGTTTTGAAAAACAGGCATTTTCAGTTTGATAGGTAAAATGCATTTTATCCTAAATATGAACCATATTTACCTTTTTCTCCAGATGTTAGGCCCATGAGTATTTTTCCATGCATAGCAAGTACCATTGGGGTTTATTCTGATTATTTCCAGCTTGGTTGGCTAGGTGCATACATGCAAAAATAATGCAGCGGGTTAGATTTCAAGTCTATTTATAATAGTCTGTGAATTGGAACTTCATATTGCAAACTCTCAGATCCTGGGTGCCACCAACCTCTTCTCTCTTGTTGAGAGTCACAAGAAAGGACAGGAACAGGAAGCTAAGTCAGAAGGCCAGAGGTCACGTGAAGGGGAAGATGACTGGAGGAGGCTACACTGAGGACGTGACGGGGTCATGATTCCCACTCAGAAGGAAAAGAAAAAAAACGCCCTGTTGGTACTAACACTGAGAAACTGAACAAAATAAAGGAAGAAAGATGGGTGCGCAAAAGCAGAAAGCAGCAGAGGAGTGTGGTTTACTGAAGAGCTCAGCTGAATGAGGTTGATGCTGGGGCGATGGGCAGGGAAATCAGGATGTGTGATTGGTTGGGGGTGGGGGGTGTGTGTAAATCGGCATTTGATGGGAAGGAGCCACTGCTCCCTGAAGCTCCCCGACCACAAGAGCAGCCCCAGCTTCTCCCGATGGAATCTCAGAGCCACTGATGCTCAGCCTCACGTGACGATCCCATACCATTGTAGGACTGTACTTTTTGTCAGGGGTTCCTACATCTCTGCGGTCTGACTTTTTCTGTGTGTAATCACCTACTGCAGGGGAAGGCTTTCCTTAGGCATTGGCAACTGTGGAGAAACGCAAACACACATCATGCCTTGATTAATAAGGGTAATAGTTGCTAAGAGATTCTGGTTGCCAAGAGTTTCCTGTTTTATTTTGTTCTCAAGAGCAATCTTGGAACACACGTCTCATTTTCATTTTATGAATGGACAAATTAAGGCAGGAAATCCATCTAAGATCAAAGTAGAATGGCCAGGATGTGATGTTTCTCCGAGTTTGTTTTCAGGGCGCAGTTGCTCACCTGCCTAGCCAGCAGGATCTTGAGGAGCCTTGTGTTTTAACTTTCTTTTTATTTATTCTTTGTGTCTTTCACATCATGCATCTCCATCCCAATCATTCTTTGTGTCTGCCCTCCGATCTTGAAACTCTCCCCCACCTTTTTAGGAGAAAAAAGAAAATAAGAAATAGGAAAGATCTCATCATGGAAGCTGCAGTGTGACACAATGAGTCACACAGTGAAACCCCTTTGTCCATTTATCTTTACTCACAAGTGTTCATTGCGAAGAGTCAGCGGTCTGGTTCGAGGCATCTGGTTTCTGCTACACCATCGATGCTGGGCCCTCACTGGGACTCCTCTGAGATATTCTGTTGCTGCCCTGTATTGTGGAGCTCCTGCAGCTTTGGGTCTCCAGGACTAGACCCTTCACGTGCTCCTGCAGATCATGGATGGGGTGGGTGTGGGAGTGGGCCAACTTGTAACCTTGGTTCTTTCTGGGCGTGGGTAGTTGCAGGGTTGGTTAACCTGCCAGCTCTCCCTAGTCCTCACCACCAGGGTGAGCTCTCCAGCATTGCTCTGGCTAGTTCACCACAAGCAGCCATGGGTGAGGCCAGCTCCCCTGCTTTCACACCCTCAGGGGTAGCTCTTCCAAAACTGAACCATCAGGGGCAGCTCTACTGTGTTGCCCAGGCTAGGTGCAGGGAACTCTCATGAATGCTGTAGCTGGTGAGAATCAGGGACAGCTCTCCTGCTCTTATGACCTCAGGGCCAGCTCTCCCACCTGCCACAGGCAGTAAGGGGCAGTGTGTGTGTGTGTGGGGGGGGGGTGGTTAGAGGTGGGGATAGCATCTCTGCAACACCACCATATAGGAGATAAGGGGTGGGGCCAGATGAGGGGTGGGGCCAGATCCCCCACATTCACAGTTCGCAGGCAGGTTTACCCATACCCCTATCCATTGGGTCAGGAGAGGGGCAGGGCTCACTTTCTTGAGTTCTGCTGCTGGTAAGTGGAGAGGGTCAGCTCCCTTACCCATCACAGGTGGTAGGGATAAGAGTTGGGAAGGTCGTCTTTCCTTTGCCCTCTCCACCACATGGCAGATGAGGGGAGGCATGGCCAGATATCCTCCCACTCCTACACCCTCAGGGCCAGCTCACTGGTGCCTCTGCCAACAGGGTCAGCTCTACTGTGCTGCCCAGGAGAGGAGCAGGGCCGCTTTCCTGCCTGCTACAGCTGGTAAAGAGGTGGTCCACTCCCTAGTCTGTCACAGGCCGCAAGGAGTTAGGGGGGACATCTCTCCTCCACCAATGCTGCCACACGACCGACGAGTCATGGGGACAGCTCTCCCATACCTCCACCAGCAGGACCAGTGCTGCTGTGCCGGCCAGAGGAGGTGCAGGGAACTCTCTCCTGAGTCCCCCAGCCAGTGAGGGGCAGGACCAGTTCTCCCTAGTGTTGCAGCCAGCGAGTAATGGGGCCAACTCCATACAGCCCTATCCTCTCTGCCTTTGGTGGTATCAGGAGCCAGGAACATCAACAGAGACCATGGCTGCATCAGAGCCATGAATCCAGATGTGGACCCAGTAGCAACCTATACTCAGACATCACCATGGCCCTGGGTGGCAATCAAGTCACCCACCTCAGCCTGCTCCTCGCCGATTTCGCCTTTTCAGATATGCCTCTGTTCACAGGACAGGAACCATCCTCTCTCTCTCTCTCTCTGTCTCTCTCTCTCTCTCTCTCTCTCTCTCTCTCTCTCCTATACAACACCATACATTTGCTCACCATAGTTGTGCCTGTCTTTCTGATGCTGCAAAGTGTGAGGTGGGTCTGTATTTTCTCCTCGGAGCCCAGGGCAGAACATCCCAGGCCTGCATGTGTGTCTCCTTGCTCTCTTTAGCCCTTCATGGCCCTGGGCAGGACCAGCTTCCTCGTGACAAAAAGTATCTTAATTGTGCCCAAAGGCCCAGCGCCCCAGGCTCCTGGTTGGTGTGGAGGTTGTTACTGAAGTCCTCTTCTGGTCCAGGACTAGAAAGCCCAGAAGAAGCCTTTTTTAACTGATGTATAAGCGGATGTCATACAAGTATTTAAATGTAAATCCTATTAATTGAAATCCTATATGAATTTATGTAGTATTTAATTCTTCAATAATGAAAAGACTTCCTTTGCCAAATCAGCAATGGGCTCCGTATTGGATGAACATAAAGCTCCCAGGCACTGATATTTCTCACAGGGATCTGGGAAGCAGCAACACTGTGCCGTTACTGTCTTAAGTACAGACTCAGTCCAGACCACTAAGTTCTTTCCTCAATTCAACTGAACCTTCTCTGAGGGCTTGATTTGTAATCAAGTCTCGAGTCTCTAGATGATGTGAGATTATTAGATGTCTCAGAAGCATTCTGATCATGAGAAACAAGAAATCACTGCTTCCAAGTTCAAGAGGGAAAGCCCTCAGAATGTTACATTATTGACAGTTGATGACAGAAAAATCATCAACTTCCCAATTCCAAAAACCGCCTGAGTAGGATTCCAGGCTCTGGCCATGACCCCAAACCACAGGAAATTCTGAGAGAAAGACCCAGATAGCATTTGCTTTGCATCTCTAAAATGAGGCCGTGGAATAACTAAGCCATGGCCTACTGCTATTTCCCGGTCAAACACAGGCACTGGGGAATATAAACCCATCATGATTCATCCTTGGCTAGGGATCAAGATGAACATAAAAATGAGGGTGCTGACAGCTCTGGACAAAGCCAGAGTGAAGTAGAAATCAGAACAAAAGTCAAAGGAATGTGAGCAATCTGGTATTCCCACATCTTCAAGCTGCCATGGACCAGAGCCTTCTCCCTGGAGGACAGCCATGCTCCTACCAGCACTTAGCCAGAATGAGGACCTGATCATGTGACACCAACACCACCCCTTCCGCAGCACAGCTGTGCAGGCAGAGTGCCACCTTTCCCAGGATTCTCATGTGGTTTGACTGGTACATATGAAATGCTTCAGGCTTTCAAGGGATGGCCAAGCAAACCTTGAATGGAAGGATCAAACTTCAGTTAACTCTCATGCCCAATGTCCTTGATACGGGCTCACTATTTAGACTGGAAGGGAAGCAGATAAACAAAGCAAACCCTTAATTTTGTATTTATTTAGATTAAATACGTGTTTAATCACCATGAAAACCAACCACTGCCCAGTCACCCATCAACACGGGTTTCTACAGAAGCCTGAGGCAGAAACACCTAAAAAGCAATGAGAGTTTAAAAAACAAAACAGATATACTACAGTTGGATATTTGAATAAACCAAAGGGAATCATATTCTCTTAACTTAAAATTATATACATATGTGATACGTATTATATATGTACATATATACATCTATATGTGAAATTATGAAGTTACTCTGGTTGGGGTGACAATGCTCCTCCCCAAAAGACATAGACTATTTACCAAACCCCCACTTCCAGGCATAGAAAACTTTTCAGTTAGAGGATCCCAGGAGATCCCCAAAATAATATAAGCTATCACCTTTCCCTTTGATTCCTTCCCAGACATTTAAGGTTGCTCCAGACACCATATGATCCAACACAGGACTTGGAGATGAGCTGGAACCAGCCTGGAAGCCTCCTCCCTGAGGACTGGCTCTCATGGATTCCTAAGGAGCTATGGTACATGCCAAGGGAGAAAAGCCACCAATAGTCCTTTTCAGCTAGGACACCTACAAACCACAACACTCACCGCAGCACAATATCCACAGAGATGCCATAGAAGCACCTGGATCCTGGGAACAGCACACAGCTGTCTAATTGGGCGTAAGGTCCTCTCAATAGAAGGGAATTCATGCTTGGTACTGTAAGCTAGCCGACTACCTCTGGCTGGGGAGGCCATAGACCCTAGAGGAAAACTAGGGTCTGCCGCCACGTCCCTAAGCCAGTGTAATCTCTGACTGAGTCCTAAAAACCTGCCCCATACCCACAGGTAAAGTTACAGAAAGCCACAACTGGCTGGAATGCAGAGACCAGCTAACTGTAGGGAGTCCAATCCCAAACAATACATCTGCAACACAACCCCTACACCTAACGCTTAGGGAATATTAAATAATATAAATAGTTAGAAAGAATCATATAGAACTAAGCTCAGACAGAAAATTTTGCTTGTATTTCAGTAAAGTTTATTGTAGAGAACACCAGCAACAAAATAAGAGGGGAATGATGTTCTTCAAGAGCAGCAATGAGCACTTCTAAATAAATTCTTCTAATAGTTCCACCCTGGGCTCTCCCCTGTGAAATGCAAACAAAACTGCATTGCATTAGAATACTGGAATGCTCAAACCCTGCTCATTCAGTAACCAGATGTGTAGCTTTCAAAAGTTTATTTAACCTTAGAGATCTCCCATGTCTTTGTTGGGAAAACATGGATGCTATTTCCTCCAGTGCCTGTGTGAAATAGCTGTGTATGCCAAAAAAGAAATCATTGACATCTAGAAAATACTCAATAAAAGGGGGCTATACTAATGATCATTAATGATGAGAAAAATATATCAAGAATTCTTCACGTAGAAGCTCTATGAGTCTGAGCAAGACTCAAACTCTCTGACTCTCAAATTGTTCACTTAAAAACTAGACACACTATTTCATAGGCTTGTTAACAAGATACATGTGGACATTCCAAAATTATCTAGCATACAAAGTATACACTCAAAGCTCACGACAAATTCTCATTTCTAATAACTATTTATATTGTAATATGAGGTTGTATCCCCTTCAAATGAAAGAAAAGTCAGAATGAACTACTAAATCTCATTTTACCATAAAATATAAATATCTTGCTACTCAAAACTTGATCACAATGTTTTAAAACTTAAACTGAAAGTTAAATCCTAACATAGGTTAAATTTATAATTAGAAACAACAGATAATAAAACATGTTGTGGGCCGGGCGGTGGTGGCGCACGCCTTTAATCCCAGCACTCGGGAGGCAGAGGCAGGCGGATCTCTGTGAGTTCGAGGCCAGCCTGGTCTACAAGAGCTAGTTCCAGGACAGGAACCAAAAGCTACGGAGAAACCCTGTCTCAAAAAATCAAAAAAAAAAAAAACATGTTGTGGGCTGCATTTGCAAAGCAAATTGAATAAATTGTCTGTGGGTAACAAATTATTAGAGCAATATAAGAAGTGCTTAAGTAAAAACTCTAACCATGAATTGAGTGTGGTGGTACAGGCCTTTAATTACAGCATGCAGGAGGCAGAACCAGGCTGATCTCTGACTCTGAGCCCAGCCTGGTCTACAGAGTGAGTTTCAAGACAGTCAGGGGTTCACAGAGAAAGCCTGTCTAGAAAAAAAAAAACAACTATAATCATGAATCTCTGAAACTATACTTTTCATTATTATATAAATTTCTTCCTTATTCTTATGGTGAAGCTATAGAAGACCAAACAAAGTTCAAGCTTTAAGAATAATTCTTCACTAATAAAGTCTAAGTGAAGGACTGGAGAGATGGCTCAGTGGGTAAGAGCACTTGCTCTTTGGGCTGTGGACCTCGGTTTGGTTCCCAGCACCCATGTCAGGTGGATCACAACTGCCTGGAACTCTAGCTCCATGTTATCTGGCCTCCATGGACACTACACACGTGTGGTACATACGTGTGATACAGACACTGACAAGCTGAAAACCAGACATAAATAAAAGTGTTCTACAAAGAGAAAGGAGTCTAAGTAAAATAAAATCCATCTGTGGCTATCACAAAACTCAAAAGGGATTTGGGGATCATCTTCAAAAGCTTTTGACACCAAGCGGGTGTGAAGTTCTGAAGATTTAGCATTCTCTGAACTCTAGAGTGGCGCACTTCATAGCAGACAAAAGCAGCTCCAGCAGTTAGGAAAGCAAACTGCTGCGAAAATAGCCAGCTGGATCCGTTAATCGGTGCAAAGCAAAATGACATTTCTTGAAAGTTCTTCTGTTTCGTGTACCTAGGTGCACATAAATACCGTACAATTTTACTATCCCATGACCTTTATTTTAGGGTATTTCTGAAACAGTAGTTTCTCCGCTAACTAAGGTAACTTTTCATTACAATTTGTTTGTATCATTTGGGTGCTAATTCACATTAGAGAGAACAGGGAAAGGAAATAATTTTTCGATAATTAAATTTTTGATAATTGTAGTTGCAAACGCCAGGCTCTGTAGTCATCATGAGAGAGTGACAATCACTAGTGTGTGTAGGTAAGACTTCCACACATCTCTCCTGAGCCACCCCTCCCTACCCTCCCTCAGGCTTTCTGGGCCCCTGGCAGGTGTTGTGTGGTTTTCTCTGGAAAGAGGGGCCTATAGGTAGGGAACTGAGAGGTCACGGGTGTAGTTCTACTCCGGCCCTCTTCCCAGGAGAGATCCGCTGCTCGGACTTGATGGCTTGTGTCCCGATTATGTTTCAGACACTTCCGAAGAATCAGTGTATCTGCTATCGGAACAGACTCTTCTCCAGGCTGGTCTATGCAGACGTGCATGAAATGAGCTGACTTATTCAACTGAGCATTTTGTTATTCTCATACAGGACAATAACTAAACAAACAGCTGACGTTTTTAAGCGTATACATATGTTATGCACGTGTTTGGCCAAAAGCTGGTCATCTGAATAATTACATAAGCAAGTTAAAAGTATAATTTGCACTGGACTTCTCAGTACCCATACAGCTATTCTGTTTATAGTTCTTAGGATACCCTTAGGATACCAAGAGATGGTTTTAAAAGGATACTGCATTGCCAAGAAAAAAAAAAAAGAGGAAAAAATTTTTTGGATTGCTAATATGTCAACTATTTCAATATACTTTTTGAAGGCTGAGGGTTTCCTAGGAATGTTTTATATGAAGCATTTCCTTTGGTCTTGGTGCACAGACTGTCAACAAACTCTTGGAATTGCTTTATGATGCTGCCCGTTGCCATCCCCTCATTGTCTCCCAGCTGTCTGCTTGTTCCTGCGCTGATTAATTCCTTCTAGGGAGCCCGGGTGCCTGGTTTGGGAAATGATGCTCACTTTGAGCCATTCATTCTTGTAAAAATGCATAGATATGAATAAATTTAAATAGCTCAGAACTAGAAAAGTGGTAGAAAGATGGTGAGTAGAGACCAACTTTATTTCTATAGCAAACATTCATTTGCCTGAGAACAGCCCGGGCCCTGCTGAGGCTGGGACAAAGTGCCAGGGTCTTCCCTCTGAGATCCATTCTGCAACCTCCTTGGAGCCAACGCTTGCTCTTTAGTTTACTAAAAGGAGTAAAGACTTCCCAAAGAAAGAAGAATAGACCTACTTCAGAAGGCTGCTTTGCTCTGTTTTATTAACCTGGTGTCCTAAGGAGAAGCTGTTGCTTTGACCACAAGTTTCCGAGGCTTCAGCTGGAAGAATAGATAGAATACTGTCACTATCAAAACAAGGGGCTCGAGAGGTACATTCCTGGCCATGGCTAGCTCCTAGCCAGCCACTCATGAAGCTCTGACTTCACGTGGTTTTCAGTATTTGGTTTTAATTATTGTTAGAGAAATATTTTGACATGATTTATAGAAAATAAACTTCAGGTATTAGGAAATCCCAATTCCACAATGGCCCAAACACTATCAACCACATTCTTTTCAGAAAGCCAAGTCTGGGATTTGATATTCTGGAGGCGACAGCCAGATAGGTAAGAAAGACGTTGAGCACAAAAAAATCACACTTCAAAGACATTTCAGCACCCACAACTCCTTCACGCACATGAATATTTAAAATTTTAAGAGTCCCTCAAAAATTCAACAGCAGTTTGAAGAATAAAATGTGCTACACACATGTACTTTGAATTTTTAATGAACCATTTTCTGTTTGTAGCAAAAGTGCGAAAATTCTTCCTAGAACATAAGACAGGAAAAACTGTCAAGGCCACGGTGACAACACAAAGATCCCAAGAGCTTAGAAGTCCCCACCCCTCAGGAGGTCTCCGCTAGAAGAGGAACGCTGACCGTCTGGGAAACAATAATGAACTGACTTTTAAATTTCTTTTCTTCTACAAGTGATTTACATTTATAAAGCTCATTGCAAAAATTTCACATTTATAACAATAACACATGTAGCCTGCATAATAAACCTTTCAGCGCAGGCAGATGTTCGCAGCCATGATAAAAGTCCAAAGCACTAGACATGGATGGCTGTGTGCCTCAAATGAGCAGCCCGACGGTACACCCTTGACAATCCTAGATGGCTCAAAGTGACCCCATCAACTCCCCTCTGGTTCTCCAGTGTGGCTATGCCTGCAATGGCAGTCTGCCCTGGGGGTATGACGTGGAAACCAGCCAAAGCTTTAGGATAGGTAACATGCTGTGAAGGGTGTGTTTGATGTTTAACATCATTAATTGTGTTTATTGGAGTCTTTTCTGATCATAAAATCACCATAGGCTCCTTGTGGAAAATATAAAGCAAATTTTTTTTTTCCTTAACCCCCACGAGTTTAAAACCTGGTGGGAAAAAAACAAAAGTATCTCTAGGTACATGTTTACCCAACTCAGCAGTTCAAGAACTGTCAGTCAAAAGTGAAATATTCCAGTGTGAATGTCTAAGTCATGCCAGGGCATTCTTATATGAAACGTGATTGATGTAAATCAGAGCTTTCTCCTCACCTTTGTAATGCCCTGAACCAAGAACACTAATAGACGTAAGTACCTAAATCCCTAAGTGGGCTTTCCAATCCATGCCGAAGAAAGACAGCAGAAGCGAAGAAAAGCAAGAGAAGGAGCATCAAGCGCTTCAGCGGTAGCCTCCGTGCCCACGACGCAAAGCAAGATCAGACAGACAGTGTCATGGAGAATCAGGCTGGTGCAGGGGACCAGTTTGGCAGGTCCCTTTGCTCAGCCGTAGTTTTAGCAAATGCTGCCATGAGGGGAACTGGGAGTGAGGCAGGAATGGGGATGAACAGTAATGTGGCGCCTTTATATCAAAAGATAGATCATTTTCATCTGAAATCCTAAAAGTCTTTGTGACAATTGAAGCCTAAAATAAGGACTCCCCTCATAAACCAAGCTTCCAGCCTTCGACATTCCTATTATCACTAATTTTCAATAAAGCACAATGGGTCTTGCTAAGCAATATTAAAACCACCCATGTTACAAGCTTAGTTTTATGCAACACTCCATATGGTGGATTCATAATAAATTTCTGCTGGGAATACAATCATAAACTGCTATTTTCTGCTATAAAAAACCATTAAAGTACAGACATGCACAAACAAGGTAATCTGCAATAAATTTGAAAATGTTAAGATACTACAAATGTAAATTATTCAGCCCCATTGCGCTGCATGTAATTTCCATAGCTTTATTAGAAATCTTGCCTTAGCAGAGGCTTGGTGATAGGTTATAAATATAGTAGGAATGAGTCAGCATGCAAATCCCTTCTGTAGAAAAAAAAAAGATTTGAAAAGGTTTTATAGCCCAAAGCTGCTTGTTCTTTGTAAGAACAGTAATAGAAGTTTCTGTTTGGAACTTCTGACACGAGAATTCTCAAAACATCGTGCAACAGTAAAAACTCTTTGCAAAAATATTATATGTGTATATACATGTAAGCACACACGTGCACGCATGAATATGTGTCTGTGTGTGTGTATGCCGTGAGTGTGTGTGCGCACATGCGTGTGTGATATTTACCTAATGTCGCAGAGACGGCATTTCCCAAAGAAGCACTGAACTGGTGGACTTTCTTCTGCACACACGGAGTTCACTAGAGATAAGCAGTGCATCCTGGGAAAAGGAACAACACTAACCCCATAAGCTTCAGCGCTGGAGGCAGAAATAATAGTTACAGTGTTGCAGGATGAGCGACTAAAGACAAAACTGCAGGAACAAACACAGGTTTGGTGGTCATCAGAAAGGTGCCACAAAGCAAGAGGCTGCTTAGGTGTGAAAAGCCTCGGCCAGCACAGGGGCTCCAAAGAAGAGAAGCTTCCAGAAAGAGGTCTCATATTTGGAAGAAAACTCAGGAAGGACAGAAGGACCAAGGACAAACCGCCAGTAATGTGAGTCAAAAGCCCACTCCACCCTTGGAAAATCTAACTCTGAACTTGATGAAAATCCAGAGTCCGTCTATAAGGAACCAGGGAGTGGGTGGACAGGAGTAGTGTCAAACTAGACAGAGACAACTTGCAATTTTCAAAAAAGCATGAGTGGCAGGTGTTGTGGCCACTTCTGGAACCCCAACACCAAGGAGGCGGAGACAGGAGGATGTCTAGTTCCAGGTCAGCAGAAGCTACATAGGGAAATGCTGTCACACACACACACACACACACACACACACACACACACACACACACACGGAGAGAGGAGGGCTTGGGGGAAGCCTGGTATAGGTGGATCAAGGAGGAGGAGTCTCCTGAGGTAGGAGAGGATAGTGAAACTTTTAGCTAGCAGCGCTATTAGACCAACAAAACCAAAACACAGAACTGGAGTTTTCACTGATGAGATGAAGCTGGGAGCCATGTGGAGGGTGTGGTCTCAAAACCGCAGGCAGAGATTAGCCTCTGCATTTGCTCAAGCAGAAAGGAAGGGCAGGGCTAGTGAAGAGGAAAAGAACCAGCAGAGAGTGGGAGGAGATATGGGTGGGCCGAAGACCTGAAGATCTTCCATGGTTTCAGAGCACACAGAGACAAAGTCAGCAGATGGCTTTGCTCATTTTCTCTGTGCATTTTCATTGGCCCGAGCGCACAGGGGATCTGCATGTATATTGCAAAGAAGCCACAGAATACCCAAATCCATCTAAATGCACATGTATGCATGAGATACACACATGAACACAACATTTACTTACACAGAGATGCACACACACACACACACACACACACACTGGTCTATATGAAGAAGTCATTTCCCTTTCATACTAAGGAAATTGTAAGAAATATGTGAGAACAGCAAAAGTTCTTTTTACAGAAAAAAACGTTAATCAGAAGGAGATAACCTGGCGGCATAGGTGGGAGGAGAAACTACTTCGGGAGGGACCCAGGGTGTGAGCAACGCTCTAACTCGAACTCACGGAGCTATTTTGAGAGTGAAAACCAAGTGGAAAATGTCAAGTATAAGATTATTCTTATCTGACGTTTTTATACAGCAGCAACTTATAAAAACATCAAACCCTGACAAAACCCTTCCTCTAGCATTTTAACACATCATTATACTGTTAACAGTGTCAAACGGCTATAACCGTTCTATGACTTCTTAATAGATTACTTTTATCATAAAAATGTCATTTTAAGGATAATCTGCGTTCTCACATTTTTATGTTCAGCTATGGTCTTAAAATCTCAGGAGAGGGAAATCGCCATGTCTCCCACTCTTGGAGTACTACTAGGGATTTTAAGAATGTCAACATAGATTAAGCCTTAATTCAATGTGGCTGCTGACCCTGATGTATTTTCCTACAACTGTTTCACTTTTACAGACAATAATTGCAAAGTACAAAGATTAGGAAGAAATGAGATAGTTGGCTGAAGCCAGAATAGGCTGCAAGTTAAGTCTATTGGCTCCACATGAAAGGCACGCCATGTTTTTTTACCCCGGGGGCTTATAGCCAACAGCTCTGTCAGCAGGATTATACACATGGTGTTTGACCCTCTTGGTTAGTTAGCAACAGTGGTAACATTGCATCAATCCACTACCATGGATTGACATATGCCAAATGTCCAGCCAAGTTTCCTGATTATTATTTTTAATTATGTAACATATACGAATGAATGGGTGGGTATGGGCATACACGGAGACATTGAATTCCCTGGAGCTGGAGTTAAGGTGATTACAAGCTACCAGAAACCAAACTCAGGTCACCCAGAAGAGCAGCGAGTGCTCTTAACCACTGAGTCGTCTCTCCAGGCCATAACCACGTTTCTTTGGCCATGCCTCCTAGACACGAGGAAAACAATGCAACCAAATGATGTTATCTGTGATGAGGCTACCATTGGCCACCAAGAGAAATCAGAATTCAGCTGAATCTATAACTCTCAGGAGGTGTCTTCGGGAAAATGCCAGTCAGTAATTTAGATTCTGAGTATAGACCACTCTCTGCCACAGCCTCGACAAAAGCACAACAGACAGTATAGACACCATATGAACAAATAATCACAGCTGTGTTCTCAAGAAAACCTTCTTTACAAAAGCGAGCAATAAGCCATGTTTGTTCTTGAGTTACAGATTGCTAATCCCTGATCTGGTGCATCCACTCACAGTCTAGTAAGGAGGGCAGATCACACCTAAGCAAACACTAATTTCTTCTAAGTTTCTCAGATACCTAACCTAGATGAGATCTCATCAGCAGCCAAGCACTAGGTGAGCCACTTTACACAAACCTTCTTTTATCACTTTCAACTGCCATCAACCTCTTTTTTGCAGATGAGAAAACTCAAGTTCAGC
Organism: Microtus oregoni; assembly: GCF_018167655.1. Lineage (NCBI taxonomy): Eukaryota > Metazoa > Chordata > Mammalia > Rodentia > Cricetidae > Microtus > Microtus oregoni. The sequence goes on from NW_024543874.1 coordinate 1,637,507, forward strand.
TAAGTTAACGTGAGCTGCGCAAAGTTACTAAGCTAAAGTTACAGAAGCAAAACTTGAAACAAACAGCCGGAGCAAGGTTGTTCCCTTAACTGCTCCATGCTGGCGGTTCAGACTCATCACTTACAGACGTGAATGAAACACTGAGCTTCAAAAAACAGGTACTCCAAAACAAATAAAGACTGCAGGTTGAGCCTTCTCTTTTTAAAAAATTTATTTATTATGTATACAGTATTCTGTCTGCATGTATGCCTACAGTCCAGAAGAGGGCACCAGATCTCACTACAGATGGTTGTGAGCCACCATATGGTTGCTGGGAATTGAACTCAGGACCTTTGGAAGAGCAGGCAGTGCTCTTAACCATTGAGCCATCTCTCCAGGAGACAAATCCCCAGTGACACACTAGAAAGCATGACTTTCCCCAAATTGGAGTCTCCAGCCAGCAAGGGCTGTAGCCAATAGGTATTCAGCCATCACTGGGGGAAAAAAGCCCTTGAACTGAGCAATTAGAATAGTCACAATAATAATCTTAACTAACAGGCAAAGATTAAAAAAACAGCCTCACCTTGTAAGGCTGTGTAGAACAGGGCATGAGCCCTGGGTTCCTCACTGATCCACACACCCTCTCTCCACACAGATACCTGAGATGATGCTCCCAGCCCCCATGTAAAGGTTGACACAGGATGTTCTCAACCCTGAGCATGCCCTGAGTAGGCAAGAGTCATTTTATACTCATCGTACAGAGGCAGTGAGAGGGGTCATTAAGATCTGGTAAATGCTGACTGCTCTTCGGGCTGACGAGAGAGGGGGAGTTGATTGGGGGAGGGGGAGGAAAATGGGAGGCGGTGGTGGGGAGGAGACAGAAATCTTTAATAAATAAATAAATTTTTTTAAAAAAAGAAAAAAGTAATAAAATGGTAATGCACCTGGAAAAAAAAAGATTTGGTAAATGAACTAAGGTCTCACAATAGGGTGAGACTCAATCCTGAATCACCTAGGGCTCTAGCCTCTCAGCTAGGCTGCTTTCCAAAGTCCCAGATCAGCCCACAAGGCAATAACTTGGAAAAGCAAACCACCAAAAACGGGACAGAATCTTGCTAATCTTAACCGATTCGTCTCATTGTGCTGAACTCCAGGCAGACTGTAGTAACAAAAAAAGAAAGAAAGAAAGAAAGATTGATAGTAAAACTGAGCCCCAGCCACCCAAAATCTAGATGTATGGCTCTCAACCCATTCTCTTCAGAAGTCTCTCCTCAGAGGGCCTTGGCTTCCTGTGCTCACAATCAGGTCTAAGTCAGTGCTGACCGGTGAGCCACAGAGAAGAAGAGGGCATGAAGAAGAATCCATTCTATGTCCACCAACCTACACACTATTCTTACTCTTGGTGTAACTTCCCCAAACTCAGTGTTTGGCAAACCCAAGGCAAAGGGGCAAAACATCAAAATAATACCAAAATTTTTCAATGAAATTCTAGTAATTATATATTATTTATTTCTTGCTTCTGTGTTCTTGCAAATACTGAAGCATTTGTCTTAGCTCTGAGTCTAAACATGGTTGTTGAAACCTGGTCATAAATAACTGGGGAGAGAGCCTGTCCCTGTAAAAAATATAAAACCCCATCACTGCCCCTTAAAGCCGACGTGGGTGTTGCTTATACACACAGTAGGGGTGGGGGAGACCTTCTTTTTCTAGCTTCCTTGTTGAAGAAGAAAATGTCTGATTTACATGGAGAGCATACAAATTATAGCCATGTCAGACAAGGAAGCAGATGAAGGCTGTGATTGATACTCCAAAATTTCCGTCCTGATTTCCCTATGCTCAGAATTAGCCACTCTATAAATCATACCCGCGCGGTAACATCTGATGTCAAAACCAAGAGGTCACATCTGCAGAAAACATCAGAAACAAAGAAACTAGACTCCTCTGTTGGCTCCCAGTCTGAAGATCACCCCTCCCCCAGCCTACTCCCATTTACAGCCCTAACTGAAAATACCCCATCTCTCTGCAGGAAACAGCTTTCCATGTGTGTCTAAGGATAAGCAATGACCATTTTTTTCTTTCATTGGTGTGTATAGAAACCAAGAACTAGCACTATACTCCAGAGAACTAAGAGCTACCACTATGCTCCAGAGACACCCTGAGTAAAGTCTTGGCAGCTTCTGCTAAATATCTACTATTGAAACACATCTGTTGATCAATGCAATGTCCTGACTGAAAAGAAAAATCCTTTCTTTTTAGTTTTCCTTATTTTCGGTAGCAAACGCAACATGGATTCAATCCCTCTGACCTATAAACTTTGACCTCCACCAATCAGAAAAGTCCTGATCTCCAGAGCATCATTTCCTTGCTCTCAGTAGTAAAACCCCTACAAGCTGTGAGCCTGGACTACAGATGTTGAAGCACTACCACAGGAGATCCCCTCAGGATTCTAAGTCCAGGGTCTTCCCTCGCTGGAAAACTCAGCCCCACAAACCACAGCATGCATGCTGGGCTCTTCCCCTGGAGCAGGGATGGGTTCAGAAGCGTGAAGGTTTTAGACTGAAGGAGCATTGGACACGACATCACCTACATGTCTCTCATCCACAAAGAATCATCTGAACGGTGAAGACTGACTTCAAAGTCCTGTGTTCATGGACGATAGAGTCACACAGCTGATCCTGAGGTCACAGCAAATGTGTGACGTTGTAAAAGATTATAGAACTGGGGGAGGGGGTGATGATGATGCTAATAAGACCACTCCCACCTCCACGTTGGTCAGCTGTGGGGCATCACCAGCTTGGAGCCACAGGGTCCGTGTTGTCCACTCTGTCCTCCTATAGCCAGTTTTATCAATTGCAGGAGAATTTAATAAGATGCCCATTGTTAGGGTTTGAATGTACTTAGCCCCATAAGCTCATAGGAAGTGGCACTATTACGAGGTGTGGCTTTGTTGGAGTATGTGTGATCTTTTTGGAGAAAATATATATATATATATATATATATATATATATATATATATATATATATGCCAGCTGCAGGCTAAATGCTTTACATACAATCTTATTGCAAACAAATAGGCCAGAAGAGTGTCTCTCTCAAAGGCTTTGGTTATCGGGTCTATTACACTAAGACAATTCATCACTGAATTGTGGAAATTAAGGAGATAATGGAAACACACAATTATTAAACTCTGAAGTGCTTTCTAAACATTCTTCCATTAGTGAGTGGAATCTATTCCTTCCAAGATTACTCAACAAAATCCCAGAGCCAAGCCTGGATTCTGCCCCAGTGTCAAATGTCCAATGGGCCCTGTCCCCTCAAATACAAGCTCATCTTGGAGAAATCAGCTTTTATGAAACATGACAAACACTTCTAATTAAATCATTATGAAGGTAAGGATAAAGCTAAAATAATCTGCCAGGCTTTGATTTCCATAGATGTTCCTAGAACAGCAGAAGTGGATGCCAGCTTCCCAGTGTTGGAGGTTTGGGGGTGAGTGCACTACAAAGATTCCAAGCAGAGAAGACCATGATGACCTCCTGTCCTTCCTCAGGTCCCTCAGCCAGGAAAGGGCTTTACAATAGGGCTTGGCTTCCAGAACACTTTTCCTAAGAACAAAGGGTTTCGTTTTATATGCTTTAGGCGGTTTGCTTGAGTTTTAAGTAGTGGCCTACCATTTGCTTTTTAAAAACCGATCCTGTCTCTCCAAGAACTGAACACACAGTTTTCATTTTCTTCTTCCACTCCCGACTTCCTGAAGCCCAGACTGAGTGAAGCAGTTCTTCCCATGAGCCTCCTGGAGCTGCACAGCACCCTCAGGACGGCAATACTTCTTGCATGCCTGCCCTGCTCAGACTTGAGACAGCAAACCTTTCCAGACTAGTCATGCAGTCTACTTGGCTGAATTCTCCCCACAGCTGAAGACGGTGGATACCACCAGCTGTGTCCCTATCACAAGTCAGTGGAGACAATGCCACCTAGCCACCCCATCACTTCCTCCCTACTTCTTTGTTTCCTCCTCCCCTCCTCCTCTGTCTACTGCATTAGATCTCACCCCTTTTGTCCAATTCTCTCTCCACCATCATCCTTGTCATCCATCTCTGCAAAGAAAGGCATGAACTTCCTATTCAGGTCCTCGTTGATAAAGACTCCCCTGCCATGTGTTAAATAAATGGGCATGCTTTCATCTTGCTGGTCCCACTTTTCTATGGATGCTAAAACTAAGACTCCAGGGTTCAGAACACTTACTTACACAGGACCTGGGTTCAGTTCCCAGCACCCACATGGCAGCTCAAAACCACCTAGGGGAATCACACCCCTTTCTGACATCGTCTGGCACCAGACACACATGCAGGCAAACCACTCATATATATAAAGATATATAAATATTTCATATTCTTTTGCTATAGATAAGAAAAATAATTATTTTATTCCCTACAACTTTTGGCACCCAGTCAGGAAGAGCTGATATAACACACACACACTGACCCCGAGCCCTGATAAGATTCTAGAACAATGGATGAGATATTGCAAAACTGGGAAATTGTCAACAAGGTACATGTTACTGGGTCACTGTCTACAGTGTCCTGGGGAGACAAAGGCAAACCCTTCATCATGAACCTTTTCAGACTAGGCAGACAAAGCCTCATGTTTGAACTGTGGCCCCATGTAAATGTGGCTCAAAGTATCCACTGCTTCTGATCCTTCCCTCTCAGTGGTGGCTACTGTCCCTGTCCACATAGTTTTTGTCAGAAGAACATGGCCTGGCATAATGCCTGTTAAGGCTGTGCACACTGTGCTTTAGTTCATAAAACTAAACTGTAAATGACCAAATTAGAGCAACCAGGACACTGACCAACTTTCTATTTACTTTTCTATATTTTTAAAAGATTTATTTATTTATTTTGTGTGTGTAAATACTCTATCCACATGTACAACCTTATGCCAGAAGAGGGCATCAGATCCCACTTTTGAAGGTTGTGAACCACCATGTGGTTGCTGGGAATTTAACTCAGGTCCTCTGGAAGAGCAGCCAGTGTTCTTAACCTCTGAGCCATTTCTCCAGTCCTACTTTTCTACATTTTAGGGTTCATAGAGAAAACTTAGAGAGGGCTTCCCTCCTCAGGATGACTATAAATGCCTGGAATTTCACCTAAATCATTGGCCATACAGTTCATCTTACATATTCTGAAGGTTTTCCTCATATACCAAATAATTGCAGCTCAAATACTGTTTACCAGGATCAATATGAATCTTGTTTGTTTGTTTGTTTTTATTTGAAACAAGAGCTTATACAGCCTGAGTTGGCTACAAACTTGCTGCTGAGTCAAGAATGACCTTGAATTCCTGATGCTCCTGCCTCCACCTCCCAAGTGCACAGATGACAGCCACAATCCCACCACTTCTGGCTTACTTTAATGAGCGGGTTTCCAGACTCCAAGGCCTTACAAAAGAGTAAGAAGAAATCAATATCAGTAATAATTAAGCAAAGAAAACTTTAATTGAATTAGAAAGTTAACTCTTGTATTGATTAGGCCAGAGTTTCAGACTAAAGGAAAACGGGCTTAGTTGGAAGAAAAGGAAGTAGAGGAGAGCTTTGCCTGAAGCTCCTGGGAATCTCAGCAGTGAACAAAATTAAATTTAATTCAATTTTGAATGTATTTTTTTCAAATTGAAGATACTTTAGATGTCTTTACATTTTCTAAATTGTTTTAAACACAGTTTCACTTCTGAGAGGAGCCAACTGAGTACTGGGTTTATCCAGTACCCACCAGAGGAAAGCCATGGGAAGAGGTAATTGCTGACCTCACCCAAAGCCTCAACATTCAGCATGGTGGAGTGCATTGCCAGCTGGTGTGGGCTGAGAACCTGTTAAAAACACAGACGTGAGCTGGGCGGTGGTGCTGCACGCCTTTAATCCCAGCACTTGGGAAGCAGAGAGAGGCAGGTGGATCTCTGTTAGTTTGAGGCCAGCCTGGTCTACAAGAGCTAGTTCCAGGACAGGTGCCAAAGCTACAGAGAAACCCTGTCTTGAAAAACTACAAAAACAAACAAACAAAAACAGGCACAGACATGCAGTTCTTGGTTCCAAACGAGAACAAAACCAAGAGATTTACATCTAGTCAGTCTGACAGGCACTCCTTAGAGTGAAACTGCCTTACCTTGTGGGGCAAAATAGAAACCAGAAAAATGTTCACAAAGATCATACCCTTGAGCTTTAGTTCTAGCCTGCAAGTTGAACTGGTCTTTTTCCTTTGTCTTCTCTTCTTCTTTTTGGTGGGAAGTGTGGATGTGGACGTGGAAGCCAGAGGCTGTCATCAATGGTCTTCCTTTATCAATCTCCACATTGTTGTGATAATGGTGGTGGTAGTGGCTGGTGGTAGTGAAACATGCTCACTTATTTGACCACACTGTCTGACTAGCAAGAATCGTGATCCAGGGAATTTATCAAAACCAGTAGCCATGAACACCCCCATCTCCCGGGCAAACCACGCAATTATAGATCACTGTGAGAGAAGCTGTTCTACCTTAGCCTCAAAGCAATTTATTAGCTAGGCAATTTATAGGGAAGAAAACTGAGGCTGAGGGATCACTTAAGATGAGGGAACGAAGCTCAGAGAAGTAGGGAGTGCAAACCCTGCCTCTTTCTGCATCCCAGTCCCTGTCTCACAGCTTCCGGGAGCTCCCACTGCTAGCTGGATCTTCTGCTCATGTCTAAGAAGAGAGAGAGGTGATTTTTCTTAGGTGAGGAAGGGGAATTCTCACCCAGCTCATTTGATCTCAATCAGTCCTACTTCGTAACATAACAAAGACTGGGTGAGGGTTTTTTTGTGTGCCCGAGAATACTTTTATTTTTGAGAAAAAAAGAGAAATTGAAATAAGGGTTTTGGGATAGTGGGACAAAATGGGAAATAATCAATGGAGTCTTATGAATTTGCAAGCCATCTAGAAGGTGAGGATTTGTGACTTGGGAGTTGTCTTTACCTCCCCATGGCAGGATATCAAGTGTCCACACAGATAGCTGAGAGGAGCCATTGTTGCTGACCCTGCTGCACCACTTCAAGCGAGGGCACTGACCTACAGGACCCCCAAGATGTCCTGAAGCTGGTGTGCAGCCCGGGCACTGCCGCAGCACTGTAATTTCTCACCCCTTATCCCGTCACTAAATTACAATTTAAATTCCATCATTCACAACTGCCTGATCTTGAGCCAGATGCATATATCACCAAAAGATATTAAAACCTGACCTTTTATATCCCTAATAAGAAATGTCATGAGTCCATCACGTGATCATAACTCCCTCTTGAATTAGTGCTAAGAAAGATTTGAACTTCAAGGGGGAATTCTGTGATTCCAGGCGAGCCTTGGGACTCCGCTGGCGACCGTTTAAGATTCTGAATCCTAAAGTGGGGGAGATGCAGCTTTTGTGCTCCAGAGCAAAAAAAAAAAAAAAAAATAGGCATGCAAACAGCCATGTACTTCCTGCACAAGCTGAGGATGACCACACTGACGGATCTCTCCGAAGCCAGTCCTAAAATCACTGGAGACTCACAAAGTTGGTGACATTGCAGTGAAGACCCTAAAGCCCCAAACAGTTTTCTTCTGGCTTTTCTGTCATCTAGTATAGATGCCATAGAGACTTCCAAGGAGGCCGAGGGGCTCTGTGGATCGCAGCTTGCTTCTGGAATATTTATCATTTTTAGCTGAGTAAACAGATATGCCTTTGTCAGTGGGCGATAAAGCAGGCAGCCATATCCATCTTGGTGTTCACAGTGGGTTTTTGTTCCACAGCGCACTGTAGAGTGTCCTTCTGCCCTCGGGTGACCAGCGCTGCCTTCAACAACAGAAAGGAGACACCTGAGCCCTTTCTAACGATGGCTCAGATAAATAAGAAAGGAAATGCCTGAAAGAGATCAGAAAAGGAAACATCCAGTCATAGTGGGAGGAGGGTTCTAATGGAGAATCGTAGATCGAGGACCCTCTGCCACCACCATCCACAGTCAAAAGCCGAGCCAGTGTCCAAAGAGAAGCTATGACGGCTTGCAGGATGGCTTTCTCAGCTTTCATTTGTGTTTCTTTCTATTCAGCTCATAAATATTTATTGAGATCCAATTTTATATTTATATTACACAAATATATTTGAGCTATGCCTTAAATAGACAAGATTAGGCATATATACCATTAGGAAATATAATAATCCTCTCTTCTCTACCACAGTAAGAGCCGATGAAACTCTTGGACTAGGCATGCTTCCCAGCCTTCACTAGGCCTGTAAATCACCCGAGGATTTTTTAAATACTAATGTGAGGATACTGACCTCAGCCATTTTTATTTAATTAATCTATAATAAGACCTAAGCATGATCCATTTTATTTGTGAAGACTCCCCAGGTGAGTCTGATGTGCAGCCAGTGCTTAGATTCCGGAGCTAAAAATCGGCAGACGTGGAGACTCGGAACTACCCTTGAATTTTAGTACCAAAACTTGGTGAGATTCCCAGCGTCCTTTGTGCTAGGGCTCACAGACTGGGAAAGTTCTCCTACAGTGCAGAAAGAGAAACAACAATAAAACATCAGCTTCAACATAGCTGCCATCCTTTGGGAAATTTGTGGACACCACTCGCTTCTGGTTAATTCCCTGCGGGGTGAGAGAAGAAAACTGGGAGGGAGGAGTCGAATGAGGTCACTAATAGACGCGCTCACAGTGTGCGCATGCTCCCTTTGCATGTGGGCAAAAAAAAAAAAATGGAGCCACAGCTAACTGGTGGTCTAGCACTGTGATGGCTTCTGGGTGTGTTAGTAAAGAAAGCACAAGAGCTTCTCAGCCAGAAGACAGCTTTCAAGACCGGCAAGGAGACTCAATGGGGAAGAGCTTGCCATCAAGATTTACAAGCTGAGTTCAGTCTCCACGATCCGCATGGCAGACGGATGGACTCCGCAAGTTGTCCTCTGACCTCCTCGTTAGTGTCGTAATGGGCATACACACAAACCCGCACGCAAACACACACGTATACATACATGCATACATGCATGCTAAATAAACAAACAAAATAAATGTTTTAAAATACCTTTTGATTTTTTTTTTAGATTATAATTACATTTCCCTTTTCTCCCTTCAAACTCTCTCATGTATGTAACCACAGCCGCGTCCTCTCTTTCAAATTTATGGCTGTTTTTCTTTTATTGTTGATATCTGTGTATATCTATATACACACACTTAAGTTCCTAAATATATAAATATAACCTACCAAGTCTGTATAATGTTACTTGTGTATGTGTTTTCAAGGCTGACCATTCGGTACTGGATAACTGATGGTGTAGTTTTCCCTGGGGAGACTGTTTCTTCCACTCCCAGCATTCCTGGGATGCCTATAGCTCTTTGCTAAGATTGCGGCCTCCTCGGTGAGCCCTTTCCATGTTAACACACATTCATATCTGACGATTTGAAGCAAGAAATCTCACATGAAAGAGAAGAGGAGATGCTTGTCTTTCTGGGTCTAGGCTATCTCATTCAATATGATCTTTAAAAAAAATACATAATTTCTTTGTTGATTCTTTGGGACTTCACATCATGTGCCCAAGTTCTGCTCATTTCCCAGTACCCCCACACTTCACCCTTGCAGCGTCTCCCCAGAAAGAAAATACAAAAAAAATTAAAACAAAAACAACAACAAAACCCCACCTCTTAGCCCCTCTTCCTTTCCCACCTCTCCAATAACCCTTCACTCAGCAGCACTGGGAGCCACAGTGGCACAGTCTACCTAGCGGCACTGGGAACCACGGTGGCACAGTCTACCTAGCGGCACTGGGAACCACGGTGGCACAGCCTACCTAGCGGCACTGGGAACCACGGTGGCACAGCCTACCTAGCAGCACTGGGAACCACGGTGGCACAGCCTACCTAGCGGCACTGGGAACCACGGTGGTACAGTCTACCTAGCGGCATCAGGAGTCACGGTGGAACAGTCTACCTAGTGGCATCGGGAGTCACGGTGGTACAGTCTACCTAGCGGCACTGGGAGCCACGGTGGTACAGTATACCTAGTGGCATCGGGAGTCACGGTGGAACAGTCTACCTAGCAGCATCGGGAGTCACGGTGGTACAGTCTACCTAGTGGCATCGGGAGTCACGGTGGAACAGTCTACCTAGCGGCACTGGGAGCCATGGTGGCACAGTCTACCCTTTTGTTCAATCAGCTCTACTTGCAAGTGTTCATTGCAATGAGTTGTTGGTCTGGTTCAAGGCCTCTGGCTTCTGGCATGCCATCTTCACTGGCTCCTCACTGGAACTCCTCTCGGATATCCCAAAGCCGCCCCAGTCCTGAGGATGCTGTGGGGATCGTTCCACAGGACCAGTCCCTTCACATTCTCCAGCAGGTCACAGATGGGGTAGGTTTTAGGGTGGGCCAACCTAAGGCCCTGCATGCGGGAATGGGTGGCAGCTGAGCCATCTCTCCTATGGCCATGCCATCTGGGTCAGTTCTCTCATGCCCATGGTGAGTGACAGGGCCATCTCTCTTGAGTGTGTGGGGATTCGGGGGAGCAGTTCTTCTGTGAGTGGCAAAGCAGGCCCCTCAGGTCAGTATGGCACAGCTCCAGTGTGACTCTTAAACACCACATGACTTTAGGTGGCAGGCAGAACCCCAGACATCCCCACAGCCTTTGGTGGTAACAGGAGCCAAGGACATCACTGCAGGAGGGCCATGGACCCAGACATAGCCCTTGGCAGTAGCCTGGGCCCAGATGTCACCACAGCCCCAGGTGGCAAGCAGGTCACCCACCTCAGCCTATCCTCACCACCTTCACCTCTCCCACTCGGCCTCTTTCCAGAGCACACGGACCATTCTTGCAGCATGAGGAGCTGCTTGTTGGGGTTTCTGTCCCACCCAGTACCCCACAGCCGGCAAGCCCCAAAGAAAACCACACAGAGAGTCTACATTAGGTTATAAACTGATTGGCCTATTACCTTAGGCTTTGTATTAGCTCTTGTAGCTTATATTAACCCATTATTCTTATCTATGTCAGCCACATGGTTCAGTACCTTTTTTAGCAGTGTAGATCACATCCTGCTTCTTCAGTGATCTGGGCAGGAGTGGGAGGAATGGGCTTCCTCCTTCCTAGAATTCTCCTGTTCTCATCGCCCCACCTCTACTTCCTGTCTGGTTGACCCACCTATACTTCCTGCCTGGCCAATCAGCGTTTATTTAAAAGATGATTGACAGCATACAGACAATTCTCCCACACCACATTTTGTCCTCTTTCTCTCCTCTTTCTCTACCACACATTTGCTCATCATAGCGGCACCCACTTGCCTGGTGCCTCAAGGCAAAGGACGAGCCTCTGGCTGTCTTCCTGCCAGCTCACGTCTTGAGGACCCAGGTTGGCCCATGCGTGGCTTCCACCCACTGGAGCCTCAATATTATCTTTGTAGTGCCATCCATTTGCCTAAAAATTCCATGAGTTCATTTTTCTTCCACCTAAATCATATTCCATATGGAGTATTTACTGCATTCTCATTACCCAGCCCTCTGTTGGAAAGCATTCAGGTTGTATAATAGTCACCTAGGTGGTTCTGATTTTGAGGACTTGAATGGGTCATGGAGAGGCTATGGGTGAAGATACAGTAAAGCCCCAGGACTGAAGAGGTCATGGAGAGATGTTGAGGCTTGGCATCATGTGGCAGGGACGGAGTCCCTGAAGAGAGGCAAGGAGAGGCTATTAGTGAAAGTGAAGCCAAGTTGCAGCAGGAGAGCCCAGCATTTTGGAGACCCTAGTACCATGGAACAACCTCCAAGAGCAATAGCAGTCACAGAATGGAGCCCACCTGAGCCGACCAGATAAGCTGTGTATGCTATGTTTGGCAGCATTAGAGTTCAATTGCTCAAGCCTTTTGGAGCCCAGAAGATCATGAGGGGAACCGAGACATTGGACACTGAATTATTTACACTGTTGGAATTTGGTTTTATTTTGTTTGTATTGTGACTCTGCCCTGGTTCCTTCCTCCTGGAGTAAAAAGCATTTAGATGATGATAATGATGATGATGATGATGATGATAATAATAATAATAATATATTATCATTATGCAGCCCATAACTGAGAGATTTTTGGAATTTTAAAGAAACTGAATATTTTATAGAAACTTTGAACTTGAGATTTTGAATGTTATGAACATTTGGAGTCTATGAATTTTTAAGGACTGTGAGCATTTTAAGGTTATTTATGTTTTATGATGCAATATTAATACAGAAGCATGGGGATGAACAAGAAAGAAAGAAATTCTAGTTAAGTAAATAGTAATATGTTTGTGTATCAAGCTGACGAGGGCTCAATTGTGCTGGCTAGCTTTATGTTGGCTTGATACAAGCTAGAGCTTGTAGGAGCTTTTGGGACGAGTGTATCTCAGCTGAGAAAATGTCCCCACTTCATTCTGCTATGGGAGTGTCCATTTCACTGCAGTGGTGTCAACCCTGAGGGAGAGACGGTCCAGGAGTTCATAAGGAAGCAGGCTGAGCAAGTCACGAGAAGCAAGCCAGTAAGCAGTATCTTCCCGTGGTTTATGTTTCAGTTCCTGCCCTGACTTCCTTCAGTAATAGACTGTGATGTGACATGCAAGCGTAAAATAAACACTTTCTTCCCAGAGTTGCTTGTGGTCATGGTATTTTATCCAGGCAGTAGAAACCCTAAGTGATGCAGGCTGCTTTCAGGGAAACAATGAACATGCCTGAGCAAGCATCGGGAGGAGGGGATTCGAATCCTGTGTGCACGCTCTGAAGAGCTGTGGAGCTGGGTCACAATGTAGATTTATTTTTAACTTTTTGAGGATTCTCCACTTTGATTTGCAGAGTGGCTGGACACGTTCACAATCCCATCAACAGTGAGTAAAGTTTCCCTTTCCCCCACATTCTAGATTTGCTGGTTCTGAGCATTATTTTTAAAGGCAATAACCTTTCAAAGGGCGGACTTCGAAGAGTACCAAGCTTCTGGGCTGACATGGCCCTGGTGCTGGCACAGGGTAGCAGAGTCTTGGCAGATGCTGCAAGAGTAAGGATGGATGGTCATTGCTGCCACGTGACCTCCAACTCTATAGGGAGACGGTATTACAGGTACCCATTGCTGTATAAGAATCCACTCCAAAGGAGAGGCATCACTTCCCCGCTCTGTGAGGTGCCTGGCTCTCCACGGCCTACTTCTCCCTCCTCCTCTTACGCGCTGTGCTCAGACAATGGCTATCATCACTGAAAGCCTTTGCTTGCTTGCTTGTTTCTTCGTTTACTTCAGAGCCAGAACCTCAAGGCTACGTTTTCCATATGAGATGACTTTCGTGTCTCAGATTGGGACATCCAAGACCGCGTATCCAGTTGTCCAGCTAATACTTGCGATCCTCTGAAAGCTCAGTGCACCACAAGACCTATGAGATGTCTCTGTATGGCTAGGTTCTGAGAGAAAGGGATGCAGAAAATAGAAGCTACCAGTCTCTGGCAAATACCACTTCCATCATGTATCCTTCGATCACCTCAGACACAGCAGACGTAGCCCAAATCCAAGCACAGAGGACATAGACGCTCTAACTAAAGAGACAAATTTTGAAGAAAAAAAAAAATGAGCATACAGTCATTCTGATTTATCCCCAACTTCCGAATATATTAACTAGCCCTTCTTATTCACTCACTACTTATTTCAAACTTTAAAAAGATTTTCCCACAGTTCCTTGACAGCAACCTCACCACAGATATTCCTCACTCCATGTGCCTAGCTTGGAACTTTTTTTTCCCCAGCAGTCAGCACAAATTTTCAATAAAATCTCTCTGCACCCAGTTTCCAGACAAGACACAGGGTGCTGAGGAGCGGGTCAAAGCCACACATGTGTAAAGGGTCAAATTCATGGCCTGGGCTTTATAGCGTCTCGAGAACTTTCCCCCTGACTGTGACTGTTGGACTCTGCCAGCATCAGCCCCTCAGTCTGTAATGACCCAGTGCCCAACAGTTTCTGCATTGCTAATGTTCACGGGACTCAGAAATCAATATCTAATCACACTTAGTCGGAGCCCAGTATTCTGTGCACTCAGCACCGGACCATTTGGCTGCTAGGTATATAAAAGTTAGCATACGAAGCAGAGCGCTCATCAGAAGGAATCACATTAAAAATATTACGAGTGTGGCGCAAATCATTGCCGCTGACGTTTATCGAGCGCTCACTTCATGAGGGACCCACGCTGCCAGGAATCTTAACGTGATGCAGAGGACACAAAAAATACTGGTTTTTGACCTCGGAAGCTAATGTTATCCTCATCACACACACACACACACACACACACACACACACATGCATACATACACGCACATGGGAACACAGCAGTTAGATTACTGAGCTTTATTTGTTTTGTTGTTGTTGTTGTTGTTGTTGAGAATACTTGAAGTCTCTTCCTCAGCTTTAAAATCGCATCAGGTACCAGGAATGACAGCTATACATTTTCCTGGTGGGCAAGTCTCCTGGGTGCTAGTCCCTTTCTGTGAGGAATCAAACAGGCCTTGTAAACGCGGTTATAGATCCAAATGGGTCAGATCTCTATTACCTCCAACCTGCTTAAAAATTGTTGACAGAGACTTTTCTATGAAACCCATGGCAGTAAGGATGTCCCTTACCTATTTTCAAAGGCAGGCTCTTGTGCCATCTAAGAAATAGATTTGGGAAGAGTACTTCAAACCCCCATGTGCAGTCACCCGGGAATCATTCAAATGCGGCTCCATGACTGCGGGGGTGGGGTAGGAGGTGGGATGTTCATGCTGCCAATCCTTGGGCCATACTTTGAAGAACAGAAATGCAAGTCACTACAGGGGAAGTCTTGCTTGTGACTGGAAGTTTCCAAAGACAGAACAAAGGCCTCTGGGTACCTTTTCTGTATCCCTCTTCCCCCCTCATTCGGGCACCAGAGAAAAATACTCAAGTTGAGCTTCAAGAAAACTTTGGGAACATGACAGGTCCGTGTGTCCCAGGTTTGACCCATGAGCCCAGGCTGTGAACATTTATAAATGGAGAGCACTGTAGGCCGATCTTACAGCTTGAAATCCATCTCCACAGAGTTCCAAATATCAAAGAGCCATTCTGAGTGGACTGTCTGCTTGTTACCCCCCAAAGATGTGGATGTCTGTGTTTACATCCCTCAGACGTCCTACAGATTTTTTTTGAAAGCACCAAATTTTCTCTAAGTGAACTCCAATGGAGATTTTTTTTTTAGCTTTTGATTTGGTTTGAGTTTTGTTTTGGTTTGATTAAGGTCTCCTTTGGTTAAGGTTCAATGAGTTTTGTTCTAAATTTTGAATCTAAATTATATCCGGATTTGAATTTTCTAGCAATTCGCCCTGTGCAGTGGTTAATCTTCACTCTCCTTGGATGGGGAGCACTACTGGGAGATGAATAAAGCACACCTCTGAACACCGACCAAATCCTGGGGGCTCTGTCCTAATCAATGGCTTGATTTAATGTTGAAGAAACCATGTGGGGTAGGGAAGATGTAACTGTGCGGGGAGTCTTGATGGAGGAGGCAGGTCACTAGAGCTTGCCTCTGAGGGCGCAACTTGTCCCTCCCTTATCCTCTGCCCCAGGCTGCCGTGAGCAAAGTCCTTTCTCTGCCACCCATGGGCACCATCTTGATATCTCCCTTGCCTGAAACCATATAGGACATATGACACAGACCAGAACAATTTATCATTCATTTTCTGGAGCACAAACTTAGTCTAAATCCTGTCACTACAACATATTTGAGGACTTCTCCAAACTCATTTGTCTCAGTCCTATATACAATTGTTCTCATCTGAGTGCCACAGATCAATAACTTCTCTCTCAACGTTTTAATGGTGAATCTTGGGCTTTGGGAAGCAACTCATGGAGAAAGGAAACAAAACATAACTATTTATGTTACTGCTTTTGATAGCTTTAAGAATTCGCAAGTATCTAAAAGGGTACTATAAATTAATCAGTGGAAGTTTTAGACATCACCTAGTCAATATGAGAATATTGAATCATGCACTAGAATCACTTGTCCTCAATACTCAAGCTTTCCAAACTACTTGAGAAGTGTGAGGACCTGAGAATCCTCATTTTACAATACAGTCCAGAGTGGGCGACCATGGTCTAGGCTTCAATATGAACTGTCTGCTCCTGCTCTACAATTTCTTTTTAAATAATACTATTTACTGAATATCTTGCACATGTAACATTATATTTTGATCATATTCATCCTTAATCACCTTCTTCTAAATCCACCCAGTGCCTCCACTCCATGTCCCTCCCTCCACCGTGTCCTCCTTTTTGTTGTTGTTATTGGTTACACTGAGTCCAATTAGTGATGCCCATATATATACACCTGAGTGTGGGGGCATCCACGGAGGTGTGAGCAACCCACAAACACCATTACTCAAAGGAGAGTGACTCTCTGTGCTGGGTAGTCTGCCAACTTGACACAAATGGAGATCACCTGGTGTGTGGCACTATTAGGAGGTGTGGCTTTGTTTTCATGGTATGCTTATAGGTATGTTCTTGTTGGAGGAAGTGTGTCACCGTGGAGGTGGGCTTTGAGGGTTCATATATCCTCAAGCCCCGCCCAGTAAGACAGTCCATTTCTTGTTGCCTGCAAGATGTAGGACTCTCAGCTACTACTCCATCACCATATCTGCCTGCATGCCGCCATGTTCCCCACCATGATGATAATGGACTGAAACTCTGAAACTGTAAGCAAGCCACCCCATTTGAAAGTTTTCCTTTATAAGAGTTGCCATGGTCGTGGTGTCTCTTCACAGCAGTAGAAACTTTAACTAAGACACCTGGGAAGAAGGAACCTCAGTGAAGGAACTGCCTCCACCAGATTGGCCTCTGGGAATTTCTGTAACGCATTTTCTTGATTGGTGATTGATGTGGGGAGAGCCCAGTCCACTGTGGGTGATGTCTCACCTGCACAGGTGGTCCTGACTTGTGTAAGAAAGAATTTTGAGCAAGTCCATAAGCAGCGTTCCTCCATGGTATCTGCTCCAGTTCCTGCCTTCGGGTTTCTGCCCTTCTTGAGTTCCTGCCTCAGCATCCTTCAAAGATGGACAGTGATTGGACCCATAAGCCAAATATACCTTTTCCTCATCAGGTTGATTTTGCCCATAGTGTTTATCACAGCAATAGAAATCAAATTAAGGCAGTTTCCTTGGCTTGGCTGCCACCCACTTTCATGGTAACTCCTCAATCAGGGAATAAGAATTTTGCTTTAATTTTTACTGGCTTGATGATGTACAAGTCTTGTGCGAGTAACTCTACTTGCTGTGAGCTGGTGTGTACCACAGCCATGTCATGTCCAGCTCCCCTTCCTATCCACCAGCTCTTACATTCTCTTCACCCACTCCTCTGAGATGTTCCTTGAACCCTGGACTGGGGAGGAGGAAATCGATGACCCACTGATAGGCGAGTACTCACAGTTATACCTGGCATTTCGACAGCTAAAATTCTCTGAATTAGCCACTACTCACTGGAGGAAAGAAGTTTTCCTGACCAACGTTGAGAATAACACAACTCAATGAGTATGAACATACATATTTAGAAGGCAGTTTGATATGACCATTTACTATAACAATACTATAGGTTCATTCCTAGGGCCTATGATCTTCCCAAACATGAGCTTTTGACCAGGGTTTCAGTCCCAGGTATAAAATCCCTCCTGTGGAACAGGCCTCATAGTCAAGCAAAAAGCAGTAGGTTGTCACCATAACCATCAGGCCACTATTGCACGAGCAGATACGTCTATCCAAGCAGCTCAATATTGTGGCATGCAGGGTCCAGTAATAGATAATGTCACTGATATATTTTGTCCCCCAGTAGCCTACATGGCAACCACTGGTACTGTGTAATATAACTAATAGGGAAAGAGTTTCCTGGTCAATTGAGATTGAATTCTTTATCTCCTATATCCTAAGTAAATAGTGTCTCCAGTAAGAGAGTCTTACCATCTAGTTATGGTGGGCAACCCAAAACAATGGCAATAGCTTGGGTTGTTTAGGGTATCTGTGGAGCCTCCCTGACCAAATGTTCATAAGGGGGTATCCCATGGCTAGCCCTGAGATTTTCATTTGATAACCCGTGTCTTCCAGGAAACGTATTATCTTTCCATGCAGGGTACTTCTGTTCAAACTTCTTGTTTAAAATATATTTTACTTTTAATTAGTTTACAAACTAGTACATTTCCATAAGGCTTCTTAATGCATCCTAGTTATGGTTAACCCATCCCTGATCTCCTACTTTCCCCTATCTTCCCACCCTCACACCTACTTATACGTTGACCTGGAGTATTCCCCCCTGTTCTTTCATGTAACCTGTATACAAGAAGGGTGTATGATAAAGGTCTATGGAAACATATGGTCTTGAGACCCATGTAAAAATATATAATCAGAAAAAAAAACAGAAGGAGTTGCTTTAACTCAAAATTCACATCACAGGTTGTGGAGCTAAAACAAAGTGGGGACGACATGATAAAGGGAGGGTAGTTAGAACACGTTTGCTTCTAGCAAACCCACACAAAATGCACAGTGCTTAATTGCAGGCACGATCCAGAGAACGGTGGAAATGTACACCCTGACGATTCTGAAGTTACCTTCTGCTGCCTTGACCTGTCACTTCGCACAAATTCACACTGGGAAAGAGAAAGACCACCCCGGCATCTCAGGGACTGACCTAGCATGATTACCTGGGCCTTGATATTCCCCTAGTTACCACAAACAACTGCTCAGAAAAGCTGCCTCAGGCAATCCCACTGTGCAACTATGTTACAAGGTCAAATATATAGCCACTTACACAGACACACACACACACACACACACACACACACACACACAAACTACCCCCTTGCAGTTCATGGAGGACTGCTGCTGCATTTGCCCTGGTTATAGCTTTGGAGTGGATGCTGCCTGAAAGCAGGATGTTCCTATGCATCCACTCCGTCACGGGGCACTTCTCTTCCAGATAGCCATTTTTAATTTCATGAAAACCTCACTACATTAATACAATCTATGAGTTGGCATAAATTTTGGCTGCACAGATATCTGCTAACCCCATAAAAAGTGAACAATCTTGCCAGCCCAAATTGAATTTCTTTATGTGATATCTCCATCTCCTATGCTACGCTCTCTTTTCACATGCAAATCGCTCCACACGTTTTTCCTTTGGAATACAAATTAGCATCAGACTGTCATTTGAGGATTCGCGGCAAAGTAGAGTGCCACCTGTCCTTGGCTCCTCCCACCACCAATTAGCTTTTAAATTGTTTCTCATCTAAATTAAATTTGCCTTACTCCTTTCTATCAGTCATTATCCTTCTCTTAGAAAATAATCGTTGAGTGTGCTAAGGCGACCAAAAGTGTAGCTTCCGGGAAGATCAGGCTAGGGTGGAGGGGTGCAAGAGAAAACCTTGGACTTGGCCTGTCTGGACTTGGCATCCTCTTCCACAACCCAAAGTTAAGTTGGAGCCGCTCCACTTCCACAAAGTCAGACTGTCGGCACCTCCCTGCCAGCCCTCTGCTCTTCGCATGCCAGACGGTCTCCTTCATTCCAACACTCCCATTTGCGGACGAGTTCACCCTCCCTGACTTCCAAATCCCATCCCCAGTGCAAACAGCAGCGCGGTGGTGATGCATGCCGTTAATCCCAGCACTCGGGAGGCAGAAGCAGGTGGATCTCGGTGAGTTCGAGGCTAGCTTGGTCTACAAGAGCTAGTTCCAGGACAGGCTCCAAAGCTACAGAGAAACACTGTCTCGGGGAGAAACAAAAAACAAACAACAACAACAAAAAAAAAAAAAACGCAAACAGCTGACTCCTGGAATTTCCCATGATTCAGTGTTCTATCCACTGGCTCCATCTCTTTCCTTTGCAGTAGTTCTGTGTGAAGCACAATTTTCAGGCGATTGGTAAAGCATGTGGTCCACTCTTATCACTGATAACACCTGTAATAGGCTGGTTAAGCTGGAAAGAAGAGAAGTTTGGTTGGGCTTCTAATCTTGGAGGCTTCTGATCCAGGGGCTCCATTCATTTTGGCGATAGCATTCTTGCTAGCAGAGTCTCAAGGTACCAGAGGATGCTGGGAATCACATAAGGAAGGGAACGCACTGCGCACAAGCATGTCTCTCCTGCTCTCGGCGTTCTTATAGAGCTACCAGGATTCACTTCTGTAATCTCATCCCCGATGACCTCATCTACTCCTATTGCATTCATCCATCTCTAAACACCACAGGTAGATTAGTTTCCACCGTCCTAACAGCCCCAAAATTAAACTCCAGCCTGAAGGGGGAGGGAGCATGCTCAAACCATAGCAAAGGGGTTCCAGAAATTTTGATGGACTCAACTCAAACTCAAGGAAAGACTTTTGTTTAATTTTTATTACTGAATGCTTGAATGGGTAGCTTTTATGATTCAAAATTCAAGAAGTATAAAAGCAAGTGTAGGTGATGTTTTCATCCCTCCTGGGTTCCTAGCCCCAAATTTCTCTTCCTATTAGCAAATAATGCTTTTTTTCCACATCTTCTAGATAAAGTCCTTATTTCTCTGCACGGTGTAGTTCTTTCCACCCCTGCCTTGTTTGCCATCCCTGCCTTCCCCTTTTCTCAAAGCTGGATTCTGGCCTCCTTGTCCTCGCATCTTCTGTCTGGTGGGTGCTTGTGGCTCCCTGAGCTTCCTCTCCAGTTCTTTCTCCAGGCAGCCTGCTTGCTTGTTCACACATGGGCTCTCAGTCCACCACCTTGTAGAGACTGGATGGAGGTGCTGGGCAGAGAAGTGAGAGAGGCTACTGGCAGCTATCTGCTTCTTGGGCACCATGGGGGACACAGTGCTTACCACCTTCCTCTGTTAAAATGGTGTGATCCTTTTTCATGCTCCCTTGCCTGGAGAGCCTCTGAGACACTCTGACACAATACCAGGGTGACAGTCAGTAGCTCCTTTTACAAATGTCTTGGTCAGCAGGCTCTTTCTTTGCCAAGACAAGGCAGAGCAGCAACAAGAAGAAAATCTGTTATACACTCTCCATAGAATAGCGAAATGAAACCTGGTGTGCCTGAAGACACGATAAGAAGGTGGAGTAACTGTCCCTTAGTGGGATTTGTACTTTTTGGCCCAAAAGCTCCCTCTTGATGCCATTGCTTACAGACTTTTCTCTTAAAAGTTGCCACTTTCTAAGTTTTAATTCAAGAACTTTTTTTCCCTCTCTGCCTCTCTCTAGCTCCCTCTGGCTGAAATCCTAAAGCTGCTTGCCTTGTCACCCCAGATGGTGCTGCTCTCCTCTCTCTTTCCCCCTCTCATTTCTCTCTACTCCTCTCCCTCCCCTCTTCCCCTTCCTCCTGAAAACTCTGAACCTCATGTATCTACCAAGACTTCCACCTGTTCTCCAAACCTCTAGCTCAGAGAGCACAATTTCCTTGTTTCCTTTCTCTCTCCTTCTGGAAGCTGCTGAGCTCTCTGGTTTGCCTGCCCTAGTTGTTTGGTTGTTTTTGTGGTTTGGGTTTTTCTTTGTCCTCAAACTCTGATAAAACTGTCCTTGCATTTCCTATTTTGAAAGGTTTATTTATTTTATGTATAAGAATGTTTTGTCTGCATCTTCGTCTATCTGCACACCAGAAGAGGGCATTGGATCCCATTATGGATGGTTGTGAGCCACCACCTGGTTGCTAGGAAGTGAACTCAGGACCTCTGAGAGAGTGCACTTAACTGCTAAGTCATCTCTCCAGCCCATCCATGTGTTTCCTTATACGCTGGTTTTAAAATTATATCCAACAAGACTAAGAACATGAGGAAGGCTGGCTTCCTGATCTGTTACAGACTGAAGCCTGGTGTCTAGTGCACAACAGGGCAAAGCGAATGGCCAACAGCTCTCCCTTGTAGACCAGAATCGTCTTCCTGGAGCCCTTCGGAGCAAGTTCGTTAGGTCTCTGTGGTCCTCACTACAAACCCCACGTGATTCCACTGCACTCTCCTTGAAACTAGATGGAAGCATCTGGATGACGCACAGCCGATGCCCTGGACTGGTTAGCTTTTAAATTTAATTGACATTTAAGTAAGTGAATTAAAAATCTCCAACAAATATTAGTTTAATTTTTTCTTTGCTTATGGTATTAATAACTTAAGATTTATTTTGTTAAAGTGTGAAAATATTTAAGATGATAGTTGTCCTCTTAGAGGGACTACAATTAAATGGCAAGACCTATGCTAGTCAAAGGCTGAACGCCAGCCTTTGCCGCTCCCTTGGGCACTAAGTTAACGCGTTCTGGAAACTGTTGTCGTGAAATAGCAGACAGGGAAGCTCTGGGTGTATCGCCTCTGCCCCCACTCTAACCCCATCTGTACCTTTCTGTTGCTGTTTAAACTATGTTTAAACTCAAGGAAGAAAGTTGATTTTGGCTCACGGTTCCGGCACCTACAGACTTCTGTGTGGTAGAGAAGGCAAGACTGCAGGAGCAGGAAGGTGGCTGACCGCATTTCATCTGTACTCAGGAAGCAGAGAGAGAACTAGAAGTGGGGTGAGGCTATAAATCTCACAGCCCACCCCCCAGTGACGAATGTTTTCAGCAGGGCTCTGTGTCTTAAAAGTTCCATAACTTCTCCAAACAGCGCCACTAACTGGCAGCCAAATGTTAAATACGAGAGCCTATAAAGGGTTTTCTCAGTTAAACCACAACACCAGCCCCAACCCACTCGGTCTGGCCAGAGATGTACCCGGTTCCAAAATGCTCTTAGTAAATAATGTCACATTATACTCAACACCCGGGGAATCAGAAGGAACAGTTAAGCAATCACCTGTATCACCCAGTGTCACAGACAGCCTTTCCCACATCACCACATATCCCAGAATGTGTACTGGCCACTTACTGTATCCCATCAACAGTCCTAGGTCAATGGCTGTCAACAGTGTGGTCCTTAGATTGGCAACATCAGCAATAACTAGGAGCTGCCCAGACCTACCAAATCAGAACCCGAGGGCAAGCCTGCCGGTCTGTGTTTTAACAAGTCCTCAGGGTAATTTCCAATGTAAGCTGGATGCTAAAGTCTGAGTTAGCATGCAAGGCTTCCAAACACAAAAGAGAGTTCACATACCATTGCCTCAACTGCTAGGTTCTCTGGACCAGTGAAATAGACAGACAAGGAAAAAAATCATTGTAATGAAATGAGTTAAGAACAGAAAGTAAAGGAGAAGGGAGCTGACCAGTAGCATGCAAAGATGTCTGTGGATTTAAGTTGAGCCTTATGGAGAAGGATCTAACCAGATGTGGAATCTCAGGCAGCCATCTTGCCTCTCTGAGACCTAAGGTGCACATCCAGGGAACATAAAAATTGCTAAACCCATGTCTAGTCCAAATAGAAGATCCAAAGGCCCTTTCTGTGCTTGGTGACTCTACTCCCACTGTTATAGATTGAATCAGGAACCAAGTATTTGGATGACTAAAAGGGGTGAGTTGAGAAGGTCATTGTGGTTGGTTTTCAATTAAGAAAGGCAGCATTTATTCTTTGCGGGATTAGGCTCTTTACAACACTAACACCTTTCTGAGAAGAAAATGCAACGAGTAGCCCCATCTTCTGGAGACTCCAGGAATACTGCCTGAAATCCTTGCTGAAGCCTTGATCCATGCAAATTTTCTGGGAGCCGCTGGGCAAACAGAATTAATCCTTAAGTATACCTATTACTTAAGTACCGCTCTCCATTAACAAAGAGTCATTTTCGGCTCATCAACAATCTTGTAAACAATTTCTTGCAAAGAAGAAAACTAAAGAGGCCCAGGAAGAGTGGCATTATGGGGTGAATTGTGCCTCCACCCAACAGCAAGAAGAGGTGCGGTGAAGTCTAAATACCCAGTAGTCCAGAATGTGACTGATCTGGTTGCAGACTTAGTTCAGAGGGTGTCATACGCGTATTCTCATAAAGAGGACAGATTTGACCACAGGATAGGCACAGGGGCAGATGCTATGTGAAGAAGGGGGTAGGCATCAGGGTGGTGTCCTACAAGCTAAAGGGTGCCAACGACTGTCAGAACAGAAACAAGGACCCGAGTAAGAGACTAGACAGACTCTCCCTCACAAGCACAGAAAGACAAACTCTGCCATCACCTGGTCTCTAGACTTAGAGGCTCCAGAATTAAGATCATAAATATTTGTTGTTTGGGTCCCTGAGTTTGTGGGACTTTGCTGTGGCACCCCAGAAAACCAATATGAGAAGATTCATCGCACGTTTCGAGGACTAGGAACACGGTAGTTTTGGTGACATGCCACACACAGGATACAAAGAAGAGTCCGTGTCTCCCCAGCTCTGCCAGATGACTCCTTGGCATCTCACAGGCTGTCTTTCAGGAGCAGTGGGGCTCTGGTTGTACCCATGGAAACAGCAGAGCCTGCCAATATTCTGGGGGTACGTGGGGGACCCAGAAGGAGGGCAGTCATGTAGAAGAAAGAGAAAAAAGCTGAGGCTGCCTGCCAGGTTGGCATGTGACAACCCCCTTTCCTAGGGGGCTCCCAGGATCAGAGGGAGAGGCATTACGCAGCAGGAGGCCCACTTCCCTCGTAAGAAGAGCAAAAGTCGCTGAAACGAGCAGCTTAATGCGATCAGCAGTTTAGTTAAGAAAATGGCCCCGAACTCTGAGCTCTCTCCTGAGATCACGCGCTGTTCATTTCGGGGGGGGGGGGAAACTCAGTGTGCGTTCATTCCCCATATCATTAAGGTGAGCCGCTCACTGGAATGATCTCGCGTCTGGAGAGCACAGCCATTTGGCAGCCTCGCGGAGAGGATGGGAGGAAATGTGCTCTGAGAACACTAACAATTTCAGTCAGCTATTTTGACCGCCAGTCAAGGATAACTTATACAACCGTTTCAAGATGAAAAATGAGAAGGAAAAGGAGGGGAAGGAAGGAAGGCAAAAAAATAAATAAATAAAACAAATTTGTGATGTAAAACTGTCACGTCAGTCCTTTGCAGCTCGGTGTGCCCCTTAAATAGGATGTATGCTTTACAGCAGGACGAGGCCTTGTTTAACAGTGCGATGTCTTGTACTTTTTCCGTGAGGCAGAGCGGAGCTGTGCAAAGGGGCGGACGAATGGAAGCAACATGCTGGATAGAGTAACTACATGTAGGAGTTACATACACACACGCACGCACACACACACGCACACACAACACACACACACACACACATTTGTATATGTGTATGGTTCAGGGCCCCCCAAATCAGTCTGTGATCAAAGAGTCTCATGAATAACAGAAACAGTGTAGGAACAGTGACCGCAGGGTAAGAGGGCAGACCAGAAGCTGCCTCTGTGTGGCCGGGTAAGGACAAGCAAGAGTCAGTATAAGGAAGAATGTTCTGTTCCAAAGAGAGGAAGAAGAAGGGCTTCAAAACTGATGAAGGGGGGCTGGAGAGATAGCTCAGTGGTTAAGAGCACTGACTGCTCTTCTAGAGGACCCGGGTTCAATTCCCAGCACCCACATTGACAGCTTATAACTGTCTGTAACCCCAGGATCCAGCAACCTCACACAGATAATACATACAGGCAAAAAAAAAAAAAACTGATGAAGGTAGCAATTGAACAACTGACAGCATCTGTGGGGAAAAACACGTTGTATATAAAAAAAAAAAAAAAGCAATGGTTTGACAAGAAGCCCAAGCGGACATGGCTGCCAGCTGCTTTCAGGCCTCCCTGGTCAGGCAGTGGGGCTGGAGGGGAAGCAAAAAGCCTGACCAAAAGGTTAAGTCAAGCCACCCTGGTGAGGGTCTGTGGAGTACCCTCGGGACAGTGCTGGAAGCCTTCACAAGCCTTAAACACAAAATACAAATTAAGGAGAGACAGCGATTCCTCTTGTAAGCAGGTCACAGTAAAGAGAAGTCAAAGTTTATCCCTTCATGCGACACAGGGAAGTGTCTGGGTGCCTTGAAGAGGGGGGTCTATTATTTAAAATGAACTACCTTGGACACCTGAGAACAGGGAATAAACATGAGCCAGCGTGTCTGGGTTGGAGGTGGCACAGTCCTAGGGTGTGAGGCAGCCCTGGGAGGCAACTCTAGAGTGGGGGTTGGCGGTGCAGAAGCTGTGGAGTCAAAAAGTGCAGTGGACAGGAGGCTTCTATTAGACAGTGAAGCGCACAGGGAAAGGCTGCCCCAGCCTGAGGGACTAGGAGCAGACCTCATCAACCAAGAGAACCCCTGGAATGTGATAGCCCAGAGCGTGAGGGTGGTGGATGGGTGAACCTTGGAGTCAGCTGTCTGCCATTCAGTTCTGTGGAGTCTGACAAGTCCGCATGGAGGACTTGGCATCCCCATCGCTATCCACGCAGTAGGGTGATCAGTACGTATAGAGATGGGAAAGGATCAAGCCTGGTCCTCCGTTTGTACAGATCTCAGAGCACTGGGGGCTTCCCCGATCCCAAAGCCCTTGGGAAACGTCACCCAGCCAGTACATTAGCCACATTAGAGAATTATTTCCTCAGCCGTAAGCTGGGATTTATAATAATGTGAAATAATAAGGATTATTGGTGATGTGGATAAAGAGGGGAGGGAAAGAATGAAGACCACCCCCCACCCCGAAGTCATAACTACTCTTGCTCCTGACTCACTTAGCAAATTTCCCCAGTGAGTAATCTTGCAGCCCCACCATGAATGCCTTCACATAGGAACACCTCCTGCTAATCCAGCCCATGGCATCCTGCTAATTTGTTCTTACAAAGTACATTAAGTAACTTTTCTGGAGTTGTTACCGATAGTCCTCACTGAGTCTACAAAGTCCTTCCACTCAGCTTAGCCTGTGAAATTGAGAATCTTCCACACCCTATACCTCCCTTCACCTCTGAGATTTCTGTTTTCCGGGTTGAAATGTCTCCACCTCCTTATCATCTTAAATGATATTTAACTCTGATTTATTTCACTGTGGCCATGAGTTTCCTCCAAACATCGCCCTCCGGACCTTTCTCCCTTTGTAAATGGCAGCACCTGGGGCTCAGTCTGGAGCTGAATTCTTCCAGAATTTTGCTGTCCGGATCACGAATGTGCAGAAGACGAGACAGTAAACAACTCCACAATCCTTAGCCGTACACTCTTTGCACAGCCACTCAACTCCGTCCTTGTTTTCCGAACGCAGCTGTGGTGAAATATTGATAAACAGCCGCGCTGGTGCTCCAGGGACTGTGTTTGGATTCTTTTGGTTTGGCTTCTTTTGTTTGATTGCTTAAAACAAAACAAAACAAAACAAAACAGGCGGGTGGAGAAATGGCTCAGCCGTTAAGAGTATTGGCTGCTCTTCCAGACGTCCTGAGTTCAATTCCCAGAAGCCACATGGTAGCTCACAACCATCTGTAATGGGATCTGATTCCCTCTTCTGGTGTACATAAAGACAGGTCACTCATATTCAGAAAATACATATTTACTAAAACAGAAGGTGGGTGATTGTAGCTCATAGGTCATAATTTTCTGCCTTTTGTTTCAGATGATACTTTCCTATTGAGCCTCTCAGAGGTTGAAGCTAAGCCCTTGTTGCAAAGACACTGCACGCTACAATACAGGATCCATATCTTTTGAGCTGGATCTCACTTAACAGCCTCCTTCCTGTGGTCTGGCTTCCATGGTACCAGAGAACACTATGCAAGCTGCAAAGGGAGGGAAGCCATTAACAATCTTACTCAGCCACAACAACACCTATGAACCAGTGACCGGCATAGCAAGGTATCTGCAAAGGGGCAACCAGTGTCGGTCACACGTTGGCAGTAACCATCAGCTGTCTGATTAGGATTTAAGATTCACTCAACAGGAGGGAAACTGTGCCTGGTCCTAGGAATCTAGTCAACTTCCTCGGGCTAGTGAGGCCATGGATCATATAAGAGAATCTACTACCACTTTGCTAGACCAACCTAATAATTTCTAATCACATTCTAAATCATATCCTTATATCCACAAAGAAATGTAGCTACCTCCCCCTCATCAAACAAGCCTCTCTTTGCCGTGAATGGAGACCGTCCCAGGAACACACAACTGGACACAGCACACAGATCAACAGACTGTGAGGGGCCCAGCCCCAACAGATGCATCTCTATCACAACTCCTTCTACGGCTCATGGAATAGAAAGACTGTATGAACTAAAATACCGGAGAGTCTGCTGTGAAACGGCCTCTCATAGAAATGACTGTATAAATAAGATTTGAATAACAGAAACATCGACAGATACTCTAATGCAGAAAGGGAGACACTCACAGGGTCACACCCTGGGATGAGTAACTAACTAAGACATCTAAGAGAGGGAGGGGTAGTCTCTCCTAGGTATGAGCCCCCAAATTGGTCACATTATGCAAAGTGGTCAGCCCTGATAACTACATACACACAAACAGCAAAAGTGGACCCAGCAGGTTGCACTTATATAGTTATATGTACATATGCATGTGTGTGCGCGCGTGTGTGTGTGTGTGTGTGTGTGTGTGAGAGAGAGAGAGAGAGAGAGAGAGAGAGAGAGAGAGAGAATAATTGCAGAAGAGGCTATCAATTTGAGAGCTGGATAAGACAGAAGGAGTTGGAGGAAGGGGACTTAGGAGAGACTTGGGGAAGGAAAGGGAAGAGAGAAATGTGACTGTATTTTAATTAAAATGTATGAAATTTTAAAGAAATTCATTAAATAAATAAAAAGGACTCCCGCTGGTTTCACCACAGTCCTGTATCTGTTGTCAGACTTGCCCTTGAGTTGTTTCTACAGTTCACCATCATTGTTTCTATCTGTGAGCAAAGGACACACACACACGCATATGCGCGCGCGTGCGCGCACTCACACACACACACACACAAGAACGAGAGTCTGCCCCTGCATTCTTGGTATAGGCAGCCTACCAGCCTACACACACCCATCCATGAACCAGTATCACTCTGTTTAACACAGAGGGAAGTTTGTAAGTTCAGGGCAGACATGTCACAGACTGGTGCATCCCGAGGAGAGACCCTCTCTCTCCTCTGCCTCAGCTCACACACATTGTCGTGGGTTCATCTCACCGCTCCAGACAGACAGGTATTTCATTCTGCCATCTCGTGTGCAGAGTCACACACTCTCCACCTTGTTTATGAATTCTTCTCTCCTTCAGTCGTGTTTGTATCGTTAAGTCATGTACATGGCAGCCATTAATTAGTGGCTAATGACTTACAGGAAGCCATGCCATTCCCTTCAGCGTCGTTCATAATTCAATCCAGTGTTTTCTGTTGACTCTGACTTGGAGATGCCCTTAATTAAGATTTGCTGTGATTTCCTGCCCTGATGATTCAGCCCGCGGAGCATCGCCGCCCTGTTATTGGCTTATGAATGAACAGAACCCTGCAGTGTGACTCAAAATGCAAATATTAGCCCCATTTCCATTACTTTTTTTAATTTTAGAACTTAAGTAAGTGAATTAGGTTCTTTTCACCCCTGTATCTTCATGAATAAAACAGAGAAAATATTATTTCCCCTGCTTATTTCACAAGGTTAACTTAACTGTCTAACACGGATATGGAGTTTCAAGTTACTGTTTCTATGTATGTGATGTGTTACTCTATAGAAAAACATTCATAATATACTGAACAAAAAAAGCCCTTGAGATCTGCCCTTGGCTTCTGTGCCTAGTACCAGTTCCTCCTTCTTATTAAGAACTGTTGTTCACCTCATCCTCTCTAAGACCCAGGGAACACTATGGAAGAAGGAAAGGAGATGGGGAGAACCAGAGGATGGGGCGGGGGGGGGGGGTGGGGGCGGAAGTGCTGTGAGACCTTGGCTACTGTAATCATGAACTAACACAGTATCTGTGGGTTCCTGCACGGGACTGGGCTCTTCAACAATTCACCATGAACGGGGAAGGTGCTCAGGAGTCCCCACCTTTCCTAAGGAGCTGTTGGAAGTCAACAGCTGCTGGAGGGGATATGTTACTTTCCTCAGTGGTATAGCCACCACTGGGAGGTTGTCTCTGTTGGTGTTCACACGAGCAACCCTAATCAGTCTCTCTGGAGGAGAAAAGACATGAAACTAGAAAAGTGACTAACTGGGAAGAAGGTGTTCCGGGGGAGTAGGACAGCCAAGAGAGAGCAATGGAGTGGACACGATCATAATACATTTTATATATGTATAAAGTTGACAAAATAAATAACATAAGGAAAGATTTGGTATTCTCCAGAGCTTTGTCCTTGGTAGTATTCCTCTATTCCTTTTCCTTTTTTTTTTTTTTTTGAGACAAAGTTTCTCTGTATAACAGCTCTGGCTGTCCCAGAACTCACTCTGTAGACCAGGCTGACCCAAGTGCTGGGATTAAAGGTGTGCGCCACCACACCCAGCTTCTATTCCACTGACATTCTGTGTTCTCCCTAAACAACGTCATGAGTTGTCACCAGCTAGCCACCCCTTCCTCTTACAGACAGCTCCCAAGTCAGTCTTAGCCACACGCTTCTCTTGCCCTCTAGAGTCACACGCCAGAGAGACATCTTAATCTGGATGTCCCTTTTGTCCCAGCTAGACAGATACAGAATAGTATCTGCAAAACTGTCCCCAGCCTGGCTGGAGCCACCCCAAAACTAAAACCGAGTGTTTATTCTAAAGCCTTGTTTTAAACTATATTTTAAAGTTCACCATCTCGGCATGATGTCCTGCTTTCTCTTCTCCTCCCTGCCCCTCAACCTGTGCCCTACTGGACTGAAAACCCTATGCAAGCTCTTCATGATGGCTCCGTGCGGTTGTCCAACGTGCTCCTTCCCAAAACGTGCTCCTTCCCAGAATGTGCTCCCCATCTAATGACCCCCTGCCTTCTCCCTAAGAGTCAGTGCAGGAGCTCTCTTCTCAGTGAAACTCTGCCTGCCCCAGTCCACAAGATAATGGCTCCTCTGAGCTTCTGATTGACGTTCCAGACACATCTGTCCCATAGGGTATGAATTCAGCATTTATTCGCCTAGCCTTTTATGAGGTTGGGTGCTGGTTAAGGGCTGGGGTACGAGTGTTATTCAACAATGCAGTCCTGATCCCTTCCAAAGGGTTTGGTTCTCAAACGCTTGTGAATGCATGGATAGAGTGTAGCAGTATGGCATCATGGAAAATAATACATACGAGTTGGTAGAGAAAGACATTTTGAAACTGTGGCAGTGTTGAAAGATGAGAAAAACAGTCATTTTCTCTGGCCGTTAACAAGGCTTACATCAAATCTTTTCTGAAGTGTTAAAAGTGAAATCAGTTTCCAGGAAAACATGACTGCTGGTGTATACTATGTCATAAGAGAACACTTTGCACACACATGAAAGGGAAAGTACACCAGCACGTGTGGGGTGGGGTCATCTAGAAGCCCATGCCCTCTGTTCCTCCAGACCCACATTGGCAGACTTCGGAATGAGCGCGCTGGCTATGGGTCCAACCAGGCACAAAACTGGACAATGAGTCACTTCTCTGTCAGGACCGCCTCAAACCCAGTTCAGAGGCGAAGAAGACAAGGGGAGGCCCAGGGGTGAGGGTGGAGGGACCAGGCCTTCCTGGCCAGGCATGAAGAACAACATTTCCACTCTACAAGAGTCACCACTAAAGCAAGAGCATGGTGCCATGTCTATTATGAACACAGAGTAGGTTCTACATGTGCCCAGCATGAAGCCAAAAGAGGTCTTGGGGCACATGCTTAATAAAACCGTAAGTGTTGAGAAATATTAATAAATGAGGCGTTGTAACAATGTTCTTAAAGACGAACTCCACAGCACAAGACAGTGGTGGTATCACATCTGTCCTGAGGCAATGGCATTCTTGGTGTAAACAGATAAAGAGGGTGTGCTGGGCATTTAGGGTTTGGGTCCCCTGAACCACTTCCCCATATAGTCCTGGCAACAGAACCTATCTTTCCTGTAGAAATAGATGAAGCCGATACTAACTCTTCCACCCCTGACTTTAAGGTCAAACTTGACCTCACATCTTCTCCAGATTGCTGTAAGGTAGACAGCTGTAAGTCCCAGGTGTCTGGACACCGTGTTGTTAACATGTCTGAAGAGCAAACAGGAAAACCAAGACAATTGAGAGGTAGGGAGGATAGAGGCTTAGGAGAACCTTTAATCCTTGAAGAAAAAGGTACATCTGAAGTCTAAACGCATACCTGTCTTTTGCAGCTGAAGAATTTCCCCTTATTGTTAGGTACCGAGTTCAGTATCTACAGGCTTGGGGGGCACTGAAAATGGACCCCTCCCTGAAAACCAAGGACTGAAACTGCAGGACTCTGATTGCTGGTCAGAAGAATGGACTCTGGGTATCTCTGTCCCTAGGTAGAGACGTGACATTCTGAGCAGTCCGGAAGGTAATAAGATTACTATCCTGTTAGGGGCTCCCTGGGAAAGAACAAGGACTTCTCATTCTCTCCTACAAAAACCAAACAGATGGGCCTGGACAATCTGTTCTGCAGACTTTCAAAAGAGTATAAAGCCTCCAAATTGTAGGAGGGAACAATGGTCCCTTTGACGGTTGTCCATCATTGCCCCTTGGGAGTGTTCCGGTCTGCAGCGTCCCTTTGGCCATTACCCATGCTCTCACCTGCCAAGAGTGTGCTATCCTCTACAAGGAACTCTACCTAGCTACACTCTGGGCATCTTGTGAATTCTCTGGGAGGACAGCATAAGGACCACAAAGAAGAGGAGAGTGTAGGACAGTGGTTCTCAACTTGTGGGTCGAGACTCCTTTGGGGAGCTGAACAACACTTTCACAGGGTCAGGCAAGACCATTGGAAATATCAGATATTTACAATTATGACTCATCACAGTCACAAAAATACACTAGCAAAGTATCAAGAAAAATAAGTTTATGTTTGGGGGTCACCACAACATGGGGAACTGTATTAAAGAGTCACAGCCTTAGGAAGGTTGAGAACCACCAGTCTAGAGCAACATTTTGGTGCTATAGAAAGGCTCAAGTGAACACTGGCAGATGTTTGAGGCAGGCTGAGGGAGAACTGGACACTAGCTCTTCTGAGGAAGTCTGCATAGGACTACCAAATTGCATGCTGTCATTCCTTAGTTCCTGAGAGCAGAGATCAAGTCCAGATTTTCAGTCCAGCCGTCATCTCCGTTAGCTCGGAAATCTTTTACACCTGACTGCGTGACAACACTAAGCTCCTAAAGTCTCCTATCCTCGGGGTCTTAGAAGTCATCTTCTGGGCAGCAAGGCCCCCTATTTGGAGAAGGGCTCAAGCGTCTTGTGCTCTGAGAAGTCAGCACAGCCTCGCCTCTCCCTGAGGGTTCGGTTTCCCTTGAAACTACAGCTGGAAATAAGAGCTGCTTAGGCCGGCTCCCTGCAGGATCCCAGAATAGCCCCACTAATGAGCCAGAAGACAACCCCTGCTGTTTGTTTGTCACAGAAACAAGTGGAAAGCTGTAGAAAGAAGAGTGGTTATTTAGAGGTAAATAGCATGGGAAGATAGGAAATGTTTGATCTCATATATAGATATGGCCTTTGCGGTCCCCAAGTAATTACTTTTGGTTTTCTTTTTTTTTCTAGAAGTGCACTGAGATTTGAAGGTTGGTAAGAATGAACAATAAAATTGGGCACTAAACACAAATGAGTCTCTCAGGGGATGGAGTCAAATAAGAGAAAGCCAAAGACTCCGTGCGTTGAGCTCACTGCAAATTCAAACTCCATGAGTTCTGTCAGTCCCCTCTGTGTCTATAGGCCTTCCTGTCTTAGCACCAATAAACTGAAAGGGAGCCTCAAAGTTTGGGTCAGAGCCTATAATTTCCAGATAAGAGATCACATCAGTGTTCAGAGAAAACGCCAGATGCCCCATATAGTTCTTCATTCCAGAGCCTTCTACGGCTGTGTTCCAGACGGTTCTGAAACCCGACGTCTGTAAGGTACAAATTCACAGCCCTGACAGGGACTGTCAGAGATTTCATTTAAAAACACTATCAAAACCAGGAAGGTGGTGGCCAAATTGGAGAGGGTGTTTGATCCTCTTCCAAGTTTCCATGGCTGCAAGGCAGAGACCAATAGTAAATCATTCTTTATAGTCAGTCTTCCTGCTTCTCATGAACCAAGTCAGCTTAGAGGGCCTTGCTCTCTTTCTTTTTTCCTTGCAAGAGCTTCATGGCATTGGCACGCAGCTGAGGAGACGGGCGGAGAGAAAGTACCACACCCGGAACTAATCTTCTGAGTCACCACAGTCCGTCACAGGCGTTCCGGATGCCGAGGGCTAAATTAGCACGATGGTGCTTCATAAAAAGTTATGTGAGGAGTCTGAAATGGAAGCATGGGTTGGCTCGTTATACTTAGAAACTAGGGGAGGTGGGCCCCACGACCTCTCTATGGAGCAGAAGCGTCACTTTACGTCCTCCCCGTTACCAAATTTAACAGACAATGTGAATAAAGCCATTATCAATGTTACTCACTGAGTTCTGCTGTTACCTAAAGCATATTGCCACGCCTGAGGCTAATGAAGTCTCACTTCCATCCGTTGTTCAATGGCTTTGCGTTCCCTTGTTTGTCTAGACTCGTTTGTCTATTTTTGGAAGGGCAAATTTGCATTTTCTTCAGACCGTCCTCAATCGTAGATAATAAAATTCCATGTCCCCTTTAATCTTGGGGTGTGATCTTTATCTCAGAGAGCCAATCACCATTTCACAGAGGGTTTACACCTCTAAGAGATGTGCCTTTAATGCGCTAGGAGTCTATTCTAGAATAAGTACATACCCTCAAGGTGGGTATTTCTTTCTATGCGGTTTAAAAACAGGACAAAATCTACCAGAAAGGAAACAGCATGGACACTGGAGTGCTCTTTTCAGAAATAATAATATTTAATGACTTGGGAGATGGAAGAAACAGATGCCCCTGAGCCGCTCAGCTTGGACTTTCCATTTCGCCATGCCAGGCTTGCTATGCTCAGAAGCAATCGGCTGCATGCAGAGATTACATTTTAGACGCCATAGAACAGTCTGCAGAAATTTGACTATTTTCAACCACTCTGCAAATAACAATTTTCCTCCAACACAGAGACTGAGGGCTTATGAATTTTTTTTAACCAGCATGCACACATTTGTGTGCACTCTCATCTTGTATTAAAAATGTAATAGAAGAAAAAAAACAGAAAAATCATGAGAAGATAATAGTGAAAATGCTCTCTACCCTTCATCTACCCTTCAGAAACTTCTAGAACAACAATGCACCTATTGTGTGTGTGTATGCATATATGATGCATATGCATATGCCTTTCGGTATAGAGGGAAACATCTGCATTTCAAACAGCAAGGCAAGGCAAAGTGTCATACATTGTCTTTTTAGCTGCAATTCTATATTCTATGTTGCATGAAACTTGAAGTTTAAGCAAAGCCAGGGTTTTTCCTCCCCTTTTAATCTGCCCAGTTCTGTTTCCAGAGATGAGAGCTTGGCTCTCCACTGATGAACAGGAAGGGCTATTGGAAGTGAATGAAAAGGTCCCACTAAATCTGCGAAGCTTCCTGTAGCCGCCGGTCGTCCTGACTTTTTCGGTGAGTAGAGTCTGCCCCCTGGTGGACGCGGTGAGAGCTGCTCGGACAACCCCGCACTTCTTTGGCGTGCCTTAACTGAACAGGTTTGTGCGGCAAACCTTGGCCTCTCAGACCCCCCCCTCCCCTCTGCTTCTCCTTCCTTTTGTCGTCTCTTCCTCCATGTCCGTTTCTCTTGCCTTTCAGAGTACTATCTGGTGGCCGTGAGGGTTGGAACTGATGCAGCTGCTCTGTCTGGGAAAGAATCTGTGCTGTTTCAAAAATCCAGATAATGAATAATGACCTTAAGGACAAAGCCACAACACACACTCTTGTAGATGGTGAGCCACGAGTCCAGATCATTAAGTTCTGCTTTGGCTCAGTCCCTAGTAAGCAAATGCAAGTATATAATCTCAGGGTAAATCCACTTGTTCTTCTCCTGGCTCCACTCCAATCAGCCTGTTGTCCCTAGAGCTCAACTGTCCTAATGCTGTGACCCTTAATTCAGTTCCTCATGTTGAGGTGACTCCCAACCATAAAGTTACTAGTTTGCTACTTCATAACTGCAATTTTGCTATTATAATGTAAATATCTGTGTTTTCCGATCATTTTAGGCAACCCCTTGTGGAAGGGTCATTCATCCAGAAAGGGGTCATAAGCCGGGCGGTGGTGGCGCACGTCTTTAATCCCAGCACTCGGGAGGCAGAGGCAGGTGGATCTCTGTGAGTTCGAGACCAGCCTGGTCTACAAGAGCTAGTTCCAGGACAGGCTCCAAAACCACATAGAAACCTTGTCTCGAAAAATCAAAAAAAAAAAAAAAAAAAAAAAAACAGAAAGGGGTCATAATCCACAGGTTGAGAACCACTGCTATAGAGGATCCTGAACAAATACTTCTTATTAGGCATATCAATCGATCGATAGATAGATAGATATAGATATAGATTAAGATTTTCAAGACAGGGTTTCTCTGTGTAGCCTTGGTTGTTCTGGAACTTGCTCTGTAGACCAGGCTGGCCTCTGTCTTCCAAGTGCTGGTGTTAAAGGCATGTACCACCGCCACCAAGATAATTTTTATTGTCACCTTCTGCACAAAAGTCTCCAGTAGCTTACCCCTTCAAATATCAAAGGTGTACCACTGTCAAGTCATCACCCAGTTGTTCCTAGTTTTCCTTCATTTCTCTTAATGGTGAGAGTGACCGACGCGTGCATTCAGGGCCCCTCCCCCCTCACAGCACCGCCACAGCAGTCTACTCAATGTTAGCTTATTTGTTTCCTGTTCGCTCCCAGTCATCTTTGTCTTGTCTGTCTTTGTTTGCATGTTTGCGTTTGGCTTGTATGCTTGCTTCTCTTGCCTGTCTTCGTTTGCAGACGCTGAGCTGCCAGCCCAGGGTAGTCGAACTCCAATTCCGCGACCCTTTGTGAAGCTTTGCTCAGTCAGCAAGGCCTTTTTATTTTTACAAAATAAACATCTTCTCCGGAACTAATTGCATTAGTGCAAAAAACAAAAAAACAAAAAACAAAAAACAAAAAAACAAGACCTGTCTGTCACCCAGGGCATTTAAGTCAGGGGCATTTTCATACCTGTATGAAAAGCTCATATTGAGATATAATAATACATACATTTTAATACAACTGTAATTTACAGAGCTGTTAATCTTCTAAGGCAGAAGGTGGGGTAAGGGTAGAGAGAGTGAAGTTTTCATAAACTGCCAAGGAGGTGTTCCAGTGGCTTATGCTCCTGCCAGAACCCTGAAATGAAATTATGATCCCACGACTCAAGTTTTGCCTGCTCTTGCCATCCTCCAATAGATGTACCAGGAACGTGGCCTTCCACTCATTTCTATAGATCCTAGACCTTCTGGTGCCTTCCAAACATGCCAGGGAGCCCCTTAACTACCACATGATCTGCCTCAGGTTACCAGTTATTTGAACAGTGTTTGTGGGGGAAATGCTGATGGAGGTTTCCCATAGCCATCTCATTCCAAAGATTAGATGGAACTGTAGTGGGCAAACCTGCACCCATAGCAGTGGACAGAAAGGCCACCAAGTACGTGCTCACTGCTCCAGATCTGGCAGCGTTGCTCATTCCCAGGAGCAAGGACACGTGATGCACAAAACCGGCTCAGGTAAGAAAGAACTGAATGCCAATGAGATGAGGCACCAAATGGCTGTACTCATATTTCAGCTTCAAATTTGTATTTAATTTAAATATTTACATTTAGAATAAATAGTATTCTATCTCTAAACCAGCAGGGCTGAAGAGTTGTCTTTGTGTTTAAGCGCTTGCTGTGAAAGCAGGAGGACCTGAGCTCCCATCACCCCAGAGCTCACATACACTGGCACGTGTGATGCTGCGTGTCTTACTCCAGCACTGTGGGATGAAATTAAGCAGCTTGCAGGGGCTCACTGGTCAGCCAATCCAGCCAAAACAAACAGGGAGGTCCAGTGAGAGACACTGCCTCAAAAAACACGGTGGAAAGCAACTGAGAAAGTTCCCCGATTTCAACCTCTGACCTCCACGGGTTTCTACATGGTAAGCACAGCTGCCCATGGGTGCACACATGCATTTACCACGTTTACATAAAACTATAAAAGTACAGAAAATGAAGTAAATATAGACATAATCCACAGATTGATGGAGGAAGGTCATTGGTTAATAAAAGAACTGCCCTGGCCCATTTTATTGGTTAGAGGATAGGTGGGAGGAGTAGACAGAACAGAATGCTGGGAGGAAGAGGAAGTGAGATCAGAGTCTCGACAGCTCTCCTCTCTGGAGCAGACGCCTCAGAGAGACGCCATGCCCCGCTCCCGGGCAGACACTCCGACCCAGGATGGACTAGGCTAGAATCTCCCTGGTAAGTGCACCTTGGGGTGCTACACACAGATGATTAGAAATGGGTTAAATTAATATGTGAGAATTAGCCTAGAAGAGAATGGGCCAAGCAGTGTTTAAAAGAATACAGTGTCCGTGTAATTATTTCGGGGCATAAGCTAGCCGAGCAGGCGGCTGGGGTGCTGGGGACGAAGCCCCGCTGCCCTTATTACTACAACAGATCACCTGCGCCAGAATCACCCAGCATATTTTGAAAATGCAGAGTCCCAGGATGCAACACAGACATCCAATCAGAATCCTGTGAGCAGAGCCTAAGAACAGGAACATGGCGGGAACACTTGAGGTCATTCTTATCCACCCCACAGTTGAAAGCCTCCCTTCTGGGTGTCTCTGGTTCTCCTTCTTTGCACTAAATGTGATGCTCAGACAACTTTCCTTACACAGAACCAGAGAAAGCTGGACGTGGCGAGGGCCCATCTCTGTCATTGTGCCTATTGCACCAAATCTCCAACCCATGCTCCCCAGAATGTGCCGGTGAACTCATGCTGCCCTCCTGGAAGGACCAACATAGGCTCACCTTGCCCGTGTGAGCCCTGGGAACATCTAAACCTTTCACTCTATCCCTCCACTCTCCTGCCCAGCAAAGCATATGGACTTTACTATGGCTTACGGGACATCTGAATGGGCTGGCTAATCCACATTAAAGGATTAAAATAGGTATTTCTTACATTTTTGGCTGAGTAAAGGAACTTGTTCCAGGTTAGATAAGGAAAGTCTCTGCCTTCTTAAGCCTCCCAGTTAGCTCTACTCCATCCCGTTATCACTAGGAGGTCAAGTTCTACACAATGTTATTCCTGAAATGATTTAATAACCACCCATTCATCACCAATGCTGGCCTCTGATGACTGAAAGTGGCCAGGGCTCCCAGAGCAGGTCCGGCCTATGTCTCATCCTGTACACCCTTCTCCTACTTCACAACACGAAGCTAGCAGTGTGCTGGCTATTCTGTGTCACCTTGACACAAGCTGGGATCATTTGGGAACAAGGACTGTCAGCTGAGAAAATGCCCCCACCAGATTGGCCTGTAGTTTTTTTTATTATTTCCTTGGTTGATAATCGATATGGGAGAAGCCCAGACCACTGTGGGCAGTGCCACTCCTGGGCTGGTGGGCCTGAGTGCTTTAAGAAAGCAGGCTGATCAAGCTATGTGAAGTAAGTCAGTAGGCAGAGCTCCTCCGTGGCTTCTACTCCAGTTCCTGCCCTCAGATTCCTGCCCTGAGTTCTTGCTCTGGCTCCCCTCTCCCCACCAATGATGGACTTATAAGTTGTCAGGTAAAACAACCCTTTCCTTCTCATGATTGCTTTGGTCATGGTGTTTGATCACAGCAATAAAAATCCCGACTAAAACGTGCACACTAACCAGACCACATGTACATATCCTACTCAGGGTCATCTAGGCTGTACCACCCCAGTGTTAAAAAAAACAGGTAACAGCTTCAAGGACAAGGACAATACTATTATTGTGTGGCAGAGATAAAACTAGATTCGAGACCTTCTGACCTCAGTACAGGACACCAAACTATCTTACGGTTATTGTTTCCACATGAACTTTAAGATGCCCTGAGTATATTTTTTCTGGTCCTTGGGTGTATGTCCACTTGTCTGCTTCTTTCCCTTGCTGTTCTCCTTATCACTTTGCCTAGGTTTAAATCTCCCTCTGGGTATCATCCAACATGTCCAGGTATTCTATGAGTGAAGCTCGCAGCCTGTGTTTGTTTGCTGGCCCTTATCTGTGTGGTCCAGCGTTCTCCCTGTGTCCCTGCCATCCTGTCATCTGACTGCCTAGCAGCTGCGGCCAGCTGTGCCATCCATCAGGTTAGACTGCCGTCTAGCCTGCCCTGCACTGAGCCAGGTTCTCGCACGGCTGGTGAGAGGAGCTAGAAGGATGGAAGTGGATTTTAGAAGTCATAGCCAATTCCTCCAAACAAATGGACAGGAATCCTCACAGATCACGCGGCAACACACTTCAGGGGCTTTTCCAAATACCCTCTATTTCAGAGAGACTGAGATCAAGTCTCAGCCCACTGGGCTGCATCAGAGCCCTGCAAGAAGTCTCACAGTTATTAGCTCTTGTATGTAAATTCATTCATAGCATACTATTTTTCCCTTTTATTGAAAACAGATTCTTTCCTCAAATATCATACCCTGACCATGATTTTTCCTTCCTCTACTCCTCCCAGATCCTCCCCACCTCCCTTCCCTTCCAGATCCACTTCCTTTCTATCTCTCATTAGGAAAAAAGAACAGGTATCTAAGAGATAATGATAAAATATAACAATATATATAATATATATATAAAGATAAAACAAAAACTATCACATCAAAGTTGGACAAGACAAACCAACAAAATAAAAAGAGCCCAGGAGAAAGCACAAGAATCAGAGACCCACTCATTTGCACACTCAGGAGTCCCATAAAAACACTAAACTGGAAGCCGTAATATATACACAGAGGGCCTGGTGCAGACCCATGAAGGCCCTGTGCATGCTGACTTAGTCCCTGAGTTCATCTGAGCTTTGCTCATGCTGATTTAGAGGGCCTTGGTTTGGGGGTTTTGTTTGTTTGTTTTGTTCTTTGTTTTTTGTTGTTGTTTGGTGTACTTCACCCCTCTGGTACTTACACTCTTCTGCTTCCTCTTCCATGGGGTTTCCTGAGCTCTGAGGGGAGGATTTGATGGAGTCATCCCATTTAAGCATTTAGAACTGAGTGTTCCAAGGTTGTCCCACCCCCACTCTCATTTTTATGAACAGAGCAGCAATGAATATGGCTGAACAAGTCTTTGTGATAGGATGGAGGGTCCTTTGTGTATAACCCCAAGAGTGGTATAACTTGATCATTTTTTTAAGTCTTAGAAAACCCTTGAACCCTGGGAGATGCTAATATAGTGCATGTGTTCTTTATCCCAAGCCAGTAAGGGGAATCTAACCGCTGGGTCTGCTATCAAGCATGATCCAGCAACAACAACCAGCAGCCATGTGTATCAGAATTTGAGAAACATCTGAGAACATCTGGTAGCTCATTAATCTGTTTTGTCTCTTGTACATCTTCTTGTCTCCAGGCCTGAGACAGGAGCCTACTCACTTGGGCTGGCTCAGAGGAGCTGGAAAGTCCTTCCCTCGGTAGGGAAGGATGTGTCTGGACAACGGTCTCTGGATCTTGCTTCTTGGATCCCAGTGGACAGCTGGGACATCGCATTTACTTAAGCAGATCCTGCAGACGCTCCAATACTCCTTCCACATCCCAGACCCCGCTTCTGCTCTGTGCACCTTCACGAGTTCTCCCTCTTTTAACCTTCTCACACTAATCACTGCAGAGAAAAGGGAGATCACTGGTGACACTCGGGCAGGTGTTTCTTAGAAGTGAACTACAGTGTCACCTTTGATTTTTTTTTCTAAATTGGTTCACTCTGTCTATAGCGAAGCTTTTCATCAAATGCCTTAGTCAAACTTGGCAGAGCCCTAAGTTTGACTTTGCTTTGTGAACGAAGTCATCTTTTCCCTTGTCCTGCTCCCTAGACCCAGGCATTTAACTCGCCTCATTCACTCAGTATAAATACACTGAGAGCTTCCTAAATGAAGGGCAGGAGGCGATATACTGGACAGTTATCTTAAGAGAGAAAATTTCTTTTATTGTTTAAGAGTCAAAGCTCGGCATGGTGATGCATTCCTGCAATCCCAACACTTTGGAAGTGGAGGCAGGAGGATCCGAAGTTCAAGATCCGTTCTTGATACATAGTGAGTTTGAGGCCAGCTTGAACGTCATAAGGTCTTGCCAGATAGAGAGACAGAGACAGAGAGGAGGGAGGAAATAAAAGAAGAAGGGAATTGAACCCCAAATCATGTGTTTGCTTTCCTTTTGTTAATCTTAATAAATTCCTCAGGACACCCTTGTCTTTTGTGGCCTTCACAGCTGGAAGCACACAGGCCAATTATTTTGTACTTTATCTCTCAATTTATCTTTGTCTTATGTTTCCTCAAGATTGGATTCAAGAGATTATTTTCTTCACAGAAATCCCCCAGCAGGCAAGCTCCTCTCATTATACCCTATCAGGCAGCAGTCACCATTCCCCCCTCCCAGGTGATGATGGTTGATTCTTTCTTTAAGGAGAAAGATTTCCCCGCAGTAGTTAAATTTTTCCCCTCTGTGTGAACAAAAGTACCTTGCAGAAAGAAAATGAAAGGTGAAGGAAGAGTTTGCTCAAAAGGATCTCAGAATCCCGAGGCAGCAAGGCCCCTGGATCAAGGCCTCTAGAAGCCTTCTTT
The DNA here is from genome assembly GCF_018167655.1 of Microtus oregoni. NCBI lineage: Eukaryota > Metazoa > Chordata > Mammalia > Rodentia > Cricetidae > Microtus > Microtus oregoni. The sequence goes on from NW_024543874.1 coordinate 1,680,095, forward strand.
CTGTCCCTTGAAGGGCACCATGTGTCTGGCAGGAGAACAGTCTCCTGAGACTGCTCTGTGGAAATTTCACAGTCCTGTACCATTCCTTGACTTTCAACCTGTTCTCTCCCTTTTGGTCCAAGCTCATGGACCATTCTCAGAGACCCTGAAGCCTCTAATGTGTATCACAGGGATACGTCCCCAGACACAAGTGTCCTTTAAGGATATTTCCCTTCTCTCTATTCCTGGTTTCTACTATGAGGCTTAACAGATGCCTGTCACATCTAAACTCATCACAGAGCCCGCTGTGTAATTACATATCCCAGCCTTTATGACCTTCTGAACCACTGACAAAACGTAGTCCGGCTACGCCCATGGTTTTGTCTTCAGGCAGACTTTCCAGACAGCAAACTGAATTTTAGTGTCTTTTGCAATATGGGTTGGCTGGAAATTTCCCAACTCCTCAAGTCCTAATTCTTCTTCTGAATAGTCCTTCCTTCAATCTGCTTGCTTCCTTTCACACTGCATTATTAGCAGCAAGAAAAAACTAAGGTGGTGCCCTCCACTCTGCTTTCATTGCTAAGTGTTCTTCTATTATGTCTGTCTTTATTTTCCTGTCGTGCGTTCCTTGCTTTCTTCTGCGCCTTTGTCAGAAGTGATTCTAGAACAAATGCTTTCAGCAACAGTCTTTTTATGACACGTGAGGTATTGCCTCAAATCATACAGATTAACAGTTCCTTCTAAACTATCATAGGCGGTCTGTGATACCAATATTTCTACTCAAGGCCTATGCAGGGCAATCCAGGCTTATACTATGATACTCTTCAAAATTCTTCTGGCTTTCAGCTGGGGAGATGGCTCAGTGGGTACCAGCACTTGATGCATAAGCATGAGGTTGGAGTTCAAATCTGCAAAACCCAGGTGAAAAAGCTGGAGTGGGCTGCATACATACATACACACACACACATGCATGCACGCGCGCACACACACATACACACTAGCTTCTACTTATTCCCCAGTCCTAAGTCACATCCACATTTGAGGGTCTTGCAATAGCAGCACCCAGCTTTTAGTAGTACACTCATGGTTTCCTGTGGCAGTCGGTTACCACAGACAGCGTGTTAAAGCAATACCTTCTGACCTTACAGCTCTGGTTCAGGCCAGAATTCTAAAACAGGGGGCTCTAATAGAAGATCTGGATCTTTGGCTGTCTTCCAGATGTCTCCTCTATCCCTTGCCTTATGACCCTTTCTTCCATCCTATGCGCCTCTTCCTTCTCCTTTGTCACCTATTTCCACCTTTAGAGCTTTGTGTTCATCTTCTGTTTCCCCATCTCTTTTCCTCTCCCAGGGACATGAGATTGTGTACTGGACCAGCCCCACTAATCTAGGAGCACCTGCTCATATTAACATTAACCAAATATGCAAAGTTCCTCTTACCATGTAAAGATGTAGTGATGGCTCTGGAGATTAGGACGGGGACATTACTCCATCTTCCACAACCGGCAGGTAATCTAAGGTCAGTCTGTGGACCACAATGATACACACAACGGGGTTTAAGCTGACCCTTTGGTCTTTATTGCCGATAGTTACATGGGTAATGGGGAATCAAAAAAGTGGTGCCATTCCTGAACAGGAGGCATTTCCTGGTCCATTCTGCTCACACACAAACACTCACACTGAGATGGGCCAGACTTGACTTGAATCACTATTGCTTTGCTTTGGTTTCATTCTCAAACAACAACTACCCCTTTCAGCACAGCCTGCATCTCCACAGATTTTGTAGCTGGCATAGCTCGGGCACCATCAAGAGAAGTGAGTGAGTTTGTGTTATCAGAGTGAAGCTGTTGTGCTGGATGGTGTGTTTGTGATAATGGCGTCAAGAACTGCTCAGAATCAATCACGTCCCTAGGTTCCTTGTCCCCAGGACACCCCCTCTGGGACATGAATACGAGGCTGACCTGGGTTTGCTATTAGGAGAAAAACATTTCATGCCCATGAATGGCCAGAGGAAAAGCTTTTCCAAAAGGTCCACATAACTCTGTACACTCTTTGTGTTGTTCATCACCCAGGCGAGGCCAAGACAAATAATAGACTCTTTTTTGAGAGAGTCACGTGAAGTGGCTACGAAACATGTGTGGACCGGGAGAAGGTCAGGAACAAAAGGTCAGCACCTCATGCTCTGCAGTCATTGCGCCCTTAGCTCAGGTTGCAGCTTCCATTTGGCTTTAGGTAAGCTTCTGTTGTGCCTGTCGGGGATAGCATGCAATAGTCCTGAATGGGAAAATTCCCTCCAACCCCATATTAGCATTCCCGGGAGAGCCCAAAACACCATGGCTGGTCATGTGTGAGCAATGGAAACACCAACAACTGGCCCAGAGGTCTCACCGTTAAGCCTTCCTTGTTCCTGTGTCCAAATCCCTTAACCACAGGTTAGATTCAAACACCAAAGAATCTAACTTGACTTAGAGTCTACATCAAGTCTCCATTCCCTGCTGTTTCTTACTGGGGTGGAGAGTGGTCAGGTAGTAGCAAGGGAAATGGTGCCGAGAGGAAGGAAATTTCATCTGTAAACTTCGGTCTTTCCTTTCAAGGCCTCACCTAGGCACTGCCTTCTTCTCTTTTTTGTTGATCTGATCAAATATCCTGATAAAAATGAGTGAAGGGCTCATTTTTATATGGGCTCACAGTTCAAGGTACAGTCCATCACAGTGGGGAAGTCAAGGCAGTGGGGCCTTGAAGCAGCTCATCATTTAGCATCCAAGGTCAGGAGTCGGAGAGAGATCGATACACACTACTTCCCAGCTCTCTTTCTCCATCAGTCATCAATGCAGTCCAGGACGCCTGCCCACAGAATTGCTCAGCCCACAATTAACTCACATCAGTGATCCAAGATAATCCCCCGTTGCACACCCAAAGGACTCAGTGGTTCTAGCTTCTGCCATGTTGGCAGTTGACTCCAACCACCACAAATGTCCAAATACTGCTGGTGCTTCCTCCCTCATAGGCCTCCAGGTTCGCAGCAAGGACCAAGGTGCAGGCTCTCCTTTGCTCCAGCCCTTCATTCCCTGTGTGTGTGGCTCTACTGAGCTGTTCTTAAGACCTTTTTTTTATTTTTTTTAATATATATTTATTTATTAATTTATTATGTATACAATATTCTGTCTGTGTGTATGCCTGCAGGCCATTAGAGGGCACCAGATCTCGTTACAGATGGTTGTGAGCCACCATGTGGTTGCTGGGAATTGAACTCAGGACCTTTGGAAGAGCAGGCAATGCTCTTAACCGCTGAGCCATCTCTCCAGCCCCCTGTTCTTAAGACCTTTAAGACCCTTGTGCAAAGCACCCCAGGCTCACTATGGCCATGTCTGGGCTTGTGAATGCAGTACCTGTGCCCTGGAAAGCGAGGCTTTTGATTGGCTTTCCTGCCCTGCTAATGGCTTCAGTGGTTCATCTCATCTGCGTTGATGGTCTTGGTTCTTGTCATGCTCGATATGCACAGTGAAGGCTCCACAGCTGGCAGCAATTGTATCCTGTTTCTCAGGGAACAGGGACACCTCACCTGCCAGCCGGAGCCCTAGAGGTGGCTAGCCTTTGACCCCATAGTATCCTTCCCTCTGTCTATCCCCATGGGAGAATGAAGGGTGACCCAGAACCATTGTGGTGGTTTGCTTATTCTACTCATTGGCACACTCAGCCCTTACCTTAATTCAAGTGGGAAACCCCGCCTCCTTCCCTGTCTTCCACACATATGCTCCTCCTCTTCCGCCTGAGTACAATCCTTGACTGCCAGATCTCAGGGAATTTTCTTGTCTCCTGAACTGAGGGAATTTTTGTCCTTCCTCTAGCAGAAAGCTGTATTCCCGTCCTTACTGTAGCCTTACTAGCCAAAGTTCACAGCCTCAATCTGATTTTACCTTGCGTTTAAAATTATTTATTTTGTTTTTTGAGATTATGATGTAATTACATCATTTTCCCCTTCCCTTTCTTGCCTCCAACCCCTCGCAAATGCTTCTCCTTGCTCTTTTTTAAACTTATGACCTCATTTTCATTAATTGTTGTGGTGGTGGTAGTGTGTGTGTGTGTGTGTGTGTGTGTGTATACACAAGCACACGCACACACATGTGTTTGTGCAAGGTAGTAAGCGAGAGCTCTGGGATAGCCTTGGCCCCCCTGATGTGAGACTCCATGCAGACTTAAGTGCGAGGCCACCGAGCCTTGTTTGGGTCTCAGATGCTTGCCTTTCACTCTTTCCTTCAGGTTCCTTAGCTACCCAAACCAATCCCAGCTGAGCCATAGGATTATTGATCCTCACTCCACTTTATAGATGCCGGGCAAGAGGCAAGAGCAGACTAGCCTGAAGTCCAACTAGAAATGCCAGCTCTGACTTCTGATTCCTCCTCAGCATTTTCTCAGCTTCACTAAATAATAGCTCCATCTATATTTTTCCTCCTGTATCCTTTAACTTATCAAAAAGCTATTTCAATAGACCGTTGTATGACTAGATGGGTAGCTAGCTGGCTGTCTGCTTGACTGACCTCCAAGAAGGCCATAAATCCTTGGGGTTACTGGCTTCAGAACCATTCATTGCTGGATCCATACCATGCAGGTAACACTAAATAAGGTATGTGTGATGGAGCCTGCGTATTTATTAGTAAAAAAAGGTAGAGTCAGCAAGGACGAGAGTATTCACCTAGTATCTCCTATGTGCCAGGCTATGCTAGATATTTTACATTTCGTATGTTATTAATCCATTTTCCACCGCAATAACAAAATACCTCAGGCTAGATAATATATGCATTTAAAATATTTATTTAGCTGCCAGGGAGGAAAATCCACAACTGAGCCATCCCATCTGTTCAGTCCCTGGTGAGGGACTCATGGTGTTCCAGGATGGGAGGGAGCATCAGAAGCAAGAGGAAACACATGGAAACTAGAAACTGGGGACCAAGAAGCGGTAAGTCTCACTTTCTTATGGCTGCCCTCTCCTGAGAACTAACCAGGGTCCCACAAGACAGCACTAACTCTAGAGCCTTCACAAAGCCCAACCTCATAAAGTTTCTACCATTTCCCAATGTCTAACACATGCATTCTTGGGGACATGTTCAAATCATCTCCAAACAATAGCACTCTCATTTGAACCAAAATGATAAATTATCTTTTTCGTCTTCAAGCATACTTAAATACTTCTAGCATTTCAAGATGGTTTTCTTCTATCTAGGGCACATCATATGTTTTTCATTGTGATCAAATGATAGTAGACATCTGGGGGAAGAAGAGGGCTTCATAACACGATTTCTAGCGAATTCTATTTGCGTGCCTTGGTTCCATTAGGTTTGCAATATCGTTTGGGAAAATGAGGTTAATTTTGCTGCAGATTTAGTGCAAGGGGAAACGGCTCCTCAGCAGTGGTATGCCCGCGCTTTGGTAGTAGACGGCTCTTGGTTTATAGTTAATTGAAAAGGCAAGTCGTTGTTGAGTTTCGAAAACCCTGGAAGAGTTTTTAAAGTAACTTAATGTAGCATTTTATAGTTGCTTTTGTAGTCTCCAGTGCCATGGCTATTGAGGGATATATACAGCTCTGCTGGCTTAGATTTCATCAGACTTCTCCCTTGCTTGCTTGCATAATGGTTTATGGTACCTTTGATGACTTGCAGCCAACCTCACACTTTTAATAATTCACTGTAAGAGCATTTAATTTTTAATGGACAAGAATGGACTGGAGGTAACTCTCACATTGGGAAGTGTGCTCCTGAAAGGGGCGAGGGGAGGGCAGCATATTTAAATTCCAAACATTATTGAAAATCATGTCTTTTATTACCCAAAACCAAATGCATAATTGAAGAATGTCCCTAATCCGAAATTATTGTTGGTGCTTTAACTTACCTCTAAGATAGCCTTGCGTTCACAATGCTGTCATGGGAACATTCTTTTCAAGTCCTCATCCTCCACAGTGTTTCCAATCGTCTGTCCTTTAAGAGACAGCACAACTACCACATTCTGTTACATCTTGCTAATCAAGAAAAGCCCAGCATCAGAATGGATGGCAACGTCTGGAACATAAAAGAGCTATCATTTTCTATTCTTTTTCCTTCAAAGTTCTCCTAAGATCTCCATATAATGTGCATGCCTAGGAATGATTTCGCAACTAGTCTTAAAAATATCAGACTTTCCATGTGGAAAGAAAAATGGGAAGACGCCAGGATAAATATTGTTTTAAGGCTTGATCGAAGACAAAACATATCTTGCCTTCAGAGGCACATAAAACAAAAATGCCGCAATCGCTAAATAATCCCTTTCTCGGATACGCCATCTGTAAAAATAAGAATGGCTTCACAGAGCGGCTTTCTTGGGAATAGTGCAGCGACGCACAGCCCTGAGAAGGCTTCTGCTCGTCAGACATTCCACAGCGACTGTCCCCAAGCTCAGCCCTAGATGGGTTACAGGGAAAACTCGGATGGCCAAGGCTCCAAGCCCACACGAACACCTTTGGAATTCGGACGTCAGGCCTGCTTGAGGAAGTGAAATTCCTTCTCTTGGTCTTGGCTTCCAACAGTCAGAGAGTATGGAAACTTTGCTCTAGAGGTTTTACTCCCGGGAACTGCCGGGTGCTAAGCCGCAAAGTTTGTCAGACTCTGACGGAATGAGCCTATCTAATGATGAGAGCCTGAAGCTCCAATCACTGTTTTCCACTTGGTTTCCTGGGGTGAACCTTCTGAGGGCCCCAGTTGTAAGACCCCAATCTCCTGGTTTCCTGACCGACTTTAACTGTGTTACTTTCTTGTCTCTATTAGCCAGGGATTAGATCCAGTCAAACTGTCCCACAGACTCGAGAAAGCAGGAAGCTCAACAACACCTGAGTTGGGCCAGTTTCACCGACCACAGCCACGTCTTTTTTTTTTCCAACTCCCTTAAGTTCTTTGTCTTGTCACTAATATGGAGGTGCGGAGGCAGGAAACCCTTAAAGGCTGTCCGGCCGTCTCATATAGTTTTTCATGAACAAGTATGAGCAACATAACTTTCCCAAGATTACGTGGAAGCCAAGAACTAGCATGCACAAGTCCCTCTTCTAATATCCACACGCTCCCATTTCAGTGCATGCTCCCTCTCCTTCCAGTCCCCCTCACCACCCACTTCTTCCCCAGCTACTGAGAGCACGGATCTCTTCTTTTGTGCCAGGAGTGATGATGAGTGTCACTTGGCTCTAATATTCATTTTCATTGCTTAAAAACTAACCAGGGAAGGAGGGGGAATAGTGGGTCTTCCTGTCTCCAGGCCTGCAGCAACCTTTCTGATTAACTTTCCTGCCTCTTCTTCCAATCAGGCATCTTGCCTCATTTTTTTTTTTTTTTTACATTCTGATACCATGAAAGGAGATAGCTTGACCCCACCCAACTTGTCACCCTAGCCTCTAACACAGAAATGCTTGGTTCTTGAGCAGATGAACATCCTTTACTAGGTGGAGCGTTTGTGAACCTTCTTCATTAGAGAACAGGGCAATGCAAGAAAAAATATTGTTCATATAGCTTTCTGCCAAGCCTCCACCGTGGCCTGGCCCTACGTGACCCCACATTCACAACCATCAAACACAGAAAGTAATGGTCCCACATTAATGCCAGCCATTCTGTGAGCAGGTACCTGGAGTGCAACAGGCCAGGGACATTGTCACCTTTATTCTAGTACTTCTTCTAAAAGTCTGAAAGATTAAAGGGGGAAAAGACTTAGGAAGGGAGAGAAAGAAAAGAGAATGGAAGGAAAGAACAAATACCCAGACCACAATAAAAGCCCTGACCTAAAGTATATCAAGAAAAAAAAGAATTATAAATTAAAGAGTTAAAAGCACAACATAGTCAAGCCTATAATTCTACAATGTGAGATTTTCTAATGAAAGGCAAAAAGGGTATATAAATTCCATGTCTTCACTCAGCAGTTGGAGATGGGAGGAATATGTTCTGAGTAAATAAAGATAAGAAAAATGTGTGTGTTATGACTGGGTGCTACACACACACACACACACACACACACACACACACCACTCATTCCTGTATAGGAGGAAATAGACTGAAGAACTGCCAATCTTGACCTTTTGGCAAAGTAAATGATTAACCATTTGCCATCAAGTCCATCTCAATTCAATCAACCCTATGGAAATTAGTCACTCTGAAGGAAAAAGTACTTAACTTGAAAGGGTTTGTTCATTACATATCAACATGCACTGCAAAGATAATCTTTCTGCTTAAGGTCCCAGACCCACTTACTCACTCATTCCTTCCTTCAATTAGTTAACAAGGAGTTTTAAGTTCTTTCAATAAACCATGTATACTTTGTAGGTCACATACAATAAAAATATTCTCCATAAAACAAAGGAAGTTGAAGATTTTTTTTTTTTTGAGACAGGGTTTCTCTGTGGCTTTGGAGCCTGTCCTGGAACTCGCTCTGTAGACCAGGCTGGTCTCGAACTCACAGAGATCCGCCTGCCTCTGCCTCCCGAGTGCTGGGATTAAAGGCGTGCGCCACCATCGCCCGGCAAAGTTGAAGATTTTTACATATACATATGTATATGTGTATATATATTTATACTTACTTCGCTGTCTGAATATAGTGAAAATATAAGAATAAATATGATCTGAAATAAGTAAAGATTTACTCCCAACCAAACAAAAGCACTGACAAGATGGCTCAGTGTGTAAATCACCTGCCACCAAAACTGATGACCTGAGCTTAGTCTTCAAAACCACTTAGTGGAAGGAGATAACTGACTCCCACAAGTTGCCCTCTGACTTAAACACACACACACACACACACACACACACACACACTAAATAAATAAATAAATAAATGTAATCTGAATTTTTTTAAAAAAATCAAATACTCTAACTAAAAAAGAAGTCAAGTCTATAAATTCACTCAAATTTAACCATTAGGCTAATATTTTTCAATGGTTTATAGACCTTACCTAAAAAGAAAAAAATGTTTTGAGATGGGAGAGTTATGGGATATTTATACATTGTGTGAACGTGTGTTGCTGTGATTGGTGTAATAAAAAGCTGGATGGCCAATAGCTAGGCAGGAGGTATAGGTGGGACTTGCAGCAGAGAAAGGAGAAGGAGGAATCTAGGCACATCAGAGAGACCCAAAGAGACACAGAGAGGAAACAGGAGGTGCAAGATGGAAGAGAGGTAGCGCTGTGTGATAGAATGCAGATTAACATGGATGAGTTAATTTAAGTTATAAGAGCTAGTTAAAAACAAGCCTAAGCTATAGGCCAAGCTTTTATAATTAATAATAAGTCTCTATGTCATTGTTTGTGAGCTGAAGACCCAAAGAAAATTCTGACCACATGGGAGTCTTACTATGTAGTCTTGCAGGCCTGGAATTCACTATACATATGTCAGGCCAATCTCAAATTCATCAGCTTCTTAAGTATTAGGATTAAAGACACGTGCCACCATCCAATGACAACAACAAAACAGAATGTCACAGGTGTTTTTTCAAATTTAAGAAATGCTGAATTTTACACCATTTTTCTTTGAAAATTTCATTCATGTGTCCAATGTATCTTGATAATCCTCAATCCTCACACCCCACTCTTCACTCCCCACTAGGCTCTTCAGCACCCCCTAGGCTCTCCCAGCATTATCTCTCCCTTCGAATTTCATGTCTTTTCTTTCTTCTGTTTTTATTTAAATAACCCACTGAGTTCCATTAATGGTGCCCATATGGGCATGGGTATGGGGCCATCTACTGGGGCAGAGGCACCCATCAGCAACCACATCCCCCCTGAAGAAAAGTAGTTCTCTCTCTACCTGCTGCCATCAACTGTCAACAGCTCCTCAGCTAGCAGTAGTTCCTCAAGGGTCCTTCTTTCATCCATGCTGGAGTTCTAACTGGCTTGATTTTGTATAGGCCTTGCACAGATAACCACAGCTGGTGTGAGCACACATCTGCAACATCCTTGTCACATTTCACAGCCTTTCTCCCCACCTCCCTGCTCTTACATAGTTTTCTGATCCTTTTCCAAAATGTTTACTCTACGAGCACAGTGTTCCACAATGAGCATTCAAGATCACTTACTCTCAGTGTTTTGACCATATATGTGTCTCTGCATTAACCACTACCTACTACAAAAAGAAGTTTAAATGAAACATAACCTATGTGTAGCAAACTATAAATTTAGAAGGCAGTTCAACAATATGACCATTTATCAAAACAACTAGATTTTCTCCTAGGATTTATGGCCTCCATAGCCATGAGCTTTTATGAGGTTTGCAGTGCCAGGAATCAATTAATTCCTATGTCACAGGCCTCAGTCAAAGAGTAGTTGGTTACCCCATAGTGATCATGCCACTATTGCACAAGTGGGCATATCTTACCCGGCAGGTCAGTTTTATAACATGCAGAGCCCAGGGTTGGATAAAATGGGCAGATGTCTTTTCTCCTCCAATAGCCTACATAGCACCTGCCAACACTATGAAAGATAGCCAACAGGGAGTTTCCTGGTCAGTTCCAGACTGATTTCTCTACGTCCTACCACTAAAGTGAACGGTGTTCTCAACAGTCCTATCATCTAGTTATAGTGGACGATCCAGAGTAATGCAATGTCTGCGCTGCTTTGGGTACTTCTGGAGCCTTCTTGACAAACAGCAGTCTTTATAATAGGACCCTTACATCTCACAAAATTTGAGTCAAGAAAATATATGAACTGGTGCATCTAAAGTTTGTAGTAGACGCTCATGGAAATGGAATAGAATTAGAATACACAGAATTACCTAACAAAGAGAAATACAACATTATGAAGTGATTTATGGGCTTAAAGAAACCCTCTACTTTCTTGACATACTTTGAGGGTCTATTTTCCTGATTATCTACCTACAGCCATGTGTGTGTGTATGTGTGGTCTGCATTTGTAGACCTATGTTCATGTGTGTCTTAGACTAAGACAAGAAACCTTGATTATGATCTTACTAATGGATGCTGGAGCCTCTCCTGAAGAAAGTAAGATACAAGTCTCCCCATCCCATGTTTACTTATACCACCATAGTTATTCCAAAAGGGCCCCTGAGACTACATCATCACTCTGTCCATATCCAAGATGCCAAAACTAGAAAACTCAGACTAAGATAAGGGAGTTGTGCACCTGCCTATGATTTCTGATTAAGTAGCAAATTATTATATCAAGTAGGAACTTGGAAATGATCATCTTCTTTATAGACTAACCAACAAATAAATTAATAACCAGTTCGTCCCCCTCAGAGTCACCTCGTGAATATAAATTATTATGTGCTGAGTAAAACTTCTTTTATAATTGTAAAAGGGGACTATTGGAGCATATTTTGAGAATCACTAAATATTAATCAAAAGTAGGGGGAGAAATGCAGATCACCCAGACAGCACAGGAAAGATCAATGGGTCAGCTCGTCACTGCCGCTCTGAGCAGAACTCCGAAATTACAGACAAAGGACGGCTTCAGAACTATTACATGGTGCTATTTAAAACATGTGCTACCTGCATAATAGGCTAGCGAAGAACTAGTCCATTGATGATGGGAGATTTAGAGCTATGACTTACATTATCATGATGAATCGTCTATTAATATTAAAGTTCTATCCATCATTTTGGAAATTCCCCTAGACAGTTTCTAACATGGCCGAGTGACTACCTTAATATGTAAATCATTGCCAGTGAATAGTCTCTGCTTACAACTTTCTCTCCGTTCTACCTTTTCTCCATAATAGTTCATTTTCTTGATCTGAAGAAACAAGAAGCTCACCCTCCCTTCAGATTGCCATGTCGTATTACCCTCAGAAAGGCCATGGTCCAGCTGTTTGATGTCATCTCCCCTTTTCCCTCTTGTTTGCTGATAGTAAAATTAGCAGCGCTAAGGAGCGGGCTCTGTGGGCTTAGGAAACTTGGCTCAAGCAGTTCGAACAAGCAATAAATGCTGGCCAGCTTTTATTTTGTAGCTCGTAAAACATTGGATTCCATAGCTCAGATTCTTTGGTTGGTGGCCACAGTCTACAAATGTCACATTTCATCAAAATCACTCCAGCAACTGCTGTTCACAGGCATACCCAGCGGAGAAAGAGGGGGTGATGCAGTGCAATAAAAGGAGACAGAGGTCGAGCCTGCAGGTACTGACCGCCACGCACAAAACACCCTGCTGCCCAGGTTCTCGGACGCAAAAATAATTGGAGGCTCTCCTGATTCACACATTTGAGGCTCGGGTGTGAGAAAAGAATAGGTCAGGAATCATTCAGTAATTTGCTTCCTGGCACACGATCCACCAGCCTTGCAGCCTGCACGCAGCCTGCCTCTTCCTCCCACCACCCACGGCCACATTCATTATCTCTAAACGATTGCGAGCATAATCACCATAGCAGCAGCACAGCCAAGAACCCATATTTATGCAGAGCTTACTGGGCTGAGAACCAGTCAGCTATGCCGAGAACGACCTAATGTCCTCTCCAGATGGGCCGTGGAGAAGCTGGCGGGGCCACTGGACAGGCAGCAGGTGGACACTAAGTGGCTACCCTCCACCTCATGGCTCTGTTTCCTTCCAGAATGTGGTCAACAGAGACAAACATGCACCCTGTAGCCCAGGCTCCCTCCTGAAGGAGAAGGTCCGGCCCAGAGCGGCCCCCAAACCTGCTCCGCCAGTTTCTTAGAAGTGATCTAAAGAGCCTGGTTGAGCCACTACTGCTAGATAGTCAGGGAGAAATTACCTGACAGATTTTTCATTCAAAAAACTTAATAAATTTTTAAATTTCACTCTTTCAAAATGAGCCATAAATGGGTCAAATGATATAGAACAGTAAAATGGATGTGATATGAATTCTTTATAATTATGGAAATGGTGTCTTCCTTATTGGTCACAGGAGTCATGTAACATGTAATTCCTTGTCTTGGGTTATTAATAATGGATACACAGTTATCAAATTGTTCTAATGAACACTTCTAAAATACTTTCTGTCACTGGAAGCAAATATTTTAGTGCAGACAGATATGCATGCAAGACTGAATTAGAATATACCATTATTGCTACTTCTTAGTTACGGTAAATGCTGTCAAAAACTGACAAAGCACAATAAAGCTAACTAGCAAAGAGCGTGTATATGCTTCCATGTGGAATTACACACAAGAGTCTTATTTTTACTATCTCCAAAACAAACACTCCTTTGTGATCTCCACACGGTTTACTATACACAAACAGGACATTCTGGACTGTGTCTCTGAGGAAGAGTACACACGTGTGGGACACACAAGGTCAAGTTCGCCAACTTAGTAGAAAATGTAACTCTCTGCTCAAAAAGCAAGGTTTCACTCTGGTGTGTTTCCTTACACTCCTTGACCTGGATAGGCTCAATAGGAAAAAATAAGGGAAGTCAGTATCATTATTGCAAAATGAAGGGTTTCAAACATTTCAGAAAGAGGCCCATGCTGAAAAGAGTTAAGACCATTTAGGGCTCAAACCATCTGGTCTTGAAATCCTTGGGACTGTGCTTCATATCTGGTGAGAACACAATGCTGGAAACAGGAGCACCTCCAAATGCCAGAGAGAAACACCTGAGCCAGGACTTCCACCTGCCAAGAGAGAAAGGGAATCTTAGAGGCTCCCACCATTGGGCTCTGCTTTTGATGGATAAATGGAGAGAGAGCTGGGAATTGTACCTTCAACCACCCCCGGGAAAGAAAGATCTAAAATTTTGTTTTGTTTTGTTTTTACCAACAAAGCCCCCTGTGAGCTACAAAAATATCACACAAGAACACCTGCTTGCTGAAACAAAGACCCAAATTGCCCAGCGGAAGTACCGCCTACCTCTACCACCCAGCTGGGCTAGAGGACTGTCCCAGCACCTTCATGGAGAAACAAAGGAACATCACCCCAGCAGGGAGTGCCTGGTTCTGCCTCTGCCACTCTCATAACTGAGACAGTGAGTGGAATTGTTTTTCTCTGCCTGGAGAAGGGCAGTCAGGGAGAAGAATCCATCTTTGACTTGCCCACCATCTAAGATACTTGCGTCCTGTCTTCCAGCCCTCCCAACACTGCCACCCACCGCACTCCTCCCACAGCCTACATGGAGCCGCATATGTCGGTGCACTGTGACTCCACCTAGTCCCAAGCTGATTCAGAATTGGATACTTTCTCTACACCTGGCAAATAAGAGTCCTTCCTTGATACCTTGAATCTGGAACCGAGAAAAGTAAGGCAGTTTTTCACGGGCTGGTCAAAATTGAGGCCAAGTAAATTTGGAAAGTGTTGAAAATGCATAGGTAATTTTCTTTAATTTGGAAAGTAGTCAGAGAAGATAACAAAACAGATGTTGAGTATAAATGTGAACTCAAGAGAAAGGCCTGATAGTGATTTGAGTCCTTGGCTCCAGGTGTTCTACAGGCCCCAGTCCCATTCATAAAGCATCCCAGGGTCCTTATAATAAGCTCTTTGTGTTGCCTGAAATTTTTGTTAACATGTAACCCAAGAGACCCGAATAAACCATCAGGAAAAGGAGAGCCTCATTTCGCAGCTGTGCCAATAAGAAACTTTTAACCACAAAGCATTTGTAAGAATTGCAAACTGCTTAACAAAATAGAAGATACAACATGAACCTACGGTAATTTCTTTCCCCATTTTTTCTCACCCCATCCCGCCTGGCCTTCATCCTAGTTTCCCTGGAACAGAATATGTGAAAGTCTTTTGAAGGGATGAGTGTAAGCAAATCAACCTGAAGTCTGTGACAACATAGGAAAAGCTCCAACTGCTCTTAATCGAGAGGTTGGAAGATGAAGCATGGATGGATGGTTCACTTAGCGTTCACATCCCTTTGGATGCTCCCAGACCATAGGTCACTGGCTGTCTCTGCCAATGAGAGAGGGTTCTGTGTAGCAAGGTTCATCTGCCAAGGCCCGCCATTCTGAAGACGCCTCTGAGTCATACACATCTGGATTTGTAAGAGATTCCTGTCCACAGAGCTGGCTGTGCATCTAAAGATGCTTAAACTAAAACCTTTCCCAAGTTTATCTATTTTCTTTTGACTATACCCTCTCAAATGGGAAATGGCCACTCTCTTGAACTTGCCAATCTAAAACCTGGTAAGTTTTAAAACCCAGTATGGAATTAAACCCATTAGGTTTTTAATGATCATTACATTAATATTTCCTTAGTTCATTTAACCTCAGTTAATACAAAACCTTTCAGGCTAGATCCGGAAGATTGTCAGAAAAATCTCTTTTAATTAAAATTATACCCAAAGTCACAGTACATTTTAGATGTACTAAGTGTACATCCAAAGTCAATAGTGATAATTTGGTTGAAGGATTTTTCTAGGGTTTTGCTCTTTTATTTGTCTGAAAATGGCATCTTATTTTTCATGGAATTGCCGGACTTTCAACCAACAGATCTGCCATGTAGTGGTTCTCGGGTACATCATGGCCTCATCTTAAAAGACCAACATTAAAGGGATTTGGAATAGCTTCTTCAATGTTGGAGTCTAGTCACTATGACCCAAGTGACTGAAGAGGCCATTGGGTGTGAGGTTTCCACAGGATCTCACAGGCAGAGCAAAGAAGCAGTGGGATTACCAAAACCAAAGACCTGGTAGAAGAAAAACAAGTCAAAGTATCAAGTATTGACCCAAGAGTGGTCAAAGCTGGATCAGCCTCTGACAGAGCTGAGCAAGCATGGCTACCGAGGACCTCTACAGAAGCTCCTACCAACAACACCAGAAGTATAGGATCAATAGGACACCTACTGCCAAGAAGAATCCAGTCACGTGCATGTCCCAACATGTCATCCAGATGAAAGCGAATATATGAGATCCACGTTAGTCGTGATCTTCAAATTAGCTACACATCTGCCCTTACGTCCATGTCTGCTTGAGGTGAAAAGCAAGCTGTGCTTGCAAAGGTCCTCTGCAGCTCACATCAATGTAGGTTTAAGCTACAAATTCTCTTCCCAGAGACAGCCTGGCTAAGGCAATGAGAAAGGATACCCTAAGGCATAGGCTAGGTCTTTCTGATACTATTCAAAGCCCAGATTTGTTATTAAAGCAAATAATTGCTTTAACAGCACAGTCTACATTTAGAGCAGAACACTTCTAAAGGCCAAAAGAATAAATAAGACAAAATGTTGGAAAGGCACACACTAACTTTGATTAAGAGCGAGCAACATGGTTCAGTGGATAGAAGTGCCCGCTTGGCTAGCCTGAGCACCTCAGTTTGAGCCCCAGAACTCTAGCAGGGAGGGGAGAATCAACTCCTGGAAGTTGGCCTCTGACCTCCACACATACACTGTGGCTTGTAAATGCACACACACACACACACACACACACACAAAGAGAGAGAGAGAGAGAGAGAGAGATACAAATACACAAAAAATATTAAATTACATTATCCTGCCCAAGTTGGAATATGGAGAAGGCTGCTTGCTTATTTTTTTAAAAATATATCAAAAGCAAAACAGGCCAAAATAATTCTAGTACAATTTCTATTTCCTACATTTGTGTAATGCTATGTGTTATTTTAACTAAGCATCTGGTCTTTGTCCCTCATGTAAAAAACCCTGAATTTTCTTGAGTCTTTGGCAAGAGGTACAAGAACCCCATGCCAAGCCAGTAAAAATCACACATTCTTCCCAAGAGGGAAAAAATGCCAATAAAATGAAGCATTGAAAAAATGTAAAAGCTCAAATAAGAGAGCTGTGAAGGTTATGTCCTAATCAGTCCTGCAAACTGTTTTACATTTTTAAAGTTCCACTACTTGTAAGACCTAATACTAGAGGTTTATTCAATATATTGCTCAAAAAAAAAATCTTCTTCCAACATGGGGATTCAGCCAGTTATTCACCCTCCTAGAATAAATCATGTGAATTAATTTTTATAAATATTTAATGTCTATTCTTGCATTGTACAAATTGATTCTTTAAGTTACTTCACTAAAGTTGAATTTCAACATCTCTCACCGCACGTGGAGAAATGATCGTTGTCTCGCATTCACCCCAGTACCTTCCCAGGCATTGTCACCTGTCACCGAGAAGACTGGGACGCAAATACAGTCTTGCAATCAAAACATGACAAGTTCGTTATAACAAGAAACTCATAAATCTTGAAGCAAAGGAACTATCATTACATTTTTTAAATAATAATTATATACAGCTTGTATATGGTGCGTTTACTTGGAACAAAGACAGGTATTTTTTCCTCTCTCTCTGCCACGCATAATAGTGAAATTATTATACCATAATACCACCTCCCATCCCACTCTAAAAGGGCCAAAAGTTAACAGATGGTTGTAAAATACTTTAGAAACATGAAACACAAAGTAAGAGTCTAAAGCCCATAGTTCTTCTGTGTAGCTCAGCAGCTGGACTGAGCTTAGGTGGGGAGAAGTAAGCATTAGAAGAGGACAAGTGGCCCAGAACTGAGAGAAACCGGGCGCCATAACCTTTAGACATTAAAATTGGCCACCCTAGTAGACCTCTCCCACAGCTTCAGGGAGCATGCACCCATGAGTTAAGTGAGATGCCCCTTCAGCATAGGGTTTTAAAATATGTGCAGCCCATGGCACATGAACAATCTCTTTAAGTACTTTACCAGAAGCCTGGCTAGATCAGCACCTTTTAAAGCTGTGTGACTTCCATTCCTCATTGGCAGAAATCATCTTTCCCCAGGACTATTACTTTCCAGAGAGCAGGAAGTGTCTAGTAGACATAGAGAGACCATAAGCAAAGAGCCTTGTACCCCAGTCTGCTGCTCCCTGGGGGAGCCTGAAGCACTGTCAGGAAGCCCTCCTGACACAATAGAGTCCCATCAACTCTGCAAGATCCTTTGGAGCCCACTGGTCTTCTCAAGGCGAACAGAACAAGCCTAAAGGGCTGGAGGTCCGGCCAAGTGGCAAAGCATTTGCCTAGAATGCACTGGGTTCAGTGACAACACCCCAGCACTCATTCATATGTGATTGAACAGGAAGAATCCCAATATGAGCTAAGCATGAGTCTGAGAGTCTTACAGTCCAACAGGAGAATATTAACATATTCCAATTTCAAGAAAAGCTGCAAAGTCAAGCTCTTGTAAAGAGCTTTCTCTTTCATCATCAAGAGGAAACTGAACAAATGGCCAAAGCTGGTAGACAGACCACTCCAGTTTTAACACCTGCTTTCCATACTAATGAAAAAATATTCATTCATTTCTAAATAAAATGTTTCTGAGTATCCTTGCAATAGACAAAACGCTCTGATCAGCACTTGCCTGTTCCTACTCTGCTCTACAGAACGTTGGGCGTGCGGAGATGGCGGCAAGAGAGACTGGTACAAGCAGAGGTAAGGGAAGAAAAATGAGCTGTCACTTGAAGCTGCACACCAAGAGGGACTTGTCACAGCATGTGATGGCTCCCCTGAGACCCAAACACTTATTATGTGTGAGAAAGAGACAGACAAGTAGACAGAGACTCTGTCCCCAGGCACACCGAGGGCTGGGGGCAAGAGGAAGGGAAAGGGTTCTTACAAGCAGAGATGGAGAAGGGTTAAGCCAGAGAAACAAGCAGAAGGCAGGTTATAAAGGGTGGGTTTTCTGAGTGATCCAGGGCTAAATGGGAAGCCATTGGAAGGCATTAGGAAGGTCATAAATGATTGCATTGTGGGGAAAGTATCGAAGAAGAAAAAAGGGAGGGGCTGGAAATAAGGCTCAGTGAGGAAGAGCACTGGCTGCCCTTGCAGAGGCCCGAGGTTCCGTTCCTAAAACTTACACGGTGACTCAAAACTGTCTAACTCCGGTTCCCGAGGATCTGATCATTCCTCTGGCCTCTGCTGTCACCAGAACACACTTGCACGTAAGCAAGTGAATATTCTAGGCAAGAGGAAACAATGGCTGTGATGGAGACGGAGAAATATTAGCAAACTTAAAACCTCTTTAGCCATTAGAAGAGACCAGACCTCAGTAGAATAATCAGTGAGTGTCCACACCTGAGTTCCAGTCCTAGTTATGACACCCAGATAAATAACTCCATGTCCCTTTCTGAACCTTAGCTGTTCCCACAGGACAGAAAAAAAAAAAAAAAAAAACTCAGTTCAGTGCCGGTGAAATTATTGAGAAAGTAACTTCAAAAAGTACTTAGAAAGGTTTATGACATATGGTGATATTTAAAAATATCGTCTACTATCGAGTATAATGTTCAAATCCAGAAACAACATAATGAGCTTTAGAGTACGTTGTGGGAGCTAATGGGAGGGTCTAGCCAGGGATGTCACAGGAGATTCTGGCGTAGATAACTGGATCAGTGGTAGTGAATGTCTAAGTTACTGATGGTGTCTCAGCTCCAAACCATCTTTCAGCACGTGACGTAAGGCCGTGGAGCCGACCCAGTAAGGAGTAAGCATCTCTCTCCTGAAGGAGGCACACTGTGCTAGAAAGGACTCTGGCTTCACGGTCACTTGCTTCTTTGTTCTCTCGTACATGGCTGCCTTTGGTGCCTGTGAGGGACACCATGGTGCACACCTCCATCAAATCCCAGGAGTGTCACAGAGAGCCCAGATTTTCAGCTGTACTGAGACTGTCTCACACTTGTGGCACGGACAAGCACTGACCTGGAGACAGTGGCAAATTTCTCTGTCATCCATGGCTTCTCCAATATGACCTGGATCCTGGGCGGTTTGCTTTCTCCCTAGATAGTATGTTTCGCCTCTAGCGTATGCCCTTTCCCCTTTAAAATTAATCATCTGGGATGGGCGAATGGGTCAGTGGGTGAAGGAGTGGGGTCCCCAGGACCTAGACAGGAAAAGCAAAAAACTGACGGCAGCCGAGGTGTCCTCTGACCACCACACATGAGCCACGGCATGAGCGCACACACACAAAATTGTTTTAATCTTTAAATAGAACTTAAAGGTAAGGCATGCACATGAATAGCACAAGCCAGCAGGAAACAAATGCACCTTGGGTGTCTGGATAGCTCACCGAGAAGTTCCAGACTTCGAAATCCATATGCAGGCTTGCAGCGGCATATTTCACGGAGGCTGACCCCGGTTTCCTGCTGTGTATTGTGGTCCTCTATTCCTTAAACTTCTCATTGCTAAGCCAAAAACAAGGTGGTGGAAAACAGCCAACTTCCATTTTAATAGGATTATTATAATTGTATTCCAAACATGGAGACCTGACCTGGTGCAGCGGAAGGTAGTTAGTCATAGGGGCCCCTCTAGATGTCAACTAGAGTAACCTCAACTGATGGATCAATACCCTCAACACCACTAAAACTGATGGCCTGCTCAGAAGCACCACACTCTTTGAAAAGGACTAGACACAAACCAAATTTTAGAGATGCAGGGTGGTGCCGTCCACTTTTTCCAGGGTGTGAATTTGGTAAAAAAAAAATAAATAAATAAAAAAAATAAAAATAAATCTTGTCCCTTGCTTCATCCATTTCTCAAAAGTTTGGATCTCCTGACCACAAAAAGGGAAGTTCCATCAGCAGTTTAAAAAGAACAATTTGGAAGAGAAGTATATTAAATCCTAAGGGAAATTAAACTCAAATAATCCAATAACAGCATTACAAAATTAACACAAGACTATGAATTGAATTAATTGCCTCCTAGTGTGGGGACTCTTGGCTACCACAGACCAAAACAAATGAAGCCGGCAAAGTCAACTGCCTCGGGAGGTCACAGGAGAGTGTGGTATTAAGGCCAGTTTACCTCCTGATGCTTTCCAACTTCCTGGCTTGCTGTTATCCTTCAAGACAGAGAAAGGTCTTCACTTCTTCCGTCCCCTGGCCTCAAGTTATGTACAGAGGTTAGAGGAAGGAGAGAGAGAGAGAGAGAGAGAGAGAGAGAGAGAGAGAGAGAGAGAGAGCGCAAAGTGTCTCTGTCTGGAAGTGGACAGATCTCCACGTGAGGTCTAGTTCTCTCAGGACAGAAGGGTTGACAAGACCCGTACTGGCCTCTCTGGAGCAGCGGGTCTTGTGATAAGGCAAGTCTTTCAAAATACCAGTCAGCTATTCCAAAAGGGACTCTCTGTGGCATTTCAGCAAATACACATTTATTTCGATAAATTCTCTCTTAATGTCGTGATGTCAGTATGCCTGCGGCAAAGTGAGATTACCTAAATAATATGGGCCCTGGGAGCAACAAACAGGGCACAGGTGTAACTAACTCATCCCCTTGTTAGATGCTTTACCTTGTGGATTGTGAGCAGGAAGGTAGGATGTGGAGTCTTTACAGAAAAAAAATCCTGGTGATTTATACACAATTGCCAAATTAGACCCTTAGGGCAAATCACAAAGTGGCCGAACCACCTCCCGGAACGCCTGCTGAACATTTTCTCTGCTGCTCATCCTCCTGACAGCTGACATTTACTCTTGAAACTTTGTGATAAGGGAACAACATTTAACAAAACTAATTAATTCATGGCATTTTATTGGGGTACTATGTGGCTTACAACTTTTTTCACATTCTTAATTTTATCTGACATTTTGAAAACATTACGCCTCACTCTTTTGTCCGAATGCTTTCAAAGCACAGCCAGCGTGTATGGAATCCTTCCTCTTTTCCTTTTAAAGCATCGCTCAGAAACTAACAAAAGCATCAAAAACAAAAGATTTCTTGTTTAAGCTTAGAGAAATAAAACATCCTGTTTGTTCGGAATCCTAATGACTGTTGCCCCAATCTTTCCTAATTAGGAGGGCCTTCATAATGAGGAAAATTCTTTTCAAAGTCGATGGATCTGCAAACACAAACATTGCCGTCCCCCTAGAATGGATTGGGCACATTCCTTACATGCATATGTCAGTTACACACTCTAATTAATATTACTACTTGCAATGTGTGGAATTCATCTGTTGCAGTATAAAAACACCGAGAGTTTCCCATCTCACAGGCTCATAGGCACCAGGCTGAACATACTAACTCAATTGTGGATTTAGAGAAAATGGAAATTATTTCATCAAAACGATTCATTTTGTTGACTTTAGCCACTTTAAGCTTACTAACACCAAACATCTTCTGTACAGATGAATTAATGATGCCCCATTTTCACAGCCAAGAAAAGGGTGACAAATATCTCCAGGTAAGTCTTAAAATCTACCTAATACAATGAACATTATAAGCATCCACACTAATATAACTGACAGTCTATATACATAAACACACTATATTCTATATTCTATACGTACACACTAATATAACTGACATTCTATATGTACACACCAATATAACTGACATTCTGTATAGACATACTAAGGTAACTGATTTGTTTTATTTTTGATTTTGGCTTTCTGTCACACTTCAGCTTTTCTGTGACAATATATGATGGCACTTTAATAGCAATCAATCTGACCTCTCCAATGACACTAACTGTACCCAGCATGGGATACTTAGCAAAGAGAAGGTGAATTGATCCTTATCAGTTGACTCAAAGATGCATGCTTGTAGCAGAGAGCTTTAGAAATCAATAAGATCTGGATGCTTTTCAGCTGGAAGCTTGCATGACAAGCACAGCTTGTGTTTTCTCCTTAGCAATTACAAGCTGGTAAGTCTGTGGTATCTTTAAATCTAGTTAAGCTATCCATCCCTACATCAGGGAACTAGGAGTTAGATTTATTCTGGGTGTTTATATGTTCTGCAAAGTTTCTGGTTAGTATCATCGCTCAGATTATAAGCAGAACGTAATTATTACATTTTTAAATGGGGTTCAATGTTCAAGGTGGAACCAAGTCTAACTGAATATTCGCTGCGCTTTATATGAGACCAGTGAGTAGGTTTCCTGGACGTAGTAACTCACGCACAAAGTCGGGCTTGTCACTAGAAATGTAAATTGCAGTCTAATTAAAATGCAACTGGTTTTTTTTTGAGACATGGTTTTAGAGGGGCACTTGGATGACAGAGTGGAGAGAGGAACTTGATGGGACTGCCTAGAGCCATGCCCTGGCCAGGCTAGAAACAATTCTGTGTGTCATTTGACCTTTAAAGAGAGAGGCGAAACACACTGCGTGTAAAGGGAATAGTGTTCTCCAAAGTCATAATCTAAACGTATAAAATATTCCATAAACAATATGAATCAAAAACCTGAAAGAAAATAACTGCAATAAAATAAATGTTCGCCTCATTTCAATACTTCGTTACATTCCTGCTGCTTGAACATACTGCTGCTCTCACTATGTATATTTTTATTAATATTTTATAGTTGTCTTACAATAGTCAAGGGACAGAGAAACTAGATTGCTTTAAGAAGCATAATACAAATTATTTATTTAAAAATTCTGCATATAGAAACACAAACTTTGTTTATAGCTACAGCAAGTCTGCAGATTAAAGTCTGGATTTAAGTTAATTTAGGATTTAATCTATGGCTTGTAATAATAATAAGTTATTTTAATTGCCGTTTCTAATTATAGCCTAGAGGAATCCCAAAAGAGGAAAAGGAAAGAAGTGTCAGTTTTCAAGAACTAAAAGATTTGGGGGCAAAAAATGTTATTAAGATGAGTCCAGCCCCTGCCAACAAAGTGCCCCACTCGGCAGCCAACCTGCCCCTGAGATTTGGGAGGACCGCGGAAGAGGGGAGAAGCCCCAGGGCTTGGGCCAACGTGGAGGCAGGGATCTTGAACCACGTTCCCAGCCTGCCCCAAAGGTTTGGGAGAACAACAGCCCAAAGCATCCCCAAGACACTGAGTCGCTGGCTACAGAGATCCCTGCATCCACTGGCTGTCAGTGAGCTGCTCCACGCCATGACTTGCCAGCATCAAGAAATCCAGAGTCCTGGTGGGAAGCAACCGAGGTAAGTGCAGGAACGCCGGCCAGCTCCAGGGTCAGAGAACCGGCAATGTGTACCCCGTACTGTCGCAGCGGAGTGCTAAAAAAACCAGCTTCTCAGAGGGACAAAGACAACACCCAAGTAAGCAAACACCTGTACATCCTGAGCTCTTCAAGGACAGGTGTAGGAAGACCGGTCACACGCTGCCATCAGGCTGGCAACTCTGTAAGCCACGCACTAAGTGCAACGACAGGATTGCAGATTTAGGCTCTGACATGTTGTTCAATGTTCCAGCTCACACCATCATCAGAGGGCAAGTGCAGGGATTTTTCCTCTCCCCAACTACATCGGGATGGTGTGGGAGATGGCATCAGGATGGTGTGGGAGATGGAATGTGGGCCTTACGGATGCCAGGCAGGTGCTCTGCCACGGAGCTACCGCCATGCTGGCCAGGCAGGTGCTCTGCATCTCGTTTTATAAATGAATCCTCCTGCGACCATTCTTGTCCTAATTAACAAATATTTGCTATCCACTATGTATAAATCAGAGTACCAGTTACTATATAAGATTAGAAAATGTTATTTCTAATAGTAACTATATATATATTTTTTTTAAAAAAAAGTTTTTTGTTTTTTTTTTTAGGGAGGTGGGGCTGCAGACTCCGTCAGAGGGGCTATTTCAGAGAACATCTCATCTACTGTTCCCAAGAAACTTACTGCCTTCTGACTTAGATGTTTAGGATAGACTTTCATTTCTATAAATCCCAACATTTAATATGCTGCCATAGTCCTAGGGCCTAGACCTGTGACTGCCCCTAGTAAGCGCTGGGTATTGGGGAGAGTGAATGACTGTTTTAAGGGCGGCATTACGAATGTGCATCCATGAGAGAGAACCCCATGCCTCTGAATGTGCAGACTGTGCGGAGGACAGGGGTCATTTCCAAACTGAAGCCTGAGTGTAAGTGAAGGCCCTGAAGCAAGGCGAGCCAGAGAGAGGCTCCAAAAGCAAGGAAAGAGGTTGGGGCAAGGGCAGAGGGTAGAGGGTGAACAGAACACAGACAAATGGGGCCCAGACGTGGGTTGGAGCCTCAGTCACTGGGAGATGGAGGATTGCTGCCATTTTTGCTGAAGCCCTATGAGATAGACTTGGACAGCCAAGTCAATGGTAAGTGCCCATCACAAATTCAAAATCCACCAGGATCTCATTCATTTCAACTGAAACCCACTATAGCTAAAGCTTAACTAAGTAATCCTAAGATGGTTTTCTCCTTTGAAACGTCATCTCACTGTGTAGATCTGACTGGTCTGGAACTGGCTATAGACCACGCTGGGCTCACACTCACAGAGATCCTCCTGCCTCTGCTTCCCAACTGCTGAGACTAGAGTACCTGCACACCCAGGTATCTTTATGTACCTTGCTTGCTAGTGCTCTAATAGATGAAAACACTCTCTCCTGTTATATTTAAGGAGACAAGCATTCACGGAAACAGAAGATGCAGAAGGGAAACACGAAAAATAGGAAACCTGGATCCCATCCTTGAAGATGCTATGAAGCTGTGACCTGTAGCCTAGGCAGCTCTGTGGTGTTGACAAGGAAGAGCGCCAGTTTTTCCTACGGGTACAGGTCATGCTGACGGTTATTAACTAAGTCAAGAATGTTTGTAATGTAAAGTTGAAGTAACTTTTATCAGAATAAAGCAATATTGCAAATAAAGATGCCTCTGTCTAATGAAGGGGGAAGGAAGAAAGGAGGGAGGGAAAGGAGCAAAGGGGGAGGGAAGGAAGTAGAAAGGGAGGGAGGAAAGGAGAGAAGAGAGAAGGAGGGAGAGAAGGAGGGCTGGAGGAGAAGGAGGAGAAGAGAGAGGGAGGAAGGGAGGAGAAGAGAAGGGAGGAAGGGGAAGGAGAGACAGAAGAAGAGAGTAAGGGAGGGAGGGAACCACTGAGAGAGGGAGAAGAAGAGAATGAGAGAGAAACTGACCTACATGATCACACATTATAAAATCATGAGCATGTCCCTTCCTCCCCATGCTCCCATCCAGCATTGAGCACTTCTTGCCTCTGTCTCACTAGGTCTGTAGGAGTCTGCTGAGCCAAGCGCTTACTCTCCAAGACCCACCTCCACCTCCAGCTCAGCCATCCAGCCACTGAGATTACGGGTGTGGAGCTGCGGGAGGGGGGGGGGCTCTTTTCTATATTTATTTGAAGAAAAACCTCCCAAGTGTGCAGAGACGCAATCAGCTTTGGCTCCCTGCCAGCTCCTTTTCTCCCCTGAACCTAGGAGGCCTGGCTAGGACACTCCTGGGCAGAGCCCCTGCCCAGCTCCTTGGGTCTGTTTCTGCAGTCCATACCCTCAGGTCTGCAGAGCCCCATCAGACAGTCTGGCGCCCTCGGAGGTCAAGCCTGGGCTGCATTGCCAGCAACACAGATGAGAGGAGGTTGCGTCTCCCCTCGCTGCTCTCACACAAGGAGAAAATCCTACTCAAAAAAGGAAAAATATGTCTTGTACAAACACATACCTCTGTACGACATGGGGATTCTTCCTGCATGTTGCAAGGAAACTTCCAAATTAGACACACACATAAAATCATGTGCACAA
Organism: Microtus oregoni; assembly: GCF_018167655.1. Classification (NCBI taxonomy): domain Eukaryota; kingdom Metazoa; phylum Chordata; class Mammalia; order Rodentia; family Cricetidae; genus Microtus; species Microtus oregoni. Next base: position 1,706,394 of record NW_024543874.1, read on the forward strand.
TTACACTTGTTAAAAAATTAAATAGAAGGATCACCTGACAGATAATATGGGGAAAATTGATGGTTGACAAGGAAGTGGACCAAGTAACAAATCACTTGTGAACATGTTTTAAAATGATTTCTCCGTGTCACTGTTAGGGAGTCTGTGACAGACTGGAATTAAAGCCAGACAGCTAGCTCTCTGTGTAATTTTATAGGACAGAGGAACCCTGAGATCATAGCTGGATAAAAGGGAGACAATGATAGGGGACGCGTTCAATGTCCTTGTATCTATATCCGGAAACTCACCTCTAATGCATCCCTTTAGCACTTCATTTAAAAATGTAAGCCTCTGATTTGATGGGAAACTACCTCAGCGGCTGTGTGGTGGGAGGAAACATGGTAACCTGGGAAACAGTCTGTCCCGTTCTCCAGAGTGTTCGGGTGGACAGAGAGTGAAGGGAATCCAGGGTGCCAGATGCTCATACAGCTGTGTGAGGTTGCAGCTTCTCCAGTGAATTATTCAGGAAGCAGCACCAGGCTTCCACACTGCCTAAGTCACCAAGCTGGGGGCCTAGCTGCTGCTCGCTTTCTTCCTACGGCTTCTCATTTGTTCTCCTGTACCCTCCTATTGCCAGAAAGAAAGGCCTGGGTACCTTTCCAGTAAAAACATGGTGCATACACCGGTCACAGGAGAACAGGAAAGGTTTCTATGGCGCTTCCGTGTCCCAGGGAATTGCCCGGAAGTCTTACAATGCCCCCCCCACACACACACACAGACGCAGACACAGACATAGACCCCATGAGCAACACTGAGGCTTGAGAGACTCAAGGCTGCAGTTCTCCTTCCTGCTATACAGCACCATGTGGACTCTGAGAGCCAGGATGATCCGAAGGCAGAGGCAGGCAGATCTCTGTGAGTTTGAGGCTAGCCTGGTCTACAAAAGCTAGTTCCAAGACAGAATCCAAAGCTACTGAGAAACCCTGTCTCAAAAAAAAAAAAAAAGAAAGAAAGAAAGAAGAAAGAAAGAAAGAAGAAAAGAACAAAAAAGTCAGTTTGTAGCAAGCTTTCTTGTTGAACTATCATCTTTGGGCAGCCAATCCACAAATAATGACCTAGAGACTTATTATTAATTAATGAAAGCTTGGCCTTTAGCTTAGGTTTGTCTCAACTAGCTCTTATAACTTAAATTAATCCATATTTTTAATCCATGTTCTGCTACGTGTCATTACCTCTCTTTCATCTTGCACTTCCTGTCTCCTCTCCATGTCTGCTTTGACACTCCAGCTTTCTTCCCAGAGTTCTCTCTGTCCCCCAAAGTCCTGCCTAACATTTTCTAGCTACTGGCCATTCAACTTTTATTACAACAATCACAGCCATACATTTTCACACAGTGTACAAATATCCCACAATTTTGTCTGCTATTATCGTTATTATTTTTTATTTTATATGGGTGTTTTGCCTACGTGTATGTCTGTGTACAACATGGATGCCTGACATTGACAGAGGCCAGAAGAGGTCATCAGATGCCCTGGAAGTGGAGTTACTGTTTTGAGCCACCATGTAGGTGCTGGGAATCGAACCTGGGTGCTTTGAAGAGTAGCCAGTGCTCTTAACCACGGAGTCATCTCTCCAGCCCTCTTTGGCCTTTTTAATTGGCTTAATTAACTTGATTTATTATTTCCACCTTATAAAAAACAATAACATCTCATTTTACTCTACAAATATACTCAACCATAATTTTTCTAAGCATCTTTCCAGGCTGCTCTAGGCAGAGTCCTGGAGCCTGGGTTCCCACTCCACACACACCATTTCTCCTCCGGGACCCCTGAGTAGGAAGGGCTTAAGTCACCTTCTCTCAGAAAGCCCACAGCTTGCCACAGCTTGCCAGGCCCAGCTCACCCTCCCAACTTAAGCAGGATTTCAAGGTGACTCTTACCTGCTCCCCAGGCCTTTAACTTTTGGAGTCTTTGTATCTCTAAACCACACGAAACACATTTTCTCAACAAAGGGAAGAAAAGGCTCAGGTAGGGGGAATTGATAGCAAAGTAGGTAGGGACTCCCTTGGGGAAAAAAAAAAAAACAAAACTTTCAACAAACCTAAGTGTTCTCCTTTCTATTTCTGTATGAGGGAGGGATCTAGACTCAGTGTAACTAACTTCCAACCGCGTCTTACAGTTAGTTTTCTGCGCTGAGAATTTTACAGCTATTGGATGTTGATGTTTGGCTTCACCTTTGACCTCCTGCAGTGCAGAGGAATGGCTCCTAGGAAGGAGCACTGACAGCTGCTAGGAGGGTACTTGATCTGATGCCTTAGCAGGGCCCAGATTTTCCTAGAGAGTGCAGAGTTCTTGGAAACTTCATAGAGATCTTTTTATTTTAAGTATGAGCATTTGGGTTGTATGTATGTGTGCCAGGCATATCCCTGGTACCAGTGGAAATCAGAAGAACCCAGACCATCTGCAAGAACAAATGTTCATAACCACTGCACCTTCTCTCCAGCCCTATCAGGAGACATTTTGATCCCAAAAAAAATCATGGCGACAGATTCTTTTTCTAGCGTAGAGGGCTTCAGGGAAAGCTGGGCCTGGGCCCATCTGATACAGCGATGATCTTCACAGAAGTGATTTTTCTGCATGGTCTCAGCACCACATTCCATACATCATACTATGACAGTGACCTCAGAAAATAGTAAAAAAATGAAAAAGTGTCCTGATTCTGGGCAATTCCTCATGAGAAAAATGAAAGACCGGTGCTCACCTACCCGTGACCAAGGAAATGGAATAGGCCAGAAAGTGAACATCCTGGCCCCTATGACCTGTGTGCTTTTTCTTTTTCTTTTTTTTTTTTTTTTTTTTTTTTTTACCTTCTTAAAGATGTGCTTGGGACATCACACGGTCCCCTCCTTTAGAAGTTATCACAGGAAGTTACCACACTGCATAGTGGGAGAATCAAGCTGCAAGCTAGCTTCTGAAAACCCTGGCTTCTGTACCTGTGTCTGTGTAAATTCCTTCATCAGGGAAGCCTGTTTCCTATCAACCAAAATCCCTGGAGACAGGTCAAATTTGGATACAGGGGCATGTAACAGAAATCCTAAATAATACTGTTCTAACCAAGAAAGACTTCTTTCTTCTCACACAAAAATGTATGAAAAAAAAAAAGTCCTGAGCTGGTGCTATTAACCCACTGGTAGAAATTAAGACCACTATCATGATTTAAAGCCAAATTTGTAGCAAGCTTTAATTAGATACTGGCCAGGTGGATGGCCAGGATGCAAATCAAGTTTTATGGCAGCTTAACTATTTCCCATCAGGCCGGATCAGGGGCAAGAATACATCCTGGCATATTTCCTGCCTGTGAACTTCCCGCCCACACATGATCAAGTACATCCGGAGCAGATGGGTCAAACAAACTTGTTTAGTGGAGTGAAAAACAAACACCTGACTTGTTACCTTCTGTAACAGCCTTCAGCATTTCAGGAACCGTCTGTCCTTAGGCCATCGGACGGCTGTAGCTCTAAATTCAGGAGGATTCCGTTAGGAAAGATTACCCAGCAAGCACCTGCCCTCTTCATTATTCCCAGTCCACACCAACTTCCCGTTTACTAGCTGATGCAGCACCTGGACTGTTTATCAGATGGTGCATGTTTCATTCACTGTTGTGTTCTTTAAACTGAGGGAGTTTCTGGGGGCTGGAGAAATGGCTTGGAGATTAAAAGCACTGGCTGCTCTTCCAGAGGTCCTGAGTTCAATTCCCAGCAACCACGTGGTGGCTCAGAACCATCCATAATGAAATCTGGTGCCCTCTTCTGGCCTGCAGGTACATGTGCAGGCAGAGTATACAAAATAAATAAATAAAGTAAATAAATAAATAAATTGGGAAGATTTTGCTTACCTTTTGAAATAAATTTTTATTGTGAAAAATATCCATATAACATAACATTTAGCATCTTAACCTCCTATAAATTTACAATTCAATAGATTAAGTATATTTCACTAGTCTTTTTCTGAAGTCTGATTCTATTCTTTATATGCATGCTGATACAATATGAGCGAATGCAAAATAAATTTAAAAAAACTAACAAACAATCATCCCATGAAAACAAGAAGGTTGATGGTTTTCAAAAGGCCTGGACTCTATTATCCTCCATCATCCAAAAATGTTAGCACTTTCCACCTAAATATTTTCCTTTCACTGCCTTTAAGCATGTCTTGAAGGAGGCTATGTTGTCAATATTGTCTCTTCCCTTTTAGTCACTCATAGCTCTTGACATACTCAGCAGACCTGGGTCCCAGCTCACAGCTGGTAAGGAAATACCCGGGAGAGCACAGCTTTCTGGGAGCAGTTGGCTATGAGGAGACCTTTCAGGATGGCCATGACAATGAGGAGTCTGATTAGTTCAATTCCTTTAAGAAATGAAAGCCATGATCGCTCATGTACCATTTCACAACACTCTCCCTTGAACTTGAGAACCCGTCTGCATTCTGCCCAAAGGCTCATTGCATTACTTCCCATCTGCTTCATGTTGAAGTCAATTAAAATTAAAAACTTTGCGCTTGATTTCTGAGACTCTGCATTAACAACTAGCCCAAAAGATGCCCAAAGACAACCACTGAGAGCATCCCACACAGAATGCATCCTGGCATTCTCCCCTCACGGCATACAATGAATGTGATGCCTATCATCCTAAATGGAGCTGAGGAAATAGAAAGAATTATTACCCATATCCTCATCCTCAATCTAGGAACTGAAATATGAAGGGAGCCAAACAGGAAAATCACTATTCGAATCAGGAATGGAACTAAATTATAACTAGATTGGCGTCAAATTAACAGTCTCTTTGTAGAAATCGAAAAACATTATTTTAATCCTGAAGGGAAAATATCACAAAATTGATTTTACTTCTTGCCCAGATTTCTAGGCACTGGTACAGTGTGGTTAATAAAGCAGAATTTATTGTTCCTCCGTTGTAAAAATATGCAATAAAAGTAATTAGCTATGGCAATGCATCACACAGTTTTCACACTTTCAAAAATAATTGTGTCTTTTCCCTTTGTAATTTGAAACAGTGAAGTGGAGGCAACATTGCAAAATTATTTTTAACCACTGGGGGGCAGAAGATGTTTCACATCTGTATGTTACCAAGTTTAAGTTCTTAAGCCGAAAGGGCAGTCTCCACTACAGCAAAAGGTCTTTAGGTCTTCCTGTGTGCGCACAGCACACTGCACATGCAATGCTAGGTTGGTAGTCTTAGGGGCTTTTAAACGTTAAACTAGTAGATAGTCTCCTCCATTTAACAGATCATAGGAGGTGAGGGTGAACGTCCCTCTGAGTCTAGCACATCCTCCAGAAAAGCCAGAGTGCTTAAACCAAGCTAGTACCCCCTGAGCATAAGAAAGTTTCTCTCTATGTTAAAATATCAGCAATGTGCCAAGCGGTGGTGGCACATGCCTTTAATCCCAGCACTCAGGAGGCAGAGGCTTATGGATCTCTGAGTTCGAGGCAGGCCTGGTCTACAGAGTGAATTCCAGGGCAGTCAGGGTTACACAGAGAACCCTGTCTTGAAAAACAAACTTCAGATATTATGGTAAATGAAGCCAGACAGACAGAAAATAAAACATGGCAAGAACTCTTACATATGGAATCTAAATTGGGTTCTTTCTATTCTTTAAAAATTAACCAGTCAGCTGGGCATAGTGGCACAGGCCTTTAACCCCAGCACTGAGAAAGTAGCGGCAGGTGGATCTCTGTGAGTCTTAGGACACTGCAAGGAGATCTCCAGGACAGCCAAAAGTACAAAGAGAGACAACGTCTCAGAACTAAACAAACAAACAGAAACTACCCAGTCTGTTCTATTCAGATATAACAAAAGTGGGCTAAAACAACTACTCAAGAGAAAAAATATTCTCATTAAGAAATCATTCAAGAGGCTGGAGAGATGGCTCAGAGGTTAAGAGCATTGCCTCCTCTTCCAGAGGTCCTGAGTTCAATTCCCAGAAACCACATGGTGGCTCACAACCATCTGTAATGAGATCTGGTGCCTTCTTCTGGCCTGCAGACATACATGCAGGCAGAGAACGCTAAATAAATAGATTTAAAAAAAAAAAGTCATTCAAAGGTGCTCACGAGCCACACTAGTCCCCAAGGACTCCTGGCAATTGGTGGTTGGGTGGGAAAGGAGATGTCACTTTCTTCAGTGGTGTAGGCACTGACAAGTTGCCGGTGCTCCAGAAAGGTAAGGCTTGATGGGGCAGAGAAAGGCTTCAGTGGAAGCAGGGAGCAGATGAGAGGGGAATGGCGGTGAGGATGACTATGTTCCAATGACACAAATGAGGGAAAGGCTTTTGACTCGTTTGCAGAGTGATCGTCAAGGCAGACTAGGCATGCGCACTAGTTGTCTTCCTGGTGAGTAGACACACACCCGAGACCAAGGAGGTGCAAAAGTTCAGCTTTTAAATGTGAATTTTTAAAACGCACCGGCAGGGGCTTTACATCTTCTAGGCAAGGAATAAGATCCAGTTTTTCTTCATTTAAGAAATATTCTTACCTGCCAAGAAGTTCCCTCTAGAACTTAATTCGTTTCCAAATGCCGCTCTGTTAAAGGTCTGTGCAAGATTTAAAAGAAAGGTTATAGGCTATAATTCAATCTTTAAATTATTATATATGTCCTGAAAACTCTGTAAGTGAAGATAAATGGTCTCATCATGATCCGGAATTTTTGTCAACCCAGATACAATAATATTCTAGGCATATTTCTTTCCCTTCCTAAATTTTACCTTCCCTGTGTGAAGGACTGCTGGGATAGGAAAATTAGCAGGGGATCAAAGTGTCTGAAGCACAAAGGTGGCATGAGGATGGTAATGACATCAGCAGTCATTGCATATCTAAGCATCCAGTCACTGTGACTAGCCATGAGCAGGTCAATTGTGCTGGTGCCGGTCACACACATTACCTTTTGGCTGAGGCAAACAGGTGAAACCACAAGAGTTAGGGATCAAGCGTGCTGGTCAAACAGGTCGAGTGAATCCTGATATTCTCTCTGACAGTCTTTCAGAGGAGAGGCATTTCCAAAGAACGGCTCTTTTGAAAAGATAAAACTGTGCCCCTTTCCTCGAAGTTTTAGTTGAGAAACTCAATGGTAAAACTAATTACATTTCTCAGGGGCTGGAGAGATGGCTCAGCGGTTAGGAGCACTGACTGCTCTTCCAGAGGACCCAGGTTCAATTCCTAGCACCCACATGGCTGCTCATAGCTGTCTGGAACTTCTGTTCCAGGGGATCTGCTGCCCTTGCACAAACATTACCTGTAGGCAAAATACCAGTGTACATAAAATAAAAATACATTTTTTAAAATTACATTTCTCTACCTATTACACTCATTTGAATTAAAATTAAATTAAATTAAAATATACTATAACCTGGAGGTTATAGCCATATTGTTAGAGGCTTGCCCCTTTAAAACAATGATTGCTCTTAAGAAACAAATCCCTCAGCCTGGGAGTAGGGGATCAGATCATCACCCTTGCCATTAAATTCCCCAATAGAAAGCAAAGTGCTGTGCTGTGCCATGCCGTGCCGTGTTGTGCCTTGCTGTGCTGTGCTGTGCTGTGTTGTGCCGTGTTGTGTTGTGCCGTGTTGTGTTGTGCTATGCCATGCTGTGCTGTGCCGTGTTGTGTTGTGCCGTGCTGTGCCGTGCTGTGCCGTGCTGTGCCGTGCTGTGCCGTGCTGTGCCGTGCTGTGCTGTGCCGTGTTGTGCTGTGCTGTGCCGTGTTGTGCCGTGCTGTGCCGTGCTGTGCCGTGCTGTGCCGTGCTGTGCCGTGCTGTGCCGTGTTGTGCCGTGTTGTGCTGTGCCGTGCTGTGCCGTGTTGTGCCGTGTTGTGCCGTGTTGTGCTGTGCTGTGCTTTTACAGCTCCTAGTTTATGGCCCTAATCAGTATCTGACTCTCCCATGCTTACTGTCACATGTGTGATGTTGAGCTAAGTCACATGATGCAGATTGCCCAGCTACCCTGACAGGTTATAGAAGTCACTGTCACGTGTGTGATGTTGAGCTAAGTCACATGATGCAGATTGCCCAGCTACCCTGACAGGTTATAGAAGTCACTGTCACGTGTGTGATGTTGAGCTAAGTCGCATGATGCAGATTGCCCAGCTACCCTGACAGGTTATAGAAGTCACTGTCACGTGTGTGATGTTGAGCTAAGTCGCATGATGCAGATTGCCCAGCTACCCTGACAGGTTATAGAAGTCACTGTCACGTGTGTGATGTTGAGCTAAGTCGCATGATGCAGATTGCCCAGCTACCCTGACAGGTTATAGAAGTCACTGTCACGTGTGTGATGTTGAGCTAAGTCGCATGATGCAGATTGCCCAGCTACCCTGACAGGTTATAGAAGTCACTGTCACGTGTGTGATGTTGAGCTAAGTCGCATGATGCAGATTGCCCAGCTACCCTGACAGGTTATAGAAGTCACTGTCACGTGTGTGATGTTGAGCTAAGTCGCATGATGCAGATTGCCCAGCTACCCTGACAGGTTATAGAAGTCACTGTCACGTGTGTGATGTTGAGCTAAGTCGCATGATGCAGATTGCCCAGCTACCTTGACAGGTTATAGAAGTCACTGTCACGTGTGTGATGCTGTACTAAGTCACATGATGTAAAAGGTCCAGTTACCCTGACAGGTTATAGAAGTGGGGTGTCTCTCTCGTTGAGGATTTCTCTGGAGACTGCTCTGGCCTGGGCCTGTACATCCACACCTACACAGTCATCTTCTGGATGGTGGTTTTCTTGCCTCCTGGCTTTTGTGCCCTCTCAATGAGGTTTCCCTCCAGGTTTTAAAGAGAGGCTTCAGTCCATCCATTTCAAACGTTGCTATAGTCTTTCGAATGCTCTCCCAGTTCAAGGCCGCAGCCTGACCTCAAGACCCTTTCTCCTAATGAACCTTCTCTTTCATTCTTGGAAGGGAATTATATGCCAACTTCTTTTCATGAACCGACTTGCATTATTTCCCCTTTTAAAATTATATTTAACATACATTCAACCTAGAGTTGGCACAACTTCTCTAGTAGAAGCACCATCCACAGGCATGGACCAACGATGAATCTTCATCAGATATATCTCACTCATCTATCAGGTCCAATTTCTTCCTAGGAGCACTCAAGCCATGACTAAACGGGACCAAAGCCCAACACAGAGAAACTGAATATGGAAAGTACTAGAAGGCTGGTGTTATGATGTAAATGTGCAATGGCCCCCAACAGGCTCTGTTTCTGAGTGTTTGATCCTCAGCTGGTGGCACTGTTTGGGGACATGGGCCTCGCTAGCAAATGCAGACCACCCAGGCCAGGCCTTGCAGGTTAGTATACTCAGGCCTGCTTTGGGTCCTGTTCTCTGATTGCTGATCCACCTGGGGTGTGATGAGTGGTCTCAGGCTCTCACCACCTCAGACAGCATCTCCAGCCACTGTCTTCCCTGGTGGGAGATGCCCTCTGAAACCCTGGCAGGCATTTAGTCAAGAGCAATGGAAAAGAGTAATCCAGATGGGGACATGGAACGAGGTGGGCAGACAGGGAGTTAAGTGGGAGGTCTTACAGAGAGGATCTGCAAAATGCTAAAAGATCAGGATAGAGTTCCATCAGAAAAATGAAACTGATGGGAGACTGTCAAAGCCACCTTTCCCTCACCCACCACCCCCCCATCTCCAGCAGGGTCTAGTCTTCCAGGACGGGGTGGGGGTGGAGGGGCATACTACTGTGCTCTTTCTGAGAAGAGACATCACAACAAAGGCGGTTTAAGAAAGCAAGCCTCTAACTGGGGGCTTGCTTACAGTTCCGGAAGAATCCATTCTTGCCTCATTTTCAGTCCCCACTGCCAAAATGTCACCTTTCTGCCTTCAGTTTCTTTCAGGTTGTTTGTCAAAGGGCCAAACTCGGAAGCCTAAGTCTGGCTGGCATCTTTATTCTCCCCTTTCTCTTTCTTGGACGGGGTTTTAATGTAGCCCAGGTCAGCCTCAAAGTCACTGTAGCTGACCTTGAACCTCCTGAGACTGGTGGTCCAGCTTCTAAGTGTTGGGATTACAAGTGTGCGCACCACGACTCGTTTGTTTTGTTTTCTCTTTTGCTCAGGGCTGAGCTCGTAGAATCCCAAGGATCCCACCTGAGAGCTCGACAGTGCTGGATATAAAAATAGATTCAAACGCGGTGAAAACAAAGTCGTTTTTAATACTCAGTTCTGCAGAAAGCAATGGCGGCGTTGAGAAAACCCAAACACGGCTGGCGTACAGATTTGAAGCAAGACAATACATGTTTCTTAAATTCTCCTGATGTCGAGAAACTTCCCCCTCTTTTCCATTGACCAGAACTTGCTCCCGTCCCAAATTCCCCACCCTGTTGATTTAGGACAAGAACCCTATCCATAATTTGAGCCTTGAGCCTGTCTGCCCCGTTCTCTGATGGAGTGCACAGCAGACTCCCAGAAGCCCTGCAGCTCTTCAGAGCTGTGAGATGGACTGAGTGAGCCGCCCTAGGAGAAGGGGAACCTTGCGCCTCGGGCTTCTCCTTAACTCTGAGGAACTCAGAGAACAGCTCACACCGCAAATGGACTATAACAGTGTTCCTCACCCCGAGACCTCCCGGCTCTCCTCCTCAGGGCCAGAGCTTCTGCTCAGCTCCAACTGAGAAAGCACTCCCGGAGATCTAGGACAGTTGTAGACGAGTCCTAGTAGACTGCAGTGCAGGAAGGAAAGGAGGATTGGCAGGCAGACGCCACCAGAGGGCGCCTGGAATCCGTCTGAGGCCTGGGGGCGGGGCTAGTATAAAGCCTGGGGCGGGGAGGGGAGAGGCGGGGTCTTGGAAGCAGAGGCGCGGAGAGGGAGGGGCTGAAGGAGGCCAGGCCCAGGGAAGATGGAGAGACAGGCGTGTAGGAGGAGCTACGATGGAGGGGCGAGGCTGAAGCCTGTAAAAGGCGGCGCAGCCTTAGGCAAAAAGGGCGAGGCCGGGGCGGGGTCTGAGACTAGGGCGGAGCCTGAGGCCGGGGCGGGGTCTGAGGCTGGGGGCGGAGCCTGAGGTTGAAGGCGCTAAGACCCCAAGGCCGGGAGTGGGACGAGGGCGGAAAAGCCCGGTGTCCCACCTTCCCCTCTGCCGCCAAGCCCTCTCCCCTCACTTCCGGCCCCCGCTTCCGATCCTGGTGGCCCGGGACCTTCTGAGGAGCGGCCTAACATCCCGAGGGAGCTTCCCGCCGCTCCTCGGCCCGCGCTCCGGGCGCCCCACCCTCAGGATGTGTTACCTAAGTGCGCGGTCACCGTCGCCGTCACAGGCAGCCTCAACCCCGCCCCCGGCCAGCCCCCCGTCCCTCCGGCCTTCTTCCCCCGCACCTGCCAGCACGCTCCCGGGGCCCGCAGGTGCGGAAGACCGCGAAATTCCACGCCCCGCGGACACCCGCCAGCTCCTGTGACAAGAAAGGGAGGCGCGGTCGGGCGGAGCTCCGGGGCAGATGTGTCAGGTGCGTGCGACCTCTGGTGGCACCGAGCGGGCTCGCCGGTCCTCCCACGGGGCAGGCTTCGCTCCAGCGCTGTGGGGAACCCAGTGTCCTCCACTGGGGCCACCTGGAAGAGTCCTTGTCTAGAATCCGCAACGCCTTTAGAGCAGTGGTTCTCAACCTTCCTAATTCCGCGACCCTTTACAGCAGCTCCTCATGTTGTGATGACCCCTAACCATAACATTATTTTCGTTGCTGCTGTTATGAGTCATAAATATCTGGGTTTTGAGGGTCTTAGGCGACCCCTGTGAAACACAGGTTGAGAACTGCCGTTCTAGAGGAAGGCTCCCGGCGTCTTTTTTTTTTTTAAATATTTATTTATTATGTATACAATATTCTGTCTGTGTGTATGCCTGAAGGCCAGAAGAGGGCACCAGACCTCATTAAAGATGGTTGTGAGCCACCATGTGGTTGCTGGGAATTGAACTCAGGACCTTTGGAAGAGCAGGCCATGCTCTTAACCTCTGAGCCATCTCTCCAGCCCCTCCCGGCGTCTTTGAAAGGCCACCACGGTAGAAAGTCAGCTGATTGTTCTTGAATGGTGTTAAATCTGAAGCAAGAAGTGAATTGTAGGGGACTTGTTCATTACAGGTTCTCCGCGTGTTCATTTCCACTTTTCGGGTTTGCTTCAGTTGAAGTTATTTCCACGAAGTTTACTTTTATTACAGAAGTTGCTGAAGATTACAGGTTTGACAGAGTCCACAGACCCTCGCAGGCAGAAAGCAAGCCCCTGATTTTTGGGCATCCATGTTTCCTTTCCTATCTAAGGCAAAGTCATTGTAGTGATAACTAAGATAGTTTCCAAAACCAAATGCACCCTCATCTTCCATTTATCTGTTTACTCTCCAGACTGCCTAAATTTATGCGAGAAGCATGGAGGTAATTCACGGCAGGGGCCACTGCTGCAGGGATCTTGAAGGAGCTGACATCCTGTCAGACACCTTGTACTCTAACCAGCTGCACACTCCGCTCGAAATAACTACTCGCCCAACCGCTTCAGAAAACAGGTAAAACAAAAATCAGGAAAATGCAAAAGAAAGATTTCATTACATTAGTGACTTTATAACACACAAGCACTTCAGCTCTCCCGTTTATCATATGGAAAAGAAAAGGAAACAAGACTAAACTTTACATGGTTAATCAGTTAAAATTGGAGTATATTGCTGTATCCGTCTGCTGGGCGGTGGTAGCGCACACCTTTAATCCCAGCACTCGGGGAGGCAGAGGCAGGCAGATCTGTGTGAGTTCAAGGCCAGCCTGGTGTACAGTGTGGGTTCCAGAGCAAGTACCAAAACTACAAAGAAACCCTGTCTTAAAAAACCAAAAAAAAAAAAAACATAAAAATTTTCATCCTAGAAGTGTATGTGTGTGCGCGTGGTGTGTGCGCATACATGCAGTGATTGAACTGAGACCTTATGCCTGCTAGGCAAACTGTACCACTAAACTACACCTCCAGCTCTGTTCTAGAATTCTAGAATGGTCCCTTCTTCACTTGGAGATCAATCTGTTTATTGTGGTGTCCACCAGTAGTGTATTCACCAACACCTTCTGCCCAGAAAGACTCCCGGAATCTGTCACCAACAATGGCTGCTGTGTAAGCCCGGCGCTGGATGCTGGGCTGTAACTCTGTCGCTGCTCATGACAGCCAAGGCAGTGAGCACCTATACGGTATAGGCAGATACGGAATCTCTGGCCTGGCTTTCTTCTGCTTGACTTACTGGAATCATTTCGAGAGGAAGAATAAGTTAGTTTTTAATTGCCTTGTGTAGCTGTGCTCTCGCTTTGCGCGTTTCTAATTTCGCTTGGCCAAATCCCTAAAACTTCTTTCTGAGTAGAGACTAGGTGATGGCTCTGCTGGTGTGCCTACCACACGAGCCTGAAGATGTGAGTTTGATCCTCAGCACTTACATAAAAAAGCCATGTGCAGCAGTGAGAACCTGTTAGCCCAGTGCTGGGGAGGCAGAGACAGGATCCCCGGGATCCCTGGGGCTTGAGAACCAGCTCGTCAAGTAAAATCAGAAAGCACCAGGTTCAGTGAGAAACCCTGTCTCAAAAGTAAAGGAGAGAGTGACTGAGGAAGGCAGTTAATGTCACTTTCTGGCCTCATACATTTGCACAGAAACATATACAAGCTTTTTTTAAAAAAAAAAAAAATTACTCTTAGGAAATTATCACAGGAAAACAAGTGATTATCCCTAGGCCAGGAGCACTTCGCCATTTTAAAGTTTCTCCAGTCTCCCTAAGGGTCTCTTTCTCAGCCCCAACCCTGGTTCTTCCAGACTGTGCTCTTACATTTAGGTTCTTGTCATCTTGATCAGACTTCATGGATCTATTTCTATTTATTTTTTTTTTTTTTAGTTTTTCGAGACAGGGTTTCTCTGTAGCTTTGGAGCCTGTCCTGGAACTAGCTCTTGTAGCCCGGCTCTATTTCAATTTATAAACGTGTTCTTTGCAAAAGATAAAGGGGGGCTGGAGAGATGGCTCAGGGTTAAGAGTATTTGCAGCTCACAGAGGATCCAGGTTTGGTTGCTAGTTCACAGCCTTCTGTAACTCCAGCTGCTTGGAGTCTGATGCCCTCTTCTGATCTCTTCAAGCACCAGGCACACATGTGGTATGCATACATGCAGGAAAATATACTCTTATTTATAATATGTAAATAAATGTTTGACATGATCAGTGTTTTCTAAATTTGAGAAAATCCAGTGCTCATATGGTCAGCTATCCATAAAATATGAGAGGCCATTTAAGCACTGTCTGAGAACAACCATCCCTGGCTTCTGTAGTCTCCAGACAGAAAACCAGGATGACCATGTGTTCTTACAGCCCTGCCTGCTAATGCCTTCATAAGAAGCCCCAAGCAGCTTAGGAAAGATTCTCTTCCCCTCACCGTTCTGAGATGCTCTGACAGTGTCACCAGACAAGAGCAGCATCTTTACTCTGTCATACCTGAGATTTGCTTCAAGACAAGTTCTGTGTCAGTGGCTCGCAACCCAAACCCAAAGCAAAACAATAGGAAGCAAAAAACCCCTGCCTTCCAGGAGATCACTCTTCCTGATGGTAAAGATACATCCTGTCCTTGGTGTATATTAGCTTTCAGAAACTTAGTTTTCTAGGCATAGAGAAAGGCACACCCTTGCCAAGTGTGACAGGTTTTGAGTTCTATGATCATAATATACAATTACTTCCTTATACCAGCCTACTTCCTTCTTCTCGTAGTGGGCAAGGCAGTCAGACAGTACATTAAAATCACCTAAGGATAATCATCAGCTTATCCCTGTATTTTAAGCCTTTGGGAGGCTAAGACAGAAGAACTATTGAACTAAGATTATTGCTGTGAATTTAAGGACATCCTGGGCTATATAGTTAGTTCCAGGCCAACCTGGGATACCAAGTAAGACCCTGTCTTCAAAAAAAAAAAATCCTCTGAGAAGCTTCGTAAAAATATACATTTCCAGGCTTAACCTATACATATTCTGACACACTAAGTTGGAGGGGCATCAGAAGAACCTGAGGAAGACTGGGTTTGCAGAAAGCACTGTAAACAGTAAGAGAACCAGAAATAGGGTTCTGGCTTACCCAATGATCAAGGAACAAGCTAATCTTTATATCTGTGCCTCACTTTATTCACTTGGGTGCTCCAGAGCAATTATAGTAGCCACTGTTTTATAATAACCTCATTTGTTCTCCTTTGAGAATGTTAAGTAACTTAAGAGACACTGTATTCTGTTTTCTCCATTGAAAGTTCAGAGACTAGGAATAGTTCAGTGGCAGAATTCTTGCTAGCATGTATGAGGCTCTAGGTTCAATTTCCAGTGCACACACATACACAAACGCATGCACACACTCACACACACACTGAATAAGTGTACTTGTGACTGAGACAGCACCTAGAATCACTAGCCCTATCTCCTCTTCCCAGTCAACTGACTACTTGTTCTGTAACTCATCAGTCAAAGAAATATATCAATTTCTTTTTGAAGAATTGATTAGGATTTCAGTATAGGTTAACATTTTACTTCTAGGTTTATTGCCTTTTGATTCTTGAAACACACACACACAGAGAGAGAGAGAGAGAGAGAGAGAGAGAGAGAGATTAGTTCTCTGCCGCCTTAAAAAACAATTAAAATTTGTGTGAGCTGTCTTGTAACTGTGCCTTCCAATCATTACTAGTCAAATTGAGCCCTCTAATTTGGGGATTGATACTCAAGATTCTTCGTAGTGACTTTAATAGGTTTTGGTCCATCCATAACCCTCCCTAAAACAAAGTAAACAATTAACTTCATGATTATTCTCTTTGTTAAGGAGAGGTGTTTTATTTGAAATAATTATTTCATCCTAAAACATTAGCTTACATTTCTATACAGTGTTATGAATACTAATACTACAGGATGAGGGTTAAGTAGACTTGAGTATTTAAAATAAAAAGAAACATGCTGGGTGTGGTGGTTCCCAGCTGTTAATCCCAGCACTCAGTAGACTAAGGCAGTTGAACTGCCATGAGTTCCTTGCCAGCTGTGCCAGAGAGAAAGACTGCAAGGGGTTGAAAGGGTAAAAGGTGAGTTAGGCATTACCTCTTCATATATATATATATATATATATATATATATATATATTTCAATTTTGCAACTTCACTGGGTGCTAGTACACATGATTGATTAACATTTTTTGGCTCATCTTCTGGAACAATGTATTTTACTAGGGCCAGATATTGAGAAATTGACTCATTTATGATTTAAATGTAACTTTACAAACTTAAAAATTAAAGCTTAGCTTGTCATTAATCACAAGTGTTTAATATTTTTCACTTGTCATGTCCCCTAAACTATGTGCGTTGATCATAGTCAGAGCTGGAAGCTGATTGCCAGGACCCCACAGCAACAGTCACCAAGCTTTCCTAAACTGGTTTGTGTAGAGCTTAGGACATGCTGTCTGTAACAAACCACACAAAATACTTTGTTCTTTACAGTTTCATCATACTTACTCTGCTCTGCTGTGGAGGGTGAAGGCAGCCTCAGAACAGTCATACATAAATGAAAGGCAGTATTCCAGTCAAATACTAGTTGCATAACGGTTAGTAGGTCCATAATTTAGTAGTTGTTTATCTAGCACTTTTATATGATATTCAGTTCCATCTGTAAGACAGTCCTGTGTTAATTCTCCATTGTACTTAGCAGTTACTATTGGGGAGGGGTCCTCTAAGGCATGTATTGTGCTGGAAGAAGTACCCAGCAGCTCGTGCCTCTCTGAGCTACGCTTCCAGGACTCTGACTGCCTCCCCTCTACTCACTGGAGAGTCCACAGGACTGAGGAGCCCAGAGAAGACTCTTCTGCCCTCCTCTCATACTTTCCTTCTCACCATGGCCCTCTAACACTATACCCGCAAATTCCTGACCCCTAGACCAGCTCTAAATAGAGAAACGCAAAACCATTTTTATGGTCCATGCAATCAACTAAGTTCTACTCAGGTCTTTACAAATCTCCCAAACTTATCCCAAAATATTCTTAGTATGGCGTAGTGCTTTTAAGCCTCTGACTTGAGACTTAGGCTGTTTCTGTTCATCAACATATTGACCCACACAGAGAACTCAGTCCCTCAGTTCCCCTAGTCATTCCTCAGTTCCCTCCAGAGGACCATTGCTGCACAGCATTTGCTAACCTAGGGACCCCACTGAACTTTTGGGAACCAAGTAATGACTTGACAGTACTAGCACCGTCCCTTCACAAGGCTCCAAGTCTCTCAGCAGACGGTGCCAGGAACATCCAAATGCAAAGGAGCAAGTTTGACCCTTACCTTATACCATACATAAAATTTACTCATATGACTCAGAAACAGGTGTAAAGCAAGTCCTAAAACTACAAAACTCATGGAGGGACAGCAGGAGTGAGTCTTTGGTTTTGGAGTTGCTGCATATTTATATGTACATCCTAATTATCAACAAAAGTAAAAATAAACTGAACTTCATCAAAATTAGAAACTTTGGCCGGGAGGTGGTAACGCACGCCTTTAACCCCAGCACTTGGGAAGCAGAGGTAGGTGGATCTCTGTGAATCAAGGCCAACCTGGTCTAAAAGAGCTAGTTCCAGGACAGGCTTCAAAGCTACAGAGAAACCCTGTCAAAAAAAAAATTTAGAAACTTTGATATTTCAAAAGATACTCTCAAGTAAGTGAGAAGAAAGCATACAGAACAGGGGGGCATATTTGCTTAGTTCGGCCAATAAAAGACTTCTTCCTGGAACTTAAAAAGAACTTGTAACTAAGAAATAAAGTTTAAAAACACAAAATCAAATAGACGTTTTCCAAAGAAGAAATAGAAACAGGAAGTACTGTTGTCATTAAGAGAATACAAAACAAAATTACAGTGACATACTCCTTTAGTTCCATCAAAATGGCTATAATTCTTTTTCAAACACACATGACAAATGCTAAGCCCTTGTACCAATCTTCCAGGAGTGTATAATGAATCATCTGCTATAGAATAGCCCAGCAGTTTCCCAAGAAATTAAATTCAAATTCACATAAGATCCAGCTATCTAATACATTCTTTGGTAGTATTCTCTAGAAAATTAAATCAAGTACTCAAAAACACTAATATTTAGTACAACAATATTAATAAGAGTCAAATATCTTACCAACTGATGAATGGTTGAGCAAAATGGAATATCCATTGGCAGACTGTTGTGCAGCCATTAGAGGAATGAAGTCCTGGTTCATGTTATATTAAACATCAACTTTGAAAGCGTTATGTTTTGAATGATAGAAGCCAACACAAGACTACATAGTATATGGTTCTGTCTATATGAAGTGTCAGAAACAGATAAGTCTAAAAGAAAGTAGATGCTTGGGGTGGGATAAAGGTGGGGTCCTTAGTATAGCACAGCCAAAGAACACAGGGCTTCTTCTTGAGGTCATGAAAATATAAAATTGACTCTGGTGGCTGCTGTACACACTCGTGAGTCAACTAAAACTGTTAAATTCTATGGTATGTGAATTTCATCTCAAGCTTTTTTTTTCTTTTTACAAAATAAATACATTTGTGAGAAGGGCTAACCGCTAACCTCATTCCTTTAACAGTCAGAGTGTATCATAATTTTAGAATTCTATATTCTGAAAACATGACCTAGACTGGTAATGATGTGAAAGGGATTTAAGATACAGCCGAGCAGTGTCAGAGGTCTGTCATTTCTCACAGGTATCAGGAGCTGCGGGAATCATGGCCACACTGCAGGCTTCCATGGGGAGCTGAAAGGGAATATGGTGGCATTATTCCAGTTGCTCTTCCTGAAGAACACAGGCCAAAATGCAAGCCTCCCCGTGTCATGGGCAAAGGACATCAGCATTATGGATTTGGAGGAGAGATCTGGCCAAAGTAAGTGACCTTTCCAGCATTCATATTCACAAAAGGTCTGCATTAACCATTTCTCGTTTTCCTTGTTAGTTCTTAACATATCTGATTCTGGACTTCTTTTACTCTTTATGAATACACAAACAGAAAAACTAGTTCTGTGCTTCCCAGTTGTGAAGTCAGTGGTAAGTCTGTAGTTTTGTCTTATGTTGCTGCCGTTTGAGATATTAAAGTATTCTGATTAGAAATTCTGATTAATTCCTCACTTATGTAAAACCAAATGAAGGCTGGAGCAGTGTCTCAGAAGCTAAGAGCCCTGGCTACTCTTCCAGAGGACCTGGGTTCACTTCTCATACCCACGTGACAGCTCACAATCATCTGTAACTACAGTTCTGGGAGATCTGGCATTCTTTTCTGGACTACACAGATATTATACATGCATAATGTGCAGATATACATGCAGGCACATACAACTGTATACATAAAATAAAAATGAAAACTAAATGTGATAAAAAGCAGAAGGAGGAGATTAAGTTAAAAATGTTTTTGCTGGGCTGGAGAGATGGTTCAATGGTTAAGAGCTTTGCCTGCTCTTCCAAAGGTCCTGAGTTCAGTTCCCAGCAACCACATGTACTCACAACTATCTGTAATGAGACTTGGTGTCCTCTTCTGGCCTGCACGAATACATGCTGGCAGAACACTGGATACATAATAAATAAATAAATCTTTAAAAAAAATGTTTTTGCTTGAACAAAAAAGCTCACTCCGATTTGTACATGTGTTCTTGGTTTGAGAATCTGTTTTCTAGTTTGTTGACTATATTTATTAAAGTATTTGAACCTGAAGGACACTATTTTCAGACTGATTTTTTCCCCATGTGTCTGGGGTAGGATGCATAAAAGTCAGAGGACAACTTGAAAGTTAGTTCTCTTCTGCTATGTGGATTCCAGGAATTGGCCAGGCTTGGCAGCAGGCACCTTTACCCACTGAACTAACAGGCCAGCCTATATTTTCAGGTAATGAACTGTAAAGTCATTCCTTCAGCAAGAGTATTCAAAGCACAAAACTAAAGGAGCCTGGACCTGGTGGCAAGGCATGTAATCCAAGCTGACTTAGAGACCGAGGCAGGATGATCAGAAATTCAGGGCCTGAGCAACTTAATAAGAAAGACCCTGCCTCAAAATGGAACATAAAAAAAAAAAAAGAAAGAAAAAAGGACTCAAGATATAGTCCAATGTTCAGTGGTGAAAAATCTGCCTAGCATGCACAAGGTTCTAGGTTAAAAAGGGAGAGGCAAGCAGCAATTTAGCAAATTAAATTAAATCCCTCATTATTTGGTAATGGTTATTATATTTGCTAAAGGTTATTATGTTTACCTGGAATGGAATCCATAAAATCATGGCACAGCACCCACTTCTTTTCCTGCCTTATCTAACACTCCCAGTTGCCTGGTTTACTAACAGTCTAGGTAACTAGCTTCTTGCTGTTCTAAAGCATGTGAAAGAAATAAATTAGGGAAGATAAACTCCAGCTAGACAATGAAATGTCAATAACAGGGCCGTGTGCAGCCAGTGACCTTCTGTAAGCATCAACAAATAGAGCAAGGCCCTGCAGAGACTCAGCACACATTACAGGTAGTGAGGACCTCATGCTGTAACACTTGTTCAACAGACTTTCTTTAAGGACTCCACTCTCAGAGAAGCTCTTAACCATGCTATAGTTGGTTATGCCTTTGGAAACTCTAGGTTATCTCTCTTTCCTTGAGCTAGACATTGCAAATCTGTAGAACAGGGATTTGACCCCAGGTTTGTTTGATGCTAAAACCCCAAGTGCATCCACCTGTGCATTTTATTGATTCACCCATTTACTCCCTATCTGTTCTTTCACATGCACATAGCAAGTATTGGCTTAGCAACCGGGTACAGCTCTTTGAGGAATACACAGCTGTGGTCCCCAACATTTGTATGTTAAATGTGCACAATATGCCTAACATAGTGGCACACACCTTTAATCCCAGCACTAGGGAGGCAGAGGCAGGCGGATCTCTGAGTTAAAGGCCAGCCTGGTCTACAAATCAAGTTCCAGCACACAGAAACCCTATCTCAAAAAAAAAAAGTGTGCTAAAGGAGAGCCAAAAAGACTAGTTTCAAACATTCCGAGCAATCCAGTTTAAATGAAGAGGTCCCTCATTCTGGCTAGACACAGCCCTAAGACCCTGGAGAGGGAGCACTATTCCTGCTAGAATCATCACTTTTCCCTGACCCCAAGTCTGGGTTAATATATCAGTTTTTCTAGTGTCCTTTTATGTCAATGTTGTCATTTTAGCATACTTTTCTCTTGAAAACATCTTTCTGACAGTCTTCTGGCACACTGCAGATACCTTGGCAAACAACTGTAGAATATGATTTATCTTCTGTAACAAAGACTTTTTTCTTACAGTACTTTTCTTTCTCTCTAAAAACAGTCTTTTATACAAAATATTTTCCAGCTCTTTGATGGGTCAAACCTCAATTATTTCATAAAAATATTACTCTTGAAACCACATGTCACCTTCCCTGGGTGGGGAGGGCATTTCAGTTGGGGTTCTGGGATGCCACAACTCACCCCCTCCTTGTAGGGATATATGCTGGTTATTTTTTGTCAACTTAACACCTGTGAGGGGGAACTCCAGTTAGTAATTGTTTCTATCCAGTTGGCCTGTGAGAGTGAGTAAGCATTTCATTGATTCATGATTGATGTGGGATGGCCCAACCCATTGGGCAGTATCACTCTAGACAGGTTGTCCAGGATTATATAAGAAAGCAGGGTGGGGAGATGGCTCAGTGTTTAAGAACACTGACTGATCTTCCAGAGGATCTGGGTTCAATTCTCAGCACCCACATGACAGCTCACAATTGTCTATAACTCCAGTTCCTCAGCAAAAGACCAATACATATAAAATAAAAACAAATAAATTTTTTTAAAAAGCCGAGCATGAACCAGGGAGAGCAAAACAGCACTCCTCTTCTGTGGTCTGTGGTCTCTGCCTCACTTCCTCCCTCAGGGTTCTTGCTTGAGCTCCTCCCCTGACTTCCATTAATGATGAATTTGAATTTATGAAGTAATAAAGCCTTCTTCTCCAAAGAGAATTTGGTCAGTATTTATCACAGCAACAGACAGTAAACTAGGAGGATAGGGTAGGCTCCTTCTTCCTTCACTAACTCTACAGGTACCTGCTCCTTAGAGAAATGACATGGTGAGATTATCTGAACAAAACAGAAAGAGCAAAGCTAAAGAAAGGGTAGCCCTCTGCAGAGCAAGGCATGCCATGGGAGACACCATTGCTTTCCCAGCTCTTCCTGACAGGACTATATCTAAGGAAAACTCTTTAAAGGTATTATCAACAATATTCACCCAACCACAGTATGCAAGCTTCAGAAGTTCTAAGTGGGGTCAGTTATCCCCCATTTTATCCATTCACTGAGTAAATAAAACCAACAGAGTAATAAAAAGGTATGGTCTTGTTTTCACTCTCATAAATAAGTTTATACAAGTGGCAAAACTGTTCATTTCTCTATAAAAAAGTAAGTAGATTCTTCACTAAACTACTGTCAAATGATAAAAAGCTATTAAGTAGATCTGTAGTACTCTGTGTACTGGGGGTTTCTGTCCTGCCCAGTTCCCACAGTTGTTAAGTCCCAAAGAAATCACACAGAGGTCTACATTAACTATAAACTGATTGGCCCATTAGCTCAGGCTTCTTATTAACTCTTATAACTTACATTAGCCCATTATTCTTGTTTATGTTAGCCACATGGCTCAGTACCTTTTTCAGCAAGGCAGTCACATCTTACTTCTTCTGTGGCTGGGCAAGGACTGCAGAGGAATGGGCTTCCTCCTTCCCAGAATTCTCCTGTTCTCATTGACCTGTCTCTACTTCCTGTCTGGTTGTCCCGCCTATACTTCCTGCCTGGCTACTGGCCAATCAGCGTTTATTTAAAATATGATTGACAGAACAGAGACCATTGTCCCATAGTGGTCTTTCTTTAATGGTAATGGTGGTGGTACATAAAAGTCAATGGGACCACATGAAGCAAAACTTCTAATGTCTAAAAGATAAAACAGATGCAAAATTTATCACCTGACAAGAACCAAACAATAATAATAAAAAAAATCTTATGCTATTAATAGGAGCCAACTAAGGAAAGAAACTTCTATGTAATTCATTCCAGGCTGTAACTTAATGTCTTCCAGGAAGCATTTTGAGTCAAGCAGTTCTTTGCCCCATAGACAGCTTAGTTTCCTTGGCTCTTAACCTCTACACAACCACTAGCTGTAACAAGTGGAATAAAGTCACCACTATTCACTCCCATGCTTTTCCTGAAAGAGGAAATGGGGGGCAATATTGCATGCATTATATCTAATCCCAGCCCTACATTCCAGATACACGTAAAGCAAGGTGATCCCAACAAAACCTGCAGTTCTCCAGTTTGAAGAAAAGAGAGCGAAAATCATATTAGCAAGGGGAAAACCTAGAGAGGTCAAAGGGCTAACAGTGATTCCTGTAGAGTCCAACAGACATCTGAATAGATTTGCTTGTTATCTGAGGTTTCTGACCCGCCCGATCCTGCAGCCATTTGTCCCAAAGAAACACACAGAGGTCTACTACATTAATTATAAACTGGTTGGCCTATTAGCTCAGGCTTCTTATTAACTCATAACTTATATTAGCCCATAATTCTTGTCTGTGTTAGCCATGTGGCTTGGTACCTTTATCAGTGAGGCAGTCTCATCTTGCTTCTTCTGTGGCTGGGTCACAACTGCAGACTGAACTTTCCTCTTCCCAGAATTTTCCTGTTCTTGTTGCTCTGCCTATACTTCCTGCCTGGCTACTGGCCAATTAGAGTTTTATTAAAATACAAGTGACAAATCTTTACAAAGTACAAGACCATTGTTCCACAACATTTGCTGCTCACAAAACCCCTTTGGGTTCTTCCCTCTCATGCTGCACCATGGGTACATGAGTATGATGTTGAGGTGTGTGAGCTATAGGACCTTTATTTTGCTTACTTTCCATGTTTGGAACTTGCTTCCGGGCAAGATAAAATACAGGGTGCCCACGTGTGCCCTAAGTTCCACCAATCACCCACTTCTGCACTAGACTTTGATTTGCCAGGCAAGTAGTAACTATCCTTGGTGATGAGATCACTGGGGCAATAAAGGGTGGATTCAGAAGACATTGGGTGGCCACAGTGAACACTGAGCTCATATGAAAACATTACCCGGGAGGCCCAGACTCCCTTGAGCACACCCCCTTCTTAGAGGGATGCACCACCCTGCCATATGAGTCTTCTTCCATGCATTTTGCTGCTTTATTCCTAATATTTTTTGTGTGCCCATTGAAAATATATGGTGGGCTTTTGTTAATGTATGCACCTATATGATCATAGTATTAAACAATCTAGACTTTTTTTCTTATTTTCAATCCAGATAGTAAGCATAGATCCACTTTATTTTAATCTCAATACCCACAATACATATGGGTCAGAGTTGAGACACTCATATATTCTGTTGCTTTACCTGTACCATAATGAACTGCCTTACATAGGGATTTGTCAGCTCATCATGAATGTTTCTTTAGAACAAACCCTAAAGGGAAGATCTGGGTCATAACATCTGAGGGTTTTTAGTTTAGTATATGTGACCCAAATGATTTATATTCTTGTAAGTGTCTAAAAGCATTCATTTTCTTGTGCCTCGGCCTCTGTACTATGTTTTCCAGCTATACAGTTTTTGTCTATTTTGTGAGTTAATCCATTCTCATGATTCTGAGAATATACTTTTTTGATTTCTAGTTATTTGGATATGTTTTTCTTTATGTTTTACATAACAACTTTTGTATTTCCTCTTCAGCTCTTATTTTTTCTTTATTTGGTTTTTATTTTATTTATAGATTATTTTTGTTCTTTATAGTCAAGGTATTGGACATCAAAAATCTGTGTTAGGGACATGACTCAGTAATTAAGCACCTGTCACATAAGTGAAAGGCCCTGAGTTGAGGTGTCCTGAAGCAGACACAGTGTTGTGCATCTGACAAGATAGGAGGCAGGGGCAGGAGAATCCCTGGAGCTGATGGGCCAGCTATCCTGCTGATCTCAGCAATGAACAAGACACCCTGTCTCAGACATACTGAGCACGCACACACAAACCCTCCAAAACAAAACAAGATCTATTTACCAGTGGAAAATTGTAAACATTTGTATAGATTTTCCCCCTTGTAGGTGTTGTTTAGGGAGAGGGTATTTCTCTTTCTAGATTATATACAGTGCATGTCCGTCTGTAGGTAATATGCACATGGATGCAGTTGTCCACAGAGGTCAAGGGTGTTGTGAGCCACCCTTGGATGCTGAGAACTAAACTCTTGTACTGCAAGAGTAGCACACATTCTTAACTGTTGAGCCGTATCTCTAGCCCTCTCTTTTATTTTTAGCTTTTTAAACAAGGGATGTTTATGTAACTCAAGCTGAACCTACAGTCTTCCCACCTTGGCATTCTGCTTGTGAACGTGTAAGGAACCTGTAGGCTCCTGCCCCATTCCTTTGCTATTTAGGTTTTACTCTAACTGAAATGATCTTCTTTGAATTGCTAAGTGGAGATGGTTAACTGTTCCCATCCTGTTTACTAAAATATTCTTACTTTTCAACTAATTTAAAGCCCTACTTTTTGTCTATTCTATATAGAATTTCTGTATACTTGTGTCTGTATTCATCTATTTGTCCTTTGCCCTCTCATGGATATGCCCTTACTATGTACAAATATGTTCAATTTAATTTGTTGCCTCTTCAGAAACCTTCCTATTGAGCAGTTCTACTATCTGACACAGAACAAGAAGAGTGATGTCTATGGAAACGATTCTTTGTAAGTCCTGGGCAGGGGCTGTTTTATGTATTTTAAGTAAAAAAGAATTATGTGAGAAATTTAGAAGCGTTTTCAGAGGGAAAAAAAATCCTTTCTGACATACTAAAGATCACCAGCACCAGAAATCAGCACTTAACAGATGGAAACAAGCAAACCAGACAGATTATGTGTGGTCTTTAAAGAAGCCTGTGAAAACTAAGGACTGCTGGACTGGAGAATGGGGCAGGTCACCATGGACCACACATCTGCCTTCTCCTCCTCAGTCTAGTAAGGGTCTGTTAGATGTTTTTAAAAGGTCACTGAAAATGACAAGGGTCCTCAAAAAAATTGGAATATTATGCAGAGAGGGGTGATGATAAGTACCTACTCTTGATAAAATCGCTCTCTCTTTATGGATAAGGGTGTATTTGTTAACTCATCTTCCTGTAAGGTAATGTCTTCTATCATATTAAATTGTTTTAAAATGGTTTCTTATGTATACTGAAAAATCAGGCCTTTCTTTTTGAATAAAAATAACATGACCTTTCAGAACCTAGCTCCGTGTACAATGGACATACAGCAAATTACAGAAACACTGCAGTAACACAGAACCCTTAGTTACAAGAAGCGAATTCAATATAGAACTGAGCCACAAGAGGGAGCCAAAATTTGTGTTTGCCCAACTCAAACATGGCAAAATTAATGGATTGATGTCAAGAAAATAGTGTCTCTGAACATCTGGTAATTTTATTTGTATCTTTTTAAATTTTTAATTAAAAATATTTTGTCTATTTTTTAATTTTGAATCAAGCCTGTTTTAGTCATGAAGTATAGCAAATGTTGTCACATGAGACATTTTGGATGCCAACTTACGTTTTATTCATATGAAGTAGCTAGTCCAGCAACACTAAATCCTTTGGAGTCACATCTTCGTCACTTTCTGCACCCCCATATTTCTGCCTCAGCGACATATCTTGGAGATAGGCCCACAGAATCCAAATAAAGGTTTTTAAAAAGTTATGGTTCATGTGAATTGTGTATTTATAAAACACTACAGAATAATGCAGTTATATAGCTTGCTGCTTTCTTATGAACATATACAGCATGGAAGATATCAAAAACACTCAGCAGTATGTCTGAATTTCTGACTTACTTTATTATGAAATGATAACATTCTGATTATTTTCCACACCTGAAGTCTTTGAGTCTTATGAGCGTAGGCTGAAATAATTGCTGATGTCAAATGTCAGTGGCTAACTATCCCTCTGCAGGGAGCTTGTTTCCAGGACTGTGGTATTACCTCTTGGCCTATGCTTCAGAGTAGTTAGTAAGTACACCACATCAGAGTGAACTGGTTCAGAAAATCCACGCCTCTGGCAAGTTGGCCGGTTTTGTTCTCTACCGTCTGAAGATTGCACAATATTTCCTGTCATGAGATATCAGCAGCTGTGGGCAAAGGGACAAAGCACACCCAGTATTTATATACTCCCCAGCCAGGCCACACAGGTCGCTTTAGGACACGTAATTGCATCACATGGGATGTCAGGCTCTCAGGACTCTCTGGCCACTGCCTGATTATGACAGCGGAGGTAAGAACAGAAACCTCAGCCCCCGAACCTTCTCTGCAAATAAAAAATGCAAAAGGTTTGGTGACTAGGACTAAGTTAGAATCAATTTTAAAGATCGATCAATAAACAACTTGGATATGAAAATACTATGTCTGTGTCTTACCATTGTGCAAGGCAATAAAAATTTGCCTACATGTCAATGTGGACTAAAGACAGGATATATCTTACTATTCTTTTTTTTAATTTTTTTCTTTTTAAATTTTTATTTATTTATTATGTATACAGTGGTCTGCCTGCATGTGTCCTTGCAGACAGAAGTTGGCACCAGATCTTATTATCGGTGGTTGTGAGCCACCATATGGTTGCTGGGAATTGAACTCAGGACCTCTAGAAGAGCAGTCAATGCTCTTAACCACTGAGCCATCTCTCCAGCCCCCATATCTTACTATTCTTAAGTTTCTAATAGGAATCCAAGCCTTTAAAAGCGCCAACTTAAATTAGGACTTTTGTCCTGCTTTTATTCTAGGTTACCCAAACCACCTAATTCAACAGTAGGGTAAGTATATACTTTATATTTTCCTCCCCATTATAATAAAAGATGATGGCATTGCTTATGACTTAGGTGTGTATGAGCACAGAAAGCTCCACACACATAACTGCTGGAGGACAGTCTGGTACAGTCCATGGCACTGATATTTCTATTTCACTTATATTCAGTCAGTCCTCTTAAATGCAATTTTAGTACAGCAGAGTTTTAGGATTATAGACATTTAGAATTTAAAACAGAGATTTCTTCATATACCCCTACTCTTCCTCCTGTGAGCCTCTTACATTCAAGCAGCGTGCTTTTCATAGCAAAAGAACCAAGAACAATGTGCCGTAACAAGTCCACACTTCGGAACTGATCAGTTTTGCATGCTGTCCTTTTTCTGTTCCAGGATTGCACCTAGAAACAATATTGCATTTAGTGACATGTTTCTTCAGGTGTCTCTCAGCTGGGACAGCACCTTAGACTGCACTTGTTTTGATATTCTTAACAGTTCTAAAGGTTATAGAATGTTTGTAGAATGGCCGCAAATGGAATTTGACTGTGGTTTTTTTTTTTTTTTGGTTGTTTTGTTTTGTTTTGTTAATGGTAAGGCTGGAGTGGTGTGTGTTGGGAAGCAGGCCACACAGATAAAGTCCTGTTTATACACTATCCTGCTCCACTAGAGGAAGACCACTCGATTCTTGCTGATGTGATCTCCACCACTGGACTCGGGAATGTTTACAGCTTCCCCACTGCGGTTACTCTTTTTGTCCTTCCTTCCACATTGTGCTTTTAAGAAGAAAGTTGAGATCTGCAGAAGATGTCTGGAATTCTGCACTACCTTTTAAGAAAAAAGCACCTTCTCAAATTAATTTAGGGCTGGGATGGAGTTCATATGGTAGAGCACTTGCCTAGTGTGCTCCAAGGCCCGGGTTTCATTCCCAGCACATGCCTATAAGCCCAGAGCTCCGAAGGCAGAGACAGGAGGATCTTGAGTTTAAGGTCATCCTCCGCTACAGAATGAGTTTGAGGCCAGGCTGGGCTATGTTAGTCTCTGTATGAAATTTGGTGGGTTTTTTTCTTCTTTTGGTATTCTGCATGGGATTTTTACGTACTCTTTTGAATGATGGTTTTGGTGGTTTTTCTTTAATCACTTATTTCACCCTTGTGGATGTTTGTTTTGGTTTAGGAACTCATGAAGTAATCCAGGGTCACTTACTTTGGTGTCTTGAATTGCCATAAGCCACTCTTTGAATCTCTCCTGCACTCTTTAACATTCCCACACTGTGGGGCTGTGGAGAGGGTTGTTTCTGTTCTTTTCTCTTATTTTAACCTTTATTAGTCACTTACTTTCTGGCACTATAAGATATTTCTGAGTCATCTTATTTATTTCCTGTTTGCTCAAAGAATCAGCCAAAACCTCAAGAAACATGAGTTCTTTTTACTAGGAACTGGCATAAAAACCAGATCTGAGCAGTAGGTACTCTTGGGCCACCCATGTTCTCTCACACCAGCTGAGAACATTAAGCTAACATTTTAGAATTGTGTTTCAGTTAAAGCAAAGAGCTACTCAAAGAGCTCTCAGAATCCGAGTTAAGGTTGGGGGTGGGTATTAAAAAAACCTGTGAAGAATTCCTGTTTGGGGTTCATATCTTGTGTTCATCTTTCTTGAGTGTGAGCTTCTACGTGGCAGGCGAGGAGTAGAGTATTGTGGTATGGAGGGTCCGCTCCCTCTAGGAGCTGTGAGGGAGTCTGCTCTCAGCCCGGGTCTGCTGACACTCTGTGTAGCACACAGCTCTGTCCTCGCAGTTCTGTCCTCACGTGGCGTTCTCAGTGTCAGCCTCCCTGTGTACAAGTTTAACTCTCTTTTAAGCACACAGCCTTCAAATTAGGGGCCCGCCCCACATTAGTATGACCCCTCTGTCTAATTACATGTACAACGATCCTATTTCCAAATTAGTTTACAATAGAAGGCCTTTGGGGTTAGGATTTCAACCCACAGATTTTGAGAGGAAACACAATTCAGCCTCTAACACCAGTCTTGTTTTCTTGATTTCTAATTGTAAATACCATTCTGTACTTTGTGGCTCTCACACAGCTTCTACACTCTCCCTTAGTCTGGGCCAGTTCTCCAGCAACAGTAAAATTAGATCCCTCTGCCTTCTTAACCTTTTCCTTCAGTGTGTGTGTGTGTGTGCTGACTGCTCAAAGAACAAATGGCCTGGGTTGAAAGTTCAGTCCAAGGTGTTGCATTGCATTACTGGAATAGATGCTCAAAATGATTCCATAAAATCAAATATTTGGATCTTTTTAAAACATGATGTGGAAGTTAAAAGCACAAAAAATTCTTCCTATACTTCCTCCAAACTGTAAAATTAATACATTCTCTGCTTTAATATTAGTCATTTAGGAAAACTACTCACTAATAATTAATTAGGTATGATTATTTTTTAAATTAGTTTTGATTTATCTAGCAAAATTAAGAAGATTCATTGTTTATGGTAAATTCTACAGAATGCTAGCTGTGTAAGTATAGGAATGGTCTGGGCCATCTCCACAGTGGACAGAACAGTATCTGCCACAGCAAAGGACCCCAGTAAATATTTGATGGGTTTTTATTTACTTCTTTCTCTTTTCTTATTTACTCAATAAATCTTAGAGAAATCTGCTCACCATATCCAATTGAACATCCCTACCATACACACACAAGCCGCGGCGCCATGTTTCCGACCTTCACCTCACCTAAGGACCTCTACACTGGCATTAAAGCCTGCACGCAGCAGCCTTTCCCTCCTACAGTGCCAACCAAGGCCTATGACACAACCGTTTTGAAGACAAGAGGTAAGACGTGAAACTGTATGACTTCTTATCATTAGCAAGAACTCGGTAGTACAATCAAAGAAGGCAAGGAGAGCAGAGGGTCTAGTAACCTCACCCCACTGTTCGGAAAGATGCCCCAGCAGTCAGCCGAGAGCTCACTGTACACCGGTTAAATCAGACTGCAGGCACTTGTGGCTGCACTGCAAGCACAGCCTCTGTGGTAGAAACAGAATATCTCTTCCTGGTCTCATTTCTTACTCACCCATAGGTCTGGGTTGCTCTGATCTCTTCAGAATAACTACTCTTGCTTCGATTTTCAGGTAACCCTTACAGATACGAACTGCTTGATTTCCCCATGGATTCAAAGAAAAAAGCACTGACTTGGCCAGGTCAGGGTGTATATTATGATGTAAGTATCCTTCAGAATTAATACCTTTTAACTTAATACACTTATAAAATATACAAGATGGGGCTGGGGAGATGGCTCAGTGGGTAAAGGATTTGCTATCCAAGCATGAGAACCTGAGTTCAGATCACCAGTGCCTACACAAAAGCTGGAATGCAAGGCGACGCTGGCCAGCCAGCCTTGCTGAATCAGTGATATTTAAACTTAGTGAGACCCTGTCATATGATTCTCACATGGATAATGATAGAGGAAGCCACCCAGTATTAATCTGGCCTCCACAGGGATGCACGCATGCGCTCCTTCACATATACATGCCAGTCAACACACACGTACATATACACTGCATATGTCAAACACACACAAGTGTCTTTGTCTTTTTTTTTTTTTTTTTGGTTTTTTTCAAGACAGGGTTTCTCTGAGATAGCTTGGAGACTATCCTGGAACTTGCTCTTACAGACCAGGCTGGCTTCAAACTCACAGAAATCCAACTGTCTCTGCCTCCCGAGTTCGTGAGCTATTTTATTCCAGTCATTATTAATACATTTGTATCAAAGTCTAAAAGAAAGCATGATATGTTAAATTGCTGCGCACAAACCACTTCAAGATACACTATTTAACTCTTTTTTTCTTTTTGGAGACAGGGTTTCTCTGTGTACAGCCCTGTCTGTCCTGGAACTAGCTCTGTAGACCAGGCTGGCCCCAAACTCACAGAGATCCACCAGACTCTGCCTTTCGAGTGCTGGGATTAAAAGCATTCACCACTATATCATTTAATTCTTAAAGTACTTTTCTGAGATTACTACCACCAAGCCCATTTCACAGAAGGGGACACTGAGACTCAAGTTTATGACTATGTAATGGTTAGAGTCCAGGTTTGTGAGGCTTGTCTCCACTTTCACCTCTGTACCAGAGCTCCACATAGATAAGAGAGAAATTATCAGTCATGAGAGAACATATCTAGACATTTGAAAATAATAATAGCTACCATGTATTGATGGAGTGGTTTCTAAAAGGCAGTGTGAAGTCCTTCCAGATAGTAGCTCCTTGAACCCAAGAATTTGTGAGTTAGGTAAGTAATTAATAATGGAAGATTGGAAACATCTGAGTTTTACCTGGAAAATCGTTGTGGCAGGCCACATGTGGTCAAAATAGTCACACTGTCTATTTTATTGAAACAACTGTCAACAAAGTAAACAATTCCTATTGCGTAGTTTTTGTTTTGTTTTGTTTTTCAAAACAGGGTTTCTCAGTAGCTTTTGAGCCTGTCCTGGAACGAGCTCTTGTAGACCAGGCTGGCCTTGAACTCACCTGCCTCTGCCTCTGCTGGAATTAAAGGCGTGTGCCACCACCACCTGGCCCTGTTGTATTTTAAAGTATGTCTAAAAGAACCCTTTACACAACCATTTTAACTGGATCTCTGACTTTTTTCTATCTTTTAAAATTATTTACTTAAAAAATAAACTAATATATTTAAAAATTTTGCAAGTAAATAAAAATATTAAGGGTCTCTGATTCAGGTAATATCTATTACCTAAGTAACAGAAATATGAGAAGTTATTCTTGCAACTGCCCCATTATTTCATGCTTTCATAGTCCAAGTCTCTACCATGTCCTTCCTTCCTTTCACTCCTCTGTAGGTTCCTCTTTGCCCAAGTGGCAATAAAGCCCAGCAGTGTAGTGAGTCAGGAAGGTCTTCTGGAGGCAACCTTACTTCTTCCCCGAGTAGATTCAAACCATGGAATGCCCTTTTCCAGCGGCCTTTCTTTCTTTCTTTCTTTCTTTTTTCCTTTCTTTCTTTCTTTCTTTCTTTCTTTCTAAGATTTACTTTATGTATGAGAGTGCTCTTTCTGCACGTGCCAGAGGGCGTCTGATCTCACTATAGGTGGCTGTGAACCACCATGGGAACTGAACTCAGGATCTCTGGAAAAGCAGGCTCTTTACCGCTGTGTCATCTCTCCAGCCACCGTTCCAGGTTCTTTCTGCCTGTCTAAAATTTGTTCATTTTCCAGGTCTCAGCTAACAAACATAGCTGGGATCCAAGTCAGGAGACCGCTGTTCTAGTTATTAGAACAGTCTCAGTGATACAGGAGGCATATTGTTTCTTTTTGAGCTTTGATTAATTATCTGTATGATTTCAATAAAGCTGGCCTACAAACGTGGAAAGTTTGGGGAATAATATAAAAACTGGAAATACTAGATAAGAAATTACTGTTAGTTCATGAGGAATTATTTCTTCTCTGCTAACACCTCCCGTACTCTATAGTCAATAACTTCTCACAATTGATTTTATAGCTCATCAACTAAATGACAACTTCTTTGAGAAGAGAGCATTTTGTATTTATATCTTCTATGATGTTTTTTAGGGGGATTGTTTGTTTGTTTGTAACAAAATCTCCCATAGCCCAGACTGGCATTATTCTTGGTAAGGAGCCAAGAATGACCTCAAACTCATTATCCTCCTGCCTCCCTCCCAAGTGCTAGGATTACAGGTATGTGCCACCACAGAGGTTTTATGCAGTGCTGGGGATGGAACCCATGGCACTGTTCATACTAGACAATCACACTAGCGACTGAACTACATCACACACACAGTCTTTATACGTAGATTTTCCACCGGCTTTACTCTTGTTCTTGTCTCTATATGTTTAATCTCACTTTGTGATCTGTTCTAACTAGTCTTAATTTTCAACTTTTTGGCTCATTCCTAACTTTAATCAAGTTTTGCACTGACAAAAATAAAACTGATACTGAGTTAGATGGGGGGTTACTGAAGGAGACCCCCCTGCACAGCAGGGGCTTCCTCCCAGACGCCGGATTAGGCACAAACCACACCCAAACACTGTTTTCACAGAGATCCTTTATTAAGTGGGGAAGAAAAGTTAAAGTGGCTGCTTTCTGACTCTGGCAGAAAAACAGCAGCAAATGACCTTGCAGGTGTGGTTTTTTAAAGGAGAAAAGGGGAGGGAGGTCTGTGTTGGAATGGACTAGGATGTGGTGGTAAAGGAGTTAGGGAACAGGGGACAAGGGAAAGGGGAAGGGGTACTTGTCCTGAAGGGACAAAGAGCTGTCTCTGGATAGAGGAGACAGACGTGGCACATAGGAAAATGGGAGTTTATAAAGGTAAAAGGGGGGAACCCTATGTTAGGATGAGCTGTTTAATTTTAATTGGGCATGTTAGTTAGGTGACCCAAAGGGGGTTCTGATTTCTGGACTTCAATAGCTGGACCTTGGTAGTCAGCTTCAGGAGGAGAGAGTGGCCAAATAAGGGAATAGATCTTAATGGCTAGCTTTAAGAATGTAATCTATCAGTTTTTTAGCAAGGCACAGGAAACAGACAGAAGGGCACAGCCTGCTAGAGCTGTGCTTGCCACACTCAAGCTGGCCAGAGTCCCTTTAGGTACACACAGGCCCATTTTATTTTACTTTTGGTTTTATGTTTATGAGTGTTTACTTGCATACATGTGTGCCATGTACATGTCTGATGCCTAAGGAGGTCAGAAAAGTGCATTGTATACCCTGGAACTGGAGGACAGATGGCTGTGAGCCGCTATTGGTCCTCTGCAAGAGCGGCCTGTGATTTTAACCTCTGAGCCACCTCGGCAGTCCTTGTGTTTTGCCTTTTGTGAACTCAGGGTAATTCCCTGAACCAATCCTCTCTCATTTCCCTTCTCTCACCTCCTGTTTAGGAAAGATCAAAGGAATCATTTTTCTCCCCAGCATTTTGTTTGTAGTAACAAAGTTTATACAGTACGAGCCCCTTCCTATCACTAGAGCAGTGGCTCTTGCCCTCTGCTGCACATCTGAAACACTTAGTCATTCTCGGAGTTGAAGCAGGAAGGCCGTTCAAAAACTCAAATTGTAGAATAATAATTGTCTTTCTCTCCACCACATGCATGGAAATGATGATGTTAATCAGATAAGCCTTTTCTACCATGTTACCTACCACAAGGAGGAAACTCCAGAAACTGTATTTGGCATTTCCTATGTAAACCATCAAGAAAGTGTGATTAACATTGGTAACCATCTAAAGCAGCCAGATTCTGGCTCTAAAACCTACCCAGCTCTATGACCCGGGTAACGGGCACATTTAGTTCTTCAGTGTCTCAGTGTCCTAATAAATGAAGACAGAACAATGATAAAATGTACTTGAAAGGTCTGTCCCAAGAAGGAGATGCAAATGAAAGCCCCCAGCACTGTATCAGTGCATAGTGAGATCCTAATCAATGTAGCTGTAGCTACTTTGGGCAATATTCCCGAGACTGTATGCTTTGCTAACCTGGAAACATTTTTTAAATGGTGACATTGGAAAGAAGGCTTACTCTTGTAAATGATCAAGGACTTAACTTTTTAATGTTTAAATTACTATAGTGTGTGTGTGTGTGCGCACACGTGCATGCGGGTGTGTTGGGTATACATGCATGTGGAGGTCAGAGAACAACTTCTAGGTGTCAGTTCTCTCCTTCTTCTAGAGATTCGGAGATGAAACTCAGGTTGTTAGGCGTCTTGGCAAGCACTGTTGCCCACTGAGCCATCTCAATGGCCCCTAGGACTCAGTTTTTAACAGAATAGTTTGAATGTCATCTTGTCCTCGTTCTCCCTGATACACACGTGAAACTTATTCTGTCAGGATCAAAGAGCTCCAGGTACCTCATTCCCACCCAGACCCCATTTGATCTGACTCCATTTTCCACCGAATCATTCCTGAGTACTTGTTGTTCAAATCAGGTTGTCTCTTGCCACTTCTCCTTTCTGAGATCTCTCTAGCTACTTCCAGCCATTACATATTCCTTTTCTTTTACAATTGGTAAACATAAGCAAGTTTTAATATTTGATTAGTCTGAGCTGTTTATATCACTATTTGCTGATATAAAATGTCTTTAGGATGAAATGCAATTTGTAATCATCTTTTGAGCAAAATGAGATATGATCCCAGAAGGAGGTTCCATACACTTCCCTAACTTTAAACTTAATTTAAACCATTTTCCAAGCCTCTCCAAGGCTATTTAACTTAATGTCCATTACAAAACATCTTTCCTTTACTCTAAGTATCTAGACAAAGCCTTGGCTTCTCTTAGAAAGAGAGCTCACTTACTTCACCATGTGAAGGAGGTGAGCCACCTGTCTTTCTCTTTCTAATTGAAGGTGCTCATCTACTCCAGCAGCCTCATTCCTGGGACAGCTGTCACTCCACTATAGACCTTGAATCTACACTCATGCTTAAAGGGCCATAAAAAAATTGGCAAGCACACAAGCAATTTAAGTAAATTTAAGCGACATTTAAATAAATGTCACTTGAACAACTGTATGCCTATGAGTATTCCTCTCCATGCTGCCTTGCACCCGCCTCCCACCTGCTTAGTCTGAGAAGTGAAACAAACTGGAGCAGCCGTCATCCTCACTGGACCAGCAATGCTCTCCCACACCCTACAAACACTCTTCCCTTCAGGCCTTTCTTCTAGTGTCCTAACTAGATGACAGAAAAATCTGTCACTTTATTTATTCCCATTTGCATCTCTTTTCATTCCATATGTAAATAATCGAGGCCCACAATCATAATTTATTAGTGTGATAGTGTAATTAAATGGAATAGGATCCAATAAAAAACTAGTGTCTGAAAATGCTAATGTCCTTCTAGAGGGTGATGTGATATCTACAATAAGCCTTTTCTTACTACCTTGCTAACCCTGAGTAAGCCCCATAATTCTACACTAAAGCACAAGCAAAGGAAAAGATTTAAAATTTCTTTTATTGTATCACCACTATATGATTTACTAATGTTTTAATGGAGACTTACAAAGTTTTGGTGCTTAGTACAGAGGCCTCAGAACTTTGCACATAATTCTATATTTAATAAGTATCAACTTAATAAGTGTTTATCAAAAATTATTGAGCTATGGTCCTGGGGAGATGGCTAAGTGGGTGAGAGACTTGCTGCACAAGCTTGAGGACCTGAGTTCATATCCCAGTGCTCACATAAAAGCCGGTGTGGAGGCCAGCCTGGTCTACAGAGTGATTTCCAGGACAGCCTGGTCTACAGAGTGAGTTCCAGGACAGCCTGGTCTACAGAGTGAGTTCCAGGACAGCCTGGTCTACAGAGTGAGTTCCAGGACAGCCTGGTCTACAGAGTTCCAGGACAGCCAGAAATGTTACACAGAGAAACCGTGTCTGGGGGGAGAGAGCCAGATGTGGTATGTGTAAGCCTGTATCTATGCTGAGAATGGGACAGAGGCAGGAAGGTTACCAAGGCTCTAGCTGCTGGCCTAGCTCCAGGCTCATGAGAGACCCATCTCAAGAGTGACAAACAGGTCACATGAGCTCTTCTGATCACACACACACACACACACACACACACAAATTACTAAGCTACATCTATTTCGTGGGCTCTGTTGAAAACATAACATCACTCTTGTAAACTGGAGTATCTTCCTAAAATGAAATGGGCCAGCAACTGGAGCCCTTCCTGCCTGTGCTTACCTTTGTCAGGTACATGTTCTACACTGGGTGTACCCTTCCCCAGTGAACACCTGTCATGACTGCCGTCAGCTCCTCTCTCACCACCCCCTCAGAACAGCATCACCTTAACAGACTATGACTCAGATGTTGCCTGGTTATTAAACCCCTGCCAAGACAACACAGATGACACTACATCTTGCATTTCCTATTTGATTTCTCGTGTCCTAGGCGGCATTTCAGCATAAAGCGCATTAGCCTTGCCTCTTAGGACAGTACCTGAATAAGGTCCATGTTTTATCAAATAAGCTAGCTCTGCAAATGATGGAAAAGATAAGGAAACGCAGAAGGCTTTGTTTCCCAGCAGCTGCAACTGCCTGCAACTCCAGTTCCGATGATCCAGCATTCCCTTCTGGCTTCTGTGGGCTCCTACACACAGGCGGTATACATAAACTCACAGAAATACACATATATTGTTTACATACACACAAATAAAATTTAATAATTATATCTAATAGATATTTTTGTTTTTCGATACAGTGTTTCTCTGTGTGGCTCTGGCTGTCCTGGAACTTGCTCTGTACACCAGGCTGGCCTTGAACTCACAGATCCACCTGCCTCTGCCTCTCCATGCTGGGATTAAAGGTGTACACCACCAACACCTCAAATAGATATTTTTTTAAAGATTTATTTATTATGTATACAGTATTCTGCCTGTTGTATGCTTGATCTCATTACAGATGGTTGTGAGGCACCATGTGGTTGCTCAGAATTGAACTCAGACCTCTGGAAGAGCAGTCAGTGCTCTTTACTGATGAGCCATCTCTCCAGCCCTCAAGCTTCTCCTTTTAAAGGAGCTTTCTTTGCCCCTGAGTAATCAAGCCGTAGGTTAATTAATGGTATATAATGGCAATTATTTAATATTTCTTGAGACCTCTTCACAAGTGCCTTTTACATGAGTCCTCCACTTACCTAAAATGAGAGTCGCTTCAACATTACAAGAATGCTAACAACATTGTCACCCCTAGGCCTAGGAACTTTTCATGACTATTCCTTTCCCTTCCTCTTGCTGTGTTCCTCCCTGTGGGGCTTGGACTTAACAGAATAATATCCATCTGCAACATATGTTCATTTCCCACCACACACCAGTCTAGGGATGCTCCTTTATACCTGTCTTAAAGGTTGATACATCCCCAGCCCGTATACAGCTCTGGGCTATAGGGTATCCCGAGAGGACTACTGGATGGAATGGGAGTGGCAGGAGGATGGGGCAAGTATAAGAGAGCACTACAGGACCTGAGGCTCTGTGCAGCATCTGGCTCTTCCTGAGCCACCATGTCTTAGTGCAAAACTTGTAACAGACTAACAAGTATGAATTTGGAACTGGTTTTCTGGGTGGTTAAAAATGCGTGTCAAAGTAAGTACTAGTTTATTGCTTTTAGTGGAACTGTTTGGACAAATGGCAGGTTTCCACCTGTACTTTAAACCCCAGACCCTGCAAACATTAAAGGCAGGCTTGGCTTGCAGGCATCAGGTGGCATAATGTTCATGATGCTCCATACTGCACACCTCCTCCCTAGCTCGGCTTCAGCATGTTTGTGTCTCCGTATCTACCCCAGTCTCGTCTCCCTTCTCCACGCCCCGCTCCTGGCCTCACTTCTCCATCAACTAGAGCCTCCAGTGAAGTAGTTTTGTCTTAACCTTTTAAAAACAGCTGTCTGTGGTCATTTGCATTTGCCCCTTCTTTCTTGTGCCAGCCAGTGTGCCCCTGGTACATGTTTACTTTGATGATCCTTCTTTCCTGCCACAGATGTGTACATCCAGGCACTGACTAAATGGTTAGAGCCACACTAAAACGCATCTAGCCACGTTTACATGCACACCTATTAGGAAACAGAAAATAAATCTTCAGTTCTATGTAAAGAATGGCCATCCTGTTGGAATTCGAGTGACTTAAGCCTTTGTCAGAAAGATGTAGCTAACATGCAGTTTCCTTTCAGGGACAGAAGACAAAGAAGCAATCACTTTTAGTCAAGTCAGCCAGCTGCACACAGAACCCTCTGTATGTCTAATAAAACTATACCAGAAGTAGAATATTCAGGGACAAACTGCAACCTACATTCTCAGAGATTTTTAGAAGAGATGTTAGCATCTCCTTGATAAAATGTGGTTATAATTACACCCACCGTGCCTGGCTTGAATATGGTAATTAATACAGAAAGTGACCTTAACTGTTTCCTGTTGGGACAGTGAACCAGCCCTTATTCAGTTAGATACAATTAATAACAGCAATCTTTATGTTCATATTCTAGTTTCCTAAATGTATTGAGAAAAACAAGCCAGTATTCTACCCCAAACCTCCTAAAACCTTTGCTCCTAACACATCTTTGAATCCATGGGATGTTGTGGACTCTGCAAAGGAAGCAAATATACAAAGAAATCTTGAGAAATCCCACTGGATCACTTCATACGGTCATGACTTTACAGGTATGAGTTCACACTAATACAAGTAATGAGAAAAGAAAAGGACACTTGGTGAATACTCTCCATCACAAGCTTCCATCTTCTGACGTTCTGTCCCGAGACTCGCTATGAAAACTAATCCAAATTAGCGGGAGAGCGCAGTTTCTCTCTTAAGTGGGTAGCAGGGAAGTCGGGCTGGTTTATATTTTATTGGCTCTAATTTATATCATAAAGATAACGAGTAGGTTTTCCTACGTAACGGGTAGTTTAATAACTATTCTTCATTTACTCTACCAAAATAATAAGACAATGTTTCTATTAAGGTCTAGGGCCCATGAGCCCCCTTGAGCTGGATGATTACCATGAAAAAGAGGTAGCAGAGCTAACTGGACAGATAGGATTTGACCCACAGCCTGTAAGTAATTGCAGTCAACTCTCAGTTATTTGGGGGAGAATATCCAGCCCTTGTCTCCTTGCTTTTCCCATGTTTTGTGTCTTGAATATTGGTGACCACCCAAACAAAATCTAATTGCTTTTGAAAGATAATTCTGAACTTATTGGAACTGACTTGGGTACCCGTTTTTGTATTAGAAAAACAAAACTTCTTCATAGTCCTATATTTTAAATATATTTTCTATCATGCTACTCTTGATAAAATAATTCACAAAAGAATTTGCCTATAATGAGTAAAGCTTAACTAGTAATTTCATGATTCCTAATAAATTTGTGTATCTTACACATTCCATTACTTTTGAGGAAATTAATAACTTCTTCATGGTAGTCATAATAATTGAGAGTTGGCTGAATTACAATCAAAAGCCAATAAATTTTTGCCTATATCAATTAGAGAATTGATTATAAAAATGTCTTGAAAGAAATTATCAAGCCCTATAATAAAATATATAATCCACTGGATCAATCATATAAAGGATATCATATTCATGTGTTGGTTTATCCTCGATAAATATAAATTTTGAAAATTTAATTTCAAAGCTATAAATTGTAGAAATATATATAAAACTATAAGCATACGAAAACAGGGATTTTTTTTTTAGATCACACTGAACACTTTAATTTTATATTAGCTTAAGCATTTGTGACGGGGATATCAAATCAAACACCTGAGCTGGGTCCTTACACTGTGCTCTATCAGCCACCACAGGTCTTTCCATTGCTTTGATTTTGCACTTGCAATAGGCACTCTCTGTTGGATTAGATATATGCTCTAACACTGAGGTGTGCTCAACTTACAGGACCAACTCCAGGAAAGCATGTTTTAGTGGTGATAAAAATCCTTGCGAAGCTTTTTTCAGAATGAAATACAAGTACTAGGCCTAGAGATGTTGTTCAGTTGGTAACGACCTGCCTTAGCATACACAAAATCCCGGTCTGATTGCTTGGCACCTCATGGTGGCCCATACCTATATTTCTTTTGCATAATCTATTCCTTTCAACCATCTACAAATATTTTTGTCATTTTTGCACATTTTAGAATGAAGTATAGACCTTAATATACTTTATCCATTAAGATTTCACATTCATACCATTTACCAGAGTTAAAATTTTTTCTGTTTTTCATTCAATGTGAAGAATATATTTACTAAAATTGTACAAATAGTAACTGTACATTTGTTAGAACAAAAGCATACAGCTTCCATTCAAGCCTCTGCCACGACACAGAGCGCATCACCATCCATGCCGTCATAGGCCACCTCTTCCCTCCTCCCCTACCCACATAGCTGCAGTTATAGTATCCTGAATATGCCTTTTATCTTTGCAGTTTCTAAGCCTGATTGAATCCATACTTTAAAAACACCTCAAGGGGCTGGAGAGATGGCTCACAGGTTAAGAGCACTGGCAGCTCTTCCCGGATTCCTGAGTTCAATTCCCAGTACCCACATGGTGGCTACAACCATCCGTAATGAGTTCTGGTGCCCTCTTCTGGCCTATAGGGGTATATGCAGGCAGGATACTGTATACACAATAAATAAATAAATCTTTAAACACAGATGGGGTAGTGGGT
Source organism: Microtus oregoni (assembly GCF_018167655.1). NCBI lineage: Eukaryota > Metazoa > Chordata > Mammalia > Rodentia > Cricetidae > Microtus > Microtus oregoni. Next base: position 1,748,385 of record NW_024543874.1, read on the forward strand.
ACAGCTCAGTGGCAAAGCATGTGATTGGCATGTTCAAGGCCCTGTGCTCAGCCCCTAAAACCAGTAAAAAGACATTGACTGAACACCTCAGACAGTGCTTCTCAGAGCGCTTAGCATGCTGCCTGCCTTAGCAGCACCTGAGGCATTGTTAAAATGCCTGTTTCTGAGTAGGGAGGATAGCTCAGAGTACACGGGTCTGTTCTCTCTTACACACCCTCCCAGAACAAGCAGATCCCAGAACCCCACTGTAGACCTTACAAGTCCTAGTCTTAGAACTAAAGCTTAGGAACTCCTTTCTGCCAGCTCTGATTCTGATTCACCCTGGGCTTAAGAACTCTTCCTTGCCTACATGGTTTAAACAACTGCACAGGATAAGCCGGGCAGTGGTGGCGCACGCCTTTAATCCCAGCACTTGCAGAGGCAGGGGGATATCTGTGAATTCAAGGCCATCCTGTCTACCTGAGCTAGTTCCAGGACAGGCTCCAAAGCTACAGAGAAACCCTGTCTCAAAAAAAAAAAAAAAAAAAAAAAAAAAAAAAAAAAAAAAACTTGCACAGGATAGTTAGTGCAGCCCTACTCTCTAAGTTTTAGTCTAGTGAGTCCTTTGTATCTCTGAAATTTTGAAAAGCCAAAAATTCCCACACAGGAAAGCTTGTCTGTAGCCAAATAAAACTTATTTTCCATTTACCAAAAGCCACTAAAAGAAGGATGTACTTCCTTGGGCCCAGAATTCAATGTATTTAAATAAATACCAAGGAATCTTAGTGTGTATGCTTCCACCACTCTACTTCCTGATCGTAAAAATGGGTAACTTGTAGCCATATTATTATAATGCTATATTTACTAATCAGTCTATTTTTTTTCTCCTCTTTATTCCACTGATATAGCAAGAAAAATTCCATCCTGCCTTAAAACCTCCCAGGCCTTTGGAAGGTCGAATTGCCCGACTTCTTCAGAACCAGCGACCTCTGGAGGCTATGGTGCAGCAAGGACCACCTTCCTGTCCAGATTGTACCCCTAGGGCTTTGTGTGCTTTTCATGCATTCATACCCAGTACTACAGAAGTGATGGCAATGAATGATAACCACCTCCCTGGAATTACTCATAAAAACAAGGATATTGAAGAGAAGATTAAAGAAGAACAAGGCTTGATGTCTACCTATACACTCCCAACTCGTTGTCCAAGAAAAGAGATGAGTAGTCTTTTTGACCTAACATCACTTCCAAAGATCACAGACACTAAAAAGACAGATGATTTGTACTGGAGACAGTTGGAAGTGAAACCCCTACCCGTATCCTACTCTAAGCCAAACCATTACATTGACTACGAACCACTTAAATCTGCTTTCCGTGATCCATATACTACTTGTCAGAACCCTGTTCGCCTCAGTACGTCTAATATTCTATATAACAAAACAGATATGGATGATTTCGCTTTTGACAACTTTATAAGTAAGCCAGAGTTTTTGGGCAAGGACATGGAAAGCAATGAAGAAACAAGACCTATTTTGGGATGGATTCCTAACGCTGGAGTACCCAACCCTCAGACCAACCTACTTGATCTTAGGAACTCATTTTCAAAGTCCATGGCACAGAAGCATTTCCATGACTCCATCCAAGAAGAACAAAAAGATCTCAGGGATAAAATAAACTGTGGGATGAGACATCAATTCTATGGCCACAATGCCCATTATTTCTATAACTGAGATATTGTCTCTTCAAGGCCAAGCCTCTTGCAAGAAAATAAAATATGTCACAGAATGCCCTGCATTTGGCTGGATTCTGTTTCTGTACTGACCCATGTTGACATTAATGAGCCTTGTGTTTTAAGAAATTAAGTTAGGATCTGGTCAGAGGGACCAAAATAATGTCCTGACTTCTCAAAACATTTAACAGTTTGTCAACAAAATATCAGAGCCAGAAAAAAATTAGTCTTTAGTCTCTCTCATCTTCAAATTATACTCTGAAGAAGTTTCCCAAAATCAGGAAAATCAATGTGTAGACAAAATGTACATCATCATTTTGCGAGAAATGAAAAGTTGAAAAAAATTCAAATATTGAAGATTTGACAGACAACTATAGAATGTATCATGCCTTAATAAAATTGATATGTCAACAATCTGTTTCTGTAAATGTTTTCACAAAATAATGGGTAAAAAATGTAAAATTCATCTCTGTGAGTTCAAGGCCAGCCTGGTCTACGCAATGAGTTGTAGGAGAGCAGGGCTATGGAGAGACCCAGGAGAGAGAAAGAGAAGAGGTTGGGATAGAATTTAAATCCTCAGTTAACTGAAGGTAGAGTGGCTTTCCAAACTATAGAACTTCAACAAAAAGTATGTCAAGTCAGTGGGAAGGTGAATCCTGAGTGTTCTGCATGCACACATTACAGATTACATGTATAAGTTGTTGGGAAGATGAGTCTTGAATATTCTGTATGCACAATTACAGTTTACATGTGTAAGTCGGTGGAAAGATGAATCTTGAATGTTCTGCATGCACACATCACAGGTTCATACAAACTCAGTAGGAAACATGAATCTTGAATGTTCTGCATGCACACATTACAGGTTACATGTGTTTCCTTCCCCTTAATCTTCTGAGAGAAAACATATTTGATATAGATAAAACCATTTTGTTAGAATCTAGACAACTTATTAGATTTCCAGTTTTGGCAAGGAAAAGTATGGCTTGCTGCCAGTTATTCCAGGGTCCAACATCTTCATCTTTGAAGTGTTTGCCTACTGTGTAGGTAACCCCCATATGCATGTCAACACATCAATGTGCCAAGAGGTTATGTTTTATAAAGTTCTCTTTCACTCTCTGTGTGTTTGTGTGGGTGTCATGGAGCAATCTTCATGAGTCTTCTTCCATTATGGGCTCCAGGGATCCAGCTCAGGTCATCAAGCTTGCATGGCAAGCTGCTTTGCCTGCTGGGCCATCTCACTAGCCCAAGAAGTATGCTATAAAATAATTTACCACGGCAAGTTAGGTACCGTGAAGAAGTTAGAAGTTGGGATAAGCTGAGTTGCTTACAAGAGGCTCAGATGATGCCAGCTGCCCCAGAGGAAGCAGATCAGCCAAGCTACATTAAAGAAGGGGGTCAGCTGAGATGCCTAGAAGAGGTTCAAGCCACTTGAGCTTCCCAAAAGAGCCTCCAGCATGATGAGTTGTACAACTCCAACTTACCAGCCCTTGTGAACTGTTACCCGTGCTGGGGCAGGCTGTTAAGCTCCTGGCTTTGAGTCATTTCTGTTCCTATAAATAACCCCTCACCTACATTCCTATAAGTAGTGACAGTAAAACTCATTGGTTCGCACAATATAGTTATGTATTTTTAATTATTTTGTCCTTATAACTAACATGTACATTTCTTAAACCTATTCTGAGATAAAATTATTAATTATTTTCCAAATTTTATTTTATACAGCACTAGTCGGTAGGTTTTAAGGAAAGCAAAAATTTTCATTTTGAAATACTGTCATGTGTATTACAACCATATGACAATCCTAAATCAAAGTCTTTATAGAATACTTGACTGGAGTGTAGCTTGGTGGTAGAATCCTTTGCTAGTTTGCCCGGGTTCAATCTCTAACACTAGAGAGTTTATAATATAGGTTCTGGGGAGAGAACCCAGCCAGTCAGGAAAAGCTCTTGCTCTTCAACCATAGGGACCCACATGAGCCAGCCAGGGTCCCAGCCACACCCATAAACAGGAGTGTTCAGTGGGGCAGACAGGATCACTGGGACCTCCTGGCTTCAGCCCAACTGAAAAACTCAAGTTTCTCATTCAAGGAAAGACCTTGCCTCAAAGGAATAAGGTGAAGAGTGACAGGAAAACATCTTAGTACACACACACACGTGAATATAACACATAGATGCATATAACACACACGTGTGTATAGCACACATGTGTAGCATGAAGGCCTGCTTGTTGTGGTTTCTGTCCTGCCCAGTTCCCACAGCCGTTTAGGTCCAAAAGAAATCACACAGAGAGTCTACATTAGTTACAAACTGATTGGCCCTTTAGCTCAGGCTTCGTATTAGCTCTTTTTTTCAAGACAGGGTTTCTCTGTAGCTTCGGAGCCTCTCCTGTAACTAGCTCTTGTAGCCCAGACTGGTCTTGAATTTACAGATATCCACCTGCCTCTGCCTCCTGAGTGCTGGGATTAAAGGTGTGTACTACCACACCTTGAACTCACAGAGTTCCCCCACCCCTTTTTTTTAAACAAAGGAAAATATCCATAGTCCATTTTTGGGAATGTGGGCATAGTATTCCAAGTTACTTCCTGCTGTTTGGGGGTGTTGGTAATCTTATGGGGACCTAAAGAAAATTTAGAATTATGATCAAGTCCTGACTGGAGTATCCTGTGAGTCTTGATCATCTCAGGCAGCATCTTAAATCTGTTCTGGATGTAGAACTCAGACATCTGGGCCATCTGTTCCTACTGGAGATTTCTCAGGTGGTCCTTGATCAAACCTGATTTTTCTTAACTCAGAATAAATCCATAGCCTCTCATTTTCTGTGGAAACAAAAGTAAAACCTCTTCTCCAAAGTAACATATCTTTTGACTTCACTTTTGAAGCCAAGGTATTTTCAAAATACCTATCTTGAATTAATTCAACAGCATTTATAAGCAAATATCTTTTAGCAGCTGTTGCTCCTTCCTCAGCATTCAAACAATTCAAAGAGAGCATAATAACATACAGTAACCAGATTCTCTGTGTATTTTCCATCTTTATGTGGCTTAACTTTAACCTCTATTTCTTTTATTTTTACTTTTACTTTTTGAGACAGGTTCTCTGTGTATCTTTGGCTGTCCTGGAACTCTCTCTGTAAACCAGGCTGTCTTTGAACTCACAGAAATCCACCTGCCTCTGCCTCCCAAGTGCTAGGATTAAAGGTGTGCACTACCACACCTTGAACTCACAGAGGTCTGTCTACCTCTGCCTCCTCAGTGTTGGGATTAAAGGTATATACCACCAAAACCCAACTCCTCTTTTTCTTTTTTATTTTAAGGACTTTAACCTTTTTCTTTTCTCTCTCAAGCCAGCATATATTTTTAACACACAGCAAACCATTTAGGTTTTTTTTAATCTTTTAATCTATCTTTACTGTATATCTCTCTCTTTTTCTGACCACAAGAGTCTTTAATTTGCTAAGCAATATAGGTAGGATTAAAGCCATGGCTTTGACAGCTGGATCTAGCCCATTCCATAGCTTTATGAAATTCCAGGCTCATGGTGGTGGTACTGGCCAGAGCCATGTTTATTGCCACAACTCTATGACTTTTCAAGGTCCTTGCCAGCAAGCAAGCTGCAACAGTGTGCCCACAAACAACACTCAAATGCTGTCTCTGTAGCCAAACCTCCTACCTCAAAGAGTGAGAGTTTGCACTGGCAGGACGGCCCAGAAAGCCAGCATTTTAAAACAACACAGATTTTTTTCCCTGCTATCGCTGAAAACCAAAAAGCATGTGCTCAGCTTTTTATCAACACTATTTAAGTGTTTCTTGGCAGGACCTCTTAAAAGGCTGCAAGGTTTTACAGCTAAAGCTGAGTCAGGAAGCCTCTCTTAGATGAGAGTGCTTGCTTGCCTTTAGCAAGCAGAGCAGACCTGAGAAATTGCTGCTACAAAGAAACCATGCATAATGTTGTTATTTTATGTTTAGAATTACTTCCCAAGGTCTCAGGCTTTATGTAGATGCAATTGTCCACACATTGGCACCATTTATAACATGAGGGCCTGCTTGTTGGGGTTTCTGTCCTGCCCAGTTCCCACAGCTGTTTAGGTCCCAAAGAAATCACACAGAGCATCTGCATTAGTTATAAACTGATTGGCCATTAGCACAGGCTTTGTATTAGCTCTTATAACTTATATTAACCCATTATTCTAGTATATGTTAGCCACATGGCTCAGTACCTTTTTCAGCGGAGTAGGTCACATCCTGCTTCTTCTGTGTCTGGATAGGACTTCGGGAAGAGCTTCCTTCTTCCCAGAATACTCCTGTTCTCACTGCCCTGCCTCTTCTTCCTGTCTGGTTGCCCCACCTATACTTCCTGTCTGGCTCCTGGCCAATCAGCATTTATTTAAAACATAATTGACAGAATACAGAATTGCCCCGCACCACACAGGCATATAACACACACATTTTTTTTTTTAAATGCTTTTGGGCTGACAGATGACTCAGCAACTAAAGGCACTTACATGCAGGCCTGGTGATAAGGACATTCATAAACCTACACTTAGGTTCCTCTGTGTAACAGCCCTAGCTGTCCCGGAACTCACTCTGTAGATCAGATTGGCCTCAAATTTACAGAGATCAGCCTGCCTCTGGCTCCCGAGTGCTGGGATTAAAGGCACACGCTGCCACCACCTGTTGTTTAAGTACCTTTTAAAAAGTCACTGGGATGTCCAAGATGATGGGCAATACAGTGACTGTATTAAAGTAATTTGATCCTTTTCTTGTCTAGTCATAGAACGTAGCACGGGACTGAACTTGTAATAACTGATGCTGAAAGACCCTCCTCCACAAGAAAGGAACTCAAAAGTTTAACCTCTTTCCTTTTTACCATTGTGTGACACACACAAATGTGGCATAGTGTGCATACAGAAGTCAGAAGACAACTTCCGTCATAAGGGTCCTGGAGACTGAACTCTGCTTATCAGACTTTGCAGCAAGCTCCTTTACACACGAAGCCATCTCATAGGCCCAGGAAATTGAAGTTTTGTTGTTTGTTTTTTAACTTTCTTTTTATTTACTCTTTGTGTCTTTCACATCATGCATCTCAATCCCATTCATTTCCTGTCCCTCTGTATCTGCTCTCTACCCTTGCAGCCCTCCCCCCAAATAAAATTGAAGAAACAAAGAAAAAAGGGGACGGGGTGGGAGGATGGAAGTCTCATCATGGAAGCTGCAGTATGACACAGTGAGTCACGCAGTAAGCCCTATTATCCAAATATCTTTTCTTGCAAGTGTTCATTGCAAAGTCACTGGTCTGGTTTGAGGCCTTCGGCTTCTGCTACACTATCAATGTGGGGCCTCACTGGAACTCCTCTTGGTTATCCTGTCTTCTCAGCAACTACTCCACAGTGCAGGACAAGTGAGGGGAACAGAATTTCTGTTCTGGCTGAGGACTGGGTACTGTCCCGAAAATGGGAAATGCATTATACCCAGGAGGGGCCTAGGACACGGATTTTCAAGGGATTTTATTGAAGGAAGTACAGATGAGAGCTGTTCACAGATTGGGCATAGTTAAGAGAACTTCCGGGGGTTAGTAGGGCTCCAAAGAATTTGAAACAGCAAGAAGCTTTAACCCAGCCTTTAAGGAAGTTTCCAGTGCCTAGCAAAAGCTAGGGAGCAAAGGGCAGCAGGAGTAAGGGAATCCCAAGAGATCACCAGGTTAAGGCAGAGAAAGGTAGGGAGTGGGTCATCATAAGAAGTGCTGAAGCGCTGAATTGATTACTTCTCTAGGTCTTCTAGATGACTGGCTGCAGCTTTACACCAGCTCTGGCTCTCACCTTCCAAGTTTCTACTAAGAAAGACTTCCCTTGAATCCATGAGCCTCCTTTTCTCGCTTCAGGAAGCCTGAAGCTTCCTCACCACTCACTACTCATAAACCCAAAGAGTCATGACTTACAGGGGATTAGGCCTGGCTTAAGAGAATTGCTCTAGATCACTAACTGCCTCCATGTCAGGGAGAAGGTGTTTCACTTCATTGTGTTTGCTGGAGCAGGGCTGTTAGCTTCTTTCCTTCAGTAATGTTCCTTTTCCATTCTCAACCCAGGAAGCCTGACTGCTGGGCTGTCTTCGCTGCCATCATGCTTTGCTGAGTTTGATCATTTCTGAACTTTAATTTTAAGGGAAGAGTTTGGTTCTCTGCTTCTCCTTTGAACACTCAAAGCCCATTGTGGAGTTATTAACTGGTCTGGAAAGCAGAAAGGGGAACTGTGAGTAAGTGCGGTGGTGAGAACACACACTTGGGCCATATTGTATGCATGCATTTCCTGACTCTCTCAAATAACTATAATAGTAACATCAAATCATCTATTTCAGATCACCCTAAGAAATATATACTAACAAAGACTGATATATTGTGAGACTACTAAAATGTACCGTACAGACAGGAAACGAGCTGTATTAGTCAGGGTTCTCTAGGGTCACAGAACTTAGGGGATGAATCTGTGTGTGTGTGTGTGTGTGTGTGTGTGTGTGTGTGTGTGTGTGTGTAATATATATAATGAATTTATTGGAATGACTTACAGGTTGCAGTTCAACAAACGCTAGCTATGAAGAGAAAGTCCAAGTTCCACTAGGCTGGGTGTTTCAGCTGATCTTAGTATATCCCCAAGAAGCAGGAATCCCCAAGAAGTAGGCTCTGATGCTAGTGCAGGAATGGATGTACTGACAAGGTGAGGGCAAGCAGGGCAAGGAGGGCAAGAAGAAACACATCCTCTTCCTTCTTCCCCTGCCCTTCCAGCAGGAAATGTGACCCAGATTTAAAATGTGCCTTCCTCAAGGTTTGATTAAAGGTGTGTGTCATCCAGTCTCAAGATCTGGAGCAAAGGCATACTGTCTTCTTGTCTCAAGGTCCAAATCACAAGTGTGCTTTCGAGTTCTGGATTATAGTTCACTCCAGACATAGCCAAGTTGACAACCAAGAATAGCCATCACATGAGCATATGCCTTAAAAAAGAAAACAAAACAAGCAAGTAAACGGAAACTAGCATCTTTAGATTTGTTTTATAACAGGGTTGCCACAAACCTGGAATCTGAAAGGAAGAAGAAACAGGATGTACAAAGAGGGAAGAGAAAAAGCAAAGTGTAATAAAATAAGGAACACTTGCACAGGTGTGAGAGGATTTCACAGGATTGTCCACATGCCTGTGGATGATGAGAAATTCTGTGACAGGCCACCTGAAGACTGGAAAAAACAGAGAAATGAGTAGCAAGGCTAACTCCAAACCCAGAGAGCCCCCAACCAGGGAATCTAATAGCACAATTCTGCCTGAGAACTCAGGATTAATGGGGAAAGTTCCAAAGGCCAGAGAACCTAGAATTCTTTGTCCACAGCTAAGAAAGGAGCTCTGGCTCTTGGGAGAAAGCAGGAGTGCCCGTCTCTGCTTTTTTGTTTCTTCTGGACCCTCGACTGTCTCATGTGCCCATCCATTTTGGATGAGACTCTGTTCTGCTCAGTTCACTGACTGAAATGCCTGTCTCTTGGAGATACTTTACTGGCATACCTAGAAATAGGGCTGGCCACCTGGATATCACGGAATCCAGTCAAGCGGACAAAGTTATCCATTTCAACAGGTTATGAAATTTCAGGTTTGCTAAATAAAAGAGTTCTATCCTCGGATGTTGGCCAGTGGCATAACATGCCTATACTGATACCATCAAAGATAAACCGAACATAACTAACTCTATGTGTTGTGTTTTACAATAAAAGGAGGAAATTAAACTACAGTGAATCTAAGTAGCAAAACCTTGTATCTATCTGATGAAGGGTCCAGGAATATAGGAATATATACGTATTAGCCTAAAGAGATGGGAACAGACAGACATCAACTGTCAGCAAATAGGTATTAGCTTTTAACAATGGTTTCTTTGCTTACAGCCAGCAGCTCTGTCTATGAGCAAAGGTTAGCTTTTTTACAATGGCTCCCTGCAGCTATTGGTCAGTTTTTTACAGTAAACCCCTACCCCTTACAGCCGACAACTGCTGTGGACCAAGGTTAGCTTTTAATAATTTTTTTCTACATGACTTTCAGCTTCATGCTGTTTCGTATCCTTCCTGCTACAGGAACCAGGCTATGTCAAGAAAGCTGAGGGTTTTTTAAGCACCACTAGTTGTTTCAATAATGCTGAAGGGCTGGAACCTTGTAAGCAGAAATTGTAAAATGCAATATGTCTGTAAGCTTAACAAAATGGTAAAAATGCCTTTGTCCATGTCCAATGCTTACTTCTTACTTTTAAAAGGGGCCCCAAACGAGCCCCCAATGTCACAGTTTCAGAAGCCTGAGTTCTGGTTGTGGTCCCAGCTAGCTGGTAAGCTTTTTGTGTCCCCTGGTGATTTTTGGAATAAAGTTTGCTTCTGGTTTCATAGACTTCGGCAGTCTGTCCCCATTATTTGCACATCCCCAGACCCAACATCTGACATTCTTCTTATTCTACTCCCTGGCTTGCCTTCAGAGTTACAGTAGCTGACATTTTGTCATTACTTTGTATATCACACACATGCACACACACCAGCTTCTGGTGAGAGCCTCAAGACAAACAGCATATGGTGGGAAGCACGAGAAAGAAGTCTCATGGCAAAGGAGGAAGCAAGAGGGACCAGGTTTGCTCCTTCATAATAATTGGCTTTCTCAGGAACTAATCCACTCAGGAGCGAACTAATGCACCCCTCACAACTAGCGCCCAGATGTCTCCTCCTGGAGAACTGTTAATTCCAAAAATTGTGAGAAAAGGCCAAGACCATGGCTGTCTGAATTAAAGCAAGTTTGGGGTTCCCTAGGCTAGCCAGCCAGCTGTCTCCCCCTAAGTTGGGTTTTCTGTTTTGTTTTGGTTTTTTGAGACAGGGTTTCTCTGTGAAACAGTCCTGGCTGTCCTGGAATTCGCTGAGACCAGGTTGTCCTCGAACTCACAGCGATCCACCTGCCTCCTGAGTACTGGAATTAAAGGCGTGTACCACAACCATCTGGCAAGTTGGGGGGGGGGGGGCAAGAGCAGCCCCCACTGGCCTTTCCAAGTTCCTTAAAAAAAAAAAAAAAAGATTATTTATTATGCATATAGTGTTCTGCCTGCATGTTTCCCTGCAGGCCAGAAGAGGGCACCAGATCACATCACAGCTGTTTATGAGCCACCATAAGGTTTAACTCTGGACCTCTGGAAGAGCAGCCCGCGCTCTTCATCGCTGGGGAGAGATAAGGTGTTCATAAAAGGTGAGGGGTTTGACAGTTATCTATTGTTAAAATGATACAATAAAAGGGGAGGAACAAAGGCTAAGATATACCAAAGGAAGAATTCACATCAAGTGAATGGGGGGTGTGAAGGGGGTTACAAGCAGTTAATATCAGACCAGGAATTTAAGAGATTACAAACAGAAGCCTTAATTAGCAGGGACTTGGCATAGGACATAGGATTTATCTCTTGGCTAGGAACAGACAGGAACTGTTTTGACCATAAACAGAAGACTTAACCTGCAAGGTATATTCTTGGTTTCAGTTTCCCGTTAACCTGTGTGGGATATTTTTGGTTTCTGTTTTACAGGACTAAGTTGCAAGGAATTTGATGAAGAAGTGTTCCTTCCATCAGGCCCTTCCTCGTAAAGGTCCTACCACCCTCCAATACTGCCACCTGTGGAGCAAGCTTCAAGTACATGAACCTTTGAATAAGAAACTATATCAAAATCGTGTCCAAATCCTAAGTAGAGAGCCACTTAACTGGTTGCTAAGGCATAATAAGATGTTTTGCGTCCCCCCCCCAATTTTCCTCAGAAACAAATGATTTCAATCATATCAAATACCCCAGAAGACAAATCCTATCTTTTAAATGTTTACATTTACATTAGATGAATTTAGAGCTTCTGAGAGATTAATTCACATTCCAAGGATTAGAGCAGGAGCTCAGGCCCTTTAGCTTTTCTTAAAATGTACGTGCCCACACATGGACAATAAATAAAGTTAAAGAACAAAGCTAACACTCTCGCACTCGTTCAGCCACGTGACTGCTTACATGGTGATATTTGTTGGGGGTTGTGGACGCAGATCCTGAATTTCCTGTAAACAACTTGTTAGGCTTGCAGCTTCTCTGAGCAAACAACTTGTTTTCCTGTGTGTGTAGCTGCTCTGAGCATGAGACCCTCAGGAGTTCCTGAAGGCAGGGGAGTGGTTTCTGGTGAGTTTGGCGGGGGTGTGGCTAGCAGTTAAGGGTCCATATCTAAGCGGCTCTGGTACACAATAAAGGGGCACTCTTGTTTCAAGGATGACTCCTGTCTCTATTTGTGGGTCTTTGTGTGTTTAAAATCTCCAGGCCCTAGCCTGCTCGCGAATGGACCCGTAGTGCAGGCTCCACACTACAGGTGCAGTACCCAGCAGTAGATGGAAAACTCAAAACCGACTCATTTTTGGAGAATTTTGTCTCCCAATTCTTTGGGCACTTTTTACCTTATTGCTCTTTTATTTATGTGTTATAGCTTCCAATTCTGTGGGTTTTTTATTTTCTCTACCTACAGATTCTACATCTGTGGGTCAAAAACACCAGCAGATCAGATCACCACATACTATGTAGCTGAACTTCCAATACTCTCAGGAATATTGAGTGACTTTGGAATTTCTGTCATTTGTCCCTAAATGACATTATATAGCACTGTATTTGGCATGCTATAATCTAGAGATGATGTAAATGTTGGGAAGACTATGTAGATTGTTTGCAAATACTACACCACTTCGTGAGAAGGACTTGAGCACCCATGGGATTCTGTACGGATGCTGGGGACTGTTCTGGAGCCAACTGCCCCTGGGGGTACCTAAGAATAACTGTACTCCCATAGACTGATGTCTTCCCCTGGAGCAAATCATAGGACCAGTGGCTTGAAAGGGATCTACAGCGATTCAGACCAGCCTCCTAACATCTAGTGTTACTCTGACGGTGGAAGGAAATATGGTAGAATGTAAATAAACTTCACCAAAGTTTGCAGGTTTACTCTTGATACCAGGAAAAGGGTCTGCCGAGCACCAGGTATCTTTAAACACTTGACAGAATAAGTCAAGGCTAGACAGAACTTAAGAAAAAGACCGCCGTGGGTCAGAATTTGGACTGTGAACTTGGGAGATAAGAGTAATAAAAAAGGGCTGGGCCAAGGAGGCGCACACCTTTCATCCCAGCTGAGGCACGCGGATCTCTGAGTTCAAGGTCAGCCTGGTCTACTCAGCTAGTTCCAGGAAGACAGTTTGGGCAGTTACAGTGAAACCCTATCTCAAAAAACTAGGGAAAAAAAGTAACAAAGAAAACTTCCAATAGTAGAATTTAGGGTGTCAGGCAGGGAATTCGTTTCGAAGCGTACTGGAAAAGTGTGCTAACAAAACTTCCATCCCCAATATGGTCAGAAGGGATGCAAGACCAGCAGATCCCAAGAATCAGATCAAATCGTGTTTCTTCTTAAAGCTTGCCTGCACACCCTCCTTGTTTTTCTACAAACAGTAGGGGAAGGGAACAGGGACTCCAGGCGACGACCCTGCCTGCCACAAGGACCACACCTTCCCCAGCTTTGGGGCGCTGTGTCCCTGGCGTAGCCGGAAGGTCTCCAGCAGGCATCCTCTCGGGGCGGAGCAGTCGCAAAAGCCAGGGAGTCTTGTCTAAGCCGGGGTAAAGGTCGCCAGCTGACCGGGCGGCAGTCGTGACACTCCCCGTGGGCGGCGGCCGAAAGAGTGCAGAGCCAAGTGTCACCTGAGCACGCTGCGCCTTGGATCCCGAGGGAGTAGCCGCCCTGCCTCCCCACGCCCCACGCGCCCGGGACCCCGAGGGTGACGTCACCCACGTCCACGCCTTACGTCCAGGGCCTGTCGTAAGTGCCGGGCAAACGAGGCCTTTAGAGGAAGGGCGCCCTCTGGGCACACCCTAACCTGCTAGCCCGCATGCGTGCGCACCTCGCCGGAGAGATCCCGATGCTGAGGCCAATAAGGCGCGGCTACGCCACGTCGCAGTACCCGACGCTGCCGTACGTCGGGCCGCGGGCGGGCAGAGCAAGTGCGGTTGCACCGACACCGGTACATAGGCGCGGGCCGGCGTGTCCTTGGGCTAGAGAGCGGGACGTCCGTCTTCGGGTCGCAGCAGCGTTGGTGGGGTTGATCACCCGGGAGCGGTGAGCGCGAGACGGGGACGCGGGGCGGGAAGGGCGCGAAGAGGCCAGCGCGGGCCTGAAATAGTGCCGCAAAGCAGGGCTGGAGGCGGCGTGGGCGCGGGGCCTGGGCCTGGAGTGCTGGAGACCTCTCGCCCACCGCCCTTCCAGAGAGCAAAGCAGAGGCTGCTGCTCCTCAGGAACTGGCCGGTTCATTTTCCTGATCGGGCATCCGGAAGATTATGTTAAATCATTCTCCTTGAATCCGGCTTGAATGGGTGACCTCGTGGTCACCCCGCGATCTTAAGACGCGAAAGGGAGAAGGTTCCTACCCCAGCCCTCTCTTGCTTTCCAGTGCCAGACTAATGCAAGAGAGAGTAATTTAGCCTCCAAATGAGAGCAGAGCGGCTGAAAGCACTTAGGACACCCCCCCACACACAGCCCTATAACTGTGTTTTTTCTTATTTTTGGAGGTGTCTTTAATTGGCAGCTCAGACAGCAATTACGCATCCTGAAACGTTAGAGTCGCAGTGGTTTTGGTATAATGCAATTGTAGGCCAATTTTATATTTGTGACTTTTTGACCTTCCCTTCTTCTGAAACACAGATTTGAGTTGATTTTCCACTTCCCTTACTTGAGCACAAACCTATCATGAACATAGACTTGCCTTAAGTGGGGAGGGGGGGAGTGCCTCCTAATTAGTGTGTTTATTATTGGGGAGTATTCCAACTGAGTGAGGTAGCATCCGGCCAGGTGTTGAAGGACAGAGACTAGCAGTGGGTCGCTAGTTAGGTGATTTGAATGGTCATCAGGATCCATTGTATGTGTTTCTTGAGCAAGTTATTTGAACTGTTGGGTCTTTTCATTTTTAGAATTAAAAATGGGTGACGTTGAGAAAGGCAAGAAGATTTTTGTTCAGAAGTGTGCCCAGTGCCACACTGTGGAAAAGGGAGGCAAGCATAAGACTGGACCAAACCTCCACGGTCTGTTTGGGAGGAAGACAGGTCAGGCGGCTGGATTCTCGTACACAGATGCCAACAAGAACAAAGGTAAGTGGGGACTGTGGTTAGATCACAGCACAGGCTACATGGGTGTAACCGGTGGTGGACTTACCAGGAGCATGGAACGCTTTAACCACTGCATCCCTTTCTGTTTAGGCATCACCTGGGGAGAGGACACCCTGATGGAGTATTTGGAGAATCCCAAAAAGTACATCCCTGGAACAAAAATGATCTTCGCTGGAATTAAGAAGAAGGGAGAGAGGGCGGACCTAATAGCTTATCTTAAAAAGGCTACTAAGGAGTAATTCCAGTGCCTTATTTATTACAAAACAAATGTCTCATGACTTTTAATGTGTACCGTAATTTAATTCATACCCCAAAATTCAGATCATGAACGGCTAACAATTTTTTGTTGGACAGTCCTGATTTAAGGAAAGCTGACTTGTAGAAAAGTGGATATGATCTTTATTAAAGTAACGATTCCAGTTGCATAAACACTGTCACTGCTCTCCCTTTCTCAAGATAAGATTGGACTTAATTATTAAAGTTCTACTTTCCACAAAGATGGGGGTGTCACCTCAAACCTACTAAATGGTTTTACAATTAAATTTATATAATTGGACATATGAATATGTTTAAACACTGGGGAAATTCTGTCACCATCTCAGAAATGAGAAGACTCATCTGTGGTAAAGTTTGTACTGCTGTTACAGGCAATTGCTAAAGGTCAGGAGGCAACTGTCTATTCTTGACTCAATGGTCTTATTTTATTAGACTTCCCTAGGTCAAAGGATGCTGCCTTTTACCATTGAAAGGCACTTACTGTGGTCTATGTATAATATATCAAATAAAGAGTATTTAGCAATGTTATAGTTGATCTATTATGTTAAAATGCCTTCAGAAACCAGCAACTTAGACCTTTTTAATTCTTATCTAAGACTAAATTGCAATTCAGAATTGTCCTTAAACACCCTTTTGGAAACAAAACAGAACTGGAACTTCTATACCTGTGTGATTGCTGGTGGTATTCTTTGCCAACTTTTTACGGAAGGATTAAAATAAAGAAGTTTGCAACAGAAAGAAGGTGATTAATTACAGGTCCTGGTCTTTTGATTCTGCTTTGTTTGACTGGTGACAAGGTTTTAGTTTAACTTTCCCTAAAGTAAAGTATCTAGTAAAGGTGCTCCATGCTGTGACCTTGACCTCCAGGACAACTCAGATTGGAGCAACACTTCACCCTTGGTTCTTTGGCCAGAACATCACCTACGAAGAGGAATAGTTGAGCACTCACTGAGTGGTCCTATATTGTATAGAAAATGGTAGGGAAATAGGGTGATGGCGGAGTCTTTTGACTGGGAAAGGAACTCATCAATGACGTCAAAAGTGTGGAGAAGGTTAAGAAGCTCTCTAAAGTCTGACAAACCACTGTGTGACGTTCATACAAGAAATTGAAAGCAGTCTAGCTGGGTGGTGGTGGCGCAAACCTTTAATCCCAGAGGTAGGTGGATCTCAGTGAGTTCAAGGTCTGCTTGGTCTACAAAGTGAGTTCCAGGACAGAGAAACCCTGTCTCAAAAAACCAAAAAAGGAAAAAAAACTGGAAACAAAAGTGGAATTTTGGGGTTGTTTTGTTTTTTAAGACAGTTTCTCTGTAGCTTTGGAGCCTGTCTTAGAACTTGCTTTGTAGACCAGACTGGCCTTGAACTAACATGTTGATCCATCTGCCTGTCTCCTAAGTGCTGGGATTGAAGATGTGCCACCATCATCCATCTAAATATGTAGCCCAGGCTGCAAATTCAGAGTTTTAGGCTGATTGATAGCTGGGTTTTTTGTTATGTGTATGGATGTTTTGTCTGCACACTACATATGCAGTGCCCCTGGGGACCAGATGAGGGTGTCGGGTCTCCTGGGACTGCTGTTACAGAGGTGATCTGCAGTGTGGGTGCTAGGAATCCAAGCTGGGTCCTCTGGAAGACAGTCATTTCCAGCCCTGATAAGCTTCTAAATCCTTCAAAGGTTGAGCCTTTGTAACAGGCAACTTTTGAAGGATGCTTTTTAACCAGTGCAAAGAAAGCCCTGAAGTTAATTCATTTTCTGCATCCTAGGAATGATAGAAAAAATGAGCAATTAAGATGACTAAACATTTCGCTTAATACTTTATAAAATGGGGCTTTCATTATAAACTCAAAGGACCTCATGATTGGTAAGAATTTTAGAGATGTTTTGCAATCCAACTGACATTTTACAGATGAAGTTAACTGAGCCAGGCTTGAGTGGCTGAAGAACAACATGGATGAAACCAGACCAAGGAACTATGGCTATAGGTCAGTTTTAGTCAAAGTCCCTATTCTGAGCCAGGGGGTGGCGGTCTAGGCCTTTAATCCCAGCACTCTGGACGCAGAGGCAGGTGAATGAGTTCAAGGCCACAAGGCCAGCCTGGTCTACAGAACTTCAGGACAGGTTCCCTGTCTCAAAACCCTGTGTTCTGGGCTGAGCAGATGGCTCAGGTAAAAGGCACCTACCAGCCTTGCCCGGGAGGCAGAGGCAGGCGGATCTCTGAGTTTGAGACCAGCCTGGGCTACAGAGCTCGTTCCAGGACAGGCTCCAAAGCCACAGAGAAACCCTGTCTGGGGGGGTGGGGGGGGTGGACTGATGGCGTAAATTCAGTCCTGAGGATCCATGTGACTGAAGGAGAGAACTGATCATATTGCCCTCTGACCTCCATACTTGTCTGGCATGCACAATAAGATTCTCAGACTATAAAGAACTTTTCATTTCCTGTTTGCTAGAAATCCACACTGGGCTCATATTTACTAGGTGTCTGTATAACACATCGAGTTAGTATTCTTAACATTTCATTTTAAATAGGTCTACAGCTTGAATAGTAAACTTGGAGGAAGAACTATCAAACAAGGTCATTGTGTTATTGGAGGTGTATTGTAGACAATGCTGGCCTGGGGACTAAAACTAGAGTACTTTATCAATATATTACATATAGGTCCAATCCAACCTCACCCCAAATAGAAGGTGAACCCTCTAGAACAGTCAATTGTTCCTTTGTGTATTGTCTAGGGCTGGTTTCGTGTTAACGTTAGGACTTGGTAGTGACAGTTGGGTATGGTAAGACATGGAGGATTTTTGAGTTCTATGCCAGCCTGAGGTACACAGTGATGCCCTGTCACGAAAGTAATAACAATTGCATAAAGAAATTGTGTCCCCAAAACTTTAATTCTTCTATGTGATGCTTTAAGAATGTTTCAACAGGCCCGGGCTGTAGCTCAGGTGATAAGAATGTTTAGCACGTGTGACGCCCTGGTTTTGATACCTAGCAGTCCAGGCATGGCGGTGCCTTCTTGTGATTCCAGTACTTGGGAAGTGAAGATGGGAAGATCAGAAATTCAAGGTTCTCCTTGGCTGCATAGTGAGTTTGAGGTCAGACTGGACTACAGAAGGCCTCGTCTGAAAAACGCAAACAGAAAGTAAGCCTCACTTGTTCAGAGCTTTGCGGCAAAGCAGAGTTGTGTTGCTCATAGATTCACAGAGCTTAAAGGTCACTTAGATGAATTACCTTGCTCGCTATCGTACATGCTGACCCCTGCACTTTCCAGGGTGACGTATAAACTTCATATGAACCGAGTTATCTCTCGTTTTAAAGATTTATTAGCTGAATATAGTGCACACCTTTAATTGCAGCAGTGAGAGTCAGCAGAGAGATCCTGGACAACCAGGGCTATACAGGAAAAACCCTGCCCCCAAATAATAGTAAAGATGTATTTGTTTTATGTGTATGACTGTTTGCCTGCATCTGTGTATGAGAACCATGTGTGTGCCTGGTGCCCACAGAGACCAGAAGTGGGTATCAGATCTGGAATGGGTTACAGATGGAGCCTTGATCCTCTAAGATCAGCAAATATTCTTAACAACCTGGTTTGTTTAATAGAAACTGGGTTTACTCCAGGCCTATGCTTCTGTAGCCCTCACAAATGGAGCCTACTCAGTTTCCACGTGGTCTACAACAGAAGCCTCGTCTTCCAGATCATTCCTGGCATAGACATGTTAGTGGGATCTCATCTACGTGAACCTCTTGTCTCTACTTCCTGTCATCACAGTCACTAAGCACTTGAGCTGGCTTAGACTCTCTGACACCCTCTCTTAATCAACTACATATCAGTGTCTGTTGTTTCTACTTGGACTAACCAAAACCCAGACTCCTGTCATTCATTGTGACCTCTGTCCTTAGCCAGCCTCTTGGGATTTTGTAGGCAGAGACTGCTTGTTCATTTCC
Source organism: Microtus oregoni (assembly GCF_018167655.1). Classification (NCBI taxonomy): domain Eukaryota; kingdom Metazoa; phylum Chordata; class Mammalia; order Rodentia; family Cricetidae; genus Microtus; species Microtus oregoni. The sequence continues at coordinate 1,767,508 of NW_024543874.1, forward strand.
CGGTCACCCAGACCCGAAACAGTCACACAGAAACTGTATTAATTGCAGTAGTGTTTGGCCAATAGCTTAAGCGTATTTCTAGCTAGCTCATATATTTTAAATTAACCCATCTCTATTAATCTGTGCATCACCTTGAGGTCGTGGCCTACCGGCAAGGCTTCTGCAAACATCTTTCTTCTCCAGTGCTTACATGGCTTCTCCCTGACTCTGCCTACTTTCTTTGTATATCTTTTCCAGCCTGTCTATAGTCTGTTAAGCCATTGGTTGAAAGCAGCTTCTTTATTAACCAGTGGCAATAAAACATATTCATAGCATACAGAGGGGAATCCCACATCTGGATTTCTTCTCAATCTCTGAATTCTTCATAGTCTCTGCCTTGGTCATTTGTGCTTCTTTTTGCATCTACTCTGTAAACCCAGCTTGGGAACTCGGCCATATGCATTCTCTATTCCCATGCCTGACTGAGTCTTGGAGGAAAGCCCGCATTTCTATGGTCTGGCCCCCTGTAATCAGATCAACTCTTAAGTCCACTGAATCAATGGACCCCTATCAGATTCTGGTTTGTATATGAATTTCCCAGTTCTGCAACTGTTGTCTTGTGTTCCTTGAGCACCTTAGCCCTCCCCTGCCCCATTTCAGCAAATGTCTCTCCCATTTCCAACATGAATTCTTTATCTCCTGGTTGGAAGGAAGATGCATTCACCTTGCTGTTTGCCTTGAGCAATGCTGTTTCTAATCTGGAGATGACTCAGATGTTCAGTAACACCATCAGTAGCTCACACGGTACCTCAGTGTGATTTAACACCCTCAGCCTCCCTCTCCCACAGAAGGTGAAATGCTGGATGCATGCTGGCTTTCGGTTCAGGACCTCTCCATGGGCAGCTACACCGTAACACAAATATGCTGTGTGCATAAATTCTTAAGAAGTATCTTTTCTTATTTAGCAAGGGACCTTTGTAACTGTCCCTACCCGAAATAGGCCTGCATAGGTCCAGACTAGATATGACATACCTTTCCAGCTAGAGTTAGAAGGTAAACTTAGAGACTTTCTAAATCACATACACAGAGTTTGTACATGTTATATTTAACGTACGACTTTTTGTAGCTTTTACTAGTGAAGGCTGCAGGAAGCCAGGCTCCAAAGGGTTTGGGCCTTCCGCTGACAGTGCCTGACGGAATCAAGTCCACTCAACTTTCTGTACCTTAGATTCCTCATCTATAAACTGACACAGTATTAGCCCTTAGAGTTGTGGAAATTTAAGAGATTGTATGTGGCATGTTAACCAGCACTCTATTGAACTACGTTAGCTAGTTTTGTGCTAGCTGGACCAGACACACTGCCATACTGTTTAGGGTTCTAAATATGCACTTAGGGGTAAGGACACATGATTTTTCCAAGTGGGGTAAACCTGAAGCTCACTGGGACAGAAGTGCCCTTAGAGATGGGAGGCGGTGGCGGGGAAGAGACAGAAATCTTTAATAAATAAATAAATTAAAAAAAAAGTGCCCTTAGAGGTTTGTGTCCATGAAAAGACATATCATCCTAAAAGTTCACCTATCCCTGTGTGAGATCAAGAATCCACGAATCACAACCTTCACATCCCCCTCAGCGTTTCTAAAGATGACTCAGTTCGGCTAAAAGAATGGATCCCTCATGTTCATGCATTCATCCTCTAAGTGTGTCTAGTTTTCCCAGTAGCCTGGCAACGCTTTCGAGTTTTGTCTGTTTGTTGTCTTGGTTGGTATTCTCTTAGACAGAGTCCTGCCTGAGGTTAGGCTGCTCTGAACTTGAGATCCTTCTGCCTCAGCCTCCTAAGCACTGAGAATACAAGTGTGTTGCCACACTTGGCTGGCTGGGTTTTTGTTTTTATTTTTAGATCTGAGATGGTGTCGCATGCCTATAATCCCAGCACTCAGGAGACTGAGGCGAAAGGATTGCAATTTTTAGGCCAACCTGGGCTACATAGCAAACGTCCTGTCTCAAAGAGGGCGAGAATGAGAATTAAAACAAGAAACACCTGACTCAGTCAAGAGGCCTGCCTTGCCCGTCCCCTCTCCTTCCAGGAACCTGGAGAGATGACTGGCTGAGCAGCCATGTTGGTTGGTGGCACCTGAAGATGACAGCCAAGCCCCTGAGGATGATGACTGCGAAGAGGGACGGACCTGTCCTATTGATGATATAACAAAGCTGCCGTAGTAGCCCAGACTACTTTACCATTTTAAGAGAGTTCTTTCTTCCTAAACCATTTACATTTCAGCATCTGTTGCGCGCAGCAATTTTAATCCTGACACACCCACCCATGTAATAACGTTCCTTAAATAATGCCTTTGATATTTCTCTTACCTTCCCCACTCAGGAAGAGTCATATCCATAAGCATCTAAAATGCCAATGATTTTATGTCATTTGGGCCTAATCTCACAAATCCAAAGGCTATATATTCGACTGCATTTGAGACACCTTTGATACCCTCATACATATTGTGATGAGCTGAAACAAGAGTGCCCCAAGATGTCCATATCCGGACCCCCAAAGCCTTCAAAGTTGCCTTGTAGGGCAAAAGAGACTTTATGAATATGATCGAGTTAAAGATCTTGACGTGGGGGGGGGGCTTTATCCTGGTTTATTCATGTGGTACTGATCCAATTACAAAGGTATTTGCGAATGAAGAAACAGGAGTCAGAGTTGGAGGGGGTGCTGTAATTAAGGGAGCGGAGGCTGGGGTGATGGGGCCCCAGCTGAGGAGTGCTGCCAGTCTAGAGAGCACAGGTGAAAGGTCAGTGGACCAGCCCTGCTGACAACTGCATTCCAGCCTACTGAGCCCCACGGCAGGCCTCTGTTTTCTAGAACCATAAGAAAATAAGCTTCGCAGTAATTCATTGCAAAACAGCCATGCAGTTAGTTACAAAACTAACATCTTCACAGAAAACTATTTTTTTTTCTGGGTTTGGCCTGCATTTATTGACAGTGTTTGAGAGAGAGAGTTCTCACAGTATCGTATGTTCCCACACCACCTGGGAGAGTAAAAACATGGGTTTCACGAGTCCAGTGTGTGCAGCCCCCTGTCCCATCCTTAGGCCTCCAAGCTCAGAGCATGGAAAGATTCATACAGCCGTGCTCCTAACGCTGACTCCCACGGTTGCCGGGATTGTTGCAGAGTCCTTGAAGCTCAGACCTTGGAAATCATCCTTCCTCTCTAAAACCACTTTCTCAAATGCTTTGGAAAGCATCGGGGGATGCTCCTACATTTCCTAATTCTGAGCCATAGACCAGCTCAGCTGAACAGAACTTTGTGTAACAATGAAGATTTCACAGAAAATTCTAAACTGGCCGGGTGGTGGTGGTGCACGCCTTTAATCCCAGCACTTGGGAGACTAGTTCCAGGACAGGCACCAAAAAATACAGAAAAACCCTACCTCGAAAGTCAAAAAAAAAAAAGAAAGAAAGAAAAAAAAGAAAACTCTTAACTGTACCCCCAAATTCGACCCTTTTATTTTTCTTATCTTTATCATTAAATCATCCAAACCAGAAACTGCCTTTCACTCATTGCTGGGTATTCTAGTTCTACATATTAGCTATTCCAATCAGTTCCATCGTTATCTTCTGTCCAAAGGTTCTTTTTTTTTAAAATTTTTTTATGATTTATTTATCTTTATTTTATGTGCATTGGTGTGAAGGTGTCAGATCCCCTGGAACTGGATTTTCAGACAGTTGTGAGCTGCCATGTGGGTGCTGGGAATTGAACCCGGGTCCTCTAGAAGAGCAGTCAGTGCTCTTAACCGCTGAGCCATTTCTCCAGCTCTGTCCAAAGGTTCTTAATGTACACAGAACACAGATAATGGTTAGGACCAACTTTATCTGTTACCGCTGGTGAGAAAGGTGCTGCTACCGTGTAGCATCTGGTAGGTAAAAACCGCGGATGCTGCAGAACATGCCCAGCATCCGCAAACAGGCATCAAAGTCCTGAGAAACCTCTGGACTCGGCCGAGTCTCTGCCCACCACGGTAAGGCCCCAGTCACCGTCATCACAAATGCCTGTTCCCTGGGGATCTTTTCTCATTGTTGTACCGGAAGTGCCCTGCTCCAGGGACTTTATCTTTGGCACTGTGCTAGAGAGAGGGCAGAGGGACGTTGAGAAATGGGTGAGGGTGCTTGCTGCCTGACATTGATTCCTGATGCCCAAATGAAGGGGGAATGAAAGAAACGACGCTACAAAGCCACTCTCTGACCACCACGTGGGTACGGTGACATATACACCCCCATCCCTCACGCACAGAATTCCTTTACAAAAGAGAGATGGGGGAGGAGGTTGGAGAGATGGCTTGGTTCTTGGACGCTTTCTGCTCCACTAGGGGATCCAAGTTAAGTTCCCAGCACCCATAATACCTGCCTGCTTTTTCAGGTCCAGGGGATCAGAGATCCGCTGTACTCTATACACACACATACACACACACACACACACACACACACCAATAAATCTAAAAAAAAAAATAATCAAATGAAAATGTTGGGAGGGGCATCAGATTGCAAGCATGCACCAACACACCCAGGTGCTGGAAATCAAGCCTGGAGTTCCAGACCTGCTAGGCAATCACTCCAGCAGCTAAACTACATCCCCAGCCCCTAGAACACCGTCCCTAGTCATAGCCCTGCTTTCCCCAGTCTACCAGGCCCATATGGTCAGAATGACAGCACCTGGGGTTTCTCCAATATGAAAAAGACAATTGACTGCTTTCTCAGCCCTGGAACCGTGTAGTGATTGCTGACACCATCCTTAGACTTCTAGAGTAAATGTTCTATCAGTCCCCAGTCATTCGTGAAAGAAACTCACTTGAGCATCCATAACTACTGTCCTCATTTCAATCTGGTAAAGCACCCTGGCTAAATTTAGTTTAGGTATCAGGGAGCTCTGAGTGGCAGCACCAGTGTCCCCGCAGGGACAGAAGAAGACTTACAAGCGCGGACTTAGATGAGGGCGAAAATGAACTCTCTGCTACGTACTTTTCTGTATCAGTTTCTTTATTCCTCCTTTCTCCTGCTAAGGTTCCAGCTTATATACATGCACAAAACAAAAACAATTCTCTGAGCATGCATTTTTCTCGGGTCAAAGGACAGACAAGAGCTGTCCCGAGGTACACTGTCAACATCTTCATGGCCCTGGGGAGGTGTGGCCAGAAAACAACTCCAGGAAGCGCCTAGGAGGCTTCTAAACTCTAAAAAGGGGAGAAGGGGCATTCGTATGTTAAACTGCATTCTTAAGCGTGGTTAGTTAAACTAGAAGTTTGTAATCAAAGAATATAGAAAAAAAGCGAGGGAATGCAGCAGCTCTGCGCTCTCTGAGCACTCCCTCTAGCACCTGCAGAGGCCGGGAACGGTGTTTATGGTGGCCATGGAAACCAGAGTAAACTGCTGAAGGCAAATGTGTGGCGTTTGATTTGCATTAGCATTTTCGGCAGCATCGCTTGCTAAAGGGGCCTTTTCAGATCTGAAAATTACATCTCTCACCCTGCGTGGTTACATGGGGGATTTAGGGTTACATAGTTCGAAATTCATGATCTGATGAATTCCAGCTGCCCAGGTCAGACAGTGGTTCTTGGCCTCCATACTGTGCACATGAAAGGGATTTAACAGCTTTTGTAGAGTAGGGGAAAAAGGGGCAGGGGAGGAGGGGTTAACTTAGGTTAGCACTTTTCCAAAGTCAGCTGTGGGAGAATTTAGGGCACCCATCTCTCTATCAGGAAGGACTAAGAATCAAACAAGCCGGGATGTGCCACCTCTATCTAGGTCTGAAAAGTGATCCCCATAAAGGACTCCTCTCCTCACCAAACCTCCTGCCAAATAGAAGATAATTGCAGGGAGCTGGCTACTAAGTTTGTCTCAGGGAACAGAGTGGCGATTAGACTGTGGGAACCAAGGTTATTGACTGTGTGATTAAACTTCCCACCGGAGGTCCCACAGAGTGAGAAGGGACCCAACATACCAATACATGGGAAAAAACTGTGCTAAATAATCTATAAATCTTGTGCCAAGGGAGAGTGCTTATGGCTCCACAAGAGATCTACTGTAAGAACAGCTGATAGACAAAAGAAGGCAGACCCAGCGCCTTGCTAACTGGTTTATCTCTGTCAGAACGTGTTCATTCTGATGGGTCAGCCTTCTGCTCCATGAGCTGAAATCTCACTGCACCATTCCTGTGGACCACAGCATTTAGGGAAAGAAAGGATTATTTTGCTTGTACTTCTAGGTCTAACACTGAGGGAAGTCAGGGTAGGAACTCACATAGGAGCTGAAGCAGAAACCATAGAGGGACGCAGTTTTCTGGCTCACTCATTGGCTCCTCACTGTCTCGTGTTTAGCCAGCTTTCTTAGACAGCCCAGAAACACTTGCCTAGGGATAGCGCTGCCCACAGTGGACTGGACCTTCATATATCAACTAATCAGGACAGTATCCCATAGCCATGTCCATGGGCCTGTCAAGGCTGCCCTCCAACCAAGGCTTTCCTCTCAGATGACTCTAGCTGACAATTAAAGCTAACAAGCACAGGTATATTACTGTCTTTTCCATTTGTGTCACCACCACTGTCCCCGTCCCCACCCCCCAAAAAAAAAACATAACAAAACTGTGGGACCCTCTTGTAGAGTGGATTCTCTGCTATGGATTGTAAATTAGTCAAATCTGTTCCTGTCTTGTTAAATAGAGTCAAAATGTCCTGATTTTTATTTATTTATTTATTTATTTATTTAAGATTTCTGTCTCTTCCCCGCCGCCGACTCCCATTTCCCTCCCCCTCCCCCAGTCAAGTCCCCCTCCCTCGTCAGCCCAAAGAATGATCAGGGTTCCCTGCCCTGTGGGAAGTCCAAGGACCACCCACCTCCATCCAGGTCTAGTAAGGTGAGCATCCAAACTGCCTAGGCTCCCACAAAGCCAGTACGTGCAGTAGGATCAGAAACCCATTGCCATTGTTCTTGAGTTCTCAGCAGTTCTCATTGTCTGCTATGTTCAATAGCAGCTGAGGTAACTATTGTTTAGCTATGACATTTTGCACTCTGAGAGCATGGCTATCAGGTATCCATTCTGCCTGGTTTCATTTAACACTCAACAACGCTGTGGTCGGCAGGGGTTTGTGGGACTTACTAAGTGGTTCTCTTTAAACTCTTAAAACATAGTCTTTGGCTCCCACGGAACCCATGGTAATGGTGAGTATTAAAATCCAATGGTCTTCACTACAGGACTGACTAACTCACTGTGTTTCAGCTGAAGCTGACCAGGCTAATTAGCAAGTGTAGAACTAAGATCCAAAAAGCTCTTCACTTCCAAAACCCTTGATCTTTCAAATATAACTGCACCTCCAGCATATACGGGTTCAAACTCTGGCTTGTCGTAACTATTCAAGAGCCTTGCCAATGAGGAGGTGATTATCTCAAAATGGTCCATGGCTTTAACCAGTTAAATGACATTGTTAGACATTGGAAATAAAACTTAAGACCATAATACCTTCCATTGCCATCGACAGATGGAGGAATGAGGAACCTGTGATCTATGTGAGCGCCTGTGTTCACACTTCTAATCCCCGTTCTGGGGAAGCAGAGCCAGGCACTACTGGGAGCTCGCTGGCCAGATAGCCTAGTTTAATCAGTAAACTCTGGGCCAATAAGAGACTTTAGTGAGAGATGGGTGGACAGAGGGAGGAAGGAAAGAAAGAGAAAAGAAAAGTAGACTGCAGAACTATAGGACAAGATCTGAGGAGAAACATCCAGGGTTGTCCTCTAGCCTACACACACACACATACACACAATACACACACATACACACACATACACACACATACACACACACATACACACACACATACACACATATACACATACACACACACACACATACACACACACACACACACACACACACATACACACAGACAAACTGACCAACCTGGAGGCTGCGATGCAAAGCCAAGGAAGACAAGCACAGAAAGACTAAACAGAAAGGAGTAGAACTTACAGGAGGTTGAGGATGGGCTGGTATGGGGAAGAGATTTTTGGAGAGCTATGGCAGGCACATCAGGAAGACTATAGCCAACATCTAGTTCAATGTTTCTGTGCTGCGGGATAACCCCTCTCTATGCTGTAAATATGTTTTTATTGCCATTGGTTAATAAAGAAGCTAATTTGGCCTATAGCCAGGCAGAATAGAGCCATGCAGGAAATCCAAACAGAGATACAGGGAGAAAAAAGGTGGAGTCAGAGAGATGCCAGAGGCTGCCAGGGAAGATGTGAGGTAGCAAACCACAAGCTTCATGGTAAAATATATACTAATAGAAATGGGTTAATTTAGTTGTAAAAGCTAATTAATAATAAGTCTGAGCTAATAGGCCAAACTGTCTGTAATTAATATTAAGTCTCTGAGTGATTATTTTAAAGGGGCCCTGGGACAAGGTTGGACAGAAAAAGCCTCTATTTATGTTTCTGAAAGATTTTAAATGATTAATCTGTAGGTAATGAGTATGTTAACAGCTTTTATCTTTTTTCAATGTGCACATTGTTAAGTTGAAGTGTAGACCTCAGCCCCTTGCATCCATCCCAGCCCCCAGGCCTGAGAGTTGTATTGTTCTGGACTCCAAATCCCAGCTTGCCAGGTCCTGACCCCTCACCGGTGGGTGGGTGGGTGGGGTTCCGGACCACTCCCACCGGGTATTTATGTGAGCTCCCAAAGGAGAAACAAGTGGCCTCTTTTCCTTCCTCCCAGTGGTCACATTAGTGGCCTCTTGGTTTCCCCTCGGGGAGCCACCCGAGAGCACAGGAATCCCATTAAACCTGGATATTTTTTAATTTGGCTTGTTGTGATTTGTTTTGATTGGGATTTTTGCTTCAACAGAGAGCCTGCGTTAGGAAAAATTCCTAGCACACACATATTAAAATACCATGCTGAGTCCCACAAATGCATACAAGTATTGCACTGAAGTACTAGGCAGTGACTGAGAACACAGAAAGAGCTGGGGCCTCAAGTAGCTTGTCCCTATTGTTATGAATTTGCTGCGGGTCCGGAGCAGCTTGTTGGGATCCTGGTGGCGGCAGTGAATCCCGGGAAAGTGCAAGTTCCTGGCGGTGTGGGCAGGCGGCGGGTGGGAGGCATAGATGTTGCCAGTCTCCGGGACTGCTGGGGTCGCAAAAACGGCCAGTCATCTCCATATAGGGTCACGTGTTGATGTCTCCACGGTTATTTAAGAGAGGACGTCTCTCCCCTCACACAGGTTCTGAGGGGAACAAAAAATAGAAGGCAAGCAAATGTTGTCTGACTTACTGAAAAAGTTAGTCATAAACCGGGTAGTCCAAGTAAGTGAACCCGAGACATGGGACTAAGCTCCCACATGTGGGACACTGCTGGTGGTAACCTTGGGTCTTAAATGTCCCCCAAACTCCTGTGCAGTGTCCAGAGACAGACCTTTGAATGTTATTGGATTGCCAGGGCTGTGATCGCATCTATGGATTAATCCACTGAAGGGAGCATAACTTAATGAGATATTGCCAGGTGGGATAAACGTCAGGAGTTGGGGCAGGATGGAGAGAGTGGGTCACTGGGACTTGTCCTGGAGGGGGTAGTGTGTATGTCCCTGTTTATTTCTCTCTTGCTGACACTGCTTCTTTCCTGACAGTCACAAGGGAGCAGCTGGCTCCACCACATGCTCCCCACCCCATGCTGTTCATCCTCACAACCTGGAGCTAAAGCTGTGAACCAAACAACCGTTCTCCCTTTAAGTTGACGTACTTCAGGAATTCATGATGGCAGAAGCTGAGGAACGGAGCTGAGCAGAGTTAGAACATCTGTTTCTTGGGCTTCTACCTCCTAAAATAAGGAAGAAGATTTATATCACTTCCCTATTTCCGTCCTACTAAAGTCAGAGAGCAGAAAGGGAGGGAGTGGAAAATAGCCATGAATTACATTAGCTGAGGTTCTTCTGCGTGGATGGAAGCAGGGCACCAGATCATTTTGCAACAGTAGGAACAAACAACTGGGTGTTGATACATATCAGGATCTTCAGTCCTGTATGGCCCCTCCCACTTGCCCTCCTCCACCCTCACTGTATGGCCCCTCCCACTTTGCCCTCCATCCTCCTGAATGGCCCCTTTTACTCACTGGTCCTGGTAGGGTCTCAGAGGACACAGCTGATGTTCTTCTCTTTATAGCCCTAGTTCTCAACACCCTTCTTAGCAGTAAGAACTAACAAATACCTCATGAACCAGCATGTATGATCTTCTCAACTACAATTTAGCTCTGTGGTGTTGGAGACATTTCCTTTATTTTTTATTCCCCATATGGCATTTGTAATGATATTTCATTTGTATTTTAATAAATAAAGCTTGCCTGAAGTTCAGAAAGTGAAACAGCCTCACTGGTCAGCCTTATAGACCAGATAGTGGTGAAACACACCTGTAATCCCATTAGCTACACTAGTTTGACCTGGAAGCAGACTGAGTTAGAGATAAGAGCCAGTTTTGCTTCAAGTTGAACCCCAATTTCTGTCTCTGGGCTATTATTAATTGTGTTACAATAATTGATTAATCTTACTTAATTACATGAGGCAGTAATCTTCTTCCTCTTTACTTCCTCTTCTTCCTTCTGTACTTTCTCTTTACTTCCTCCTCTTTTACTTTCTCCTCTACTTCTTCCTCATATACTTCCTCTTCTACTTTTTTTGCATTTTCTTCAACTTCCTCCTTATTATGTATACAATATTCTGTCTCTGTGTATAAGAGGGCACCAGATCCCATTACAAATGGTTGTGAGCCACCATGTGGGTAGCTGGGAATTGAACTCAGGACCTTTGGAAGAGCAGGCAATGTTCTTAACCACTGAGCCATCTCTCCAGCCCTTCGCTTTTCAAGTCAGGGTTTCTCTGTGTAGCTTTGGAGCCTGTCCTTGAACTTTCTCTTCCTCTGTAGATCAGGCTGGCCTCGAACTCACAGATATCCGCTGTCCTCTGCTTTCTGAGTGCTGGGATTAAAGGCCTGTGCTACCACCACCCAATTGAGACTTTTTAAAATTGAGATTCCCTCCTCTTTAGTTAACATAAAACACCGAGCAAGGTTGCCCAAGCACGGTTGCCTTAAACTGACCTTCTCCAGAATCTTTCTGCCTAGACCTCCCAAGTGCTAGGATTAGCAACAGGGGGCACCATATCCAGTGAGCTGTGAATAATTCTAAGACTTTAAGAACAGGGACTGAGGTAACTGAACAAATGGGGCTGCTCTTCCCCTGCTTCTGATATTCTTTAAGACAGGGGTTACTGTGTAGCCAAGACTAGCCTGGAGCTCACTATATACCGCAGGCCAGCCTGGCATTACACCCACTTTGCCCTGGCTTGCTTATATTTTTTTCACTCCTTTCCCGGAATGCCTTCCCTCCTATGACCAGTAGATGGACCCCTAATTCATAAAACAAGAAAACAAAACATGCTAGATTTGTCAGGGGGCATGGACCATCTCTGATTTACTGGCCTCATTCAGACACATTGCTCTCCTTAACGAATATTTGCATTTAATGCAAACAATATTCCAAATGTCTAAAATGACCAAGAAAAGTAAGGTGCCTGACCAGGCCTGGTGGATCCAGCCTGTGTGTGATTGCAGTGGCTCAGAAAGCTTAGGATAGAAAGTTCAGAACCAACCTGAGATGTGGACCATAGTGATACACACCTTTACTCCCAACATTTAGGAAGCAGAGGCAGGAAGATCTCTGTGAATTTAAGAACAGCCTGATCTATTGAGTGAGTTCCAGGACAGTCAGGGCTATAGACAGACATTGTCTCAAATAAATCAATAAACCAGGCCTACAGATAGAGACCCTGTGTCAAAGAAGCAAGTAAATAAAAGGAATCAACCTGCTCAGTTTAGACCTTGTCTCAAAAATAAAAGGGGAAAGGGGGAAAAAGCGGGATTTGAAGATGCTACAGCTCAAGGCTAAGTGCTTCCCTGGCACATGCAAAGTCACGGGTTCAGTCTTCAGAAGACACAGAGGGAGCAGGCACCTGTCTTCATCAAAGCTCGCATTCCAGTGGGGAAGACAGAAGATGCTCCCAGTGCAGCTTGAGCTGTGCTACACACACACACACACACGCACACGCACATACACACACATACATACTCACATGCACAGACACACACACATGCACACATACACACACATACACACTCACATGCACACACACATGCACACATACACACACATACACACTCACATGCACACACACATACACACATACATACACACTCACATGCACACACACACATGCACACACATACACACTCACATGCACACACACACACACATGCACACATACACACACATACACACTCACATGCACACACAGAGTACTGGGAATTGAACCTGGAGTCTTGCACGCACTAGAAAGACGCTCTACCACTGAGCTAAACTCCTAAGCCTTTTGATACTTTTTTAAAAATTTTAAACTATTTTGAATTTTTTTTCACAGAACAAGGTTTGATTTTTATTATCTTAAAAAGTTTAATATTAGTTGGGCAGTGGTGGCGCACGCCTTAAATACCAGCACTCAGGAGGCAGAACTAGGATCTCAGGAGGATCTCTGTGAGATCGAGGCTAGCCTGGTCTACAGAGTGACTTCCAGGACAGCCAAAACTACAGAGAGAAACCCTGTCTCAAAAAAAAAAAAAAAAAAAAAACCAAACAAACAAAAAGGCAAAATATTTACTTAGCTTTCTGACCTGTATTTGTGCCTTCAACAATGGTTTTCTGCTCCTCAATAAGGAACATTCACTAGATCCTGTCATGAACACATTTACCACAAGTGGAATCACCCTATACCCTGCTAGCGTTGTTGTTTTAGGAAATGTCATGAGGACTTTAGGTCTCAGAGCACAAACTCCTCAAAGTCTGCTTGGACACACACCACATATGGATTTTGGTGCCTTCCCAAGCTTCTTGGAATAAAGATCAACAATTCTGTTACCAGGAGTTCCAGATAGCCATTTTCGTTAGTCTGTATTTTAGAGAACCTATAATGGTATGTCAAATGCTGGGCTGTTGTGAGCATCTCTAGACATTGCTATTGGAGTAGGAATGGCCCTTTTCACATTTTAAAATTTTTTAAGACAGAGTGTGGATAAGTTACTCAGGCTGGCCTTGTGCTTTTGATACTCCTACTTCAGCCTCCCAAATACCTAAGGTTACACGAAAGCCTGGGCCACCATGGCCAGCCGTGAAAACACTTTTATATTCTGGGGAATCTAGTATAGGGCCTGGCATGGTAGCAGGGAGTAAAGATTGTTTTAGTGAAGGAAAAGTTAATGTGGAGCTTAAAAATGAAATCATGCCAGGAGGTGGTGGCGCACGCCTTTAGAACCAGCACTGGGGAGGCAGAGGCAGGTGGATCTCTGTGAGTTCGAAACCAGCCTGGTCTACAAAGTGAACTCCAGGACAGGCTCCTAAGCTACACAGAGAAACCCTGTCTCAAAAAAACAAAACAACAACAACAATAACAAAAACCAAAACCAAAAACAAAAAAAAACAAAAATTAAATTATAAGAATGTAAAAGAAGAGCGCTGCTATCGCGCCTCCCTTCCCCCCCCCCCCCCCAGCAAGAGTTACTGGGCAATTAGGGGTCAGCTTTTCCAGTCACAGTGTTATTACTCGGTCCCCACATGAGATTTACAAAGACCCATTATCCTCAGGGTCTAATGAATTCGTGCCCAGGTTTAAAGTATGGACCCATGAGAGGCTTCCTCTTATTACAGGTTAGTCCCACATGTAAAGGTAACATGTCACATGCCAAATCCCCCAGATCTTCATTAGGTTCCTCACGCCAGGCTCTGGCCTCTGGGGCAAAGGACACAGGGGAGGGGGCCTTAATAGATTAATTATTAACCATCTGCACCTCCGGACACCAAGGGAGGTAAAAGCCACCCCCAGCTAGGTGAGGTGTGCCAGCAAAGGTCATGGGGGTCTCACTGACCTCCCCAGCCCTGGGACGCTGGTTCTGCCATGCAATTCCTTTCGCTATCCTCATGCTGTTCATTTCTCTACACCAGTGTGCGACTCTTTCTTGAGTGGCCTCTTGCGTTACCGGCTCAGAGAAGTCAGCAGTCCAGCCTGTGGGAACTCAAGCCCCCTTCTCCTTCTCCAGCCCTTACTGCCTTGCTTCAGATCACCTCTGGTATCCTGACAGGCTGCAGGCCGGGGTGGCAGTCCGGCAACCCAGAGGGATGGCTACCTTCCCAGGTACGTTTGAGTTAAGGCCAGAGTCTGAAAACTCTGAACAAGAAATCGGGGGTCCCAGACTGAGAAGCTAAGGAAAGGAGGCTCCTCTCTGGTCCCCTCTCCCTTCAGATGATAAGAAGAACCAGGAGGAAATCCAGCTAAACCGGAGGGACAATTTTTTCAGAACCCAATAGTAGGCCGAACAGGTTAGGAACTTGTCACCCATCTCTCTTATGTCTACCTCCCAGATCGGTCCAGAGTTGACAGCCCTGGTGGTTCCGGGGAAGGAAGAGCCTCCCTGTCTGGGGCCTCAAGGGGTGCTGGGTCGCACGATGAGCCCCTTCCTGGCCTGTCTGAGCCCCGAAGGGGATGTGGAATTGTCTCAGTATCTGGCAGGATGGAGGGAACTACTCAGGGAGGTCTCCCTCCCCAAAGCCATCTTCCAAACGACTGATTGCTCTTTCTCAAGTCATCTTCACCTTTCCACCACCAAACAGGTTCCTAACCCCGCTTGGCTGTTTACGCCTTCGCCACCAGTGAGGTCAAGGTGACCGCCCTCGAGGCTTGCTTGCAGGGCCCAGATGCTTTGCACTACGCGTCCCTGGCTACTATGGCGACGTGGGAGCGGCAAGCAGGACTACTGGAGCTACCAGGGACCGCGCCCCGGGACCAAGCCTAGGACTCGAACGCTGCTTTCGCTGCCCCGCACACTGCGCTGGTCCCAGCTCTGCCTCCACAGAGCGGTGACAGGGACGCTCGGAGGTCCGGACGCGGGCGTGCAATGCGGGGACGCCTACAGCACCGCGCTGGCCGAGCACCACCCATGGCTCATCTGCCAGGCCGTCTGCCTGGCCATCCTCGCCCTCCCGAGTCGCGGCCGCTTGCTCCAGCTAGCGTGTCCCGGAACCAGAGAGGCGGACGCGAGGGTGGCCCTGACCCGGGCCGCCGGAGTACTGGAGGACGTCTACAACCGAACCCAGAGCCTGCTGACCCGCCACGGCCTGCTCCAGCTGGCTTGATGACCGTGGTGTGAGCGTACTGACCAGAAAGGCTTGTTGTGTGGAGGGATCTACGCACCAAGGACCGGGCGACCTGGGTAGCCTTCATCCTCCGTGAGGTCACCAGTTAAGGCCCGCCCCCAGCAGGGTAGAGTATGTGATGTGAGATCCTCACATCCTCAGCCTCACGAAGCTTCAAGGAGCAATGAGGAATAAAGAATTCTTTAGTAGCTATCGACATAGGGCATTATGTATGATGAACTGACCATAGCTTAAGCAGGGAAATGTGGGAAGCTGTGCCACCCCTGTTCTCTGCATCTGAACGACTCATTCATTCCCCAGAGCCCATTTCAGCGACTCCCATGGCTTCAGTTGCCAGCCCTACGCCAAGTCTCCAGTCCAGACCTGTCCTCTGAGCTCCACACAGCAAAGGCAAATGCAACACATCACACCTGAGTTCCACTCTGCCTCCGCCGGAAGTCCATCTCCCTTTGTGTTCTGTCTCCAAAGCTACAGAGAAACCCTGTCTTGAAGTACAATTCCTGAGTTAGTATATGAAATTGTTAACCCTTTCTTGTTCACTAGTATGGGAGTGTGGACCAAGGAGACCTTTGATAAACACTGTGTGGAGCCGAGTGCCTGTTTGGTGAGAGGCGTGATGCACAGGCTGTAATAGGTTCAGATGCAGAGAACAGGGGTGACACAGCTTCCCACATTTCCCATGTAGATTATATCTATGTAAGTCTCTCTTAGGGTCCTCATTGTTGTCTAGGTCCTCTGGGATTATGATTTGTGGGCTGTTTTTCTTTGCTTTATGTTTAAAAACCAGTTATGAGCGAGTACATGTGATAACTGTCTTTCTGGGTCTGGTTTACCTCACCCAAAATGATGTTTTATAGCTCCATTCATTTGCCTGAAAAATTCGAGATGTTATTTTTTTCTGTTGTGTAGTACTCTATTGTGTAAATACACCACATTTTCCTTGTCTATTCTTCGGTTGAGGGGCATTTAGGTTGTTTCCAGGTTCTGGCTATGACAAACAAAGCTGCTATGAACATAGTTGAGCACATGTCCTTGTGGCACGATTGAGCATCCTTTGGATATATACCCAAAACTGGTATTACTGGGTCTTGAGAAAGGTTGTTTCCTAATTTTCTGAGAAATCGCCACAATGACATCCAAAGAGGTTGTGCCATCTTGCAGTCCCACCAGCAATGCAGGAGTGTTCCCTTTTCCCCACAACATCTCCAGCATAAGTTGTCATCAGTGTTTTTGATCTTGGCCATTCCTACAGGTGTAAAATGGGATCTCAGAGTTATTTTGATTTGCATTTTTCTGATGACTAAGGATGTTGAACATTTCTTTAAGTGTCTTTTAGCCATTTTAGGTTCCTCTGTTGAGAGTTCTCTGTTTAGGTCTCTACTCCATTTTTTAAAAATCAGATTATTTGTTCTTTTGATGATCAATTTCTTAAGTTCTTTGTATATTTTGGAGATAAGACCTCTGTCTGATGTAGGGTTAGTGAAGGTCTTTTCCCATTCTGTAGGCTGTCATTTTGTCTTGTTGACCATGTCCTTTTGCAACAATTTTAAATATAGGCAAAGAATCTCTAATGATTCCTGAGCATATTTGTATAAGAACAAAACTTTTATTTTATTTCCATATATTACTTCCTTTTTTACATAGAGTAGGTTGAAGGCCCATCATATTGCAGAACTACTTCAGAAAATGAATCTATCTATTGATGGATCTGGGCATATTTGGTTTTAACAGCTATATTTCATGTATGCCAAGACAGACATTTTTTGTTTGTTTGTTTTTTGTTTTTCGAGACAGGGTTTCTCTGTGGCTTTGGAGCCTGTCCTGGAACTAGCTCTGTAAACCAGGCTGGTCGCGAACTCACAGAGATCCGCCTGCCTCTGCCTCCCGAGTGCTGGGATTAAAGGCGTGCGCCACCATCACCCGGCCAAGGCAGACATTTTGTCCCCTATCAGGGACGTACAATTTTGCCCAAAATCCAACCTGTTGAGTACAAAAGGTCAAATACTCTCTTTTGTAACTACTTCCTGCTATAAACAGGACGTCATTATCAAGGCCCAGGAATGCTGGAATACCAGCAAAAGGCCTGGAGGGGATTCAGGGAATAGGCTTTCTTCAGAAGCACCTGCTGAGCTGACCCAGCTAAACAAACATGGAGCAATCTCATCAGCTGGACTGATGCACATCAGCTTTCAGCAAGTCCATGCTCACAGCACCTTGGAGCCATTGGTAGTCCACAGTTGATTTCTAGATGGTGTCTGTGATGCAAGCTGAAATCTGCTGAGAGAGGATGAACAGGAGCTTACTCCTAACTGTATTAACTGCAAACAGACCCCTTAGCTAGTGAGGTATATAGTTCCTGTTTTGGCCCCACAGTATGACTCTACTGACCTCCAATGATAATGGATCATGGTTGACTGTTAAATACCCCCTTGGGCAGTACTGGTGCAGATACTGGACACATGGCTTAGGAAGGAATATGGTCTTACTGACTCAGTTACGGTCTCACTGGAAGTTGGGTTCAGGGTTTGGGCAGTAATGAGGATTTCAGTCTGTGACTGTTTTACCTCCTTTACTCTGAGCTGCTCATATTCTTCAGTAATTCTTTTAAAACAAAGAGGTCATTACACCTCCACATGTGAGTTATTTCCTTGTAGTGTGTCCCCAAGAGTCTATTCCTGGTAAATGTTCTTGTTTACAGAATCCAGGGAATCTCTAATGGGAATAGAAACAACCCTTTCCCATCTCTCCTGGGGGCCAAGATAGGCGGCAGAGCCGTGAAAACCCACCATCCATTCTACTGGGAAGAGCACAAGATGATGGAGCTGCATTGGTGTCTCAGGATCTTATAGGCAACATCGTCAGGAGCTGTTCTCCTCTCTGTGGAGAAGGCAAGCGACTCAGGCCCTTTTAAACTCACAGAAACTTTATTTTCTGGAGATTGTGCTGCTGGGAATTTGGACTATCACACTCAGTTGCCTCATGAGGACTTCCTGGTTAGTCTCTTTCCCATAAGAACAAGACATTGCAACTCAGTGACACTTTGTTGGAGGCAGGAGTGGTAAGATGGTCACTAGTCATGGGCTTGTGGGTGGGCACCAGGCATCTGTGGGGCTGGAGATTAGAAGTAGCTAGACCACCTATATGTAGGTCCTCTGTTACTCCAAAGTTATCCTAAAGTTTTCCCTCACTGCCTGCTCCCACTCTCTTATTCCCTTCATTCTTTAAGTCATTTTCCTTCCTCCAATTATCCATAAAAGGGGAACTTACTCTCTGTTTTGAGTCACATTATCCACAGACATTGGGAACAAGCAATACAACGTCCTGAACTCAAAGATCTCAAGTCACAAACTACATCTGAGAATGAGCAGTGATGGCCAGGGCTGAAAGGAACTTTTGTCCATCACAGAGACAATCTGAAGTGCTGAGGGGCAGAGTCATGGGAATTTTCCTCTTTGGTTTGTGAGACACAGGGTCTGCTGTAACCTCACCTGGCCTTGAACAGCTGTGTAGCCGAGTCTGTCCTTAAAATCCTGATCCTCTGTCTAGCATGGTGGTGCATGCCTTACTCCAGCAGCTGGGAGAGGCAGGTGGATCTCTGTGAGTTTAGAACAGCCTGGGCTTTATCGTGTGATCCAGGACAGCCTGACCTATCTAGTGAGATCCTGTCTTGGAAAATTAAGAAAAAATAAAGAAAAGTAAAGAAAGCAAACAAACAAAAAGAAATGAAAAATTCAGATCCTCAGTGTTCTAAGCTCTGGGATAACACCTTCAAGCCACCATCAATGGCTGTGTCTTTTCGTCCAATACAAGGAATTGCCATGTAGTCTGATTTCTTTTGGAATTTACAAGCCTGCTGGCTTCACCTCTTTAGTACTGAGATTTCTTGCCTGAACCATGTAATTGAAAGGACACTGTCAGTGAAGGCAGAGGGGATTGGTATAATAAAACATAAATGACTTTAATTGGCTTAATGGTCTCAAATGCCATGCCTTGGGAATTGTATTTCAAAAAGGAGAGAGAGAGGTGAAGCAGGAATTTTTAAAGTTTATTAAGTTCCAGAATACCCAAAATTTCTGAAATCGCCACCAATTGCTTCCTTGTGCATTTAAGGACAGCCTGTGGCTTCCCACATTCAGACAGGAGGAGAAATCTCCTTAGGAGACCTGGTGTGTGTCTAGTCATCAGCTCTGTGCTAGGAGGGCTCTGACCTGTGCTGAGTCTCAATAAGCTCAACTGGACAGACTTTGCCTTCGTCACCTCCCCACTTCAGGACCTGTGTGTGAGAAGCAGAGAAGGGAATTGAAGCCAGACTCTGATGTCACACCATCTAAACACCCCGCCTCCCTGATGCTTTCCACCTGCATTTCCTTTCCCAGGAAGCATCCCCCTCAGGAAACATACTGGCTATATTTCTAATGCCCATCCCCTCCTCCCTGCATCTCATGCCTTGCAACCTTCAGCCAGTCTCCTTCCCCCACTATTTCCCAGACTCCTCTACTCCATGAAATCTGGATCCTTCTGTAAAAGTTGCTGCGATTAAAAAAAAAAATCTAAAATTCATGGAAAAATAAGTTTAAAGTCTCATAAAAAAGGACAACAGTGGGGTGGTAAATAAATCGTGATAGGCCTTTTCACTGATATATAGTGTACATACCACAAATAATGACATGTATTAAAAGGAAAGGAATTGTGAAATTATGAGCCGAAACAACACCATACAGTGGTTTATAGACGATGTGATGGACCTGCAGGCAGACCAGACCAAAGTCATGGCCTCTCCAGTCGGGTATATTTTTAGGTCAAACTCATCTATTAGTGGTTTAATCTATTTTAAAGACAACTGAAAATTTTGAATGCTTTTTTGTGTATATGTAACAAAATATATGTGAAAAACTTAGCATTTTAGTCTCTTGTTAAGTGCACAGCTGAGTGGCATTGCAGCCATCTATACAACTGTTGTTAACCACTGGTCATTTCCAAAGCTATCATCATCACAGACAGAAGCCTTGCTCTCCTAGACACTGATACCCTGGCCTCTTCTCCTGCTTGACTGGGGCAAATTCTATCCTACTTCCTCATTCTATGGATTTGACAGATGGTACCTGGTGTAAGTGGAATCACCACAAAAAAAGTTGTCTCTATGTGCCTGGCATATTTCACCTAGAGTAGTGTTTGCAAGAATCCCCAGTGTCGTGCTCAGGTTTTAAAGTTTCCCTCTCTGCTGGTTGATATTGTCAGCTTTAGCAAGGACACAAGTCTTTGGTCACTTTCGTTTATGAGGGATTTTCTAAACTAGGTTATTGAGGTAGAAGACTCCCCTAAGTAGAAATGGTTCATCACATGGGCTAGGGTCCTAGACTGACTTAAAAGAGAGAGTCAATCTGGTGTGGGAAGTCCTTCTGTATATGTGTTGCTTTTATTGCTTAATAAAGAGGCTGCTAACAGAATGTAGCCAGGGTGGAAGAGATATAGAGAAAGTAGGCAGAGTCAGTGAGAAGCCAAGTACCTGCCCACAGGAGACAGACACACCAGAATCTTGCAGGTAAGCAACAGCCATGTGGCAATACACAGATTAATGTAAATGGGTTAATTTAAAATATAAGAGTTAGCCAGAAATATGCTTAAGCTATTGGCCAAACAGGATTGCAATTGATACAGATTTCCGTGTGGTTATTTTGAGTCTGGGCAGCCAGGAACAAACGAGCAGTCTCTGCCAACATGCATGCATGTTCTTTGTTTCCTGGTTTGGACTCAATGTGACCAGCCACTTCCTGCTTCTTTGTCATAATGTTCCTCAGTTTACTGGAGCAATAAACTAAAGCAACCCTTTCCTTCAGTCGCTCTCATGGGATATTTTGTTGCAGCAAACAGGACAAGTAACTAATCTCTTTTTCTGTGAGGCAGAATAACAGCTGATTACATGTGAGTCACGCTTTACTTACCCGCTTGTTGAGCAATATTTTAAAGTGTTTAGAAAAACACTCATCCATCCTGTGCTACAAATGTGCCAAGTGACACTTTGTGGTGATATTTTGTTTGTGATTTAACAAATAAAGCTTGAAGCTTGCCTACTAGTTAACCATAGAGACCAGGCAGTGGTGGCAAACACCTTTTATCCCAGTACTTGTGAGTCACAAGCCTTTAATCACAACACTAGGGAGGTGGAGACAGGAAGGGATATGACTGGGTGGAGAGAGAAATATAAGGCGGGAGGAGACAGTGTTCAAGGCTGAATTCATTCTGAGGATTCGTAGAGACAGGATCTTGCCACTTCAGTCTGAGGATTTCATAGAGGTAAGAACTAGTGGCCAGCTGCTCTGCTTCTCTGATCTTTCAGCTTTTACCCCCTAATAGCCGACTCTGGGTTTTTATTATTAACACAAATTAGAATTCACACTATAGCATGTCAAAATTATTGCTATTGCTATGAAGAACATTCAAAAAAAGAAAATATATTGATCATGTTTTCTTCCTTTTCTATATTTATTTGCATTTCTTCTTAATGTGGTTGGACAATTAAAACTTATTTTAATGACACATAATTTTAGCCCTCTTTTCTCCATATTCACACCAAATTGTTCAGAAAGGGAAGAAGGGAAGAGGGAGGATGACCTGGGTGGTGCAGGTAATCCAAGCTCTGGGACAGTGGAGGCAGAAGATCCAATTCAAGATCATCCTCAGCTACATAGGAAGTTCGCGGCCAGCCTGGGAAACATGAAACCTTATTTCAAAAACGAAAATGGAAAAGAGTATGCATATGGCCTAAACCACCTTTTGATGATATTTCTTTTGATGACAGAAAATTGAAAACCATTAAAGAAGCAGAAGGGGAATAATGAATAAGTCTCCATCACCTGGCTGGTCCACTATCAGTTTGGTCAATCCAGTTCTTCCCCTACCCCACCAAACCCTGGCTTTTCTCCTAGAGGGCTCTAGTACAAACCCCAGACACCATGCTGCTTAGTCTGTTACTCTTTCATTGTAACACCTAAGGCAATCAAACCATTTTTAATATCATCAAGTATTCAGGCACTGCTTCACTTTCCCTAATTGCCTTATGCATTTTTCAGTTTGTTTGAGGTAAGATTCAGACCAAATCAATACATTGCAATTGGTTGATGTATTTCTAATGTTTCCAACTGTGATTTGCCTTCATTTTCTGTTCTGACGGTGTTTGGAAGAAGTGAGGCATTAGTGTGTCTCTCTCTAGTCTGGATTTGCTCGTGACCTGTTGGGGACCAAGAAGCCCCCTGATCTAAAGTGCTGACCAATCTTCCTCATCCCCTCTACAAAAATAGATTGCTGCAAAACAGCCTACTGCACAATCAGCAATAGGTTTTGGGACAGAACTGACCACAGACCTCCTAATGAGACATTACATATATAGCTGTTGTCTTTTGACACATCCCGTGGTCAAGACACATTACAGATAGTACAAATTTAGTTGGTGACATTCAAAGCGTCTTGTGGTCAAGACATTTTGTGAAAAATAACTACTTCCCCCTTGGCCTAGGGCATTATAGTTTTCATTCCCCTCTAACCTTACCCCTCCCTACCAGAACTGCCCTATAAGAATAAATCACTGCCTGCAATAAACGGAACCTTGACGCATTTCAGATTGACTCTGACATTCTTTACTCGTGCTAGGTTCTCTCTCTCTTTCCCTCCCTTCCTACCCAGGTGATCCCGAACTCGAGGCCCACGAATTACGTGGCCTACAGGACGGGTCAGTGACCCCCTTTAGGGACTTCTTGTGTTCCTTTGACCCCTGTATTTACTGTAAACTTTAGGTTGCAGCTATCAGATCTATTAGCCGTTGTTTTCAAAACCGCCTGGCGTGATAACTTTCTACAGCAGGAGTAGAAAAGGAACAGTTAGTGTCTTGTTGATTTTTGTCAAGCTGGCTTGAGGCCCTTGCTTCTGCTATGACAAGCTATTCCTGTCCACTTACTAGGGCACTGGTAAGTTTTCCTGCTGGAGAATGTTCTTTTGGATGTAGTAAGAGGTTTGTCGGGTTCAAACTTTTGGTCTTTGCCATTTGTGTCTCTGCAGCATCTAACACTAGGATTGCTGTCTTCCGGAAACAGCAACACAGTATCTGATACCATTGCCCTTCTTGTCGCTTTCTAGGCCCCTAAGGCTGGCCTTAGGCCCCATATCTTCTGTACTGGCTGGTTAGGTGTGTCAGCACAACACAAGCTAAAGTCATCAGAGGAAGGAGCCTCAGCTGAGGAAATGCCTTCTTGAGATCCAGCTGTAAGGCACTGTCTCATTTAGTGGTCAATGAGGGAGGGCCCAGTCTGTGGTGGTGATGCCGTTCCTGGGCTGGTGGTCCTGGGTTCCATAAGAAAGCAGGCTGAGGACTGCCAAAGTCCCATCTGCTGAGTAGTTGTCACTGCAGCCGCTGCCTCCATCATTGTTGTTGTGGTTGCTTCCCCGAAGTCCACAGCTCTGGCCCCCGCATCATCTCCCGCAGCCGTGAAGTGGATGTTTAAGGATAACTACTCGCTGGAACATAGATGTGTGGAGTCTGCGAAGATCTGAGCGAAGTACCCCAACCGGATTCCCGTGATCGTGGAAAAGGTCTCAGGCACTCAGATTGTTGCCATTGCCAAAAGGAGGTTCTTGGTTCCATCTGACATCACTGTGGCTTAGTTCATGTGGATCATCAGGAAAAGGATCCGGATTCCTTCTGAGAAGGCGGTCTTCCTGTTTGTGGACAAGTCAATCCCACAGTCCAGCCTAACTCTGTGGGGCAGCTTTGCCAGAGGAAAAAGGATGAAGATGGATTCTTGTATGTGGTCTGCAACGGAGAGAACACTTTTGGCTTCTGAGCACCACTGCTGGGCTAGGTGCACCGTTCCTGCTTGTGTATCTTGTAAATAACTGGTTGTTTTCAGTTACTCCACCAGAGCCTCTTCACATAGACCTACTAGTGCCTTTGTGACTGGATTTCTTTCTTTTGTCTCAGCAGTAGAGACCCTAACTAGGACACCTTCTTTCTCCATCCCGACCTCTTCCGGTAGTACGCATTGTCAACTTGACATGACCTAGGAGACAAAACCCTGGCTGTGTCTTTAAGAAAGTTTCCAGGTGGAGTTAGCAGGGGAGGGACAACCCATTCTAGAGGTGCACGTCATTCTTGCACGGGTTGGTGGCCTGGATGGATAAAACGGAGAAACCAAGCTGAGTGCCAGCAGAGGCAGCTGGAAGGCTTCTAGCTTCCTCAGGGCGCTCCTGCTGCAGCTGCCGCGATTAAGTACACGCTCAAAGGGTGAGCCAAGAGCACTTGAGAATGGCTCAGCGGTGAAATGTGCTGGCTGCTTTTCCAGAGGTCCTGAGTTCAATTCCCAGCAACCTAAGGGGGCTCACAATATCTATGGTGGGATATGACACCCTCTCCTGGAATAAAGGAGTATGCCACACTCATCTTGATTAAATAAATAACCATTAAAAATAAATAAATAACCATTAAAAACAAAGGAAGCGAACAAAAGAAAACCATGAGGCAAAATAAAATAAACCCTGCCTTCCTTAAGAAGTTCTAGAGTCAGAGGCAGGAGGATCTCTGTGAGTTTGAGGGCCTGCCTGGTCTACAAGAGCTAGTTCCAGGACAGGCTCTAAAACGACAGCAAATAACAGAGGAGGAGGAGGAAGCAGAGGAGGAGGAGGAGGAGAAGAAGAGGAAGGTCTTTCTGATGTGTTCTTGGATTTGGTTTTCCAGTATTTTTTTTGAGAAAGTCCACCCACAATATGGTTCAACATACGAAAATCTGTCAATGCAACCCACCATATAAACAAACTGAATGAAAAAATTCACATGATCATATTGGATCATTAGATGCTAAAAAACCCTTGACAAAAGAGTCGTATCCATCACGCATGCTCTATCCGTCACGCATGCTCTATCCGTCACGCATGCTCTATCCGTCACGTATGCTCTATCTGTCACGCATGCTTTTGTCACCGGTGTTGCATGAGAAACATGTGTCGCAACGGTCACACGCATCATTTATCTCACGTGTCCTGTACTGGTCATGCGTGTTGCTTCTGTCACGTGTGACGTGTTTGACACTGCCATTTCTGTCATGTGTGCTGTTTCTGTCACACGTGTCATTTCCATCACTCGTGGTGTGTCTCTCACGTGTGCCGTCCTCGCTGTGCACATTGTATCTGTCACGTGCATTGTTTTCATCACGTGTGTAGTTTTTGTCACGCATGTCATATCTGTCACATGTGTCGTTTTCGCCACACATGTCTGGTCCAACTGACTCAGGCTGATGCAAATTGGTTGAAACTGTCTCAGACCGGTTCAGACTGGTTCAAACCGCTTCAAACTGGCACAGACCAGTTCAAGCCGGTCCAGACAGGTCAAGACCAACTAAAACTGGCAAGACCCATCTAGACCGGTTCAACTGGTTCAGACCAGTCCAGACCGGTTTAAACCAGTTCAGACCAGTCCAAACTCTCTTAAACCAGTCAAGACCGGTTCAGACCGGTTCCAGCCGGTTCAGGCAGGCTCAAACTGGTGGAGACCGGTTCAGACTGGCTCAAACCGGTTGAGATCGCTTCACTCCGGCTCAGGCCGGTAGGGGGCAGGCTCAAACCGGTTCAGGCTGGTTCATGCCGGTTCAGACTGGCTCAAGCCGGCTGAGACCGGTTCAGACAGTATTGAGCCAGTTTGGACCGGCACAAACCGGTCGAGACTGTTTCAGACCAGTTTGAGCCAGTTCAGGCCGGTTCAAAATGGTCAAAACCGGCTCAGGCCGGCTCAAGCCGGTCGAGACCTGTTCAAACTGGTTCAGGCCGGCACATACTGGTTCAAGCCGGTTCAGACCGGTTCAAACCGGCCAAGAGCTATTCAGACTGGTTTGAGCCACAAACTGGTCGAGACCGGTTCAGACCGGTTCAGACAGGCTCGAACTGGTCGAGACTCATTACGACCGGTTTGAGCTGATTCAGGCCATTTCAAAAAAGCTTAGACCGGCTAAAGCCAGTTGAAACCGTTTGATACTGGTTCAGGCCGGTTCAGACCAGTTCGAGCCGGTTCAAATCGGTTCAGGCCGGTTCTTACTGGTTCAAGCTGTTTCAGCCCGGTTCAAACCAGCTCAGACCGTTTCAAACTGGTCTGTTCTAGCTCCAGGCTGCTGTGTGCTACCATATGGGCCCTGCTCATCAAAGCCATGCTCACTGTTCATTGCATCCTTCTTCCACACCCGCCACTGCCATGGCATCTCTAGTTCTGCATCCCTCTGCTATATGTCCTACCTCTCCTTTGAATATGTGTTCATTGAAGTGGCATTGCAATGCCCTTGGGGTGGACTGACTGGGAGTGTTGGATCTGGGCAGGGATGGCAGCCAAGTTGGCCATCCCAGATCTGATCATCATCTATTCACGAGGGCCTTCAGAGCCCAGGACCTTCATTTTCTAATTTCTGGGCTCCTAAAACACAACTTGCTAAAGAAAAAGGAACAATTAAGGAAGGGTAGCAGCATGTGTGTTGGTTAAACATCTTTAGTCAAGAATTAGGGACAAGAGAAAAGGGGGACACAGGAAACCAGGCACCAGGGCATGGATTGAGGGCTTGGACTGGGTGGTGGCCATGGAAGTGGAGAAGAAAAGATATGTGGGCATCACAAGAATAAAATCACCATGAATGAAGAGTATCGAGAGTGTTTTAATGTTCCGTTCCAAGTAAGGCGATGATCCTCCAAGAACACCTACAGGGTACGTAGTAGCATTGGGTCAAGGGTGTGGGATGGGACGAGAGAAAGTTATCACTTAAAACATTTAAATGTTATTCATTGCCCTAACCTGTTTTCTGTTGCTAAAAACATAATGCCACAGACTGGGTATATTATAAAGGAAAGAGGGTTGTTTGGACCCAAAGTTAAGAGACTAAATCTGGTAATGGTTTCAGTGCTGGCAGAGTTCCAAACCAGGGCAGGACATCTTGGTAAGAGACAGGGGTCCATGTAAGTGTTTAGGCCTCTTTTACTTTTATAAAGTCATCTGTACTTAATCATGAATGCTCTGCCCTGAAGATGTCAATCCTATTCACCTCGTAAATATGTCAAATTAAGGTTCTGTCTGGTTAATGTCTCACAGTGCAGGTGACATTTCTGCATGAGTCTCAGCCCATATTTAAATCTCATCATCCATCCATTCCATTCAAAGTCATTCAGGAGGAACATCAGCTAGGTGGAAAAGTTAAATTGGCAGATGGAGAGGGTTTAGGACAAAAGAGAGGGGATCTTAAGGATTGGGATAAGAAACAGTGGTCAGTTGCCAGGCAGTGGTGGCGCATGCCTTTCATTTCCAGCACTTCAGAGGCAGAGGCAGGCAGATCTCTGAGTTCAAGACCAGTCGAGCTAGTTCCAGGACAGCCAGGACTACACAGAGAAACCCTGTCTCCGAAACCAAAAAATAAAAAGCAAAAACAAACAAACAAAAAAACAAAAAGGAAGGAAGGAAGACAGAAAGAAGAAAGAAACAGGGGTCAGTGAATGAAAACCCAGCAGTAGTGCTGACCCAGCAGGGAACAAAGACAAAACACCTGCAGGAGCATAGGAAAGATGTCTGCTTGCTGAGGCCATGGAGACTTCCGAAGTGAAGAGAAAAGGTGATTTGAGGAAGCCCCTCAAGCTTCCAATGTTAAGGAAGCCCTGAACTCCCACTGCCTGCTAAATCTTTCATGCTATTTCTGTCGAACACAGTGTTTATAAAAACAGAACATTTCCCATGAGGCTTGACGATAGTGTGGTTTATGTTCACAACATTGCAGACTGTTAGATCGAGTTTTGGGGAATCCACGAGTTCTAGAAGAGAGCTTGGACATGGGTTTATGCCGATAGAAAGACTTGATTAGGCAGCCTGAAAATACACTGGGTATTTGGAATCCCAGTGAGGTCAGGAGCAGAACTACAGAAGCCAAAAAGCAAGGTTAGTATATTTAGAGACTTTCCCAGCACTATGGACTTGGACAGTTCTCATTTTGTCAGGTGGTGCTGTTTCCATGCTCACTTTCACAGCCGGAGTGGCACTTCTACCAGAGTCAGCTGCGCTGAGGCCTAGGGGCCTGTCACAGGAAGCGAAATGGATGGCTTGATATCATGAAAGATCTTCCTACAAAATGTCCTTAAAATGCTAGCAGCAAAGGGTTCTCTCCATCCAAAAATTACTGATAAAAGAAAACTTTACTTGTCAAGGGCCAGTTATATGCACGTTTTGTCATTATTTTCAATCATAATCTTTTCTTAAGAGTGAGTTCATCTGTAGAAAATAAATAGAATTAACTAAGTAGAAAATGGAAGCCACCATGTTGCCCTAGACTCCATTCTGTGACCCGCCAGGGCTGGAGAGGCTGCCTCTTCCCGGGACAGAGCTTGGATCAAACCCACTGCCCACCCAACCCCATTACCTCTGCTGCATCCCTGTCATTATTATTTATGAAATGAGACAAAAGAGACCAGAGCCCCAGAAGCCAAGCCTACAGGCCAGGTGGAAAGGGTGTGGATGTCTTCAACCCGGGCACCCAACTTCTCCAATGTGAGCAAGAGACTGCCCCGAATGGGTAGGAAATATTTTGACTCTTTTTACTGTTCTGTTTGAGGCAGAAAATGCAAACAAAAATAGCCAGCCAGTCCTAACCTCTGACACAAAGACAGTAGGCTTCTTTTCCTTTGATAGAAATACTGAAAACTAAGCGGCTTCTTATTATTTTCTAACAGGTACTTTGCGAATATCACAGCACTCTTCTGTGCTTTGGCAACAAACTCACGGGCACCACCCATGCTCCTAAGAAAAAAGCATCCTCCAGCAGGCCTGCTGGAGTATTTCTGAGTGTGCCTGTGGAGGTGTGTTTCTGGAAGAGAAAAGCATTCAAGTTGGAAGAATGAGAAAATCGCCCTGGCCAATTGGGGGCATCTCATTCAACCCACCGAGACACCACAGAGAACAAAAGTATAGACGGGCAAATTTGCTTCCTGTTTGATGGGTGGGAAGTGTAGCCAGGTGGTAGAGTGTTTGTCTATTATGTGCCAAGCCCTTGGGTTTGATCACAGCACTACCGAAGAGCAAAGCTGCCCAGGAGCGCCCTATTAAGCTGACATTCATATTCTGCTTCCTGGCATGGCTTCTAGGAGTGGCTCGTGGTTTTTGGGGTATGGATTCAAAGTAAGTCCTTTCAGTGTCTGTCCTGGAGTGAGGGTTAATCACCATTGTCAGTTTCTAGGTGATATCACCGAGGAAACCAGCAAAGCACCCTTCGGGGCATGTCTGTGGATTTTCCCAAAGTTCACCAGGGCTTGGACCTAATCAATGGTTTAATTCACTAATGGATTCAGAGTTTACATGGACAATTGGAAGGTGGTAGAGGTGAGGCCTCGGTAGAGGAAGAAGGTAGCTGATGATGTGTCAGAGGGCTCTTGCTCTGACCCTTTCCTGTTACAACTCTGCTTCCTCGCTAAGAGTTGAAGAACTATCCATTCCATGGCGTTCCATGATGATATGCTACTTCACCACAGGCTGAGATGCCATGGAGATGGCTACCAGGAGCTGAGATCTCCAAACTGTGAGCCAGGTGGACCTTCCTCCCTTAAGCTGTTCTCTCCAATAGACAGATGATTTAGCTAGATAGACAGACCCTGTCTTGAAAAACAACTCTCTCTCTCTGTGTGTGTGTTTGCGTAGACCCAAGATATTTGTGAGTTAACATTTAATAAACATTGCTGGGATATTTTCTGAATATTTCCAGCAAGCATATCCCTGGGTGTTTGTTCATTCCCTGTAGAGACCTTTCTTCAAAGACGAAGTGGGGGACAAATAGGGTACCCAGATGCTCTCTTTGGCACACACATCTTAGAAGGGGAGGTGGGCATCGCAGGTGTGGTGTGGAGTAGGAGGGTAGGTGGCTATGCAGCACTGCAGGTTTCATCCCCCTTGGCAGCATGCCACCCCTGAAGCCTCGCAGAGACCTCCTGGTTTCCAGTTCTGCTGGCATCACTTATCAGAATGTGATCTCAGCCAGGTTGCTGGACCTTCTGTGCCTTGATCCCATCCATCTCCAGTATGACAGTCATAACATGGGTCACCATACACTCTGCTTTGCTGAGTGCTAGATTAAATGTGTTTTCCCGCTCTAAGTGTTAATAGTGCCCTCGTTTGGGTGATGAATGTTACACTCCATCTGATAGCAAAGACTGTGTGTTATAGTTTGTTGTGAGGCTTTCAGACAGTGACAGGCAGCCAGGCTCAACCCATGTTTGAGTGCCTGCCACAGACCAGGCACTTTCTTAGGCAGACGACTCGGTGGGAAATAGGATAGCCACTACACCCAGCTGCTGGGGACGGCGCAGTGACAAACACATGGGTTCTAATGCTAGGGCCCCTCAGTGGGGATCCTGCCCGCATATGACCAAGCATCATATGATGGTGCTGCTTCCTAATATGGGATCTTATGAAGGGGGAGTTCTTTACCACCCACAAAGCCTGAGCCCCAGGTCTGGTCCGTGCAAAGGTTGTGTAAATACTTTATGTTAAATAAACTAAACAGAACTTATCCTATGTTGGGCGAATGAAGGCAGTGGTATATGAAATTTTATTTGTACTTAGACTGGAGATTTCCCACTTGAAATAATTAAAATTTTCTAGTCTTTTCATTTTTTCCCAAAATAAATAAGGACTCTGGAACTGCTAGCTCCTCAGGGTCTAAAGACAAGAGACTGATAAGGACTTTTCAAGGCTGTGTCTAGGTAGTTGTCTTTTTAAAACACACAAAAACAGGATTCGGTATATAACTTGGTGGTACAGGTTTAATATCTAGTACCCCAAAAGAAAGAAAGAAACCACTACAGTTCCACAGTCATTGTGATGGCTACAGGAAGCAGGCGCCATCAGCATTCTCCTTATAAGGATACAAAGTCTTGCAAAAGTCCAAGGTCACAGAGCTCTGTACCTTTGATCCAGTGTGCCCCTGGAGGATGGGTAGCAGGCCTCCATCAGATCAGAACTGTATCAAGGCTCCCAGACTCTAGCACAGCTTAGAAGCCACCCTGGAGGCATCATTCTGACCTTAAAACTCAGCACATAGAGTCCCCAACACCCGCCAAAATGGGATACAGACCCAACCAATCGAAGACCTAGTCCACAGTTCCGGGATCCAGGAAAGTCACTAAATGGACTAACTTGATATTTGGCTTCTGTAGTTCTGCTTCTTGCTAACTCAAGTGTGCCAGGCAGGATGTGGAGTCTGTGCGTAAAAGACAATAGGGCTGTAAGGCTCTGTCCTGAATGACTTGGGAAACTTCTCTATGCGGCTGCCTGCTGGCAATAACAATTTGACTTTCAGCTGTTAGAGTGGCCAGGCAGTGGTCACTGGCAGAATTTACCTCACAGAACAAGGACAAAGACCTTGTATCAAAGCAAAGGTGAATACGTGAAACCGCCACAGAGTTAGACATGGGAAAGCTGTAGCAGCGAGGTCTTCACCCAATCATGGTGGAGTTCCAGAGGTCACTCAGATGTGCAGAAGAGCTGCTGTGTGTTAGGCAGCAACGGCACACCCTCATCCTTTGTGGGATGGGACAGCACCCCTCTAAGTGTGGCAGCCATCGCCTGACTTACCCGACCATGGTGAAGGCCCTCTTTATCCACCCAGGCTCTGACAGAGCGCTTGTCACTGCCACTGACATCCAGACACCCTGGAGCCTTATTTTCTCATCCTCACAGGACCCAGCTTTTCCAGTGGTGACAAACATGACCCCGACTCAGCTTCTGCAGATGAAAAGTCAGCAGTGGTAAGCATGCTACACCAGGAGGTATGCACATGGACACATATGAGCTTCCTCCTCACAGCTAACCTCTCAACATTTGCGTGCTGTGCCCGTTACATACACCAGTCTTCTCTTTGGCCAGAGCCTCCTTTCTGGAGCCTGGCTCGTGCTCTCCACATAATGGCCTGCTCTTAATGGTCCCCTTGAGACTGGCAATGGCATGCGGATCTTAAATCTAATAGCATCAGAATTCACCCCAGTTCTAAACATTTATCTATGATCTAAGAGAGGCCCTGTAAAGTGAGCTATCCTCCTTGTTTGAAACATTTACCTAAGTTGTTCTATTATTAATAAAATCTTAGGAGTTTAACATTAGGGTAAAACCCTGATAAATCAAGAAAGTGGTAGAGAATCGACCATCTGACCCTCCCTCCACACTTCCCAGATTGAAAAGAACTTGCAAATTCCACGTCTCTCCCTTCTCCTCCCTGTGGGCTTCCCTATCCTTATTCCTGGCTTCTCTATGGTTACTTCTGTTCAGTTAGTCACTGACTCCTCCCCCTGATTCAAGGTTAAATTTATTAATAGTCTGGGGTGCCAAAGTGAGAGCAAATCCCCAGAAACATGGTCTTCTCACATGTCGCAGGCAATCCTGAGTTAAAGGATTTAGGTCTAACTCAAGTTCAATGTGCAGCCGTGGCTGACTGCCCAGATGAGGGCTGATGGCTCCTGTCCCTGCAATGAGCCACAAGACTGACTAAACATCTAAGCTGTCCCCGGTGGCTATGTAATGTTCTAGATCCAAGACAGGTATAAAGAACAAAAGCTGAGAACTGTAGAATTGTGAAGGGAGGCCAAGAGCTTTTTCCTTTAAACATCCATTATTTTAAATGTGTGCTAGCAAAGATGCAATCTTTGGTCCTGCTTACACTCTTCCGGGAACAAACTTCCTCTGCCTTCCCAGTTCTGTTGCTTCCAATAATCACCTAAAACCAGAGCAAAGTTCTATTGGGCATTGGGTATGGCTAATGATCCTGATTCCCTCAGTGAGCTGTTTTGAATGCACCGTTGATCTGGTGGTGACCCCTTGGGAGGGAGGGCTGTCCCACTCGTGTAACAGTCAACATGAATTGATTTTTTTTTTTGTAAAAAAAAAAATCTGTGTTACACACTCATCCTTAGACCATGAGACCAGAAGGATGCTCATACCTGCCCCTGGGATCAGTGTATCCCAGACCTGGTGGTTCACAGGTATTTTGACACTATGAGGTGCTCCATTTCTCCTTTTTTCTGTTCCATCCTGCAAGCAACGACTGTTTGCCCATTCTAACCCAGATCCATGAGTCCCTGCTCTCATTCCTCGCACCTTGTTGGCTCTGCCTGGCAGTGAAACTCTTTCTAGGTCATGTCCTGAGGTTCTGCACCTGTGTCCTCACACCAGCTCCGTCCTGCTTTTTGGACTGGGAGAGTCGCCATCTTGTGGCCTATTTCCATCCGTCCCGGTTGTTTTCCTGCGGGATTGTTTCTAGCTCTTGAAGACCCAGGTTTAGTCACGTTTCTTAGTGAAAACACCATGGGGAAACTCACCAGTTGTCCACTTATCTTAAAACTTAGTTTTAAAACTGCAGAATTAAGCTACGGAAAGAGAGAAAGGATAAAAGCACCAAGAATCAGAGGGAATTTGCCATCTTCTCAGAAGCCTTTTCTGTCTTCACGCCCCAGGCAGCGACTAAAACACCAAAGCCCAAGCCACTGGAAAAGAGTCCTAATATGTCACTGGTGGCTTGTGAGAGAAATCAGAGAGAGGTAATTCAGCATCTTCCTACAACTGGTCTCATCCCGTTGCAGTACTCCCCCCCCGTTGCATGGATTAAATTCTGCCGCCTGAAGAGCTACCAAAGCAGAATGGAGTTTCTCTTACCACCTCTGCTTTGCGGGCGGGGGGGGGGCAGTGAGGGGGGGAAAAGTGTTATAGGAGTGACATTGGGAGTCCTGCATGCAGCGGGTTTTCTCTGAGGAGGAGCCAGTTCCTGAGCTGGGTAGACTGATCGTGGAGACATCCCCAGTGTTGTAGACGGGCAGTTCCACAGGAGACAGAGTGAGGACAAAGGGAGGCACCTGATTGGAGCCAGGCAGGGCAGAATGCCACACCCAAAGGTGCCATCTGACTTAGCACCTCTAGTGGTGGGAACAAAGAATGCCACCGGCTCAAGGCAGGCCACTGCTACCTTTCCGAGGAGTTAATAAGGTGGAGGGTGCCAGCTCTAAACAGGGTGTCGCCATCAACTCTTTCCCCTCGAGGCTCAGGGAACCCTGTGGAAGAGGAGGCAGAAGAAGGGTAAGAGCCAGAGGAGTGGGGGAAAGAAGAGTCTGGAAATCAGCAGGACCAATGTACACATGAACTCACAGAGACTGAGGCAGCACTCACAGGGCCTGCACGGGTCTGCCCCAGATGGGTCTAGAGCTGAAAGGAGACGTGGACACAGGCTCACATCCCAACCCAGAAGCTGTCTCCAATTGATAACCATTATCTATGGATATTTAGTTTTCTCCAAGGGAGTCTCGCTGGGGAAACAAACCACTCTTAAGGGCAGGCTGTGTGCCCAGCAGGAGATGCCAACAAAAAACTACCTCAGTAATGTCTCCAGAGGTTCACTGTCTCATAATGCTGTCTTGGAGCTTTTCTTTAATCTTATTTTTTATGTGTATTCTCTCTCTTTTTACCCTACAGATGCTTTGTGTATATATTATGGCTTCCAGTTCAGTGGTTTTTCTGGGATTCCTGAGTGTGCGAATGGGGGTCACCGCGTCTCTCTGTTCATTGTGTCTTTTCCTGGAATCTTTTCCTTCTGCTTGTTTGTCCCTTTCTGATGTTAGTTTTTGTTTGGTCTTATTATAGTTTATTATTATCCCTTAGAAGCCTGTTTGTTCTCTACTGAGAGACAGAAAGGCGGTAGATCTAGATGGGAGGGGAGGGGAGGAGGAATTGGAAGGAGTAGAGGGGAAACTGTAGTCAGGATACATTACATAGGAAAAAAAATATTTTCAATAAAAGGAAACTAACATTAAAATATTTGTTGTGAAATCAAAATATAAGATAAAATAAAATAAATTGGAACCCTTCTCTGAGTGTTCAGGGAGCTCTGCAGAAGAGGAGACAGGAAGATTCTAAGAGCCAGAGTGGACGGAAGACTCCGAGGAAAGAGCATCTTCAGGGCACAGCAGGATTGAGCACATCCAAGGCCAGAGACTGGGGCTGCATTCACAGCACTGCACTGGGTCAAGCCACACAGGGTCCCAGCACTGAGAGATAAGAGGGGACAGGACCTGCCATCCCTCGCCAAGAACCTACCTCCAGTTGACATCCATTGGAAAGGAAAAGTCAGATCTCCCCAGTGGAGCCTCATTGGGTGTATTAACACATTTAAGGGTGGGCAGGTCCATGACCAACAGTGGATGTCCACACAAAATGAACTCCATGGTAATTTTGTAGACTTTTTGTCTCAAATTGCTTTGTTTGAGCTTTTTTTTTTTGGTCTTACTGATCTTTGACTTGTATATTATGACTTCCAATTTTATGTGTTTCAAGGTTTTTGTTTTGTGTATGCATGTGTGTAACTCCTGTGTGTGTGAGAGAGAGAGACTCATGTGTGACTTGTGTGCATGTGTGTGATCGTATGTGAGACTCATGTGTGCGTGTGTGTGCATGTGTGTGTATGACTTGTGCGTGAGACTCATGCATGTGTGTGTATGACTCGTGTGTGTTTCTTGTGCTTTCTTTGTAATTTTTCTTTTTCAAAAACAAAATTTCAAAATTTGTTTGCTGTATACTTTTGTTTTCTAAGATAGAGAAGGAAGGTGTGGAGTGGGTGGGTGGGAAAGGGGAAAGATCTGGGAGGAGTTGGGGGCAGGAAAATATTGAAAATATTGAAAGTCGCTAGGCTATGGAGGGATTAGAATCTCTGTGTATTTCTGGTGGCTGGTGAGATTATAAACCTCTGAAACTGCTCATGAAAACATTTATTATGTGTGTAACTCTTTAAATTGTTAAATACAGAATTACCAAATGAAATCTTGAAAATAAACTCCAAATAAATTGATGCATGTTATGACTGGGAGGCCGATGCTGGCATTAATGAGGACACTGCCATCTGCTGGACACGGAGGATAGTGCCACACGTGGCTCAGCCTGTGCCTTCTCCAAAGGGGAGAATCCAGGACCTTGTGCCTTTGGATTTAGTGAGTACATCTTTGCTCCCCACCTTAGCTGGGCAATTCCTCCTAACACCCTCTCCTCCTTCCCCAGCCAGCTCAGACTTTGCTTTCTACTCCCACTGGATTCTAGTTTCTCACTTGCAGATCTTTTTCCTAACCCCAGAGAGAAAATTGAAGACCACACAGCTCAGCTTCCTTATGTAATGATAGAGGAATAAAACCCCGAAGAAATGGGGTGTGTTGCTCAGGTTGAAATAAGCCTCCCAAGGTCGGTCTAGGGCATAGGACTTGGCGCGCTGTCCCAAGGTACAGACTTCTAAGGAGAAGTGTAACCCAGGCTACAGAGGTGTGGCCTCTCGGGGTAACCTTGGGACAGTGCCCCCTTGAGCCCTCACCAGCCGACAGGGGAGGAGGCCCATGAGGGCTGCTGTGAAAATTACGCCAGAAGAACCTGAGAGCATTGACAGTTTTGATTGCCACATGGTGAACTGGCAAGGATTGTTCCCCAGGGTGGAAGTGATTCCTGACCCAGCAGAAGCTGTTGGTTCCGGCACTTGGGCCAGAGAAGTCCCAGATGTTAGGGGCTGTAGCCAGACCAATATGTTGTCAATATTTCAATAATGCACCTATGTAAGATTGGCCAGGGAAATGTGAAGACCTGGACGGATTTGTTCTGGGGGCAGAGAAGGAACGCTTGCACAGAGTGTGTTTTAATATGCAGTGTGGGGAAGGGGACCACTTAGACTATCTGCTACACTATCGTGAGTGTGCGTTCAACCTGAACTCCATATTAACGCCTGGGAAAAGTGAGTCAAATCACAGAGCAGAGAAATCCACACAGATCACGGCTATGCTGGCTTAAAAGGTAACACAAGTTCTACTGACAACAAATAAAAAGAAAAGAAACCACACATCGATTGTTTCAGAAAGTGGATTTTGGGGCCTGGAGAGATGCCTCAGTGGTTAAGAGCATTGCCTGCTCTTCCAAAGGTCCTGAGTTCAATTCCCGGCAACCACATGGTGGCTCACAACCATCTGTAATGAGGTCTGATGCCCTCTTCTGGCCTGCAGACATACACACAGAAGAATACTGTATACAAAATAAATAAATAAATAAATATTTTAAAAAAAAGAAAGTGGATTTTGTCAAGGAAACAATTTTTAAATTCCAGGAAAAGAAAAATAAAAACAAGGTGTGGCTAAAAATGGAAAAAGGACATCTGCTGAAGACACAGAACAGCGAGAGGAGCATCAGCGTCAGGAGAGAGATGCAAGGCTTCATCTAAGCCACTAAGAAGGGGATGTGGGAACTCCTACTCTCCTAGTGACCCCAATGCTGGACCTCATTCTTATAGTGACTCCCCATTGACAAGGCCTCACCCCTACAGTGACTCCCCATTGTCCAGGCCTCACTCTTGCAGTGACTCCCCGTTGACCAGGCCTCACCCCTGTAGTGACTTTGCATTGACCAGGGCCTCACCCCTACAGTGTCTCCCCATTGACGAGGCCTCATTCCTGCAGTGACTCCCCATTGTCCAGGTCTCACCGCTACAGTAACTCCTCATTGTCCAGGCCTCACCCCTGCAGTGATTGCCCACTGACCAGGCCTCACCCCTACAGTGACTCTCTATTAACAATGCCTCACTCCTGCAGCGAGTCCCCATTGACCAGGCCTCACCCCTACAGCGTCTCCCCATAGACAAGGCCTCACCCCTGCAGTGACTCCCCATTGACCAGGCCTCACCCCTGCAGTGACTCCCCTTTGACCAGGACTCACTCTCACAGTGACCCCTCTAGCTGGGCTCCCTCCCAGAGTGATCCCATTGGCTGGGTACTTACCAGCACTTAACACCAAAGACAAAAAAAATGTAGTCAGTGCCCGAGGTCCCAGAGTGCCCATGTGGTGGCACTGGTGTAAAAAACCCTGCTCTGCTTGACACCAAAGCTATCTTGTCACCAGACAAGACTGCTACCAATTAAGATAACGCCACTAAATATGAGTGTGTAAACAATAAAGAGCTATATAAAAATGCTGATTATTAAAAACGGTGTGTTCTCTTCCCTCGCTCCAGAATGTCCAGAAGTCCCTGCAGCTCCCATAAGCCTCATGTTCTCCCCCTGGTTTGTCTGCCTTACAGCCGCAAATGCAGAGTGAACCCCCATGCCCAACTAAAGCCTCTGTGGACAGAGGAAAAGGAAAGCCCAGTACTTAACGTACAGGGACAGGAGACTGAAGGCCATGAATGCCTTGGTCTACCCAGCTTAGGAGCTGGCTCCTCCTCAGAGGAACCCGCTGCATGCAGGACTCCCAATGTCACTCCTGTAACACTTTCCTGCCCCCTTCCTGCACCCCACAAAGCAGAGGTGGTAGGAGAAACTCTACTCTGCTTTGGTAGCTCTTCAGGTGGCAGAATTTAATCCCTCCAACGGAGGAGGGGGGGGCTACTGCAACTGGATGAGACCAGTTGTAGGAAGGTGCTGAATTACCTCTCTGATTTCTCTCACAAGCCACCAGTGACGTATTAGGACTCTTTTCCAGAAGCTAGGTGCATTTCTTTCTTGCTCAGGACCAGTATTTGCCAAGCTCCTGGCTTGGGCTTTGATGTTTTAGTCGCTGCCTGGGACGTGAAGACAGAAAAGGCTTCTGAGAAGATGGCAAATTCCCTCTGATTCTTGGTGCTTTTATCCTTTCTCTCTTTCCGTTGCTTAATTTTACAGTTTTTTTTTTTTTGGATCCTTAAACTTTTTGTTTTATATATTTATTTTTTTTGCCCATTATCTCTAGCCTCCTATTGGATAACTCTCACATCTCGATTTAATCCATTTCTTTTTTTAAATTTATTTATTTATTAAAGATTTATGTCTCTTCCCCACCACCACTTCCCATTTCCCTCCCTCTCCCCCAATCAATTCCCCCTCCCTTGTAGCCCAAAGAGCAATCAGGGTTCCCTGACCTGTGGGAAGTCCAAGGACCACCCACCTCCGTCCAGGTCTAGTAAGGTGAGCATTCAAACTGCCTAGGCTCTGGACCCAGCAATACCACTCTTAATTTTACAGTTTTAAAACTAAGTTTTAAGATAAGTGGACAACTGGTGAGTTTCCCCATGGTGTTTTCACTAAGAAACGTGACTAACCTGGCTCTTCAAGAGCTAGAAACAAACCCGCAGGAAAACAACCGCTACCGATGAAAATAGGCCACAAGATGGCGACTCTCCCGCTCCAAAAGGCAGGACCTAACTGGTGTAAGAACACAGGTGCTGAACCTCAGGACATGACCTAGAAAGAGTTTCACCGCCTGGCAGAGCCAACAAGGTGCGAGGAATGAGAGCAGGGACTCATGGATCTGTGTTGGAATGGGCCAACAGTCGGTACTTGCAGGATGGACAGAAAAACGGAGAAATGGGGTGTCTCCTAGTGTCAAAATACCTGTGTCCCAGCAGGTCTGGAATACACTGATCCCAGGGGCAGGTATGAGCATCCTTCTGGTCTCGTGGTCTACGGATGAGTGTGTAACACAGATTTTTCTTTAAAAAAAAATAAAAACAATGTCAATCCTTCTGTGTTGGCTTTTACATGAGTGGGACAGCCCTCCCTCCCAGGGTGTCACTACCACCAGATCAACGGTGCATTCAAAACAGCTACTGAGGCAATCAGGATCATTAGCCATACCCAATGCCCAATAGAACTTTGCTCTGGCCTTAGGTGATTA
The DNA here is from genome assembly GCF_018167655.1 of Microtus oregoni. NCBI lineage: Eukaryota > Metazoa > Chordata > Mammalia > Rodentia > Cricetidae > Microtus > Microtus oregoni. The sequence continues at coordinate 1,807,478 of NW_024543874.1, forward strand.
TTGAAAGCAACAGAACTGGGAAGGCAGAGGAACTTTGCTCCCGGAAGAGTGTAAGCAGGACCAATGATTGCATCTTTGCTAGCACACATTTAAAATAATGGATGTTTAAAGGAAAAAGCTCTTGGGCCTCCCTTTAACAATTCTATAGTTCTCAGATTTTGTTCTTTATCCCTGTCTTGGATCTAGAACGTGGCATAGCCACCCGGGACAGCTTAGATGCTTATTCAGTCTTGTGGCTCATTGCAGGGAGATGAGCCATCAGCCCTCATCTGGGCAGTCAGCCATGGTTGCACATTGAACTTGAGTTAGACCTAAATCCTTTAACTCAGGATTGCCTGCGACATGTGAGAAGACCACGTTTCCGGGGATTTGCTCTCTTTGGCAACCCAGACTGTTAATAAATATAACCTTGAATCAGGGGGAGGAGTCAGTGACTAACTGACCAGAAGTAACCATAGAGAAGCCAGGAATAAGGATAGGGAAGCCAACAGGGAGGCGAAGGGAGGGACGTGGAATTTGCGAGTTCTTTTCAATCTGGGAAGTGTGGAGGGAGGGTCAGATGATCGATTCTCCACCACTTTCTTGATTTATCAGGGTTTTACCCTAATGTTAAACTCCTAAGATTTTATTAATAATAGAACAACTTAGGTAAATGTTTCAAACAAGGAGGATAGCTCACTTTACAGGGCCTCTCTTTGATCATAGATAAATGTTTAGAACTGGGGTGAATTCTGATGCTATTAGATTTAAGATCCGCATGCCATTGCCAGTCTCAAGGGGACCATTAAGAGCAGGCCATTATGTGGAGAGCACAAGCCAGGCTCCAGGAAAAAGGCTCTGGCCAAAGAGAAGACTGCTGTATGTAACGGGCACAGCACACATATGATGAGAGGTTTGCGGTGAGGAGGAAGCTCATATGTGTCCATGTGCATACCTCCTGGTGTAGCATGCTTACCACTGCTGACTTTTCATCTGCAGAAGCTGAGTTGGGGTTATGTTTGTCACCACTGGAAAAGCTGGGTCCTGTGAGGATGAGAAAATAAGGCTCCAGGGTGTCTGGATGTCAGTGGCAGTGACAAGCGCTCTGTCAGAGCCTGGGTGGATAAAGAGGGCCTTCACCATGGTCGGGTAAGTCAGGCGATGGCTGCCACACTTAGAGGGGTGCTGTCCCATCCCACAAAGGATGAGGGTGTGCCGTTGCTGCCTAACACACAGCAGCTCTTCTGCACATCTGGGTGACCTCTGGAACTCCACCATGATTGGGTGAAGACCTCGCTGTTACAGCTTTCCCATGTCTAACTCTGTGGCGGTTTCACGTATTCACCTTTGCTTTAATCCGAGGTCTTTGTCCTTGTTCTGTGAGGTAAATTCTGCCAGTGACCACTGCCTGGCCACTCTAACAGCTGAAAGTCAAATTGTTATTGCCAGCAGGCAGCCGCATAGAGAAGTTTCCCAAGTCATTCAGGACAGAGCCTTACAGCCCTATTGTCTTTTACGCACAGACTCCACATCCTGCCTGGCACACTTGAGTTAGCAAGAAGCAGAACTACAGAAGCCAAATATCAAGTTAGTCCATTTAGTGACTTTCCTGGATCCCGGAACTGTGGACTAGGTCTTCGATTGGTTGGGTCTGCATTCCCATTTTGTCGAGTGTTGGGGACCCTATGTGCTGAGTTTTAAGGTCAGAATGATGCCTCCAGGGTGGCATCTAAGCTGTGCTACAGTCTGGGAGCCTTGATACAGTTCTGATCTGATGGAGGCCTGCTACCCATCCTCCAGGGGCACACTGGATCAAAGGTACAGAGCTCTGTGACCTTGGACTTTTGCAAGACTTTGTATCCTTATAAGGAGAATGCTGATGGCGCCTGCTTCCTGTAGCCATCACAATGACTGTGGAACTCTAGTGGTTTCTTTCTTTCTTTTGGGGTACTAGATATTAAACCTGTACCACCAAGTTATATACCCAGTCCTATTTTTGTGTGTTTTAATTAGACAACTGCGTAGACACAGCCTTGAAAATTTCTTATCAGTCTCTTGTCTTTAGACCCTGAGGAGCTAGCAGTTCCAGAAGTCCTTATTTATTTTGGGAAAAAATGACCAGACTAGAAAATTTTAATTATTTCAAGCAGAAAATCTCCAGTCTAAGTACAAATAAAATTTCATATACCACTGCCTTCATTCGCCCAACATAGGATAAGTTCTGTTTAGTTTATTTAACATAAAGTATTTACACAACCTTTGCACGGACCAGACCTGGGGCTCAGGCTTTGTGGGTGGTAAAGAACTCCCCTTCATAAGATCCCATACTAGGAAGCAGCACCATCATATGAGGCTTGGTCATACGTGAGCAGGATCCTCCCAATGGGCCCTATCATCAGAACCCATGCGTTTGTCATGCGCCGTCCCCAGCAGCTGGGTGTAGTGGCTATCCTATTTCCCGCCGAGTCGTCTGCCTAAGAAAGTGCCTGGTCTGTGGCAGGCACTCAAACATGGGTTGAGCCTGGCTGCCTGTCACTGTCTGAAAGCCTCACAACAAACTGTAACACACAGGCTTTGCTATCAGACGGAGTGTAACATTCATCACCCAAACGAGGGCACTATTAACACTTAGAGCGGGAAAACACGTTTAATCTAGAATGTCTCGGCAAAGCAGAGTGTATGGTGCCCCGTGTTATGACTGTCATACTGGAGATGGATTGCATCAAGGCACAGGAGGTCCTGCAACCTGGCTGAGATCACATTCTGGTAAGTGATGCCAGCAGAACTGGAAATCAGGAGTTCTCTGTGAGGCTTCAGGGGTGGCATGCTGCCAAGGGGGATGAAACCTGCAGGGCTGCATAGCCACCTACCCTCCTACTCCACACCACACCTGTGATGCCCACCTCCCCTTCTAAGATGTGTGTGCCAAAGAGAGCATCAGGGTACCCCATTTGTCCCCACTTCAACTTTGAAGAAAGGTCTCTACAGGTAGTGGACAAACTCACGCAGGGATATGCCTGCTGGAAATATTCGGAAACAATCCCAGCAAAGTTTATTAAATGTTAACTCACAAATATCTTGGGTCTACACACGCAAACAGAGTTTGCTTTTCAAGACAGGGTCTCACTATGTAGACCAGGCTGGCCTCAGATTCACAGCTCATAGAGATCCATTGTCTCTGCTTCCCAAATGCTGGGATCAAAGGTGTGCACCACCATGCTGGTATATCTGTAATTGACTTCTAGTTAAATTATTTTATAGTCTGAAAACATTCTTTGCCATATATTTTCTCGAGACAGGGCTTTTCTGTAGCTTTGGAGCCTTTCCTGGAACCAGCTCCTGTAGACCAGGCTGTCCTTGAACTCACAGAAATCTGCCTGCCTCTGCCTCCCAAGTGCTGGGATTAAAGGCGTGTGCCACCACCGCCGGCTCTTTGCCATATTTCTAGTCTTCTTTTATATTTTATTGAATTTATTTGTCTGCTCATAGATGTGTGGGTGCTGCATGTATGAAGGCCAGAAGACAACTTCCAGGATTCTGTTCTCTATTCCCATCATCTGGGCTCCTGGGATTGAATTTAGGTTATCAGGCTTGCCAGCAAGCACCTCTATAGGATGAGTCACCTTGAACTCCCAAGCCCCTAGATTGCTATTCTTTTCCACAAAAAAACAATAAGGTTGTTTTCTGGCATCCTCTTGGCACTAAGTTGCCATCATTCACTCCAATACTGTGTAGTCTGTTGGACTTGGCTGAGACTTATACAAACAGTGGTCAGATACCATTGGCTAGAATTGTACAGGTGTTCTGGTTTGTTTGGGTTTGGTTTGGGTGTTGCCTATTCTGACAGTTTATCCTAACAGTTCCTGAGAACAGTGTTGAAGTTAGTTATCGTTTAAATTTGTCTCTCTTTAATGTAGCCCTGCCTGGTTTGGCTTCAGGCACTGGGTACGTTCACAATTATGATTGCTACTTTGTCTTGCAGAGTTAACTCTTTATTGTTATGCAGTGGTACCCTCTCTCTGCTAACAGCCCTGGCTCCAAAACATGCTTTGCTATTAGTATGATTTTATTATGGTTTTAGACTTCTTTTCCTGTATTTATTTTATGCGTATGGGTGTTTTTATGTATGTCTGTGTTCCTGTATGAGTTCCTGGTGCCTGCAGAGACCAGAAGAGGGCATCAGAACCCCTGGAACCAGCGTTACAGACAGTGAGCCACCGTGTGTGTGTGTGTGTGTGTGTGTGTGTGTGTGTGTGTGCTGGGAACTGAACCCAGGACCTTTGGAAGAGTAGCCAGTGCTCCTAACTGCTGAACCAACTCTCCAGTCCAGCACACTTTATTTTGGTTAATGTTTGTGTGGCATTTTATTATCCACCCTCTGTTTTGTATCTGCATTCAAACAGTTGTAAACTGCCATGTGTGTGCTGGGAATTGAACCTGGGTCCTCTGGAAGAGCAGTTACTGCTCTTAACTGCTGAACCAACTCTCCACCCCATAGAGCCTTGTTTCTATTTAGTTTGACGATGTTTGCCATTTACTTAGCATGCTTAGATAACATATTTAACTATTGGTGGGGCTGGATTCTGATCTACATAGCTTTATCATTTTGCTGTTTGCTTTTGATCTCTATGGGTTTTTCTTGTTGTTGTTCATTTGTTTTTGATTTTTGTTTGTTTTGGTTTCTCGAAACAGGTTTTCTCTATAAGTTCTGACTCTCCTGGAAGTCATTTTGAAGACCAGACTGGCCTCAGACTCACAGAGATCTGCCTGCCTCTGCCTCCCAAGTGCTGGCATTAAAGGTGTGTGCCACCACCATCTGGCTTGGTTTTGTTTTGTTTTGTTTTGTTTTGCTATTTCCCCTTGTTAGGCCTTCTTTTAGAATTTGTGTTTGTTTGTTTGATTTTTGTTTTTCGAGACAGGGTTTCTCTGTAGCTTTGGAGCCTGTCTGGGAACTAACTCTGGTACACTAGGCTAGCCTCGAACTCATAGAGATCTGCCTTTCTCTGCCTCCTGAGTGCTGGGATTAAAGGCGTGTGCCATACTGTCTGGCTTAGAATTTTGTAAAATTCCATTTTGACTTGTGTTTTGGACTTGGGGCTGTATCTCTTTATATGTGGTTTTTTTTTGTTGTTGTTGTTGTTGGTTTGTTTTTTTTAGTTATCATTCTGAGAATTATGTACATTTTCCAACTTCTGTAATTTAGATTTAACTCTGTAACAGTCCATGTAAAATGTAGAAGCCTGTATGCTCCTCAACCTTCTGCAACTTCCCATAGCTTCCACATATGTTCCATGTATGTACACATTTTACTTTCTACGTAATAGATGCTTAAAAAGGAAAGGTTCCGCATCTCTGCACATTGATACCAACAGGCAGTTATCATTTCTACTGCCTTTCTCCACTCTCAGAGAACAAACTCCCCCTGGGGTTGGTTAGTTAGTTAGTTAGTTAGCTAATTAGACCAGCTATCAGATCAAGAACAGATTGGCTGCAGACAAATTCCTGAAGTTTCCTTCTTCCGAGACTCGATTTCACCTTCATTCTTGGAAGTTCTTTTTCAGTCTACATCAATATAAAATCCTGGGTAGAATCCTTTCTTTAGCCCTCTTAAAGTATGCTCTTGTTCTGGTGTCTTTTAGACTCTGTGGTGAAAATCCATGATGCTCTCTCTACATTGAATGCATTATTTTTTTTACTAGTTAACTTTAAGACTTTTGTGTGTGTGTGGTTTCAGATATTTAGTTATGAAGTGTCTAGGAACTTTATAAAATCATTATTTTGCTTGGGAATGGCTGAGTATCTTAAATCTATACACACAGGTTTTTCAGTAAATTTGTCAAGTTTTCGCCCTTTATTTCTTCAAGTACCTTTTCTTCTCAATTTTTTTCTTAGTCTTGGGTTCTAATTGTATGCCTATTTGACCTTGACCTTTTGGTAGTCTTATTATTAGTCAGGGTTCACCAGAGAAACGGAACAATAGGATCTGTCTAATCTAGTCTATCTATAATCAATCAATCAATCTGTCTGTCTGTCTATCTATCGTTTGTCTGAGAGAACAGCTTAAGGGAGGAAGGTCCACCTGGATCACAGTTTGGAGGTCTCGGCTCCTGGTAGCCATCTCCATGGCAGCTCAGCCTGTGGTGAAGTAGCATGTCATCATGGAATGCCATGGAATGGATAGTTCTTCAACTCTTAGCGAGGAAGCAGAGCTGTAACAGGAAGGGGTCAGAGCGAAAGACCGCTGTCACATCACCAGATACCTTCTTTCTCTACAGAGGCCTCACCTCTACCACCTTCCGATCATCCATGTGAACTCTGAATCCATCAGTGAATTGAACCATTGATTAGGTCCAAGCCCTGGTGAACTTTGGGAAAATCCACAGACATACCCTGAAGGGTGCTTTGCTGGTTTCCTCGGTGATATCACCTAGTATCTGACAATGGTGATTAACCCTCACTCCAGGGCAGACACTGAAAGGACTTTGAATCCATGCCCCAAAAACCACGAGCCACACCTAGAAGCCATGCCAGGAAGCAGAATATGAATGTCAGCTTAATAGGGTGCTCCTGGGCAGCTTTGCTCTTCTGCAGTGCTGTAATCAAACCCAAGGGCTTGGCACATAATAGACACTCTACCACCTGGCTACACTTCCCACCCATCAAACAGGAAGCAAATTTGCCCGTCTATACTTTTGTTCTCTGTGGTGTCTTGGTGGTTTGAACGGATCACAGTTTGGAGGATCCAATTGGCCAGGGTGATTTTTGCATTCTTCCAACTTGAATACTTTTCTTTTCCATAACACACCTCCACAGGCACACTCAGAAATACTCCAGCAGGCCTGCTGGAGGATGCATTTTTCTTAGGAGCGTGGCTGGTGCCTGTGAGTTTGTTGCCAAAACATAGAGGAGTGCTGTGATATTCACAAAGTACCTGTTAGAAAATAATAAGAAGCCGCTTAGTTTTCAGTATTTCTATCAAAGGAAAAGAAGCCTACTGTCTTTGTGTCAGAGGTTAGGACTGGCTGGCTATTTTTGTTTGCATTTTCTGCCTCAAACAGAACAGTAAAAAGAGTCAAAATATTTCCTACCCATTCGGAGCAGTCTCTTGCTCACATTGGAGAAGTTGGGTGTCCGGGTTGAAGACATCCACACCCTTTCCACCTGGCCCGTAGGCTTGGCTTCTGGGGCTCTGGTCTCTTTTGTCTCACTTCATGAATAATAATGACAGGGATGCAGCAGAGGTAATGGGGTTGGGTGGGCAGTGGGTTTGATCCAAGCTCTGTCCTGGGAAGAGACAGACTCTTCAGCCCTGGCAGGTCATAGAATGGAGTCTAGGGCAACATGGTGGCTTCCATTTTCTACTTAGTTAATTCTATTTATTTTCTACAGATGAACTCATTCTTAAGAAAAGATTATGATTGAAAATAATGACAAAACGTGCATATAACTGGCCCTTGACAAGTAAAGTTTTCTTTTATCAGTAATTTTTGGATGGAGAGAACCCTTTGCTGCTAGCATTTTAAGGACATTTTGTAGGAAGACCTTTCATGATATCAAGCCATCCATTTCGCTTCCTGTGACAGGCCCCTAGGCCTCAGCGCAGCTGACTCTATGGTAGAAGTGCCACTCCGGCTGTGAAAGTCAGCATGGAAACAGCACCACCTGACAAAATGAGAACTGTCCAAGTCCATAGTGCTGGGAAAGTCTCTAAATACACTAAACTTGCTTTTTGGCTTCTGTGGTTCTGCTCCTGAGGATTCCAAATACCCAGTGTATTTTCAGGCTGCCTAATAAAATCTTTCTATCGGCATAAACCCATGTCCAAGCTCTCTTCTAGAACTCGTGGATACCCCAAAACACTTGATCTAAAAGTCTGCAATGCGGTGAACATAAACCGCACTATCGTCAAGTCTCATGGGAAATGTTCTGTGTTTATAAACACTGTGTTCGACAGAAATACCATGAAAGATTTAGCAGGCAGAGGGAGTTCAGGGCTTCCTTAACACTGGAAGCTGGAGGGGCTTCCTCAAATCACCTTTTCTCTTCACTTCGGAAGTCTCCATGGCCTCAGCATGCAGACATCTTTCCTATGCTCCTGCAGGTGTTTTGTCTTTGTTCCCTGCTGGGTCAGCACTACTGTTGGGTTTTCATTCACTGACCCCTGTTTCTTTCTTCTTTCTGTCTTCCTTCATTCCTTTTTGTTTTTTTTTGTTTTTTTTTGTTTGTTTGTTTGTTTTTTTTTTTTTTTGCTTTTTATTTTTTGGTTTTGGAGACAGGGTTTCTCTGTGTAGTCTGGCTGTCCTGGAACTAGCTCGGTAGACCAGACTGGTCTTGAACTCAGAGATCTACCTGTCTCCGCCTCTGAAGTGCTGGAAATGAAAGGCATGCTCCATCACTGCCTGGCAACTGACCACTGTTTCTTATTCCAATCCTTAAGATCCCCTCTCTTTTGTCCTAAACCCTCTCCATCTGCCAATTTAACTTTTCCACCTAGCTGATGTTCCTCCTGAATGACTTTGAATGGAATGGATGGATGATGAGATTTAAATATGGGCTGAGACTCATGCAGAAATGTCACCTGCACTGTGAGACATTAACCAGACAGAACGTTAATTTGACATATTTATGAGGTGAATAGGACTGAAATCTTCAGGGCAGAGCGTCCACGATTAAGTACAGATGACTTTATAGAAGTAAAAGAGGCCTAAACACTTACATGGATCCCTGCCTCTCACCAAGATGTCCTGCCCTGGTTTGGAACTCTGCCAGCAGGGAGACCATTACCAGATTTAGTCTCCTGACTTTGGGTCCAAACAACCCTCTTTCCTGTACAATATACCCAGTCTGTGGCATTATGTTTTCAGCAACAGAAAACAGATTAGGGCAATGAATAACATTTAAATCTTTTAAGTGATAACTTTTTCTCGTCCCATCCCACGCCCTGGACTCTATGCTACTGCGTACCCTGTAGGTGTTCTTGTAGGATCATCGCCTTACTCGAAGTGTTAAAACACTCTCGATACTCCTCATTCATGGTGATTTTATTCTTGTGATGCCCACATATCTTTTTTTCTCCATTTCCTTGGCCACCACCCAGTCCAGGCCCTCAACCCATTCCCTGGTGCCTGGTTTCCTGTGTGCCCCTTGTCTCTTGTCCCTAATTCTTGACTAAAGATGTTTATCCAACACACATGCTGCTACCCTTCCTTAATTGTTCCTTTTTCTTTAGCAAGTTGTGTTTTAGGAACCCAGAAATTAGAAAATGAAGGTCCTGGGCTCTGAAGGCCCTCGTGGACAGATGACAATCAGATCTGAGATGACCAACTTGGCTGCCATCCCTGCCCAGATCCAACACTCCCAGTCAGTCCACCCCAAAATCTGGGTATTGCAATGCCACTTCAATGAACACATATTCAAAGGAGAGGTAGGACATATAGCAGAGGGATGCAGAACTAGAGATGCCATGGCAGTGGCGGGTGTGGAAGAAGGATGCAATGAACAGTGAGCATGGCTTTGATGAGCAGGGCCCATATGGTAGCACACAGCAGCCTGGAGCTAGCACAGGCTCTGCCCCAGAACATGCTGTCCAGCCACTCAGTCGCCCTGACTCAGAACATTAGAAGGATGTCCAAGACGGAGAATGGTCCATTTCTGGACTGAACCTCCTTGAAAGCCCTCCCCAGTCTGTAGTGCCCAGGAGGCCAGGTTGGTATTCAAGATCCACACAGAAGCCCATGGTCCCTACTGTCATCCTAAGAAGTGTTGATGCCCAGAATCTATGTGGATGGTCATAGTCTGTGCATCAAAGGCCATGGTGAGGTCCGTGGCCAACATTGCAGTTAGAGGTCAAGTTGAAGTCCGTGGTCCTGCTATGGTCAGGGGCCATGTTAATGTACATGGCCAGTGTTGTCACCAAGGTCAGATGTATGTCCCTGGTCCGTGTTCCTGCCAAGGGCCACGATGGTGTCCACGGTTTGTGCTGCAACTGGAGTCCATGTGAATGTCCACACTTTGTGTTCCAGCTGGAGGCCATGGTCATGATGTCTGTGGTCATGTTATCACCCGAGGCCACGTTGATGTTCATAGTCCGTCATGCGCCCATGTTTGAGAATATGGTCTGTGTTGCTTCCAGAGGCCGTGTTGCTGTCCATGGTTCAGGCAACCACTGAAGGCCGAGTGGATGGCCGTGGTGTGAGCTGACAGATGAAGCTGTGTTGAAGATGTCCGTGGTGTGAGCTGACAGCTGAAGCTGTGTTGAAGATGTCCGTGGTGTGAGCTGACAGCTGAAGCTGTGTTGAAGATGTCCGTGGTGTGAGCTGACAGCTGAAGCTGTGTTGAAGATGTCCGTGGTGTGTGCTGCTGTCAGGGACCATGTTGACGTGTGTGGCCTGGGCTGCCGCCTTAGACCATGTTGATGTCCGCAGGTGTGCGGTAGCCAGAACTCCCGTGGAAATCCATGGTCCACGCCACTCCTCATTATAAAGAGCAAGGAAGCTTCTTTGGCAGTGGTCGATGCCTACAGACTCACAGTTGAGAAAGACAGACAGGGATGGCTTCTGTGACTTTTCTCCCCCCACCCCCACTGCGAGAAGAAACAGCCTAGACAGGAAGCCATAGAAGATACTCTTTAAAATTGTGCTAAAGATGCTGAGGTGTAGTTAGTTCTTCACAGTTGATGACGTCTGGCAGGGGTGGGGTGGGGAAGGATTCAGTTTTCTTTAAGGGTCTGGGGACTGGGAGTTGGACCATGTTCTGATGAGTATACGAGCACCACAAATTGGACTTGTTTTTTTTTTTCTTCTTTTGTTTTGGGAGAGTTCACAAAAGTAGAGGGTGAGCCTGGGAGGATGGAGAAGGGAATGTGATTAGGGTGCATCATGTGAAATTTCCAAATCATCCATAAAAATATTATACTGAAAAAGAAAAAGAAAATGAAGGCTCAGGCTCACCCAGCTCATTACCCGTTCCCAGTGTCAGAGCCAGAACCCTCAGAAGCGCTCAGTATCTGCTTCGTAGACGCTCAGCTCCACATCAGAGTAAGTTTTCTCCTCCTTTATTCCCCAGGGCCTATTTTCTTGCCTGAAGTTCACAGTCAAGCAGAAATAAAAGCAACAGCCCACCTCAGTTCTGGACAAGGATTTTCTTCTTGGTAGAAAACATCAGGGCCAGACTTTCACTTCCAAACAAGACAGGGGAAGCGTTGGGAGAGGAGTCAGCCTGGAAGGCCGGCCAGGGAGGAGCATGAGGCATGAAGGTGGGAGGAGAACGGGGTGCTGTCCCAGAGCATGAAGGAGGGAGGGGACATTAGTTTCGGGACCTGGTTGCAGTGGGGTCAGTCTGTGATGGTGGAAGAAGACAACAGAGCAGGGGAGTTCATGTCCGGGCAGGCCAGGGAACAGTGCCCGGGATGCTACCCTGAGCTGACTGGCTTCTCTTCCTCCTTCAAGCCTGAAATGGGGTGGAGTGCAGCCAAGGTCCGGCCCACTTCTCCAGGGTCAGTCTCTCCCTCAGTTTTCTACTGAGGTGTGCCTCAGTCTTCAGGCGGACTCTGAATCCAGTCAGGTTAACAACGAAAATAAAATCTCACAGTCACTCTGCTTTTCTTCTTGTTTATTTTTAGTAACAGGCCGCATGAGAATTACCAGAAATCACATTGCCAACTTGCTTTTTAAAAATGTGTCCGGACGAAGCATTTGCAGTTTCCAACCCTGACTTTAGGAAGCGGGTCAGCATATGCTCTGTAACCCATTGGAGCACCTTCCAAACCTGCCTTGCTCTGAGCTGAGAAAACAGCCCAGCTGGTGGGAGCCTGGAAGGCAAACTCAGGTAGGCCGGATTCTCACTGGGATGGGGATAAATCCCTGCCCTTTCCTGGGCCAAGCAAACTCTTCATGTCTTCTAAAGGGTTAAGATGGTAAGTTTTGTATTTTGTCACAATTTTGAGAACAGTAATACCAGAGGAGAAGTTTTACTTCCAGATTTCCCACGCAGAGGTGCATAAAATCTTCTAGAATGTCAGCATAACAAAGAGCCTTGGGGTCACCTAGACACACGTGTTATGGAACACTCACTTCCTAGCCCTTCCTCAGCTTTCAAAAGATTTAAGCCAACTTAAAAGCTGTATAAAAACAAAGACAGTATAAAACAAGAGTAGTCGGTAAGAGCCTTTAAAAAGACGATGGAAGCAGGGCCGTGGATTCCCAGCGCTTCTACCTGAGTTAGGAGACAGGGAAGGGGCCTGAAACGTGTGGGTCAGTTTATGTAAAACAGGATAAATAGACAGACAGCAGAAGAAAGCCCTCACCCCAGGATGAGGTGGGAGGAAAGGACCAATTCCTCAAGGTTTTCCTCTGAGGGCAGAGCAGGCCTACCTTTTCCTCCTCCTCCTTCCTCCCTCACCTCTCTTTCTCTCTCAGATTTTTTTTTTAAACCAAGAGAAATGATAAATGATAATTTTGAAAAAGACAATGTTTTTGAAGTAATTATTTTATAGCTTTAAAATATTTTTAAAAGATGATTTTCAGAATAGGGCGTAATCACTTATGTCTAAATGCAGATGTGAAAATGAAAATCTATTCAGGGTGTTATTAATAAGGAAGCTGGCAAGGGTCCTACAATCAGTGGAGTGGAGAGGCTGAGGCTATTGATAGTTGAGGAACACTGATGACGTGAACACGGGTGGAAGCCGGCCCCGCTAAAGAAGGAAGTCAGGGAACCCTGGAGACAACACAGACCCTGTGTGGCCATGGGCAAAAACTTGTTTTCTGCCAGTAATTTAGTTCTTTCAGTCATAAAATGGCTTCCATGGAACTTGAATAGGGGGAGTCTAGGCAATATGTTTCCAATAACGCACAAATTTTTCTCTATAGCTGAAGCTGGCTGAGATGAAGCTAACAAAAACAACAACAACAAAACGATACCAGCTTGGGATAGGATGAACAATGTTCTCTCCCCAGGATCTGGAAGGTCCATGCCCAATGCTCGGATTCAGGGGTTATTTGACTCAGAATCCACCCGGGAGGCCGGTTTGAAGTCTGACTCCTGAATATTATTTACCTCCTACTCCCAGAGCCTCCTGTATGTACGGTGACCTTTTTCTGGTATTTTTGTTATTACTTCGGTGTAGAAACATTTTTTTCAGCCACTCAAATTTTATCATTTTGCATATTTTCATCTATTTACACAATTTATTCTTTTCAGTTTTTTTTTTTTTTAAATAAAGATGGTGAACCAAATGTGTCTTTGACACCCAGTGACACAGCGTGAGTTACTGCACCGGGGAATCTCTAGAGATCGTGAGACCTTCTGTGGCACCAACCTATTGGAAGAAAAGACATGAAATTTAAAGCTGCCTTTAAAACTGACCGCAGCTCTCTTTATGGGTCTCAAGAGAGGTTGTAAATTAGAAGACCAAGTGGCTTTTCCTTGTTTGAAACCAGGTGAGGCCATGGATCGCTGCCCATTCTGAACCCTGTCTGACGTTACATAGCAAAAAGAATTGTGACAGCCCAAGTCCAGAAACTCAAGGGGGAATTTTTAATTACTTTTCAAATTACCGGAAGAGCAATTAAACTCTACAGGTGAATAAAGCAGTTTTTGTTTATAGTCAAAGAAATTTGTGACTCTGGGGGCTACTCTCCCCTTTGAAAAATGTCATTCTTGCCTGTAGGAAGAGACTCCGCCCCGCCCAGCCCTCCTCCCCCAGCCCCCGACTCCCAGAACCTTTAAAGATGTATATTCAAAAGGGGGCCAGCCTTGGATTCTCTCAGGTAAACGGACTGTCAGAAGAAAACTTATCAGCCTGTGCCATTCACACCACTGCCAATAGGTGGCGCCATTGAATCCTAGAAATCCATTCTGCTAGTACCTTTCCATTCTTGTCCTGCTGCAGATCCCTTTTTGATGTTTTTTTTTTTTTTTTTTTTTTTTTTTTGGGATTGATTGAAGAACAAAAATTAATCCTGAAATTCTATTACCAAATGTTATGCTATAATAGGCCATAGTTCACAGGAGAAGCTTAAGCATCGACTTGCTGCTACCTGGCTCTCCTCAGTCTGGACGGTGCCAACAGGGTTGACACACCAGGTGCTCTTAGGACTTGTACCTAAATCCCAAGAGCTCTGGCACACTGGGATGCTTGTTGTGGAGCGTGTATCCTCTTGCACCATCGCTTCTTTCTGTTTTAGAGAATATGTCCAGGAGCAGCCACGCCGGCCTATAGCCCCTTCGCAGAAGCCCCCTCAGCCTGTCTCACGTCTAGATTCCGTCTGCTGTCTCCACCCTACTTATTGCAAACATTGAGTTGACTGCACACATCGTCTCTGCTTCCTTGCCTCCATGTTCTTCCCAATCAGTCTTTTTGACCACGAATTCCCTGCAAATATTGAATGCCAGAGCCTGGGCTCAGCCCGCTGCCCTTATCCTCCTGGTTTGTAACTAACGCCTTCTTTCAGGGCGAAGCACACTCCTATCCTCCTGGTTTGTAACTAATGCCTTCTTTCAGGGCGAAGCACTCTCTTATCCTCCTGGTTTGTAACTAACGCCTTCTTTCAGGGCAAAGCACTCTCCTATCCTCCTGGTTTGTAACTAACGCCTTCTTTCAGGGCGAAGTACTCTCCTATCCTCCTGGTTTGTAACTAACGCCTTCTTTCAGGGCGAAGCACTCCCTTATCCTCCTGGTTTGTAACTAATGCCTTCTTCCAGGGCGAAGCACTCTCATCTTCCAGCTGCACTATTCTGATTTGACCTCTGGCCTCCCTGGCCTTTTAGTTTGGGGTGAATCCCCTCACATCCGTGAACTGCTGGCAGTCAGCATCCTCTCTAGGCGTGTCCACCCCGGCTGTGGTTAGCTTTGTCAAACTGATACACTCTAGAGTCACCAAAGACAGTCTCCATGAGGGAATTGTCCGCATTAGCCTGTGGGGATGTCTGTGGGGGAGGAGCTTTTCTTGACTGAAGACACAGCCCACTGTGGGCGGCAACATTCCCTAGGGAGGCGAGCAAATCGTCGCGTCTGCATCCATTTCCCTCTGCTTTTGATGTGGGTGTGGTGTGACCAATGGCCTCAACTTCCTGCCACTGTGGCATCACTGCAGGGAGGCCCTGTAACCTGGAACTCTGGAACTGTGAGCTGAAGTAACCCCTTCTCCCCTAAGTCATGTTTCGTCAGGATATTTTATCACAGCAACAGGAATGAAACTAGAACAATTCTCAAAGCAACTTTCTACAGCCCTTCGACCTTCCACACTATCTACATACACTGACTCCCAATTTGATTTCCGACCCCCCCCCACCTTTTCCCTTCAGTCCAGCCTCCATACAGCTACCACTGACATCTCTGCTTGCTCATCAAAGAGGTGTCTCAACCGTCACACGTCAGCACCCTGGTTCTTAGTATTCTCTTCACGCCTCACTCAACTGTGACCCATGTTGGACTGGCAGTTTTAATTCACCCAGTTGCTCAGACCAGAACCCGAGGAACCATCACAGAGTTGTTTCTCTCAGAATCACCCAGAAATCGAGTCTATTGGCTCCAGCTCAGCCTTCTGAGTGCTGGGGATCACATCCAAATGTGTCATTAACAGAATATCTCTCCAGCTCCATGATCACACCTTATATTACTATCATTTTCTTGGCTATAATGAAACATCATAATCAGGCTAGTTATAAAGAAAATGATCTCTTTATCCAAAATGCAAGCAGCACAGCATGGTGGTACACTTTCTGGACTGGGTCCCCTCAGTGCCTAATGCCATGATCTGAGGCAACTGCGGGAATGTGGGAGGGAAGAAGCACTCACCCTTTGGAACAAAAAGCTAGAGAGACTGGGAGGGTCCAGCGGGCTATAGTAAAAGCCTCTTTAAAGAACTGCCCAGAGTCCCAGGAGAAATATCCAATTCCTTCTAAGTTGTGCCCCCTGTTGAGACAAGGGCCTCCCACTAGACCCTACCTCCCCAAACCTCCACCTCAGGGACCGAGTCCTGATGCGTGAACTGTGGGGAACAAGCCACATCTAAACCACAGCGTACGTCCACAGCTCACATCAGCAAGATGCTAACCACTGAGGCTGGCCCACTGCTTTGACTCTGGACCACCCTTTGCAACCTATTCTTCACATGCTAGACAAGGTAGACTTTTACTCAAGTAACTCAGATCAAGTCCCCCTGCTCGAATCACTCTGTTGACTACACTTCTGCATCCTACAGATGCTATCCAAATGACTCTCTAAAGCCTGCCCAGCCTTACAAACCTACTTCTCCATGACTTCGCCTACTTTAATCTCCTCAGCACTTTAACCCATCCATGCTCCTCCACTTCTTTCAATGCCCCCGCCCCCACCCTGGGCTTCTCCTCACTTCTGGGCCTGGCATACAGAAGGCTTCACTCTGCTTTATTTTCTTTATTGTCACCACCACCTCCTGACATTAGGTCATCAACGTAGTTATGATTTGGTTTGTGTTCTGCTGCAAACGCAAGTCCCACTGGGGCAGTGAGTTTCTGTGGGTATAGTCCCCCTAGTGCTCCGATGACAGCTGGGATCTGATGGCCCCCACACTGCCTGTGTACTGAATGAGAGAAAGAAAGGGGAGGGAGGGTCTCTTTTGAAGACAGGGACAGATCACTGGAGCAGAATTTAAGACTTTGTCACAACATTTTGACCTGTGTTGGTGTTTCAGAGTGTTAAATTGTGTAATATGTGCTAGTAACCAAACTTGTTCTTGGGTCTCTATAGCCAGTCACTTCCATGTGTTTCCTCTCGAGATTTGGCTCTTAAATGTTTACCAGGTTGCCCACAGGCTGAAGCCCTGGTCCCCAGTCTGTAGCACCCCTGGGAATGGTGGGACCTTTAGAAGGCGGGGCCCAGGGGGAGGATGGCAGGTGACGGAGAGCTTGCCCTTAGAGGGAACATTAGAACCACGGCCCCTCCCCTTTCTCTCTCTTTGTTTCTTGGGCACCATGAGATGAAGAGCTTTGCTTTGTCACAGATTCCCACACCCTGTGCCGGGCTGTGCTGCCACAGACCCCAAAGTCGCAGGGTCAAGTCACCATGGATTGGTGACCTGGAAGCCATGAGCTCAAGCCTCTCCTCCTTAATTCATTTTGTCACAGCCTTAGTTACGGCTTGTTCCTGCGGAAGAGGAGTGGCCTGGAGTGAGGGTGGTCTCCAGCCTTTTACATTGTGCGCTAATAATCACATCTGTTAAATGAATATGTATAGTCATGTTTTTCTTTGGGCTGCCAGTTCATATATAATGACACAGAGACTTATTATTTATGAAAGCTTGGCCTTAGCTTAACCTTGTCCCACTAGTTCTTATAACTTAAATTAACCTGTGTTTTATTTTTAAATCTATGTTTTGCCTTGTGGCTTTTTACCTTTATTTCACTCTGTATGATTCTGTATGTCTGACTCCCACCGTGTCTTGTTGGCATCTCCTCCACTCCTCCATTATCTCTTCCTCCTTCATCTCTTTGACTGGAAGTCCCACCTAGACCTCCTGTCTAGCTGTTGGCTCTTCAGTTCTTTATTAAACCCATCACAGCAACATCTTCACACAGCGTACAAATATTATACAATAGTTCTCCCCTTTCTGAAGTAAATTGGTGCTGCAGGGAGCAGATGTGTCTCATTGCCATGAAAAGTCTTATGTTATCAACACATCTTAAATCCCATATTCTGTAGGTCTTTGAAGTTTTTCAAGACCATCTGTTTATTTAAAATATATTTCTGTTTGACCTTGAAAACATACCTAAGATGACCGTAAGTTTGATTGTTATAGATAATTAACTACTAACCAATGTTATTTATCATCCTAAGTAGTTTTCAAGGACTAAAACTTTACATTACATTTTTAAATGAGCTACATAGGTACAGTACCTTAAATAAGAGTAGAAACCTTGTCATCTCCCTCTTCTTTTGAGGTCACACTTACTGCAGTTGGTCTTCCTGGAGCAATGGTTAGGATATAATCCTTAAAGAAGACTTGCTCCATTTTAGCGAAAAATCTGAGAAAGACCTTGTCCTAAAGTTAACTTTTGACCATGATGTCTGGGGTGTAAGGAGACTGAAGATGCTCCTGGAACCCACAGTTCCACTGAGCCGTGTGTACACCAGCTGCCCTCACCTCCTCTGAGCCGTGTGTGCACCCACTGTCCTCACTTCCGCTGAGCCCTGTGTGCACCCACCGCCCTCACTTCCGCTGAGCCGTGTGTGCACCCACTGCCCTCACTTCCGCTGAGCCCTGTGTGCACCCACTGCCCTCACTTCCGCTGAGCCCTGTGTGCACCCACCGCCCTCACTTCTGCTGAGCCCTGTGTGCACCAGCTGCCCTCACTTCCGCTGAGCCGTGTGTGCACCAGCTGCCCTCACTTCCGCTGAGCCGTGTGTGCACCAGCTGCCCTCACTTCCGCTGAGCCCTGTGTGCACCCACCGCCCTCACTTCTGCTGAGCCCTGTGTGCACCAGCTGCTCTCACTGCCCTCACTTCCACTGAGCCTTGTGTGCACCAGCTGCCCTCACCTCCTCTGAGCCGTGTGTGCACCCACTGTCCTCACTTCCGCTGAGCCCTGTGTGCACCAGCTGCCCTCACTTCCGCTGAGCCCTGTGTGCACCCACTGCCCTCACTTCCGCTGAGCCCTGTGTGCACCAGCTGCCCTCACCTCCTCTGAGCCGTGTGTGCACCCACTGTCCTCACTTCCGCTGAGCCCTGTGTGCACCAGCTGCCCTCACTTCCGCTGAGCCCTGTGTGCACCCACTGCCCTCACTTCCGCTGAGCCCTGTGTGCACCAGCTGCCCTCACCTCCTCTGAGCCGTGTGTGCACCCACTGTCCTCACTTCCGCTGAGCCCTGTGTGCACCAGCTGCCCTCACTTCCGCTGAGCCCTGTGTGCACCCACTGCCCTCACTTCCGCTGAGCCCTGTGTGCACCAGCTGCCCTCACCTCCTCTGAGCCCTGTGTGCACCCACTGCCCTCACTTCCGCTGAGCCCTGTGTGCACCAGCTGCCCTCACTTCCGCTGAGCCCTGTGTGCACCCACTGCCCTCACTTCCGCTGAGCCCTGTGTGCACCAGCTGCCCTCACCTCCTCTGAGCCCTGTGTGCACCCACTGCCCTCACTTCCGCTGAGCCCTGTGTGCACCAGCTGCCCTCACCTCCTCTGAGCCCTGTGTGCACCAGCTGCCCTCACCTCCTCTGAGCCCTGTGTGCACCAGCTGCCTTCAACATAATCTTTGACAGAGGAGGAAACAGATCAGGCAGATTTCACCACTGGAAGAATCTCTGCCTAGTTTGCCCAGTTGCTACACCGAGCCTGTTGGCACCTTGTCATTATTTTCTCCACAACTATTAACTAACTCATTCCCCATACACCTGGTTCTTCACAGAATCTTCTCTCTCTGTTGCCACTCACCCCACTAACTGACGTAATTGTTAGCTGCCAGCTTGATCTGCCCATGGGGATGCTCTAGCTATACACCTGTAGCCAGAGCCTTGTGGTCTACAGCTTCTTGTCACACGGCACAGCACCGCCCCTGCTGCCCCAGGCAGTTAAACCTCAGCTGTCTTCCTCAATGTTTTAGCTGTACCAGCTGATATTTTATGGCCACTGCTGACCCATTCCATAAGAGCAGGCAGCCTGAGCTTCCTCAGACCCCTGGTTTCACTCTGCACTTCTTCAAGGCCACTGGAGGACATTTGAATGTCACTCTTCCAGGCATGGACAGGTTCCCTGTAGTTGGCAGCAGGTCACAGAGCAGGGCAGGGAGCTGCTGCTGTTGAATTCCCCCTTGGACTTAGATACATTCACGTGTGTGTGTGTGTGTGTGTGTGTGTGTGTGTGTGTGTGTGATAGTTCCTCCAAGGACCAGTCACTCTCCAGTGACTGGAAGCTGTGCGCGTCTTCTTGAAAGAGACCTTCCCCTCTAAGGAAGGTACAAGGAATGAACACAGAGACAGTGATGTGCAAGCTGGCAACACAGCAGGGTGCTTCTCTCTTTTACCCCCGGGGTCCCTGGGGGTTCAGCTTTGAGGACCTTGCCCTTGGACTCTTTGTTTTGGGATGGTATCTGGAGTAGAGAGCCTATGTGCAGCAATAGAGGGGCAGTCTGTGCTGTGGCCCCTCGGCGGGACAGTTTGTTATCTTTTTTATCCATTTATAAAGTTGTTCCTTCCTCATGAAGTCTGATTGCCCTGTGTTGTAATATAATAAACTTGCTAGGCTAAAGGAACTGGGATGTGAATGGTACACTTGAGAACAGTGTACTATGCCCAGAAGAGGTGAAGGAAGGGAGAGTTGGGAGAAATGCTTTTGGTGGCAGACTTGGAAACCACACACAGTCTTGCAGATCTGATACCTGGAAAGTGGCAGTAAAAATATCACCTGGGGTCCAGGGTGAGTAACAAAAATGGTGACCGGGGAAAGTTAAGTGTCCTCCTGTGAGACAGTGGAGGTCTTGGCACCAGTGTCACAGGTTTCTTTGAGGCTGCTGGCATAATAATGAAGGAGCAAGGAAGGTACTGTGCATGAACCAATTAGGTGTGTGTGTGGGGGGGGTCCCACAGCTTATAAGTTGCTCCCGGATGCTGCTGGAACCAGAAGACTCTTGTAGGGTTAAGAAGAGAGTCAGAGGTCCTATACTTCTGCAGAGTCTAGCTTCAGCAGGAGGAAGGTGTTTGGGTGTGGTCACTGTGGCCAGTGCTATGCCCAAGACTCGGATTTATTATATCACAAGAGCACTTAGTGACCCTTATTGATGCCAAGCAAAAGAGCACGGCTGCTTCTCCTCATCTCTTCTGGGACAGTTCTGAGCTGTCCATTTGGTCCTCTTTCCTATGTCCAGGGCTCCTTAGTGGTGTAAATAAAAAAGACCACAAATGATCTTGATACACAAACACATTAATCACCAGGGATCTATACAGTAAACCATGGCACAGTAGAAACAATACGATCCAAGATGCCACTGTCCCCATACTCTCCGGAGAGAAGAAAGGAAGGGGTAGCAATTGTTGTGCTTGAAGTGCTACGCCTTGCTCATGTGACAACATCCACTTGTACCTCCAGCCCATTCTCCGAGAGCAGCGCAGTGCACATATCTGAACTTTCCTCACAGCAGCCTGTGAAGTGCCCCACAATATCAGGCGTGCTCCCCCAAAGGTGCCCACATCCTAACCCTCAGAATCCATGGTATGTTACCTTAAATGGGAAGATGGACTTTGCAGATAGGATTAAGCTAAGGACCATGGGATAGAAGTTCCTGGATTTGGGTGGGAGGCGGAGTAGTAACGGCCAGAGAAGGGCGTGCAGCTAAGATGCAGTCTGTAAGACATGATGGGAGGAAGAAGTGAGTGCCCCTGAAGGTTCAAGGGGAGCTCTAGTCAAGCAATGCTCATAGCCTCTCCACGCCCGAGAACATAAGGAAATGCAAAGGAACACAGCATCTTTAATTCAGCCCCACTGGCTTCCAGAGCTCAAAAATAATGCTTAGTCACTCCAAGCCACCACACGTGGCAATTTGTTGGAATATCAACAAGGAATGTATACAGTTATTGCTGTCTTCCTTTTTATGGACAAGACACTAAAGGCTGCCAGTTCCTTGTAAGCCACAATTACACCTGTGACTAAAGCCTGCATTTCTCCCTACATCCCGTTTCTGCTTCTTTGAAATGTTTCTAACTATTGTCCTTACTCAAACCCTCAGACACTTGACTGCCACAATGGCCTTAGAAAGAACCACTAACTGCAGACTCGGACCATCTCTGCTTGGATGGTCACTTGATGAGAGAAAAGAGGTATCAGTAGACCGTGACCTATCCGTTTTATTCTTAAAAAGTAAGTTGAAAATGATCCAGATGTCTGTCAGATGGGTAAATTTGTTTCATGCAGCGGAATGCCAACTCAGCAATAAAAGCAAACAAATTCCAAAGAGAGAAGAATGGCCGAGACATACAGCAAGATGGGTTGTTTTCATAATCACTGTGTTGGATGAGAGAAAAACTCAACAGCCTGCCTTCTGCATGGTTCCCTTTTGGGGCATTACTAGAGTGGGAAGAACTCATCTTCAGCGATGGGAAGCTGACCGGGATGACTAGAATCAAGCCCCAGAGAACTTCCTAAATGATGCAAATGCTCCGTGTCTTGAAACAGTTGATGATTCTGTGGGGAGATACACTGTCAAAAGCTCATCAAACATTTTTGCTTAAGTCTTTCTTATATAATTTATTTGCTTCATTTTGACAAGAGACGTAAGAGTTGAAAATCAGAGGAAGAAAAACAGCACTGGGCTTCACGGAGTGAGTGGAGTGGTGGAGAGGGAGGCAGGAAGCCAGAGGCTTCCCTCCACTCTCAGTTCCTACCCTGACTTAGCCATATCCATGGCCTTGCGGATGCGCTTCACCTCCCTGGGTTCCTGCGTCCTCAGCTGCAAAGCAAATGAACTGAATTAGCCGATCTCAGAGTTTCCCCTCGCCGTAAAATTCCATTAGCTAGCATCTGAAGTGGTAAATCAAATAACCCCACAAGCTCCTAGTTGATACGGCCTTGCTTTTCCAGCGCTCATTGATTGTAATTCAATTCAGTCCACACTGGTACCCCGGGAGCAGCAGCATTCTCAAAGATTACATTTTCTTATAGAAAACTTGGTTCTTTGTCAGACGGTTTTTAGGAACACAGCTCAGAGAGATACACACATGGGCTGCTCATGTTCCTATTGTAGGCATTTGTATATTCATGAAGTCCTGGGGGACTGTTGCCTTTGACCTCAGCTAAGCCACTCACATGATGAGACAGCACCCCAGATTCTGCACTGTCTGCTTTTTTTTTTTCCAGGGCTGTTTAGAGATGAGTTGAGATTTGGCCATATAGACAAAGGGTGCTTTAACTTATAAAATGTGGTGCAAATATACGAGGTGGTTTGTTCTCACTAAGATTTGGGAGAGAGGAATGGCAGGTGTCTGGGAGGGGACCCGATTACAAACAAGAAAATACTCTACAAATAGCTGAGCTGAAAATAAGTGACCCTGGTGGCTAGAGGACAGGAGACAGCTGGACGGAGGTGACCTGAGAGAAAGAGAGGTAACATTGGAATCTATCGCTTCCTGTGGTCTCTCTGCTCATTTTCCCGTGTGCAAGATGACTGACCTTCAGTTTACCAGGCTTGGTTGGAAACAATCACTGAGAGCCTGCTGGAGATGAGGGGGGTACCACAGAGAGTGTCTGGAAAATGTATCAGAAGACGGCAAAGGCCACCATGCTGTTGCTCCACAGTTCCATTGTCAGGACCTAAAACTGCATTAGCTGTGCGCAAGTGCTTTGACAGTATTGCCTGAACTAATCGTTGAATGGACGCACAGAGAGGGGGGCACAAGGTACCAACAGTGTAGCCACCCATTCCCTGGGGGCCAGAGGTGTCCTGACCCATCTTTCTAGTCTTGGGAGCTACTGAGTCATTATCTCTCTTTTCAAAATCCATGTTTTGTTGCTGAGCGGTATTCCATTTCCATTTCATGAAACATGTAAAATTTACCCATTGACAGACATTCGGAACATTTCCATTTTTCTTCTTCTTCTTCTTCTTCTTCTTCTTCTTCTTCTTCTTCTTCTTCTTCTTCTCCTCCTCCTTCTCCTCTTTCTCTTCCTCCTCCTCCTTTTTCTCCCTCCTCCTCCTCCTTCTTTCTTCTTTTTTTAAATACTTATTTATTTATTTATTACATATACAATATTCTGTCTGTGTGTGTATGCCTGCAGGCCAGAAGAGGGCACCAGACCCCTTTACAGATGGTTGTGAACCACCATGTGGTTGCTGGGAATTGAACTCAGGACCTTTGGAAGAGCAGGCAATGCTCTTAACCTCTGAGCCATCTCTCCAGTCCCCTTTTTTCTTCTTTGCTTTTGGTTTTTTGAGACAGGGTTTCTCTGTGTAGCTTTGGAGCCTATCCTGGAACTTACTCTGTAGAGCAAACTGGTTTTGAACTCACAGAGATCCGCCAGCCTCTGCTTCTCAAGTGCTGGGATTCAAGGTGTGCACCACCACCACCTGGTCCAATTTAGTTTTTAAGACTAAAGCCGGTAGGAGCATGCTAATATGGATCTTTTCATGTAGATATAGTTCATTCCTCTTGGATAAATTCTTATATGTTGAGTTTCTGGATAGTATAGTAGATTTGCATTCAATTTTATAAGAAACTGTCAGCCAGATTTTCAAAGCAGAGCTGCTTTGACATCCACTTAGCAATTCATAAGAGTTCTGGTTTCTGTATGTCTTCACCTTGTGCTTTAATCTATGCCTCCCTGGTGATTGATAAGTATGTGTTTTAACGATTTACAAATTCAGCCAGATGAAGAAACACACCAAAGGCAGCACGTTTAGATCCCCAGAAACCTGCAGCATCTTTTCACTGATACCCCAAGTCTGGGAAGCAAGCTCATCCCTTTCCATTCTTCTATGTTTGATCACGAATCCACGAAGCCACATCAACAGTACTCACCAATGCTTTTGTGAACTTCTCTGATGTCTCTATTTCTCTTACTCCAAGCTCAGCTCCCATCTGGACCACAGTAATGCCCTCTTAATTCGTTTCCGTGTGTGTGTGTGTGTGTGTGTGTGTGTGTGTGTGTATTGTGTGTGTGTGTGTGTGTGTGTGTGTGAGAGAGAGAGAGAGAGAGAGAGAGAGAGAGAGAGGTCCTTTAGTTCGAATAACCCAATCTACACATATGTACATTTATGTAGAGAGACATTCTTCTGCCATAAATCATCCAGTTGACATAGAACACTGCTCTTTGACTCTTGATGGCTTGGGGTCTCATATAGCTAAACACACAGTGCTTGAGTTTGTCTGCGGGTTTTGCCAATGTGAGTCTGTCTCTAAAACTTTTTTGGCTCCCTAATGAGTTCTTTTTTTTTTTTTGGCTCCCTAACGAGTCAGGTTTCTTAGCCAGGGCACATTAGGATTCCTCACTCAGGTAAACCCATGGCCCCCAGGTGATGTGGGATTCACCTCTGCCTGTTGTGCATATGTTTTATTACCATTGGTTATTAAAGAAGCTGTTTCGGCCAATGGCTTAGTAGAGTAAATCCAGGATGGAAATCCAAACAGAGGTATAGAGAGAAAGTAGGCAGAGTCAAAGAGATGTCATGTAGCTGCAGAAGGAGAAAGACGCCAGCTGCTAGCTAGCCAGGATCTTTCTGGTAGGCCACAGCCTCATGGTGATTCATAGATTAATAGAAATGCATTAA
The DNA here is from genome assembly GCF_018167655.1 of Microtus oregoni. Lineage (NCBI taxonomy): Eukaryota > Metazoa > Chordata > Mammalia > Rodentia > Cricetidae > Microtus > Microtus oregoni. Next base: position 1,832,684 of record NW_024543874.1, read on the forward strand.
TTTATGGTGTAAGAGTTAGCTAGAAATATGCATAAGATATTGGAATTAATATAGTTTCTGTGTTATTATTTGGGCCTGGGTGGCCAGGAAACGAACGAGCAGTCTCTGCCTACACCAAGGGCCTTACCCAGAGTGTCTTCTGGGATTTTCTGGTTAATTCTGGGACAAACAGAGAAGTGTTTCCTGCCAGGAATGTCTCCACAGGGCAAGAAGTTAAGTGTCCTACCACCTGGCCCCTTCACCTTGAACATTAACACTTTGAGAGAGTCTTAATTCTGCTCCAAATGTCACTGCTGTGTATGACCACCTTTTTCTTGCGTTCTGTTCTGTGGCAGAAGCTGGTTCAGGGTTCTGAGGACTGAGAGGGACGAGCTAACCTGCAGTGACTGCATGCTTTATTGCTACACATCAAGCACACAGAAGGAAGCTTATGGAGACTTTCCTCATGCTGCAGCCCCCAAGCCTGTAGTTAAAATGCAGGTCTCCTCAAGTGTTTGATGCTCAGGTGAAATCAGACTTGATGACCAGATCTGACTCACAGGGTTGGACGTCTCAACCGTGTATTAGTTCATTTTCAGTTTCTGGAACAATAGCAGAGATGGGCAGCCTAGAGTAAGTGGGAATTTGTTGTTTCATGCTTCTAGAAGCTGGGAGGTCTGGGTCTGAGGGTCAAGCACCTCATGAGGGTCTTCTTACCTTGCTAAACATTGCTGGAGGGGCAGGGCAGAAGAGGGGCAAGAAAGAGAGCGGCCTCAAACTCTCCCCCATAATTCCACTCTGGGGATGACTGCGTCACTCCTGGGTCACTCCTGCAAGTGCTGTACTAATTTACTCAGGAAAGCAAAGCCCACAGGACCTAACCTCGCCCCTTTTCATTAGCGCCATTGCACTGCTACACTGGGGATTACTTTCTAATGTGCGTTACCCAGAGAGGGTGAGATGCTCAAGCTCCAGCACTCAATGACAATCGTAAGAATACAGGTCACTATGAGGCGCTGTGAATTGTGGACCCGCAAAGATGCTTCCTGGGTCCTTTCTTAGGGTGTTAGGCTGTGTTCTGGTGAGGGGATGCCAAAATAGCAACCTGGAAAGCTTGGCAACTTTGTAGTCACATAGATGTAAAATTTATGTGACATTTTCCCTATGTGCCCCAGACACGTATAATTCATAAACCATCTCCTTAGACTGACCACACACATCCAGCTAAGTTCAGATAGATGATAAATAGGTTAGCTAGATGGATGATAGGCTGATAAATGGATGGTGGATAGAAAGATAATAGACTGATGAGTGAATGATACATAGACGATAAGTAGGCTGATACATAGATTGATAGACAATAGATCATTAGATGATAATCTCCTAGCAAGTACCATTAGTTCTCTTTCCAGAGGTGTATTTTAATGTGTTGCCAAGGATGTTTGACTGACAGCTCTCTCTCTCTTTCTCTCCTACTCCCTCTCATTCTAAGGAAAGAAAGAAAATGGTCAACTTCTAACCTTTCCTTCCTTTAAGTAATAGATTTGCAATCTGAAAAGTGCCATGACCAGTGGCTGTTGCCCCAAGCCTTGGACATCTTCTACCTCGGTCAGCTCAGGCCCTGCTCAGAGAACATGAGCATGGCTGCTCCCTCTCTCCTCTGCTTCAGACCCATGTTTCTACATCAGGGATGATATAGCCGCTCTTCAGTAAGGTTCTGCAACTAAGTTAACATGGGGCTATCTTCCAAATAGGTCTTAGAGTTCTTTTATAAAGAAGTTAAACAAAATAATATTCCCTGTGGCATCCACCACTATCAGATGAGAATGGGAGAGCTGTATTAGCTCACTGAGGGTAAGTTCTTTCCCAACGGTGCTGAAAGCCTACCACATAGCCACTGTGTACCAAGGGAGAAAAGCCATAGTCCCTGCTGTCAGGGAACACACAGTCCATTGGCAAGTTTAACACAGAATGCACCCGTCCCCAACACCTCTGATGTGGACTCATCCTACTTTTAGAGTCTGAGAACAGGCTCATAAAAGAGGACATAAAAACAGTTCTTTCCCCAGTGGGTGTCTGGAACCAATCTAAAGCGACATTTTGGTCTTCTTCAATATATCTTTAAGTGATAGAGTGGACATGCTGGTTGCTACGGTATAGGAGTGGCTACAGAGAGGATGCAGAGGAGACAGCAATCTAGCTGGGGATGTGGGAGCAGGCTCACAGAGGCATGCAGCCAGGCTGGGTCTGGTTAGTGACAAGACACTTTATCTTGAGGCAATGGACTTGTACATGCTTGAGACCAGGCGAGAAAGAGCAGAGAAGAACGAAGAGCCCCCAGTGAAACACACAATCATAACAAATGGTGACATTTGAGCTGGGCGATGGTGCTCCCAGCACTCGGGAGGCAGAGGCAGGCAGATCTCTGTGAGTTCGAGACCAGCCTGGTCTACAAGAGCTAGTTCCAGGACAGGCTCCAAAGCCACAGAGAAACCCTGTCTCGAAAAACCAAAAAAAAAAAAAAAAAAAAAAACCAAAAAAAAAAAAAACCAAATGGTGACATTTAACAAGCAAAAGCCGAGTGTGAAAGACACAGAGTGTCACCCTGCCAGAGACGCACGGATAGAAAGGGACACAGCTCCCAGTACTTGGCTGTTGGTGAAATGGAAAATAAGAGGAAATGAGCAGTCACCAGTTCTGGAAAAGAGTGTGACTACAGCCTCCCAAAACATCAAAGATCCTGACTTTGACTGCTGTCTTGACAGCAGACTGCTGTCTGCTCCTTAGTCCTCCCCTGGAAAAAAACACCAAAATCAGGGTCTCAGAGTGACACGAGCTAGCTGTTCACAGCAGCGCTAGTCACAGCAGGCAAGAGCGAGAAGCAGCCCACTCGTCTGCTGATGAGCGGTGACTAAGGAAACTGGGTATGTTTATACACGAGACTGCTGCTCCGCCTTTAACATGAGGGCGTTCTGGCACATGCTAGCATGATGGATCTGGAGGACACTGCCTATGTTAATTGAAATAAGCCTGACACAAAAAGATACGTCACGGGTGGTTCCGTTTTTATGATTTTATGATGAGCAGAGGCTTATGGCTCATGATTTTAGATTCTATCTAGGAAGCCCACACTGTAGGGGTTGGTGTCTGACGGGGAGCCCATGCTGTATCGGTCCATGATTGAAGAGAACAGAAAGCGGAAGTTGTCTGGCATCACTTGTTCAAAGTTCTCAGCCTTACAGAAGGGAAAACAGTGGTAACTAGGGCTGAAGATTTGAAGATCAAATGCTTTAGATGGGAACTGAAATCATGATGTCTTGGATATTCAGCTAAATAAAATGCATTATTAAATTATCCAAAACTTAAGGGAAACTGGGCGGTGGTGGCACATGCTTTTAATCACAGTATTTGGGAGACAGAGACAGGTGGATCTCTGAGTTTGAGGCCAACCTGATCTACAGACTGAGTTCCAGGACAGCCAGGGCTACGTGATAACATGTCTTTAAAAACTCAAAACAAAAAAACATTAAAAAAATTTAAAAAAAAAAGAGAGGGAAAAGCGGCAGGCAAGTACCACAGTGACAGCTGTTACAGGTAGACCATACCAACCAAAGCCAAAATCAGTAAAAGTTTGAAAATAATCAGTATTTAAACATGGCGTCAATGTTTTGCACTTCAATATTTGACTAATGACGAAGAAATCCAGCAGGCGCCGCCTTTCTGGGGGATCACATTTAGCAGCGCCTGCCATAAGAACTCTGATACAGTGTAAAGAAGGGCACAGCAGCACTCCCATGCTGTGGATTCCCAAAGTGTATAGCCCCAATCCAATCATATTCAACATCAGGCGAGACCTATACAGGAACTGTCCATAAAACCCCTGACTACTACTCTGTCAAACGGTTAAGGTCCAGTGAGATGGCTCAGGGAATAAAGGTGCTTACTGTCCAGTCTAACGTGAGTTCAAATCCCCTCATGGTATAAATAACTGACTCCCACAAGTTGCCTTCCACATGTGTGTAATGGTATGTACCTGTGCACATGCACACATGCACATATGCACACGTGCACACACACATGCACACATGCACATATGCACACACACACGCTTGCACATGCACGGGAAAAGGGTTAGGGTCACAAAAGATAAGAAAGCACTAGGGAACTGTCACAGATTGAGAAAGGGTAAGGATCTACGACATCTAAATGCAATGTGGGATCCTGGGACTTGATGGTGGGATGGGAAAAAGACATTCATTAACGGGTAGAATTAAAATACGATGCATAATTTGGTTAACAGCATTCAGCCTATGTCAGTGTATTGAGCTTTCCAATGGAATTATAATTTCGTAAGATGTTAATATTTGGGAATTGTCTTAGTTTGGGTTTCTATTGCTGTGAAGAGACAGCGTGACCATTTCAGCTCTTACAAAGAAAAACATTGCATTGGAGTGACTGCTTACAGTCAGAGGCTTAGTCCATTATCATCATGGAGGAACACGGTGGCATGTAGGCAGATATGATGCTGGAGAGTAGCTGAGAGTCCTACATCTTGCAGGCAGAAGGAAGTGGTCTCTGACACTGGGAGTAGCTTGAGCATAGGAGATCTCAAAGGCCACTCCCACAGTGACACATTTTTCCAAGAAGACCACACCTACTCCAACAAAGTCACACCCCCTAATAGCACTATTCCCATTGGGGACCGTTTTCTTTCAAACCACCACAGGGATATAGACTTTTAATGATTCTTTTACAGGCCTAAACTCATTTCAAGATAGAGTTGGCAACACCTCCATCAGAGGTGACACCGCTGATTTCGTCTTGTTTTGAACTTTGCTCCAACAGAACCACACATAGACTTCTTATCCAATGAATGCTCCTTATTTTAAGAGGTGGTGGGAATCGAACCCATGGATACTAGACTAACTATGCTCCCAACCCTCCTTTTACATTATATCTTGAGACAGGGTCTCACTAAGTTATCCAGATCTGGAACTTACTCTGCAACCCAGGTAGGCCTTGAACTTTGAATCCCCTGCCTCAACCCTCACTGTAGCTTGAATTATAATCCTATACCAACACACACTGCTCTAGAGATGAAAAAAGAAATCTCGAACACAACTTTATTGGGAAAAAAATCAATAGCATATTGAATTTTTAATGAATTACTTCCAAGTGCTCTTTTGACACTTTGCTAAAACACATGCTTGTTGGCACACAATTACATGGAATTTATGTGTACTGGTATTCCCCTCTCCCCTTTAAACCATTAACTCATTGGATAATAAATAATGTCTGCACCTGCTTTGACTGAGTAGCCTGGCACGGAGGCAGGAAGTTGGACAGTACTTAGTTTCTACTCTTGATTAGTTTTCAGAATTGTGTGGCTATTTAACATGAACAAGAAAGTCAATATGATATGACAAGTATATGAATAGGTGGGCTGGCTAGTTTTATGCTATCTTGACACAAGCTAGAGTCATTTGGGAAGAGGGAACATCAACTGAGGAAATGTCCCCACATGATTGGTCTATGGGCAAATCTGTGGCACGTGTTCTTAATTAGTGATTGATGTGGGAGGGTCCAGCCCATTGTGGGTGGTGCCGCCCCTGGGCAGGTGGTCCTGGGTTCTATAAGAAAGTAGTCTGAACAAGACTCGGGAAGCAAGTCCGTGAGCTATAGCCCTTCATGGTCTCTGCACCGGCTCCTGCCTCCAGGTTCCTATCCTGTGCAAGTTCTTTAGCTGACTTCCCTGGATGAGAAACTTCAACTTGTAAGTAAGCGGAAATAAAATCTTTCTTCCTTAAGTCACTTTTGGCCATAGTGTTTTATCTAAGCATTAAGAACTCTAAGACATTAGGTAAACTATCAGAAGGCTGTGGAGTAGCAAGAAGCTGACTTCCTCTCTTTAAAACCAACTGAGGTGTCTCACATATGGCTATCAGTGGCGCCCTAATCATGTGTAAGAGATACACCGTTCCACATGTAATAACCTCACACCTGCACAGCTGTTGTGGAACCTACAGAGGAGAGCCGGCCTACCCACACTTGAGGCAATGTCTGCATGGCCAGGCATTGTCCTTGGGGATCCTGGAGCAAGAGCAAGAGGTAGGGCTGGGGTGTAAGACTTTGGTTTGCCGACTCCGCACCTCTACACCTGTAGGGGCAGCTTAGATGACTGCCGTTGAGAGCCATCAATAATTGTGAGTCAAACAATTGAGGGGTAACCACAGCTCACCTTGATGCCGGAAGAGGTTAACCAGATCTTCCCTGACCGGCTTAACTCCCTTGCCTCCCATCTGAGATGGGGCCAAGAAGAACCGACTACCGTGCCACTGTTAGAACTGCAGGGGACTGATTGCATGCTTGGCAGGATTCACTTCTCCGCCAAGACCTCCCAGAGACCCGGCTGGGGACTCTTGCTCTAATCTCCACCTCCAACCACGCCTTACTCTTGCGTCTTTAAAATTTTGTAAGATTACTTTGTTTACATTTGTTGTGCGCGCGTGCGTGCATGCACCTGTCCTATAGCATGTGGAGGTCAGACGGCAATTTGCGCGAGTCAGTTCTTTCCTTCCGTCACGTGGGGCCCATGTATCGAATTCTCAAGTCGTCAGGCTTGGCCACAAGCACCTTTTCCCGCGTAGCCATCTTGCGGACCCGGATTTTATTTGAATTACCGTTCAGAGTTACAGGTTTGCTTATGTTTCGTTGTGACGGGTCTCGTCACTAGCTCCCTCTCATCTGTCTGTCCTGTCGCCGCCCACTCCAGTCGGCTTGTATCCTCCCACCCCAGTCTTCTTCCATTTTCACATCTGTTTCACCACTCTCTTGCTTCTCCTTCTTAAAGCCTCCTTATTTTCTCTCTCGGGGTCCCTTTCTGACTTCCTGACCTCTACTCACAATAAGAGTCCACATATGTAAAAACTGCACGTGAGAGAACAGACAGTATTTGCTTTCACAAGCCTTGGTCACCTCACTCAGGATAGTGTTTTCCAGCTTCACTCATTTTCCTGCAAATTTCATAATTTTAGATTTCTGAGTCTCTGAAACTTTAACCTCTTCCTCTCCCTGGCGCCTTCTCCCTGACTACCTTATGCTCAGGTTTAGAAGACTTACTCCTTTATTCCTGAAACCCAGCTGAAATTGACTCTGCCTCCCACTCCCAGCAAAAGACAGATGGTTGAAAAAAGTGAAAGCCGTATTTCCCTCTGCAAAACAATAAGTAAGTGCAGTAAGTAAATGAACAGATGAGAATTTCCCTTGGACGTTTGCCCATTTATAGCCACTCCCTTACCATTCTCCTCCCCTCCTCAGTCTTTGGTACCTGGCAGCCCCTGGCTCTAACACTGAGCCCACCATTAGCCTCCATATTCCCAAACACCCTCCGTCCAACCAGCATCCTTTACGACACGGTCTGGGTTTTAACTACTGTATCCAGCCAGGCCCTGGGCGTGGTCCCAGACACTTGCCAGTCTCTCATGCATCTAGTTGGTCATCAATCCCCGTGAAACTAACTCCTTCAACATATCTCAAATCCGATCTTAAAAATTGATTTTAGAATTAATATTATATTAATTTTATATTATTATATTAATATTTCACTGTCAGCTCCAATCCATCAACTCCTCTGCCACCACTACTGCCTGGCCTCAGTCCTTCTTGTCTTTTGTGAAATATTAAAATGTAGACCTCTTCTCCTCTGCTCCGGACTCTACCTATCCACCTATTCCCCACATGGTGTCCAGGCGTAGATCTGCCTTCATACCCATGGGCTGTAACATCCTGGGGTTCCTGAGCAGGCTTTGCACAGCTTCTCCTGGCCCTTGCCAGCTGCAAATTCTCATGTCCATTAAGAATTGTTATTGATGCCGGGCGGTGGTGACGCACGCCTTTAATCCCAGCACTCGGGAGGCAGAGGCAGGCGGATCTCTGTGAGTTCGAGGCCAGCCTGGTCTACAAGAGCTAGTCCAGGACAGGAACCAAAAGCTACGGATAAACCCTGTCTCGAAAAATAAAATAAAAAAAAAAAGAATTGTTATTGAAACATGGCGCCCAGATTCTATTCTTTTTATAAAATAAAATAGATTGTCAACAAAAACAACAACAACAAAGAATTGTTGTTGAAAGTTTCCCTCACTGGGAGGCATGCAATGCCAAGCGTTTCCCAAGCTGTTTCATTGATATTACAAAAGCCCCTTTGCAGAAGTCTAAACCTAGGTCTAACCCTTTCCTTTCAGATAATAAAAACAAAGCCGGCATTTTGCTCAGGTTTCCATGGATTTTAAGCAGGAAAGCCCAGACTGAGCCCAGGTGTCCAGCCACTAAATCCGGATGTGCACAGGCTAGCACACCCGAGCGCCCTCTGCACACACTGCGAGCTGTGAAGAAGGCTGCTGTCTTCTCCCTTGGCAAACACTTCACCCACTTATTGCTGAGGACGGAGTCAAGCTGCAACTTACGCCTCCCGAAAGAGCCCCTCCAGAGGCCATTATCCACCTTCATTATCACCCAGCTCCGTAGACACACTTTCTGTCCCATCATTCACTTGGGACATGGTAATAGTCTTCTCAGTTCTCAGCAGCTGGAAAAACATCTGATAAGCAAAAGGCACAGGTTTTTAAAGGTTTTGGAATGGAATGGATTGGTTTCTGTGGCAAGTTTAGTCTCTTTACTTCTTTTTTTTTTTAAAAAATATTTATTTTTATTATGTGTACAATATTCTGTCTTGTGTATGTCTGCAGGCCAGAAGAGGGCACCAGACCTCATTACAGATGGTTGTGAGCCACCATGTGGTTGCCGGCAATTGAACTCAGGACCTTTGGAAGAGCAGGCATTGCTCTTAACCACTGAGTCATCTCTCCAGCCCCTAGTCTCTTTATTTCTTTGACCTCTTATTAATATTATTTTTGCTGAGTCATGTGTCAGCAATGCATATCTGACAGTTTTAAAAAGCCATTGAACAGCTGGATATGGTGGCAGACACTTGTAATCCCAGCACGTAGGAGGTGGAGGAAGAGAGTTGAAAGTTCAAGGCTTCTCTGCACTACGGCAAAAGACTATCTTAAAATCAATTAACCACAGTAACTATGAACAGCAGATATTTCATGTAAAGGACACAATTTAAGTAGAAGATGCAAGGCGGTGACTTCAAACAGTGTGGGTGTTGAAAGTTTTACCACTTTTATTTTTGTGTGGATAACCCCACCAAGGTCAAAAGAGCTGACATTTAAGATATCTATGGACTTCTTCACACAAGAAATAAATGTGGCCTTTTGTGCTCTGAAGGACGCTTTAATGACTCACCAGAGAGTGACTAACCCCTGCAAACAGGGCTTGCTGAGACACGCATGTGCCAACATTTACTTCCCCATCTCTGGAGCTCCTTACTCAGCCTGCTTGTTCTAAGCAAACAAGGGTGGAGAACGGGGCTCCGGCAAAAAGTGGGCCAAAGTGGAAAGAGAAATCAGCCGAAGGAAGTGCCTCCTCCTTCCTTTACTTCCAGAAAGTGATGGCAGATGAGCTCCTTGTGGGCTTGTTGCCCCCAGAGGACCTGGAACCCGGGACCAGGTCACATGCTGTGTCAGGAAGCTGGAGTCAGAGCCATCTGCATGGCTGTCTGCCTGTGTGCCATCTCCTGCCCTGTTCTGCCAGGTGGGCGGGGAGGTCCTTCTATGTTGGGGGGAGGCCACTTGTTTGTTCCCTGCTGCTCAGCCCCAAAATCACACAGAAACTATATTATTTTAAACACTGCTTGGCCCATTAGTCCTAGCTTCTTATTGGCTAGCTCTTGCATCTTAATTTAACCCATTTCTATTAATCTGTGTATTGCCAGGTGGCTGTGCTTTAACGGGTAAAGTTCAGTCCGGCTGCGGTGGGGCTACGTGGCTTCTCCCTGATTCTGCCTCCTTTCTCCTAGCCTTCTGTTGAGTTTTCCCCACCTAGTTCTGTTCCCCCCATAGCTCTGCTATAGGCCAAAGCAGTTCCTTTATTAACCAATGGTATTCACAGCATACAGAGGGGAAATCCCACATCACTTCTCTGTGTGAGAATGTAAGAGGTGGACACAGTGCAGCGAGATGCGCCTGGGCTCACGGGTAAGATGCCTGAGAGGCTGTGAGGATCAGGTTCTACCTGGTCCAAACGAGGTGGACCAGAATGGAGAGGGATTCCAGCTGCCTGGGAGCATAGCAAGCAATCTTCCCAAACTTGTCTTCTAGGGTCTGTTTGAAGTGCAGCAGTCCCCAGGGCAGCAGTCCCAGTGCAGCATCCCCCAGGGCAGCAGCCCCCAGTGCAGCAGCCCCCAGTGCAGAAGCCCCAGGGCAGCATCCCCCAGTGCAGCATCCCCCAGTGCAGCAGCCCCCAGTGCAGCAGCCCCAGTGCAGCAGCCCCAGGGCAGCATCCCCCAGTGCAGCAGCCCCCAGTGCAGCAGCCCCAGGGCAGCAGCCCCCAGGGCAGCATCCCCAGTGCAGCAGCCCCCAGTGCAGAAGCCCCAGGGCAGCAGTCCCAGGGCAGCAGCCCCCAGTGCAGCAGCCCCCAGTGCAGCAGCCCCCAGTGCAGCATCCCCAGTGCAGCAGCCCCCAGTGCAGCAGCCCCCAGTGCAGCATCCCCAGTGCAGCAGCCCCCAGTGCAGCAGCCCCAGGCAGCAGTCCCAGGACAGCAGCCCCAGTGCAGCATCCCCAGTGACGCAGCCCCCAGTGTGCTAGGAGGGAGGAACCTGTGCTCTGCTAACCCGTGCTGAGACCTGTCACAGGCGAAGGCTAAAATTGTTAGTTTAAATCATGCTCATGGGAATAAATCTCTTCTTCCTTCCTTCCTTCCTTCCTTCCTTCCTTCCTTCCTTCTTTCCCTTTCTTCCCTTCCCTCCCACCCTCCCTTTCCCTCCCACCCTCCCTTTCCCTCTCTTTCTTTCTTTTTTGATTTTTTTTTTTTGAGACGGGGTTTCTCTGTATATCCCTGGTTGTTGTCCTAGGACTCACTCTGTAGACCAGGCTAACTTCTAACTCAGAGATCTGTCTGCCTCTGCCACCCGAGTGCTGGGATTGAAGGTGTGTGCCACCATCGTACCACCTCCTGCTTTATTTTCTAAAAAATGTATTTTATAAAAATTGCATACAATATTTTTGGTAGTATTATTTCTCCTCCTCCTCCAACTCCTCCAAGATCCCCCTCCCTACCCACCTAACATCATAATTTTTTTCTCTCTCTGGGGAAAAAAATAGAACAATAACAACGAAAACCCCAAAACCAGGCCAACACAATATCAAATCAAACAACCAAAAAAAAAAAAAAAGCACCAGAAAAAAAAGTCTGCACCAAAACAACTAACAACAAAAATATGGCATCTGAGCAGTCAGCCTGCCACGGGGTGTTGTTGAAAGCACCCAGGGTCACTCCATTGACAAAACTGATTGTCCCCCTTCCATCAGGTACCAATTACAGTAGCTTCTTGGTCAGAGGGAGGACTTTGTGGGCACTTGCCCTTCTCCATGCTGAGACCCTGTCTGGGTAGAGCCTGTACAGGCCCTGTGTGTGCTCACATGGTCTCTGTGTGTTCGTATGTGCATTGGTCTTCTGGTGTCTGGAAGATGCCGTTCCTTGGAGCAGTCTTCCACCTCTGTGCTCACGGTCCTTCTCTGCATAACTGCCTGGAGAGGAGCTGTGTGACACAGATATCCCCACTAGGGCTGAGGATGCAAAGTCTCTCCCTGTCTGCATGTTGTCCTCCGTGGGTCTCTGCGGATTACCATCTACTGCAAGAAGCTTCCCTCATGTGGGTTTGGTGGTGCTCTGATCTATGGGCATAGCAATATGTTATTAGGGGTCACTTTATTTCTCTGGTCATTTGGCAGAAGAGCTGTAGGTTTTCCCTGAAGGGCCATGACCTACCTAGTATGTGTCCCATCTCAGAGAGTAGGCCTTAAATCCAATCGAAAGGTGGTTGTTACTTGTATAATATTCGTGCCGCTATTACACCAGTGGGTGTGTCTTGCAGACAGGTTGCTACGGTAGCTCTGGGGTTCCTAGCTGCTGATCACCACATATTTATACCACTGAATATGGGGAAATTGAGCTGGTCCTCAACTGGCAGCTTCATCATTGGTAACAGTGTTCACGGTGCTGGAAGGTGCTGGAACAGCCATCAGAGGAGGAACACAGCACCAGTCTGCCGCTCTCCTGTGCTCACCACCAAGCGTTTATTTCCGTGACTTCACAGGACCTGTGGGAAGGAAGGGAAGGGAGAAGAGAGAACAGCGGGAAGGGAGAGGGAGAGAAAAAAAGAAAGAGAGGTAAAGATCTTCTTAGCAGGTATTTATTGAGCACCTATTATGCGATAGGCTATCTAAACCTGATCGTGATGTGGTCCTTATCATAAGAAATTTCCAATCTGTGTTGGGGAGTGAATACAAAATTAGTATACATTTTAATACAAAAGTGGTAGAGAAAGGAATGGCCTACCTAGGTGGAGTTAGGAAGCATCCCCCCAAAAGAAAAGCCTTTTATACTGGACCATGAAGAACTACACTTGTCCTGGAAGGGTAAAAGGACACATTCAAGAATAGTATCAACATTTTAAAAAGCTAGATACATGGAAGACAGTGGGGAGCCTGGCAATAGGAGCATTCTCTGCAGTGTGAATGGATGGGTAGACCTAGACACCATGAGGCCTTGGCTCATGGGTACAGGGATTTGGAGACCATGTTGAGAATCTGGGTTCTTTTTTTTTTCTTTTGAGAAGCATTGATTTTTTTTATTTTTTAAAAGAAAACAAACTATCTTTTTTCATTTTACATACCAATCTCAGTTCCCACTCCCTCCCTTCCTCTCATCCCCTCCACCTATCCCACTCCCCCCACCTCCCCCAGTCCTCAGAGAGGGTAAAGCACATTGCTTTGGGGAAGGACCAAGGCCCTCTCTACTATATCTAGACTGAGCAAGCTATCCATCCAAAGAGAATGGGTTCCCAAAAAGCCAGTACAAGCAGTAGGGATAAATCCTGCTGCCACTGCCAGTGGCCCCACAGTCTGCCCCAGCCATACAACTGTCACCCACATTCAGAGGGACTAGTTTGGACTTGTGCTGGTTCCTTCCCTGTCCGGCTGGTGCTGGTGAGCTCCCACTACCTCAGGTAAACTGTTTAAGTGGGTGTAATGAGAGCAAGGAAAGAGATATTTTGATTGAGGGAGCCATTACGGGGCTAGCAAGAAACCTGACACTAGAGAAATTCCCAGGAATCCACAAGGATGACCCCAGCTAAGACCCTAAGCAATAGAGAAGAGGGCGCCCCAACTGGCCTTGCCCTGTGGTCAGACTGATGAATATCTTAAATATTAGCATAGAACCTTCATTCAGTAACTGATGAAAACAGAGCCAGAGACCCTCACTGGAGCACTGAACTGAGCTCCCAAAGTCAGTTAAGAGTGGGAGGAGTGAGAATACAATCGAGGAGGTGGAGAATCTGGGTTCTACAGTATGTCACATCTACCCTTTCTCCCATGCCTGCAGCCATCATCACGATGCAGAACCTGGGGTGTTGCGGAAGCCTGCCAATGGGTCTCTCCCATCTGGTCTTGCTCCCTTCAATCGTTCTCCATGCTAAAGCCCTGGAAACCCAGAGCAGGCACATCCTCCGTGTAACTATAAAGAAAGCAGAGCTCGGTTGCCAAGCACCACAGGTGCACTACCAAGGAGCAGGTGAGGACTATTGAGCAGTAGTAGAGTGTTGTGTCTTGATTGTGGTGGTTGCTGTCTGAGCTGCTCACTTAACAAGGGGTAACTTTTTTTTTAAAGATTGACTTATTTATTGTGTATACAGTATTGGCACCAGATCTCATTTTGAGCCACCATTGTCGTTGTTGGGACTTGAACTCAGGACTTCTAGAAGAACAGCCAGTGCTCTTAACCTCTGAGCCATCTCTCCAGCCCCAAGGGGGTAACCTAATAGCGCTTTATGCCATGGTAATTCTGATTTTTAAATCAATCCCCTTTCATTGCCTTCAAGTGGTAATCACTAGGGTTGGCAGGGCTCGCAGACTCTGCATGGCTTCTGGCTATCTCTGCCCCTCTGAGGCTGCCCATCCTCACCAGGGTGCCGAGCCTCACTATGATTTTTGCATCTGCAGTACTTAACCTGCTCTGCTCATTGGACCCAGGCTCACTGTTCATTCTGATCAGAATTGATGTTCTCTCCCTGTTGCTCCTCTTTCAAGGGTCACATGAAATCTCAGACCACATTGGGGTTGAATGGCCCTTTCACAAGAGTCCCCTAAGACCACTGGAAAACAAAGATATTTACAATACTTTCATAACAGTAGCAAAATAACAGTTATGAAGTAGGCACAAAAATAACTTTATGGTTAGGGGTCACCACAACAAGAGGAACCTAAGGCTGCACCATTAGGGAAGCTATCTGCCACCCTTCAGGGGCCTGTATGTCGTCTTGTCCATACTTCCCGCGGCAACTTTGAACAAGACTAAGGGCAGTCTAGACATCAAGCTTCAGGAGGATGGGATGGGGGTGGGGCTAGCCTACCCACTCTGTACCACCCCTTTGCTGTCTAACCCAATTCCTGGCATGAGAAGGGATCATAAATAACATAACCAATAACTGACAGATTTTAAGAAGGTTTAAAAGAGATAGCGTGTGTGTTTATGTGTTTCTCACAGACATCTCAACTAATACATTTAAAATATCTCAGGCATTTCTGTTTCTCACCACGGCTGAAAGCTTTGATTGCCACGTAGTAGCCTGAAGCCAGGCATGCTTGACATTCCTCAGTACTGTTCCCTGGACCCAGCAATGCCACTCTTGGGAATATACCCAAGAGATGCCCTATCATACAACAAAAGTATATGCTCAACTATGTTCATAGCAGCCCTGTTTGTAATAGCCAGAACCTGGAAACAACCTAGATGCCCTTCAATGGAAGAATGGATGAAGAAAGTATGGAATATATACATATTAGAGTACTACTCAGCAGTAAAAAACAAGGGCTTCTTGAATTTTGCATGCAAATGGATGGAAATAGAAAACACTATCCTGAGTGAGGTAAGCCAAACCCAAAAAGAGGAACATGGGATGTACTCACTCATATTTGGTTTCTAGCCATAAACAAAGGACATTGAGCCTATAATTCGTGATCCTAGAGAAGCTAAATAAGAAGAATCCAAAGAAAAACATATAGGCATCCTCCTGAATATTAACCTTCATCAGGCGATGAAAGGAGACAGAGACAGAGACCCACATTGGAGCACTGGACATAAATCTCAAGGTCCAAATCAGGAGCAGAAGGAGAGAGAGCACGAGCAAGGAACTCAGGACCGTGAGGGGTGCACCCACACACTGTGACAATGGGGATGTTCTATCGAGAACTCACCAAGGCCAGCTGGCCTGGGTCCGAAAAAACATGGGATAAAACCAGACTCGCTGAACATAGCGGACAATGAGGACTACTGAGAACTCAAGAACAATGGCAATGGGTTTTTGATCCTACTGCACGTACTGGCTTTGTGGGAGCCTAGGCAGTTTGGATGCTCAACTTACTAGACCTGGATGGAGGTGGGTGGTCCTTGGACTTCCCACAGGGCAGGGAACCCTGATTGCTCTTCGAACTGATGAGGGAGGGGGACTTGATCGGGGGAGGGGGAGGGAAATGGGAGGCGGCGGCGGGGAAGAGACAGAAATCTTTAATAAATAAATAAATAAATGAGAGAGAGAGAGAGAGAGAGAGAGAGAGAGAGAGAGAGGAGAGAGAGAGAAAACCAAACCAAAAAAGAAAGAAAGATCACCCGGCCTGGGCCTGGGCAACAATGGTGACAGAACAGGAAAAGGAAGTTGAAATGGGAATGAGGAGCTGTAAGACATTCCAAACCAGAGGTGCTGGGGGCCCTGGAGAGAGCCTGCACCAGACAAAACAGTGAAATGAAGTGTAAAGGGGAAGACTGAAGGGTATTCAGGAAATAGAAGCAACAAGGGGAGTGATCAAAGGATAGAACATCCCTCTTTGAGGACAGGGAAAGGTGGGTATGACCTTAGGCCAGCAACATAACCTTTCTCTCACCTGCAAACTTGGTTAAAAGTAACACTCGTTTTGTTGGACTGCCCTGAGAACCGCATCAGCTGAAGTAATACATATATAAAGCACTTAGATCCTTGCTCGGCACATAATAAATATTTGATACATACAGGAGTAAATGGATCCAGAGAAATCCAACAGAAGAAGGAAGGGAAAAAAATGAATGGCAAAGAATAAGTGGATATTGAATCTAAGGGATGAAGGAGGATGCATGATTCTTGAAGGTAACGTTTCTTGTTTCTCCCTCCTGCCCCCCCTGTTTGAATGAGAATGGCCCCTATAGGCTCATATGTTTGAATGCTTGATCCCCAGTTAATGGAACTGTTTAGGGAGGATTAGGAGGTGTGGCCTGTTGGAGAAGGTATGCAGGTATATTACTGGTGGTGGATTTTGAGGCTTCAAAAGCTTATACCAGGCCCAGTCTTCCTCTCTTTGCCTTCTGTCTGCAGATGGGATGTAAGTTCTCAACTACTGCTCCAGTCCCATGCCTGCCACCACACTCCCTACCATGATTGCTATGGACTAACCCTCTGAAACTGTAAGCAACCTCCAACTAAATGCTTCTCTTTAAAAGTTTCCTTGAGGGCTGGAGAGATGATTCAAGGTTAAGAGCACTGGCTATTCTTCCTAGAGGTCCTGAGTTCAATTCCCAGCAACCACATGGTAGCTCTAACCCATCTATAATGAGATCTGGTGCTCTCTTCTGGTCTGCAAGCATATGTGCAGGCAGAACACTGTATGCATAATAAATAAATAAATCTTAAAAAAAAAAAGTTCCCTTGATCAGGGTGTCTCATCATACCAGTAGAACAGTAACCAAAACATCTCCAAAAGTAGATCCGGAAAATCTGCCCATGCTCTCACTTCTTTCTTATGTCAGTAACTAAGGTGCTCTTTGTTTCCTAGGGTGGAGGTACAATGACTTACACTGGACTTTTGACATCAGCGGAAGGAGGAAGTAAGTAAGGGGATGATGTGATAGAACATACCACAAGCACACCACATTCTTTTCACATTCTTTTTTGTTTGTTTGGTTTTTTTTTTTTTTTTTTTTTTTTTTTTTTTTTTTTTTTTTTTTTGCAACAAGGTGTCTCTGTGTAGCCCTAGCTGCCCTGGAACTAGCTCTGTAGACCAGACTGACCTCGAACTCCCAGAGATCCGCCTATCTCTGTCTCCCAAGTCTGGGATTGAAAGCGTGCACCATCACCACCCTGCAGATACCACATTCTTTTTTTCTCTGTTGTGACAAAACCCTGGAGACTGGGTACTTATGGAGAAAGTTGGTTTATTTAGCTCAGGGTTCTGGAGTTTGATTCCAAAATCAGGAGTTGGGAAGAGGGATCAGTTAATAAAGTGCTTGCCACACAGCATAGAGGTCCTGAGTGAAATCTTCAGCCCCAGCTGAAGTCCCATGTGTAGTGGATGCATTTACAATCCTGGGGCTCAGAAGACAGAGACAGGGACCCCTGGGATTTATTGGCCACCTGCTTAGCCTAATCCCTAGTGTACAGAAAAAGTCTCTGTCTCCAAAATGGCAAGTTGGTGGCTCCAGATAAATGACACCCAGGGTTGACCTCTGGCCTCCACAAAATCATGCATGCACAGACAAACACACATAAGAAACTCCAAGACAAGTTCCCCTTATTTAATTTTTAAACTATGATGAGTGTTTCCTTGGAGACCCATAGGTCTAACATGGTAGAAGGGCAAGAAGGGCAACATCCACATGTTTCCTAAGTTTATGGAATGGCACGGCTTTAGAACAGCCACTGGCAAGGGAAATCAAGGGTCCCTAATCACCTTTCACCACCTCTTGGAACCAATTTTCCATCACCCAGCCCTTTAAGGTTACTATAATTACAATTTTGAATGTCCTCTGAAGGTCCATGTGTTAAAAACTTGGTCCCTGTGGTGGCACTTGTAAGGCAAAAGGGCCAGAGGAAAAAAAAAAAACACCTGACTGTGAAATCAGAGCTAGTGAAAGACACCCACCCTGGCCCTGTAACCAGAGGTATCCCAAAACGTCGGGATACTGCTCCCTCCAGAGCTGTAACTCACAGCACTTTGGGGAGGTGCTGTGGACCTATGGGAGGTAGAGTCTAATAGGAAGTCTTAATATCATTGGGGACATGCCCTGGAAGGGAAGTATGGATCCCCAGCCTCTTTCTGACTCTGTGCTTGTGAGTGTGTGTGGGTGATACATGTAGAGGACAGGCCCAGAGGCCATTCCATACATTTGCTTATGTGGAGGAATATTACTTTACCTATGTAGAGGTGTGTTACATTTCTTTATGATTCATTTGTTTAAAGATGTAACAAATGTGTTGCTTTGCCTGCCCAAGGCACCTGATTGGCCTATTAAAAGGTGGAATGGCCAATAGCTAGGCAGGACTTCCTGGCAGAGAGAGGAAGAGGAGCTAGTCTAGGTGTGCAAGAGATGCCATCAAGACACAGCAGGAGCTGGGCAGAATGGGAGATAGGTACAAGTCACATGGTAAAACGTTGGTTAATTAAAAATGGGTTAATTTAAGTTGCTAGAGCTATTTTAGACCTGAGTTATAGGCTGAGCATTCATAATTAATAAGTTGTAGTAAGTTGTTGTAGTAAGTGTGTCACGGTGGGGGCAGACTTTGAGGTCTCTTTTGATTAAGTTTTCCTCAGTGTGACCATCAGTCAACTTCCTGCTGCTTTCTGGTTAAGATGTAGCTCTCAGCTCCATCGCCATGTCTACCTGCCTGCCACCAGGCTTCCCGTCATGATGATAATGAACTGAACCTCAGAAACTATAAGCAAGTCACCCCAATTAAATATTTCCTTTATAAAAGTTGCTGTGCACGATGTCTCTTCACAACTGTAAAAAACTCCAGGACACATGGCCATAGGACAATCTGAACTGGGCAGTCTTTCCACGGAGACACCCTCAGATGACGCTAAACTGTGTCAGACGTACAGCTGATGCTCACTAGGACACCCCGACCAGTTTAAGCAGGAAGAATCATTTAGAACTGGGAAAGCAGACTAAGGGCTAAGCTTTCCAGGACCACTCAACTGGTCTTTCCGCTTATTCTTTGGTGCCAGGAGGCCTGCATCCCATCAGCGCCACTATCAGTATTAAGGAGGAGCCCCGTTCTCCCACAGATACCACACAGTAAAAGGAGTCTGCTGAGCGGTGATGCACGTTTTTGACGGTACACCTTGTGCCAGGCCGCGTCTAACCCCATTTACTTCTGAGCAGTTTCCAGACGCACTACTTACAGGCTGTGGGCTCAGTGACCCAAAGAGCTTCAGGCCGTATGAATTCAGTTCATCAGGTTGTGAGGCCCAGGACGAGGCTGCTGGGGTCAAGGGCGCAGTCAATATGCCTCCTCTTTCTTGGTAGATGAGATTGACTTTCCTCTTACCAATAGAGTTCGCTGGTGACCGCTGGAAATTCAATTGCCTGGCTGGATAGTAATTAAAGTTAAGTATGCTCTTAACCCTAGTCAGCTCAGCAGCTCATGATTGACAGGCAGGAAACTGCTCTCACAGAGCAGGGCAGGATCCCAGAATCATGGGAATAGGAAGCAATTCAGGAATCATAAAATTGAATAGTCATAAAAATACCATTATGGAGTCCAAGGAGAAAAGCAAGAGAATGTAACGAATTTTATTTTATCTAAATGAACTCAACTTAAAGAACTGGATTTATTCCAAAAACCCTTTAACTTCTATTTCTTCTTTTTTTTTTACCTCTACCATTTTATTTTTTCTTAATTTGACACATGCATATAAAATATTTTTGCCATTTTCACCCACTGTGTCCTCCTCCTCTCCCTCCACTCCCACTGAACCCCTCCCTCCCACTTCCAAGTCTTTTTGGTTGTTGCTATTTCATTTTGTTTTGCTGCAAGCCTCTGATGCTAATCAGGGCTGTTTTTATGAGCACGGGTGTGGGTTATTTACTAGATCATATGTATCATGCCAGTATCTATGTCACTAAAGAGAACGAATCCTCCTCCCCAGCAACCATCCACTCTCACAGCTCCTCAAGGAGAGGTGGGGCTCATGAGGCCCCTCCCACATTCAGGACAGAATGTTGATGGACCCCATTATCGTGTCGTGGTGCTGTGAGTTCCTGAGGGCAACAGCCAGGTAGTATCCGGAAGACAAAAGCTTCCCAGTGTTCCCCATTCTTCCCTTCTTACACCCTTCTCTCCATGTTTTCTGAGGCCTGAAAGGGGTTAATATAGACGTCTTCTATTTAACATGTATTTGTAACTCATAGACTTTGCATATTTAGGCTTTTCTTGGCAAAATGAGAATTAGATGGTCCTTGGTTGGTCTTCTCTTGAAGCGACCTGCCAGTTTTTAAATCTTATTTGATTATCCCTTCAGGGAAGTTCCACATCCCTTCTGCTCTATGGCCACAGCAATTTTATCCTGTGCTTCCAACTATCTAGGAGGATGTGGATTCCAGGGTCTCAGGGCTTAAACTTGTGACTGGACACATGAAGAAGCCTGATGAGAAAGGACATGTTTTCTATGATTTCTGGTCACCATTCCCATGGTATGTCATATGGAAATATCTTGACCCTCTTCTCTTATATGTGAGGTCCAGCTCATCTATAAGTTCTTGAGTTGGATTTTGTAGTTTATCCTGGTATATCTTATTGATTTCTATTGGAATTAATTCTCTCTCTTGTCATACATGCATGGTCAATTTTTACTTTTCCTAAACATAACTTTTGCTTCATGGGGGGATGCTTCACCATAGCCATATTTTCAGTTTTGAAGGAACAAATTTGTATTACACAATATACAGAGAGTAAGAATAAAATGGTATGGTGTTTGAATAAGAATGGCCCCCATAGGCTGATAGATTTGAATGCTTAGTCACCAGGGAGTGACACTATTTGAAAGAAATAGGGTTAAAAGCCGGGCGGTGGTGGCGCACGCCTTTAATCCCAGCACTCGGGAGGCAGAGGCAGGCGGATCTCTGGGAGTTCGAGACCAGCCTGGTCTACAAGAGCTAGTTCCAGGACAGGCTCCAAAAACCACAGGGAAACCCTGTCTCGAAAAACCAAAAAAAAAAAAAAAAAAAAGAAATAGGGTTAAAAGGCATGGCCTTCTTGGAGGAAGTGTGTCACAGGGTGTGGGATTTGAGATTCAAAAGCCCATTCAAGGCCCATGTCTCTCCCTTTCTCTCTCTCTCTGCCTATGGCTCAGGATATAATTCTCAGCTATTGCATCAGAACCTGCCTGAAAATCATCATACTCTTCATTGTGATGATAATGGATAAAACCTCCGACACTGTAGTAAACTCCCATAAGAGTTGCCTTGGTCATGGTGTCTCTTCACAGCAAGGACTAAGACAGAAGTTGGTACCAGAAGTGAGGTATTGTTGTGACAGGCCTGACCATGCCGCTTGTTGGAGGGATATGGAAGACGACTTTGGGAACTTTGGACTAGAAAAGCAGTTGGACATTTTAAACAGAGCCATCCTAATAAGAGCATGGAAGACAGTGGTGCTGAGGTTAGTTGAACTGTGGGGACCCAGACCAAAAAGTTTCAGAGAAGAAGAATATTAGTAAGTAGCCTAGAGACTGCTCTTGTGCTGTTTTGGAGAAGAACACGGGTGCTTTCTGTCCTTGTCCAAAATCGTCTACCTGAAGATAATTGAAGAGTTTGGGTTAGTTGCACTGGCCGAGGAGATTTCAAGACAGCCAGGTATTGACTGTGTCGTGTGGTTCTCAATGATCACTCTTCTGCAGATCTATAATGAAGAGGAACAAGTGGGGCGAGGAGAAATTCAAAACATACAATTTGAGGAGAAAAGGAGCACCAGGAAGTATAATGGAGCTAAGTCCAGTGCTCAAGGAGATAAAAAGTTTAAAGAAAAAACAACACAAAACAGAATAAAAGGAGTGGGGACCTCAGGGCAAGAGCCAACCCCCTAAGTTCCTAACTCAGGAAAAAGAATTAAAGAGAAGCTTACTCAATGAAGGAAATCATCAACAACAGGAAGCTGATGCAAATGTAACTGAAGGAAGTTTCAGCCCCATCAAGCAGCAGAAATCAGCATCTTTGGCCACATGGTTCTGGCTTTAGAGTCGAGGATCCATGAAAGGGGTTGTGGAATCTCCCTCTGCAACTAAGGAAAGCTGCTAAGGCCAGGTATATGTCAGGGGTGTCTCTGCATGAAGACCTATAGAGGCCAATAAGTGAAGCCTGGATTGTGTTGAAGACCCTAAGATATTAGAGATGCCAGAGCCTAGGATACCAGCGAAGGAGAGCTGCAGACTGGGTATGGAATCAGCCTGAGAAAGAGAAGTGTGTTGCAGTCATCAAAACTGAAATGAGTTGGAGATCTAGGAGTGTTTTGACAACAGACGTGGAGATGCAGAGTTTTGAGTTTGCACTGATGACTTTATGTTTTGCTTCCTAATATCTCCTCTCTTTTGGAATGGAATGGTATTCTATGCTATTATATGATGGAAGTATGTGATCTGCCTTTTTATTTATAGGGGTATAAATGGAGGTTTCTCTCCTGTCTTCCAGTTCCCGAATAACCACTCAGAGGTTCAATATTAATTATAAATGTTTGGCCAATGGCTTAGGCTTACTACTAGCTAGCACTTACATTTTAATTTAACCCATTTCTGTTAATCTAAGTATTGCCATGTGGTCATGGTGTAACAGGTCTGCTTAGATATTGTTCCTTGGGTGAGTGACTGGTGTCTCTCAGACTCTGCCCTTTTTCACTGTATCTCTGCTTGGATTTCCTGCCTGGCTCTATCCTGCCTTGCCATAGGTTACAGAAGCTTTATTTATCAACCATTGAGAGAATCACATATTCACAGCATACAAAAAGACATCCCACAGCACAGGGGATTACAGTTAAGAGATTGCCATGAATCTCAGAAGAGATTTTGAACTTTGGACTTTTAAATAATGTTGACTGTGATAAACTATGAGAGTTTTGAAATTGAATTGAATGCATTTTTGCATTGTGATATGGCTACAAGCCTTGAAGGCCAGGGAGTAGAGTGTGGTGCTTTGAATAAGAATGGCCCCCATAGGTTCATATACTTTGAATGCTTCATCACTAGGGAATGTCACTACTTGAAAGGATTAGAAGGATTAGTAGGTGTGGCCTTGTTGGAAGAAATGTGTCACATGGGTGGAGGGGTGCTTTGAGGTTTCAAAAGCTGCCAGAGACTCTTTCTTTTAGGATATGGTTCTCAGCTACTGCTCCAACACCGGGCTGCATGCTGCCATGCTCCCTGCCATGATGATGATGGATTTAATCTCAGAAACAGCAAGGTAGCCCCCAATTAAATGCTGGTTTGTTTTTTTCATAAGAGTGGCATTGGCCATGGTGTCTCTTCTCAGCAACAGTGATTAGGACAAATGGCGAGCACCAGAAGGGTATCAGATCAGACACATCCAGGGTCCAGCAGATACTGACCAGGCAAGTCCAGAAGCCAGAACAGCCAGACAGAGCCTCTTTTCCCACACAGAGGGTCCCAGACAGAATATCTGCTTCTTGGTGAGACTCCCAACCAGTCATTCGCCCTATAGGTGTCTTTATATCGTGCAATAGGCCGTAGTGTAGTCGTCGGCTTTTGGAAGGTGCTGGCATTGATTCCCTTCCCAGCTGTGCTCAAGGACAGTGTTTTTACCCAATTCACTCTCCCTCTGTTCTCAAGGACATGGTGTTTACTCCAGCTATCATGCTCGTCTTTCCCCTTTGCACAAGGTGGTATGGGGGCAGCTGAGTTATGGACTACAGGTCTTGGAGGACAGTCTAAGGCAAACACTGCAGAGTGGCAATCCCCACTCTATAGCCAGCTTCTCAGTGAGCTGATAGCACGTGATAATTTACTAATACAATGAATAGCAGCAGCTTTATTCCAAAGGTCCTTCTGTTTTGTTTACCAGTATGACTTCTGGAATCGCCTCTTCCGATTGCATACCTCTCGAATCCAAGCTCCATCTTCACTGAATCTGACTTAAGATACAGTTTGTGCGCACTTACTAACTGACGTGCGCATTATTTCATCTTGGCTGCTTCCCTGGTTACATGTCTTGCCTTCCTCCAGTTTTGCTTCTTTTCTAAGGACTGGGCTGGGGCTCCTAGGCTGAGCATTTCAAGCCTCAGTGTCCCCTGTTCTTTAGGGATGCCTGTCCCTAGCACTTGTCCCACCCCTACCAGACTGGTCTGACAAGGTTACAGCTTCTATCAGGTGACCTGCCTCTGGGTTGATCACCTGACCTGTCTTGGAAATCCCCTGAGCCAGGACTGGGGACTTCTTAGGAGGGCCCAGTGTGTTCTGTTCACTGGTGACCGCTTGAGCTCTGTTAGGAGTACTCAGAAGGCAGGCCCCTTTTCACATTAGACACAAAGGGATATACAGATGAATTCCCTGGAGTGAAATCTCAACATTACGTAGGACTTTTAAAGTCAAAGTTAAGGGCTCGGCTCCTGCCCATCTCAGGCCATTCTTCTTCCTCTAGGTCTGAGGAGACTTCTCTGTTTTCACATCTCTGCACGTTAGGCCATTCTTCTGCCTGGTCACATCACGGTTTTAAACAGAGAAAAGGGAGAAAGACACTCCTTCCTCTCAGACAGGTGGGCATCAGCCAGGGGGCATCAGCCAGGGGGCATCAGCCAGGGGGGCATCAGCCAGGTGGGCATCAGCTAGGGGCATCAGCCAGGTGGGCATCAGCTAGAGGCATCAGCTAGGGGGTATTAGCTAGGGGGCATTAGCCATCCAGGTGGGCATCAGCCAGGTGGGCATCAGCTAGGGGCATCAGCTAGGGGGCATCAGCTAGGGGGTTTTAGCCAGGGGGCATCAGCCAGGTGGGCGTCAGCCAGGTGGGCGTCAGCCAGGAGGTATCAGCTAGGGGGCATCAGTCAGGGGCCATCAGGCAGGGGGCATCAGCTAGGTGGGCATCAGCCAGGTGGGCGTCAGCCAGGTGAGCATCAGCCAGGGGGGCGTCAGCCAGGGGGCGTCAGCCTGGTGGGTATCAGCCAGGAGGTATCAGCTAGGGGGCATCAGCCAGGGGGCATCAGGCAGGGGGCATCAGCCAGGTGGGCATCAGCCAGAGGTACTTCAGCCTCCAGGCAAGAGGTGCTCAAGGGTGCATCTGGTCAGTCAGTGCGGCCCTTGAACCAGGTTTTGAATTTGAATTTGGCAGGATCAAGTCAGGGGACAAAGTGACTTTGCCATTCATGAAGTTGACACACTTAGTGACGTGTCCTGCACCTGCTGACTGGAGAGACTCCAGGCATG
The DNA here is from genome assembly GCF_018167655.1 of Microtus oregoni. Classification (NCBI taxonomy): domain Eukaryota; kingdom Metazoa; phylum Chordata; class Mammalia; order Rodentia; family Cricetidae; genus Microtus; species Microtus oregoni. The sequence goes on from NW_024543874.1 coordinate 1,858,015, forward strand.
GTCTCCCCAGGCCAGGAGATGGCTGACCATAAATCTCTCGATGTCTTTCCTTCCCATCAGACAGGGGAATCATTGACCTTGAGAAAATGTCTGTCTTTGTGTTGTGATTTATCAAAATAACAACAGGAAAAAAAATCAGTTGTCTGTCTTGGGGAACTGATTTATCTTTAGCTTTCCCTGGTTCTGTGACCCCTAAAGACCTTGACCAGTTAGCCATGTAACATAGTCATGAAAAGTAATTTATACAGCCAAGGCAATCTTCAGATGTAAAAATAGGGAGGCAGAGAAGTGGGGAGGGCCCCAAACCGACAGTGATTGGAGCTGGAGTTCTGGCCTTACCAATCCCTAGCTGAATGACCAGGTTCAGACACGCGTCACGCAAGCATTTCTTAATGATTAAAACCAAGTGCCATGAGAGTGAAGAAGTTAATAGGAGAGAGTGTCGGAAAGTGCTTTTTAATATTATTTGGGTTTAATTAAAATTTCCACCAGTGCTGTAGCTTTGTGCTGACCCCGGGCTGCACTTCTTCATTAACTCACTGGTTTTCTTTCCGTTTGATTCTTGGTTTGGGTGTGTGTGTGTGTGTGTGTGTGTGTGGCTTTATCGGAGTCTCATGCAGTCCAGACTGGTCTGGATGACTCGAACTCCTGACCCTCTAGCCTGCATCGCCTAGGTGCTGGGGTTGCAGGCATGGCCACCACTCCTGGGAACCTAATGTTTGTGGTGAGTCATGAAACCAGTGATACATGTTAGTGCAACTAGTGGAGTCACCACGGCCGTGGTTACAGGGTAGACAGACTCTGAAAGACACCATGACAGAGACACTAGGTTTGACAGTGTCAAATGATGCACAGGAAATATCCGGGCTGCCTTCAGTGGGAGTGTGTCTCTTTCTTTTGCTACCTCCTTTGGCTCATCCTTCTTCACCTTCTGAAAGTGTCACTACACCAAGTCCCTATAGGTTGCTGATATTGTGGGGACAGCTAGCCAGAACCTGACTCAGGCTGACTGGGGACAGTGAGCCCAATAAAAGTGAACAACCCTTGGTGTCTTAGTTAGGGTTTCTATTGCTGTGAAGAGACACCACGACCATGGCAACTCTTATAAAGGAAAATATTTAATTTGGACTGGCTTACAATTCAGAGAGTTAGTCCGTGTCATCATAGTGGGAGGCTTGGTAGCACACAGGCAGACATGCTGCTGGAGAGGAGCTGAGAGTTCTCCTCTGGACTGGCAGGCAGCAGGAAGGAAAAATGCCACACTGGTCCTGGCTTGACCTTCTGAAAACTCAAAGCACCCCCCCCCCCCCCCCCGTGATACATTTCCCCCAACAATGCCACACCCACTCCAACAAGGCCACACCTCCTAATAGTGCCACTCCCTATGAGCCTATGGAGGCCATTTTCATTCAAACCACCACACTTTGGCACAGATCCCAAAACAATATCAAGCCCAGAACACAGTAGATGCCATTTGTGGTTTACCATGTGTTATCAAGACAACAGAGGCACTGCTTGCCACGGAGGTTCTGTTTCCCAGGTTGGAAAAAATAATTATGGGGATTAAGGGAGGGTGATTAAAATGAACGTGTATTCACAGGACAAACAGTGCAAGGGTTACCCTGTATGCACCTCAGTAAATTCTTCAAACGTCTCCTGCCTCCAGATCTGGCCTGCAGTTCCTCTGCTCCCACCCCAAACAAACCATCCATTTCCTCTGCTCCCGAGCCCTGCCTAACTAGCCAGCCTTCCCCAACCTCAGCCTCTTCATTAGCGGGAGTGTAGGCTTCCTCCCCACTTCTCCAGCCAGTGTGTGTACCCAGCAGCACCGTGCTACCCTGAGACTCACCTGCAAAGGTGCGCTCATCTCTGACTCTGACAGGGTACAGCTGTTACCACTGCTACCCTGGAAGCTCGAAAGATATATGAATGCCTCGCCTAATGTCACATCAACCCCCAGTCAATGTGGAAGGTGACCTTTAGGGGTGGGAAAATTAGGCAGAATAATTTCTCTGAGAACGTTTTGCTGCTTACGAGCTGCACATAAAACAGGAACATGCTTTTTTTTTTTTTTTTTGAGACAATGTCTCACTATGTAGATCTGGCTGTCTAGGTTGGCCTGAAACTCACAGAGATCCTCCTGCCTCTGCCTCCCCAGTGCTGTGATTAAAGGCGTGCATCACCACTTTACCTGGCCACAGAAACATACTTAGTCCTTAGGACTAAAACAGAGGCCACGGTGAATCCCTCTTGCCAGGGCTGTGCTCACTAAGTGAACAGCATCAATGGGATAGGGCAGCGCATTCTGCACTCTTAAACCTTACCTTCTTTCTCAAGCAAAACCAACAACCAACTAACCAACAAAAACCCTTCCCTTGATCTTCCAAAATAATCCCAACTTCAATCCACCCGCTTCTAGATCTCATCTCACAGGGAGGAGGTTTCAGTTGTGTGAGTCTATTTAATAACTACAACAAGTTATTGGGCAAAGCATTTAGGTCTTGTTCGGCCAATCTGGTTTTTCCCGTTCCTATCGGGTAATAAGACTGTCCCATTGTGCCTTCTCCTCCACCTCTACCCCGCTCCAGGGTGCTAAACTACAGATTAGTGGCCAAGAGAAGGCAGAAAAGACAGGAGCGGGGCAGAAGGAAACTTCGGGGTGGATTGCTGTGAAGAGGAATCAGGAGGGGGCGTTTGCAGAGCTGCTGGCATGGGCTATGCAGCGCACCTTCTTTAACGGCACCACGGAGATGCCACTGAGATTGGAATTACTCCTAATTACCAGTGACTGCTGGAATCCACCTGCATAAACCCCGCTGAGATGGAGCCAGGTGGGTGTCAAGGTTTTATTTCATCCACATCAAAGTGTGTGCTTATAGATAGAAAACTCTCCAGAAGATTACCAGCTGCCAGGTTTAAAGACTTAACAAGGGACAGGATGATGGAACAGGGGCAGCATGCAGTCATCACAGAGGGAGCATGATAGATGTGAGTTACATCTCAGGGAACAGCGAGATGTGTGACCCACGACTTCTTCAATTGCTGTTGAAGGCATGTGTTCGTGGCACAGAGAATATTTATGAAAATTGCCTGGCCCCTCTGGTATTTGGACAGATCATGCATTCCATGTGGAAAACAAGCTTCCTTGAGGTCCTTTTGAGTAATTTGTCTTTTCTGTTATGCAAACAGCAGTCTCTATTAATGCAGTGCTCGGGGCAACGATGCGGTCCAGATCCGCAAGGCACCTTCCACAAACTGTCTTTGATGAAAAATTAAACAGACACTAGACTTCCTGCTTCAAAACTAATGAGCAAGCAGGAGACTACTCAGGAAACCTGAACCTGACTGACAATTGCTTCTAGATTCCTTACAAATAAAATCATGTTTGCGTCTCAGATTTCCGATGGTAAAAGTTATCGGCACTCCTGGATGCTGAGTTAGAAAGGCTGGTCCAGACATAGACAGATGACCACGCAAACTTGCTAATTATTTGGTGCATGTCATCAAAGCATTTTACAGTATGGTAGAGGGATCCAGCATGGCAACCCAGGAACTGTCTGAAGCTGAGCAGGTATTAAGCAGGTGGGGACCTGGCATGTGGCCACTGGCACTGAGCAGTTTATGTTCGAGGAAAGTACTGCTTATGTAGCTATGTGATGCTTAAATCATGGCATGGGACAGACAATAAAATGGGAGTATACAGCTCCCCTGTGGGTTTTTAATTTAAAGCACCAATTAAAACACACACACACACACACATGCGTACACACAAACACACACGCACACATACACACACACATACACACACACCAAAGATTGTAAACGCACATTTCCTTACCTGTGTGTGCATAATTTATATGCTAAGCAAAATATATAAAGACATTTACAAGTAGATATTGATGCCTATTTTTGAAAAACTAAACTGGTAGACTAGGGGGAGACTATTTGAAAGAGAAACATTTACCTTTACTCTGTGTTTCTCTACTTTTTTGTCCCTTACCTAGGAGGAATTAATCATAATTAATGAGTATTACATTTATAAAAATTAAAATAAGGCTACTGTGATGACTTTGAGGGTAAAAAATTCACTCTCAAGCCTGGTGACCCAAGTTTGATCTCCACTTACACAGGGTGGAAGGAGAAAGTCAACTCCCATAGTCACCCCTCTCGAAACACACACACACACACACACACACTCATACAATGGCACCCAATATTTAAAATTTAAAATTAAAATGTAATTTGGTTGTTGGGGAATTTCAAAAACAGTGACATAAAGAGGCTGAAATCATCTGTCCTTTCAGCTGTAACTTCAGATAATTATGCTAATATGCTTGACGGCTGGAAAAGATGCTGTATCCTGGCAGAAACAATAAACATTTATTTCCCACAGTTCCCGAGACCAGGAATTCCAAGGTCTGAATCCCAGCAAGATTTGGCTCTGCAGAGGTCTCTCTCCCAGACTCATGACAGCTCCTTTTCTACGGTGGCCTCTGACTGTACCAAGGTGGAGAGCTAGTCTGTCTCCTGGCTCTGGTAGGTCCTAACCCTATCAGGAAGACACCCGCATCCCCCCACACCCAAAAACCTAGTCAGCTCAAAGGCCACACGCCCCAACACCATCACATTGGGATCAAGGCTTCTTTGAGGATATCGACACAACATTCATGATTTTCCGCATACTTTCTTCCAGCTTCTCATATATGTATTTAAGTAGTTTGGACTGTATAGAATATCCATAGTTTTGTATCCTGTCCTAGTCATTTTGTCGAGTGGACTATTACCTTAAGATACATGCATATATGTGGGATTAGTAGGCGACAGACCACAAACCTTGGAGTGTTTTTGGTCCATATTGCTAATCAGCTTTCCAAGAAGGCTGACTGAATTTATAGTTCTGCCAACAGTATATAAAAATATTTGCTGTGTGTACCACTGCCAATGTTGAGGATCAACATTTTAGAAATTGTGTAATGCTATCTGATAATGTTCAAGATCTTGGTTAAAGTATAGGAATACATACAGGGAAGTGTCTAGCTTTTCACAAAATAGACACTGCTAGACTTAGCCAAAACAAGAAACTCAGCAATTCTACCTGCTCAAAAATGCCCGCCAACCCCCGTTTCAAACCTCCCTAAGGATAACGGTTCTCCTTACTTCTAACAGCAACAGACAGTACTGTTTCCATTCCTTTGTTTATAGGACTGTTTTAGAAATCTGGCATCCTATATGCATTTTCCATTCTGTTGTTACTGGACATCTGGACGATTCCCAATTGCGGATTATCAGCATTTCTATGTAAACCAGTTGGTGGCTGCATTTTTGCTGGTGGCCTTGCTGGGCCATGGGGTATAGCTACATTCAGCCTCAGTGGACACTGACGAACTGACTCCAAAATGGCTCTTTAAATCTAGACATTCCTAGGGTTGGATAAGGACCTAGTTTCATCCAATGTTGGTTACCTTCTGATAACTCTGTCTTTTCACTTCAGCCAATTGTCAGCTTGTTCTATTGTAACATTGTCACTTTAACTTTTATTTCTTAATGGCTAATGAAGGGAATAACTTTTCATGTGTCCACTGTCCATTGGGAGGTAACCCTCGCTTGTAAAAGAGTGTTTTCCCATTGAGCTGGCCATTTCTTATTAACTAGTACAAGCAAGTTTAACATTCTAGGTTTGAGTCCTTCACTAGATACTCTGCTGGTTGGGTTACTGTCGTCTGTCCTTCCTTCCCTTCCCTTCTTTCTCTCTCTCTCTCTCTTCCTTCCTTCTTTCCTTCCTTCCTTCCTTCCTTCCTTCTTTCCTTCCTTCCTTCCTTTCTTCCTTTCTTTTTTTCTTTCTTGTCAACTAGACACAAGCTAGAGTCATCTGGGAAGAGAAACTTCAGTTGAGAAAATGCTTCCGTCAGATTGCCCGCAGGCAAATCTGTGGTACCTTTTCTTGATTAATTGTTGATGTGGGAGGCTCCAGCCCACCTGGGCAAGTGGGTCTGGATTCTATAAGAAAGCAGGCTGAAAATGGATGGAGCTAGAAAACATCATTTTGAGTGAGGTAACCCAGACCCAGAAAGACAATTATCACATGTACTCACTCCTAAGTGGTTTTTAAACTTAAAGCAAAGAAAACCAGTCTACAAATCACAATCCCAGAGAACCTAAACAACAATGAGGACCCTAAGAGAGACATACATGGATCTAATCTACATGGGAAACAGAAAAAGGCAAGATCTCCTGAGTAAATTGGAAGCATGGGGACCTTGTGAGAGGGCTGAAGAGGAGGGGAGAGGCAGGGAGGAGAGTAGAGAAAAATGTAGAGCTCAATAAAAATCAATTTAAAAAGGCAGACTGAACAAGCTCTGAGGAACAAGCCAGTAAGTAGCAGCCCTCCGTGGATTCGGCTTCAGTTCTTGCCTCCAGGTTCCTGTCTTGAGTTACTGCCCTGCTTCTCTCTCTCCCTCTCCCTCTCCCCTCCCTTTGGTTTTTTGAGACAGCCTTTCTCTGTGTAACAGCCCTAGCTGTCCTGGAACTAGCTCTGTAGACAGGCTGGCCTCAAACTCATAAAGATCCATCTGCCTCTGCCTCCCAAGTGCTGGGATTAAAGGCGTGCGCCACCACCGTTAGCTGCATTTGCTTCTCTTGAAGATGGACTCTGAGCAATAAGCTAAAATAAACCCTTATCTTTCAGCCAATTGTGAATAGGCTGAACACAGCAACAGAAGGCAAACTGAGACATAAATTGGAACCAGGTCATGAGGTACTGCTGTGACAGACCTGGCCATGTGTTTTGGGGAGGATTGCAGTGACATTTGGACTTCGGAGTAGAAAATCTGTTGAGCGCTCAGAGTTCAGCGGGCTGTTCTGTAAGAACTCAGAAGATAAAAATGTTGACAGTGATACAGATGATGGAGGCCTTGCTTGTGAGGTTGAGAGGAAAGTCAAGGTCCTGTCGGGACTGGAGCTGAAGAACTGGCTGTGGCTAACAAGGGGCCATAAGCACAAAACTCAAACTGATGCTGATGAGGCTCAGCTGGGCCTGGAGTCAGCTGTGCTGAGGAAGTGAGTGACATCATTAGGCCAAATCTCTGGGAAGTGTTTCCTCAGGATCGGCACACAGAAGCGGTGATCCAGAGGGGGCCAAGGCTGAACTTATTACTGGCATCTGAACTTGGGCAACATCTAAGAGTTTCCCAGATGATGCTGGTTGTGAAGGCATGAAGGAGCCATGGAGAACAGGGAGGCTTGGCACTGTGAGAGGCCAGGAGAGACCATTGGTGAAGGTAAGACCTCAGATGCAGTAGAAGCCCCAAGACCGAAGAGGCTGTGGAGAGACGTTAAGACTTAACACCACGTAGCAGGGTTAGATTTCCTGGAGAGGGCATGAGAGGCTATGGGTGGAGGTACAGCCCTTTTGTAGTAGAGACCCCAGCATTTTGGAGATGCCATGACCATAGGACTTCTAATAAGGACAACAGCAGGTATGGGGATGGCTTGAGTCCAGGGGACAAGCTGTGTGTGTTCTGCAGGTGACAGAGCTGGAGAGGAGTCCGGAAGATGCTGAGTGACATTGAGCTTTACCCTGCTGGCCTTTGGTTTTACTTTGAGCTGATTGTACCCACACCCTGGCCCTTACTTTCTGAAGTAAGAATTATGTAACTTATTTTTGATTTTGCAGTAGTCCACAACTAAGAGACTTTGAGATTTTAGATGGCTTTTTGATATTTTAAAGAGGCTTTAAACTTTGAAAGAGACCTTGGATATTTTAAAAAGACTGGACATTTTTAGAGTGTTTGAAATTTTAATTACGATGGGACTTTTAAAGATACGTTTTATATTGCGGTATTGACAATAATATGAGATCTTGGGAATAAACAATAAAGGAAAGGTTAAGGTTTAATAGTGACCTATTGATGTGTCAAATTGAATAGGAGTCAACTGTCCTTTGTCGTTGTTTGTTTTGGTTTTTGTCAGTTTGGCACAAGCTAGACTTATCTGAGAAGAGGAACCTTAATTGAGAACCAGATTGCTTGTAGACAATTATATATATATATATATATATATATATATGATTGATATAGGTGAGCCAGCCCATGGATTGTGCGGGGAAGACAGTGCCACCCCTGGGCATATTTGGTCCCAGGCTGTTTTATAACTTGTTGGCTTTTTAACTATTTGTAACATGCATTTATATACTCAGATTATACTATCTTTAATGATTTTTTCTCCATTCATTTTAAGTTTTAAAAGTTGCATTTATTTGTTAGGAAAAATTGTAATTTTTTTCCTAATTACTTTTTAATTATTTTTTCAGGATTGGGGAATCAAACTTAGGGTCTCTCACATGTTACACAGGATTCTACCACTAATTTACAGCCCTGGACACCAAAACAAACAAATGAACAAACAAACAAATAAATATTTCATTTTAGAATAGGTTGTCACTAAGTTGCTTGGGCTGAACTTACTTACTCTACAGCTAATCCTCCTGCCTCATCCTTTGCTAAGGTTACAGACCCATACAGGCTTGCCTTGTCTTTTGGTTATTTGTTTCCTGTGTTTAGCTCTTTCATTCTGGTTGAATTGGTTTGATCTTGTGAGGTATGAACCTGAATCCTTGAATCTTTCTACTACCTAGACTAATTTCCTTTTTTATAGTTTATTGATTAGTGATTCTCTTTCTAATTGATTTATAACGGCTCCTTTATAGGTTGAGTTCATTTATATACTATAAGTAAATATTAGACTGCCATATCAAAATTTGTTTCATGGGTATATATGCTGATCTCTGACTTGTGTTTCAACTCTTTTGTTATGCTACAGATTTTAGGTGGGCGTTTTTATTAATAAATTTTGTTCTTTGATGATCCTTTTTGCACACAATGCATGCTGGTTACTTTCTCTGGCTGCTCTTATTTTACTCCCACCTCAGATAGTTCCCTTCTGTCTCACAGAACTCTTTGCCATATTTAGTGGTTTTGGTTTGGTTGAGTGTCCCTCCTGGATCACAGAAGGCAGCCTTTCACCTGGCCTAGGAAGAGGAAGGAGCCCACTACATAGCTCCCTTAGGCCAGCAGGTCCAGAGAAGGACTGGACTGTGTACTCTTGAGTCCCTAACATTACCTATGGACCAGGGACCAGGCCCAATTCTGCCAGAGCATTTGGAGAGCATACAGCTGGACCTAGGGGTGCCACCATCTTCTGTCCACACATCCACCTCTACCTAAGATGTCAGTGACATCAGGTCCGTGGGTGAGCCTCAGAGGGCCGGACACAGAGAGGAGGGAAGTCACACCAGTGAGCAGTCGGCAAACGGATGGTCCTCAGTGTGGTCAGTCCATGCTAGTGACCAAAGCAACCCAACCGGAGACCTGTTTGCTAAGCCCAGCCTTGCTCCACAGCCTATGCTTGCACGGGATGGATTGGCAGCCACTCGCCACCTATACTGCTCCAAGTAGTGCGACTCTGGGGCCGCCATGACAACAACACCATCACAACCTAGCCTTGGAGTTCTGGTTTAGTGATGGAGGAAGGTCATTGGTTAAGTAATAAAGAAACTGCTTGGCCTCATAGGTTAAAACATAGGTGGGAGGAGTAAACAGAACAGAATGCTGGGAGGAAGAGGAAGCGAGCTCAGACTCGACAGCTCTGCTCTCTGGAGCAGAGACGCCATGCTCCCCTCTCCTGGGCAGACGCGATTCAGCTCCGACCCAGGATGGATGTAGGCTAGAATCTTCCCGGTAAGTGCACCTTGGGGTGCTACACACATGATTGGAAATGGGCTAGTCCAGGTGCGAGAGTTAGCCGAGAAGAGGCTAGATATAATGGGCCAAGCAGTGTTTGAAAGAATACAGTGTCTGTGTAATTATTTAGGTGTATAAGCTAGCCAGGCGGCCGGGGTGCTGGGGACGCAGCTCCGCCGCTCCTATTACTACAGTTTAGTGACCGACTGCTTCTAGGATGGACAGTGCCTGGCACTGTAAGAGTATCTGCTTTCCACCTTTATTTTTTTTTTTAACGGCATAACCAGATATGCAGGTTTCCGAGTGTTTACTCACACCTCCTTGGTCTTAACTAACCCCCCCCCATTTCCTCTCCCATATCCTATCCGTTTCCATTTTTGAACTTTTCTACTCCCAGTATACAAAATTTCCCACATCATATCCATGTGCTACTGCTCACCCCCTTCTTTAAAGTAATCCTCCCTTGCTAATCCCTCCCTAGCTTCCTGGTACTCCAAGCTAAACACATCCAACTCAAGAGCTGGGGCTAAAATCTTAGTATAATGGGAAATACGGCGTTTGTCTTTCTAAGCCTCGGTTGCCTCACTCGGTATGAATTTTCTGGTTTCATCCATTTATCTGCACATTTCATAACTTCATTTTTCCCATAGCTGGATAAAGTTCCATGTTTATATAAGCCACACTTTTATTATCCACCCATCGCTTCATGAGCAGCAGGGATGATTCCATTTCCTGGACACTGCGCACAGAGTTGCTATGAACAGATGTGCGTGCAGGTGTCTCTAGGTGGCTGCAGAGTTCCTGGGTGCACGCCCAGGGTGAGATAAGTTTTATTATGTAGCTTTTTTTCTTTACTCGGAGTTTCATTTTGTTTGGTTTCCTTTAGATTAGGCATGTGTTCTATCGTTTTCCAACTTTTTCAAACATTGTTTTGGCTGTAGCATACTTCAGTAGATGGCTCAATTTTAGAACTCTCTCGTTTGTTTGCATTCTAAATGTCCTTTGAGAGTTTGAGGTAGAATAATCTGAATCTGGGAAGTAGCTTGTGGAGAAAGGTTGATCTTTTCCTTTCAATGTGTGGTTCACACTGGAGTTCTGTTTGTTTTTTCCAACTCTCCATCTGTTTGAAGTTCTCACTTGCATTTGCTCTTGTGTCTATATTTTCCACAACGAACATTAGTGAAGTGTTTGCCATGCAAACATAAAGATGTGAGTTTTCATCTCCAGCATCCATGCTGGCCACAGCGGTGCATGCCTTGAATCCCAGCGCTAGGGAGGCTGAGACATGAGGATGCCCAGAGTTGCTGGCCACCTCCTCCAAGTGAACCAGCAAGCTTTAGATTCAGTGAGAGAGCCTGTCCCAAACAGAGAAGGTGGGGAGTGACAGGAAGACAGCCAGTGCTGACCTCTGGCTTCTATGTACTCTCTCACACATCCCGCAACAAGTTCACACTATACACCACACATACACATAAAACACGAAAGTAAAACTCTAGCAACAATGTGGATGTCGCGCATTATGGAGCTGTTATTTGGCTATTGCTCTGCTCCCTGTTGAATGAAGTTCCAGGGGGCTGTTCCTTATCAGGTCGGGGTGGCTGTGTGGCTGTTCTCAGTCTAGACTCTGGCTATGTCAGGAGAGTGAAAGACAGCCAGTGAAGGAATGCTTGGGAACTTCTCTCCGCCCTGGAGTTCTTAGCCAACTGGACCCACAACCGTCACCATAATATTCAAGCTACAGTAAGCAACTGCAATCCAAACCAGGGCTGGGGTCAGGTTTAATTGGGCAAACAGGAAAAAAAAAAGCCAATTGCCATAGTCTTATGGTCTCTTTATTACCCTTATAGTAATTCAAGCTGTATTTTTAATCAGTTGAAAAATTCGAATCCGACTTACTGTGTTATGGAAGGATATTACAGTAGTTGGCAGTGAAGCTTATACTATATTTTATTTATTAATTTTTACTATAGGATTGTACTATGTAGCCCAAACTGGCTTCAAACTCAGAATCCTCCTGAAAGACCCTCAGAGAGGACCTTTCCTCTCTGATGAAGACCCCAGAACCAGGACACTCTGAGACCAGGCCACAAGATGCAATTAGCAAGAGGTTTATTGAGTAAACACAGGTACCTGCGGGCAGCAAGTCTTTTGGAGGACTTGCACGCCTGTCAACTGGAGGGCGGGCTTCTTATAGGGGAGAGCAAAAGCAAGCTTACAGAAGCAAAAGCGTGGTTATCGGTCAACCGGAATGAGGCGGGGGCATGAATGGTTTCCTCTCTCAGCATGGATGCCTGGCAACAGTCATCCTGTTCCTATCTTATAGCTAACCTGCTTTGTTGATATCCTATCTTATTGACATCTTGCCTTGCAGTCTTACTATCTCTATCTCCTGCTCTCTCAGGCACATGGGATGTTCTTACGGGAGCAGGCTGGCTGCTGATCCGGAGAATTTTTTTAAAGCAAACAGGACGTTCCCCCGGGAGCATGCTAGCTGCGGGTTTTGAGGAGGGGGTCTGTAGGGTCTTTCACTCCTACCACAGCCTTTTAAGTGCAGAGATTACAGGTGTGTATTACTATGATGGCCAAGTGCATGTGACTTTAAATGACTCCATTGCACGTCTTTCATTTCTCCAAATGTTAAATACACAAATACAAAGGACAACCTGTATTTGAAATTGAAAAGAAATAAAAGTTATTTACCTTTGTTTGTATCATGGGTGGGTGTAAGTTTCTTGTTATTTGGACATGTTGCTGGGGAGATGGCTCAATGGTTAAGAGTACTGGATGCATTTCCAGAGGTCCCAGGTTCAATTCCCAGCACCTACATAGAGGCCCACAACTGCAGGTCCGGGATATCTGATGCCCTCTTCTGGCCTACACAGGTACTGCACAATGCATAGGCTTGCATGCAGGCAAAGCACCCATAGACATACAATAAAATTAAAAACATATTAAAATTATTTGGACAAGTGTACAGTTCATGACAGTACCGGTGTGACATTTGCCTCCAAGATGGCAGCCACTAGTTCTTCTGCACGAAGTGCCAAGCTCAACTCTTCACTGTGTCTCACTTAACCATTACCCACGCGACGTCCCTCGTCATGTGTCAATGACAAAGCCAGGGTAACTACACATGTGAAACTTCCATAGAGTGTGCTCTGCAGAAGAGGAGGTAGAGGTGGAGCAGATCGGTAATCGATTCCTTGAGCCTGTTTGGAGGACCTCAGAAAGGCTGCCTCTCTGCTCTCTTCCCCAGGCAGGCGCTGTGGCTCTCCACCCACTGGAAGAGAAGAATTACTCTGGGGCAAAGCACCTGCTTTCCTTGTCTGTTGTCATTTAATGTGTAAATTGTTTGGGGAAGTGTGAAGTCATTAACACCTTACTTACAAAGAGTTCTCAAAATTAGAGAAACTGAGAAAATGAATATTCAAGCTTTAGGGGTGGGGATGGAGGAGCCTTAGATTAGGAGGGAGGAGGTCAAATGAGGTGTTTAGAAGAGAGACTACTTTGTGTCTTTTAAGTGTGGTAAGCATGGACAGTAGGTGTAGAACTATTATTACTCCACATAACCATAGCTATGGTTACTGATATTTTATAAACTTAGTTAAAACAATTTCATCTTCCCTTGCTTTTAATCTCTAGCCCACCAACAATTTATTGGCTGCTATTATGAAATCTTTATATATTTTTAATTAAATCAAATGTTTTTTGAGGATTTCACTCATGAGTATTCTGTTGACATCCTTTCTTCCCTCCCTCTCCAACTCTCCCAGCATCCCCTGCCTCCCTTTCAAATTCATGACTTCTTAATTATTATTGTTATCATAGATGCATGTATGTAAATATATGTGTGTGTGTGTCCTACTGATAAGACTAATGTGTTAGGCAGCTCTTAAGAGAAACAGAACAATTCTAGGTATGTATACATTGTGAGAGAAGGCTTGATATTAAAGAATTGGAGAAACCGAGAGATTTTAAATCTATAAGGTAGACCTCACACTGAGATCCAGGAAGCACTGATGTTGAAACTCCTGTCCAAAGGCTGTCTGCCTCCGAATTTCTTCTGGCTTAAGGACAAGGGGCTTGCAGCTCATTGCAGGAAGCTTATTGACAGTATAGATGGTGTTGAAATTTATTCAAAGTCTACCAATTTATATGTTACTCTCACCTACGAGAGTCTCTCTCATAAGCTCAATGTGATAGTATATCCGTGTAATCTCAGCACTAGGGAAGCTGCAGCTTGTAGCTTCGAATCCAGTCAAGGTCATATGGTGAGGCTCTGTCTCTAAAGATCAAACCAATACAAACCAAAAAGTCCCAAACAGCCAACAGGCCAACCAAAATGGACAACAATCCCCAATATTGTCATAGATGTGTCTAAAGTAATAATACTGGATCAGATACTGGGACCTGTAGCCTACCCAAACTGGCCCAAGAAATCAACCATCACAGCCAATGCTCCAAGGCTACCTCAACTGAATTTAGTAGTATGCGTTCAAATAAAAACATCCCAAAGTTTACTAGATGCTGGCTTACTCATTACCTACTGCTTACTATAAGTTCAGAACCATGTTTACGTAGCTCTGTTTAACTGAGCGTCCTTAACTCTCTGCTCACAGGACTTCCTTACACTCTAAAAATTATTGAGGAGCCCAAGGCACTTCTATTTATAAAGACTGAATGTGTTCATTACACTGAATAATAAAGCTGATAAAGTTTTAGATAATCATTAATTCATGTGAAAACAATAACAAATTTGGTAAATATTTATGTAAATAATATTTTATGCTAACTATATTCCTCGAAAGGAAAGCAAAACAAAGAAAATAACAAAGAGTGGCATTGTTTTACACTTTCAGATAATTGACTTGATGGACGTCAACTGGATATTCATGTTTCCTGACTTAATTTTTTTCTGTCTGTTGTTTTGTCTGAAGAATTGTGTATAAACCACCTGCTTCTCTTCAGATACATGGTTGGCAGAGAAGTATTTGATTGGCCTTCTCAGAACAGGGTACTCTCCAGCTGGGCTATATACAGATGAATACCTATTGCTCATCTTGTCAGTAAAAATAATATTCCAAGAAAAAGCCCCTCGTTCAGCTCACATGTCGAAGCTATATAGCAAGTCCTTGTGTACAAATCCAAGCCAAACCAACCCCCCCCCCCAAAACCCCAAATGGCCAACTGATCAACCAAAGCTAACAACAATAACAACACAAAAACCAAAGGTCCTGACACTTCACAGACGTGTCCAGAATAAAGCCTGACCAAACATCTGGGTCCCAGAGTGCTTTATGACTCCTCCTAACCATCTGACTTCCACCAACTGCTTTGCTTAGAGTGATCACCTGATCCCCAGATCCCTGGCTGAGCCCAGACGTACACCCAATTTGTGAGTATTTTCAAAGAGAAGTTGGTTTCGACTTTGCACGTTTGCGATGTGGACATACTCTTCATCACAGGGTCACTGCTAGTCTGATATGGTTTTAACCTTTCAACTTAGTATAATCCCTTTGGCTACAGGGATTTTTAATTTTTTTAAGGATTTATTATCTAATTGTGAAAGGCTCTACTTTGAGAAAGTGTTTTTTTTTTTAATTAAATAATGGTTCTAAACACAGACCCTTCATTTGTTAATCTTTTATGGGCTGAATATATATCATCTATTATGTTGCTATGTCGTTGTTTTCCATTTCAATATTAAAGTGTATAGTCTACAGCATATCTGTCTAAATTATCAGCTCCATTATATTTATTGTCTTAGAGACTGTTCATTGTTTTTCTAATTTGTGGGTAATTGGAAGATAAATAAATTGTATTTTATAAAGTAGTTATTTTAATTAAATTTCCTCTTGGGAAGAAAAATGAATTTCATTTCTATTTGCAATAATTATGCAAGATAATTGTGGCGATTTGAATGAAAAGCATGTAGGCTCAGGTGTTAGAACCCTTGGTGTGCAGATGATGTGCTGTTAGGTGGATGTTAGGGAACATTAGAGTTGTGCCCTTGCTAGAGGAAGCACATCTCTAGGCTCAGGCTGTGAGAGTTTACAGCCTCACCTGCTTCCAGTGGTCTCTCTGTTTGTGTTTGATGATGTCGTATCTCAGCTTCCTGCTGGCCTCCTGCTGTCTTTCTGAATACCCGTCCCATAATCATAAACCAAAATAAAATACTCCTTCTCTAAGTTACCTTTGGTCGGAAATGTAGTGAATATGATAGTAACACATGCAGGTGGTGAGGGAAAAGGGCCCTATGGCTTCTGCGCTTAGCACTATCTATCCACACAGGGTAGCTTTCTTTAAACCCTCTCTCTTTCCATTATATTTTAAATTAGTTTTAAAATTAAGTTTCCATATTTTTTTCATATAGTCTTAGTTTTAGTGTACCCTCCTCCCTACCCTACTTCTGTTTAACCCTTGCCCCTCCAGGATTCTCTCCCTCTCCCTCTGCATTAGTGATGTTTCTCTAGCTGTGATAATACCATGACTCAAAGCAACTCAGGGAAGAAGGGATCCATGATGGCACACCATTCCTGAAGAACAGATGCCATCATGGTGTTGAAAGCTTGGCGCGGTGGCAGGAGCCAGAAGCTGGCCGATCACATTTTCATCCACTGCAGGAAGCCGAGAGTGAGAGCAAGAAGTGGCGTGGGACTATAAACACTTAAAGAGCTCCCCTAGTGATAATTTCAGACACTACCTCTACTGACTGTTTTTGGCAGCACTGGGGTTTGAACCTAGAGCAGTGGGCATGCCAGGTCACCACTGTGCCAACTAAGCTGTATCCCCAGCACCATTTTATATAAAGAATTACTTAAGGTTGAAGTTGCCATAGCAAAAAATAAATGGAAAGGTGCTTGAGTCAAGAGCTAAGAAATGAGTCCAAAGGAAATAAATACATGTTGAAAATCAAGCCAGGACAACCCACAGCTGTGCTGTTCAGTCTGCACACCAGGCAACCCATGTCTGTGAGCCACACATAGTGAAAACATGTAAATTGTAAAATAAATGTGTGAGTCAACACTTCCAGTATATTTTTTACCAAAAGAAACAGGTAAAATTAATTTAAAAAATATATTTAACCCAATATATTCGGATATTATCATTTTAAAACACAACCAGTGTAATAATTATTAGCCATTGAGGTCGTATTTTTCCTTACTAAGTCTCTGAAATCCCCTGTGTTTTTAAGGCCTGGAGCATGTCTCAAAGCAGACCAGCAAAATCTTACACGGTCCAAAGTCACATATGTCTGATTCTGACCCTGATCTCAAGCTAGGGGTTCAGATGTCTTTGAGAACACCAAGATGCAGGTGGGGAAGAAAGTCTGCCGCCTCGTCTCCTTTTCTGAGTGAGTTGGCAGCAAGATAAAAATTCTGACCAAATGTTAAAATTCATTGTAAAACATTAAAATCCATACCCACCAGATAAAATGCAAAACATGGGGAGAAAATAAATGAGAAGCCATGACTGATAAGAAAAGGTATACATGCTGGAATTCCGTGTGCAAAAAGAATAAGGTATGTGACGGCAGAAGGCTCCATCAATGCCTCATCCCCAATGACCCTTGCTCACCAGCATTTATGACCTTTTGTAATCCTTCTTGAGGGTGGGCAGAACCTACTGTCTCTCCTGCAATGAACAGAACACAATGTGGGTGGTAGGATATCGCCTCCAAGATCAAGTTACAGAAAGGTTTTGGATTCCTTCTGTGGAGAGTGTTCTTTCAACTCTCCCTCCCTCCCTCGTGTGCTCTCCCTGCTCCCCCAGTTCCTCCTAGGAAAGCCCATTGCTATGCCTAATCAAGTGATGGTCAGAAGGGCCAGTGAACATGGCACAGAAGACTAAAGCAGCCAACAACCACCTAAAGGCATTTGAAAGAGACTCCTGCCTCACTTCCAGTAGCATTAGGATAAGAACTCAGCCTCAGCTAGTAGCTCGGCTGCCTCCTATGAAACCTGGACCCAGGGTCATCCAGGAAATGGCATCTGAAAGCCATTCATAGAAACCAAGAGGTAGCAAATGCTACTTTAAACCACTAAGTTTGGGGCAATTTTTTAGATAGCAATTGTGGTTTAAATGAGACCACTTCCATAGGCTCATATGTCTGAATGCTTGGTGTCTAGTTAATGGAACTGTTTGGGAAGGATTAGGAGGTGTGTGTGTTCTTATTGGAGGGGATTATGTTATGGGGAGTGGACTTTGAGGTTTCAAAAGCCCACACCAGGCCCAATCTCTTTCTCTGTCTCTCTCTCCCTCTCTCTTTCCCAGCTGCCTGTAGACAAGGATGCTGTAGGAGTTCTTTCCACTCCTTCAGCCAATAGCCTTTAAAATACGGTGCTGTGGGGACTCCTTCTGCTCCTTCAGCCAATAGCCTTTAAAATACCAGTTCACTTGGGCATGGTCTCTTACACTATAAATACAGCTGTAAACGTGTGCTCTCTCTCTCTCTTGCTCTGGCTCTTGCTTCTGGCTGCTAGACTCTGTTCCTGTTCCCCATTTGTGCAGAGGACTATGATCTAGGACAGCGATCTGTAAGTCTCCACTAAATAAATAACCCTTTATTATTCATAATTCTGAACTAGTGTGGGATTATTTTGTGACTTCCACCATCATCTGGTACCCAAATGTGGGGAGCAGTCCACACTTTTTGGGATGAGTCTGCCAGCCACATGGCACATTGGGCACTGACTCTCCTGCCTGTAGCTTTAGCTGGCCCTCAGATTCAGTAGGCTTGTGACCTACACACCAGTCCACACACTGCTGCCTGTGATCCCTGCAGTACACACAGCCCATAACTCGCACTGACATAGAACTTTGGGTTTCCTCTTTATCCTGGGCCCCAACTCTTGGAATCGTTTGATCACCTTAATAACTGTTCTTAGTTTGTTAAACAAAGCATATTTTTCAGTACCTAAGTAAGCAACACATGCTGTTCAGTGCTGCTAGCGTCCCTCGGCCATGTGGCTGCAACTGCGACACCTGCTGGCCAATAACAACTATTACACCTACTTCAATTCATTGTCATTGCCTTAGGACACGTAAGATCTGAAAAATTACAAAAAAATGACTGATACCGTCCAGGTGTTCAATAATCATTTTGCTTATATTATGGAAGGTATTGTGTAATACTTATGCTATTTTCCTTCCTATTGTTTGATTCTAGGAATTAGCTTTGTTTTCAATATTATCTCATTAAAAATGGCTCAATACTATGGAGAGAAAATTATCTGAAAGAATTGTGCTGTTGATTCTGACTGTCAGAATCTGTTGAAAAGTTATGATATATCTAAGGATGAAATGTTATCTTTACCGAACAAGTTGGAATCCTCAGTGAGGACATTAGAACAGAACACTGGACAGGAGATTCAGACTTTTAAAAAGGCAGTAGTAAAAAGATTTGAAAAGATTGAGGAATTTATTGAAATTGATGAGCAGGGACAGAAGGTACAAGGACAGAATTTAGCCTCATCAGCACATGCCAGACCATGGGATGACTTTACAAAGAGTTTCAACTGCATATCTGGTAATTTCCTCAGCTAGACCATCCATCTGGCACAAAGTACCCTAAGGTAGTCAAAGAATATGCATGGGAACCAATATGTATGAGTGATCTCAAAGAAATATTTTATTTTGTGGCTTCTGCCATCATCAGGATATAAAGCTCTCTCAACTACTGTTTCAGCACCATGGCTGTCTGCTCCCCACCATGATGATCATGGACTAACCCTCTAAAACTGTATGCAAGCCCCCAATTAAATGCTTCCTCTTTTAAAAGTCACCTGGTTGTGGTGTCTCTTTATAGCAATAGAGCTGTAACCAAGACAGAAAAAGGAAACTGCTACAGGAGCTATGCCTTAAGAAGCAACCCTCTGAGTTAAAATGTAAGAAATCTCTAAGGAATTTACACTCAAGCATACACACACACACACACACACACACACACACACACACACACACACCTCACAGGGGCTGAAGGGATAGCTCAGCTGGCCAAATGCCTGCGTTCAGATTCCCAGCCCTCATATCAAAAAAAGCCAAACATAGTAGCGTGCACCTACAATACTGGCACTGAGCAGAAGAAGCCAGGAAGATTGCTGGGGCTTGCTGGCAACCAAGTCTAACTCAATTGACAAGTCATGGGTTCTATGAGAGCCTTTGTCTGAAGAATAAGGCCGAGAGCAACCACCTGAGACACCTGATGTGGCTGTTTGATCTCCAGATGTACGCACACACATGTGCCTGTTCCCCTCCCACAGACACACACACACACACACACACACACACACACAGAGAGAGAGAGAGAGAGAGAGAGAGAGAGAGAGAGAGAGAGAGAGAGAAACCCCTACAAAATAAAAGCCCGTGCTAGGTCAATAAAGATTCGTGCATGTGTGACTCTGCATTTTTCTGCTCTCTTTTTTCCTCCTCTGACACACAAAGGGGAACCTTTGCCTTCCCTCACCCTCTCTTACCTGCAGAATCAGGAGACTATACATGAGCCAAGGTCCTAAATGCACAGCAAAGGCAAAGACCTGGGCTTGAGGAAAGGTTTGTTATTTCTCATGGGGAAACCTCAAAACAGTCCGAGAAGCATTGCAAATGGTGAGGAGTCACCTTTAAGGGGAGGGCGTTACAAGAATCAGATTGCCTTTTAATGAAAATTTTGTGGATAGATTATATTTCCTTGAATTCAACTTTATACAGAGACTGCACTATATGGGAAATTGAGTTTATTGGAGTGATATATACATACATATAGCACACCATTACTTGTAATGTAAATATATGCAAATATTTAAGTAAATTATAAAGTCTTGTAAAGAAGCAGCAAAGGGCTTTCTAGTCTCTTCCTGGATTGGAAGTCTCACTAGCCTGCCTGGAATAATAATACTGAAGGAACGATTTCATTAAAACCACTTTGAGACAGTGCATGGCATCCAGAAGACGGGACATAGTTCACAGTGACAGATGACAAGGACAGGTAGCCCCAGTGGTGTGACAGGATACCAAAAGAGAAGAAAATGTTAGCTCTCTTCAGCGGCTGGGCGGCTTTTCTGCGCATGCGTGTAAGGCACCTGGCAGCACCCTGAAAGCTCAGCGGGGTATGGAAATGTAGAGAGAAGTCACACTGCCTGTCTGACTGGTGACCCCAGAACTGGGAAGGCTGAGAGATGAGGAGGTGACTTCAGCCCCACCCATCCCTGGGTGCTCTGAAGACTGTAACAGGTCAATTCCGGATTCGGAGAAACAGGAGCTCTAGGGTCCTATCTGAGAGCATAAATGGGCAAAAACAAGACATCTCTGTGGAGAGGGACTTGGATTTATCAGTCTCTGCGAGAGAACAATTCTTTCTGCATCTGCTCCACATTCCCTGGATTTCTCTCACCCTTTTCCCACAAGAACTGTGCAAAGCAGCAGGGGAGTTTAGTTTTTTCCAAAGTAACTATTGCCTAAGCATCTCTCTGGTGCCCAGTGTTGTGCTAGAAGCCATGGGATCTGAACACTTTGCAGTGTATGTTCTGATCATTGGCTCTTCAGGTCTGGTCAAGGAGAGATGGCATGTCTGGTGAGCATGGTGAGCAGTCATGACAATCTTCGGCTCAGAAGATTTTGTTTTTGTTTTTCGAGACAGGGTTTCTCTGTAGCTTTTGAGACTCTCCTGGAACTAGCTCTTGTAGACCAGGCTGGCCTTGAACTCACAGAGATCCACCTGCCTCTGCCTTCCGAGTGCTGGAATTAAAGGCGTGTGCCACCACCGCCTGGCTGGCTCAGAAGCTTTTTCTAACTGACTATCAAAGATTAAAGCTGAGTAATCCATGGATTTTTTTTTCTACATCAACCTTTTTTTTTTTTTTTTGAGATCTTATGTAGCCCAGGCTATCCTCTAACTTACATTCCTTCTGCATCAGCCTTATGCACCCAACATGGCTCTGGAAGGCCTTGCCCTTCTCTTCCACTCCCTCTGCCTTGCTAAAACCATTAGATTATACCCTTAAAGCTAGCCAGCAAGGTCTATTCCCTTATTTGTCCACTTCCTCCTCCTGAGGTTGACCACCAAGGTCTGGCTGTCAAAGTACTGAAGTCCAACAAACAAAAGCCCCTCCCCCCAACCTAATTAACATCCCCAATTTGAGAAGGAGTGGCGGGCTGCTTCCGGCCACCCAGCTCCCAGCCGCCTGGCTAGCTTATGCCCCGAAATAACAACACACAAACTGTATTCATATAAACACTGCCTGGCCCATTATATCTAGCCTCTTCTTGGCTAACTCTCATATCTTGCTTAACCCATTTCTAATAATCTGTGTTGCACCACAATGTGGTATCTTACCGGGAAAGATTCAGCATGTCTGACCTGGTGGCTGGCTCCATCGTGTCTGACCCAGAAAGGAGAAGCATGGCATCTGTCCCACTTCCCTTCTTCCCAGCATTCTGTTCTGTTTACTCTGCCTACCTAATTTTCTGTCCTATCAAAGGCCAAGGCAGTCTCTTTATTAACCAATGAAATCAACACAAAACAGAAGACTCTCCCACATCCCCAATTAAAATGAAACACCTCATCCTTGGGGTTCCCCATTTTACCTTTATAAATTGCCATTTGCCTATGGGCCATGTCTGTCTCCTCTCCATTCCCTTCCCCTTCTCCCTCTTCCTTCTCTCCTGTCTTTGTCCCTTAGCCCTGCCCTCTGCCCTCTGGGGCAAGTCTCCTTTGTGCTGAGAACTTGGTCTCTGGTGTCCTGAGCCCAGCTTACTCAGCTGTTCTTTAAACAAGTTATCTTTGAGAACTTTGTTCATGCCAACCTCTGTCCTGGGTCCGGGACAAAAAATAAATTTACCCAAAGTCAATAATCAGTCAGGTGCAGTGAAGTGGGCGTGTAATCCCAGCCCTTAGGAGGCTGAGGCAGGAGGATCTCAGGTTTGAGGCAAGCCTGGACTATGTGACAAGACCCCATAAAAAAGCGGGATGGGGAGAGAGAGGGAGGAAGGGAGCGAGGAAGGAAAGAGCGAGAAATCCATTAAAAAATTCAGAGGAAGTTGATACATAATCAAACAAGCATGGTTCTGGTAATGGAGGAGAGCAACTTAGAGCCTGAGGCTGTGTGAGCCGACCAGGCATGAGACTCTGGCTAATTACATCCCATAGTCTCTCCTCCTCTACCTGAGTACTCTTGGCCTCCTACAGAGTCGCTAAAATCACAAAATCACGGGTGCAGATAACATCATTAGTCTTCAAAAACTCCCCTTTCCCTGTCCGTGCTAAGATGGAGCAGCAGCTTGTCCGGCTTCGGGTCCCAAGAGTTCCAGTTACAGATCTGCACGGTCCCTTTCTAATCTCTGTGGTGGCACTGGACAAGCCTTTGCTCTCTCTGGACTCACCTTCTCAACTGTAAAATGGGCATAAGGAACCCAACCAGCATGTGAGACAGAATGCCCAAGCAATAAACGCCTGTTACTTTTAGTTACAGCTCAGGCTGTTATTGTCTGGGAATAATAGGGAATCCTGAGTGCAGGAAAGTCGAGTTGTTTGTCTGGCATTTAGATCCATATTTGATTGTTTTTTTTACATTGAAATTATGAAAATATTCTTGATATAAGAAAAAAGCAATGAAAATATGTTTATAAAAGAGAAAGGCAGGGCCTTTGGGGCTTGTGTAGATGGGGCATTTGATGGCAGAGTTTCCGGCACATTAGCTGTCTGTTTTGGCAACAGCCAAGGGAGTGGGGGCTCTTAAGTATCCTGTGTTTCTGGAAAGCCAGAGTCAGGCTTTCTGTTCCAGGAAGAGTGACGTTAGATGGCTCATTACATCCAGTAAATCCATTATCCTCTGTATCCAAGCTCTCTGGAGATGCTGGGCCACCAGTCCCATCGTGTTCTTGGCTCCCAGCTAGCTGTCCCTGACACTTGAGTTGAATCCAGAAAGCAGGCTGTGGCCAATGAATCTGCAGGATTTTGAGGAGCCCTTCAGCAGAGGGCTGTGTGTGTATGCAAGTGACCCCTCCAACCGCATGGTCCAGGGAGTCCAGCAGCCTCAAGTCGGAGGCTCAGAGGCACAAATGGAGCTGTGTTTCCTCATCCTAACCTTGCAGGCGTCCTGCAGCTGTGCAGCAAAGTCTGAGTGTCAGCTTGTTTGTCTCGTTTCCTGCATCGGACCCTTAAGTGTCTTATGCATCGCTGCGGCAGCACCGGCATCCTGCGGTCTTTCCCCTATCCTTTATCACGTTTATTCACTTGTGTGAGTGTGTGTGTCTGTGTGTGTGTCTGTGTGTGTGTGTGTGTGTGTGTGTGTGTGTGTGTACGCACACGCGCCCACCCTGCATGCTTGTGGAGGTTAGAGACAACTGGTCAGAGCGGTTTTCTCCACCATGGTAGTTGCAGGGATTGGGTTTGCTTTAGCAAGCTTAGTAGCAAGAGCCTTTACCCTCACCAGCTGTGCCATCTTCCCGGCTTTCTCCCCTCTTCCTTTACCCTCTCCAGCTGTGCCGCCTTCCCGGCTTTCTCCCCCTCTTCGCATGAGAAGACGGAATGAGATTCAGAGAGGCTAAGTTCAAGGCCAGTACACTGTATGTTTACATTTGCCGTTTTCATCTTGTGTGTCTGTATGTGCAGGTGAAAACATACCTAGGTGCACATAGGAGCTCAGAGGAAAACGTGAGGCAGTTGGTTTTCTCCTTCCACTGTGTGGGCTCCAGGGTTTAAACCCAGGTCATCAGGCTTGGCAGCAAGTGCCCTTATCACCGAATCATCTCTCTGGCTTATGGCCAGCGAGCTGACCAGTATTTAAAATAGCACTTCTCAACTTTGGCATCATTGGCAGCTTAGGCCAATAGTTGTCAAGGGAGAGCATGGCAGGATGCTAAACAACCTCTACCTTTACGCCTCTCCCTCTGGTTTTTGTAACCCAAAATGCCTCCTATGGGGGAGAAAAATGATCTTAGGTACAGAAATTACTGACTCCAGAACCCTTGACCATCCGCAACTGTGTTGTTGTTCAAATACACCATATGATTTCTTCATTTTAAACACAAATGCAGAGGTGTGGTGGGTGGGGCCAGGCGTGGCAGGTGAAGCTCAGTACAGAGTGTGGGGTCAGCACCCACCCCACCCAGATTAATGTAAGAAAGAAATGCAAGCAAGCCTTCTCTTTTAAAAAACAAACTTGTGTAGTATTATTGGAAATTGGCCTAACCCTAACGATGAAGCCTGTCCACTTCGTCTGTCATTATATTGTCACCCTCTTTTGATTTTGTTTTTAATCTTTTAGGGTCTCTAGGGACCCATTCACTCTCACACCTAATGATCCCTGGTTTCCTGGTCTCCCTAAACTTTGCCACAATCCTTTCCCAAAGCAGGGACTATGTCTCCTGGGCTGATGAGGCCAAGGCCCCTGAGATGCCACCGTGTATATCTTGGCATGTTTGCTGACAATGCCCACTCCATTTTTCCAAGAAGCACACTGTTTACAGAGGAGGTGTTTCTCCTGGATGCAAAGACAGCCGTAGACTTATTTTCTGGTTTATTACTAATGTATGAGTAAGTGCTTTAAAATGTATAACTACCCCGGTTTCCATTCCACCAGGGAGAGAACTGACAGACACATGGCCAAGTCACAGATAGCATTAAAAAGTCTGAAAAACCAGGATAAACGATCTGCATCGACTCAGGACAGCAAGTACCGCATACCTGGATATCACCAGTCCTAACAGAGGGGCCTGGGAGAGAAATTACACACTGGGTTCCAAACTCACCGTTTCCTAAATCAATATATTTAATTAGTTACATGCTAAAATGATACTTGGGGTATATTTTATTATGTAAAATATGTTATTAAATATTTATTTATTTATCTGTTTATTTGTTTATTTATTTGGAGACAGGGCCTTGCTGTGTAGCCTTGGCTGGCCTGGAACTAGCTATGTAAGTCATAGAGCTCTGCCTGCTTCTGCCTCCTGAGTGTTGGGATTAAAGGCATGCACTTCTGTGACCAGCAGGTTATTAAAATTTTAATCAGGGCCAGCAGATAAAGAGGCTTGTAAACAAGTCTGATGACCTGAATTTCATCTCTACATGGAGAAACTGGACGACTGCATGTTGTAGGTCCATGTATGTTTCTGGCTTGACCCACGTATGTCCCCCACCACAAATTAAATATATTAATTTTAGAATTGAAAACAAATATAGTAACTATATAGATTATTATGTTCTTATTTGATTGGTATTTCACTGACTTACTGTGCTGTCCCTTACTGTGACAAGATATTTGAGGCTGGGAACTTTATAAAGAAAAGGGGTTTCTTTAGCTCACAGTCTCTGGCTTCATTGACTGACAGCTGATGGCATCACAGGGGGATCACAAGTGAGAGGAAGTGATACGTGAGGGAGCTGGAAAGAGGGACTGGGGATTAACAAGGGTCCAGAAGAGCTTATCTCTCTCTTCAGTGGGCATTCCCCAATGATGAAGAACCTTCCGAGGTCATGCCTTCGTAAGTCTCCACCCCTTTTAACACTGGCTCACTGGAGACTAAGCTTTCACTGCGTGAGTCCTCGCCGACATCACACATGTCTTGGGCATTCTTCTGGCGTCCTCCTCAGCTCCCCGAGTTACACATTTCCAACAGGACATTGCTGCATTTTCCTGGAAGAAGCCCTGAGAATCCCGCCGTGAGCACATAGTCAGGGTATCAAAGACCTTGAAAACGCACCTCTTCAGCCCGCTTTTAAGAAGGCAGGAGCAAATGTTGCTACTAAAGAGGCGTTGTGTGTAGACAAACACCAAGTATAGAGACAGTGTGCAGAGAGGAGTGCAGACCTCTGCCTGCTGCCCTTAAAAAGGTCTCCTTGTACAGCTGGTGTCTGCCAGCATCTGGGGACCCAGGGGCAGGGCGGCAAACGCTGAGAGAGCAGCCCTAAGCGCATGAGTAAACGACATGCCTTATACTGAACTTGTGCCTCCCTTCCGCATCTACTGTTTCAACGCCAGGCTTTTTGTTTGTTTGTTTGTCTTTCAGTTCCAGACCCTAGCATCGGCTGTAGAAATTCTGTCTTGGTTCATCACGACTTTGAGTACGGAGGGGCAGTCCCCGGTCATGAACAGTGAAACACGACCAAACTTGATCCGGACCCTCAGAACAAGTCTTTGACTGGTAGAATGTGGTTCAAAGGTTTATTTTTGTTTTTGTTTTGTTTATTTTTTCTGCCTCTGGATATTACTATGGTAACTGCCATATCTGTGACACCTCCAGACTGAAGAGGAAGTCCCCTGGGTGAAGTGGGCAGAGCAGGAAGACAGACAGACTTGGGTCTTTAATGACATATATGAGCTCTGATATAAAACAGCATTAACGTCATGATAGCGACAGACTTCACACTGTGTGTGTGTGATAGTCTACATGTAATTGGCCCCCATAATCTCATAGGGAGTGGCTATTAGGACCACACGCTTTGTTTGTTGGTGTGGGTATGGCCTTGTTGGAGGAAGTGTGCCACTGTGGGGTGGGCTTTGAGGTGTCCTATGCTCAGGATACTGCCCAGTGTCTCAGTCGACTTCCTGCTGCCTTCTGGTCAAGACGTAGACGGCACCATGTCTTCCTGCACCCTACCATGTTCCCCCTTATGATGATAGTGGACTGAATCTCAGAAACTGAAAGCAAGTCACCTCAATTAAATGTTTTCTTTATAAGACTTGCCATGGTCAAACAGCAATAGAAACCTTGATTAGGACAGTGTGTTAATCTAAGCTGCCATTTAAGTGCTTTTAAATCAAAATTCTCTCTTTGCAGACCAACTATCCTTGCAGAAAATGGGAAAAGAATTATACTACCTGCCAAATGAATTTAGTTAATAGTGTGTTTGTTTGTTTGTTTGTTTTTTGAGACAAGGTTTCTCTGTAGCTTTGGAACCTGTCCTGGAACTAGCTCTGTAGACCAGGCTGGCCTTGAACTCACAGAGATCAGCCTGCCACTGCCTCCCGAGTGCTGGGATTAAAGGCATGCACCACCACCACACAGCTACTTAATAGTTTTAAGGAAAATGTATTTATGCATTTTTTCAAGAAACCATTTTTGGAGTGCCTTTCACAGAAAGGAAGTACATTCAAACAGAATTTGTAATTCCAAAGGAAATATAAAATCAGCACCCGAGTAAGTGTAATCGGAAGCACGTCAAGTCACATGAGAAGCTACGATAGTGTCGGTGTTAGATGAGCTGTCACACAAAAGCTATTCTGAGCTCGTATTCATCAGGATACAGTTGTTCCAAAGCCCTGGGCAGAGTCACTTTCGTGTCCCATTGTCTAGAATTGGGCAGTCACCACCAAAGAAAAACACCCACCATGACAGAGTGAGCCTCTACAAGCAACCAGAATGTGGTGTGAAAGGTCTGGGTCTTTGGGAGAGGCCCTAATCTCATGCTCATCGAAGTAATGGCTGCTTATGATTTGGGAGTGCTGTGGTTGAAGGTACTAGACACGGCTGGGCAGTCCAGAGAAGCATGTTCAGCCATCTTGACCTGACCGGACTCCATACGACTTCCCTTCACTCTCAGCTGGGAGGTGTGTAGGCATCTAAGAAGAAGCAGCTCTGTGATGGGGTAGACAAGCAGGTTTTTTGACATTCAGTAGCTCACCGTATGATAAGATATGTCGCTGTGCGGTGAGGGAGAGGACAGGATAGGTCACAGGCTGCCATGCTGCCACACTATACCAATGGCACCAAGCTCCGGGAAAAGCAATTTCAGCTCTGTAGACACATTGTATCTTCTAAATCAGCAACTTCATTCTCGGAATTTCTCTAAGAGGAACGAGTAGGAAGATTATTAAAGTAGAGATCCATTAAATCTCCTTAGCTGACAGCACTGCGCTTTCAAACCCATCAGTACCTATGAGTTAACTACTGTGAACTCCATTTTAACAATGAAAAAGGGGGCCTGGGGAGATGGATCAACAGTTAAAGAGAACTGCCTGCTCTTCCAGAGGACCCGAGTTTGATTCCCAGCACGCGCATGGCTGGTCACAACCATCTGTCACTCCAGTTCCTGAGGATCCAATGCCCCCTTTTCTGACCTCTGCAGGCACCAGGCATGCCAGTGGTGCCCACATAGGCATGCAGGCATGAAGACAAAACACCCATGCACTCAAAAGAAAGTAATTAAATAACCTTTTTAATGAAGAAGCACAAATTTGAAACTGTTTGCTTAAGACGAGCTGCCGAGTGGGAGAGGTGGTGTTCCAATCTCATTCTTAGCATTGGAAGTGTAGTTACTTCCGGGGCAGCACAAGTTTATTGAGACCATGCTCATTTTCATACTTTTCACAATGACCACCCTGACAAAGTCACTATTTTTATGTTGATAATCATGGGACAGCAATTAGGAAAACATACATAATATCAAATCAAACAGAACATATATATATATATATATCCTAAAATTACAGCTACATGGAAAAATACTAGAAGGAAACACTGAATAATGAAACAAATTTTTAGTAGGTAACATTTTATAGGCAATTTTATTCTACTTAACTCTGATTATTTATTATCTTGCTGTTATTTAGGGGACATTTTTTTCTAGCAAGAAAAATCCATATGTGGTGGTGCCGGGAATTGAACTAGGGTCTTGCGCATGGCGGACAAGCATCTTTCCATCAATCATGATCCCCAGGGCCTTTTTACTTTACCTTGGGGCAGTGTTTTGTAAATTGCTCAGGTTGGCCTAGAACTCGTGTCCTACCTGCCTTAGCTTCCTGAGTATCTGAGATTATGGAGAGCCTGAGACTCGCAGCAGGTGAGGTGTGCACCAGTCCCTGCGCACGGGCGCTGACGTGCATGCACTATCAGCCCGACACTCGCACTGGGTGAGGTGTGCACCAGTCCCTGCGCACGGGCGCTGACGTGCATGCACTATCAGCGAAACTATTTTCAGAATTAGCACTAGAGAACCGCACTTGTTTCTTGAAGAAAAGGACTTCAGCTGTTGATACGCTTTACACCAATGGTTCTCAGCCTTCCTAACGCTGCGACCCTTTAGTACACTTCCTCATACTGTGGTGACCCCCACATGTAAATTTATTTCATGCTCCTTCTTGATTGTAATTTTGCTGCTGTTATAATCATAATGTAATATAATAATCTGATATATAGGATATCTGATGCGACCCCCCCCCCAAAAGTGATCGTGACCCACAGGCTGTGAACTGATGTTTTGCACGAAGTACACACTCTTCACAGACACGTTCATCTGCAGTTCCAAAGACTCCGTGCATTGCTTTAAGCATCTACAAGAGTGAGAGGACCAAAGAATCTTTCCCTGAAGAGCTGATTTCATTTGAGTGTGGCACCTGGTTGCTGGAGTCAACAGGGGATTGTGTGCAAGTTACAGGCACCAGGGACCAAAGCACTTTCTTTTGATGGAACCCAACAGGCTGTGTCTCAAGAATACTGTGGAGAAATGAAGAGACCTTCACAATGGTTAAAATAAATAAATAAATAAATAAATAAATAAAAATAAAATGCGCACCCTTCTGTAGGTTTCTAGTTTTCATTCCTATAGAGGTCTATGGGACCTGGGGTCTAGCAGGATGGGCATAGACAAAGGAAGCCTCTTCTTCAGTTCCCTCTTATATCTGGGTGGAGTTGATGAGACTCTAAGGAACTGGAACATATATTAAAGGGAAAAAAAGGATAAAATGAAAGTCACATAATTTGCAACCTTGGCAACTTGGTAGTTTTGAAGAAGACAGCATCTTTTTACTGTTAGGTGACTGTAGAGTTTTGGTAGGACTGGGCCTGAGCAGTCATGTCTACTAGGCCAACATGGGCAGACTCTGTTAACATTCACTCTCTGGGATTCCCTTTGTGGCTGTAATAAAAATTTGGAGGCTACCCTGCTGCTAGCTGCTGAGGCAGGCACAGGAAGAAGAGCGCATAAAGACTCTTCTCACTGTGGTGCGCACAATCCATGAGGAGGCGGAAATTGATCAGAAAACAGTGACTGTAATCTCAAAAGTCACCAATGCTATCAAAATTAAAAAAGAAAAAAAACCACACACAGCTTCCAAACAAAAAAACCTCCCAGTCTCTACCAGAGCAGTGACAGGCTGTGTGGGAGGACTTCCCTGACGAAGGGAGGACAGGCTGTGTGGGAGGACTTCCCTGACGAAGGGAGGACAGGCTGTGTGGGAGGACTTCCCTGAAGAAGGGAGGACAGGCTGTGTGGGAGGACTTCCCTGAAGAAGGGAGGACAGGCTGTGTGGGAGGACTTCCCTGAAGAAGGGAGGACAGGCTGAGTCCTAGAACGAATCACCAGCACATGCTAGGAAGAGAGTGGGGACACCATGCACCAGGGCCCATGTTGGGAAGGAACAAAATGCTGAGGCAGGCCAGTACGGAGAACTAAGAGAGGGAGGGGCAGGTGTCACAGATGAAGTAGGAGGATACCCCGTCACGTGGAGTCCTGAGACCCATTCAACAGGGTTTGTGTCTTCATCCTGAGAGCAATAGGAGACCATGGGAGAGTTCTATGGCCAGAGGTCTTATAGGTGCTTTTTTTGTTTAATCATTTGCTTTAGAGAATGGCTTATAGGAGTGTCTTGGTTACTTTTCTATGACTGTGATAAGACCATGGCCAAAGAAATATAGAAGAAAGAATTTTATTTGGGGCATGCAGTTTTAGAAGTGGAGTACATGATCATCATGGTGGGACGAATGGCTGCAGGTGGGCAGGCATGGTGCTGGAACAACAGTGAGAGCTCACATATTAATCCACAAGCAAGACAGAGAGAGAGAGACAGAGAGAGAGAGAGAGAGAGAGAGAGAGAGGAAAGGAAGAAGGAAAGAAGGGAGAGGGAGAAGGAGGGAGGGAGGAAGCTGGGCCTGGGAATTAGCTCAGGGGATAAAAGTGCTTGCTGCTCAAACTTGACAACCTGAGTTCAAGCCCCAGAATCCACATGAAATGCCCATATGCTGTCCCATATTAATAATCCCAGTACTCCTGTAACAAGATGGGAGACAGAGAGAAGGCGGTAGCCCAGAAGCTCAAGAACCAGCCAGCCTGGAGTTCACAGCACAAAGAAAGGCCCTGCCTCAACAAGGTGGAAGGTGAGAAACAGTTGTCTTCTAACCTCCACATGTGTGCATGGAACATGTATTCCATCACTCACTTACAACTCTATTTCTCTCTCTTCCCCTCTCTCATATATATGAATATGAAAGGTTCTAAGGGTTGGTTCATTCTACTTGTAATACTGAGATTGAACCTAGTACCTTGCACATGCCAGGCAAGAGTTTTTCCAACACACTCATTTTCTGACCCAGCTTCCCTCTCGTGTGCTTTTCGAAAGCAAAGCATTGCATTTCCTAGCCTCCCTTGCAGCTAGATTTGCAGATGTGATTTGGAATGTATATATCATATGCATTCCTACAGAGCGTGGGCTTGGAAATAATGTAATAAGGAGAACAGCAGACTTTGAGGCACACATTCTGCCGGTGTGGCATTAACAGAAGGGGTGTCCTGGCATTTCTGCCAAATCTTTCTGATTTGACAGGCAGACTCCTGATAGTGGGGAGCAGCAGCAGTCTTGGCAGCTCAGGTTGGTAGCGCCTGGCAAACAATGTTTTCTATAACTCACGTGGGCTGTTCTTAGTAGTGTCAGAAGATGGCATGAGATGTGTGTGTTCTCGGAGGTGGTACTTAGAGATCAGTCGGTGCTCCTGGGGTAGTTCCGTCCTGAAGGAAATTCTGTCCCTTCTCTCCCTCTGACCCTGTAATGTTCATTTTGATGTGTGTTCCCACAGTAGAACACAAGCTTAAAAGACTGGTTCTGCCAACTGCTTGGGAAGAAAGCTGTGCTGTTGTCCCTAAAGGTGAGTAAGCTAGAACATTCCAGAAAAGTTAAACATCTGATTTAACAAATGACTCATTTAGAATTAGAATGAACTTTGACTTTAAGTTGCACAGATAGTATCCAAGTACATTAGCAGGAATTGGATCTAAACCAGGAACTCTAACAATATGGCAACTTCCTTTACAAGGATAGTTTTACTGTAATAAGCACACATTTTAAACCAAAAGTTAAAAGTGTCAACAAAGCCATGCCGGAAGTAACTCTGCTTCTAATTCTCAAAATAATTCATCTCTTTTTGTCTGTACATATTTTTGGTGCCTCTCTCAGGACAGTTTCCAGTCTGCAGCGTGTATTGTAGTTATTTATATACATGTTTGATCTGCCCTTTGGAGGTAACAGAAAGCAATGAAGGCAGGAACAGCCTCTGATCCATCTTTGTGTGTCACAAAGCGCCTGCTAAGAATGGCTCTTCCACAAAGGTGGCACGTGATCTATATTTCATAAAGGAATAGATGAATTCTTGTACGTTATTTTGTCATGCGCTTACTAACACTTTTGAAAGACAGCTTCCAAGGTAATCAATCCTACGCAACAAAAATACTTTAATTCATTTTTTTCACATAAAATGAATAGGGTAATTATCGCTGCTTCGGACATGTTTCCTCCTCCCTCCCTCCTTCCTTCCCTCCCTCCCTTCATCCTTCTCTCTCTCTCTCTCTCTCTCTCTCTTGACAAGTTCTCACTATGTAGCCATGGCTGACCTGGATCTCACTCTGTAGGCCTGACCGGCCTCAACTCACAGAGATCCACCTGCCTCTGCCTCAAGCACTGGGCCAGGAAAATGCTTGCAGCTTCCTTAGATAATGGGTATGGAAAAGAACTTAAGGGAACAGGAGTCAGAGCCTCTGGGCTGTATGATTACTATAAGATGCTGGAACTTTGGTCTCAAGATCCTTCCCCTCTATAAAAGAGGTGAGGCTGGTGACATGATTAACTGTTGTTCCTTCTCACATGTGGTCACTACTGCAGGACACTGGAGCTGTCAGGGATCCTTCAGCCCTGGGATGGTCCTTCAGTACCCTCTTACATACTTAGGCTGTTCTGTCAGTGATAGCTTCCTAGAATACAGTGTTAAGAATTTTGAGCCCTATTTGAACTTGGTGATAAACCCAGCTTTGACTTACTCCTGTTATCTGCCATGAATCAGGAACAGGAGTAGCAGCAAACAAAGTATACAGCCCAGTGCCTGCTCTCCCAGGAAGACAGTGAGGTCATGTAGGCCAATGCCTGCTTTCCCAGGAAGACAGTGAGTCCATACAGCCCAATGCCTGCTCTCCCAGGAAGACAGTGAGGTCATGCAGGCCAATGCCTGCTCTCCCAGGAAGACAGTGAGGCCATGCAGGCCAGTGCCTGCTTCCTCAGGAAGACAGTGAGGCCATGCAGGCCAATGCCTATTCACCATAGGAAGACAGTGAAACCAAGCAGGCCAATGTCTGCTCCCCCAGGAAGACAGTGAGACCAGAAGCTGATTTTTGTAGTGTACATGTGTCAAGACACTGCAAAATGGCTATTATACAATTCCATTTAATCCATAAACAGCCTCAAGAGATGATATTATTCAGATTTCTATTGTGCAGATGGGGTTTAGGAAAGCAAAATTTACCCTTGGTTCGAAGACAGAATCCTATCCTAAGCAGGTACTTCTGCTGCCTCCTGATCTATGTGCTAAGCCAGCGGTAGTTTTCAGCCAGGATTGATTCTGCCTTCCAGGGGTCTTTTGACAATGTCTGAGGATTTTTGGTTGCTCCATCTGGGTGGGACAGAGCGGGTAGAGGGCAGAGATGCAGTTTATAGGCACAGAGTTATTCCTACCCACAAACAAAGAATTGTTGGGCCCAGAATGTCAATCGCACATTGTAAAACTCTTGAAGTAGCCCCATAAATACAATGTCTATTTCCATTTCACAAAGTGGGAGAGGTGCTCCTTAACTGGGAGTCGTCATGACAAGACAAGAAGCTGGAAGCCCATGTAGTTCTTGCCTACATTCCATTCTGACCAGCTTCTTTTACGATGAACACAGGCAAAAACAGACAAGAACCTGCTCGCCTATGAGGCATTTCAGAGGCAAAAACCACTCAGCCAGATGAGTGAGATGACTCAGGGGGTAAAGACGCTTGCCACTGAGCATGAGCTTGATCCCTAGGACACACGTGGAAAAAGAGAACCAGCTCTCACAAGTTGTCCTCCGCTCTCCACTTTTATGCAGTAACACACACACACACACACACACACACACACACTAAATAGATAAATGTAAAAATAAGAAAAGCACTAAGCCAACTGCAAAAGAACCTCCCCCCCCCCCAGTGGTGGAGTGTCTACAAGGATCAGCAGTATATGTTCAACTGTTCGGAGAAAAGAGCTCTAGAAACTTACTATGCAACCATTGATCTTTCTCTAGTACATTCAGATCATCGCGCTAAAATAAGACCGTGGAGCAAGCTAATTTTAGGACAGTAACGAGCTTTTGCGAGATAATTAACTCTGCGTGGGTTTCAACTTTAATCTTTCCCCTCTTGATTTGTAGGAGCGGCAGCGCCTGGAAGCTTGTTTAGAAGAGGAAGTGAAACTGAAGAGACTCACTGAGAGTCCTCTTTCTCGGAGGCAAGGCAGTTTGGATATGAGCACATCTCTCATCCTGTCTCCTTAACTGCCTCCATCACCAACCGGAACACACAGGCAGCCTGGAAGAACCAGAAGAGAAAGCCAAGGACCAGATGTCAGTTTGAACAGTAAAATCGTAGCTGTCTGTCCAACCTGTGGCTACCAGGCCCTTTGGCTGGTACAGCCTCAGAGTAGCTATGAATCAGGCTCAACACAAGTGTGTATGTACATAGTTATATGTGATTGTACAATCTCGAGTGTGACC
Organism: Microtus oregoni; assembly: GCF_018167655.1. NCBI lineage: Eukaryota > Metazoa > Chordata > Mammalia > Rodentia > Cricetidae > Microtus > Microtus oregoni. Next base: position 1,893,520 of record NW_024543874.1, read on the forward strand.
TTTGGAGATGATAACCACAGTGTGGGAAGTCCAAAGGCTGGATTCCTCTGCAGCGAAGACATTCCTTAGGGATAAAAGGCTTGTCTCCTATAGGAAAGCGAATCCAGAAGCAACAAGGCGGTTTGGAAGTGGGGAGAGGAACAGAGAGAGGATGTCTTGGGGAAGAGTTACTAGAAGTGAGAGTGGTTCAGGCATCTGAGCTGGGCGTGGGTCCCCGCCACTATCAGGCCTGCTCCTCAGCTAGCACCGCCAGGCTTGGGGTAGTAGAGGAAGCCCCGTGTCATTCATACTGAAATCTCTGACCAAGTGCTAAGGCTCACAGAGTCTAGAGAATCTGAAGTCCTAGCCAAGAACATACCTTAACCCCCTCCACCTGCTAGGGCCAAAGCAGGCAGCCCCAGAGAGTCTGCGTCAGCGATTGTTCCAGAAAGCGAATATCCAAGCGTGGTGAATGAAACGTGGTTTATATAGTCGTGGAGAGCGCCTCAGAAACCTTAATATGGGGTCAGACTGACAATGGCTAGTGCCACCAGTGGCGGCTGGCGCGAGTACTTGGCATTCTGGAGCGCCTAGAGTGTCAGTAACTGAGCCAAAAGACCCAAACTGCCCTGCTCGGTGAGGCCGGCCAGGAGGATCTTAAAGAGGTTAAATACGTCGCGTTGGCAGTTTGAGTGCCCGGAAAGCTCTTCCTCAGACCGAGAGTGGCAGCGCCCTTCCCGCTTCGCGAGCCTGTTTGAGAACCTCTTCCTTCTAAAGAGGCCCTCAGGGACCTGGGACACTCCCTCCACTCCCTCCTTCCAGTGTTCTGCGTGACCCTGTCTCAGTGATAACAGTTCATCAACGTTTTCTTGTTTATTTATATGTACGTTCTTTGGTTTATCGTCTGCTTCCTTTCTAAAATGTAGGTTCTGAGAGGACAGAAACCTTGTGTGCCTTTACCGCAGGTGCAGGATGGCATCTGCTTCTGGCATTCATCATCCCCTGCCCACCGCGCCACCTGAGGCGCTGGACTCATGTGCGGTCTGCAAATTGACCTCTAATTATCAGTGGCTGGCATCCAAGCTAGGAGTCTAGCAAGTGGGCCGTATAGTTGGATGGGTCTGGTTGTCTAGCCAGAGGCTCCTGCGTTTTAATCGCCAACTACATTGCATTTTCTTTCCTGGCCTTTGTACGAGGACTGTAAGAACAAAATAACCCTTTTGCCCTTCCCGCTCCACTGTGCCCCCGCACCAATCTACCCAACTGCTTCTGGAGGCTGCATCCCCAGTGTCGGAACCTAGTCTCCCACACCAATTCTTCTCCCAGACATCGTGTGCCTAAACCCCCTCGACTCGCCACTTATTTCCCTCTTATTTAACCTCACGCTTTTCAATGGTCAAGTGATCCTCCCCTGTTGGACTACATTAGTCCCCTGGAATCTTCTTAAAACAGCTCCTCCCGCGCGGACCTTACCTCCCTCCTAGTCATTCAATAAACATTTACTGAGAGCCGGCAGGGCGCACACTGCCCAGGGTTGCCGGGAGCTGCTGCCCCGCCCAGCCACACCCACCGCCACCCTCGGCTCCTCTACGCGCCCTGAACCCGGGGTGGCGTCACGGAATCCGCCGGCAGCTTCCAAGTGCAGCGTCCCACCACCTTTCCCCGGATGACTCCTGATTGGTGGGAGTGGGAGCCACTCTGCTGCGCCCCCATGTTGCTCCGCCCCCAGGGAAGACTCAGGCTCCTCCTCCTAGCTCCCTCCCCTCGCTCAAGCTCTTCAGCTAATCACCCCGCGGCGCGCGCCCTAAAGTTCTGGGCAAAGTACTGAGAACTGGTACCGGGATCGCACGCCGGTCAGTGGCAGAGGACCAGGGACCCCCGCGCCAGGAGAGCCGGTGAGCAGCGCGGGCTTCCGCCCACCATCTGTCGGCGAGTGGCTTTCGGCGCCCCAGTCTCCTGCGGCTGGTGCTGGAACTGCCGTCGGCTGAGCCTTGCAGGGACGGGAGAAGCCGGGTTTGCCTCCTTCCCGGTCTGAAACCTCCACCGGGGTTTCAGAGTCCCCAGCTGCGGAAAGCTCAGGTGAGCAGCAGGGCGTCCGCTGGGCTGGGATTGAGACGAGCTGGAGGCTCCGGGGAAGTTTCAGGCATGCTGCCAGTCTAGGATCCGGAGTATGTATGAGCTGCTCCCGGGAAGTCCGGTCCACCGGGAAGCCCTGAGACCCGGAGGTCGCTTACAGGGTCAGCGCCAGTTTTCTGAGAGGAAGCACTCTGGTGCTGCTCACCGTGGAGCTGTGCCCCTCGAGTGACAGCCCGGTCGGGATGGACCGGGAGAAGGAGCGGAGCACAGGAGCGCGTGCGGGTGCAGGAGGATGCTGTGCGGTGGAGCTGTCCCGGGCACAGTCTGGCGTTGTGCCGAGGTGGGAGGCATGGCAAACCTGCTTAATTGGGCCAGGAGAGAGGCTTTACCACATCCGCGAGCTGGGACCGGGCGGTGCAGGCACCTTGCTCTTTGGTCTCCCCCAGACAGGTCGCGACGCCCCACCGTGTCAGCACTGGGGACCGAGAACACTCTCCCCTTGGGGCTTCAGGAGCCCAGCGGGCGTTTGCTGCCTCCGGCGTCACCGGTGGCTTTGCATTGTGTCCTTGAGACACTTCTGAACCAGCCTGCCTTCCTGACTGTTGGGCTGGGAGAGATGTAGTCTGTCACCTTGTGTCTGGGGGCATTCTGTCATCTTGTGTCTGGGGGCATTTGAGTCCCCTTGGATGTCACAGTGTCTTAGGCTTCTGATTTCTGGATGAGAACATTTGGGTACTGTATTTTACACTGTAGCTGCCAAAAGATGAATTTCAGAGACGGGTAAGCATAGGTCTGACTTTTGGCCATCCACATTCCACACTCAAAGTATCCTACAAAGAGGACCTCCTTTTGGCTACCAAGAACCATCAGGCAGACGGCAGTGCTTCCAAGCTAAATGTCCATCCTGTCCATCAACTCCATGTTGTCCTGTTTGGAGCTCTTCACAGAGCTTAAAGCTGCCTGGGATGATCTTGTGTTTCCCACTGCCTGCCTCCTTCTGCCACTAGGATGCATGCAAGTCCTTGGAAAGTGGAGGCTTGGGCCTGTTCCTCATTCTAGCCTCAGTGTCAAGAACGCAGCCGTCCACACGGCAGGGTCACAATACACGTTTATGGAATGAGCCAATGTAAACTTCCTCACGATTGTGAGAATGTTCATTTCACAGTTGATTTTCCTCTTTTTCCTTATTTATTTGGAAAATTAATAGCTGGCAACATCTACTGCTGTTGAGCACCCACTGGTAACCATCGAGGTGTTGACTGGGAACTTTGTATAGACGCCTCAATAACTTAACAGTAGTCTGATTAGCTAGATTGTTTTTTAAGTCTCCCCTTTGAGGTGTTTTTGTGTGTGCTCACCAACCTGTGCTTGTGCGTACAGGTTAGTGGTTAGAGGACGTCAGTAGTGAGTTCTCGTTCTCTCTCTCTCTCTCTCTCTCTTTTAAAGATTTTATTTATTATGTATACAATATTCTGCCTCCATGTATGCCTGCAGAAGAGGGCGCCAGATCTCAGTACAGATGGCTGTGAGCCACCATGTGGTTGCTGGGAATTGAACTCAGAACCTCTGGAAGAGCAACCAGTGCTCTTAAACACTGAGCCATCTCTCCAGCCTCTCTCTCTCTCTCTCTCTCTCTCTCTCTCTCTCTCTCCCCACTGTGGGGTCCAGGGATCAAACTCCAGCAGTCAGGCTTGGTAACAAGCTGCCTTTTACTCACCCAACCTGATCAGAGCTAGACAGCTAGACATTTTTTAGGGAATTGGATTCAGGCTCCTGTGGGTTAACTACTTGCCCCAAGGCAAACATGATTCTAGTACCATGGTTCTAGCCTGTTTTTCTCTTGTGTCGGGTTACTTCTAAGAGGTGAAAATATGATTTCCACTTTTACAGCCAATGGACATGTCGCTCATCTAAAAGAGTTGCTGTCTTATCCCTGAGATCTGTTTTCAGTAATGACGAATAGTTATAGGCCAGATACTACCAGAGTGCACAGGGCGTTTTATGTCCTAATCTTCACCATCGTGACAGGCTTCACCACCCGAGTTCACGAATTTGCCTGGGGTCAGTAGTAACTCCCAGAGCGCCTCATTATCTTTCTGACTCTAAACCTTCCACTATACTCTGATGTCTCCTGTCTCACTATTTAGCCAGTGTTAACCCAGTGAGGCAGCTCACTGGTAAAATGCTCCGATGCTATCTGAGACCGGGCTGTAGGCGCTGCGGTGCCGGCATCAGGCTCTCCAGGTGCACTGCTTCTGAATGGTCGAGGCTTTCCTGCCATTGATTTTTGTGGGTGAGTGTATGGTTTGTGGGCCTGGTCGATCAGGGCCTTTTAATAGGGGAGGGAAGGAGATCTTCATTTCAACCAGATTCAAACAGAAATCAGGCTGCCCTTCCCCACTGTGGTCAATGAGCTCGAGGTGCAATGTTGTCCATCTTGCTCGGAAAGGGCTGGAAAGTTGGGCAGTTCCTTTCCTCCCAGACGCAGAAACCACTCAGCCCAGCTGGTGCTGCCGTGACTTTTCTGTAAAACAAAAGGCATTTCTGCTCCTTCTACCCCTTGCGGGGGAAACTGAGGGCGTGGAGAGGTTCTAAAAGAGAAGGTATGATTGGCTCCTGAGGGGCCAGTGGCCAAGAAGAGGGCAAGTGTGTGGTGCGTCTCCCTGCATGAGGGTCTGGATAACCCATCATTTGTTTTTATAATGAGCTTCTTGGCAGGACTACCTTTTCTTAATTGACATTTCCACTTGGAGAGCTCCGGGGAGGACTGGATTAGAATGCCCCTGGAAGTGAGGGGGTGTGAGGTGTCGGAGACTGTGGGAGTTGTGCAGCTGAACGCGCTTCCCATTCAACACTGAGAGCTGTACATTTTTCTGCAAACCCCCATTCTGTCTAGACCCACGTAGTCATCAGCTCTCTGGCCTTCTCTAGAAACTTCTGTTTTACCCTCTCAGTTACAACTGCTCAGACCACATTCCTGCCTCCCTCCACCCTGGTCTCAGTATCTTGGGCTTTGTCCAGTCCCTGCAGCGCCTTAGTTCAGGGATTTCACTCTGCCCTAACATGGCCTACAGGTGGATTTTTCTTCCTCTCTCCTGTCTGCCACGTCCAGTGAAGCAGGTTCTTGAAGAACTGTCATTGTTGTAGTGTTAAAAATTCTTGGAAGGCTTTTATAGTTATGAGCAATGTTAGAGACGCAGCTTTGCTCCTGGATGCAGAGAGCACTGTCATGCAGAGGTGCTGGCCATGCATCACCTCTCTCCATCCTAAAAGCCACATCAAAGCAGGTGAGTTGTACCTCAGTGACAAGGGAGTCTAGGAAACGCTCAGTTCAGTTTCCTTCTAATAAACATTGGAACCGAGAGTCAAACCCCAGCCCCCTTTCCCTACCCACTTACTGTAGACTCCCTTGCTAGCTCAGAGTTTGGGATAGTAGGTTCCGCCTTGGCTTTCGCTTCAGCATTCCTGACCTGTGTGCTGGCGACCTGGACCTTGTCACCAGAGCGTCTGTCTGGTCTTGCCCATGCATGCCTGTTGCCTTCAGCGCTCTCTCATTCCTGCTCTGGAAGAACCTAGATCTTTTAAGGCTCAGCTCAGAAACTACTTCCAGCAGCATAGTCTCTGTGAACCCAAACTGTCAGAGAACATAAGAAACACAACCTGAAACAAGATAAGGTTTAACTATGCATCTCTTGGCTGGCCTAGAACTCTGCTTCAAACTCATAGTGTTCCATCTACCTCTATCTGATGAATGCTGGGGTCAAAGCCCATGCCACCCCAACTAGCCTTATCAAGACATTTTTTTTTTTTAAAGTGTGAATGAGCTCCTAGTTCTGATCACTGAGTTCGCTGTTCCTTTCCTTTCTGTGCTCTTGGTCTTTTGTATCTCCTGGCCTTCCTGTTCCCTTGCTTTCTGGCCCAGTTTTTATATTTAACTGTATTGCCCCCTTTCGACTTTATTTACATTATTAATTATTGTGTGCATGTGTGGAATATTTGCATATTTCATGCAGGTACACATGCATGCACATATCTGTCTCTCTTGGTGCTGAGGTTGCTGTGGGTTCTGGGGACCCTAATTCATGACTTCATGTTCACGTAGCGAGCACTTTACTACCTGAGTCATCTCCCCAGTCCCTTTTCCCAGATTTTAAATGTCTTGAAGGCAAGGTGAGTGGATTCTTCTTGTTTCTATTCTTGACCTAAGGATCTGGTGTCCTATTGACAGAAAACACTCAACTGAAAAAGAATATTATGCAATTATATTTGGTTACATTATATTATGTTTTTAAAAAGCAGCCGGAATGTGTCGTTTTGTTTTCTAGTGTTTTGTTGTTTTTGTTTTTTAAAATATAAGGTGTTTTTATGCTGCTCCAGGCTGAACTTAATCATTTTCCTGCCTCTTCTTGCTAAGTGCTGGGATTACAGGCATGAGCCATCCTGCCCAGTCCTATTTTCTAGTCTTTGATCCATAATACTTTAATGCCTTTGTAAGTTTATGCTGAAGCAACAGAACAGCTAGTGAAATCCCTGGAAGTACCTGCATGAACAACCCCCCTTAAGGCCACAGGGGGATCATAAATTCTTATATAACAGACACTGTAGGATAAATTCAATGTAAGTGATATATACTGTTTTTTCATGTCTGTGCTAATGCTGTTGTTATTAAAAGTCTATTACAGGGTCTGCGAGATGACTCACTTGACAGAACACTTGCCTTGCAGCCACAAGGACCTCAGTTTGATTCCCAGAACACTGGGTGCAGTGGCTGGTTCTTGTAATCCTAGCACTGGGGAGGCGGAGACAATTGGATCCTGGGGCTTGCTGGGTAGCCTACCTTTCTTGTTGAGCTCCAAGCGAGAGGCCCTATGAAGAAAGGAGGGGGTAGCACCTGAGGGATGACATTCCAGGTTATCTCCTGGCTTCCATATGCATGCACTTGAGCTGGCACACGTGCATGCATGCACACACACGCAATACACACACACCCTTTATAGACGTTTTGTATTATCAATGAATATTTCAGAGTCTAATAATATTTCTGAGGTCCCTCAGGATCAGGTCCAGCTCCTGTCCGACCTTCTAGCTCACCAGTCCTCACTTACACTACTGAGTGACAGCACCCCACCACTAGGGCCACGCAGGAAAGGGATCTTTTGTATTATTTGTCACAGTCATCCCTGCTCATCTGTGTTCACCCTCCTCATGTTTACTCATGGGTCCCGCTTCAGTGTGGGCACAGCTTCCAGGAAGCCTTCCTCTGCCCCCTCCAAGTTGGAGTTGGAGAACGGTTACCTTCCCATCATGCACCACAACCATTACCATTCTGTCGTATGAATCTTTGTCACTTGTCTGAAGTCTTGATCTAAACCACTGTTTCTCGTGTGGCTTTAATTACAATGATTCAGGGATCCCCAAATAAAGTTCTCTGGCTTAAAGTGTCTGGATCAGGTGACTCGGAGGGAGGAGAGTTGGTGGCTGGAGTTTATTGTTGCAGTTTTATCATTTTGTATTGCATCTGGATAATATAGTATAAACGCATTGTATGTATGTAGCCTCTTTGGCCACTACTTTTTAAAACAGCCACTGTGGAGGCATATTTTGTGTGTGGTGGTTTGGATAAAATTGGCCTTCATAGGCTCACAGTGGCACCGTTAGATGTGGTCTCATTGGAGTAGATGTGACTTTGTTTGGAGGAAGTGTGTCTCTGAGAGTGGGCTTTGAAGTTTCAGAAGCTCAAGCCAGGTCCAGTGTCTCTCTCTTCTTGCTGCCTGCCGATCAAGATAGAGAACTCTCAGCTTCTTCTTTGCCACCATGTCTGCCTGCATGGCACCATGCTTCCCACCATGACAAAAATGGACTAAACCTCTGAACTGTAAGCTAGCCCCAAATTAAATATGTTTTCTTTATAAGGGTTGCCATGGTCATAGTGTCTCTTCACAGCAATAGAAATGCTAACTAAGAAATCAGCTATCATACAACCATAATTCATCTATCATGCAATTCATCCATTTAAGGTACACAATGTACCACTACTGGTTCTTAGTATATGCACATAGTTGTGCGACCATCACCATAACTAATTTTAGGACACTTTACTACCCCTATTTTGTATCTGTGTGGACTCTCCTGTTCTGTAATGGAAGACACACAACCTGTGACCTTTTGTGTCTGATGACTTTCATCCAGGATTCTGTTTTCAAGGTTCATCCTTGGGATGCCAGGAATCAGCACTTCATGTTTTTTCCTCACTGCTTAAACATACCATATTGAGGTTAGGCATAATACCTTTAATTCCAGTGCTCAGGAGGTAGAAGCAGGCAGATTTTGGTGAGTTCCAGGCCATCTAGTAACTCAGTGGCTTTGCATCTTGGTGCTACACTGTGTGACAGGAGATGGATGTGGAGAAGCATCCGGATGATCAAGTATTTTACTGAAACTGTCATGTTGGGGTCTTCAGAGTATTTGATTTCCTCCTATGGTGCTGGGGACCTCCCCCAGGACCTTTGGGGTACTGCCACTGGGGTACTAACACATGCTCCACCACTTACAAACCTCAGTTTGATTTTTAGACAGCAACTTGAAAGGCCAGTAGCTAAGAGAGAGAGCTATAAGCCTTAGCATTTGGGTCGGGAGGAAGTGTAGAGAAAATGAGGTGGCCAGTGGGTGATTGACAGTTACTGAAGCTGAGCGCTGTGTTTCTGGGGATGGGTTTTGTGTCTGCCCTGTCCACTGGGCAGCTATTGGTCATATGCGGCTACTGGGCACTTAAGTTGTGTCTATTCCTTACCAAGGTGTGCTGTGTGTTTAAAATGCATACTGAATTTTGAAGACGGAGTATGAAAGAATGTAAAAAATATCTCAGAAACATTTTTATTGCTTACATGCGAAATGGTAATTATTCTAGACATATTAGGACGTAGATTCAAAAATGATCTCATCCATTTCTTTTTGTTCTTTTTAATTTTGAAGACGGAGTATGAAAGAATGTAAAAAATATCTCAGAAACATTTTTATTGCTTACATGCGAAATGGAATTATTCTAGACATATTAGGACGTAGATTCAAAAATGATCTCATCCATTTCTTTTTGTTCTTTTTAATTGATGATTTAAGTTAAAATTACATATAGAGCTCATACTATGTAGTCTGTTGGACAATACAGCTATGCATTTTTTTATGTTTGAACATATATACTAATATAGCAATAAGGAACAACCAGAGATATCTGAAGTTTTAAAAAACATAGAATGGAATATGTTTGTAAAAACCCCTCATTTGTGGGAAGTTTGGGGATTACAGATTCATTTCCAGGGGCTTTGCAGAGGCCTCCGGCAGGCAGTCTGACCTTCTACTCTCAGGTGAAAATTTGAGAATTCTTTCACAGAGCATGGATTAGCAGCCCGAGAGGCTAGAATTGCTTCTTTGGCTATTTACCAGATTCCTTTGAAGTTGATGAGCTATTTTCTTTATTTTGGAAGAATATAAGCACACGATTGGTGACATCACAGTTTCTGATCACATGATTTATTCTCTCGAGTTGATTTTTCCCCGACCTGCTGTCTAATGGCCCCTAGCGAGCAAGAGCAGAATATGATGTTATAGGATAATGGCATGCAGATTTAAAGTTGGGAAATTGGTTTCCTTCCTACAAAATGTACTTGGATGGAAACTGTCACTGCCTGTTTGCTCATGGGATGAGAGGGGAGGTGGTGCTCTCAGTTCTTGGAGGAGGTGTGGGTGGGATGAACACCCCTACAGGAGTCATCCCCCTGCCGAGAGTGGTCATGAACGGGAAAATCACAGCATCAAGTCCAGTTGCTGTGGTTCCTAATGGGGAACCAGGAGAGGATCGCAGACTCTCGATATCTGTAATTTGTTATCTTATTCCCCCCCCCCTTTTTTTTGGTTCAAACGCCGCATTTCTCCCCTCATGTGTTAAAGGCTGGTGTAGTAAAGATTTCCAATCCTGTGTCAAGTATCCTAATATTCATAAGACATTTAAATTAAAGTTTCAGTCTTCTAAAACGAACTCTCCTTCCCGAATCATCAGTGCTGTGGGAAATGAGCTGGAGTGCTTAGAGGCAAACACTAAATAACCTATGTAGCCTTAATTTCACCAGGGTCAATAAACTCGACGTAAGTGCCTCTCTAGACTTAAGCATGAAGCTAAGATTTTATGTTCATTCATTTCATGAGCATTTGTCAATTTCATTCCAAGTACCAGACTGTTTCCAAGACGGTTCTGGAAACAGGATGTGGTGGGGGGAATTAGCGGTAGAATCCACCTTCAGGACTTCACAGTCCAGAAGAGGATGTAGACAGAGAATTCATTAATTACCATGGTGATATGTGGCTCAAAGGGAAAGAGTCTGGATTTTAATTGGGACCCTGGGGAGAAAAGTTCTATTTTCCTGTGGGTCATGATTCAGGCTGCAAAGATCTGAACAAGGAAGAGAAAAGAGACGGTGGCTGGGGAGTCCTCCTGGGAGCAGGAGATGTGCAAAGTCCTGCCCTTTTGTGTCTTTCAGGTTGCAGGAGGCCACGTGGAAGCAGCGGTGAGCAGGGTTGGAGTTTCTCTCTCTGACGCTGCACGTGGATTTGTTTACTTGCTAGTGGGGATTGAGTCCAAAGTTGAGCTTCTGTAACCTTTGTAACTGAATCTGAACGTGGTCTAACGACCTAGCGGCTGATGCAGCCCTCACAGGAGTGGAAAACCAGTTGCTGGTTCGCATTCCAGTGTAGCTCGGTTGTCCAGGGTCTGAGCTGAGTTCGGGGTATGTGTTAGTTACTTTTCTCATTGCTGTGACGCAAGGCCTGGCCAGAAGGAAGTTAAGGTAGGAAGGGTTTGTTTTGGCTGATGGTTTAGGGTTATAGTTCATCACCCTGGGGAAGGCAGGGCTGTGGGAGCGTGCTGGTCATGTAGCAACAGTCAGGAGGCAGAGAGGAGTAGATGGTGGTTCTCAGCTCATGTTCTTCGTTTTATTTATTCTGGATCCCAGTCCATAGGATAGTGTTGGCCACATTTAGGGTATGTCTTTCTGTCTTCAGTCAAACCTCTCTAGAAATGCCCTCACAGACAGGGAGAGAAGTATGTCTCCTCCTCCTGAAACTGAGAAACTTCTGTAAAGCAAAGAACACAGTCAACAAGACAAAACGACAGCCTACAGAATGGAAAAGATCTTCACTAACCCCACATCAGACAGAGCTGATCTCAAAATATACAAAGAACTCAAGAAATTGGTCATCAAAAGAACAAATAATCCAATAAAAAATGGAGTACAGATCTAAACAGAGAACTCTCAACAGAGGAAGCTAAAATAGCTGAAAGACACTTAAGGAAATGCTCAACATCCTTAGCCATCAGAGAAATGCAAATCAAAACAACTCTGAGATTCCATCTTATACCTATCAAAATGGCCAAGATCAAAAACCACTGAAGACAACTTATGCTGGAGAGGATATGGGGTTAAGGGAACACCTCTGCATTGCTGGTGGGAGTGCAAACTGGTACAGCCCCTTTGGATATCAGTATGGCGATTTCTTAGGAAATAACCTACCTCAAGACACAGCAATACCACTTTTGGGTATCTACTTAAAGGATGCTTAATCACACCACAAGGACATGTACTCAACTACGTTCATAGCAGCACTGTTTGTCATAGCCAGAACTTGGGAACAACCTAAATGCCTCTTGACTGAGGAATGGATAAGGAAAATGTGGTACATTTACACAATGGAGTACTACACAGCAGAAAAAAAATAATGACATCTTGAAATTTGTGGACAAATGGATGGATCTAGAAGACATCATATTGATTGAGGTATCCCAGACCCAGAAAGACAAATATCATATGTACTCACTCATAAGTGGCGTTTAGACATAAAGCAAAAAAAAAAAAAACCTAAAACAAACAAAAAAAAACCCCACTCTATAATTCACAATCCTAGAGAACCTAGACAACAAAGAGAACCCTAAGAGAGACATACATGGATCTAATATACATGGGATGTAGAAAAAGACAAGATCTCCTGAGTAAATTGGGAGCATGGGGACCGTGGGAGAGGGTAGAAGGGGAGGGTAGAAGAAGGTGAGGGAGCAGGAACAGAGAAAAATATATAGCTATAAAATCTATAAAAACAATTTAAAAAAAGTATGAGAAGAAGAAGGAGGAGGAGGAGGAGGAGGAGGAGGTCTCCTAAGGGAATCCCAATCCAACCAAGCTAACAATAAAGATGAACATCATAGACCCTTTGAAATCTTGAAAGCCTAATGAGGAAGCCTACTTGGTTTTGTTCTCACAGGTTCAAAACAGCTTTAAGCTGGTTTCTTGCATATATAGACATAGCAGCTTTGTTTTCTCTGGAGCTGGGGAGTCACTAAAGAAGGACCCATGCTGCCATCTAAGGTGTTGATGACCACAAAGAACAGACAGCAATGGCGTCTAGTTACTGGGGCAGTTGTGTGTTTGAGGAAAGCATTTGGTTCTGGTAGAGGTCAGAGGCTGGGACCAAAGATACGTGGTGGTCACAAGAGAACAAGAGTGGAGAAATGTTATCAAGATACTTTTAAAATAAGTATGATAGTTCCTGGGGGTAGGGGCTGGTAGTAGAGGTTGAGAGAGAAGGCAAAGATGGTTCTTTTGGGAAACAGTAAAGCTGGAATCTATGTTCTATCTTCTACAAAAATAAGTTCCAGCTGAAGCAAAAATTTAACATTAAAACAACTAGGAAAATGAGGTAGACTCCCACTTTAGTAGTTAGTGGAGATGGAAAATTCTTCCCAGATACGGCACAAACTCAGAAGCTAATAAATAGAAGGCTGATCCATCTGAATGCCCATCATTTTCACAAGACCAAATCTTTTCAGTTATGTCAAAAGACACTAAAAACAAGTTTAGGGAAGTAGTAATACTTTATACTCCACAGATGTGCTTTTATCCGAATAGAAAGAGAAAGGCTCCAGGTTACTCCAGGTTTCTCTGGAGGGAAAGAGTGTGAGAGTACAGAGATGACTCCTAAACATACTAAAATTTTAATCACATTTGCAAAAAAGAAATACAAATGAAAACCTTAATAATGCGCTCTTTCCCACATGCCAGGTTTCCACATGCCTCGTAACGCGGTAGCACTGGTGAGGCTCTGAGGAAACAGGTACTCAAATACTGGGTGGAAGTTTGAACTGGTCTCCGTTCCAGGATCTGTCAAAATCACAAGTATGTTCATTCTCTGAATTAGCAGTTGCTACATTGGGAATTTCGTGGGATTAATGAAAGCATAAGCCTTCCCCTTAAGTTATGATATAAGCAACAAGTAGCATACATAGATGCGTGCTATACATATACTATCCAACAAAGGGATTGCATCTTATTTATTGAGTAAAAATACATGCCTATGTAGTATATTTCATATGTGCCGATGCAGATATGTATACATGCGTTTACACATGTGCACATACACAAAGCTGATGGCACACAGTCAGCCCCTAGGGCTCGTATGTCTCCTCCCAGGTCCTTGCTGATGACTTGTGTCGATGTGTGCATCAGTCACGGTGGGAGTAGTTACCCCATGGAAATCAACTAGCTTGGCACGTCAGGTTTTTTTTTTTTTTTTTTTCCAGAGAGCCGCTTGGTAAACATTTACTTTTACTCCCTATGTATGTACAAATCTAAAATATTTTGAGGGATACACAAGAGGATGCTAATGCCACGTTCCCCCAGGAATGGGCAGTAGGAAACGGGGAAGATGGTGGTAGGATTGGAACTGTATCTTCTGTATTTTAGTGCAAGTAAATGTGTTACTTATTTTGAAATGAGTATACAAAGTAGCCAGAAAGTACCTGCAGACTCTCAGTTCCACCTGTCTGTGTTATTTATGATGCCCAGTTCCTGTCAGGGAAAGGAGAGAAACTCCCTTAGAGGAAAGGGTGCTTCTGGTTTTATCACTTAGGGGAAAGGATGCTTCTGGATGAATCACGCCTAGCTGGAGGCCTTTTCAGCATGGAAATGTCCAGTAACAGCTTGAGAGAGAGGCAAAGCCGGTGATCGTATCTGGCTCAAGCAGCTCAGTGGATATTATGACAACTGAGGAGGTTTCTAAGGGCCATCCAACCTATACACCCTCAGGCAGGTCCCAGGAGAGAAAAGAGGCATGATGGGACCTTGGGATGATGAACCAAAAGGTGAGTAGGGGAAGGATAAAGCACAGCAGCGTGATGATAGTCATTTCCTTTATGGAGTAGCTCCGAAAAAAGGAGAGGCAGCTGTCTGTATTTACTGAAGCAGCGTTTACTGAAGCAGCGTCACCACATTTAATCCTGTTAGCCTCCTTCTAGATGGATTACGTTTCCCCGATACTCCTTGAGTCAAGGAGAGTAATTCTAAACAGGACAGATCTGCTGGAGTGGATGCTGATCGCATAGGGCCTCGGAGCAGGGTGCAATTTCAAAAATCCAAAAATTTCAGAAATAAGGAGTGAGAAAGACATTTCAGGTGAAAAGAGCGCTGAGCCACAGTGGACAGTGAGTTAGCTTTTGTAGCTGGAAGGTAGGAATTGAAAGGAACCCCAGGGTGTGCATGGCTGGATTCTCTGCCAGCTGGAGACCCTCCATATGTTTCTGGATAGGGGATTATGTGTTCACCCTAAGACTGGCTGTCAGATGTAAAGGTTAAACAGTACATTTCTGCGGGACTTTTCATCTGTCCATTGTGGGGAAGAGAGACTGTAGGAGTCAGAAAAATCACAAAACGTGAGCTAGATGATGCAATGGCCCATGGAACAAAGGATGGCTTGGACGAATCTTGTCTCCTGGTGTTGTGTTGTTTGTTTGAGACGGCGTCTCACTAAGTAGCCTGGGCTGGCCTGGCCTGGGACTCATTATGACCCTGTAAATCAGGCTGGTCTGATAAATCACAGAGATTCATCTGCCCTTGCCTTCTGAGTGCTGGGATTAAAGATGTACGCCAGCACACTCAGCCAGTCACTTGGTGTTTGATGGAAGCTTTATCTGCCTATGTGGCCATCTATGTATTTGTTTTTGTATCTGAGAGTAACTTATGGAAGGGAGACTTTTTCTCTGGAACATTCCACATGAGAATAAGCAAAGTTTGGTGAATGGTGATTTGTTGACAGGTTTCTGTGCATGGTTTGTTTATGGACTGTGTTGGGTAAGTTAAGCTGTATCCATCTCCACAGATGCTCACTGCCTCTGTCCATAGGAGAGGGGGGCGCTTTCATCTTAGAAGCATGCATACGCACATAGTGTAAACCCTGGCCCACTTAGGGCCCAGTGTGATCTTAAGCGTATACATGTGTCATTAAGGGGTCAGACCAATAATAAGGGGTCAGAGAGAAAACCTAAAGGTTGTAGCCGAAACAAGATTCAAAAAAAGGACTGTTGCAAGAACTTCTTGGTACAAAACTGAAGGTAGCCTACTCCTGACTGGAAATTCCTGTTTTTCTAGTCTTTGGTCCCAGGGCTAAAAGAGCTTTGGGGTTTGTTTGTGACTCTCAGTTCTGCATATTGCCGTCCCTGACTAGGGACCTGGGTCCTCTTTGCTTCTCTAGCATCTGCTGGACCTACTTTCATAATACAGATAAGATGTAGGTGGACGCTTGCCTAAGATAGTTGCCTTTTCTAAACCACGGATGACACTTTGGTTAATCAAGGCTGGGATGAGGACAGAATTCGAATTTCCTCTGTAAAATATGGTGTGGGGCTGCAGCAGATGCTGAGACTCTCCTTCACTGCCAGGGTGTCCCAGGCTATCTATCCACCAGGAGGTGAGGTCCTGCTTCTTGCTGGGGCTGATTAGCATCCACTGTGGTCTAACAAGTCATGGTCCTGCCCACATCCCAGTAGGTACTGAGCACTGCTTCTCCTTAGCCAACTATGTGAAAGAACTCTAGGCAACAAGAACCTGGTGACTGTAAACTGGGCAAAGAACCCAGCCAGAGGAAGGGACCATGTGGCTAGGAACCGGTTTTGTGGGTACAATGCTTTTAAGTCCCAGCAATACTGGAATGCCTAATTCAAATATTGATTGTGGGACCCTGTTGTGTAACGGTTTCCTCTGAGATTGAAATATTCTGTCCTGCAGCAAGCTCCTTAAGTCAATGGTGAACAACTCAACTAGCTTCAGGAAGTCCCTGAAGCTGACCAGATTCGCTAGGCCCCTCCCTGTGAGAGTAAGCAATTAAAGCTGGGAGTCCCTCTCAGACAGAAATGGAGCTGAGCTGCAAAGTCCCTGAGACCAGACCAGCTACCTGGAAGAAGTTTAGGCCAGAGTCGCTTAAAAAGGACATTCCAATCTGTTGCCTTGCCTGCAGGCTGTGCAATAAGTTCCAGGCTTCCCAGCTTTTATGAACTGTCACTCATACTGGGATGGGCCTTGGTGACACAGCCGTCTTTGAGTCATTTCTGCTCCTGTAAGTAACCCCAATAAAACTCATTAGTCCACCAAGTTAGACTTTGGTCTGTTATGGGGTTCCTGTCTGGGATGAGCAGACACGTGCTGCGTCTCCCCAGGAAAAGTTTTGTCAAGCAATAGTTCCCACCTCTGACTTTCGGATTTAGTGGGGCAGGAACCATAATTGGCACCTGAACAGGGACCTGATAGAACCAAAGACGAGCTGGGAGGAGTGAGTGCCTGGTCCTGGATAAGGATAGTGAGGCATGTTACTGAGGCTGCGAAGCCCGAAGTGGGAGTGCCCACGGAGGACGTGCCAATACAGTTGTCATCTGCTGTATGGCGTGTGCTCCTGTGTCTGTGTGCTAAGACAGCGATTGCATGGTTCTTGCTATGGGTAGTGAGACTTTTAACTAAGGCTGAGCCATCAGGATTAGGAGGGTCTGTGGGAGGATTCCCAGGATGGCCGTCTTTGTCTGTGTGATATGGGGAGGCATTCCTGCTGGGTACTGGGGTCCACTCATGTGAGTAGGGAGATGCTCTGAAAACAGTTAAACATTTAGAGGAAGTTTTATGGTCTTCCACAACACTGTGGGTTGTGTTCCTGCCTCCCCATCTCCTGGTCACCTGGCTAGCTTATGCCCCAAAATAACAACACACAAACTGTATTCTTTTAAACACTGCTTGGCCCATTAGCTCTAGCCCTTACTGGCTAATTCTGATATCCCGATCAACCCATCTCTAATAAACTGTGTAGCACCGGTCTTACCGGGAAAGATTCAGCATGTCTGACCTGGCGGCTTGCTTCATCGCGTCTGCCCGGGAGAGGGGAGCATGGCCTCTGAGCTCACTTCCTCTTCCTCCCAGCATTCTGTTCTGTTTACTCCTCCCACCTATGTTTTAATCTATGAGGCCAAGCAGTTTCTTTATTACTTAACCAATGACCTTCCTCCATCATTTGAGACTGTAGGGAGGCAGTGGCAGAGGTTGCCTGGCCTCTGTTGTGTGTAAGCAATGCACTCGAAGGCTGAGATGGCAGCCGAGCAGGAACTTGTTTTTATAAAGGACCAATTGCAACAAGAAAGGGAGGTATAGCCAGTATCCTCTGTGTTAGCCTCCCATTGGCAACTAAATTTGATGGAGAAGAGAATGAAAGAGAGGTAGTAAAAGCCATTAAAGATACCCCTTAGGTCCAACCTTCAAGGAAATAAGAAGAGGAAAAATCCGTAATCTGATGTGCAGATGAGGGCTTTAACCAGGACTAAGACAAGAACCTAGTGTGATCAGGAAACACTCAGCACTTGACCTTCTGGAATCTAGGGAGACTTGACAGTGAGAGAGCCTGTCTCAGCTTGGCTTGTGAGGCCTGGGACATGGAAGTGGATGGGATCAGTCTGGCTGCTGTGGAGGCAGGAAACCGAGTCGTGTAACTTCCCATCTCTCCTTAGGGCAAAGGCTGCATAACCTGAGACTGGATGAGGGAAATCGGTCCCTGACAGACTGGCTTATCAGAGCCACTAGGAACGCTTGGCTATCTCTGTCTGCGGTCCCCATAAATATCAGTGACTAGAGGACCATAGAGGAGGACAGATGCTATTGAGGGAACTAGGAATAACAGAAGCTGTGTTTGAAGCCAGTTCACTGAGTCCGACGGAACCATTTTACAGAGGAGTTAAAGAAAAGGCTCATCCTGCAGGGACCTCAAGACTCGTATGGAGCTTGAGCGGCTTTGCTGAGTCCATTGGTGGGGCAAGACCTTTATAAAGCAGGAAGGGCTTTAGCAGATCTCAGTGACTTAGACCAGCATGTAAAGAGAGTTCAGAAAGGGATAGGACAACCGAGAGGAGATAGTTAAAGGGTAAAGGTAAGGAAGAGGTCTGTCTGAGCTTCTCAAAGACAAAGGGCAGGATTTGTATGGAGCTGGAGTTCCCGAGGAAAAAGGTGATAAAAAGCCACACTGTATGCCAAGGAGCTTCTGCCTGAGGAGTAGTTCACAGAGGTGTCCTTGATTAAATACAGAAGATGATTAAGACTGTCCCAGGGGTGGCAATCCCACCCCTCCCCTAACCCCAGACTAAGGGGGATATGTCTTCCTCCTGCAAAAGGTTGTGTTAGGCGTGGGGATGGTTTGTTCAGCCAGGAACTCCCCCAACAGCCAGGTATGGTGACTGCAGAGGCTACAGCCACAGTGCCAGTCCAGGGCCACCGTGTCCCAGGGAGTCAACAAGTACAGCAGGGCCACATTCACCTTTGGCCCCAAGTAGGTCTGAGCAGGTGTAGTCAGGTCCTCTGAGTTTATCAGGTGTGGGGAATGTAGGGTGGTTCCCAGGAAGAGCTGCAGGGTATAGAAACACAATGGCTCAGAGGGAAGGCTAAGGGTGCAGAGGGCTGTTTAAGACAGCACCTCCTATCTCTGCTTGTGCTCAACGTAGATCTGTGGTGAAAGCAATCGATACTATGGATACAATTGATACAATGAATGGAAACTCTCCATTTTGTATTAGACCTTGCTTATGTCCCATGTTAATAACGTCTTACTTGTGAGCTTCTGGGATGGTCTGACCCTTGCTGAGAACAGGCTTTGAGAATGTCTCACCAAGCTTATCTTTGTTATAGAATGATGGTTCAGGATGTTGCCTTGTCCTGCTCTGGAAAAGGTTTTGTTGTGTGGACATAATGCTAGTCTCTGAGTGTTTTGCAGATTTGGAAAGACATTGTTGAGACAATCAGATACAATGCCACTCCACCTACCTTACAGTCCTATGTGGACTGGGTTAATTAAAAAGAGAAATGGGTTGTTAAAACAATAGCTACAGAGTTTAAATCTAAAAGGTGTACCCTACATGGGTGGCAAAGGACACTCCCAGAAGCCATATGGTTATTGAATGATAACCTTGATGCCAGGGGTGGGTTATCTCCTGGTGAGCTGTTGGTCAGGGAGGTCCCTGAGGTCCAACAAACCATAAAGGCATTGCTACTGCTGTTGGTTATATGCCAGACTAGATGGTAAGACCCTATTGCTGAAGACATTGCATGTCCATACCTTGACTATAGGACACGGAGAAATTAGCTGGGACTGAGCTAGAAATTCCCACCCTGCTAGCTGGCTTTTAGAGTGCCAGAGGGGGCCGTGCAGGCTGCTGGTGGAGACCTGTCAGCCCTGTTCCTACTTGGCTATGAACTGTGTGTTAATATACTGACATGCATGGCGGGGTATGTCTGCTTCTGCAGTAGTAGCTCAGCTATCGTGGGTGAGAGAGACAGCCTTCTGATTGGATATAAGGCCCACTCTACAAGACAGGACTCAAGCTTAGTCCTGTAAGCCGGAACTAAACCTGTGCCTGGGGAGGTCATAGGCCCCAGTGGGAAAGCTACTTCTATGGGTTTTCTAGATGGGTGTGATGTGCCTGTCAAATTGCCTTCTAAGCATGTCTATGTATGCCCATAGATCACTGCTCTAAGCTGCCTCAACCCGTAACCACTGGGGAAGCTCCTGAGATCCGGTGACTGTCACTGTGATAGGGTAGCCTGTTTCTTAGCCATTGGTGGACATCCACAGTCAACCCCACCAAGGCTCAGTGATCATTGCCAAAGAGGGGGCTGAAAGAATGTAAAAGCTGGAGAGCAAATGTGCCAAGGAACCAAGGAAACTTCTGCCTTTGCAGTTGTGTTGTGTGCTCCCCAACACCCCCGTATTAACCGTGTGCTGGCTAGGGTTTTTTTTTTCTGATTAGTTTATTTACTTTACACTCCCCACCCCTGCCTCATTTACCCCTCCTCCATATTCAGTCAGAAAGGAGCTGGCCTCCCCTGGGCATCAGTATGCTGGCTAGTTTTCTGTCAACTTGACACAGGCTGGAGGCATTCAGGAACAAATAACCTCATTTGAGGAAATGCCCCGCCAAGTCAGGCGGTGGGCAAGTCTGTGGGGCATTTTCCTGATTGATGAGTGATTTGGGTGGACCCAGCCACACTGAGGGCACTGCCACCCCTGGACCCGTGCTCCTGGATGGTGTAAGAAAGCAGGCTGAGCAAGCCGTGGGGAGCAAGCCAGTGAGCAGGGTTTCTCCATGGTCTCTGTATCAGCTCCTGCCTCCATCTGGGTTGCTTCCTGCTTTGAGTTTCTGCCCTGACTTCCTCTGCTAAGGGAATAGAATGTGGAAATGTAAGCTGAAATGAATTCCTTCCTTCCTGAGTAGCTTTTGGCCGCGGTGTTAGATCATGGCAATAAAAACTAATTAAGACACACAGCTATTCATAATAAAATAACCCTGAGACAGGATGGGTATTGCCTTTGTGGAACAGGTGAGGAAAATTGGCTTGAGGACAGATGAATGACTCACCCTGGGGTGAATGGTGCTGAGATTTGGGGTGTGGACTTTGTTCTTCCTTCCACACAGCCCGTCAGCCCAGGAAGACTTGGACCTCGCTTGCTCTGCAAACATGCAGACCTTACCCATGTTTGCGTACGTCACTCATACTCTTCCGACACCAGAAAATGGCTTTTAACTTTAGAAGCGTTATGAACAACAGAAAAGCTGTGGCCATAGTGCAGAGGGTTCTTGTCTGCCCCAACCAAGTTTCTCTGGGTAGTAACATGTGAATGTTAGCGCACTCCGTTTATCAAACAGTGAGCTGGTCCTGTCATGGTAATACTGAAACTGTCCTGTGCTGTTCTCACGTTCCTACCAGGCTTCCATTTGCATTAAATTGCTGCGTCTCCCCTTGGGCTCCTCTTGGCCGATACAGGTCTCAGCTGTCTTAGCGTGTTTGGTGCTGCTATAACTGGAAAATCCTTAGGTTATCTATTTATTTGGTTACTTTAAATTTTATATAGGTGTTGACCTTTGTAAAAACTGTGTGCAGCGATACATGCCTGTAACCTCAGAGCTTCGGAGGAGAGACGGGCAGATCTCTGGGACTTATTGGTCATCCATCCTAGCTGAATCCACAAACTCAAAACTAAGATGGAGAGCAACAGAAAAAGTCGTCTGTTATCAATCTGAGCTGTACACATGTGTGCACACACACGTCTGTATACATGCACACACACATGTGCATGGAGCACACACAGAGATTGGCTTATTTACAAAGAGGAGAGGTTTATCCTTGTGTAATTTTGGGAGGCCGGGATACCCAGGATCAAGATGCCGCCATCTGATGTGGCCTCACTGCACCCTCACACTGTGGAAGGACAAGCCCCGAGCATCTACTCTTGGAAATCCTTTCAAAAAGATCCACACACAAAGGCTCTGTTTTCATAACCAAACAGCTCCCACCACCTACCCTCCAAGCTTTGGGAGCGGTGGCCCGTGTTTCACAGATTGGCTGCCAGTGGTTTTGGTGATGCTTACGTGTTTGAGGATGAAGGCTCCCAGAGGGCAGGTGGCTTTCTCATGTGGCCCTGTTGAGGTTATGTGCCACCATGACTTGTGTTTCTGTGTCTGGTGCATCCCGAGGCCGCAGAGACCCGTGCTGTCTCCTAGAGGGTGGAGGATCTGGCAAAATGTCCTGGCATTTGTCTGTGTGGAAGACTTCTCTTTCCTATTTACTTTTCTATTCCATCACTCAGTACATGCTGCACATCAGGGGGGACACATGGGTGTCGATTTTCTCCTTGAGGTTATAATCCAGGAGCACTGGGTTTGCTGTTTCTAAGTTCCAGGCATGAGGAATTTCATCATCTGGGTCCCATTGCCTTGGATGTAAGGCCATCACGTGACTTTCCTTATTGCTGTCCTTTCTGGTGATTCAAGGTGCTCCAGGGTCACCTGTGTGCGCTCTGTCTCTGCCCCAGAATCATCTGCCTGTAAAGTTGGCCCTGGTTCATTGAGTCAACTTTACCACCTACCACCCGGATCCTGACCTCCAGTGACAATCGCTGATCTGTTTGTTCCCATCCCCATGTTAAGAGAAGAAAACTGAACCTCTGAAAGAAGAGGTGGCTTATTCAAGCCATTCCCTGGTAGCCTGAACTACCTCCTCGACATCCAGTCCCGTGCCCTATGTATAACTGAGTGTCGGCCAATGATTTCACTGTGGTTCAGGTTCAGCATAGCACCACCCTACCCAGGTCATTTGTCAGCCAATCAGATATGAACTCTCCTGCGTGTGCCCAGGGCAGGGTCAGCAGAGACAGAGGTGCTGGTGTGTTCTGTGCAGAGGTTGCTAATGCAGATATCTGTGCTCTCTAGCCTAAAGAGGCTTTTGTAACGTGGACACGCTGCAAACACACAGACTCTGAGTACAAAGGCAGCAGGACTTGCAGCAGGCTTGCCCACATGACTGGCCAGGTTCAGGGGGGAGATGGGTCAAAGAGGTGCTTCGGATTCCAGCACATTCTTGTGAGCCCACCTCCTTTCCATCAAAGATGGTAAAGTCAAGAGAGAAGTGAATGCAGGCCGCAGAGCCCGCTGACCTCATCCAGTGAACTTCCCATAGCCACCGTTGCTGAACTGAGGAGGTAGACTTTCGGGTTCCCAAACCTGAAGCAACTTGGGAATAGAACTGGGAATGAATATTCACCCATACCAAGAACATTTTCCTTTTCAAAATTTTAAACTTTATGTGTATGTGTGTCTTCCTGAAAGTATATCTGTGCACCACATAATTAATCGCCTGGCAGGGCCAGGAGAGGGAGTCAGGGCCCCTGGAGCTGGAGTTACAGACAGTTGTGAGCTGCCATGTGGGGGCTGGGACTTGAACCCAGGTCCTCTGGGAGAGCAGCCAGTGTTCTTAACCGCTGAGCCATCTCTCCAGCCCCTGACATTTCTCTGTGAGAGAGGAAATAATCCAGCTCCCGGAAAACTCTTTACGTTCAGAACCTAACACAAGACGAGCTTATCTGATATTGATTTTTCAGAGTGTTCCATTTCAAAAGACTTCTGTCTGTTTTATTTTTATTATTTATGTTTATCATCAAGGGTGGGCTATGTGGATGAAGAATTGATGCTTTAAAGGTTTTTGAAAGGAACGAGGAAGCAATAATGTCAGAGGTCATTGGTTTGTAAATGAAAGACACCCATTTAGGATCAGAACAATAGCAAAAGCTTTTGGGTTCTGTTGCTAGAAAATTCACTGTAGGCTTCGCTTCAGGTAGAGAAGGCTCAGGGTGACCGAGCTCTGCCGCCCTGTTTTTGGCCACAGACTGCCAGTTGTCGTCTGGGTTTGCTCTCAGGCAGGCTTTCTCCAGGGGAGTGTCTCTTAGCAGTCCTGCACAGGGAGCAACGGCTGGATCCACACGTATTTGTGAGCTGTTGATTGTTGCCTGGGTCATGGACCTAATCCAGATCACTTGCTGAGACGAGGATCAGGGGAGTCACTGGCCAGGCGAGGCTCATATGTGTGCTGTGAATTACGAAAGACAGAGGCGCTGGTATCTAAAGGAGGAGTTGGCAGACTATTTCTGATTCATTTTGGCCACCGTTAGGATAGATGCTTTTGGGCGAAGAAATGTAACTTTGACTCTTCCCCTTTCCTTCCATAGCATGCTTAGTATAGATCATTAGATTAAAAACCTACACAAATCAAGAACTATTAGCTCCAGCTTTTTAAAGTAGCGTAAGTTTGACTGTTTGAATACTTTGCTTTTTCTTGTGGTTACTTGCCCTCTGCAAATTTCACTGTCTCTTAGTGACAGAGACAAGGTGACAGACATCTAGGGATGTAACTAAAACTGTGGCTGCATCTTCTCTCTTCCGGCTGGAGCAACACCTACTTGGGGACAACCCATGCAAAATGAGTTCTGTCCACTGACCAATGGGAGCCAGAAGGAGTCCTATGCGGATTCCAGTTAGTCCTAGGCTGGCCAGTACAGTACAGTAGGTGATAGAGGGGCACCTCCTTCTGATGTTTGCCTGGATGCCCATGCTCTGTTCATTTCTTCCCTCCTGAGTCCCGTGGGAATCAAATTGAACAGGAATTAACACCTAGTTCAGAAGAGAAGCCTTTGGGTCTGTTCGTGGCCCCTGAGTGCCTGTTATTTCTATATTTCCTGGCATATCTATATCTATATATCTATATCTATATCTATATCTATATATATCTATATATATATATCTGTTTATATATCTATATCTATATCTATATCTATATATATCTGTTCTCGCTCTTGCTGTGAACTGCTTTTGTTTGGTTCAATTTCTCTGGCCTGGTTTATAACATAACATCTTTTTGTGTGTCTCCCCCACTTTTTTTTTTAATCTTCAAAATCATTGTGTCTGGGCTGTGGTCAAGATTCACAAAAACCCCTTTGATTAAATTTCTCATTCATTTGTACAGCACCCATGCTTTTGTATTTTGAGAATATTTTTAGAAACCTAATGAGGCGGAAGGATTTGTGTTTCACTCCCCTCCGTTCCCTCTGCTCAGACACCTGCGTTTGCCAATAATTACCACTCCCGTGGTTCACATTCCTGCTTTCTCTGTCTGTTGTGCAGTGTTTTAAAACAGTGTTGGGGGAAAGCTGGGTGCGGGGGCACATATCTGCGCTGGGAAAAACAGTTGATTTTTTTTTTCTCACAGTAGTTCAGCAGAAGATGCCTCTAAGAGTAAAAGCTATTTGAGTACCATTTTAAGGACGGTGTTTTCTTTTCATCTTTTTCTGGCACCCTTGCCTTTATAGCCCACCTCCTTTGGTCATCTTGCTCCTTAATAAAAAGAATGCTATTTGTGACTCCCGCTTTTTTTTTTTCAGAAGTAGAAAATGGTCTTGTGTGACATCTCTTGACAGTAGGCTCTGGAAGGGTCAAACCAGTGTGAGCCAATTGGGTTTTGCAAGTGGGTGACAATCACCACGGTGTTTAAAAAACATTTATTCATGAAAGGCATTTCGAAGAGAAGATATTCTCTTGTCTAGTGGGCTATCCCGTTTCCCTATATTTTCAGGTAAGGTTTTCATTGAACTGTAACAATCCATGCAGAAAAGTATAAAAAACTTAATGTAGGGCTGGCTGAACCTTCCCAAACTGGTGGCATCTCTGTGACCAGCATCCCGACTGAGAAACAGAACATCATCCATGCTGCAGAAGCCCCACTCCTGTCCCACAGAGCTATGGTGCCATCGGACCAGCTCTGCTTGTTCTTGCAACAGGGATGGAAACTGGATCCATTGTAGACTATTCTGGTCTGGAAGACTCACTTCTGTCTCCGAGTGTCCTTGTTGTTCATTCTTGAGGCTGTTAGAATTGTCTGATTATGTATAAATGCTAGCACTGATAAATGTAGGGTTCCCCCCCACCAGATTGGGGGGGCGTGGCTAATTGGCATTGCTGCAAGTAAGTGTTCCTGCACATTGCTTTGGTGGCCACACAAGCACATACCTAGAAATAGTTGCTAATCGCAGGTTCACCTATGTTCCTCCAGTAGCACCTGAGTGTTTCCGTGGCCCGGCGTCCATGGTTGTTACTGTCTGTCTCTTTTCTTTTCAGCCTATCTAGTCACTGTTTCACAACACCTTGTGGTTTTTGCATTGCCCAACCTTGCTTTAGTAAAGATATTGGTGGTCTTTTTGAGAATTACTGGGCCTGAGTACAGGGGTTTAAGAAATGTTTTAATTTCAGCCATGCTTTTCAGTCGTTTAAATCCCAGCCAGCACGATGACAACAAACTCAGAGGTGAGATTTGCCAGTGTCTATGGCGTTGTGGTTTGTACTTCTAGGCTCACGAGTCTCTAGATCTGTATCCTGGTTTTCTCATCAGTTGATTTGTAATGTTGTTTGGGGTGTGTAAGAGCACGTATACAGAGGGATGGAGAGATGGCTCAGGAATTAAGAGCGTTTGCTGTTCTTCCAGAGGACCTGAGATCGAGCTCAGCACCCTTGTCAGGTGGATCACAAATGCCTGTTACCTCCACCTCCAGGGATCTGATATCTTTTGGCTTCCTCATGTTCCATGTGACAAACAATTTTAAAAATGAACTTATATACAATTATCAATGCATTCTTTCTACACACCTGCCATCCGCACTGGAGTAAGAATGCTGGGCATGGTGGAGGATGCAGAGGTGAAGGAGACAGCCTGATCCCAGGAGGCTCAGGGGTGTGTGTGAGGCTGTAAGGAGGCTCAGGTGGGTATGGGATAATGCTAGAATGAGGCTCAGGAGATGTGCCCTCGGCATCCTAGGAAGGGAGGATGCAGGAGCATCTCATAAGCACTCAGGAGATGTGCCCTCGGCATCCTAGGAAGGGAGGATGCAGGAGCATCTCATAAGCACTCAGGTGATGTGCCCTCGGCATCCTAGAAAGGGAAGATGCAGGAGCATCTCATAAGCACTCAGGCGATGTGCCCTCAACATCCTAGGAAGGGAAGATGCAGGAGCATCTCGTAAGCACTCAGGTGATGTGCCCTCAGCATCCTAGGAAGGGAAGATGCAGGAGCATCTCATAAGCACTCAGGTGATGTGCCCTCAGCATCCTAGGAAGGGAAGATGCAGGAGCATCTCATAAGCACTCAGGTGATGTGCCCTCATCATCCTAGGAAGGGAGGATGCAGGAGCATCTCGTAAGCACTCAGGTGATGTGCCCTCAGCATCCTAGGAAGGGAGGATGCAGGAGCATCTCGTAAGCACTCAGGTGATGTGCCCTCGGCATCCTAGGAAGGGAGGATGCAGGAGCATCTCGTAAGCACTCAGGTGATGTGCCCTCAGCATCCTAGGAAGGGAGGATGCAGGAGCATCTCGTAAGCACTCAGGTGATGTGCCCTCAGCATCCTAGGAAGGGAGGATGCAGGAGCATCTCGTAAGCACTCAGGTGATGTGCCCTCAGCATCCTAGGAAGGGAGGATGCAGGAGCATCTCGTAAGCACTCAGGAGATGTGCCCTCAGCATCCTAGGAAGGGAGGATGCAGGAGCATCTCATAAGCACTCAGGTGATGTGCCCTCAGCATCCTAGGAAGGGAGGATGCAGGAGCATCTCGTAAGCACTCAGGTGATGTGCCCTCAGCATCCTAGGAAGGGAGGATGCAGGAGCATCTCGTAAGCACTCAGGTGATGTGCCCTCAGCATCCTAGGAAGGGAGGATGCAGGAGCATCTCGTAAGCACTCAGGTGATGTGCCCTCAGCATCCTAGGAAGGGAGGATGCAGGAGCATCTCATAAGCACTCAGGTGATGTGCCCTCGGCATCCTAGGAAGGGAAGATGCAGGAGCATCTCGTAAGCACTGGCATGCCTTTGCATCTGATTGTCATACAGTTTTGTAAGTGGAAGGTGGAAGGGAGGAGTTTCCCTGAAGTCTCACCCACTCAGGGGTAGCAACTGCAGGGTGACTATTGTGTGTAGGGGGGTCTAGAGGAAGAAAATGGCAGGGCATGGCACAATTTTTGTGTGTGTGTGTGTGTGTGTTTGAATGTTTGTGAGTGTGTATATGTGTGTTTGTATGTTTGTGTGTGTGTATGTTTGTGTGTGTTTGTATGTTTGTGGGTGTGCGTATGTGTGTCTGTTTGTATGTATGTGAGTGTGTGTGAGTATATGTTTGTGGGTATGTATATATGTGTCTGAGTATGTTTGTGAGTGTGTGTGTGAGTATTTGTGTGTATGTGTGTTTGTGTGTGTGCGTGTGTTTCTGAGTGTGTGTGTGTGTGTGTGTGTGTAGACCAGAGATTGATATGGCTGTCTTCCTCCACCACTTTCTCCCCCCTTCTATACTGAGGCAGGTCTTTTGCTTGAACCCAGAGCTTACTGACTTGTCGAGTCTAGCTTCCCAGTGTGTCCTGGCAGCCTCCTGTCCTGACCTCTGGGGTTCCAAGCTGACCACCATGCTTGTCTGGCATCTGTGGGTGCTGAGACTCTGACCGCAGGTACTCACACTTGCGTGGCAAGCACTTTGCTCACTGAGCCATCTCAGTAACCTCTGTTTAAATTTCTTTTCGTTTTTAAGATTATAATATAATTATACCACTTCTCCCCTCCTCTCCCTTCCTCCAAGTCCTCCCATATCTCCTCCTTACTCTTTCTTAAGTTCTTGGCCTCTTTTTTCATTAGTTGTTGCTACATGCATAAATACAACTTGCTCAGTCTGTATAGTTAAAAAAATAGAATCAAAAATCTCATTATACAAAACAATCATGATACACGAATACAACTTTTCGCTCTCCCTTTGGCTGAGAGTTGGCCTCTGTGTTGACAGACAGTGGGTAAGTGTGTGCAGCAGCTGCCTGCTCTGGGCTGGCAGTGGGTCGTGTGCTTCAGGCCTCAAGAAGGATCATCAGAAATCTTTTGCCAAGTCGAAGATGCGCAGCCGGCTGACTCAGCAGTTCCGCTTGTGCAAATGCACCTCACGCCTATGCTTGGTGGGAGCCAAGGCTGTGAGAGCAGAGACGGGAGATTGCCGAAAGTGGGTGAACAGGGAAGTAGTGGTCTGTTCCTGTGATGGCCTCCCATACAGCTCACTATCGCTTGAGACGGTTTCCTGTCTCATGCCTATCTTTACGGTTCAATCCCAAGAATGTGGGGAACAGTGCATTGCGGGGCGGCATTTACTGAAAAGCTGGGGGAGATGTAATTTTTTCATCTGAAAGAGAACAGAGATGGCCTTGGTTATATTGATCTTTTCCTGAGAGGAGGAGGTGGCTGGAGGGCAGGGTCTGGGTGGGGTGTTGTCTTTTTTACAGCTGTAGGGTTTTGAACTGCGTGAGTGAAATCCTAGACTTCTCCACAAAGAAGGGATGGGATTGCTGCAGGTTGGGAATGATAGTCCAACAGCGAAACTGCTAGTGTTTACAGCGTTCACCGGTGTGCGTTCTGTCTCAATAACCAGATGAAGCAACATTTTTTTCTGCTTTTCAGAGAAGTCAGTTCAGATACAATTTTTTTAAAACAATTTGCATGAAATCATTCAGTGGCTGATATTATAATTGAGAGTATTAAGTGGACAGTTCAAGAGGTGACTTCGTTTAACCTGTGCATATTAAAAGATGAAAGGCAAAACTCTCAAGCACTTTTTATTTAGGTCAAATGAATTCATAACAAATGATAGTAGCGATCGGAGGTTTGTCACGGATTTTCTCAGATCGACGTCCACTCACTGCCACAGCCCATTCTCAGCTCTTCAGCCTACATCAGGGCTTGGTTTCTCACCACCACTGAGTGGTGATTTTTTTTTGCTTACTGCAGTGTGGATGGGAGCCGAGAGTCTGCTTAGAACTCTAAGCTTTATTGATGGGGAAAGGGGACAACTGGGTTTCTTTATCAGACCTTAGAGGGGTGGCCATTTGGTTTTCCTTTTTCCTTTTCAGGTCTGCCTTGTCTCAGCAAAGACCAAGAGATTAATGCAACACTGATACCCCCTCCTCCATCTTTCGGAAGCAGCTCAGGTAGAGTCACTGGAACTTTCTAGAATGCTTTAATGGCAGTTCTACTGACTTGATATTTGACCTTGACAGCACTGGCAAAGCAGATAGAATGTAATTAATCTCAGTTATACTAATGAACAACCGTAATTGTGGGAGTGGAGAGATGCAGCTTACCGCTTTTCCTGGTGAAACAGGTCATGGACCAGGGACTGGGAATGCAGTCGAAAAAGGGAAACAGACGACCACCATGAGGAGAGAGTGATGCTTTGAAGGCCAGGAAAACTAAGAAGAGAAAAGTTAGATTTTTCCTTATAAAGAAACAAAGTAGTGTATCTTCATTGAAGAGTGCATTTTATTCCTGTCTGGAAACTCTGTAAGTAGATTGCAGACAGATGCGAAGATCCCAAAGTGCAAAGAAAGTCCAGATTTCAGGGACAGGCAGAGTATCTGAAAGTTTTAGGTCAAACTGCGAGCCTTGCTTTATAAATGGTCGGCTCGCCGTCAGCGGGAGCTTGTGTGTCGGCGCCTTCCTGCGGAATTGTGGTTGCAAGACCTGGACGAGCAGATGTTGTGCTTTTGTCCTTCAGTGTTCATGGGCACGTCAGACGAGCAGGTGGGGAATAAAGCCAGGGTGGAGAAAACCGACTTATTGTATCTTAAAACTTAGTTGTATTCTAGTCTGACTGGCTTGATGGTTTAGGGAACAAAACAATTCTGTCTGCTGCCTGTTGCCCAGATGTTGCTACATCTGGAAAGAACAGAAAAGGATTGGTTAGCTGTGGGTGTGGCAGGGCCAGTGGTCTGCCTGGCTCAACAGTGCCTCTTTTCCAGGGAGGTTTTACTGAAGCCTTGAGACCCAGTGTGTGACACCACAAAATAGGTTCCTGTGTGACAGTGGGAGCCCCCCCCCACCAGCTTCACATCCAGATGTTGACTGCGGTTCTCTATTACCCTGGGAGGACCAGAAAGTGCTTATCGTGGAGGCTGTTCCTGGTCTTGGTAGAAATGGACATATTAGTGATCTGGAATGTGAAGTGGGCATTGCGCTCTGACAGTTAGCAGATGGCGAAGCCAGTGGGTAAGCCGGAGGCTGTTGGGAAACTGCCTGATGTCATAGATACAGGTGCAGGATTTCTTAGTAGGCTCAGGAACTGGCGGGAGTGGAGCTGCTCAGCAGTGGACATGCTAAGTGAGCTGTGGTTGTATGTTTAAAGAACATCCATTCTGTAAACATTCATCGTGTGCCTATGACTTCAGTGCTCTGCCCCTTGTAGGTCCTAGGAATGTAACAGGGGTGTGTGACCTTCACATTATAAATGAATAGGTATGGGTGTCAGGTCTAATAAATGCTATGGAGGACATTAGAGAAGAGATGAGAAACTTGGGGGCGTGTATAGGGGACCAAGGGTTGATATTCAGTTTTAATTAGGAGGATCAAAGGAGCTGTTTCCACGGAGATCTGAAGAGACCAATCACAAGTCTCAGAAATGTCTGATTATTTGGTAGAGGAAATAAAACACGCAAAGGCCCCAAGGCCACTCCGAAGGCCTGTGCTCCAGTCCAAAGCCAGGGAGAGTGACCAGAACAGAAGGTCTGTAAGGGCAGAAACTTCTGTCTCATTGATGAACACAGTGTCCCCAACATGACATCCCAGGGCTTAGTATATTTTTATTGATGAAATACACAAATCCCAAAATGTCACAGGAATAGGAGAACCCATTCTCATCATGGGACAATTCTAGTTTTTTTTTCCTTGTTGGTGGTGATCATCATCTGGGAAATTTTCTACTGGCTTTAAGAATACAAAAATAAATATAAATAAGAGTTATAGCAGTGCTTTAATTAAAAATAACGTGTTGGAAGTCTCCTTTATGCCAGGCATTGTTAAATGTCGGCAGTGTCTACACAGTCCACAACACCCCTGTTCCACTAGGCGATCTGTGTATAAGACACACTGTAGAACTTTAGATCACATTTCCTCACCTACTGTGTGGCCACACCCTCCTGTCTCTCCTCAGATCCAGCCCTTAGCACCACAGCTGGGAGGTGCGGTGAGGCCCAGTGACCAGAGTTCTTGCCTAAGACCCTTCAAAGTGTCTTTTGCCCTTATAAGTCTTATTTTAAAAATTAATTTATTAATTTAGAGATAGTGTCTCACTGTGCAGTTCTACTAACTTGGAACTCTCTAAGGCAAGGCTGACCCTGAACTCACACGGAGCCACCTGCCTCAGCTTCTGCAGTGCTGGAATCAAGTGTTGGCCTACCATCCCCGACTCTACCTCTGGAACTTTTAGAAACATGCTTTGGTCATTATGTTCCTGCCAAAATCTTTCAGTTTTGAGATGCAGAATGATTTTTTTTAAGTATGCATGGGTGTTTGCCTACATGTATGTCTGTATATCATATGTGTGTGTGGTGCCTACAAAGTCAGAAGAAGGTGCCAGATCCCTCGGAACTGTAGTTACAGGTGCTTATGAGCTGACTTGTAAGTTCTGGAAATCAGAACCGTGCCCCATCCCCCTGCCTCTTTTCCAGGGTCTTCTTGTGTTACAACGTGGCAGAGAACTTTACCTCGCAAGTCAGGGCATGCGTAGTAGTCTGTTTCCTTTTCATATGTGGTCATTAATAATCCTTTCCACCTCTTCAAGCCCATTACCTTTCTGTAGTCTACCTGCACAGAGCAGTGACGTGAATTTCTAGATTGTTCCCAGCACATTCAAACTGTAGCTGATCTCGCCTTTGATCTCTGTACCGTGCTATTGGGTGGACTTTATTATTATTATTTCTCTGTATTGGTGAGAGGCAGGACAGGGCAGTGTGCAGGAATCACTATCCCTATATCCGTTCCTGTGTCAGTTGTTTTTCTGCCGCTGTGATAAGACGCCATGACCGAGGAAGCTGGGCTGGTGGTTCCTTAGAAAAGAGCTTCCGCCATGGCCAGGAAGCATGGCAGCAGGTGGCAGGTTCGGGGCAGGAGCGGGGAGCTGAGAGCGCACATCTTTTACTATGAACATGAAGCAGAGAGCATACTGGAAGTAGGGCAAGGCTCTGTGCTTTCAAAAGCCTACCTCCCAGGATGTGTTCTGCACCCCCTAGACTTCTCCAAATAGTGCCACCAGCCCGAGACCAAGTGTCCCAATACCCGAGCCTTTTGGGGATATCCAAACCCCCACAGTTCTTTCTCATGGCTGTGGTAAAACACATTACAGAAGTAGTGTAAGGGCAGGGTTTGTTTGGGGGCTCAGAGGAATTCACGGAGAAGGCGGCACGGTGCTGGGAGTATGCACAGGGGCTTGTTCACAGTTTATCCAACCGGGAATCAGAGAGCTCTAGCCTGGAATCAGAGGCAGGCATAGCCTTCAAAGTACTCTTCCCCAGACCCCTGGAGGCTGTAATACCACATCCCAGAGGATGCCTGACTTCCTAAAATAGTGCCACCAAGCTGGAGACCAACTGCTCAAACTCTGCCCAGTGGGGGCACATTTCACGTTCAAACCATTGCGCACCCTCTAATTTCTTTGTGATTTTTTGTCTTTGTCTTATTGTTGAGCTATGTGAGGACCTGGCCAGAAGTACTGAGTTCACAGAATTGGAGTGGAGAGAGAGAGACAGAGAGAGAGTACCTGCCTGTCTAACTAATTGTTTTGCAGCTGATTTACCCAGGCTAAGTGTGTCTCTAGTGTGGGCTTATGCACATTCCAGGTGTGTAAATGGTTCTCGGCTTATGAGTAACTATGCCTCCTTCATTACCCAGATTGTTTAGAGCTATTTCGGTTTGATGACTTACCTTGGGACTCGATGTCCTTATGGAGGAAGGATAAAAAGGTAACTGTCTCTTAATGA
Source organism: Microtus oregoni (assembly GCF_018167655.1). NCBI lineage: Eukaryota > Metazoa > Chordata > Mammalia > Rodentia > Cricetidae > Microtus > Microtus oregoni. The sequence continues at coordinate 1,927,113 of NW_024543874.1, forward strand.
AGATAAGAACTTCCTGTCTAAAGATTCTTTAACTTGAGTAATAATAATAATATGATAAACCCGAGTGGATAGACAGGTTGTTCAGCAGAGCAGTATGTGGATTCCTGGGGCTCAGGAATGTGCTTCACCTGCGTCATTGTGTATTTGAGCATTGTTGTTAATTCGTTTCCCATGAAACCTGTGGTTTGGGATGAAGCAGAGTGGAATAAACACTGTGAAAGCAGAAGACAGGCATTCTGTGAAGGGCAACTTCATGCATCTGAGCCTTCCTGTCCCCGCACCCCTCTCTGAGTGTGGTCAGCAGCCGAGGGAGCACCCGGACAGTTTTTCTTTCTGGGCTCTCACACTGATTAGCGTGAAGATTATTTTCTTCATGAGCTTTTTGTCTCCAACCTGGATACCTGCCATGGTCTATAGGCTGCGTCATGGGATTTTCAAAGGCGAGTCAGGTAGCCCTGGCCGTGTTTTACATGATGTCTTATGGCCCTGGTCTAAAGTGACTTGGTGTTTTCTTTCCTTCATCCTTTCCATCCATCTCTGCATTTGCCCATTTAGCATTTATTATTTGTAATGTATTAGGACCGGAAGTAGGCAGTGGGGTCAATCCCAGCACGCTTCCACAAAATATATTCCGTGACTCTGATGCAAGCTTGCTGTTTCCTAATGTGCTTAATTCTGTTTTAGTCCCTTCTGAGAACCTATTTGGTTTTCATACTGAGAGACATAGCAAGCACTTGCTAGCAAATATCTATTTAAGAGGAATATTAAGAGCTTGGCCATCGTTCAGCAGACACTCAGTACTTTAATAGGAGACATTTAAACTCAACTTCTCAGCAGCCTTTCCTGCAGAGATGGAAAGAAGAACCTGCTGGCATCGTTTTCCTGTAAAGAAACGCGGGGAGGAGTCATTTGGTTTGGAAGGATAGGTGCTAGCTCCCCAGCAGAGCTGGCAAGGGCTGGATCTCAGGAATGCAGTCCCAGATGGTCGCCCGAGCAATTGGAGGCCTGAAGGGAAAGTGCTCCAGGGGTCTGGTGTCTAGAAAGGCCAGAGTCATTTGTGGGAGTGGCGGAAAGGGGTGGGAGGTTGCCGTGTTCTTGTTTACAGCTTCATCTAATGACCGTGTGTTGTCAGGGCCCGGGAATCCTGGTGTGAGCTGGCTTTATTCTTCCTCGCATAGTTGCAATGCCCAGACTGGAGAACATTGTAGGATTGGTCCATGGTTTGCATTGAACTGGGGGAATCATTGGAGCACTTAATGTTCTGAGGTGTAAGAACAACATTCATCTAGTTTCACATTATTTTTCAAAGATGCTAAGTATAATTAGTTTGGACATGAAAACTTAGGTTGTGCTGTCTGATGTTGCCGGTGTACTGTACCAAATATCCCAACACTTGAGAACAGCTGTTGTGGTTAGTGGTTACATGACACTGACTAAATCTCAAGCCTCATGAACTTCAACTTCCCCATCCTTAAAGCCAAAGGTTGGACTCCTTAGGTTTTGCTAAACTTTTTCTCTTTCCTTTTCTTTTTTTAAAGATTTATTTATTATGTATACAGTATCCTGCCTGCATGAGTGCCTTCAGGCCAGAAGAGGGCACCAGATCTCATTACAGATGGTTGTGAGGCACCATGTGGTGGCTGGGAATTGAACTCAGGACCTCTGGAAGAGCACCCTGTGCTCTTAGCCTCTGAGCCATCTCTCCAGCCCTTCTTTTCTTTTCTTTTCCCCTCCTCTCCTCTTTCCCCTCCCCTTCCCTCCCCTTCCCTCCCCTACCCCTCCTCTTCTCTTTTTTTTTTTCATTTCCAAACAGAGAGGCAGCCCCGAATCCAGGAGAGCTTCTTAGAGATGGTCGGCACTTACCCCAAGGAGGCCGCTTGGAAGTACCTGGCCAGGCATTTGCTGAACTTCTTAGCTCACCCATTGCAAGCCTTGCTGAATAGAACTGTGTGTGTCAGTCTAGTGTCTGAGGGGCTCAGGTATCTCTCCAAGACTTTAGTCCTGTTGGAGCTTCTAGTTCAAAGTCTGAATAAGTAGCCCAGAGAAGGGCTCTCCACGTTCTCTCCTGTCCTTCCTTTCCATCATTTTGTGATAGCATCCTGAAGAAGTGTCACCATCTGGGCTCTCAAAGCGCCCTCCATTTTTACTTGTGTCAGAATAAAAGGAGTCCTGTGCTTAGAACAAAACAACAACGTTTGAGATCTCTGGCAGTGTTCGCTCACTGGAGCTGAGTGTCCTGTGGGCACCCCACCTGGTCCCAGCGAGTCCACAGCGGACCTGTGACTAAAGGGTTCGGCCCTGTTTCTTTTTGTTTGTTTAGACCAAAATTAATGGGAAGATTCTCTTGCAAGCTCTGAGGGTTATTCACACAGTCATCCTCCTGTGGTGTGGTGCTTTTTTTTTTTTTAAATCAGTTTTTACCTGGAGGAAAAGTAAAGTATATTTTCTCTCTGAGCTTAAAACTGGCTTTTGTATACCAAATTTCCTTCCCAGCTTTTGTGATGTTTTTGTATTTTATATCACACTTATAGTAACGAGCTTACATGCACATATTTAACATTAATGACATTAGTGTGATTTTGATTCGCCTTTACTGTCCAAGTTAACCAGAAGGGATACATGAAGTTCTATAGAAATTCTTTATTCATTATTAAAATATGTATTTTTGCTTTTTACTAGAATGAGCGGTTGCCTTTTGCTTGTTCAGAAGCCAGAGAAGAAAACAACCTGAGGTGAATTTATGCTTGGGCCCCAGAAGGATGTCCACATAGATTTTGACTTCTTCTCTTAGTCACAGGTGTCTTCATCTCTATCTTCTCCACATCCTTTCTCCTGGGGCCATGAGCACTGGAAATAGATAATAAAATCTTTTAATTGGGGTGCCATAGGGAGAAACTGTTGATTTGAATATTAAACGAGCAGTTGGTGGCTATGGGGCATGCACATCCAACTTCACTAAGGAAGTACTACGAAGGCTGGAGCTGTCACTCAGGTGCCTACTCTGTTGCCAAGCCCTGGGTTCACTCGCCCCAAAAACAGAAATGTGAGGCTTAGCTTTGTATAGTGTGAAGCTCAGGCGTGCTTTGCAAGTCAGGCTCCTGTGATTCTGTGGCTTGATTTTTAGCTTTCACCTTGACTTCAGGTTGTGTTTTGGTGACTTGAGCTCCAGACTTCATGACTTTGTGAAGCTGGCAGAGCAGACCTGCCCTTCTTTGCCCCTCTCTTTCCTGGTGTCCCTGTCACCGTCAGCCAGGGAATGTAATGTGTTTTCTTGCTGAGCTCACTTGTTTCTTATTTTGCCTTTTTGGGAGCTTTGGTGAGTTTCATTTTTTTTTCTGTCTGTCTTGGATTTCAGTTGCTATAAGGCCTATGGATGCAAGCATTTTTGACTCTATAGAAACCATCTTTTACCGCCCCCCCCACGTCTGTGTGTGTGTGTGTGTGTGTTTTAAGGTGTTCGTTTTTTCCTGGTAAAGAAACAAGATGTGGCAAAGTTGTTACCCATTTCCTTAGGAACTCTTATGCTGGCTCTCTATATTGTTACAGAGTAAATGAATTTTTTTTTTTTGGCCTGGCATAGAAAGCTAATAATTTATCATAGAATTTCTGTGGAAAACAGTTCTCAAATTCCAGGCAGTTGATTTGCAAGCATGCCTTTGACTCATACGGCGCTATTTGTTAAATAGTCGGCTAAGGCTGAGGCTTTGCTTTGGTTCCCTCAAGTTTGCCCTAGTTTGGTTTCATGAAAGCAGAAGCAAGGACTTGAGTGGTTTGTTTATTTTTTATTTTTTAAATGACCCCAGGGAGGCGGGAGGAAGGAACAGGGACAGAGAGCTGTTGACTGCAGAGTGTGTTGTGGAGGTTGATGCTGTTAGACAATCAGATTCTGTCCCTGGTTTCTCTCTCTGCTCCAGGGAAGCTGGAACTTTTACAGTCACACCATAGCCTGCAGTCGGGCTGTGCTCTTGATGGCTTGTGTTCCCACACTTCTGGGCTGGGCTTGTTTTCTAGCTAAGTTGGTGACTCTTTCCCAGAGAAGAAAAAAAGAGACCCCGGGCTGCCTGTGGCGAGAGCTTCCAGCTGTGGCCATTCTACTTGGATTCCCTCCCTATGGCTGTGGTTGAAATCAGCTGGGCTGATGGAACAAGACAAGAGCCATGCTGGGTATCCACTCTAACTCCCCCCACCAGGGTGATTGTGTGCAGTACAACCAGCCATTTCACTGAACCAAAACTGTATTTGTTAGAAGACCACCACTTATATACCGCTAAGAGAGGAAATATACAAAATATACAACCTCAGATGAGAGACATGCTGATTAGTAAGCCGAGGTGGCCATTAATGGTGTGAGCAGTCTGTATCAGAAATACTGGAATGTGGGAAAAGTAGATTCAGGAACTGATGAGACATGCCGCAGGTGTCTCATATGACAGGACACCATGCTGTGTGCCCGTATGTCGTATCGTGGAAAGATATTGGAAATGAATTAAGTGGAAAGCCTGATTGCTCTAATGTGAAGAAACATTGGTAAGTTCTAGGTGGACTCACAACCGTATCGCAGGCATTACCTCTCCACAGCATGGTGGGTTAGCTAGCACTGTTTACAGGTGACAATGTGCATGGTACCATGAAGCTGAGAAAGAAGTCAAGAAGTAGAGGTTGGGAAAAGTCATGGTTTATCAAGCCTGTTAGTGAATCACTGACAATGTAGGTGAGTCAGATCTAAACCTGGTGGCTGCTGTTCAGATCTCTGTGTTTCTGTGGACCCGAGCAGAACACAGGTCATTAGAACAGCTGGCTTTCTTCAGTGAGTCACACACAGCCATACACTCAGTGTACACAGAAAATATTTTTCCTGGGCAGTCTCCTTCATCTGCCCTCTCAATTACAATGCTTCTCGCATCTTCCTGCATCCTCGATGACTGAGGAGGTGGTCCTTGGTGAGAGCATCTCAACATTAGAGTAGGTAGACACGTCCTCAGTGCAGATAGAGAATCAAGATCCTGGGAAGTTATCTGTACAGAGATGAAGATGTCCCATCCCATAGAACAGCTAATGAATAGTCCCTTGGGGTCGGAAGAGGGGGTCATAAATAGCATTGAGTGCTCCAAGCCTCCCTTAATACAAAGACCATGAATTCAATGGCTGACATCATTTTGTCTCTGAAAGCTTCCTCAGTGACTCAGTTGTGGTCTTTTTATTAGTGATAAAGAAAGTCTGGGGCATTCATGCCTACCCATAAGCCTCAGCCCTGCCTTCTGAAGTAGAGCAAGTCAGACGTCTTCTCTGTGGGTGTACATCAGCAGTCAGTTCCTCCCAAGTAGAGGAAGTCAGCATCTTCTGCTCAGCGATACTTCAAGTAACTGGAAATAGCAACTTTTCTCTTTCTTCTCTTAAGCCTCTTTTAGGAGGTGGGGAGAGTGTTTCAAGACAGCTTTTCATTATATAGCCCTGGGCTATCCTGGAACTCAGTCTATAGATCAGGCTGGCCTCGAACTCACAAAGATCCACCTGCCTCTGCCTCCCAAGTGCTGGGATTAAAGGTGTGTACTATACCTGGCAAGACTTTTGTTAGGTCAACGTTCCCAGACAGAAAGCCAAGAGAAAGTTGGGTGTGTCTCCCCTTAGCACTCAGAGAAGCTATGACTTTAACCCATCCTGCCGGCAGCTTCAGCTCAAGTTTCTCTAAGGGTCTGTGAGTTTGCTGTGTGCTATTTGGAGCTTGTTTTTGTTTCCAGTAAAATATTTACAACCAAGCACTGGATTTTATAAGGCAACTATTCTTAGTGTTTACTGTCTGATATAACCTCCTACATCTTGGAACACACTGATGTTGGAAGATATGCCTACTGTGATATCATCAGCACCCATCCCAGAATCTGGCACAAGAGAACAGGAAGTGAATCTGTATACATTCATGTTCGTAATACATATTTATACATTTATTGCTCATATATACATGTATATATGCATATAAACATATACATATAAACAGATATGCACATGCATAGGCATATACTCATACACGCCACACACACACATACACATATACATGTGCACACATATATCTATCTATACATATATGCATATACACATACATATTTATACTCACATGCATATGTACATATATATTACTTCTGTTCAGGTGGTCGTGAGCTGCCTCGTGGGTGTGGTGAACTGAACTTGGGCTCTCTGCAAGAGCAGCAAGTGCTCTTAACCTCTGAGGCATCTCGCTCATGTATATTTAGGGTTAATTTTTCCTGCAGTGTTCTGCTGCCCTCTGAGAAACAGTAATCCCTAGATACTTTTAATAGTAATTTGCCCTCTCTCTTCCATGGCTAGGTAGGGAAGTGATGCGGTTAAATGTTTGCTTCTCTAATGGCAGTGTGAACCTGGGGGAGCGGGGCCTAAAAATGAGGCAGGATAAAGTCCTCATGCAATGGCCAACTTTATTCAGAGCATCAGACAAATCTGTACTCTGAGGGTTAAGAAGAGTCACCTGAGTAAGTGTTCAGTCACAAGGACAAGTCACGCGTGGCAAAACCATGTTTTCCCATGGCGACACATGAATAACAGCAGCCGAAGTGAGCTCACTCCTCTCTGCTGCACCTGGGAGGAGCGTGGACACCTATTCCAAGAACAAATCCATGGTTTTGAAGAAACTGAGGTCACAAGACTCTTGTCTTGTTTTCTTGGAGTTTTCTCACAAGCGCTCAGAATTCTCCCAGGACTCCATTCTTGCACTGTGTTCTGAGAGAGAGAAAACAGCGTGCTCAGGCATGACTCTGAGAGCCATCTCGCAGAAGCCACTGCGGAAAGGAACCCCCAGGAAAGTGACCTCCCAGGGGAGTGTCCTAGGAGCTGGGGGTGGGGGGCAAGGGAGTCCATTGGGAAGGCAGCCCTGAGGTCTGTGAGCTTCAGTGTAGCATGACTCCACAGGTTCGGGGCCTGGATCCTTCTGGGGACCTTGGGTTCCCCCTGGAATTCACCATTCAGAATTCCACAGTGGCCTCTTCTCTGTTTTATTGTTGGCAGGAGGATAGTGCATAGTAACAGCTCACATGCTTCAGATTTGCTTTTGTTTTCTAAATTCCATGTCGTAGGATTACAGACACTTAGGAAGGGAGCCTGGATGTGTTGCCCCTCCCCCAACAGCTTGCCCATCACAGGCTTGGGCAGTCTTCAAGCTTGTGTCTGGAGAGCCCCAAGTCTTGCTAGGACTCAGTGGTCCGGCCTCCTGTGGTGTAGGAGTGTCCCCTCTGCTGTAGTGACTTAAAGACTACAGGATCACGGATATGAGCATAGAACTGTCGTTTTCATTTAGTACAAACCCAAGAGCCCATTTTGGAGGACGGTTGCTTAATGTTACGCAAAAGAGAAGGAAGGCAGTTTGGATCTTCACAGAACTTAGTATAGAGATGGAATCCATTCCTTTCTCTCTTGTCTCTCACACCTCCCACTGGCTGCTAACCCTTGAACCCACAGCAGGTGTGAGCACCCAGGTGCTGAGCGGAGGAGGGGCCCTGCGTAATCCTAAAAACTCCCTAGAACACGGGCAGCCTACACAGTTGGTTGAAGCCTTTTTTTGCTTAAGAGTCCGAATTCCAACAACTGTTATCCGATTCTTTTGTTAAAAAACCAATTAGTTGAGTTCATTAAAAATCAATAGAAAAAGAAAGGGAATCAATTAGTTAAGCTTAGCTTGTTTAAATAAAGATGACATTTACACCGAACAAAATAACCTATTTCCCTCATAAGGACTCACAGCTACATTAAGTTTTCATGTAACTGCATGCTTATATTAAAACTAATAGACGCAAGCCAGGCGGTGGTGGCACATGCCCTTAATCCCAGCACTCGGGAGGCAGAGGCAGGCGGATCTCTGTGAGTTCGAGGCCAGCCTGGTCTACAAAAGCTTGTTCCAGGACAGGCTCCAAAGCTACAGAGAAACCCTGTCTTGGAAAAAAACAAACCAAAAAACCTAATAGATGTTTACCTCTTCACATACTCTGTTGGTATTTTATTTTATTGTTTAAATAGGGATGCAGGCCAATAAAAAAACATGTGGTAAACAGGTTTAGGCTCTAGGATCAATCCCCAGCTCCAAAAACAATAATACAAAACAAGACAGGAACATAAGCCCAGAAGCCCCTCCCAGGAACAGGCAGAGTCTGTCTACACTCCAGTTGACTCCAAGTTGGCACAGAGAGCGTGGCAAGTGGGGCTGTATGTGACTTTGGGTTGTAAGAGGTTCTGTGGATTCTGCTGACCGCTCCGGGGATGTTGAGTGTCCTACAGAAGTACAGCTTCAATGATATTCCCTTGTAGGAGGAGCCACATGAAGGCACCTTAGCTCACAGCCAGGCTGAGGCCTCAGTTCACACCACCAAGCAGCAGGTCGAGGGGAGCTGTCTCAGATGCCCACTCACTTGGGCCTGCAGAAGCCTACAGCCCGATTGTAGTCACACGGGAAACCCTGACCCAGTGCTGCTCAGCCCAGTTATTTCTGAATTCTTGACCCTCACATTATAGGCAAAGTAAATGGTTGTTTCAAGTTTATAAGTACCTTATTTTATAAGGGTCTTTGTTACTTAGTAACTGGAAGACATATGCTAAGAAACAAAAGTATTTAAGATAAATGGTGTTGTGCCTCGCTCTGAGACCTATTCTGTACCTCCTCCTGTTTCTGAATAGTCTGAGTAGTCTAGACATTCTTTTATCAATGAACATTTTATTTTCCCTTTTCAGTACTCGGGCTAGAATCCAGGTCTCCTGGGCACTAGACAAGTGCTTGTCACTCGTCCACCTCTTTAGTCCAGTACCAAGCAGTCTACCATGTGATTAACAGAATTACCATTTCTAAGGATGAGGTGACTTGTACAGAGACTCTAGATGCTCTGTGTATCCTGCCTGAACTTCAGGTTTGCTCTCTCCCCTAGCTGCCAGGAACCATTCCACTGTGTCTGAACGCACCCCTTCAGCATGTTAAACCACTGCAACCACTGTGTCTGAATGCGTCCCTGCAGCATGTTAAACCATTGCAACCACTGTGTCTGAATGCGCCCCTGCAGCATGTTAAACCAATGCAACCATTGCTTTCATGGTCAGGCTCCCCAGCTCATGCAGAGTGTCAGCGAGTATCTGGTGGCTGCAGGTTTTGTCTGACATTAGTCAAAGTGCTAGGCGAGACTGAGCTTCAAGAAGGCAGTGGTTTTTGTCACCCATTGTGTCCCCCAGTTCTGAGAATAATGCTTAGTGTTCGCTCAGTCTTCGTGGAAGGAAGAAACGTAAAGATACTGTGTGAGGTGGCCAGAACAAAGCTCAAAATAGGTTCTGCCCTTAAAAGATTGACTGGGGTGCATAAAGATCTAGAAACTGTTACATGTGCGTGTGCATGTGCGTGTGTGTGTGTGTGTGTGTGTGTGTGTAAGAATGGGTAGAATTACATGGAGATGTTTTTGTTTTTATTTTATTTTTAAAGATTAACTAACTTGAGACAGGGTCTTAAACTATAGCTCAGGCTTACCTCACTACTATAGCTCATAGCCATCCTCCTGCCTCAGCCTTAAGTAGCTGGGATTACGGTGTGAAGCACCATTCCCCTTTTAAATGGTGGTGTTTATTCCTCCTGGGAAAAGAAGGGTTTCCAGTGAAGAATTGATTACCACCAGAAATAAGGTTGGTGCTTGAAATAGTATGTTTCCTCTTGGCTTGTTTTTTGTAATAAAGTACCCGAGCGAGTCTCAGGCAGACTTTACGCTCAGATAGCGTGGTGGGTGGTTTTTAACTTACTTAGATACAAGAAAAACCCTAAACTTGAAATTTGTCAGGAAAAATAAATCAGAGGTTGACCCCTTCAAGCTGGAATAATTGCTGCTTGTATTGTGGTTTCTTTCTTTCTGCCCCCCCTCCCCCCTTTAGACTAAAGCAGTGTAGGTGATTCATTCATTGTCACCACTCCTCTTCCTGGAAGTGGCCAGAGAAGAAAAGCCTACTTGCCTAACCCAGAAAACCTCACAAAGACCTGCAAGGCAGGAGACTCAAGGCTTGGTGATAAGGAGATGCCTATCTGAAAGCCACTGTGTGTCTGACAGGCGTCACTTCTGGGGACTAACATTCCGGGCAGTGCATGCTGCCGCTGGTAGTGTGCCCGGGCCAGAGGGGCCTAAAGCAGTGTTAACTTTTGCTGCCCGTGCATCAAAGTGCAGCAAATGCTGCTGAACACAAACAGTGCAGGTGTGGGTGCCTGGCCGTAGACCACGTAGGTTGACGAAGGGCCTCACAGTTAGCCTAGTGCAGATGTGAGTTTTCCGGCCCTGCCGGATGGATGACCTGAACTGCAAAGGAGCAAATCATTGCTGAGTTAGAGGAGCAGGTTGCACAGAAAAGATGACGCCAAAGAAACAAAAGTTACGGATGGTCCTGGAATAAATTCAACACAAACTAAGTGTGAAGAAGAGTAAAAATGAATGAATGAATGAATGAATGAATTGCCATTCACCAATAAAGAGAAAAAGAAGCATTCCATGGCGTAGTTCTAAGCCTTGCCAAGTGAAAACACAAATGCTGTCTTGTGGTACAAACCTTGGGAGGAAGCAGTACCGTGTGTCTGCATGCCTCCCTTTTGAAGAGCAAGAGACTTGTGTATGAGTGGTTTGGTCTTTCTGTGTTGTTGGGAGCGTTTTGCTTGGAGGCATCTTTTTCTTAGCATCCTCAGTAGCCTCAGTAACTGAAGTTGCCTTTAGTGCAGCGAGAGACCAGATGCTCTGGCTGGTGGGTTGTAGTTGTTAGGACCACTTTCTTAGCAGAGCGCCACGCCGCATTCCTGGGCGCAAGGAATCCCCCGTTTCCAAGTCGAGATCACTCTTTGTAGTGTTGACTTCTCAGTGAATTACCCGTGTCTGTGATCTCGGAAGTTTTAAATTTCTTTCTTGATTTTTTTTTCCCGTTAAAAGAGTGTTTTGTGGGGGCTGGAGAGATGGCTTAGTGGTTAAGAGCACGGACTGCTTTTCTAGAGGACCCAGGTTCAATTCCCAGCACCCACGTGGCAGCTCACAACTGTCTAAAGATCCAGTTGCAGGGGATCTGACACCTTCACACCAATGGACATAAAATGAAAATTAAATAAACCTCTTTTTTTTTTTTTTTTAAAAAAAAAAAGAGTGTTTTGCATAGTTACAGTTTCGTATCATACCAGGAATGGTGGTTAACCAACAAACGGCTCGTTCAATTATTGCTGTTATTTTCCTGTTATCGCTGTAGTCTCTTGTGTCAATCTGAAACTCCAGGTCGACGTCACATGCTAGTGGGCGGAGAGTGATAAGAAAGATGCAGGATAAACATGAATGAGCCCCAAATGCATTGACGGCAGTGTTTATTCGGGACTGTGACGTCATCAGTAGGCCACTCCAGTTTACTGGGTCCTAGCAAAGATATAATCGGCACAGGGAACATGAAAGCTTTCCTGGTGTTTCCAGTTTATTAAATTTGACTTGTGTGATTTGTTTCATAATTGAATCTGCTTCTTAGCATGACATTAATATTGGATAGGTTTCCTCGGAGACAAATATAGAACCAGGCTCAGTCAGAGTGCTACCCCTGGTCTCAAGTAGTTCGGGAAAACTTTTGGAAAGGTGGGTTTCTGTTTAAGTTATTAAGGAACCACACAGAACAAACAAAGCCACTGTGCAGGTAAGGCGCATGGTGTGTCTCAGTCTGCGAGGGCGCTGCTTTCCTGCAGGACTGACTTTGCAGGACAGAAATGGTGGCGCTTTCAAGAGTAATTTTGGATGCGTTTTTCCACAGGAGACTGTGGATCATTGCACCTGAGGAGATCCCAGTCCCTCTGCCAGCAATGTCAGCAGTTTCCACCACTGTTGAAGAGAGCGGGCCCCGGCTGACATTTCCCATGTATGACTTGGAGGGCAAACAACTACATTCTCCACTGTAAAACTCTGAAGACCTGAGGAAGTGTAGACAGAGCCTGTTCACAAAGGCATCTGTAGATAAGCCCCCTTTTCTTTAAATACCGACCTGCCTTCCTTCCAAGCCATACCCAGTGCAGGTGTGCCTCCCGGATGCAGAGGCCTCATCTTATCTGGAACACACACATTCCCACATGATGGGCAGATCTTTCAGGAACAGGGGACGACTGCTTGTCTAGGCTTCAGGCTGCCCTCTTGAGTCATGCATTTCCACAAACGTGGACTCAGCCCACTTCGCTCGCATCTGTGAGGAGGCATATGCCCCATTTTCTTCCATTTTATTTTTATCTGACTCCTTTTGGTTTTCAGATTTTTATGGCCTTGAACCTGCTGTTATAGATGCCCAGTGCAGCCTTCCCAGAGGCCCGGGCACCCAGGAGCTGAACATCAGGAATAACCATTCTCCAGCTGTGGTAATAGGGGCGGCAGGGCTGCGTCCCCAGCATCCCGGCTGCCTGCTCAGCTAGCTTATGCCCCGAAATAACAACACACAAACTGTATTCATTTAAACACTGCCTGGCCCATTCTCTTCTAGGTTAATTCTCACATATTAATTTAGCCCATTTATAATCATCTGTGTGTAGCACCCCAAGGTGCGCTTACCAGGGAGATTCTAGCCTAGTCCATCCTGGGTCGGAGCTTCATCCCGGGAGCGGGGCATGGCTTCTCTCTCTGAGGCATCTGCTCCCGAGAGAGCTGTGGAGTCTCTGACCTCACTTCCTCTTCCTCCCAGCGTTCTGATCTGTTTACTCCACCTACCTATGTCCTAACCAATAAATGGGCCAGGGCAGTTCCTTTATTAGCCAATGACCTTCCTCCATCATTTCCTCTTTTTCGGTTTAAACAAAAAAAAAAAAAAAAAAGGCTTTAACATAGCAAAATTACATATAACAAAACAGTTATCAAGTAAAAGTTACAATAATCTTTATCATAACTAAGGAAAACTATAACTATAACTAACTATTCTTAACTCCATCAAAGACTCCAGAAAGATATAATATTACCTAAGTAAACAAGAACTAAGAACCTTTAAACTCTAGAAATGACAAAGACATCTCGCTGCCTGGACAGTCACCCAAAGTTCTTTTGTACCGTTGGGGCATCCATCTTCAGCCTTCAGGCCCATGGTATCCAGCAGACATTTCCATAAAGCAGGAAAATTCAAAGTCAGTTCAGTCACTATCTGTTGTGTCCTGCAGAATGTCTCACAGACTCTTTCAAAATGAATCAGGAACCCCGAAAGATCATCTCACCTTAGGCAAGTTCAGTAGTCCTCTCTCTGCGGGTTCTCTGTGTCCAGTTTATGCAATAGTCCAGGCAAGAGCAGTTTCTTGCCCAAATGGCTATCAAAACTCCATAACGAGCCTCTTCGATGCCCATCTTCCTCTTGAAATAGATTGGTGCTGCCAGGAGCGGAGTGTCTCATTGTCATGAAAAGTCCTCAGTTATTAAAACATTAAATGTCCTATTCTGTAATCTTTGAAAGACATGAAGAATGTCTATCTAAAATATATCTCTATATATCTAGAAAATCTAACTAACATGACTACAAACTTGACTATTATGATTATCTATTAACTACCTATATACATTACATTTTTAAATGAACTACACAATCACAATACCTTAATCAAAATCAGAAACACTTATAACAAAATTGACCTTAAATCTCTATCAATAAAGCAAAATCTATACTAATGTAAATTATTCATATCTATATCATATCCCCCTTTAAATGTAAAAGGACGTTTATAAACCATATTTGGGAACATGGGCGCAGTTTTTTTCTCTCCAAACTGCTTCCTGCTGAATGGGGGCGTCGTTAATTAGGTCTTTCATGGTATAACCTGTGTGCTAGTTTCATCTCAGTTGACAGTTGAGCGAAACAATTTTTTGAAGGCGTGCACAGGAACCATTCAGGAGGACGTGGTCCATCATACCAAATCGGGATAAATGCAATCCACAAGGTCTGATCCTCTGTGAAAACAAAAGAAGAATCTCTTTTCCAAAGTATTATATCCTTAGATCCAAATTCTGAAATCATACCCTCATGATATCCGTTCTGGTTCCGTTTGGCAGCCCATATAATGAAATGTCTCTCTGTACTTAGCTCCTTCACAGTCAAAAATTTTAAAGAAAACACAATGTACATAATCCAGACTCTCTGTGAAATTTCCATTTTTACGTGGCTTATTTTTCTTTATTTCTTTTAATCTCTTAACTATCTGTACTCTGTCTCTTTAAAGACTTTACTTTTACTTTTTTAAACCATTAACTTTATTCTCTATATTCTTTTTCTTCTCTCTCCCAAGCCTACGTACATTCATCCACAGTGTGACTCATTTAGTGGTCTGAATCTGTCCTATTGTGAATCTGCATTTTTTTACTATCCAGGGGCACTTTTGATTTGTGCCTTTAAATCACTAGGCGCTTTAGAATCTAAGCTGTCACATTCCTAGGTTAACTTTTTGCTTTTTGAGCGTATATCTTTGACCTGGAATATCTCTGTAGACCAGGCTGTCTTTGAACTCTCAGAGATCCGCCTGTCTCTGCCTCTCAGGCAGTGGGATTAAAGGTGTTTGCTACTACACCTTGAACTCACAGAGATCTGTTTGCCTCTGCCTTCTAGGCACTGGGATTAAAGGCGTGTGCTACCACACACAACAACTCTCTTCCTTTTTTTTTTGTTTTTTACTTTAAGAACTTCAACTTTTAGTCTGCATATATTTTTAACACACTTTAAACCATTTAGAAATTTTCTTTGTCTTTGAATCTCTCTTTACTGTATATCTCTCTTTTTCTGACCACACGAGTCTTTAATTTACCAAGCAATATCAGTAGGATTAAAGGCGTGGCTTTGCCAGCTAGATCCAGTCCATTCCTTAGCTTTCCAGCCTCATGGCGGATATACAGGCTGCAGCCATGTTTATAGCCACACCTCTATGGCGTTTCAAGGTCCCTGCCAGCCAGCAAGCTACAACAGACAACACTCAAATCCTCTCTCAGTAGCTGGCCCTCCTGCCTCAAACAGTCAGAGTTTGTCCTGGCAGGACAGCCCAGAAAGCCGGCATTTTTAAACGACGCAGCTTTTTTTTCT
The DNA here is from genome assembly GCF_018167655.1 of Microtus oregoni. Taxonomy (NCBI): domain Eukaryota; kingdom Metazoa; phylum Chordata; class Mammalia; order Rodentia; family Cricetidae; genus Microtus; species Microtus oregoni. Next base: position 1,942,194 of record NW_024543874.1, read on the forward strand.
GCTGCTGTTGCTGAATCAGGAAATCTCTCTACAGCACGCCACCAACAAACAGCAAAAATCTGTGTTAAAGTCTCTCTCCCTTATTTTTAAGCCTTCTCAGGTTTTTAAGTGGATTTAGTCCATCACGTCGGGCGCCACTCTGTTGTGTTACGAGCAGCAGGGCTGCGTCCCTGGCACGCAGCCGCCCGCATGGCTAGCTTTACCCGAAATAATTATACAGAAACTGTATTCTTTTAAACACTGCCTGGCCCATTCTCTTCTAGGTTAATTCTCACATATTAATTTAGCCCATTTATAATCATCTGTGTGTAGCACCCCAAGGTGCGCTTACCAGGGAGATTCTAGCCTAGTCCATCCTGGGTCGGAGCTTCATCCCGGGAGCGGGGCATGGCTTCTCTCTCTGAGGCATCTGCTCCCGAGAGAGCTGTGGAGTCTCTGACCTCACTTCCTCTTCCTCCCAGCGTTCTGATCTGTTTACTCCACCTACCTATGTCCTAACCAATAAATGGGCCAGGGCAGTTCCTTTATTAGCCAATGACCTTCCTCCATCATCCAGCTTTAGGTTCTTCGAAAAGGGATTTTATCCAAAAGCTGGAAATGCTTGTGTTTTCTGTTCTGGAATTGAATGATTGAGTGAACAGCCTGAAAGGTTTTTTTGTTTTGCTTTGTTTTGTTTTGTTTTTACCTTTCTCGAAACCTCTTGAGTTCAGAGTAGCTATGCAGGTGGCCTCTGTAGCTTGAGTATTCTTCTTTCTCTCACAGGTCCCACTGTGTTCTGACCCAGAGTACTGGGGGACAGAAAGAGGGCAGATTCTCAGTTTGAACATAGCCAGTGAGCCATGGGTGTGGCACTGCACTAGGGAAGTCGTGCAAGGGGTGTAAACGGTTGAATCATAAGTCCCCTGGCTGCCACAGCCTAGGAGACTAGAAGGAGTTAGTGATAAAGTGTGACTTACTAGGGGAAGCTTTTTGAAAGCCTATGCGTTATCTGGATGTTTCTTCCAGCTCCAGGTTGGCGTTTTCTTTGGAACTACACAGACTTCCAAACAGGCACTGTCATAACTGAATCCGGAAAGAGCAATGGTACTGCCCACCCAGCTCCTTAACCTCTAGCATGCACGGCTTACTTGCAGGACAATTTTGTACCATAATTGTGAATAGGAATGGTTTGTTTTTCTTACTTATTTATTTAAGCTCACTTAATGGCAATGTCTTTATTCTACATAATCAGGATGCTCATATGTGGAGGACTGTTAGCGTGTATGGCTGAGAACGGCTGCTCCAGGCCCCGGGGCAGCAGTATAAAACATATGATTAGGGCCTCATCTTCTCTGTAAAGAAAACAGTGCTAGCTGTTTCTGGCTTCTAAGGTTTCAGAAAAGAGTCTGAAACCTTGCACCTAACAGGAAGGAAAATGTTTACACCAGGGAAACCCAGAAACTCTTGTGGTTCCTGTCAAACACACACACACACACACACACACACACACACACTTATGCCTTTTGGAGCTAGTGTGGAGGAGAGTCTGTTCCGGTTAGCGGGACCTGACTTCCGTGGTTTTGCTGCTCACAGTAGGTAGAGTGGATGCGTGGCAGGCTCCCAGAATGAAGCCCGTCTCTTCTGGCTGCATTGCATGCTATGGGGAAAACTGAGCAGGTCAAAGGCCTCCGTCTCCTGGGAAAGGTGCATCAGATCTTGACTGTGGAGCTTACACTGAATTTCAAAGTAGAGAAACATGGAGAAAGGAAGAGTTGAGTCCTAATTTCAGAGGTCTTTGAATGCTGTCATTACATAGTGCTATCATTAGTTTGATTTTTAGATTTATTTTAATTAAAATTCTAAAACAAATTGTGGGATGCTAGAAATCAGGCCAGGGCCTTGGGCATGCTAAGCATCCGTTCTACCACAAGCAGTATCTCCAGGACAGGGCTTTATCTTATACATTGTTCACCTGTGAGTTTTACATGGAGAATCCCATGCTGTGATGTGTCATATACCAGATCTCTGTACGCAGTATTTTAGGTTACATTAGCTATCTCTTCTATCCATGCTGTTGTGGACAAATGGAAGCAGGTGCTGAAAGCTGAGAAAGTTCAAAGGGGAGAAAACTAAGGGGAGGAAAGCACGTGGAATATTTGAGGATGGTTTGCCCCTAAGTGGTTGAGCGGTGGAACACTGGCCAGTCAGGTATGAGTCACTGCAGGCAGGCATGATGAGAGCGGTCAAGGCTCTGGGAGGGCATTGGGTAGCATGTGAGGTGCTGTGAGCGGGCAAGCCAGCTGGAGCTACTGCGGCTATACAAGCTAAAAGAGTCAGTGCCCTCCGAACCAGGCAGTCTGCCAGAAGAGGAACAATGCAAAAGGCAGTGGCAGAGAGACAGGAGAGGCATCTGAGATGCCGTGCGTTTCCTCCAGTGTCTCTTCTTTTATTTCTCATGGACACTGCTCAGCTAGGAAAGAGGAGGACCTGGTGAAGAGGCGTCGCCTAGAAATATAGGCTTGGATTTCTAGCGTTTACAATATGCCGTCTGCCTATTGCCAGAGACTCTCTGCTATTCCGATATTATTCTCCCTAATGAAGTGTTAACATGGATGTGGGAAGTATTCCAGTTGTCAGCTGCCCCTGCTTACCTTTCTCCTTTTGGTGGCTGTTCTCTGATGTGACCTTGTTGGGGACTTGATTGCTTATCTGCCATTCCCCACCTGCTTGGTTTGGTGACCTCCCACCGTCTTCGTGACCCACTCAGTGGTTACAGGTTAGCCTTCATTCACTTCTGTGATGATGACCTCTGAAATACCCCTCATTAGCATAGCTGCAGGATTTCCTGTCTCCCTGTCTGCACCCTCTCACTGAGCTCTTCTTCAGACTGGGATGGATTTCCTTGATCAACACACTGTTATCCCCTCTGATGTGGCAGGATTGTTCAGCCAGCCATTCTGGTGGCCTCTCATGGGTACTAATGATGTCTCCCCCCTCTGAATTTCTCTCTTGTGTCTCCAGTTCCACCGCAACCCACCTGTTTGCTTCTAACCCCGAATCCACTTTAAGTGATAATTGACTTTTTTTTTTATCAACAGTTCATTTTAACAAAACTCCTTGACAATACTGGAAAAATCTTTGTGCAGATCCCAGGTTCCCACCGTCTCTCTCACTCATGTGCGCACACCTGCATATTATCTTCAAAAGTCCAGACTTCTTTCTGGTCTCCTTCAGCCTTGGCATTTGTCACCATTTTTTTTCTAGACAGAGACTTACTAAGAGAAACCATTCACGCCTTGTTTGTATAGTCCCAACCCTTAGAACTGTTATCATCTTTCAGACTCCCAACCATTGGGCCGGTTTACTGCATCCTAAGTCCCCAGTCTCCCAAGGCCTCCTGTCCACTGCATCCTAAATCCCCAGTCTCCCAAGGCCTCCTGTCCACTGCATCCTAAATCCCCAGTCTCCCCAGGCCTCCTGTCCACTGCATCCTAAATCCCCAGTCTCCCCAGGCCTCCTGTCCACTGCATCCTAAATCCCCAGTCTCCCCAGGCCTCCTGTCCACTGCATCCTAAATCCCCAGTCTCCCAAGGCCTCCTGTCCACTGCATCCTAAATCCCCAGTCTCCCCAGGCCTCCTGTCCACTGCATCCTAAATCCCCAGTCTCCCAAGGCCTCCTGTCCACTGCATCCTAAATCCCCAGTCTCCCAAGGCCTCCTGTCCACTGCATCCTAAATCCCCAGTCTCCCAAGGCCTCCTGTTGAGGTGATTTTTAGATGCAAGCAGCAGAAAAGTCAAATGAAAGTGGCTACATGAAGAAGTCTGGAAGCTTGGAAGCTCCTCAGTGGCTCCATTCATTCTCTTGAAGGCCAGATTTATGCAGGCTTTAGTCCTTGCCATTGTCATTCCTCCACACATTACCTGGAGAGACTCATTAGCCAGGAGTTTATCTGTTGAGCTTGCCTAAGCTCATCTAGGACAAAAGGCATAGATTTACCTCAGAGGTTTGGAATTATCCAGATTTACAGCCTTGGGCTGAGAGTGAAGGGTGAGAGCTTAGGCTCCCCATAAACATGTAGCTTCCAAGTCTAATATATACAATTTCCAGTAACTGCGTGGAGTGGGAATTTGGCTCCTTTGAGAGTGACTGCTTGCTGGTTGCAGCGGCTTTCATAGCATTGCCTCCCTTGAAGCCTTTGCTCTCTGATTTGGGCAGAGGTTTTTTTTTTCTGTCTGTATCATTTCCTGCAGTAATTTTGCCCCCCATTTCCTCTTCAGTCTTGCCTTCCCTGCTGTGTCGACCTCACTGGCTCTTCTTGTTCCGCAGTGTCTTTGGGTCACCCTAATAGTCCTATGATTTCATCTGATAGCCCTCTGCCCAGGACTCTTAAATCTTCATTTCTCATTGATTTCTGACTCTGGCATCCTGGTTTTTTCCTCCTCTTATTTGTTCTTGTGTTTGGCATCTTGCTTAATCATTTCATTTGTAATGACAAACAATATTGCTCATGTTATATACTTTCCCCTAAGGGGCTTGTCTTTAAATTCTTTTCTTTCTCATTCCTGGAACACATAATCTCAAAAAATAAATACCACAGTAACAGACAGCTTATCTGGTTTCTCTTGCGGCTAGGTGCCGTCATATGACTAAAAGCCGGCACACACATGTCCCTATGTGTGTGCATACCCATGTACATGGATGTGTGTGCATGCACATGCAAGAGAGAGGGTGAGAGTGACAGAGACAGAGGCAGAAGGACTTAGGAACCTACCAGAAAGGAGTAGTCTGTTTAGCCGAGAGCTTAGCTTTGCTGGTTACTTTCCCTTCACCTGGCCTTAAAATTGATGATGGAGTTTGAAAGCTGTCTTGGGCCCCGTAAAGGTCTTGGAAGGATGCTGGGTACTTTAAGCCCACGGACCTGACCAGTCAATTTTGGAAAGTCCGTCTGTGGCTTTTCACATGATGAGTGGTTGAATTCAGGATACTGTACAAATTATCCCAAATCAGGCAATTTATCAACAACAGAAGTTTCCTACTCGTGATTTCAGAGTCTGGACAGTCCACCATCAGGTTGTGTTAGGTTTGGTGTCTGATGAAGGCTCCCAGCTTCACAGTGGTGCTTTCTCTGTTTCTGCATGGATGGCAGGGCAGGTCGGTGTGGGGTCACATAATCCATCCCATTGGTGGTTCGGGGTCCTCCTGTGAGTGTGGGGTAAGGGTGGGGACGCAGGCACGCAGACCATGGCCGCAGGTAAGCTCTTGTTTATTTAGCCCACCATTCATAGGTGCGTATCTCTGTTAATTCCAGACAAATCCGTGTCCACACAGATAGTTCTGCTCCTGTTACCCAGCAGAGCATGGTTCGGTAGCTCCCTCCCCCGCCACTGTCCACAGCCTGTTTCATGGGATATACTCTATAAATACCTTTCAATCTTAGAAATGTGAAAAATTACAACCATACTATTCTGTATCCAGATTTGTTCCCATTAAATAGTGTGGCTGTTGGGAGCATGCATGACATGTGAGGTGGAGGCTCATGCTGTCGTAGCGAAGCTATTGCTTACACCAACTAGTTCAGAGAGTCGTGTGGTCTGAGTAGCTGGTGGGAGATGCTTTGCAGGCTGTAGCCCTGGAAACCTAGCAGTCAGCTTCTAGATACGTGAAATGGCACACGTGTGTGTGTGTGTGTGTGTGTGTGTATGTGTGTGTGTGTGTGTGTGTGTGTAGGGGAGGATACATATGCCTTCCTCAGTGTCTCGGAACAAGGTGGGTTAGTAGCCGTGTAGTTCACCAGTAAAATTCTGTAGGGTAGCTGAAAGGAAACAGCAAGGATCACACATGTCCTTATGGGCAAAACTGAAGATTAATGAACAAAAAAGCTGTCAATTGTGTATATTAGTTAAAATGGAAATTGCTCACAGATGTCTTACAATTGCTGGTCCCACTCCCACCGAAGGTCTCCTTATCTTTCACTGGGTATGCTGTTAGGAGCTCAATAATTTATCCTCCATTCTATTCTTCCCGTTTCAACTCGCTTTTCACCTTAGTATCAGTCTGGTTTCTTGCTGCATGTGGGTCATTGCAGGCTGATGTCAATGAACATGTTTTCCAGAATCATCTTCCTGCGCCTGTACCCACCCAGTTTCCGCAGTCCTCCCGAGTCCTGGAGCCTGAAGGCACCGTCTGGGGCTGGGGCATCGTTCTTTACAGCAGCTTTTGCTTTTCATCTTGCAGAAGCCCATATAGACATCTGCAAAGTCCAGAAGTTCTGGTTTTGTTTTTTGTGGGTATTTTTTTTTTCAGCCAGGGTTCTTGTTTCTAGAATTTTTCACTTCTCCACTTGGGCCAGAACTGGTTGTTTACTTTCCCACGGATCTGCAGAACTTTATTCTCACTGGAGGGATGAGAACTTGGCTCATCGTGCTGCAGTTCGACCTTGCTAAGGGCAGTGTTGCTAAGGGCATCTTGAGGTCCCGAGGTCCTTTGCCAGATAATTGCACATGGCTGTGGCCGTCAAAGGTTGCAAGGTTGTATTCGTTTCTGACAAACTGTGAAAGGAGTAATTGTCCCTCAATGAATGGTTTTCTTTCCCTATCTGGGTTCAGTGTGACTGTTCCTTACACTTGTAAGGAGGGCTTTTCAAGTTCGTCTTTGAGGAAAACAAGTTTGGGACCCCTTCCTCACAAAGTTGGTAGAGGTGGGTTGTATGTTAGAGGAGTTGTGGATTTGGTCATGCTGGAGACTCTTCAGCCAGGAGGGATCTAAAATAAACTTAATAAAAACAAAGGGATTGCTTCTATGAGACTGTTCACCCGGCACTGTGGATGAAGCCCTGTTCCAGGCAGGCACTCATAACTGGGCTGTTGCCTACTCCTTTCTTCACAGATTATGACTTTGGAGAGAGGGGCTTCCTAAGTTACCCAGGCCTTCACTTCCCTCTGTAGCCCAAGCAGGCTTTGAACATGGGATCTTCCTGCAGGAGCCTCCCCAGTAGCAGGGTTACAGGCCTGGCTACCACACCCTGTCTTTCCTTTATTTCCCTCTCTCCCTTCTTCTCCCCTCTGCTTTACTAATGTATTTTTTTTTTGTTTATTGCAAGATAAATACCAGAAAATATGTAATAAAATTTACAGAAGGAAATGAAATGTCAAATTTTTGAAGGGGCATTTTCCGAACACATGATTCCTTGCATGAAAAAGGTGTCATTCTTTAAACAAGCCAACAAAACAGAACCTAGGTATTGTGTGTTAATCAATATAGTTGTTCTTTTTTAGTTCGGGCAGAATGATAACTTAACTGTCTAACACTTAGGTACAGCCTAGTGACCTCCAGGTCAGGAGAGAGATCATTTTCAGCAGCCCAAGAGGTTCTCTCTCTTTGTGTGTGTATGTGTGTGTGTGTGTGTGTGTGTGTGTATGTGTGTGTGTCTGTGTGTGTGTGTATGTGTGTGTATGTGTGTGTATGTGTGTGTGTATGTGTGTGTATGTGTGTGTGTGTATGTGTGTGTGTATGTGTGTGTGTATGTGTGTGTGTGTATGTGTGTGTGTATGTGTGTGTGTATGTGTGTGTGTGTATGTGTGTGTGTGTGTGTATGTGTGTGTGTGTGTGTTTCCTGGTAATGGACCAGTGTCTCAGCTGCATCGGCAGTCACACAGTCTGTATGTATGATACGATGTCCTGACATGCGCACAGCACCCTCACACTAGACACGCCAGTGCATGTAAAGCCGTGATGGGTTTCTGAAGCTCAGAAGCACAGTGAACAGCTGGTGGGCAGCTGCACTAATTAGCGGTGCTGTACCTGATGTTAATCTCCCATTTAGAGAGCTACAGCTCCGTATAAGATGCTGCCATTGGCATGTGCTGGGTAAAAGGTACACTGGTTTACTCTGTACTGTTTTTACAATTTCTTGTGAATATACAATTTTTTTTTAAAAAACTCTCTCATGGCTGTTTTAATTATTTTAATGGGTATTGTTCAGGCTATGGTATAAATGTAACATCATCCATTTAGTCACTTTCATATAGAGTTTTTTAGGTGTTTTTTTTTTTCTTTTCCTATCAAAAGCAACCTTGGCTGTATTTTTCAAAGAGGTCTCAAAAGGGAAAAGACCACTGTAAGAGCCTGTGACTGTCCACTAGTGACTGCGTACGGTTTTGAAGATTATGCATGAAGTGAAATGAATCTGTTCAACAGGGATAGAGTCGGAAAAGAGCTCTTTTACGCATTTCCCATCTGCTTGTTTGGAAAAGCTCAAGTGTTGAATGATGGGCAAGGAATAGAAGGCGGCTGAGAGCTGACTTAGTTCAACTCATATCGTATACCATTGCATTGCTTTTCAAGGGCGGCCAGCACCTAGGAACCACCTGCTTACCTCGGGTAAGCTCACAGGAAAACTCAGGTTGACAATCTCTGTCTAGAGAGGAAGGCCTTTCACCAGTTAGCCAAGTCTTCCTGGAATTGATCTTCATGATTTCCAAATGAATTCTGAGGCCGGTCTAGACACCAGTGACACTGTCGTGACCTTTATCTCCTCCGGAGTGGTTGGGAGCAAAGAGATAGGGGGTGTTTTTGGTAAATGTCTGTGTTATCCGAGAGCTGTTTTCTGTCTGGCACAACAGGCATCTTCTCTAGCAGATGATGAAGGGTTTTATTTTGTTGACAAGTACTTCTTTTTCACTTCTATTCTTCTATAGAAAATTCTGCCTTTGATCCAAGGCTCTTGATTGTTTGTCATTAACACTTATGATCAGACACATGAGCGGATTATTATGAAAAGATTATTGCATCCCCGACACCCAGCAAAGGAGACTTGCACTTGCCAGTAAGATCAGTGGTGAGCACGCTGTGCTTGCCTATGTGATTTTCACAATAAAAATCTACTAAGATGATCCTTACAGGTGTCTTTCAAATGAGGTCTGTCCTGAAGTGTGAGATTTGACTTTCAGATAAAAACCACACTCCCAGATGACCTTATCTTCTAGCACTTCTGATTCTAAATTTGGTTCCAGCTGATAACATTACTTTCTCGAAGATTTCCATTTTAAAACTATTGCACATCAGGTCTAACGTGTGTGTGTGTGTGTGTGTGTGTGTGTGTGTGTGTACCCTGCACAGCTTGTCATACTCTGTCCCTTTCTTTTTCCAAGAATTTCCTTTTGCATCTTATCCCTGGGACTATTTATAGAACAAGCTGGTGTCATGCCAACAATTCCACTACTTTTAGGGTTTCTATTTATTCCATGCTTAATAGTCATGAAGAGCTTATGTAGATATGCATGTGTGTGTGTGTGTGTGTGTGTGTGTGTGATGTGCGGGTCAGAGGACAACTTGTGGGACTCAGTTTCCTCCTTCTACCATGTGTGGTTTGGGGATGGAACTCAGGTTGCATGGCTTGGCAGCCAGCACCTTTACCTGAAGAGTCAGCTCACTGGCCCTTAATTTCTTTTTTCTCTAAAGAACTTACAGTGTTATGCGGTGACTTGTTTTCTCTGGAAAAGAAACAGAATGGGAAATATAATCAGTGGTCCAAGTGTTTACACTCTGGGTGAGAATCTGCTCTGGGAATTAGACTAGCTTGTGCCTGTCATTGTCCTTGTTGATGTCTGGGAGTTTTGTTCTTATCTTCTTCTTTTTCTTCATCTCCTTCTCCTTTCTGGTCTCCATCTCCTTCTTCTTCATACTTACTCATACACTAAGGAAAATGTTATACACATACAATTGTAGAATAAATCTGGGGACCAAATCAGAGTCCCCTGGGAAGGAAAGCATTCTTAGGAAGGCTTGTGGAGTTGCATTTGGCTTTCGTGGGTCTGTTCTTTTTGACAGCAAGGTAGTGTTAATAAATTGTGGCGCTGAAATGCCTGTTGGACCAGCCGGAGTTTTTGGTAGTCCTTGTGGTCTGTCACCAGATGCTCCTCTTGAGTCTCCATTTTAGCCTTGGGCCGCGAGCCTCTCTCTCAGCTGCTCTGCACTTTGCCGGCGTCTGTTGGCTTGGCCTGTTGTCCTTTTGTGAATCATTGCTGGCTTTATTAAACTATTTTGGGCAGCAGCTTGTCCATTCTCCTCCCCTGGACCATGAAGCCTGGAGAGGCTGCGCAGCATCGGTCCCTGTGTGGAGTTAGAATGACTGGCTGTAGCCAGGCATCTCACCTCAGAACAGTGGGATGTCTGCCTGCTGGGGCCACTCTGAGTGAAATTTTTCTTTTGTTTTGAAAAGTAATATGTCAGAAATGCCATTCTCACTGTGCAGGTGACTTCTCAAATGCTCGCTGGAAGGCAGCTTGTCAGTTGGGCCGTTATAACAAAATTCCACAAATGAGCTTTAAAAAGAACATAAATTTATTTCTCATTATTCCAAGACTGGAAAGCCTCAGATCCAAGTGCCAGTCAGATTGGCATCTCCTGAGAGTGTGCTTTTTGATTCATAGGTGGCACCTTCTTGAGTGTCCTTGTGAGGTGGAAAGGGTAGGCAGCACTCTGGAGCCCCCTTTTAGGGGTATTGATCTCATTCTTAAGAGCTTTGCCTTCCTAGCTGGGCAGTGATGGTGCATGCCTTTAATTCCAGCACTTGGGAAGCAGCCTGGTCTACAAGAGCTAGTTCTAGGACAGGCTCCAAAGCAAGACAGAGAAACCCTTTTTTTGAAACAACTTTTTTTAAAAACCAAAAAAGAAGATAGATAGATAGATAGATAGATAAGAGCTTTGTCTTCCTAATCTAACTGATTCTTTGATTCTTTTTGTTGTTGTTGTTTTGTTTTGCTTTTTTGAGACAGGGGTTCTCTGTGTAGCTCTGGAACTAGCTGTGTTGACCACACTGGTCTCAAACTCACAGAAATCCACCTGCCTCTGCCTTCTAAGTGCTGGATTAAAGGCATGCTCAGGCCTAACTGGTTCTTTACCCACTTCCCATTGCCATCTGATTGGTGATAAGATTTTGCCTTATGAAAATTAGGGGACAGGGGCGCCGAGATTCCAGCACCTTTTCTCCTTTCATTTTCCTTTGTATATTCATGGTCCTTTTATGCATTGGTGGCGTTCACTTCCTCCTGCATGCAAGCCTGCCTCATGCCCATGCTCCACAGTGTGGCTTTGACAGGAAAGACAGCCTAGTATCAGTGACGAGAAAGTGGCCCACCTCCAAGTCCCATCATGGAGGCAATGACAAAATCTCATTAAACATTAAATTGGGGACAGGGTGCCCAGTCTTACGCAGTAACACTAAGACCTGAGAGGAGACATTGGTTGATGAAGACACCAGCCAGCCACAGCTTAGACCCAAACTGTAGAGACAGACGGCTGCCATTGTTCCGAGGCATTTTCGTTCGTACGTTTTGTTTTGCTCGTTCTTCACCGAGACCAACAGGCCCTGTTTGCCTAGTGACACATCACTGCGTGTGAAGGAACGAGGACCAAAGCTAGGCTTTCTGATCCCCAGGGTCTCTTTATGAAGCCCTGTTGCTCTTCACGTGCCGCTGGCTCAGACTCATAGCTGAGTTATCGTAGGCTCGCTGATGGAAATGCGCTTCTTTTTGAGACAAGGTTTTACCGTGTAGGCCACGTTGGCCTTTGCAATCCACCTGCCCCATCATCCCGAGCGCTGGAGCTGCAGGGGTGCCCCTCCACCAGGCTGATGGGAGTGTTTCTGGTTTAGCCGAAGTTCCTTTTCTCTCTGTTGCTTGACGCTTTTCTTCACTTACCACCCTGGAACACGATGTAGGTGATACATCCATTTCCCACTGGAGCTCTCGCGGATCAGCCCGCGGCACTGTTCTTCTGTAGCTCTGGAAGTCAGGTGTATAAACCAGGCTCTGGCGAAAGGATGTTTCCGTAGGTTCTGGGAAACCTCTGGGGACCGCACCTCCTATTCTCTCCACCTCAGGGAACCTGCTGCTGCTGTTCTTGACTAATGGCCTCTTCTTACTCCAATTGTTGTTCCTCTGCTTCTGTCGTTACACTGCCCAATTCTCGTCCCACTAAAGGGCCCTTTGATTAGGTCGGGCCCAACTGGATAGTCGGGAAGCCTTCCCACCTCCAGGGCTTCAGCTTCACCATGCCTGCCAAGTCCCTTTGCCATGTAAGATAAACTTCTATGGATGGAGGGATTGAGACCCAGACATAGTTGAGGCTATTAGTCTGTAGACCTCAAACAGGCATCTGCCTCACAACCCAGATTCTCAAGTTCTCCTATCACCTTCCACTCTGATTTTTTTTTTCCCCCAAATTTAGTCACACTTTGCAGTCTATTCTCGTAATTTTTTTTTTGTTTGTTTTGGTAAGCTGGACACTTTCCTCTGGTGGTGTCCCACAGCAAATGCCCCTTTCCAAACAGGCCTGTTCTAGAAATGGAGACGCTAACAGCACTACCTGTGACTGCAGATGAGCCAGCTCCCCTGACGTGAAGGGGTAATGGTGGGGATCGACATCCGGGGGCAGTCTGACTTCCCATGGCTCCTTCTCTGTCTCTGAACACGGACTTCCTGTGAGAATGAATGTTAAGTAATTTTTGGAATTAAAAAAAAAAAAGTAAGGCATCTCCATCTCCTTGAATTTGGCATTTGGACTAGAGGGGAGTTTGCTCTGTTTCCAGGTGTCGGTTATGTTGGGAAAACTGTTGGCGAAATCTCGGTGGAGAACTCAGTTAATCCAGGAGTCCTTCATCTAAACCTCGGTTCTGAGACTGGCACAGGCCTGTCGGTCCTAGCTACAGGCAGACTGACGCAGGAGGATTGTGCCTTTGAGGACCGCCTGGGCAGCATGGAGAGATGGCATTTCAGAGTCAATAAACACTTCCAAGTCGTTTAAACCCTGATGACGTCACCAGACGGTCTGGGGACCCAACTTAATGATCACTCTTCTGGAAACCACGGACCCTGACTTTCCTTGGCTCTCCAGGGAGTTAGTGATCCAAGAAAGGTTAGGGGTCTCCTGGGGTGGCAGCAGGTGCATTATTCTCCAGTTGTCCTTGGGGAAAGGCCCCAGGAAGTGTTTGCCTGTTTTTCTTTAATACACGATCCTGCAGCAGCAAGTGAGCTTCCCCATTCATGGCAAGTAGCCCTCCCACTGAAGCCCGTGTCTTTTTGCTGTCCGTGATAAAAGGCTTGTTCAGTTTCTGCCGGCGTACTGTGAGCTATCTTTAGAACGAGATATGGGGGACCTTTGTTAAGTGAAATCTTGAATCCTGGACAGGCAATATATAATTTGTTTGTTTAGACAGGAACTGAAGATAAAGAGTGTCAAGGTTTTTTCCTCCACTTTCCCTAAACACCAGATGTTCTAGTTACATTTTTTTCTTTAGTAATACTTGCTTGGAAAAAAAAATTAAAACCCCAGAAAACCCTCATTTCCTTTGGTGTTCTGCCACACACCTGCTCCCACCTCTGGCCACCACTTACCCTGTCCCTCAACTCCTTAAGTCCCTTTCTAAAGAGTGCGTGGCTCCTGCCCTTCTCCTCAACAATGCCTGCCCCGTCACCCTCGCCTTTCCATATGGGAACCAAGAGATGAGGGTAACATCTGGGCTTCACTTAGTTTCTTACACTGCACGTTTGAGGGTTACCCCATCTACGGAGACATAGCAGGAAAAAAAAAAAGGCCGATACGGGGTCATTCTGGGTGATTAAAGGCTTCGGAAGGAAAACGTGAGTGACCGGAAGGTGCTTGCTTAAGCTTTAGGACTCTGAAAGGGCTTTAGAAGTAGGTATAATTTGAAATTAAGTTCAGATGACCACAAGAGGAAGAACATTAATGTTCAGGGATCAGCAATGCACCTTGAAGCCCCGGACAAAGGAGGAGCTGGGCATCGAACGAAGCTTCTTTTCTGCATGACTTCTTAGTCTGTGCACACGTACTATGGGAGCTAGTCCTTCCTCATCGACTGTGGTGTGTGCAGACTCTCTCCGGAAACCTTGAGGAGCAAAACAACGCCAGACTCTGAAAGGACTGCGGCGCTGTCAGTAAACCAATGTCTAACAGGAGCTTCCGCGTGGTCCAGCCCATCTTACTTATTTTACATTTGTTTACTGATCTTTATGCAGATGTTCATAGCCGGCCAGTGTTGATGATTAAGACTTGAAACACTTCCTATGTTTCTCGGTGGGGATCAGATACTTTGTGCTGGAATACTACTGATCAGTAAAAAGTAAGGAACCACCAAGAGAAGGAATTTGACTGATGTTTATATAATCATTTACTGAGAGAAAGAAGCTGGATCCCAGCCTTATACATCACATTATCACAGGGAGATGGAGTCCTGGAACAAGTCACGTAGCAACAGTACCAAAAATCAGATGACTGAGAGTTGGAGCTGTCGGCACACCGTGGAATGTGGTGAAGGTTTTGAATGAGACACGCTCCCTGTTTGACTGAAGTGGTGGTTACGTAGGAGGTTATATTTGTTCCAAACTCATCAAACTGACACTTAAAAGGAGTGTATTTTATTGTATATAAATTATACCTCAATAAAGATGATTTTTTAAAAGAATAGAGAGTGGCTAAGTCACTGGAGAGCAAAGCACTGTTTGTCCAAAGCATAAAATATTGTTGCGATCTCATTGACTCATCTCTGCTTCCATTTTCTGCCTCAAACTGTGGTCCTTCTGTCGCTGTCCCTTGCCACTTGTCTGCGCAGACAGACGGAACTAGGAGCCAGCACTCTGTGAGGAAACTGAATAGTCTACCCGTGCACGCAACTTATTTCTGTGTTCACTAGGATATTTTGCCAACTTAAGTAGCAATTGTGGGAATCACTTTGAGGTCCAGTTATTAATTCTTTAGTTACCAAAAATTTTACTACATATCTATATATGCAAATGAAATAACACCCGGAAAATGCCAAGTGCTTTTTGGTTCTCTGGAGGAAGTGGAGAGGGTTTGTAGAAAGAGTGGGTAGAATTCATTGTCATATTTTCTGCTAAAAAGTCTAAAAATACGAACGTTGGCAATCACAGCTAGTATTCTGAGTCATAAAATGTAAATCCTGTAAGCCTGGAGCTTAGGAAAATGCTATTCAGAAAACTCTAAACTGCAGATAAAAATACACACACATATATATATATATATGTATGTGTATGTATGTATATGTATACATGTATGTATATGTATATATGTGTATGTATATGTATATATGTGTGTATACGTATACATATACATACATACATACATATATATACATATACATATATATATATATATATATATATATATATACCTTCTGCCAATTCCCCTGCCAGCTCCTAGCTTCAGGACTTTCTTGGGGATGTCTAGGACTCAGGCTGAAGGTATGTGAGTTCCCAAAAGTGGGGCCAACATGGAGAGAATAGGGCATCATCCCCCCAAGAGTGCTCCCCCATCCTATGCCCGAGGAGCCTCAGAGACCCTCTTGGAACCTGAGACTCATCAAGGAGGGAAAGCTAATTGGATAACCGTCGGTGCCCACAGCTGCTGGAAGCTTTTTTAATGCTTACCTAAGAGAAAACAATGACCACCACCTGATTCCACGTGAGTGAATCAGACGTGTGCTGTGGTCTTCTCCTTCCACCTTAGGCATCTGGCCAGCCAGCAACTGGGTCTGTCCTGTAAGACCTGAAAAGTAAATCTTATTGTAGCTAGAGTTGTTCCTAGAACATAGTGTATGCAAGGGAACCTGGTGGGCTCCAGCATGGGGTGCTAGAGGTGTGGGCAGCCCCCCCTTAAGCTGCACTCTGAGAGGGGCCACTGTTCTGTGCCCACCTTGTGGGCTCTGAAGCAGTGCTGGGCACTGTGGGTGGATCAGTGTTGTAGCATGGTGAAGTTTGAGATGTGTAACCACAGGAATGGAGAAACTCGTGTCTGGTGGAGGGTTCTGGGACCCTCTTCTATGCTGGGGCCCTTCGTGATGTGCTCTTCACTGGCTAAGACAAGTTCATCTGGAGATTCCTGGACCATTGAACCGGACTCTTCAGAAAGAGGGCTAGAGCAGATTTTTTTTTTTTTCTCAAAAATGCCCATAAAGGCTTCTTTACGCAGCCAGCCCACCTGCTGCTCGCGCGTAATGAGCGTCCATGAGAGAAGTCTGAGCAAATCATGCCATGACCTGGCATGCCCAAACTGAAGCGGGGACAGCTTTGTGTGAAGTGGCATCTACCTTATCAACACTACCCTGTGGGTGTGAATAGCTCACGGTGGGCTGTCTCAATTCAGAGTGTCCAGTGGGCAATTGTTAGAGGGTTGGGAGATGGCCCCATCGAAGAACACTTGTTATGTAAGCTTGACAGCCCACGTTTAAACCCCTAGCATCCACAGAAATGCCAGGCATGTAACCCTAGTATTAGTGGTGTAGCCAGGTAGATTCTAGGAGCTAATCTAGCCAAAAGAAAAAAAAAATGACAGTTTTAAGGAAAAAGCCCAATTACAAGGAAATAAAGCAGAGATTGGTAGAGGAGAGCTTCGATATTCTCTCCTGGTTTCCACATGCGTGTGTGAGACACATACCTGTGCACACACACAAAGTCATTGGTCCCAGTGTCTTCATCGCAGCTTTACAGAAGGCTGGCAAGGTTTCCCTCTAGTTTTTCAAGAACCATTTGAGTAAAGCAATAATCTTTTTAGCCTCACATAAACCGTATTGCCTCAAAAGTAAGCTGTTAAAACCAAAGTATCTATTCAAATCATCTTTACCATGTTCAAAACTGGATAAAACAATGGTCACAGAAGCAGACGTGAAGCTAGCCCCTCCCCTAACTCTCCCAACGTTAAACCACGAAGAAGTGTGCTCAGCCACACCGTTAGGAAGAGCCGTCTCTCTTCTGCTTTTCATCGCTACTACAGAGACCCATGACTCTGTTGGCTGTAGCTAGAGAAAGAGACGGGCAATGAAATGTGCCAGCCAAGCAGGAAATGCCAGGAAATTTTAAGCCCTAGGAGCTGAGACTGTTCCTGAAGGATTTTCTCCTTGGTTTAACTCGGAAGAACAGCTATCCTCGTTGCACTCACGCCTAACCTGTCAGGCCTGCCCACTGGCCATTGAAAGGAAGGGGAACTTTACCATTAGATGAGAGGCCCAGCAAGGGAGCAAGGATACTTCATCCAGTCTTTGGGTATTTAAGCTGGAACTGGCGTATTTCTTCTGTTCTAGAAAAAGCACCAGCCTGCGTTGCAATAGATCACGTGATCCCCAGTGCTCCAAGGACTGGACAACAATTAGCTAAGTCAGGTGTGCACATTCACGTTGGCTCAGAACTTCGTGGCCTGCATTGCACAAGGCTCCTGGGATTGGTGTGGAAGGGCTTGCAGAGAGGGGTCGCTTACTGTGGCCGTGGCTCAGTGAAGACCATACCAGAAGGATTTCTGTCTCAGCTGCAGTTCCTTTAACTTTAACACTGTGTGCATGCAATGGGATTTAAAAATAAAAATACAGTCTCACTCTGTGAGACTGCGTGTGTGTGTACGTGTGTGTGTGTATGTGTGTGTGTGTATGTGTGTGTATGTGTATGTGTGTATGTATGTGTGTGTATGTGTGAGTATGTGTGTGTATGTGTGTGTGTGTATGTGTGTGTATGTGTGTGTGTATGTGTGTGTATGTGTGTGTGTATATGTGTGTGTATGTGTGTGTATGTGTGTGTATGTGTGTGTATGTGTGTATGTATGTGTATGTGTGAGTGTGTGTGTGTATGTGTGTGTGTGTATGTGTGTGTGTACATGTGTGTGTGTGTATGCCCATGTGCCACAGCACACTTGGGGGACTCCTCTGAGTGTCAGTCCTTGCCTTCACCTCGTTTGACACACAACTTCTTGTTCACTGCTGTGAATGGCAAGCTAGCTGGCCACGTGAGCTTCCAGTGGTTCCCCTGCCTCTGCCTCCCATATGTCTTAGGAGCACCGGAATTCAGCCATGTGCAACTGTGTCCTGGGTTCTGCAGATCTGAGCTAACTCGGTACTCACGCTTGCATGGCAAGTATCTTTGAACACTAAGCAATTGCCCCAGTTCTGGTGTGGTATTTAAAATGCCCAACTCTGTGGTCATGCCCCTTAGGAAGCCTCACTTACTTTTTAAATGTCAAATACATACATAGCTGCATTCATTCTTCCTCATATTATAAAGAGCAGAACCGAGGGCCTGCGCTTTTGTGCGCACACACAGAAACCAAAGGGGGTGCTCATAGCAGGAGAACAAGCAAGCAGGACACCCTCAGTCCAGGGCAGGAGTGTGAGCTGCTCCACACCTCCAGAGTTCAGGAGGATAGGAGCCTGTGGCATCTCAGGGCCCCCTGGCCATGGTCAGGTTGGCCAGTGGCTCCTCGGGGCCTCAGGAGAGCTGGTTAGGTTGGAGATAATTGACATTAACAGAACATTTACAAATGGAATTAGCTCCCCAGAAAGTGAAATGTTACCCAGCAGAGAGTAAACTTAGCCCTACGCATAGTGGACAGGCACAGAAGAAATATTTACTAAATAATGTCCCCATACCTTTCTCCCAGGTGGGGAAGATTTGCTTCGCCGTTCCCATCTCCTGTGCTCCACACGAGGTGGGGGTTCCACTTCAGGCTCCCCATCTTTTGTTTTTCTCTACTGCAGTCTTGGCCTAGGCGAACAGGCTGGTTTTGGAGCCCACACTAGCCCTGTGGTTCTCCTGAGCTGGGTGAGCTGCTCTTCCTTTTGCTCCAAGGCTGGGATAGAGGCAAGGGGTGGGCAGAAAATCCTTGACCTGGACACTGAAGCCAGGCTGGGGAATTTGGATCAAATATTAGGGTTGGTAGTAAGGCTGTGAGTCAGAAACAGGTGGTCAGGCTCAGATGACGTCAGACTGAGGAGGGGGCCAGAGCTGGTAGCTCAATGGAAGGCGGGCTTGGGAGAGGCCGACCTTGGTGCCACGCACCCCCAACCTTTGCTTGGGGTTAGATTGGATACATTTTATTTCCTGCATGTTTCTAGAAACAAACTCCGAAAGTCCAAGTATCCCCTGAAAATACTAAGTTCACACCCACCCAGGTTACTAAGTCAAGTGGTCTCTGGTTGAGAAAATCAGGGCCCCAAGAGGCAGAGACACTCAAGGTCACATTGCCGGCCAGGGCAAG
This sequence comes from Microtus oregoni, assembly GCF_018167655.1. Classification (NCBI taxonomy): domain Eukaryota; kingdom Metazoa; phylum Chordata; class Mammalia; order Rodentia; family Cricetidae; genus Microtus; species Microtus oregoni. Next base: position 1,961,227 of record NW_024543874.1, read on the forward strand.
CCTGACTTTGGAACAGCAGAGTTTGAGCTCTCCACCCTCCAGCCTCCTGTGAACTGTCTTCACACAGGGGGACTTCGTTGTATGACACCATGGAACGTCCCCTCACTTATTGTAGAGTATTTGTACCAAGATATTTTTTGATCACCAATTTTGGTAGGTTTTAGTGGCACTTTGCCACAAATTAGAACCACCTGTGTGTGGAGCCTCACTTGGTTGCTTCCTTGATTCAGAAAGACCCTCCTCTTGTTGTGGGAAGCACCTACTTGTTGTGGTTAAGATTTTTTAAAAAAAGATAGAAAGGTCACATACTCCTCTCTCCTGATTGTCCCTTCCTCTCTTCTGCTTGTCCCTTCCTCTTCCTCTGAGTTACAGTTGCCAAGTTCTCTGTCACAAGAAGGAAAGAAGTCGTTAACGTGCTCCGTTCTAGATGCTGCTGTCAAAGGGCCGAGCTAACACTCTACCACAGGTTCTGAGAAACCTAGCAGTTTGCCCTTCTGCATGGATGTTGCAGTCTAAAGTCCCGTATTGTTAACTCCCATCTCTTTTCATTTCCAGATAGGCTGACCTAGAACTACGTGGTGGTAGTACAAAGCCACGAGCCTTTGCAGATGACGATCCCTTGTGGAGGTTTTCTAGGCTGAGCAGGAGTTGGTGGGCTTCCAGGATATGCTGTGCCCCACTCTTTCCCTCCAGCCTAAAGTTCTTGGGACAGATAGGGTGTGTACTTTTTCCATCCCCTGAAGCCTGCCCAGAATCCCACTTCTGAGCAATGTGGATCTGAACTTGAAGGTGTTCCCCCCCATCCAAGAGAGGTATCGTCATCTCTCTGTTTCAAGTACATTTCAGCTCACGTTGACTTTGGCCTGGGCACGTGACCACAAGCCAGCAGGCTTCTGTGAGAAACTGTGCTATAAGTAGCTTCCAACAGTTGATTCTCAAAAGTCGGAATTATCTCTGCTTGCTCTATTTGTCTTGGGCTTTTGACTGAAGACGATGGAATTCAGAGTTCATTAAATTGCACCGTGGATCTGACTAGTGAAGGATTGGTCTCTGTGAATCTCTGTGTGCATCTGTGTATCTATTTTAACCTACTTGGTGGTATTTCTGAGAATTCTAGTGGTAGCTTTTTCCCCTTTTTAAAATGTTGACTAAAGTCGGTGTTGAATGTAAAGCAAGCATACAGACAGACCAGAGGTCAGCCAATCATTTGCCGAGTGTGAGGATCATTTTAACATCCCCTCCAAATTTGGCTTTTAGTCATTCTGTGAGTGTTTTGATTGGGCCCCTGATGGCGTGCAGCTAGACCTGCAGAGATCTAAGCAGGTGGCCCTCCCAAGACAGAAGCAAGCCTTTGACATCATGGAAACCCTGGGTTTCTCTGTGTGACTGTCTAGCTGCTTCTCAAGAGAAGATGTGCTGCAGCATCCTGGGATGACTGTGTGGCTCGTCATTAGTATGGCCGTTCTCATGTGGCGACCCTGATTTGACCTTTGACTGTTGCCCTTTGATCCTTTGCTTTCCATGAACTTCTCAATGGTATAACATTGGGCTTTGTATGGATTGATCAGAAATTAGAGGTTTCTGTGTTGATTTTAAGTTCATCCTTTTTTAAGTTAAGCGTGTTCTTTCAAAACAGGGTGGTGGGATTTTCAAAACTTTATTTTAAGATTTTAAAGAACACATAATTTCTACATTATTTTAGAATGTTAGAATTGATGTAAATTAGAGGGTATTGTGAATTATGTTGCTAGACCTGCAGAGATCTAAGCAGGTGTTCCCTCCCAAGACAGGGACACCTGTCTTGGTTCTCGTACAAGATTGGAGTGGACATGTTTTCATGTGGTTGAGGGTGTGCCTGGGAACAGAATCGCAGGGTCACATGTCACCCCGTTTTCAGGGATTTGATGGACTACAAAGCTAAGTCCCACTAGGAAGTCAGAAGCTTCTACCTCCATAACACTTGTTACTGACTGCTAAATGCTAAAGAATTTAAGGTATAGCCACTTTAGAGGTATTAGGCACTGTATCTTTGCGGTTTGGCGTTATATTCCTTATGGCTAGGCATGCTGAATGCTCACTTAGGAGTCTCTATACTTTGTATCTTCTTTAGAGAAAAAGGCTACTGTCGTTACTTTAGAGTTTAAAAAGTTGCACTTCTGCTGCTGAGTTGTAAGCACAGTTTATATTAATAAATTCTGGACACCCAAACTCTATCAACACAGAGCTACAGTTTCCCCGTTCTGGATGTTATCCTTTGACAGACCGAGATCTTTAATTTTCTGGAATCTCATTCATTATCTCCCCCATTTGTTGCTGGTGCTTAGGTGTCCTAGCGAAGAAAACCTCACCTCATCTGTGAGGGTTTGAAGAATGCCCCCAGAGGCTCATATTGTGAATGCTTAGTCACCAGGGAGTGGCTCTATTTGAAAAGATTAAAAGGATTAAGAAGTGTGGCCTTGTTGGAGGAAGTGTGTCACTGGGGGTGGGCTTTGAGGTTTCAAAAGCCCATGCCAAGCTTAGAATCTCTGCTTATGGATCTGAATGGAGCTCTCAGCTACTCCTCCAGTGCATGCCGGCACGCTGCCACACTCTCTGCTGTGACGATAATGGACTAAACCTCTGAAATCATAACTGAGCCCCCATTTTAATGCCTTCTGTCACAAGAGTTACCTTGGCAATGGTGTCTCTGCCCAGCAAAAGAGTGGTGGCTGAGACATCATCTTAGGTCAGGCAGCCTCATACAGTTTTAGCTCTTAGTGCTAAGTCTTTTGCCCATTCTGAGTTAATTTTTTATATGTATTATATAAAATTTAACTCCCTCTGACTTCACCCTTCTGACTGTAGATTTTACATTGTCCAGCTATCATTTGTTGACTTGTCTTGGTATTTCTGACAAAAATTAATTGACCCTAGGTATGCGTTTGTACTCTCTCATCTTTTGCCCTGTGTTTCCCTGGACCATCAAGAAAGCCGCCATCAGATGTGGGCCTCTCTCTTGTACTTTTATAGCCAGGCATTATACCAAACCTCTTTCCTTCATAATAAAGGACTAGCTAGCCAGGCCTTTAATCTCAGCACTCCAGAGGCATACAGATCTCTGTGAGTTCGAGGCCAACTTGGTCTACAGAATGAGTTCTAGGACAGCCAGGGCCATTACACAGAGAAACCCTGTCTCAAAAACAGCAGCAGCAACAACAACAACAACAAAAGAATAGCTGGATCATAAGTATGATGGTTTGTCAATCTTACTGATCTATATATAAACCTTACATCAACATACAGTGTTGGTTCCTGCAACTTTGTAGTAACTTCAAAATCAGAATTGTGAGCCCTTCAGATTATTCTTTGATGTGATATTGGTGTCCACTCTTCAACCCCATATGCTTTGAGGCTTTTTTTTTTCTTTTTCTGTCTCTGTGAGTCATGCTAGAAATGTTACTTTGAAGCGATCATGCATTCACTTCCAGGTCTGACCTTCTTATTCTATAAATGGTATGAATTCAGATGGAGTTGAAGGTATGCTGAAAGTTTGACCATTTGGGTCCCTTAACCTTGAAATCCTGGCAACTGGATAATACCCAAGAGCACCTAGCATGGTGCCCAGACATGCTAGGTACAAAGCACGTGTCTGCTCCCTCTTCCACCTCCTTCTCAGAGACAAGCTTTCCTTGTATCTTGTTTATTCAGCTCGGAATTCTTGCACAGCGCCAGTCTTTTCCCATGGAGATGCCGATTGCTTCAAGGTGTGGCTAGGTCTTGAGGAATCTGTACCTCTCCTGGGATGTTGTGTTAGTTTGTTGCCAGAGTCTAGAACTGAGTGTAGTAGTTACTTTTTTCATTCCTATGACAAAATATCTGGCAAAAGTAACTTGAAGATAGGTTATTCTGGTGCACGGTTCAAGAGGACGGTCCATCCTGGCAGAGCGGGCATGGGGGCAGGAACCTGAGGCAGCTGCTCATATTACACTTCAGTCAGGAAACAGAGAGAGATCCATGCAAGTGTGGTGTTTATGTTTCCCTTCCATTCTGCCTGAGATGAAGAATGGTACCACCCACTACGGTAGTCTTCCCACCTTGGGTCAATTTCCCTGGAAGCTTCCTGGTTGGCACATGTAGTGGTCTGTCTCCTGAGGTGGCTCCAAATCCTACTGAACTGATAATCAGGAAGGGCTAATCATTGCACCGAGCTTGGCCTATAGTAAGTGCTTGCTCAGTGAATGTTTCTTAAGTGAATCCCAGTTGTTGATCCTATTTTTTTATTTGCTTAATGAAATATAATTCTGATCGCTCATACACACTCTAAATGTCACTAACGTTTGTCTGAATACTTAAGTACGATATTTTTCACTAGATTTGGTGGGATAATTTTTTTTATCTGACTTTCATGTTTAGCTTCTTTGAGTGGCAAAACCATTTCTCCAAATGGTGTTGTGTTTCTGACATCCAGGTGCATCCTTTTTAAGGCAGTTTGGGCCCACTAGAGGATTGGTTCTTAGTACTAAACTTTAAAATACAGGGGGAAATGGGAAGAAGGGAAGGTGGAGAAGGACAAAGATGTGAGCATGGGATGCTCAAGGAGTATGGGGTCACAAGGAAGCATACCCTCATCTCCAACGATCACTGATTGACTTTATACAATAGTCATGGTTTTCCTTGATTCTCCACACCTCCAAAGTCTAGACGTGAAACTGTGGACAAAGATTATCCCAGAGTTATTACTGGCTGAGGTAAGCCTGACTCACGACCAAGCAATGGTGCCTGTACTTGTTGAGCTAAGACAGCCGTCATGGGCAAACCACCTATGTTTAAAGGGACCATGTTGTCTTGTGGACTCAGAATAATTATATGTGAAACAAAGACAGAGCTCACAGGTTGAAGGCATTGAGAAATGGGTGCTACCTCAAAGAGCGGATTGTATGGCTGAGGAATGAGTTCATCCAAGTCAGCATTTTGGGTTTTGTGATTATTGTTGCTGTTTCTCCTGTAGGTTCTGAGAACCTTGGGTGTGTCCAGATGAACTGTGACACAGTGTCCTCAAGAGGGTGGGTAGGAGCAACAGCCCTGGAGGGGCCATAGGTGTCTTGTTTACCCTCTTAACCCCAAACCCTTCAGTACTGGCTTTTAGATGGGCATGTTTTAAATATCACAATGCTGGGTAAGACCTCTGTTTTTGAGTATGGAGTCTGGTTTCTTGGTCTTTGGGGGCTGTGGTTTTTAGGCTAGGTCATCTGTGAGAGTGCATTTTATTGAAGCTGTGTCTACTGTCCCACTAAGAACTTACATTAGTAGTTGCGACCAAACTGATCTACCTCTGTGTATGTGCACCTAACATTGGTAAAAACACTCTCATTTCTTGGCTATAAATACTTGGTTTTATTTTGGAGAGTTTTGTTTTTGAGACATGGTGTCACTCTGTAACCCAGGCTGTCTGGTGTTCCTATATAACCTAGAATGGCCGTGTGTCACTCTGTAACCCAGGCTATCTGGTGTTCCCTATATAACCTAGAATGGCCGTGTGTCACTCTGTAACCCAGGCTGTCTGGTGTTCCTATATAACCTAGAATGGCCGTGTGTCACTCTGTAACCCAGGCTGTCTGGTGTTTCCTATATAACCTAGAATGGTCGTGTACTAATGGTGTCACTCTGTAACCCAGGCTGTCTGGTGTTCCTATATAACATAGAATGGCCGTGTGTCACTCTGTAACCCAGGCTGTCTGGTGTTTCCTATATAACCTAGAATGGTCGTGTACTAATGGTGTCACTCTGTAACCCAGGCTGTCTGGTGTTCCCTATATAACCTAGAATGGTCGTGTACTAATGGTGTCACTCTGTAACCCAGGCTGTCTGGTGTTCCCTATATAACCTAGAATGGTCGTGTACTAATGGTGTCACTCTGTAACCCAGGCTATCTGGTGTTCCTATATAACCTAGAATGGTCGTGTGTCACTCTGTAACCCAGGCTATCTGGTGTTCCCTATATAACCTAGAATGGCCGTGTGTCACTCTGTAACCCAGGCTGTCTGGTGTTCCCTATATAACCTAGAATGGTCGTGTACTAATGGTGTCACTCTGTAACCCAGGCTGTCTGGTGTTCCCTATATAACCTAGAATGGCCGTGTGTCACTCTGTAACCCAGGCTATCTGGTGTTCCCTATATAACCTAGAATGGCCGTGTGTCACTCTGTAACCCAGGCTGTCTGGTGTTCCCTATATAACCTAGAATGGCCGTGTGTCACTCTGTAACCCAGGCTATCTGGTGTTTCCTATATAACCTAGAATGGCCGTGTGTCACTCTGTAACCCAGGCTGTCTGGTGTTCCCTATATAACCTAGAATGGCCGTGTGTCACTCTGTAACCCAGGCTATCTGGTGTTTCCTATATAACCTAGAATGGCCGTGTGTCACTCTGTAACCCAGGCTGTCTGGTGTCCCCTATATAACCTAGAATGGTCTTGTGTCACTCTGTAACCCAGGCTGTCTGGTGTCCCCTATATAACCTAGAATGGTCATGTGTCACTCTGTAACCCAGGCTGTCTGGTGTCCCCTATATAACCTAGAATGGTCGTGTGTCACTCTGTAACCCAGGCTGTCTGGTGTTCCCTATATAACCTAGAATGGTCGTGTGTCACTCTGTAACCCAGGCTATCTGGTGTTCCCTATATAACCTAGAATGGCCGTGTGTCACTCTGTAACCCAGGCTGTCTGGTGTTCCTATATAACCTAGAATGGCCGTGTGTCACTCTGTAACCCAGGCTGTCTGGTGTCCCCTATATAACCTAGAATGGTCATGTGTCACTCTGTAACCCAGGCTGTCTGGTGTCCCCTATATAACCTAGAATGGTCGTGTGTCACTCTGTAACCCAGGCTGTCTGGTGTCCCCTATATAACCTAGAATGGTCGTGCACTCGTGTCAATCTCCCTACTTCTTTCCAAGTGCTGGGGCTATGGGCATGCGCCATGACACCTAGCCTTACTGCTGGTTTCAATCTGTTAATTGGAAAGCTTGTTCTGTTGGGTATCTAACAATCATCAGTGAGTTCAGGGGAGAAGGCAACCAGGGGTAGATTTGGACACACAAAAAGCAAACTGATGACCTGTGCCGTGGAAGAGTATAACACGGGCAGCCAAGGATGGTGTGGGGACAGATAAGTTTGCTATGACTGGAACGCATCCTGGAGTTCAACCGCAGAGAAAGCTATGTCCAGTCCAAGAGTAGGGACAGGCAGACTTTTCTGCGTTCTTGAGAACTCCTCCCCCTTCCCTCCCTTTACCCACCGCACCATCTTCTAACTTCTAATAGGAGTTATTTACTTAATGAGAAAAAAAAGGTTGCGAGGGGGAGGGCAAAGAGGTGGAAAGGGACAGAAAGAGGGAAGGAAACGGAAATGACAGCAACAAGACATCTTAGTGGAGGAGCTGCCTCACTTACAGTAAATCTCCTAGCCTGTGGGCTGTGTGTCACCAATGCGCTGTGATAGCGGTGTGGCTGGGATTCCCGGGGGAGGCATTTTGCATTCATGCTCTCAGTCAGAAGCCAGCTCCCGCTGTCTTATTTACACTCAGCCTGAGGTTTCTGCATCGAATGGCTAGCCACAGAGGTGATGCTAGGCGGCCTTTCCCACCTCGTCACGTGGCCGGTCCCATTTCTCTGTAATAACTGAGACACAATCAGACTAGAGAGCGAGCAAGTGAGGAGGCCGGCGGTGCGGCTGAGTGAGAGCCCGAGGCTGGTGAGTGGTGGGCAGAACGAGGGGAGAAATCAGAGAGACAGTTTAGGAGGAGAAGTCACACAGAGAGCCCCCTTTGCGATTTGCTTCAGTGGTCTGCCCTTAATTTTGAAAGATCCACCAGAAGAAAAAGTTTAAAGGAAAAAGTACAAAAATCACCCCAAATCTCAGCCAGAAAATTACCACAGTGAATATTTATCTTAGGCACACCTCTCTACAGTATAGAGATGAATGGAGAAGTGATGGTGTAAGGCTGGCTGTAGACAAAGTCTACGTTCCAAAATGAAACATCTGGGGTGTGTGTGTGTGTGTGTGTGTATTACTTGAATTTAAATTTAATTTAAATTTACTCGAAATTAAATTTAATGAATGGCTGATGCTCTGTGAAGTAATTCTGAAGCAATAAGACTGCGTTCTCTTGGGTCAGAAGGGATGGATACCGCCTAGCCAGTGGCGGGCAGGGTGGCCCGAGGACCACAGAATAGCGCAATAAACAGTCAGGAGCCTTGTGTCCACCCCCACCTGTATTTTTCTGTTTGCTGCTTGTTTTCATGTTGTTAAGATGTAATGTCTTTCTGATGTCTGTGGCTCTAATTCCCCCTACTTACCTCCTAATTCCTAATCGATGCACTGTTAACCCTGTGCTTTCTACCATGGCGTATTGTTTTACTAATTTGATGTTTGGTGTATTTCTTCTTTTAAACGAATTTTTGGGTGTGTGATTCCCTGAGTTTGTGAATTCTTTGTTTTTGAGGATGGCATTCGTATGTGTTTAGTGTAGAGAGTGGAACCCAGGGGCCACAGGCATGCTGGTCAAATACTCAACCATTGAGCTACACATCCCCATCCTTTATGACCGTAGTTTGAAAGACAGCTCTTCTATTGCCAAATTGTCTTCTAAAGACAATTTATACTCTTTTATAGGGTGCCTTCTTTGAATGGGATTTTTTTTTTAAAGACAGGGTTTCATGTATTCCAAGCTGGTCTTGAACTGTCTTTGTAACTGAGGATGACTTTGAACCCCTGATCCCCGTCTCCACTTCCAGCAAAGTGCTAGGATTGCAGACATGCACTACCATGCCTGCTATAGCCTGGAAAATGTACATGGTAGGTAGACAAAACCCAGGACTTTGTGCGTGAGGGGCAAGTTCCCTACCAACCGAGCTATATCCCTAGTCCATTGAATGGGGAAGCATCTAAGAATCAATAGTAGAATATAGATTGAGCAGTGGCTAAAATAAAATTGAGTTGGAAATTGACCACCAAATTATGGATAAATTGGAATACGGTTTGGAAATGGGCTGTTTTTTGGTGAATGTCTCCTGTGTCTGCCACATCCAACGATGCGTGTTGGGCGGCAGCTCTATGGATGTCCAGGACTCTGTACGGTGCCTAGGAATCTTGGCTGGGTACCTTGCTCTTCCTCCTCCCTGCTGTAAAGACCCTTGGCTGGCCAGGGCAGGTTTTCGTTGCCATCTGAAGATAATGGAAAGGGGTAAATATTTTTATCCACCCACGAGTTGGCAGCTGGTGATTATTGTTTCAGCTGACATCTCTGCTGTTGTCATTGTTCTGGGACACAGTCTTTCACCTTGGATCACAAGCTGTTGTCTTAATTGTGAGTCCTCTTTAGAGAACATTCTGAAATGTCCCGTGAACACCGTGCTTTTTTTTTTTTTTGAATACTTCTACGTAGTCTTTGTTCCCTCTGTGTTGATACAGCTAGAAGTACCTGTGAGCATTCTGGGGGCCTATTACTAAAAAATCTCTGGCTGCCACATGGAAACCAAGTCTCGTGTTTTACCCTTTGTTTCATCTTCTCTATGCAGGAAAGTAAAGGGGAAAGCAAATTGCCTGGATGCGAATTAACAAGATTGAGCCATTACACTTGGCCATGACTCAGCAGAACTCAGCCGCTGGCTGTGAGAGGGAGAGAGGCAGAGGTTGCACGCCTGCCCCTGTGTTCTCATTTGTGCAACGACAAAGACAGAGAGGGAGGTGGTGAGTGTCTCCGAGTGCTGGGTTCTAAAACTGATTGCCCAGAATTTAAGTGATTTAAAATTAAACTGAACATACATTTAGTTTGCCCCGTATCCAGTGTTCAGTGGATGGCCAAGGTGTCTCTAGGCTCTAGTGTCAGCATAGCTGAAGTCCTGCTGGGTGGCCCTGGGTAACCCTGGTCCACACTTAGAGTGCTCCCTTCCTAGACTGGCCTTCACTCTGTTCTGATTAATGGCTCTCCATAAATTCCCTTGTTCCCTTGGCTTCACTTGTTCTACCCAGGTGATATTATAAAGCTCTGCTTCCCTGTGGCCCTCTTGGCATCCTCTGATTTCAGGACACATACAGCCTTCAGGGTATCCTGGGAGGGGGTGGGACTGGATCATTGCAGTACAATCTTTGCTAGACAATCCCCAGCGAAGGCCTTCATGTTTGCAGGTTTTCACCAGAGGGTGGAATGGGGAATTTTGACTGTAATTCCCAATGGAATGGTTCTCTACACTTATTTAGAACCATTTATCCCTTAGAACATCTGCTTTAGCTCCTTATTTCCCTGGGGCTTCTGCCCTTGCTGGGAAGGACAGAACTGGGTTCTCTTCTTTGTTCTCCGCTTCCTGACTGACCTTGCCATCTTAAACATTTTCTTTAAGGCTCAGTTGTCAGTTGAGAACATGCTCAGAACCCGGGCTGTAAACTGGTGTGGAGGTATGATTATGTAACACATGAGCGACATTGACTTCTAGTCTAAAGGGAGCTCTGTGTCATCATTGTGCCCAATCTTGAATTGCAATGTTACCTTTGTGTTGGAGAGAGGTCCCTTGTTGGTTCCTGGCCGCCCAGCTAGCTTAGACCTGAAATAATCACACAGAAACCATATTATTTAAATCACTGCTTGGCCCATTAGCTCTAGCTTCTTATTGGCTAACTCTTACATATTAATTTAACCCATCTCCATTACTCTGTGTATTGCCATGTGGCAGTGGATTACCTGCAAAGTTCCAGCATGTCTGACTCAGGCAGGGGCTCCATGGCATCTCTCTGACACTGCCCTTCTTCCTCCCAGCATTCAGCCTAGCTTTCCCTGCCTACCTAAGTTCTGCCTTGCTATAGGTGCAGAGCAGTTTCTTTATTCATTAATGGTACTCACGGCCTACAGAGGGGGCTCTCACATCACATCTGTGGTCTGTCAGTCGCTATCAGAACATGCTCTCTTTGATCCACCAAGAGATCCATATTACTAAAATGTGTTTGCGTCACCTGAGGGACTTGTATTAGGCAAAGGTGAGGCCTGTGGTTGAGCCAAGGAGCCATCTTCTGAGTTTGACCCAGAAGGCAGGAGTAAGATGCTTCTGGCAGAAGGACCCTGATGGTCATGAGGAGAGTGGTTGTAGCTGCCCACTTACATACGAGTTCTGTGGTCCCAGAATCTCATGCTCTCCATCTGCCCAGCCTAGAGGCCTGCCAGGGGTGCGTGCCTGATACTAGTCAGTGCCGTGTAACAAACATTTCACAACTTTGACAAAGCTATATAAGAGATGAATCTCCACGCAAAAATGTTTGATTTAGGAGTGGATAAGACATAGAACTGCAGTCCTTGACACATGTGGAGGTCAGGGTAGCCTCTGGCCTGTCTAGAGAACAAAGGCAAGATCTCAGGGTGCTACAGTTTGATTGCAAAATGCCCCTCACAGGGTCATTAATTACAGTTGGTCCCCAGCCAATGCCACTGCTTTGGAAAGTTGTGGAAACCTTAGGAGGTGGAGCCTCGCTGGAAGAAGTAGGTCGTTTGGGCACGGGCCTCGAAATTTATAGCCGATCCTGACTTCCAGCCTGCTTCTCTGCTGACTACTGAGCTGAGTCTCTGAGATGTGAGCAAGCAAGCAGCCTTGGGCCCCCACTACCATGGACCCGGCCTCTTTAGCTGCCTCGTCTTCCCCACCTGGATGGACCGTAGTGTCAAACCGTAAGTGAGTCCTTCCTCTGTCAAGTTGCTGCTCGTTGGGTGTTTGGTTCAGCGATAGGGAAAGTAAACATTCTAGGAGTTTTATTAGGACAGAGAAATCTAAGTACATTAGTTTGAAAGGAAGTTCATATGTATTTCCCATGCCCGAGGAGCTGGTAAGCACTGCGTGGCAAGTAGTAATGCTGAATATAAAGAATATGATGCGTGTTTTAAGGTCGTGATTGACAGTTCCATTACCAACTACTAAGAAAACACGAGTCTTTTTTGAAGCCAGGTTTTATTATGTAACTGGTCTTGGCCTCCTGGATGCTGGGATTATAGGCTTGCACCAACATGTTCAGTAAAAAGTTTGTCTTTTAGATAAAGCTAAGCGTGGTGGTACAGTCCGTAAGCTTGCATGTGGGAGACAGAAGGGTTATTGGTTCAAGGCCAACCTAGGTTACTTAATGAAACGCTATCTCAAACAAAGCAAACTCCCAGTTTGCTGTGGTGGAGTGGGGTAGCAGGGGCAGTTTCTGGAACAATTGATGGTAACTCATTTTATCCGTGGCCTATTGGTGCTGTTTCAGATGGGTGGGCGTGGCAGAATGAATATTCTCCTTTGTGTGCTCACATTCCACAAGTTGGTACATTGTTAACAAGAATGACAAAATTTTCTTAGCCCCAGATGTACAGTTTGGGAAGGATTCAGAAGGGCTGTGTTCTGTCCCATTCAGTCCAGCTGGTACATGCTCCTTCATACATGTTCACATGTGTGTGGGGGTTGATGCTGGCATGAACTGGGGCTGTCTCAGTTTGTTTCCCGATGGGCCTTTCCTTGTATTGCCTTTATACTGGTTACGCTGAACATGGTGGCTGGGATCAGAGGTGTCCCCTGTGGTCTCATGCTTTGCCTGATCGGTCCCTAGTCTGTGGTGTTGTTATGAACGGTGAAGTCCCTTTAGCAGTTGTGGTCTGGCTGGTGGGAGTAGTAGGGTATGGAAGGTGAGCCTTTGAATGTGTTCGCCACCACTTCCTCTCCTTCCTGTGCCATGTGGACAGAAGCTTCTGCCACTATTCCTTTCCCACTACAATGGACCGAAATCTTTCAGAAGTCATGGACCAAAGTAAGCTCCTCACCCCTTTAATTATCTCGCCCTGCACCATGGGATAGTTGTTAACAAGGAGTGACCGAAACTAACACAGTAACCAAGTTGAAGGGCAAGCGTCTCTGTTTAAGATGGCGGCTGTGTTGCCATTCTTCATGGGGTCTTGGGAGTCACAGGATACCACCCCTGCTTTTCTAGCAGCATGAGGAGCAGAGGGCCATCTAATGAGTGAGGTGGTATATCCCTGTCATAGCATGTGGGAGGCAGAGAGACTACAGGTTCCAGGCCAGCCAAGGTTACATAATGAGGCTATTTCAAACAAAACCAAACCACAGTGTGTTTTGTTTGCTGTACAAGCAACTCAATGGTTACCAATCCTGTGTAGCAGGATAGAAACTCAAGACAAGATGGAAAGGAACTAAGAGACTCTGCGTCTTGCACCTTACACACTTCACGGTAGCAGAGAGACTGAGTGACACTCTCCCTGTCAACACTGGCGGCAGAGGTGCTTCTGGATTTTTCTTAACTTCTTGACTCTTATCTGCCAAAATCCACTCCAGGTTTTTCTTCTGCTTTGTTCTGCCTTGTCCTTCTATTTCTACTTCCTTTCATTTTTTTTTTCCTCCCAGCTTGAAACCTTTGGTGCATCTCCTGTTCATTTCTTCTCAGCCGTCCTTCTGCTAAGTGTAAAACTTGCTAGGTGGCTCTTTCTCGCCACCTACATTCAGCATGGCCGTGTTTCCTTCATTAGCGATGGCTTCTGATTGCCCTGGCCGTATCGGAACAATACCTCCAGAGTCCATCACAGGAGCTTCGTTTTACTGAGTTTGCTTTGAGCTTAGATTCTCAGTTAGGCAGAGAGCAAACCTGAAGTGTGTACACCTGATACGTGACCCAGTGGGGTATTTGGTTTCTTGTTTGAGCACTTGGGTAATGTGTTTATAGAGGATTACTCATTGAGGCCTTTACATTTCCAGAGAGCTGATAAGTACATTTTCATAGGTGGCGGAGAAGTTTTAAAAAGTGTATTTTCACTCTTTGTAGTGACTCCGTTGATAGTCTTTTAAGTTAAATAATAAGACGCAGCGTACCGTTGAGGATTGTGAAAACTCCATCGTGCTTCCCCCAGACAGGCATCAGTTTTCGGAGGGCCATGCCACCCACTGGTAGAATTTAAACCACCAGATGCTCTTTTGGGTTCTTGGGTGGTGCTCTCTCTTCTTACCCTTTAAACTGCTAAGTCACTTCCTGCTTTGCATTTTAATTTGCTGTAAATAAGATGCCACTGGCCTAGGTCTGGCATTAGACACGCAAGTGAAATTAAACACCCCAAGAAGGGAAGGCAGCTCTGTGAGTAAATCTATCCCTTCTATGTGGAAGACCACGTGAGCCTGCAGCTCAGCCCTCTGGGAACCTCGGAAATGGCCAGGGGAGCTTGTTAATTCTCCAGAGGATTTGGAGGAATTAATATAAAATACAGCCAGGCTTGGGGGTCTTGTAGCTTAGCACGGCGACCCTGTCCTGAAGCCAATGTCACAGGAAGTGGTCCCATTGGTCCAGCTCCCATCTTTGTCCTGTACATCCTTTTCCAGTTAGCTTAAGTCCCATCCCATCTTCCAGACTCCCACCTAGAACACCTGCCAGCAACCAGTGTGTTCTGCTTTCTTTCACTCATGTGCAGCTTGTTTCTTCCATCAGAGTGGTTTTACCTTGGATTTGAGCATTCCTTAGCATCCTTTGCCGAGGGCCGAGAACAACTGTGTGCCCCAAGCAGGCGGTTTCTAGATGCACAATGGGTGGACATTTCCCGAGTGTGGCTGCTCTCTTTGACCTTTGAATCTTTTGCTGTGGCATCCTTTATTATTCCATGTTGCCCCGTAAGTATCTTTTTTGTTTATTTATTTGTATGTGTGTTGTGTGTTTGTGTGTGTGCAGGTATGTATGCACATGTGTGTGTATGCGTGTAAAGCCCAGAGGTCTGTCTTGTGCATCTTCTTCAAGCACTCCTCGCCTTATTGTTTTGAGGCAGAGTCTCTCACTGAACTTGGAATTCACAAGACCCAGGAATCCTTCTCTCTCTGCCTCCCCAGTGCTAGGCTGACAGGTGTGTGATGCTGTGTTTCTTATCATCATCGTCACTGGGGGCAAAGTTAAGACTTGTTCCTGTAAGCTAGGCACATTACTATCTCCCCAGATCCTGGCGTTTTTTTGTTTTGTTTTGTTTTTAAGCCAGTCTTACTGTGAATCCAGCATGATTTTTAAACTTCCAGAGGGCAACGCTTGTAGGCTGTGCCATTCCACCCGACTTCATAAATGTTTCCTTTGAAATATAGAAAAACAAATGATAATGACCAAAACTGTGGGATGAAGAGAATGGTCTAGTCTTGACTTTTCCATCAGATATTAGAGTCACAGCTTGGGAATTCCTCTACCCCAATCATCCCGATCTGTTCTGGCTCCGGGGACCACATGGGCGATCCATACAGCAGGAAGGATGCCAGTCTACTAGAGAGAACATCATCACTGTGGACTGAGGAGTGGATCGCCACTGTGAGCCCTATTCAGAGAGCAGGGGATTATTTCAGGCAAGCATGATGCTTACCTAGAACTTGAAAACTTTCCTTGTGCAAACAAGGAGAAAGGCTCTCATCCCCAGGGCATTCTATTTCTGGCCTAGAACCCAGTCAGAGAGAAAGTGGCTGGCACTTCTAACTGGGGAGCACAGAGGTGACCCCGAGTCCTAATGGCAAGGCATGCTTTACCTTCCTAGGGCTGGCATCATTTGTGCTAAATCTTGAGGCTCAAAACTGGAGTAGCTTTAATAGGATTGAATTCTGTTTTTCTCTCATTAACTGTCCAGATACAGTCACGTCTGTGCCGGGATGGTGACCAGAAAGAATGGCTTTCATTTCTAGGCCGAGTTCTGTGTCCTGGTAGGATGGATAAGAGGCACTGAGCGGCGTTTCTACCATCAGGGAACAGTGGACTGTGGAGAAGAGATGGCTCTGGAAGGTGTGCGGGTAGCTGTAGTCCATACCATTTGATAGGCAGTGAGGATCACAGGGCGAGTGTGTTGGCCAAGAGATTTGTTCACCTGATCAAGAGAGCTGAGCGGAAAACTGGTGAGAAGGAAAAAGGAATGAAAACGTGATGGAGTGGAGAATAATGTGAATGAGGTGACAGAGATACTGGCCCTGAGAGTGTGCGGCCCTAGGCAGGGTGCAGATGGTGCTTTCTTAGAGACCACAGAGCCCCTGCTAGAAGGAGGGTTGATTGCTAATTTCCCACTCTCCAAGTTTCATTCTGCTAAGTCCTGATGAGCTCTCAACTCTCCCTCCCCCCGTTTGCGTCTTTAGAAGACCTAGCGAGAAAGGCAGGGGTTGTCACCTTTGCAGTTCCTTCCAGCCCAATAGAGAAGCATCCACCAGGGATGTAGAATGGCGGGGACAGGTGATGAACGCCACAAAGAAACATGCTTTAGACATGGCTGAGTACTCCACAGACATTTCAGACGTCACAGAAAAGAAGAAAGGAGAAGGAAGACACATCCACAAGATTCTCTAACCTGCGGTCTAACCCGGAATGATTCCAGTGGACAGGAAGTGGGGCACATGCCTGTGGGAATACACATGTCCACATGAAGAATATGTTCCCGGCTTGACGGTTCTCGTTAGCGATCTTTTCAGTAACTTTTCCAGGGTGTGTAAGGACAAATAAAATGCAGTCTGTAAGTGGGATGTGCACCAGCATCTAGCAGTCAGGATACAAAGTATGACTCAGACTCCAGGAAACATGACTAATACTTTCGTAGACCAAGTAAAACTGGAGTCCAAAAGAGAAACAAAGCCATTTGGGGATAGGGAGAGGGGGAAGAAAGGTTTCATGGAGAGGGTGCTGGCTCCAATGGTTCAAGGAGGATGAAGGACATTTCTGCAGAGGGGGGAGAGAAAGTGGGTAGGAGGAGTTCTGTGAAGGATAAAAGGATACGATGGTGGGAACACCGGGTACCGCGAGCTTTTATTAGTGTGAGCCTTCGGAGATGGAGTTTGGGTAAGAGCAGCTAAAATACAGTTGCTTGGCATCTGCCAAGGACCACGTTGGGCATTTCGGTCATTTTAGAACCTTGTGATGCCTGCCTGTCACCAGTGCCTGTTTTCAGGTGAGAATGTGACTCACACATTTAGTAGTGTGTGTGCATTAAATGTCAAAGAGCTGCAGTCCAAAGCCCTTGATCTAACTGTGTTGTGGCAAGTTTCTCATAGTGGCCTTGCAGCTCTGCTTACCCTCTGCACGTCGGCACTACAGGGCAGTAGAGAAAGCCCGGAAGGTGACTAGGACAATGGACGGAAAGCTGAGCTGAAACAGTGGGCGAAGTTGAGTTATTCGCCAAACCTCATGAGGGCTGACGATGGATGGGTAGTTTTGAGAATAAAGGAGTATAAAGCCAATTGGAGGTGATGAGTGTCAGGGAGAGCCATACTTTGTGGTATTTGGGGGGTCTGGGAGAAGCAGTTTGTTGGGATTGGGGGGCATTGTTGGGAAGTCAGAAGCAGGTGCCAGTTTGACTTCAAAGGGTCAGGAGGTTTGATGGCTAGAGGGAGGGGAAAGAGCTGTATGGCAGCTGCCTTCAAGACACTGGGCACAGGTAAGATTGCCAAAAGCGGAATCTTAGAAAAAGAATTCAATAGCATAAAACTTTAGTAAGTGCTCATATGCCTGGATAAGAAAATAAAGAAGAATCAGGAAGAACCGCTTGGCTCTAAGAAGAGGTCACCTCTTCTTCTCAGCAGCGTTGCAAACAATAGCAAAGGTATAGAAACTACCCAAAGCCTAGAGGCAGGCAAATGCATCAGGAACACAGTGCCGGTGTGTGGCCTGTCATATGACCAGAACAACCTTACAGCAAGCAAAAAATGGGTCACGTGTTAAGTGAAATTGACCAGTTACAGAAAGATGAACACTGAGTGACTCTGCTTATGTAAGACATCTGAAATCAGTGATGGTTGTCAGGGCCCGGGAGGCGGGAGAGAACAGGAAGTTACTGGTGGCTGCAACGTTGTGATTTTGCAAGGTAAGTTGTGGAGAGCTGGTGTGCAACCTTGTACATACGTACAGGTTAATAAGCCTGTGCAGTACACCTTAAGTCTCCCAACTTCATATTAAGTATCCTGACCACAGTAAAAGTAAATGCACAAAACGTATTAGGTGTTTTACACACATACAAATATGTGTTTAACGGAACCGGGAAACACACTGTCCAGCACAGAGTCTGGGAAAGCCCCAGGATTGCTGCACAAGCGTGCTAGAATTATGTGTGCAGAGCTGGCGTTTGCAGTGAGCTGGGCTCCCAATAGAAGCTAAGCATGAATGTAGCTCTGCAAGCCTGGATCCCAGACCCAGGACACAAACAGAAGCTTCCAGGCTTGGTTCTTTTTCTTCACAAAACAGCGACTTGGGTTGTTCCAGTCTCACGTTTCATCCATCTTTGTTCTAAGGGGAGCTAACTGGAAAGCACAGGCTGAGCATGGGCAACATCATTGTGAGCCATAGTGGTGAGGCGGCAGGGGGCAGGTACCCAGCTGAGTCAAGGGATCTGTGCTCGGCTGGCCTCAACACGCAGCAGAGGAACAGCTCATACTGAGGATACGAACATGTCGAACATGTCTGGGTACTGCTTAAGATGTGTGCAGTTACCCTAGTTTCTGTTTCTGGTTATGTTATTAAATCATCAAAATACCACAGGTGCCGTACTCTTATTTCTTCAAGCTGAAAACCTGAGGGTTGGAGGGGGAGACCTTTCTCAGGGTCAGGAGAGAAAGATTTCTCGATACCATGGAGGTGATTGGGTAACTGTGGAATTTGAATAAGCATGGTCCCTATATATGAGGCTTCATTGGCTTCATTGAATGGTCAGTCATCAGGAATGTTACTATTTGAGAAGGATTAGGAGGTGTGGCCTTGTTGTAGAAAGTGTGTCACCAGGGGTGGGCTTTAAGATAGTAGCCCTGGCCAATCTCAGAAGCCTGTGTTTTGGTCTTCTGGGGAGGGACATGCAAAAATCTTGCCTTGTGATTTAGTGTGGGAATGGGGATTGGAAGCATATAGAATTTATGATTCTACCCACAGATTGGAGCAGTGGTTCTTAACCTGTGAGTGGTGACCCCTTTGGGGGTTGCATATCAGATGTCCTGCATATCAGATATTTGCATTATAATTTATAACATAACAAAATTCTAGTTATGAAGTATCAAAAAAATTAAATTTATGGTTGTGGGTCACCACAACATGAGGAGTGATATTAAAGGGTTGTAGTGATAGGAAGGTTGAGAACCACTGGCTTAGAGAGTGGATAAACAGCCAGCTAGAATGCTGTGCCTTGGAATGGTGTCCAGGGTCTCCTCCAACCTCCTGAGGAATGAATACCAGATACTCAGGATTTGATGCTGAGGGTAGAATATTAATTAATCTGTGCAAGTGGTGCTTTGCTTGTGCATCCAAGTCGCCTGGAGGACGGGTTGTGTTTGAGATTCTGCAGTCCGTGGTATAGTCTGGGGCAGCACTTTTCAAATAAGCTCCAAAGTGAGGCTGATGCTGTTGGTTCCAGGACCAGCCTTTGAAAAGCACATGTCTGGTGGAACACAAGAATATCTGCCATATCACAAGTCACAAAAGAAATTTCTGGTCCGTGTAAACGGAGATTGCTCATTCATTTCCCAGCCACCCAGACCCGAATAATCACTCAGAAACTATATTCATTACAAACATCTTAGGAGTATTCCTACCTAGCTCTTATATCTTAAATTAACCAATTTTTATTATCGTATCACCGTGAGGCTGTGGCTTACTGTAAAGGTTCTGGTGAGGTCCTTCTCCTTCGGCAGCTACATGGTATCTCCCTGACTCTGCCTTCTCTCTCTCTCTCTCTCTCTCTCTCTCTCTCTCTCTCTCTCTCTCTGTTTGGATTTCCTGCCTGGCTTTATTCTGCCTTGCCATAGGCTGAAATAGCTTCGTTATTAACTAATGGTAATCAAACATATTCACAGCACACAGAGGGGAATCCCACATTATTTCCATAGTAAGAGAAGGACTGAGAATACCAGCTACATGTCTCAAACAATGCACACACACATCACCCTGGGAGTGTGTTAAACAATGATCATGACTCAGAACTATCCATTAGCACAATGGAATTTAATAATGATGATGGTATGAGAAAATGGTGAACTCTTCAATGCCAGTTAAAGGAAGTAAAAGAGTCTTGTTTAGGAGAAACAAGCCCAGCTCCTCAGCATTTCCTACGACTTGCCAGTCCTAGTGAACTGTAAAGGCATTGGTGCCAGAGAGAGCTGGGAGCATCTCTTAGAGTCAAGGCTCAAAACCAAATGAATAATTTCAGTAGATGAGAATAGTGACACATATCTAAACCCTTACACTCAGGAGGCAGAGGCAGGAGGATCAAGAGTTTCAGGACAGCCTGGGCTAAACAGAGTGCCTCTGTCTTAAGAACCAAACAGGCATGAAGACAGAGACAACAATAACAGTTTCAGTGGACTCAAGGCAAGGGAGTGAGTGCAGCCTTATGTTCTCTCTGGAACAATGGATCTTGTCTTTTAGTAAGGGAAGCACATAGGCCGATCATGAGAGTTTCCATCTATGCTCCCCAAAGGGCTGGAGACAACGCGTGGGAAATGACTAATGAAGAAGCCGCTGCATAGAGTCCGGAGATAGAGCTCAGTGGTCAAGAGCACTTGCTGCTCTTTCAGAGGACCAGGGTTGAGTTCCCAGCACCTGCTTGGGGCATCTCATAGTTACCTGTAAACTCCAGCTCCAGGAGTTCCGATGGCCTCTTCTGGCCTCCACGGGCACCTGCATGCCTCCGGCTCTCATGCATACCGTTCATGCGTACGCACGGAATAAATAACCCTGTGTTTAAAATGATGTGGCTGTTTGTTTGCTGGGTGGCAAGTGAAGGTGGTAACCTGTCTGATGTTGGGTATGGTGGGCAAGTGGCTGGCGCTTTCCTCTCTAGTTGCAGAGAGGAAATGAGAAGCAAGGTATGGAAGGTACAGTGAGATGAATTTCACTTCTAAACATTGGAAAACCGCAGTTTAGCAATTAAGTCAGAATATCGTTCCTGTCGTGGGGGAAGCCAATGGAGCTAATAATATGCAGTGTCGTAGAAAGAATGCTGGCTTTGGGTGAGAATTCCCCCTGGGGTTCCACAATTCTGGGAGTGGCTGGCAGAGGGTTTGTACTTTTTGTTCAGTTCGTAGTGGCAAATGAAAGACCTGGGCCTGGACTTGGACCCCGCTGCCAAGCGCTGTTCACAGCTTCACCCAGGGGCCTTGCTGAAGTGGCTTCTGAAGGACCAGGAAGGAGCCGGTGGCAGAAATGGCATCCTGTCTGGATAGGCCATGTGGGGCAGGCATCTGGATCGGTAGACTCTCGACTCCTGTCTTCCCCAGAGGGAGAGGTTACAGTGAAGCATGCTCTTCTGGGAGCTGCCCCGTGGGTGCCGGAGTGGAGGCTTTGACTTTGAGCGTCAGTGTCTGTCCCCAGGGACAGTCAGGCACTGTTGGTCCTGCCAGACCTAGGGACAGATAGATCAGAAAGATCAGCAAGTCCTGCACATAGGTTCAGCACTGCTCATCAATAGCTGAGGTGATTGCAGGCCCCACCAGCGCCCAGAACCTTCTGATCCTGAGACATTTAAGTCACATCACCGAATCTGTCCTTCCGACATGTAGTGTGTCTGAAGTAGAGTTATCCTGAGATGTTCTCTGAAAGGGCCCACGCCTGTGTCAGAATACTTTCTTTCACCGTAGCATAGGAGTGGGTACCCCACTGTGGTTTTCTGGTGCCAATTCAGGGCATAATTTATCCGCTGTGCTGAACTATTGCTAATTATCTAGAACTCTATACCTCTGTGCCTTCTGGTCTTCAGCTGTGCAAGGAAAACCTGGCCCAGCGTCTGAGTGCAGACCCCAGCCCTGATAGCTGAACAAGGAGCTGGATTATAGGCCAATGTTTTCCGTCTGTGTTGTCTTTGTTAACCTTTGTTGTTAGTGTTAACCTGGTGTGTGTGTGTGTGTGTGTGTGTGTGTGTGTGTGTGTGTGTATGTGTGTGCATATAGAAGGCAGAGGTTGAGGTCAGGTGCCCTCCCAATCACTCCCCATCTTATTTTTTGAGACAAAGCCCCTTAGTGAATCCGTAGCTTGCCAGCTCAGCTAGACGGACTGCCTAACAAGCCCTAGGGACCCGCCTGTCTTCATCTGCCTGGTGCTGGTCCGCACCATCCCTCCAAGCTTTTCTGTGGGTGCTGGGAATCTGAACCCAGGTCTTCCTGCCTGCATAGCAAGTGCCTTATAGACTGAGCTGTCTGCCCCGCCCTTGTCCTGCTTTGGGGGACAGCCAGTGGTGATGAAATGTGTGACCTTCCCCTTCTTGCTCTATCTTCTTCCAGAGGGAGCTCATTGCTCTGATGGTTTACAGCTAGGATTCCTCGATTGTGTGTGGTTTGTTGAAATGATAACTGCTGAATTTCTTTACAGTCCTTATTGGCTTTGTGTTGAACGAGGCATGGAGGACTTGGACTGCAGAAGCCAGGAGAGGAGGGAATGGGACTCAGGTCTGTCTATTAGGTCCAAACCTGATGCCTTAGGTTTTCTGGTTTTTTTTTTTTTTTTCTCATTTCCTTCTTACGGCATCCTGAGAGACGAAGCGTACTATTTCCTGTTTTGTGTGGGAAAAACCCTCTACCAGATCAAGGAAGTGGCTTTCTTTCTAAAGGTACATTCTGAAGTAGGAGAGTACCAGTTCAAACTAGGCTCCTGCCAAGGCGTGTTGTGGCGTGCACGCCGCCCTCCGTTCTTTCCCAAATAGTGTCTCCTTTTTCATGTGAAGTTAAAAAAGAAATGTCTCCTAGGATCATCTCGTAAATATGTTGGTCTTTATTCTGACCCATTGAAAAACATTTTTCAGAATGTGTGAGCATTTTGCCTGAATGTATGTCTGTGCTTCACGTGTGTGTCTAGTGCCCCCAGAAGAGGGTGCGTGAGCCTCTAGAGCTGGAGTTACCGTGACTGGGAGACACCCTACAGGGATCAAACCCGGGTCCTCTGCAAGAGCGGCACATGCTGCTAACTGATGAGCCATCTTTCTAGTCCTCTTCCCCACGTTTTGCTAGGACTCTATTCTCTTAGCTCCCCCAAATGGCATATGTTTGCATACATTATGCTCACTGAACTTATAGCTACAGCTGGTTTCTCATCTTTTTAAAGAAGCTGAACAGCAGTGAAAAAGGCCACAGTCCAGCTCTGAGGCCTGGCAAAGTATCTTTACATTGGCCAGGGTGCATCCGGCTTTTCCCTCAGATATGGAGGCTCCATGCTTTAGAAAAATGGGAGAGTGTGGTCTCTTCCTTCCCAGCTCGGCGATGAGGCTGACTCGAAAGCGGGCTGACACCGAATTCTGCCACAGATCAAACACTTGTAAAAGACAACATCCACAAAAGCCTCCAAAACACCCATGAGGCCCCTCCAGCACACCACAAGGATTTGTAGAGATTTATGAGCACATACCTTTACGGGGGACGAAGGGGATCAGGTCCAGGAGATTCCAGAGCTTCTGGGAGCTACAGGATGTTCTGTTTCTGAAGCCAGGTGGTAGTTATGCACTCACAGAAGTCAATTCTATATGTACTCAAAGATTGGTGCACTTTCCTGGGAAACCTCAGCAAAAGAAAAATGAATATAAGTTGCCATTGTTTGTGACAGGGATGCGGTTACATTTTGTTTCGAACAGCATGTTCCTTGAGTTAGATAGAGGTTTTCCCATCCAAGGGTCACCGGGTCAGGTGTGAACATTGGTCTTTCGTGTGTCGGTCCTCATCTCAGCATCCCAGAGATTCCCGAGTCATCAGCTCAGGCCCCTGGCCCCATGTGCTGCCTGAGGAACTTATCATTCATTACAGCTTTCCTAGGTCAAGACAGTCAAGACAACTATCTGAAGTAGAAGACGTCCCTTAGTCGAGGCCAGCCCCCTAAAGTGGGTCCATCCTGACCCTGCAGAGTTCCTGAGAGTAGATGCAGGGGTCCTTCTTAGTCCTAGCTTAGCCCTGAAGAGCCCCCGTGAGTGGGTGTGGTACTGGTCCCTGTACAATGACCAGCAGTGGCCCCTGGGACCCCTACATATGAGACACCGCTCCTTTGTTCTTGGCTCTGAGAACAATCCCATCCTCTTCCTAGACTGAGTTTCCTTTGCCTTTTAGAGGGCAGCAAGATCCTGGGGAATAAAACAGTAGTATTTCCCTGGCTTCTACCCTTGGGCTGCTTAAGGAATGGGTATGGGAGGAAACAGGGAAAGAGAAAGGGGTGTGGTCCTGGCAGAGACCTTCACCCTGTGTGCCAACTCAAGATTATCAGCTTTAGCCCACTCCAAGCCCACTTGGCCTGCTTGAGAGTTCCCTGCAGAGTAAGATTGGCCAGGTCAGGAGGTAACAGTGACCCCGCTTGCTCATCAGTTGCCTGAGTGGGGTCTGGACTTCTCCTTTGGCAGGGTTTTTTGACTCCCATGACTCATTTTGCTGTCCAAGGCATTCTCCCTCCTTCACAGATCACACATACCTCTCCTCCCATGTTCGCCTTTATCAGAACCTTTGGCTAAAAAAAACAAAACCTGGCACACACACAGACAGAAGTCTGTGTTAGTATCCCTAGTCCGCTGTGGACATGTTGTCATAGTGATGACTGTACACACACACACACACACACACACACACACACACACTCAATTGTCAAGGATACCTTTGGGTACTTCCCCCCCTTTCTTAGACAATAGGCAACAGTGTTAACCAACTATTAGTATGCCTTTCCCGCTTCTCTTGGCACTTTTAAACTAGTTTACTTTCCTCCTAATTCAGCCATACTTAGTCACGCCCTGTAAGTAGAGCTAACTTTATGAAGAGCCAATGTTGTTTGCTTTCAGGCTTATTCATTGTTGGGGCCAACTGGTGATGCTGTCAGAGATGGAGAGGAGGTTAGCGTAACATGGTGCGTTGGTTACTTTTCCGCTGCTGTGATAAAACGTAAAACAACAAAGGCAACTTATAGATGGATAGCTTTACTTGGGATCATGGTTCCAGAGGGATGGCCTAAGAGACAGGAAGCTGAGGATTCGCATCTTGAATCACAAGCACAAAGCAGAAAGAGTGAACAGCAAGGAACAAGAAGCCTTAAACTCTCAAAGCCCAACCCTAGTGACATGCTCTCTTCAGTAAGGCCACACCTCCTAAAAGCTCCTAAACCAGCTTCCAAAACAGTGCCACCAACTAGGGACCAAGTTTTTAAATACATGAACCTGGGCTTGAGTGGGGTGTCTCATCAAACTACCATGTATGGAAATTGACTTCTGTGACTATAGGCCCTTAATTTATTTGCTGAGATTTAGATTTCTCACTGTATTGTTTTGATTTTATCTTACGGCTTTAATGTAATCATTTTTAGAGTGCAAGCTGCCAGAGAGACATTACGAGATTTGAGTATTTATTAATTAGTCCCGTTTGATGTCCTATCTGACTAATTGGTTCTTGGACAATCATATAGCTTCTTTAAAAACTGGACTTATGTAAACACTGTAACTGGATGGGTTGGATATAATATATTCCACTGTTGACATGTGTGGGGGAAGTTGTGGAATTTGGATGAATTGTGTTTAGTAAGGTTTTGGCCTTCTGCAGCTCAAACCAAACACATTCATTGCTCTTAATTCAAGGCTGCGGATGAAGATGGTGCTTCCTGGGATGTCTCTATGAAGTCTGAGAGGCTCTCCCTCAGTGTAAGACTCCCCATCACTGATATATATATATGGTAGCTGGAAGACTCAATAGCTACTTGGAAGTGGACTGAACTAGGCTCTGGTCAGTGATTTTCCCCATGCTGGGCACTTTGCCATACATGAGTTCAATGCATCAGAGATGGTATAACAGCTCTCACTGCAGTGTCTGGCCACTAGGGGCACACCTCTTTCCAGCTCCTCCTTTAAAAGGCTCCTCCTGCTATCTGTGTGATCTGGGTAGTGACCTGACTTAATAGAGGCTCTGTGGTCTTCCCTATAAAATAGAGATGCTGCCTTCCCGTCATACTGTTGAAGAATGAGACAGTACTTGTGGGAATCCTTGTTATAGCGTTTGGCAGCGAGTAGGGTGTACCCTATCCACTAATCACTGTTTTAATTAAGAGTTTGCTACTAGATGTGGGAAATTCTGTTGTCCCCTTCCCCTCCTATTTCTGTTACATTGCATTATAGATGTCTTTAGAAAGAATTAAAAAAAAAATCCTTTGGGGCCAGCCTGGTCTACAGTGAAAATTCCAGGATAGTCAGGGATACATAGAGAAACCATGTCTCAAAAAACCAAAAAAAAAAAAAAAAAAGTAAGAAGCAACAAAATATACATTTTAAATAAGGCGGTGGTAGTGCACACCTTTAATCCCAGCGCTCAGGAGGTAGAGGCAGGAAGATCTCTGAATTCAAGGTCGACCTGGTCTACAGAGTGAGTTATATGAAAGCCAAGGCTAGATGTAGAGACCCTGTCTCAAAAAAAAAAAATCCATAAACTAAATAAATTAGTTAAACAAATAAATAAAATCCTTTGGTATAAGAAACCCACTGCCTTTCTCAAAGAAACAAAAAAACCAAAAAATGAAAAACAGCAGCAGCAAAAACTGAAGCAAATAGGTTATTATTCACATTGCATTGACCTCCTCTTTCCAGCAGTTCCAAGTGCCCGTTTCAGCGACATTAAGTAGTTTCACAGTGTCACATGACCATTGCTGTCTAGTTCCAAAACATTTTCACCACCCCCAAGGGGACCCGTGGTCATTAGACAGTCTCATCCATTCTGTCCCGGATCTATGGGTTCGCTGACTCTGTAGATGTCATCTTCACAGACTGTCATAGCACGGGCTCTTCTGTTTGGCTTCTTTCACTTAGCCTGGTGTCTGCAGGGTTCCTCCACATTATCATGTGTGAATCCTTGGTTCTGTTTGGTGTCTGGATGATATTCTCTTACAGGTTTTCTTAGATTTAGTCTATTCATTCATCAGTTTAGGGTGCGTCCACCTCTGGTTATTAATAAATACTGCTGATACGAGCCATAGTCTGTAACTTTCCCTTTGAACACCAGTTTTCAATTCTCTTAGGATTGTAAATTCTATATTGTAAATCTAAATTGTAAAATTGTATATTGTGTAATAATTCTGGGCTTCCACTTTTTGAGAAACTGCCGAATCCCTCTCTGCTGTGCTGGATATTCTGTGTGCACACCAATGACAGGGTCTAACTTCCCTACATCCTTCCCAGTGCCAGTTACTTACTATTACTATTACTGTGTTGTTGTCATAGTGATGTGAATGCTCCCTCACTGTGGTTTAGGAGTGTTTTGTAGTACTAGTTTCATATGTATCTGTATTCAAACTACCATACTAATGTTCTTAAACGTGTCATATTTCATAGCTACATGAAAAACCATATATATATATATATATATATATATATATATATATATATATATCCCCATGGGGGAGTTGCAGAGTTTTTTGACCATGGGAGTCTATAATATGTGGTGTGGCCTAGTTGCTAAGTAGCTAAATAGAGGTGATGTCTAACCTCTGTGATTCTTTAGCCTCTCCAATTACTTTTCTGTTGGTTTTAGGGATTTCCTCCGAGACATCCAACATGGTCTTTAGACACACCAGATAGGAGCTGACACCTGCCCGCGCGGCCTTCATCCTCTCAGCTTCACCGTCTTCTCATGGCATTTTGTCTGCGCTGAGCCCAAGTGACCAGCTCTTCATAATGAGTGACGAGAAGAACCTGGGTGTGTCCCAAAAATTGGTTTCTCCTTCAAGAAGCACAAGTAGCTGTTCCTCCAAGCAAGGAAGCCGACAGGTAACCCTTGAACTCTTGGTGCTCTTCAAATGCAGAATTGAATCACAGGGCTTTGCAGGTAAAGGTGTGTGTTCCCCCGGGAGACTCGGGCTCTCAGTTCACATACCTGGTTACAGGATGAGAATCGATTCGTGTCCGCCCGGGTACTGAGAGCTGCGTTTGGCTCTTTGTGTTGTTTCCTCCCCCTTGCAGCTGTGTGCCCACGTGGGCACTAGCATTCCCAGTTTCCCTCCAGGGAAACGGAATCATACCAGCCAGAGTACCTGCCCCAGAGAGGAGCAGATGCCAAACCAAAACACCACCTCTTTTGCTCTAGGACCCTCCTTTTTTAGTGATTTATTCACTTTTATTTTATGTGGATGGGTGTTTTGCCTGCGTGTTATGTTTGGGCACCACATGTGTATAGCGTACACAGAGGATAGAAGACGGCATTGGTTCCCCTGGAACTGGAGTTGTTATACTGGATGTCAGTTGCCATTGTGGGTGCTGGGAACGTAGTTCCGTTCCTCAGCGAGCGTGGCAATGCTCTTAACTGCTGAGCCATCTCTCCAGCCCTCCCCACCTTTTCTTGTACCCTATCAACCAACATAAGCAGCAATCATGTATCCAATCATCAAACATCTACATTCCCACCCACCCTTCCTTCTATTCACCAAGCGTTTGAGGAAAGCTTCTACCTCCAGATTGCTTGTGAGGAGCTAAGTTCTCTCCTGCTTCCTTTTCTAATGAGCTGAGGGAAGCCAGTCAATGGGGAAAGAGTGACAGGAAGAGAGCCGTCAAACAGGACAGAATTAAGTCCTAAGGAACAGGCTGTGGTCACTGGTTGTTTCACGGTTTCCTTTCCAAGGAAAGGAGAATCTGGCTTTGTTGGCAGATCAGCTGGTGTCCAATCTGTGGCAATACGGGCATATCAGTGACTATGTTCTAGCCTGCTTCACCAAATCGGGAGCGGGAAGGCACAGGGGATATACAGGAAAGCTGGATTTTCCAACCTGAGAGGCCTTGGAGCTGTTCGGTATTTACTGGCTCTATGGGCATTGTCTTTGCCATGGGAAGTTGTGGCTTACGAATTTGCTTTTGTCCAGATTTGGAAGCAATAATTAAGCCGTGGCCCAACAGGAACGTTGCACAGTGGTGACTCAGCTAAGTGTCTCTTAGTTTGAACATTTGTCTCAGTCAGGGAGCTTGCCATCCACAGCTCCATGAGTCTCGACACATTAAAGTTTGCTGTGAGCTTGACATGTAGGGAGACTTTAAGATCTCTTTTGAGAGTTAAGAAAGAATGTGGGGTTTTTTGTTTATTTTTATTTTTTTAGTATTTATCTTTTGTAGTGTGGAGCTGCGGGCCACTTCCTGCCACCCAGCTCCCGGCCACCTGTCTAGCTTATGCCCTGAAATAACAACACACAAATTGTATTCTTTTAAACACTGCCTAGCCCATTAGCTCTAGCCTCTTACTGGCTAACTCTCATATCTTGACTAACCCATTTCTAATAATCTGTGTAGCACCACGAGGTTTGGCTTACCAGGAAGATTCTAGCCTACGTCCATCTTGGGCTGGAGCTTCATGGCGTCTGACCAGAGAGGAGAGGCCTGGCGTCTGCCTCACTTCCTCCCAGCATTCTGTTCTGTTTACTCTGCCTACCTAATTTTCTGTCCTATCAAGGGCCAAGGCAGTTTCTTTATTAACCAATGAAATCAACACAAACAGATTGACAGATGACAATACTACATCAATCTTTGTGTGTCTGTGGGTGCGTGTGTGCATGCCTGCATGCATGCATGCGTGTGTGCTCACATGTTCCTGTTGGTGAATATGGCTACACCTGTGCCATGATGTGCATGTGGAGGTTGGAGGGCAATCGCAGCATAGATTTTCACCTTCTGCCTCATCTGAAACAGTCTCATTGTTCTCTGATGCTTACGCCAGGCTAATTGTCCATAAACCTCCAGGGACTCTTCTATCTCTGCTTCTCATGTTGTATGAATGTTGACGTTTCAGACGCTTGTGCTGTGACGTGTCTATAGCGAGCAACTCAGGCCCTCATGTTTGTGTGTGCGGTGGCTAAGTGTGCGTTTGTTTGTTTGTTTATCAGACTGGCACAAACTCAGGTCATCTCAGAAGGTGAAACCTCAGTTGACAAAATTGCCTCCATTAGATTGCCTGTAAACAAGTCTATGGGGACATTTTTTTTTCATTAATGATTGTGGGAACTAATCAGTAATTAGTGTAGACAATACTGCCCCTAGGCAGGTACCCCTCAGTTGTATAAGAAAAACAAACCAAGCAAGTCACAGGGAGCAAGCCAACAAGCAGCTTTCCTCCATAGTTTCTGCTTCAGTCCTTGCCTCCAGGTTCCTCTGTGCTTGAGTTCCTGCCCTGGCTTCCCCCAATGATGGACTGTAATCAGGCCATGTAAGCCAAATAAACTCTTTCTTCCAAAAGTTGCTTTTGGATGTAGTCTTTCTCACAACAGAGAAAGCAACCTAAAACGTGTGACAAGCACTTTTCCCCACTGACCTAACTCCCTTGCCTCTGGGATATTTTTCTAAAGACTGAATTTGTTGCTGACCAATGCACCATAGGTCCCGAGAGATCTGCTCTCCTGGGAATGGCTGTGCGTGCCCCCTTGGCCAGCACTCAGAACTGGGGAAGAGTGTCATTTGTCTCCCACCCGGCCACTTAACTCCAAGCAGCGTGTCTCCTTCTGCCCTCCTTTGCTCCACAGGGAGGACAGGTCCTGCCAAGTAGCAAGCGTGACAGCCTGGCAGGAACTGTGGCTTTTCCAGCCTCACTGCAAGCACTCTTTCTAGAGTGTTCATTAAGATTGGTTGATTGGGTTTTCACCATGCTCTTTTCCCTCCCAGTTTCCTTAGAAACTGCAAGAGGGTCTGATGGAGGAAGGTCATTGACTAATAAAGGAACTGCCTTGGCCCATTTTATTGGTTAGAACATAGGTAGGTGGAGTAAACAGAACAGAATGCTGGGAGGAAGAGGAAGTGAGCTCAGACTCCACAGCTCTCCTCTTGGGAGCAGACGCCTCAGAGAGACGCCATGCTCCCCGCTCCAGGGAAGATACACGCGATGAAGCTCCGACCCAGGATGGACGTAGGCTAGAATCTTCCCGGTAAGACCGGTGCTACACAGATGATAAGAAATGGGCTAGTCCAGGTGCAAGAGTTAGCCTAGAAGAGGCTAGATAGAAATGGGCCAAGCAGTATTTAAATGAATACAGTTTGTGTGTTGTTATTTCGGGCATAAGCTGAGCAGGCAGCCGGGGTGCTGGGAACGCAGCCCTGCCGCCCCTATTTACTACAAGGGTCCCACCCAGTGCATCAACATTTCTTGGCCATACATCACGGTCATCTTTTATAGTAGACCTTCTGCTGTGATCTGTGTAATCAGCACACACAGTTGCCTTATGCGCTGGTCAGGGTTTTGTCAGCTTGGCACAAGCGAGAGCCACCTGGGAGGAGGGACCCTCCACTGCAGAGTTGCCTCTAGCGGATTGACCTGTAGGTATGTCGGTGGGATGTTGACTTCATTGCTGGTTGATACAGGAGGGACCAGCCTACTGCAGAATTGCCTCTAGTGGATTGACCTGTACTACTATGTCGGTGGGACATTGACTTGATTGCTGGTTGATGCATCAGGGACCAGCCCACTGTGGGCAGTGCCGCCCCTGCAGGTGCGGTCCTGGATGGTATGAGAAAGCAAGCGGATCCAGCCATGGGGAGCAAGCCAGTGAACAGTGTTCTTCCAGGTTCCTCCCTTGGGTTCCTGCTCTGACTTCCTTCAGGAACGGACACATCAGGACGTGGAAGCCCAGTAAACCCTTTCCTTTCCAAGCTGCTTTTGGTGTGGATCGCAGCAGAGGAAAGCAAACGAGAACACTTTGTTAGCATGAATGTTAATATTTCCTCCATGACAGAGAAAGTAGAGAATTCAATATATTTAGTTTACAGCTAGCCTGAATTTAGTTATCAAACCTTTATTTAATTTGGAGGGACTGTGTACTGAGTCTCCCCACCATCCCATTTTCAGACAAAGGAAAGTGTTCTGACCCAGGACGTGATGCCCCTGTCGCCACCAGTCTTCGTCCGTCTCACACCCTGGCCTGGATACCGCCCGGGTCTCAGGAGCCTTGGTCGCTCTTCCTTGCTGGCCCTTTGGGGACTCAGCTGCTCCCACGGCGTCTGTCAGTTGCTAAATAAAGCGCACAGTGCATTTCCAGCCTCATCACAGGAAGTACGAGCTA
Organism: Microtus oregoni; assembly: GCF_018167655.1. Classification (NCBI taxonomy): domain Eukaryota; kingdom Metazoa; phylum Chordata; class Mammalia; order Rodentia; family Cricetidae; genus Microtus; species Microtus oregoni. The sequence goes on from NW_024543874.1 coordinate 1,993,211, forward strand.
GATGCTTAAAGCGGCAAGATTTCCACATTATAGGCTGAACCGGAGGAATGTTAAAATGCTAGCTAGGGAAGACATGTGCGATCACTTCCTTGTATTGAAGGGGCCACTTTGAAACCCTTTCAGGTCGCCCTGGCTTTCCTCTTCTTCGGAGTGGGTTTGTCCCCTGTTGATGTCACTGGCCATTATCCATGGTGCTAGCCTTCCTTGTGTGCCTCATCTTGCCTGTCCCCTGTGAGATCTACAGTCACCCACCTTGGTTTGGGATGTGCGTTGCCTAGCTTCCACTCCCAGGGATGCTGATCCAGGGCAAGTGTCACCTTGCACTGGGACTCGTTTCCACGTGAGAATGGAATGTCCCAGATCCCCAGGAGACCAGGAGATAACCTGGCCCAGGTTCAGCTGCCTCCTTCCACCTCCCTGGATGAGCAGATGGCAAAGCCTCCTCTCCCTGTGCTGTGGGGACTTCCTCTGAATCATCTCGATTTGCAGCAGCGAGGGTGGGGAAGGGTTAGCTCTCTTAGCTCCCAGAAGTCAGCCAACCAACACCTTTGCCCGCAGTTTGCTTTACATTCACGCTTTGTTTCAGACCCATGGAGATTTTCAAGCTTTCAAAAACATAATCCCCCTCCATAGCTTTATTGAGGTGTAACTAACAAATTATATATACTTATGGCTATACTGAGCTGTTTTGATATTCGCATACAGTGTGAGTGATCAACACAAGCCAGATAGCAAGCAGATAACAAACTCCCAGCAATCCTTCGTTGTTGGGTCTGGAGTGTGGATAGCAAGCACTTTTGAGATCTTTTCTTCTGGGCTGGGGAGATGCTCAGTGGAGTGTTCAAGCACGTGGGTTTAATCCCCAGCAACCACATTAACATTGGGCGTGGTGACAGGCACAGTGAATCAGTGCTGGGGAGGTAGAGGCAGACAGATCTCCAGTTCACTGGCCAGCCTCACCTGGTAGGTGAGCTCCAGGCTATGAGAGACCCTTTCTCAAGAATAAGGTGTTCCGCTCCTGATGTAAAACATCTGAGATTGTCCGTCCGGCCTCCGTCTGCACGTGTGTAAACCTGTCCTCTGGCCTCATCCGCGCACATGAACATGTGAACATGCACAGACATAGAGATCTACTGTCCTGACCAATGTCACATACAGTCTTCCCACGGTATTCACAAAGGTATTGGTTCCAGGAGCCCCACTGATAGCAGAATTTAAGAGTGCACAGCCCCTTTGTGTGAAATGCCATAGACCGCCCTCCTCTCTTCTGCAGGTGGTCCAGATTCCTGATAGAAAACACAGTGGTAGCGGTGTACACTATATTCAGGGAATGATGGCAGGAAGAGAAATCCGTGCATGATTGGGCACAATTTCTCCCGAGTATTTTCAGTCTGTAGTTGGTTGACTCCAGGGGTGGCAGAACCCGGGGATGGACAGTGTGATTTTTCTCACCAATTCTTCCCATGTTGCACCTTTGATCTTCAGATTTTCCTGTCCCTGAGTAACGGGAACTTTGAGCTTTGACCCTACATCCCCGTGTCCTCTCATCTACTAGTGTGTGGCACTGTAATCCTACCTTCTGCTTTGGAGAGCTCTAGATGACACATTTACATAAGATGACGCAGAATGTGCTTTTCCGTGCTTGGTATAGTGTCCTCCGGTTTCTTCCATGTTATCACCAATGGAAAGAGTTCATCCGTTTTAAAGGCAGAATAATGCTTCTTTCCAAAAAGTATATTGTGTGTATATATATATATGAATATTTGTCATGTGTGTGCATATGCATATGCATGTGGGGGTGCGTGCTGAATGTACTAAATATGTATACATACTACATTTTTTTGAGACTTCTGTTTTTACTACATGAATGTATAAGACAGCCTAGATGTTTGTAGCTTTATCCGATTTCACTCTGCTTGGAGTCTGGGCGTCAGCAGGAAGAGGGCACTAAGCTTGATTCAAAACATGTATCCATCGTGCACAGACACATATGCACACACATTACACATACACCACACATGTTGCACACATCGCATGCACCACACACATCACACACATGCGTGCCACTTTCACATACGTCATACGCACAAATTTTTAAAATAGAAAATAAAAACGTCCTCTTGGTCATGAGACTTCATCTTTCTAAATCCTTTTCTCTTAAGATTTCATCCAACACAGCCAAACTGGCCATCAGCCTCTATACCTCTGACTTGCTTTCTGTTCCTTAAACTGAATTTGCCTGTCTTTGATTCTTGAATTGACTTGATCTTGTACTTTCTATAACAGATTCAAATGTGTAAAATACTAGGGAGTCATGAATTTCTGTGTAGATTCCCCCACCATGTGTCTCCCATTCTGTGTAGATACTCCCCAGTTAATGTGTAGTGTTGAATGAACTTGCTTCCTGGAACTAGCTCTTGTAGACCAGGCTGGCCTTGAACTCACAGAGATCCACCTGCCTCTGCCTCCTGAATGCTGGGATTAAAGGTGTGCGCCATCACCACCCGGCCTTGAACATGCTTTCTTGAGGGAGGCGAGGAGAACTAGCTCGTCCAAGTGCTGGGCTGGCTCATGAGGGCATTCGGTGCGTGTGAGTTAAGTTAATGAATGAATAGGCATGCAGTTGCTGGGTAGAAAGATTCCAGTGCAGACTCTTCTGTGGATTCATGAAGTAGGCAAACGGATATATAAGTAGGAGAGAGACTTGCTATTTTTAAATTTATAAAATGTGAGTAATTTCAATTTCCCTTTGTCTTTTTCCCACTGCTCCCCTTCTATTCCTGCCTAGAAATTTCAAAGTAATGCATTTAGAAGGCAGAGCTAGACAAAATGAATGGGTATGGCTTGTCTTTACTAGAAAAGCCCTATAGCCAAGTTTTCTTTTTCTTCTTCAACCACTTCTGTTGAGAAGCTGCTACTGAAAGTGCTTGAGCAGATGTAAGTACAAAGACTGTGAAGGACAGAGGAGCCAAACAGAGCACTGTGGACAAGAAACCGACGGATGCAAAGCCCTGGGTGGAAAGAGGGCACAGCTTCCATTCCTTAATGAGTTGTTCGCGTTTGCCATGAAAACCAGAAATGAGAAAGTTAAGCTCTGCCACCACAGTTCACGAGTGCTGCACCCGCCTCAGCCTGGGACTCTGTTTCTGGAATAGTTCCCCCATAGTGACACGGCTTGCTCTTGTCACCCTCTTGTCCCTGGGCTAATCTTTGGTGGCATTTGAGCTCCCTCGAGGTCACCTGATGAAAGGTAATTTATGCAGGCTAGTAGATTCTTCTACACTTCAGAACTCATAACCAGCCCCGGCTCAGTGCCAGAATCTGTAGGACAGGCAGGGTGGCGGGGGAGAATTTGCCAAGTTTTGCATGGTTAATTAAAATACAGTGTTCAGGTGTTGATGTTTTTAGTTGAGTATCGAACATGCTGAGATCCAAGCTGGGTGTGGTGGTGCATACCTGTAATCACAGCACTTAAGAGACTGAGGCAGGAGGATTGCAGGTTTGGTACCGGGCTGGGCTATAGGACTTAGGTCAAGGAGGAGGGAGAGAGAAGAGAGGAAGAAGAGGAGGGAATTACTTCATCCATTGATTTATTTTCTTTAGAGGCATGAATTTGATCAGGTTTCTTTTTAAAGTGTGAACTACATCAGCACTGCAAGACATTGAGGAGGTGTGACCGTGGGATCCTCCGGCCGTGTCACATTGTCCGTCTTCTGCTGGTATCTTGGTTCCTTTAGACTGATGGTTTCTAAAGAATAAAGAATAGTTTGCTTTGCTCTGGAGTCAGGGAAGTACAAAGGCAAGCCGGATGCTGTGCTTGAACTCACGGCAGAAAGTGTAAGAGGCAGCTGGGCGGTGGTGGCACACGCCTTTAATACCAGCACTCAGGAGGCCGAGGCAGGTGGATCTCTGTGAGTTTGAGCCTGGTCCACAAGAGCTAGTTCCAGGACATGCACCAAAGCTACAGAGAAACCCTGTCTGGGGCAGGGACTGCAAGAGGCAAAGCAGGAGGAAGCCTGCAACAGCCTTTGTGACAACCTGCTTTGGCTGCTTTGGGTGACTAATGAGAAGTCACCCCAGGAAGAAAGGCAGCCTTCCCCTTTTAATGGCTTTGGTGCAGATCTTTGAGAGCACTGGGCCTTTCTGGGTCCTGATGTGTGTGACTCAAGGACTTAAGTGTTGGGCAATCAGTGGCCAGCAGGGGGTCAGTTTGAGACAGTAGCCCCATTTCATGCTGATGAAGGCTAAAAACAGAGGTCCCATGAGGCTCTAAGCAAAGGAAAAGCAAGTTTCACTAAGGAAAAGTGAGAAATGAAAGAAAATGGAGACTCTTGAGAGTGGGAGGAGTCCCACCAGGGGTTGGGGGGGGGGGGACAAATAAGCAAGCACTGAGCTCCCCTAGGGCTTTTTATAAGACTTCAGTAGAAAGCAGACAAAGACTGAGGTCATTTCTATTAGGACTGGGAAATTCTCTGGGCCTATCATGGACCAAGCTATGGAACCCACAACACTCTGAGCATATTCCTCCAGTGTAACCAGGGAGGTGGCCAGGCTCTGCTCCCAGGCTGCTCGCCCAGTTGTGGCGGTGGGGTGGTCTCACATCAAAGCCGCCATCTGTCTTCCACTTCCACTTTGTTAGCTGCTGACCTTGGCTCGTCTATGGGTCTCCAGCCCTGGCCAGCATTGTTAGTCACCAGCTTTTCAGATGTTGCTCATCTCTGACCTCGCTGACTGATAACTGAAATATTTTTCCTTTGTTCTCACATTTACATGTCCAGCTTGTAGTTTTACCATGGGCCTTTCTGTGTTACTGCCTGGGGAGAGCTAACTCCTGCTTCAACCTCATCTCTTCTTAAAGGGTCATACCTCCCTGTGCCCCACAGTGACAAAGTTCGACGTGAGTTTCAGGGGATCAAATTATATATCAATAGCAAATAGTCATAGAAAATCAAGGACAGCATTAGCTCTGAAGACAGAGGGCCTGAGCTTAAATCTTAGAGAGTTTATAACCTGTCAGTTGGTAGAGCATGAGACTCTTAATCTCAGGGTCGTGGGTTCGAGCCCCACGTTGGGCGCCAAAATGTAACGGCGTAAATGAATGCAGACAGAGTGTAGAAATATATATATATAGATTTAATGTAGAAATAGACTTACAGAACCACCGTTCCCGCGGAGACCAGGAAAGCAGAAGCGAAAAGCTCGGAGCTTGCTCGCCAAATTTATAGGCAGACATTAGCCCGAGGCGAACACGCCCCTTAAGGGGCGGGACTTATCCCTACATAGCCTCTCTGTGACTTAATTTTTTTTATTGGGTTGTACAAATTGCCTGATTACACTGGACCTTTTGTGGAAGTACCTGACAATCAAACCATTCTCCTTCTACAAATGTCAGTCCCTGGGACCCTCTAGGTGTCCCCCAGGTGACTGCTTCCTTGTCTCATCCTTCCGGTGTGGGGTGGTGGCAGTGGAGAGGCTCAGCATGTATTTAGGCCACAGTAAGAGGAGGTGTAGGCAGGGGATGTAGCAGGTTAGGACCACCCAGGAACATCCCTCTATCTTCTGGTATCTCCTCACCTGTCTGCTCAAATCCCAGAACAAGTCCCGAGGTTTGAATTGTTTGTCATGGAAAGGACATATGGCCCAGACATGTTAACTGTTGTATCCAGAGTCAGGTGACCATCTCTTTGGAAAGCGCTGTCTTTAGACGCTGGAGACACCTTCAGAAGTCCCCATGTCCTGTATAAATGCCACCTTTAGCCAGCACCTGTGAGTGCGGGGAGAACAGGATGGATGAGAGAAGAAGTGTGTGGCCCCTTTGCTTGCAGCGGTCTTTTTCTGGTCGGCCCAGCAGAGAAAAAGAGACCTCGCTGTCTATTTCTGTCTCAGGCCTACCTGAGTTAAGTGTCCCGACACATTTCCACCTCCGTGTCTCGTCCACCTGGGGTAGTGGGCTGACTACTGGCCCCCTACAAGACAGATGCACATCTTCACCTCAGAACCGGCGGAGGTGACATAGGTTAGAAAGGGGCCTTGGTAGATGTGTTCATTTCAGGGCCTAGAGCAGGGCGGGGCCTCTGACTTGTCTCGATGGGCCCTCAGTGAATCAGCGAGAACTCCACATGGGAGAGACACAGGAGAGGACATGATGTAAAGATGGCGGCAGGTGTGTCTGTAGCAACAAGCCAAGGAACTGTAGGGAAGCCACATCCCCCAGAGACCAGGACAGTCCCAACCAGATTCTCCCCTGGAGCCTGGCTCTGCTGACTCTGGGCTTGGGATTTCTGGCCTCCAGCCCTGTTAAAGAATTTTAAACTTCAGAGTGGGGTGGTAGTAGAGCAGGTGTTTAATCCTAGCACCCAGGAAGATGCTTAAGTCTGAGGGTAGCCTGGGCTATATAGCGAGACTTCGTCCCCAAATCAAAAACCGAGAGAGGTTTGTTGGTTGTAAGTTTAAGCCACCAAGTGTGTGGCCATTTGCCAGGATAGCTTCAGAAAATTAATTCTCTCTGCCTAGAGTCTCAACTGAAGCCCTTGGTCCAAGGGGACCAGGCGTGGGGATGGTGCTGGTCTGAGCTCACCTGCCGTGGCACGTGAACTCCTCACTTGGCACCTATAGGTTTCCAATCTGTGATGCCCTTTCATCTTTCATGTGTACTGACTTCCCGAGTGGCATTGCTTGGTGCTGTGTCTTGGCATTTCTAGCGCAGGCGCTAAATATGAGACCTTTGTGTACGGAAGGGCTTGTCATGTTAAATGCCTATTACCCATGCCTGTGATTCCAAGATACGTATGCAGTATTTCCCAGAGTGCCTCTGTTTTGATGACATACTTACATTAGCTCTTTGAACACCCTGATATGGAGAATAGACATCAGCCATGGTTGTAGCATGAACATGGGTTTTCTTGAGAGATAGCAAGCACTAACATTGACTATGACGGTGTTTTCTCTGAGTACATTGATTATGATGGCGTTTTCTCTGAGTACATTGATTATGATGGTGTTTTCTCTGAGTACATTGACTATGACAGTGTTTTATCTGAGTATAGAGTTTGCCTTTATTTTTCTCTCCAGTGCTCAGATACCACAGGGCACTGCATGCCACAAAAGATGTGTTTAAAACAAAAGGCAATAAAGATAAAATACAAAAGGATGCTACAAGAAATTAAAATGTCCTACCGTCTTAGCATTCATGTGGACTCTGGAGGAGAGCTCCACCCACCTGAGGGTGGGAGTTAGCCTAGACTCCCCTGCAACAGGCTGACTGCCACCCTAGAAATAAGTCATTCTGAGAAAAGAGCTTGGGATAGGATGCGAAGGGTTTGTGTCCTGGTCCCAGAAGCCTCTCACTTTTGTGATCCTCAAATAATTGAGTTCACTTAGATTCCTCAGATCTAAGGAACTCAAAGAGTGACAGCCACATTCTCTTTCAAACTCTGAATTTCAAAACCGCTGTTCTGTGCCTCTGCGGAAAAGCCCTTGGTTACAATTCCCCTGGAAGTGAAAAGAGGAGACAGAAATGCAAATAGAAGAAGGTCCAAATAGGCTGGGAGAGCTTGCTGGGTGTGTGGTGGGTCAGGGGATGGGAGGTGACCCTGAAAGGACTCCACTTAGTCCTACTGCACTTGCGGATGCTCCTGTCCAGAGCTCAGCTGCAAAGCCCTGCCTGTGAGCTGCAGACTGCGCCCACAAATGCGTTCTGTTGCTTAGCGCTTTATAGTCTTGGGCGAGCGACCTTGGAGCCCCAATGTTTGCCTCTGTGACAAGAGTGATGACGGTGCGTTGACAGAACTTCCACAGGGTACACAGGACACCTCACTCCCTTTATTACTGTCTGAACCCCCATCATCAGCGCTGTGGGCATCTGGCACCCCCATGGTGGGCTGCCACTGGGCAGAATGGCTCACGGGTGTCTCGTCGCTCACAGTGGCTCCACCTCTTACAAGGCAGGTTATAGAACCATGTTGGGGGGGGAAGAGGAAATGTGCCATGTTGCGGGGCGGCGGGGGGGGGGGGATGAGGAAATGTGCCAGGGATGTTTTCAGAGCTGTTTGGGCCTTGATAGTATGAGAGGAATATTTAGCAATATCAATAACTTCCAAATATATCCGAGAAGCCTAAAAAGCGCTGAAGTAATTACAGCCGTGATTATGCTAATTGAGTCATCAGCAGGCTAGAAACCATCCCCGCGTGTGCACTAAGGCTCTTTAAAATGCTGTTTTAATTATAAAGCCGTCTGTGGTCAATGCAGTTGCAGTAAGCATTTGTCTCTTATCTGGAAACTCAAGATGGTCTTGGGTGGGACAGTGAGACAGCGGACAGCTTTCCTGGTGTCTTCCCAGCTGTTGTCGTGAGCATCATCTCCCATGATTTCTGAGGGGACCAGGTGGGTAGTAGTCTCCTGGTAAGAAATTCTGGTGTTTGTGTTCTCTAGCTGGTCAGGTGATAAACATGGGAACATTAGGGGACCTGGGTCCTCTGCGTATTTACACCCCCAGCTCTCTCCATCTCTCTGCCAAGAGATAAAGCCCAGTGCCTGTTGGCATGTGGTAACTGGTGGTCCTCAAACAGCCTTCAGAATCAAAGTGGGCTCTCCGTCCGGTGCTCATCTCCATGTGTCCATCTGAGATGACGTCACTAAAGCTGTGCCTCACGGGGCGTGAGTTTCTGACAAGATTTAGACTAGGCCTTAGAGTTCATTTAGTCCTACCTTTCTCTCAAATTTAGCATCTTTTCTGTCCTCTTTGGCCTAGTGACCGTTAGCCTCTGATGGAGCACTCCCATTGGCTTGGTGGCCGTTAGTCTCTGATAGCACCCCCATTGGCCTGGTGGCCATTAGCCTTTGATGGAGCACCCCCATTGGCCTGGTGGCCGTTAGCCTCTGACGGAGCACCCACATTGGCCTGGTGGCCGTTAGCCTCTGATGGAGCACCCCCATTGGCCTGGTGGCCGTTAGCCTCTGATGGAGCACCCCCATCGGCCTGGTGGCCGTTAGCCTCTGATGGAGCACTCCCAAGACTGAGGAGTGCTCTTTCCCAGAGTAGCTGTGCCACTTTTGACTTGCTATCAGATGGTCTTCCAGGAGAGCTGGGCTCCAGGGTCTTGTGACTCTTGCTCATTAGTCCTGGTTTTCTCCCTGGAGTCCATGCCCTTGGAGCTCTTCAAGACAGCCTGGAAATGGTCCAGCAGTAGCTGCTAAAGCTCAGCCCTTCCCCTACTGTGAATTGCGATGTGCGTCTACAGTGTCTCCTGGGGATTTTTGCTTTATTTGACCTCATACACCAATCTGCCTCCGACTTTTTTTAAATTTTTTTTTTTAAATATTGCCCTTTGACCTGTTGGTACTGAGAAACATTGGCTGAGAGAAAGACTTTTTTAAAAAGGCAACTCAGGCTCTCTCTCAGTGATTACAGTCTAAGCACATGGCTGGTCTGACATCAAAGCGATTGTTCTATTAATCGGCAATCTGCTGACAAGTATTTCCATAGAAAAATTATGAACGGTAATGTTCGTGACCTGTAGCCTTTCTTGATAGGCTCTGCAAGATCACAGATGCCTTGAAATTCATTAATGATGGGTGTAACTAGCTGCCACGTGGTCTAAGGTTGGACATTGCCCTCGGATTTTTAAAATCCTGGTAAACTGATAACAGACTAATTAGAACAACCTACTGTCCAGCCCTGCCAGATCCCGCCCCACACTTCACAGCTGCGGGGAGAATGGACGTTTCAGTCATTTCTATTTCTGACATCACAGCCCGCGTAGCCGAGGACTGCGCATGCGCGAGGTGCCGGCGAGCTGTGCGGTGTGCACACAGCTGTGCTGGAAGGAAACTCAGCACTATGGAAATGAACTTGGCCCGCTCATGAGCATGAATAAATGCCTCGCTGCCTTTCTAATCACAAAGCAGTTTTCTATCTTTGGCACTTAGATGTTCTGTAAGATCGCCTGAATTCAATGCCGGATGACTGCCAGACTGGCTTCAGCTGAGCTTTAGCAGAAGTCTTGAGACGTCCCAGCTGGTTCACTCCCCAGCTCATATTCAAGATGACCTTTCAGCCTAATCCATGCAGGATGGGACGTTAACCCAGGCATGCTGGGCTCAGTCAGCAGAGTTAACCGTTGGAGTACTTGGTCTCTGTGGTGGCCCAAATCTGTCATGTAGTGTCTTAGATATTTATTCTACTCAAAGTGTGTGCCCTACCTTCAAATCAGCATGATATGTGTAGGGCATCAGGTGTCTCTCCCCAATCCCTTTAGCCTGGAACACTAGTATCTCAAAATTATTTTTATTATTACATTGGTGTGTTTGTGTGTTCATTCATGCACATGTGCATACATGCATTGCTCTGACACTTGAAGGGAGATCCAAAGACAATTTCCTGGAGTCTGTTCTCTCTTTCCACCCTGTGGGCTTCCAGGACTCGAAATCAGGTTTTCAGACTTGATAGTAACAACCTTCATCCACGGAACCATCTCCCCAGTCCATATCTGATCCCCTCCCCCTTTTCCTGCTTTGGACAGCAATTCACTTGAATCCCACACCTTGTGGGCACTCAGGGCCCTTTCTGTACACTCCTTTTCTCAGGCTTGTTCAGCTGTTATTTCCAGAGGACACAGATGATCATGAACGAGGTTACAGTAAGACAAGGAACCCACGTTGGAGCTTGGCAAGCAGGCCGTGTGAGTTGGGTTTGTATTATTACTGCCTGACTTCAGATAAGGTGGGGACTTTTTTCAGGGAGGCAGAGGTTTGGGGAGAAATGAAAATTCACCAGAGAAGGAGATTCCACGCATGAAGGAGCAAGTACACAAAGGGTCAGCAGCATTAGATGCATGGTCCGTTTTCTTACACACTTGCTAGCCCTGTGAGATCAGAGCCCTGGGAACTCTGAGCAGGCCTGATGCTTCCTAACTCCTTCCAGTTGTCTCAGGAGATGAGCCAGTCCCAGGGTTCACCCGCCGCTGTCCCCTTACCCCTTAGGACTTATTCTTTGTTCACCATTGGGATTTACACATCTAAAGTATAGAAGGAAAACCATTTTAAAATGATAGCATAATAATAAACTCATAGGTGGCCATGCAGGGTACCACTTGGTAGCTTTACTATATCAAGGAATTTATTCTTTTTCTCGTTTTCTACATTTAAAAAATAAGAACCTTAGTAAACGACTCGTGAAGGGTTATGCGAGGGTTAGGCATGTAATCTAAGTGTGTGTCAGCTCACAGTATGTAGACTGTGATATTAGCCACTAAGAGAGTTTCCCTGATTCTCACTGTGTTTATTAATATCCACTATGGACTAAAAGGCTCACGATTTTGTGGATCTATAGAATGTGCTCTCCAATCCTTCTAATGTTGTTATATGGTTCATTTGTGTATTATTTCAAACACCCCTACTGTTTGTTGAGTATTTTGTGATTCTCGAGGCATGTCATGAACTGTGGCTACAACTTAACCCCTTCTTGTAAGCCAACTACATAGTGTCATTGACTTGATTGACAGTTTAATCTATTTTCTTGCCTGGGGACTGGAACAAATAGCAAGGGGAGAAGTCTCTCAGCCCCTACCATGTGTGTACAGAAACTGAAGTCAATGATCTCTATGATAGTTTAGGAAGAAAACACCAGAGCTCAAATGAAAAAGCAACAACAACAACAAGTTAATTGAATGGTAAATATTTTGGTAAAGCACAGTGAATAGCTACCACTGAGTTCACTACCTGGCTGACTCTAGGGCTGAGCCCCAGCCCTTCAAGGTCAAGTGACTGTAAGCTGTTCCTTACAACCTGTCGTGGTGCAAGACTGAGGAGTCAGGAAGTTTCTCTTTGTCACCTGAAGCCAAGATGCTAGAGATTTCTTCCCAACACAGTTAGTAATTACTAGTGCCCCAGGATTCCCAGCTTTGTGGGTGCAGCCTCAGGCCTCTGAGAACCTCAGAGCTAGGGGCTGCTTCTTCCTGTCACCACTGAGCTTTTGAATGAATATGGAGCCAGGGGAAAGCTTCCAGGCCTTCTCCTCTAGCCCAGGAGAGACTGCCCTTTCTTTGTGGTGCAAATCTGCCTTTTCCAGCCTACTACCACTTTCAAACCTACGAGGAAGATAGAATGAGAAAAAAAAAAGATGACATTTATCAGGGGGAAAAATTACAAACCCTTCCTGGCTCAGTGGAGTGAAGAGCGAGGGAACCTACTCTAGCCCCCTGGCCTCCACGCCAGCTGGCTGGGAGGAATAAGCCATAGATGTAGAATTGTGGAACATTTCGGGTCTAAAAAAAGCCACCTTTGAAATTCAATCCTTTCCCATTCAGCAGCAGGTAAGACCGCATCTACTTCTCTGGCCTCTGCCGTCCCCCAAGATTGACAAGTATGTAATAATGGCTGCTCCCTCTTGGCATTTGCACTGAGCACAATTGAAGGGACAGAACAGATGTGCCCAGTCCTTCAGCTGGAGTGCTCTGCAGGTAGCCTTCTGCTTGGGAGGCTGAAGACTAACAATTCCGAAAGGCTGATCCCCCGGAGCACTTTCCAGAGGACTGGGCCCTTGGATTCTCATGTAATGATACCAACACACGCCCATCGTTTACAAATATGGATCGGTTGTATCTAATTTGGAAACAGTCATTTGGCCCAGGGACGCTGGGCATGCTTCAAATGTGTTCCACACGATAGTCTTCCAGGAACATGAGCCCGTAGCTTTGTTCCGAGACTGCAGTAATTTTTCGTCAGGTGCCTGCTGTTCACAAGACAGGAGGAAAAGTAAAGTACGCTGGGCCCTCTGTGCTCTCAAGGGGCACCTTCTCTGTAGGGATAATGAAACCTCATACATGTTACCACGTTATCATGTTACCAGGTTACCATGGCAAGAATGGCAGAACACCGGTGTGATGGAGTTGTGGGGATGAAGACTGACTTTTCTTTGAGGAGGGGCACAGAAACTTTTGTGCTAAACTACAGCATTGAATCTATGAAGTCCAAGAGATGTATGGACATTAGATTTAAATTTCATCCTATAGAACCTCGCCAGGTTCTCCATCTTGGATGGTTTTTCGGGAGCTTGCCGCTTCCTGTTTTTTGCTTGGGAAGTAAATGAGAGCAGGATTGTTCTACATGAAAGACCGTGTACTGCTCATCACTGAATAGACATAGTTATCGTCTGGGCATGCCTGAACGACTGAACAGTTGATGATGGTTATAGCAAGATCTCATTCCATGTCAAAAAGTTTCTCTAAATTAAACACTGAATCCCCCCCCCACACACACACACTTCTTTTTTTTCTTCATTGAAGAAATCCCTTTTAGAACTCCAGATTCTGAGATACCTACAGTGATTATTTAAAAAACCTGGGATGCACCTTCATCTCCAGTCACAGTGGGAAGGGCTCAGATAAGAAGCAGGTTACCAAGGAGTTCAGTTGCTAATGTTGGGAAGGATCCTGTTGCTAGGGATGGTGTACTGCACTCTGGGAAACCTGGAAAAGAGCCCTGCAGGACCGCTACCTGCCCTGCTCCCTGGGGCTGGTCCAGACTCACTGTCTAACTCCTGTGGCCTCTGCCAGTACCATCTGCCCAAGGGTTGGAACTTTGTCTCAGAGCAGGGTGTTTACATGAAATATTAGAATCCTATGTGTACAAAGCTATATTACCCGATGTGAGAAATTTTTTATATATATAATGTCTAATGTGTGTATTCAGACTCTTCAAGTTGTATTCTAGTCTCTGTGTATTCTGTGTATATTATGACCGAATTAATCATTACCATCCATCATATTTACAAGAATATCATCAGTTCTGGGGTTATCTTGTGCAGATTTAGCAATGATTTAAGTATTTTAAAGAAATTTTTAGAATTTTTAACGTTTTTCTCCTTTTTTTCTTTTCAAATTTGTGTTCAATTCATGACCTCAATAGCCAATGATGGAGCACCAATTAAAGCAGCCATTTGTGCCCCATCAAAGCTGAAAAGAATCCAGGCCCAAAATACAAGGATTTTGCTGCTGTTCTTATCATTCGTTTTATTATTTATTGCTCTATGACGTCAGTTGCCTCCGCTTCTCAAGTTCTGGGATTATAGCATATCTGAAATAGAAGTCTCTTGGACAAGAAGTGGGGGTGCAAAATTTTTCTGGGGGAAAGGGTGAAGATACTTGTGACCAAACTCTCTTTCTGATGTTTCTGCATTTCTGCTACTTAAACCCCTAGTATTTGAAAGCACTTACCCTGAACCATTATTTCCAGTCAGTTTGTAAGATTTACTAGCTTGTATCCAATCCCATTTTTGCAGGTATTTCCTTTCAAAAGATTTTATTCACGTTTATGTGTCTGTGTGAGTGTGTGTCATGTGTCGTGCCTGTGGAGTTCACAAGAGAGGTCATATCACTGGAGTAGTTGTGAGCTGCCTGATGTGGGCACTGGGAACTGAACTCAGGTCCTCTGGCAGAGCGGCAAGTACTCTTAACTGCTAAACCATATTTCTAGCCCCACATTTCAGCCCTTCTTTAGGTGCCCCTTAACATATGCACACGTGCACAGACATATATAGTTCTATCCTGACATCTGTGGCTTCCGATTAATGTTCAGACTGATGTCTGCTGGCTGAACAGTCACCGCGTGGTGACATGAAGGCAAACGAAAATAGCATTTATAGTAAGATCCTCCCCTTCAGCTGTGCTGCCGAGGTTCAAAGAAGACTGAAAAAGGAAATGGTCCTTCAAGAAAAAGAGCTTAAAAAATTGATGCCACTAAACTACAGCATTGGATCTCTAAAGTCCAAGAGATGTATGGGCATTAGATTTAATTTCTTCCTATCGAACCTTGTCAGGTTCTCCATCTTGGATGGTTTTCCAGGAGCTTGCTGCTTCCTGTTACTATCTCGTAAAGGAGTGACATTTAGCCTGTGCTCTCTCATTGGAACAGGACAGCTGGGAAGTGGTGGAAGGACTGAGGGGGGAGATGACGTACACCCAGGAGCCGCCCGTGCAGAAAGGATTTCTGCTGAAAAAGAGGAAGTGGCCCTTGAAAGGCTGGCACAAGGTAAGCCTTCGGTGTTACTCTGTTAGAAGTTGGTGATGAGGAGGAATGTTAACGTGTGCATCTTACTAAACTCTGTTTGCTTCTCACAGAGATTCTTCTACCTGGACAAAGGAATCTTGAAATATGCCAAGAGCCAAACTGATGTAAGTCTTCTTCCTGGCCCAGCATGCTATTGCAGAAGAGTGCAGGCTGCTAGAGTCAGCCCAGAGCTGCAATTCTCTGTGGGTAATGGTTTTTCCAGGTGGCACAGAGCCCCCTCTCCACACACCCTGATCCCCGCTGCCTTAGCTCAGGATCTAGGTGGGCTCCGTTCACTACCAGGAGAAGGTGCAGGGCAGCATCCTGGGTACCATAGCCTGCTCTGGTCTTAGCTAATTACAGGAACAGAGCTTGTGCCAACTGTCCTTCCCCTCTTCTGGCAACTGGGGGGCTTCATGGAGAAAGCCATGGTTAAGGTGGACTTCTGCTTGGAGTTAACCCTAAGAGGTTGTCCTGGAGGGCTCTGAGGGACCAACAGGCCTGCCTCATAGGGCACTTCTCTCCTCTCTCCCTGCCCTTCTGGTCTTCCTTAGTTTCTCGACTATACCCTTCCTTTAAAGTCACGTATGAATGAATTGACAACAGACACTAATCCAGGGGAAGGTAATGGCTCTTGCATTGCCTTGGAGTCACCTCATGGGGTTTTCTTCTCACTGCCCTGCATCCTGACTATGAAAACTCATTATTTAGCTTCTGCCCTTCAGCCCCCTCTTCTGTGGTGTGCGGCGAGTGTGTCTCCCTTACAGAGAAAGAATGTCACACATGCGCAGTTCTTAACTGGGTCCTGCTTGCATGGAGGACTCCATCATCGTGGTGTCCAGGTTCATCATTGGTGCATGACCAAGATGAGGTGGGAGGGGACCAGGGAGGATGTTCCAACCACCTTGACTACTGTGACTCTCAGATAGCCCTCTCCTGCTCCTGTAGATTGAGCGAGAGAAGCTGCATGGCTGCATTGATGTGGGCCTTTCAGTGATGTCTGTGAAGAAGTCGTCCAAGTGTATCGATCTTGACACCGAGGAGCACATCTATCACCTGAAGGTGAGCCCCAGCCAGGGCTGGCTCCTACTGAGCAGCTGCCACCAGGGCTTTTGCTGGTTGTGGAGTTGTCCGAGGCACAGTCTTGCTATCTTGCCTGGGCTTTAGACTCCTGGGCTCCAACAGTCCCCAGCTTCCTCTTCCTGGGTAGCCAAGGCTCAGGTACTGCTTTCCCAGCTTTGCTGTGCAGAGGCCTTTCTACGGTGAAGGGATTGTCCACTACCATGCTGCTGGTGGTGACATGGGGACAACTATTCACCATGTGGGTAGTCTTTGTCCCTAAAGCATCCCTAAGGGATACTATTGATGTTAGCATGGGTGGGCCAGCTTTTTTCTTGGTTGTGCAGAACTGTCTCTCACACTGCTCGAAGAGTGAAAGTCCTTGTCCCCATTTCCCAAATGCTACCACTCCTCCCCAGTGACAGCAGTCAATAGCAAAGACACCTTCTTGTTCCCCTTCCCCCAGGTTGTATGCCTTTAATATATATAGAACCATCTACCCTAGACTAAAATAGGTTCTCTGGAGTATAATGTTTACTGTGTGGGGCCATGACTTGTGACTTTAGCCCGTTTTATAAACACTTTGTAAAAATCCTCATATTGTAGGGAAACATCAGGGTTTTTTCTCCTAAACTAGGAGTTTGTAAATCTTAAGTCTCAAAGCTTCTTACCCACTTATCTTTCTCCTGAAGGTGAGTGATGTTACATCATGCCCAGGGCAACATCAGTTCTTACCATCGGATTGCTTACTAACTGTTCAACTTTGACCAGTCATCAAATGCTTGAAAAATCTTGTTTTGTTTGTTTGTGTTTGTTTTGTTTTGTGACCTTACCAAAAGGAAGAAAGGAAGGAAGGAGGGAGGGAGGGAAGGAGAGAAGGTAAGAAGGGTGATTCCAGTGCTCATGTGCAGGCCGTGCTCATAGGTTTATAAGGTTTGCTGTAATTCCTTGGGGGACAGTAAGTTTAGTAAGACTAATTACGCTGTATAATTATTGGGCAGTGCCTGAATGCTGGAGATAAACTGAGAATTGCTTGGGCAGGGCTGCTTGATGTTTAGGGAACAGGACTGAGGCTGGGAAAACCAAGGTTCTCCCCTGTCCCTGTCCTCTCCTCACGTGCAAATCTCACATCTGTCCCCTAATCTAAGCCCGCATTCTGGGTTAGTTCGGTGTGTAAAGCAGTTCTGCTGACCCCGTGGGCTGGTGATTCTTTGCTGTGGGACTGTCCCGGGTGTTGTGGTTAGGTCCTTACCACTGTGTGCCAGTGGCGTCTCTTCTCTAGTGGTAGCAAGCCACACTGCCTCCAAGTCTTTCCAAGTGTCCCCTGAAAGAGAAAATCTCCCAAGTGAAATAACTATGGCAAAGTAAAGGAGAGAAAACCCTCTAGTTATATAAAATTATATAAAATAGTTGAGAGAATGTACTGCTCCCCTGCCAGCCGACCATGGTTAATCTCTTCTGGAAGAGTTGATGTTGTTTTCCTGTATTGGTCCCGTGACGTCATTCTGTGTTTTCACATGGTCGGGAAGTAATGAATCCTTGCTTATCGGCAGTTCTAGTTAGCAGAATGAAGTGACCACTCAGGTCTGCTTTTTAAAGACTGAGCCTAAGATGCGTTGGACGTGACGCCATGAGACAGGGTGATTCTCTGAGACGCAGTGTAAGTGCTGCTTGGTTTCTCATTCATCCCTGAGTGTCAACTCTGGCTTGTAATGTGGGCGTTTTGTTAGCTGCAGGCTCCCTACCCCTCTTTATCCCTAATCGCCCACCCCCACCCCCACCCCCCCCGCCCGCCACACACAACATCACAAACCTCTTGAGTGCTGAGATTAAAGGCATGTGTCACCACTCCTGACTTGATTCTCTCTCGCATTTTATACCTGAGGAGTCTGGGCAAAAGAGTAGTTAAGAAAGCGCTTAGCCAGAGTCCTGGAATTACTGCAGGCCTATCTTAGACCTGGGGCTAGCTGTTTAATAAAGTGCCATGTTCCTCTCCTTGTTTAACCAATAAAAGATGAGTCAAGATGAAATCTTTGGGCACTGGCTTGTCAGGGCTTTGGGGAGTCGATCGGTGCAAGGATGACAAGATTACCCTCTTCAGTACATCTGGGGGATGAAATCCGTTCAGGAGCTCACAGTGCAGAGGAGACAGATGTGTGTCTATTTGTGCTGCGGCTCCCTGCAGACAGGCGCTAAGGAGGAACCTCCATCTTCAGGTGTCTCTAACACCACAGAGTCGGGTTCACAATTCTCTAACGCTGCCACCGCTGTCTGTCTGCCTGCCCTGCTTCCCAGCTGCAGTCTGAGGTTGTCCCAGTGCTGGCCTGGCAGCCCACTGACCCACACACACCTTTCTGAGTTATTTTAAATGACGGCTTTACGAATCTATATCCTCGCAACTATCGTCTGAGGACTGTCCCAGTGCTGGCCTGGCAGCCGACTGACCCACACACACCTTTCTGAGTTATTTTAAATGACGGCTTTACGAATCTATATCCTCATGTCTAGGTAACTCACTTTTCACTTTGAAATTAGGAAGATCTCTTATATACACAAAAATATTGACTAAAGAAATGTCTACAGTATAAACGTGGCTGCTATGTTACTATTAACACATTTATGAGCATTTGAATTGTTTCTTGATAAAAATTATTATAGCAGCTGTGGTGTTTTGCCTGTAATCCTAGCATTCAGAAGGGTTTTTCCTAAGTTCAAGTCCAAGTACAGCCTGGACTATGTAGTAAGTCTCAGGCCAGCCTTGGCTACATAGTGAGTTTGAAGCCAGTCTGGGCTACATACCAATACACTGTCTCAAAAATATTTTTTAAATGAAAATTGCTAATTATAAACATTTTTTTCTGGAAAGTAGAAATTTACTTTTCCTCATTTATGGAGAGAATGGATAAACTTGCATATAACAACAACAACAATACTCAACAATGCTTTGTCAGATACTTTTCTTTATCTGCAAATGGCAAAAATGCCCTTTTGGCTAACGCTCACATATGTTAACAGCTACTTCTAGGCCATGCATCTTTTGTCAGGGTAGATTAATACAGGCCAGTGTTTCAGGGTCTTCCCTACTTCATTCCAGTTCAGTCTGGCTGCAAAGTCTGAGCTACAAGCGTTTAAATGAAGAACAGAGTTGATACATTCCGGGGTGGGAGGGGAGGTGGCAAGTCTCAGGCTCCAGAACTTGGAAATGTTTCAGGAGACAAATGTGGGTTTTAGCTTATTTGTTGTTTAATAAAGCTGGCCCTCTTTGCATGGCTATTAGAGCATCTCAGAGGAAACAAGACTATGTGTTCTGTGACAATGCCTCTTCCCCAAGTGTTCTCCACATAGATGTAAACCAAGGCAATACACGGGATTTCTTCTCTTCCGTGTGCGCCAGCTCCAAAAGAGCAGGTCTGGAGTGGCCTCATTTTAATAATTGATTAATCACTAATTAATAATTGATCCTTTCAGCCAGTGTCTCTCTTTGACATCTCTCATCTTAACACCTGTAGGTGAAGTCTGACGAAGTTTTTGACGAGTGGGTATCCAAGCTCCGCCACCACAGAATGTACCGGCAGAATGAGATTGCCATGTTTCCCCGGGACGTCAGTCACTTTTTCCCAGGGCCCACGGTCACAGATTCTGCCCCAGGAGTGTTCGACTCCATTTCCAGTAGGAAGGTAATGATGATTGGGGTGCCAAGACCGAGTCCGAGGGAACAGAGAGGCCCATTCTGGGAGTGCATCTGAGGGAAGGTTTGTGGGTGGAGCAGGGTAAGTTGGGGTGGTGTTTAACTAGTCTCTTGACCAGTGGTCTGACCCGGGATATAACTAGCATGGATTAAGTAAGATAGGGAGTTCAAGCAAGGAGATTCCTGAAGGCTTGGGTTTTCTCTCAGCCACAGTGACTTTGGTTTTTCTCCCTGGCTATTGGTTGCAGCTAATTAAGCATGCATACAGCCATACAGGATTGCAGACTCTTTCCCAACATATCTTCACTATGGTATCGCCATTTCATAGGAGAAGATAAGGACTGTCACCCAAGGCCATGGAGCCTGGTGTGACTTTGCTGGGTGATAGACAGGTATCATGGTCTCTTCCTGGGGCCTTTGCTAGAAGGTTCTACCCAAATCACCCCGTTATCCTTTCCCTTAGAAGCTGTCCGTGCCACGCTCTGTTTTGATTTCTAACCCGCTCTTGTCGTTCATGAGCAGCGTAGCAGTCTGTCGAAGCAGAACTCATTTCAAACGGGAAGCAACTTGTCATTTTCTTGTGGTGGTGACACACGGGTTCCGTTCTGGCTGCAGCCTTCCGAGGACATGGAAAAATGCTCCAGAGGTAAAGCTGTTGTGACCCTTCGTTTGCCATGGCTTTGGGGTCATGCGTGCATGGCGTGGCCTTCACGTGCGTGTGTCCCTGCTGTCACTCATCTGCATTCCATCCCTAGCTTTGCTGATGAAGGCCTCATCGGCCTCATCATCGTTAGCCAACATGCTCTCCCCACAGAGCTTAGTGTCTTCACCCGGATGCAGACAGACTTCCTAGTCTAGTCCTGGGATGGATGCACGGATTCTTCCTGGGGGTCATAAGTTGTGTCCCCAAGGGTGGGGGCTGGCAGCTCACTCACAGTCTTGTAAGTGCCAAAAAGGACTCTGCTGCCCACCTAACTGAAGCACAATTAGTAAAAACTCGGAGAGAGGAATTAGGGTTCAACCTGAAGACCAGAAAAGCAAAGCAGCCAGTCACTGGCTCTTACTACTTCCTCAGTCTGAAGTGGTGATCCTGCCTCCAGAAATCTCAGGATAAGACCAAGAGAAAGCTGTTTCCTTCCGTTTTATAATCCTCTCTAGGGCTGGGATTAAAGATTGCACCACTGAGATTAAAGGTGCCCGGTTTCTATGGCAAACAGTGTGGCTACTAGGATTAAAGGTGTGTGTTACCACTGCCTGGTCTGTAAGGCTGACCAGTGGGGCTGTTTTACTCTCTGATCTTCAGGCAAATTTTCTTTATTAAAATACAAATGAAATGCCACTACAGCCAATGTAGAGTTGGTGTCCACTGATTAAGTGTAAGCGGCCAGATGGAGAATGCCCAGCTGAGCGTTCTCCAGCACGGCTGCACACTAGAGTCATGGAGAGAGCATTTAAAGATCTTATTTTATTTTCCATTTTGTCTTATTTGTGTTGGGAGAGGGGCATGTGTGTCTGAGTGCAGGTGCCCGCAGCGGCCAGAAGAGGGCGTCAGTTCCCCCTGGAGCTAGAGTTCCTGGTGTGTTGGTGACCTGCTCAGTGTGGGTGAAGGCCAGTCCCTTAGAAGAGCAGTATACACTCTTACCCTAACTGCTGAGCCATCGGGACCCTTTCAAGTGTGAGGGCGCCCATACCTACGCTTCTGTCCCAAATATGCTGTTTAAATTTGCCTGGGATGCCACCCGGATGACCCTGTTCCCTACACACCTTGACTGACTCTGACAAGGAGACAGGATTTATCACTCCTCCACAAGGTGACTCACTGTTCTCAACCACAATCAGCTACAGCTCAGCCGGGGAAGCAGACTGAGATGCCTAACGGGATAGAGAGTTCAGATTTAATTGTCTAAGGGGAGGCCTGGAGCAAACAATTTAAAATTAAGTTGGGAGCTGGAGAGAGAACTAAGTTCATAAAGTATGTGCCGTGCAAGCACGAGAGTCTGGGTTTGGTACCCAGAACCCACAAACGAAGTCAGATGTGGCCATGTGTACTTGGCCTTCCTGCTCTGGCAGCTGGAGATGGATGGATCCCTGGGGTGAGACAAGCTCAGACTACTTGGGGAAACTCTGGCCAGTGAAAGACTTTCCCTTGGAAAACAAAGTTGATAGAGAGCCCGGTGAAGGCCAAAGGTTGTCCATTGTCACACACGTGTATGCGCATGCCCACAGCCCACACGCGCTCACACACACACACACACACACACACACACACACACACAGAGTTTTTGCAGGATGTCCTTCATTTAGAGGCACTAGTGGACAAAGTTATCAGTGGCAGCCTTTGCTGTGTCACATGAGATGTGGTACCCACTGACCACGCAGTTTCTCTCACTCCATCCCTGTCACCTACTAGCTCCGCCCACTAGCCCTAGCCCAGAGACTTGTTCCAGGACCAGCATCAGCAGGCTGGCCTGGCTTTATTAAAAAGGCCCAAACAAGTTGTATGACCCATAAACTGGGGATAGAGCCTACAGTCTGTGGACTCACAAGCATGCCGGGGGATTCTGTGCATTGGAAGCCTGAGAGCTACGATGTTGAAGCATACAGGTCTCCGTTGCTCAGCAGAGACACCATCACAGTCAGCGATGGACTGGGCTGTTTCTTGAGTTAGTGACTAGGGTTTTGTCTAACCATGCTCTTCTGCCAGCTGAGGCCCATCTGCATAGGCAGGTCCCCAGATACCAGTACAACTTTGTGCCTGTTGCCGCTGGCTGGACTAGGGATGCTGCTGCGGCGGTGTGGGGGTGGCCCCTGTTTTCAGTTGCTACTGTAGACCATGGTTGACCCCTCTGCACACACCAAATCATTTAATGCTCAGCTCTGTGGCTACATGTGTAATTGTCCCCGTTTCCCATATGAGAAAACTGAGGTACAGTTGGCCAATTGGATTTAAATCAAGGCAACCTAGATCTATGTCATAAACCACTATCATCTATGGCTTTTTCTGTGTGTGGAGAGGAGGATGTAAAGTGGGAAATCAAATACACAGATACAGAGATACAGAGACTGGTACTCCCTGGTGCTAGTAGACAGTTGTGAACATCTGCCCTCCCTCCCGCAGACCTGGCACACTGCCATTCGTATCTGCTTGAAATGAGCCAGCTCTTACAGAGCATGGACGTCCTGCATCGGACATACTCGGCGCCGGCCATCAATGCCATCCAGGTTAGCCTACTGCTCTTTGGTTCACCTTCTGCCTTCTTCTCCTCTCTTGTCCCCTACACTTGACTAACTAACAGTGGGGTGTTGTCCATCCAGTTGCTTTAGCCAAATTCAAGGGGATGGCTTTGGTCACTTCCCTGTAGCTTTGGTGGACCTTACTGTCTGTACTTTCTTTCCTCTTTTGAAACAAAGGGTGGAGCTTTTGAAAGTCCCAAAAAGGAAAAGCGATCACACAGGCGGTTGCGGTCCAGGGCTATTGGCAAAGATGCTAAAGGAACGCTGCAGGTAACCTTCGCTTCCCGCCACACTTACTTCCCTCGCGGTGCTGCACACCAGAGCAGAGACCTGACTCAAACAGGATGGAAAAGTGAGCGTTCCGGAGTTCATCTCTGCACCCTGTGAGGAGAGATGACTCCTGTTACTGAGACCTTCTGGCTACAAGGATAAGGCCATGAGGATACTAGGGCAGGGGGAATTTTCCTGTGGGAAAATGGCTTGACATTGGAGGGACTGCCCCTGTTGTGAGGGTTTGGGGTCTTTTCTTCTTTAACATCTAGCTTGTCTATGACACTCCCTTCCTTATGTGCCTTGCCTGGTGGCTGCTGTGGCCTAATACTCTGACCTACCTTTGCTGCTCTCATCCCTCAGAGTGGGCCTATCTTCTCCTAGAGTCCTCAGGCCTGAGCCTCTGTCCCACAGGCCCTTCTGCTATTTTTCTTCAAGCTCTCAGTGCTCCTTCCGGGGTTGAACTTGGATGCTTTCAGAGTAAAGGACATTGCGTGTGCAAATATGAGCTGAGGGTTTGTTTTCTAGAAGCTCCAGGTGCAAGTAAAGACAATTATCTGGAGCTGATTCGCTCTGACAGCCTAGTTATGTGGGGACATTTGCTGTCACTTCAACCTATGGCTCTAAAGCTTCCGTCATTTCTGAGACAGCAGATGATTTCCTGCCCACTGTAGTGTCTGATGCAAGGGGCATGGAGACCATCCTTCTGGGCTTGCCTTCAGTTTTCTTCGAGGTTTTCCCTTGGTGGGAAGATGCACCTCTAAGATGCTTCCTTAATCAGTTCCAGTCATGGAGGCTCTTGTCTGAATAGAAACCTCTCCCTTTGCTGTCACTTTAGGTCCCCCAACCCTTTTCTGGTCCAGTAAGACTACACTCTTCCAATCCTAATTTGTCAACATTGGACCTGGGCGAAGAGAAGTCTTACTCGGATGGTTCTGAAGCCTCATCCGAGTTCTCCAAGATGCAGGAGGACCTGTGCCATGTCGCCCACAAAGGTAAATGAGTTGTCCTTCTTCCTCACATTTTATGGAAATGTCTGTCAACACAGAACTACGGTTATCATCTTTAAGGGAATAATAGTTTATTTTGTAGCCAATTCTGAGAAAATAGCTGACTTCTACGACCTCTGTGGCTTCACTTTGTAAATGGCATAAAGTGAAAGGAGACATTAGTAGATGCAGAGTTTGGGGACAGGGTGGGGGATGAGTAGCATAGCTGTAATTATAAAGGACCTTCTGGTGATGGGCAGCTCTGCATTCCACCGAGGCCGTGGTTATAGGACTTTGCCAGTGTGATAAGATCGCATTGACCTATAGCCGTACACGTATGTACAGCTGCGTGCATGTAAGCCTGAAGAAATCAGCACATTCTGTTACCCTAACATCCCTGTCCCGAGGTTATATAGTACTGTGGTTAGTACGTAGAATGTTACCATGGGGAGGAACTGGGTACAGGGCACAGGGACTTCTGTACTGCGTGCCAAGTCCTTCAAGTCCATAACAAGTTCAAAGTAAAAATTTCAAGTAAACATGGGTGGGGCTGTATATGGCCCGGTGGGTAGAGTCCCTGGCTGGAAATAACCTGCGTGTCCGACAAGGGAGGACTGGACTTTTCAGTACAGTGTATCATATAGTGGATTATTTAGCATAATAATAGCACCTCACACTGAGCACCGAGGTGTCCTGTCAGGTGTTTGCCGAGTGCTTTAGATGCACGATTTTGTTTCACTCTGGCAGAAACTTGGGTGGGGAGTGAAGTCTTCGCTGCCTGTGTGGAAACCAGAGGGTAGCAAAGCTGCCCAAGGGTCACATGCCAAGAAACCTGAGGCTGAATTACAGCCTGGTCCAGGCCAGGGTGCACTCCTTGTCCGTACGGATGGGAGGCCAAATGTTAGAAAAGAAAAGAAGTCTCCAATATCTAGTTACAAAGTTATAGGCTTGATGTCATTTGTTTAGAAATAATAGATGTATCCCTGGCATATGGAAGTATACTAAATGTCCAGGATGTGCGGAGCATTATTTTAGTGGCAGAAACTGAAGTTCTGAGTGCTTGCGGCTCCCCTCTGCTAATGTTTCTCTTCAGCGTTCACATGGTGACTATTATTGTTACAGTGAGAGCTGCTTAAAACATTTCAAGTAGCGTTGCCACTAGCACCTTCCTCTCCTTGCCCCAGACTTCTTCCACTTCATATTATTGATTCCTGCAGAGAATATATATATTCTTTCTCTCTCCTGACAAATCTAAAATCCATTTGGTTATGAGATTGCTTATAAGGCCACCACGTCATGCTTGTGACAGGCTTCTTGCTCAGACCCCTTTGCTAGCCACCACGTGCACCCCTTGGTGGCCAGCAGGACTGTAGTCCCATGTTTGTGAGAGCTGAGGTGTTGCTGTGCCTTTCCTTCCCAGCTCTTCAGGTGCCTCATGGGCATTCTTTTGAAGGTCCTTGCAATGAGGACATTTTAGCATTTGTGGGAGGAGACATCTTTAAAACACTGTGACCTTTTAATAACACAAACTGCCTATTTCAAGCTGAGGAGACGGTGCCCTTCTCCCATGGGGATATCTGGGTTTTCCCTACACTGTTGAAGCAGCTTGCTAGCAGGGTAGAGGCTGCCATCCATTCTGAGTGTGTCCATTGATCCTGGCTCCCTGCAGTAGTCTCCTCCTCCCACAGGTCTGGAATCCCCTCCCCACCACCTGCTGTGCTGGGGTCTTTGTGAAACCAGCAGGCTGCAGAGTCGGTCAAGGTTTGTGCTGCAGGAACAGACCAGGCGCCACAGCCTGAGCATAGGAGCCTAGACAGCTCTTCTCCCTTCCATGGCTTTCGATTCTATTTGCATATGTTCAGTTCCCCCCTCACCTCTCCTGCACCCTTAGAGGGGCCTGGTGGAACAAAGCCCACGCACACACAGGTTTGCCTTGAGTCCTAGCACCTTGTGTCCTCTCATATATCTGTCCGTTCAGACTCAGCCATGGTAGCTTTTCTCCCTGTGTGAGTCTTGACTGGTTACAGATACTGTCTATTGTCCTGCGATTGCATCGGGGGTCTCTTGACTCTTATTTTGAAGCAGCTGAACTAAAGCCAAGTATTCCACTGATGTCACATAACCTGTGTGCCATTAAACACGGCACAAAACACCTGAATTATGCTTTTGTGGAGCACATGATAGGCAGCCAGCAGAGACCCATCCCCGTTATTTAAGTTCTTCTGTATATTTATTTTTAGATGTGCATGGGGCTGCTCTTCGTGTATTTCTGGCTTTGTGTATGTCAACACTCGCGTAAGCAAGTGGAATGGAATGCACCGACCCTTAAGGTCACAGTTTTTGCTACGCACATTGGCTTTAACATTTCCCCAAATGTATTTTATGGGATTCTCATTTCAGAGGACAGGTAAAAGTCAAAGCGAATTTTGTGATTAAAAACACCTGGAAAATGCTGCTGCCCGTGGCTGCTTTGTTTGACGTGTGGAACTGCAGGTAGGGAAATCCACAGAAAGGGCTGCAGCAAGGAAACCTGTCAGGTTTTTTTAAGCTTTGATTTTGAGTGTTATTTGTGACGTTCCCTGTTGACCCATGACCGTCTGGTGGGGAGCATGGCAGCAGGCAGGCGGGTGCGGCACTGGAGCAGTAGCTAAGAGTTTAGCATCGTATCTACAATCACCAGGCAACGGAGTGTGTGCTTGGCCATGCCCAGGGACAGGCCATGCCCCATCCAACAAGGCCACACCTCCTAGTCTTTCCTGACGGACCCCCACTGGGAACCAAACTTTCAAATATATGAGCCAAATTCTCATTCAAACCACCACAGAAGGAGACATCTGTCTTCTGGCATGGAAGAGAAGCAGACATCTGGAGTCCTAGGGATGAGAGAAATCCTCACTTACAGATGTGAAAACCCAAATGAGAACAAAGGCAAACTTGAATTCCTTCATGTCCGGAGTGTTTTTTAGGGTTAAATTGGAACCGAATGGCCACTTTCTGAACTGTTTTGAGCCATGAAGCCTTGAAGGAAAAGCCGAATATGTCACTTTGGTGCCAACCATCTTCATGACCTGAGGGGAGGGTGGTCCGTGCATTGTTCACAATTAGAATTCACTGTTAGTTTGTAGAACATTGGATTCACTTAGATGCTCAGTATCCCGGCACTCAGGAAGCAGAGGCAGGCAAATCTTTGTGAGTTCAAGACCAGCCTAGTCTAGTCTACAAGAACTAGTTCTAGGACAGGCTTCAAAGCTACAGAGAAACCCTGACTCAAAAAGACAAACAAACAAAAAATGTAGGGTCATTTAGCAAAATTCACTAATGTTTCTAAATCAGTTCAGATGGAATACTGGTTAGAAAATATTTTACAACTATGGGCACCACGTAAGAGTTGAAACTTAGGGGCTGGAGAGATGGCTCAGTGGTTAAAAGCACTGTCTGCTCTTCCAGAGGTCCTGAGTTCAATTCCCAGCAACCACATGGTGGCTCACAACCATCTGTAAAGAGATCTGGCGCCCTCCTCTGGCGTGTGGGTATAAATGGAGGCAGAAAGTTGTATACATAAAAAATAAATCTAAAAAAAAAAAGTTGAAACTTAGAAGAGACAGATTAAAGATCATCAAACCACCCCTGATAGTTTAGGAATGTTACTCTTTTGAGGGTAATTCACATGGTTCCCATTAGAAGGAGGAAAGGGCTGGAAGGATGGCTCAGGGACCAGCACACTTACTGCACAAACATAAGTACCACGTGCAGATCCCGGCACCACTTAGACGCTGGGCATAATCTCAAGTAACCCCAGCATGGAGGCGGGCAGAGCCAGAGGCAGGCAAAGACAGGGGGTGAGCAGAGACAGGGACAAGCAGAGCCAGGGGGCAGACAGAGCCAGGGGGCGGGCAGAGACAGACGCAGAGACAGGAGGCAGGCAAAGACAGGAGGCGGCAGAGACAGGGGGCTGTCTGGGTTTGCTGGCCTTCAACCTAGTGGAAAAGTCCCCAACAGACAGAATAAAACCAGACTCCAGGTTCATTGAGAGACTCTGCCTTTGTGCCCCCCCACCCAACAAAAAGCAAGGCAGAAAAGGATGCTTCCCTGAGCATGCATGTGCATTCTCACTCTTTCTCTTGCACACACACACACACACACACACACACACACACAACTATATATTTACATACATGTGCAGAAATGCAGGAAGCAGAAATGGAGTCCTGCCGCGTTGGGTCCTGTGTTCTCATGTGCTTTCTTGTTTCCTTAAAGCACAGTGAGATGCCAGCCTTTCCTGCAGATTCAATCTGTTTAGGTTTGGCCACTGGTGGTTCCTCCAGAGTTTAAACCCCCACTAAGCCTCGGGGACGGAGCTGGATTTGCATTTGCCTTACGACACACTTTCTTCCTGCTGTACCACATGGTGCCGGTGCTGTGGATAACTGTGGTCTCTCCGGAGGTGAAGAAACTGCTAAGGAGGGAGCTCGGGGAGGATGAGCGCTCCAGCTCATGATCCACTATGGCTTCCCAGTCCCATGTCTCAGACCCTCTCCAGTCTGATATAGTAATGGGATCCTGAAGTGAGGGGAAAGGGAGGGGAAGAGTCAACTGAGCAAAACCTACTGTGTCCGCTCTGCAGCCTTCCAATATATGTCTTCCCCACGAAGACAAGCTGGGATCTGGAGAGATGACTTAGTGGTTAAGAGCACTGCCTGCTCTTCCAAAGGTCCTGAGTTCAATCCCCAGCCATCACATGGTGTCTTACAACCATCTGTAATGAGATCTGGTGCCCTCCTGAGAAAGAGACTTGGTCAGTCTTTCCCATTAACTTAGACCACTAAACCCAATATGGACAAGTTCAACAGAACCGCCATATATGGGCTTCCCATGCAGGCTTCAGCATAGCCAGGGCATAAATTTCATTCATTTTTAATTTCATGAAGTCAGGCAGCTGTGTTGGACAATGTAAAGCGATTGAAGCAAACATTGCATAGCCTCAGCTGGTCTCAGAGCACTGTGACCTCCTCAGGAGGCAGGTGGAGCTTGAGTAGCATGGGCTAAGGACCATTTGGTAGGGGTTTGGGGCCTGGAGAGGGTGGGTCATACTCTGGAGTGGGTGGCTTGGATAATTTTTGAGGGTCTCCGTAGCTCTGTGCACCTTGGTCTTCTTTGTTTGTGATAACGTATCCACAGGTGCAATACACTCACTTAGATACCTTTTCAAAGCTTTTCAGTCTCTAACAAATTTAGGATGGCATTAGAAAATAAGTAAGAAGACTCTCCTGACACAGGAGATGCCCTGGTGAGTCAGTGTCACTGTCTTAGTTACGGTTTCTATTGCTGCAGTGAAACACCATGACCAAAGAGGGATTGGGGAGGAAAGGGTTAATTCAGCTTACATTTCCACAGTCTTCATCACTGAAGGAAGTCGGGACAGGAACTCAAACAGGGCAGGAACCTGGAGGCAAGAGCTGACACAGAGGCCATGGAGGGGTGCTGCTTACTGGCTTGCTCATCATGGGTTGGTCAGCCCGCTTTCTTATAGAACCCAAGACCACCAGCCCAGGGGTGGCCTCACCCACTGGGCTCTCCCATCAATCACTAATTAAGAAAATGCCATACAGCTGGATCTTGTGGAGTCATTTCCTCAACTGAGGCTCCCTGCTTTCAGATAACTCTAGTTCGTGTCAGGTTGACATAGACTAGCAAGCACAGTTTCTAGCAATGTAGTTATGATCTCCTGGGAGCAGCATCTAGTCACTGCTCTGAGTCATGAGTTGGCCAAGTGTGGTAGAACACACTGATAATCTCAATATTTGGGAGCCTGAGGCAGGAGGAATGCACATTTGAGGCCAATTCAGGCTACATAGTGAGACCCTTTTCAAAACACACACACACATACACAGACCACACCACACATGAATTTAGGTGACATGGCTTATGATCCTCTTTTTAGGTGATTGAGGAAGAGTTTTTTAATATATATGTGTGTGTGTCAATATATATATATATGTGTAGATAGATAGATAGATGATAGATAGATAGATAGATAGATAGATAATGAAATGACTGTATGGGTTTCTTTTTGCTTATGCCCACTGTAGTCTTAGCTATATGCTCCTTTTCCTGAAGACAAGGGAGCTAGCAACTGAACCTAGAGCTTTGCTCTTGCTGGCCAAACCCTCTATTGTGAGCTCTGTTGTTAGCCTTCCTGGCTGTACACTCCTCAACAGACTGTGCCCATTCTGTCCTTCAGGAATTGTTGAGTCTGGTGGAAAGACCCTCCTGGCAGCAGGGCATCTGAAAGGCAGAACAGTTGACCTGGGAAAACTGAGCCAGCCAGGTGCATGCCCATGGTATTTGGAGGAATTATGCATCCATAGAGAGGGAGGACCCCCAGGGACCCAGCAGGGCAGCTGCGGGTATCCTGGGGAGCTGGGGGGAGACGTCTAACCAGGCATAGATGCAGTGAGGTCCCTTGTGGCCTGCTGTCCTCCTCCCAAGGCTGCTGCTCTCTGCCTCAGAAGCTCTGGCCAGGCCTCATTCACATAGACTCTGCCGTATGTGCATTTATTTATAGCTGTCATCCCGATAAGAGCTGAGTGCCCGTTGCCCCTCCTGCCCAGACTCTAAGAGCGTAGGCATCACTTTCACTCTTGTGCATCTCTTTCGTCATGGTGACTGTTATCCTTCTGGTAGCATCCATTATGTATTGCATTTGTGCATTAGGTTCAGGACCTTGCCTGCATTGTCTTACTTAATCCTTATCACAAGCTATAAAGTAAAAGCTAGCAGTATCTCCATTTGGGGTTCAGGCACATCAGATACTTTCCCAAGGTCATAGAATGACTAAGTAATCGGCCCCTCCCTTCTGGTTATAGAAGCCATGCCACCGTAGCTTGTGAGTTTGTGTGGGGCGAGTGAGGAGGGGAGGAGAGGGAGAGAACGCAATTTGCTTGTTTGCGTTAGGATATTATGAGGATTCTCTGGCTCTCTCACTAAGTGCGCCAGGCAGCCAGCAGCAGCATATAGAGACAACAAACCGTCTTCCTTCTTGCTGGTAAATGAAGGAAGCAAGTCGGTAGTGAGTATTTAGTTTCTGCTATTGAATAGGCCATTCTTGGATAACAGTACCTCGGGAAAGGCAAGCCTGTGAAATTTAATAAAATATCAGGTCACTGGAGAAGTCTGTCTCAGTCCCTGCCTTCTTGCCCTTCTGCGACAAACTGTAATGGAAGAGAATGGAAAGATAATACCTAGTGTGGTCTCTGTGATCCGTACTTTAGGCGGTCGTTCCCTTATCCTCAGGGAGTCACTCGTACCCTATGTGATCAGAGTCTAATAGATATTTTGTCATACCTGTTCCTGTGTTTTTTTAAATCTCTGTGTGTGTGCTGTGCACATGCACGTGTGTATATGAGTGTGTGTGTACATGTCTGTGTAAGTGTGCATGTTTGTGTGTATTAATTTGTTCATGTGCATGCATGCCCCAACTCCCACTTAGGGTGTGTGTGTGTGTGTGTGTGTGTGTGTGTGTGTAAGTGCGTTTATGCATGTGTGGGTATGACAACTTTTAGTGTTGGGTCTCACCTCTACTGTTTGAGACAGGCTTTTTTTGCTGTCTCCTGCTGTGTATGCCAGTCTGTCTGACTTCTGGGGATACTCCCATTCCCACCTCCTTCTCACTGTTGGATTGCAGAGTGCAGTGCTGCACCCAGCTTTCCAGGAGTTCTGGGGATTCGAACTCAGGCCCTCATGCTTGCATGGCCATCCCCACGGCTCCCAGCTTGTTTTGAGAGCTCCAGCTTGGGCATTTAAGTGATTACTGGTTCTGGGGTCTCACTGAACTTGAAAGCTCCCAAATTGAGCCGAGTGGCTGAACGCCCAAATTAGAAGTGGGGGAATTCCAGGGCAGCCAGAAGACACTAGGAAGAACCAGGGTGACACCTCATTTGAAAATCGTTTTGGCCTCACAGAAAATCTGCAAGAGTAGAACAAAGAAACCCTAAACTCCGCCCAGATTGTCCATCCGTTCTTTTCTTTTCTTTTTTTTGCAGTTTTCTACAGTTATTTATCCCCGGCTCTTTCTACACACACGATTTTATTTTGCTGAAATTTTTGAGACTAGGATCCCTGAGTCATTATGCCGTTCTTTGAGGCTTTATACTTTCTATACCGGGCACAATGGAGTTTTCTAACTCAGGGCATGGCACTGGGCAATGACTCTTTGGTCTCCCATTCACCGAGTTAACTTCTGAAAAACATCTTTTAATGTTGTTCCCCCGTGGGGCACAGGATCTGGCCCGTGTGCACACATTCTGTTTCGTTGTCTTCAGCACAGTTGGTTGAGGGCAATTTTGTATAAAGTCGCCACCTCGATGCCTTTGAAGGGTTCAAACTAGTTTTTAGAAACCGAATGTTCAGCTGTCTGTGGTTCCCTCGTGGTCAAACCCAGATTACCCATCCCTGACTGCCCTTCAGAACAGTGTGACTTTCCCAAGGCATCATAGGCAGAGGTACCCAGCGTTCACCTGGCTTTCACTGGCAGTTGATTCTGGCCACCTGGTTGAGTTGTAGACTCATTTGTTCTGATGTAGTGAGAGCACATTTTCCCTATGGCCAACGAGCCTTGTTCCTCACCGTTTCTAGCCTTTAAGGACATGAAACGGAACACTGGTGGCTTTAAACCTCTAGGTGATAAAATCATGGTGTGCCTCAGCAGGCACAGGCCTGGGGATTGACAGTGTATATAAATTAATGGATTATATTTTTTTCTAGTAGTTTTCAGTACACAGCAAAACTGAGTCACACAGAATCCCCATGTGTCCCTTGCCACCTACATAGGCCCCTCCCACTCTCAGCATCCCATACAGGATTAGGGACGGTTAACGCAGAAGAACCTGTATTGGTACATGTTGTCACTGGACCCTGTCATTCCCATACATTCAAAGTGATTTTCAAAATCAACGTAGAATGTGTATTTACCAAACTTAGAATACTTTGCTAAAATCTTGTGTAAGAAGTACACTCTTCTGCATTTTGTTTTTAATTATGCCTTTTCCTTGTTCCGTCTTGTAATGATTATATCTTTATAGTTTACTTCGCTTTAAGGTCAGCATTTAATAGCATATCGGCGGAGAGAGAGAAGCTGAAGCAGCTGGAGCTGGACGCCTCCTCCTCGCCCTCCGCTCAGGTCGTCGGGCTGAAGCACGCGCTGTCATCCGTAAGTGGTGTGTGCGTCTCTGTTTCATAGACACCTGCAAGTGTCCGTTTCCATGGATACAATGAAAATTGATGATTTCTCAGGGTCTAGTTGGATCTCGGGGAGAAAAGCAAACAAATTATCCAAGTTACACTCAAACCTTTCTTGCTCCAGACTTAAGTTTTTAAAATAAACCCAAACCATAGCAGCTAGCATTTTCCTAAATGTTCGAGTCTCTGAGTTTGTTTTCTTTAAATTTATCTGAATTTTTCTTTTGAACTTTTAGCATGTGTCTGTGTGGAAGTCTTGCAGACATTTGTTGGCTAATGCTTACCGAGTTTGACATTTGGAAGGTTTTGCTCTGAGGCGTCGTAAGTTTAGATCAACTTAACAAATAACGCGTGCAGCAAGAAATTTCCACTTTACACATTTTCCGTCTCCACTGCAAAGTGCTGATCCTACTTAATGCTCTTCCAAATATGTGAGTGGTATTTGATTTGAGCAAACAGACAAAACCTTCCGCTTTTCCTCTCGCGGACACAGCGGTGAGTCATATGAGGGAGGGGACTGTCAGACGGTCACTGCAGCTTCAAACAGAACAGCCACTGCCGTGGCCTCAGATGAGTTTCCGCAAGCCATTGTCACTTATTATTTTCTCAGCTTCACTTTGCTGCTCAGAATGGCTGGGCTCCATTGGTACCATGCTGTGTCCTGTGCCACCCCAGCAGCTGAAGGTGTCTGGTGACACCTTAACCCTGCTCTCTATCGAGAAGCCAGAGAACCTTTGCAACCACATACGTATTTGCTCTTCTCTCTTTACTTGTGCTTTGGAATTCCTGAAGCGCCACTGACTTGTATTTTGGGTCAGGTGGGAGGGTTGAATTTTTGGATCATGTGACCAGAAGCCAACATAAGCACTGAGGGGAGAAAAGTCCATTTATGGTTTCTATTTGTCTAATGCTAGCAATGTACTGTTAATTAATTAGCGCTACACCATAATGTTAATCATGGACCTTGATGGGCAGTACACAGTGCTTGCTGCAGACACTCAGACACTTTCATTCGGTGGCAATTCCAACAATACTATCTTTGGTTTATTTTGTCTTGTTTTTTAAAGATATAGCCCAGGTTAGGCCTCATGTGGTCATGTAGTCCTGTCTCCACCCCCATGTGCTTTAAATTACAGTCATGTGCCCAACTATGCTATTTTTGACAGAAACACTTTAAAATATTATTGGCCCATATGTAGAGTCTCCATCTTTAAATTCTATCTATCTATCTATCTATCTATCTATCTATCTTCCTACCTACCATCTATTGGTTTTTCGGGACAGGGTTTCTCTGTGTATCAGCCATGGCTATCATGGAACTCACTCATGTAGTCCAGGTTAGCCTTCAACTCATAGAGATCCACCTGCCTCTGCCTTCCGAGTGCTGGGACTTAAGGCATGAGCCACCATGCCTGGCTTTCAGGTCCCCTTCTTAAGTCCATAGAGAAAGGGACATCTTTTGGACCTTGAGAAGCAGCTGGAGCAGCTGGGGTGGCACTTTGGTTCTTCCACTCTTTCTTTGATTTATTTCTCACTGGTCCACTATTCTCATTGTTCCCATCAGAGGGGCTCTAAGTGCTTTTAGAAGGTTCCTCTGATGCAGGGGTCCCTAAAGTCCTTGCCATGGTCCTCCTCCCCCTTCCCCTTCTCACAGAGGTCCAGCCTCCTTGCTAATCTGCTTGGCTGCACTTACTAGGCTACGGTTTCCAGGCCAGATACGCGTCACCTTTTCTAAGGGATGCGTCTACACCCACATCAACAGTTAAGAAAGAAGATGAAACACAATGGTCCTTTCTTTCCTTTTTGGCTCTGATTTCTGATTTAGACTTGTTTCTTCAAAATATTTCTTTTTAGAATAATCATAGAACTATTATAATGAATATATGAATATATAGGTGCTGAATTTGATATATATGTATATTTAAAATAATGATATAATAATTGTCACAATTCTAGGCTTTGCTAAGATTCTAGCCCCCAAAACAGTGACATGTTGCCTCAAAGGGATTATTATATGTGGGTACATGACCCTAGTTCTTGTTCAGAGTTTCTTAAATGATTCAAGGGTTCTTAGAATAATCTATGTCCTCTATGGCCACTGAAAAGTAAAACTAGAGCCAGATGTGGTAATCTTGTAATCCTAGCTCCTGGGAGGCCGAGGCAAGTGTTCAGAGTCCAGCCTGGGCTACGGAGTGAGACTCTATCCCATACATTCAACAATGACGATAAGAAAGGAGACAAACGAGGCCACTGTGGAGTCCAGGAGCAGACAAGACTGTCGGCAGCATGTGTCCTTCCTATAGTCACATGTGCAGAGGTGCCAAGCGAAGGAAGTGCACAGCTTCCTTTTTCCCGACAGCCAGGACCTGCCAGAGAGGTTGATATAGGAGCTGACAGCCCCCAGGAGGAAATAGAGGTCTCGCTTTATGTCCATGGCTCACATCCAGCACCATGGACCATAAGCTTGCAAGGTGCATAGGTAAAGTTGTTTGCTTAGTGTTTGAAAAGTGAACTGTCTAATTCCCCAAATATGAATAAGTCACCAGCATACTTCTGAGGTCCAGTGTAGCCAGGGTGATAATCAACTCACAGTGGGTCATGTCCACTGGCATCTCGTCAAGGACAGGAGGAGCTAGGAATCATGAGGTGTGGTGGGGTTGTGGGGGTCTGGTCCACAGATCGGCATGGCAGGAAGAAAGGGTTACTGCCTGTGGGTCACCAGTTTTAAGAGCTGATGTTGACTATGGCTTCCTTCTGCAGCCTTACTAACCCTCTTTTCGCTTCTGGAAATGGAGGTTAACAAGGGGTATCCTGGACCTTTTTGTTACCTCCCAGTCTCCTGCTGAAGAGTAAAGGGAGAGCCCAGCCAGACACACCCTGAGGTGTCCCACTCGGAACATCTTCGCTCCTAGCCTTGCTTGTGCCCAGTCCCCTGCTGCGTTTTCCTGAACTGTCCATTTACTAATAAAGCCCTGCTATTCTTAACGTATTCCAGGCCCTAGCACAAAACACAGACCTTAAAGAACGCTTACGCAGAATCCATGCGGAAAGTATGCTCCTCGACCCTCCTGCTGTTCCCAAGTCGGGGGACAACCTGGCAGAGGTGGGTAGGTTTCTCGTCTGGTAACTGTTCTCTGCATCTGCCGCCCGCCCACCCCCAGCGCCTTCTGTCCAGTTGCATAGCTCCCTGCTTTCACCCCCCCCCCCCATGAGCATGGCGACCATGCTCCTAGCCTCCACTGGCCACGGCCGCAGCCCAGCTCCAGCTGAGCTCTTGGGATTCAAAGCCTCGCTGGCAGAATGCCGCTCAGCACACCCTTCGGCTGCCTCTCGACTCCTCCTTTTGTGTCTCTACCTCATTCCCTCTAAGCGGCATTATTTTTACTATGTGTTACCTGAGTACGAGCTGTAGAAAGACAAGTGGTTCCCCTTGTCATTTCTGAAAAAACTTCAGTTTCCGTGACCCGCAGTGTCTGTGCCTGGCCTGCTTCTTGTATTCCGCGAGAGCCATGCTAGTCTTTGCCACCCTTGTCCCTTCTCCCTTCTTCTTCCTGTTTTGTTCTTTCCTCTGTCAGAACACAGCTCTATACTCCTAGGGGACAAGGCGCTGCACTACAGTCAAAATCCATTGTCTGTGAGCACACATTAGAAAGGCCTTTTACTGAGATGCAATACAATTTAGCAACTTAGGTTGTTTTCCTCTTGGACCCTAGTTCAACCCACAGACCCCCGACACACACACACACACACACACACACACACACACACACACACACACACAAGGTCTTTCCTCAAGGCTTCGGATATCTGCCCCAGATGTGTAAAATTCTCCATTAACAAACCGGTTAGATTTCAAATGAAAAGCAAGGAAGCGGGCTGGGGAGGCCATGCCGTCACTACCATGCCGAGGACCCCCAAGAACCCGCATCAATAAATACAGGTGTGATGGACCATTCTTATGATCCTGTTGTAGTACGGAGCGGCGGGCTGTGTCCCGCCACCCAGCTAGCTTTACCCGAAATAATTACACGGAAACTGTATTCTTTTAAACACTGCCTGACCCATTAGTTTCAGTTTCTTATTGGCTAGCTTTTACATATTGATCTAACCCATTTCTATTAATCTGTGTAGCCCACGAGCTGGCTTACCAGGAATGATCTTAACCTGCGACTGTCTGGAGTGGGAGAACCATGGCGACTCCCTGACTCAGCTTCTTTCTCCCAGCATTCCGTTCTGTTTACTCCGCCTACCTAAGGGCTGGCCTATCAAATGGGTCTAGGCAGTTTCTTTATTAATAAGAAATCACTCCCACATCATTTCCCCTTTTTCTGTTTAAACAAAAAAGAAAGGCTTTAACTTTAACATAGTAAAATTACATATAGCAAAACAGTTATCAAGCAAGAATTACAGTTACAATATTTATATCTATTTTATCTTTTATCATAACTAAGGAAAACTATAACTATCTATTCATTCTTCAACTCCATCAAAGACTCCAGAAGGATATAATACTACCTAAGTAAACAAGAAATAAGAAAACTCTAGAAATGACAGAGACATCTTGCTGCCTGGACAGTCACCCAAAGTTCTTTTGTACCTTTGGGGCATCCATCTTCAGCCTTCAGGCCCAAAGTATCCAGCAGACATTTTCATGAAGCAGGAAATTCCAAAGACAGTTTAGTCATTATCTGTTGTGTCCTGTAGAATGTCTCGCAGACTCTTTCATGAGTCATGAACCCCGAAAGACCATCTCACCTTTAGGCAAGTTCAGCAGTCCTCTCTCTGCGGGTTCTCTGTGTCCATTTTATGCAACAGTCCAGGCAAGAGCAGTTTCTTGCCCAAATGGCTATCAAACTCCATAAGGATCCTCTTTGATGCCCATCTTTCTCTCGAAGTAGATTGGTGCTGCCAGGAGCAGACGTGTCTCATTGTCATGAAAAGTCCTAAGTTATTAAAATATTTTAAATGCCATATTCTACAGCCTTTGAGAGATATGAAGAATGCCTATCTGAAATATATCTCTATATATCTAGAAAATCTAAGTAACATGACTACAAACTTGACTATTATTTATGATTATCCATCAACAACCTATATTTCCTAATTATACATTACATTTTAAAAATGAACTACACAATCCCACCTTATTCAAGATCAAAAATACATATACATATAACAAAATTGACCTTAAAATCCATACCAATGCAAATTATTCATACCTATATCATATCCCCCTTTAAATGTAAAAGAACATTTATAAACAATATTTTGGGAACATGGGCGCAGTTTTTCTCTCCAGACTGCTTCCTGCTGAATGGGGGCGTCGTTAATTAGGCCTTTCATGGTATAACCTGTGTGCTAGTTTCATCTTAGTTGGCAGTTGAGCGAAGCAATTTTCTGAAGATGTTCACAACAACCTTTCAGGAGGGCGTGGTCTATCATACCAAATTGTAATAGAAAAAATCCATAGAGTCTCATCCTCTGTGAAAACAAAAGAAGACTCTCTCCAAAGCATCATATCCTTAGACCCAAATTTTGAAGTCATACCCTCATGATATCCGTTCTGGTTACACTTGGCAGTCCATATAATGAAATGTCTCTCTGTACTTAGCTCCTTCACAGTCAAAAATTTTAAAGAAAACACAATGTACATTATCCAGACTCTCTGTGAATTTTCCATTTTTACGTGGCTTATTTTTCTTTATTTCTTTTAATCTCTTAACTATCTGTACTCTGTCTCTTTAAAGACTTTACCTTTTTTTTTAAACCATTAACTTTATTCTCTATATTCTTTTCTTCTCTCTCTCAAGCCTACGTACACTCATCCAACACTGTGGTCTTTTATGTCTGAATCTGTTTTATTGTGAATCTGTAACATTTTTTTTACTATCCAGGAGCATTTCTTAAAATGTTAAGCAGTTCTTAAAAACTTAAGTTGCACCATGTACAGGTAATACGGTACCGCCTGTGTCCTGCCCAGTTGAAACCTTAAATGCGCTGTTTTTATGGTAATTACGGTAGTTTCTGCCTGAGACCAGCACAGTTCAGCATGGCAGAGCTGAGCCAAGCCGCTCCTGCCTTAGAGCCATTTGGTGCCCCTGAGCCACACACAGTTCCAGGCACACAGCAGTCCACATTGCCATCAAGCAAGCCGTAGAGCTTTACTCCAAATGTTCCATTTAAAAGCTCTGTCTCCCACAGGAGCCAGACAGAGATCGTAATGGCGGCACAGCCCAGAAAGCCGGCATTTTAAAACAGCCAGTTTTTTCCTGCTGCTGAGTCAGGACAATTTCTCTCTGTGGCACGCCACCCACAAACAGCAAAAAGCTATCTTTTCCTTATTTTTAAGCCTTCTCAGGTTTTTAAGTGGATTTAGCCCCACGTTGGGCACCACTCTGTTGTAGTACGGAGCGGCGGGCTGTGTCCCGCCACCCAGCTAGCTTTACCCGAAATAATTACACGGAAACTGTATTCTTTTAAACACTGCCTGACCCATTAGTTTCAGTTTCTTATTGGCTAGCTTTTACATATTGATCTAACCCATTTCTATTAATCTGTGTAGCCCACGAGCTGGCTTACCAGGAATGATCTTAACCTGCGACTGTCTGGAGTGGGAGAACCATGGCGACTCCCTGACTCAGCTTCTTTCTCCCAGCATTCCGTTCTGTTTACTCCGCCTACCTAAGGGCTGGCCTATCAAATGGGTCTAGGCAGTTTCTTTATTAATAAGAAATCACTCCCACATCATGATCCTAGGACAGGGAGGGAGGGACAGCTGCATGGCTGAGGCTCTCGGCCAGCCAGCCTGGCCTCTGTAGTGAGGGTCAGGCCAGTGAAGGTGGGCACAGGGCCAGTGAGATGTCTTAGGAGTGAAGGCTCTTTCCTCAAAGCCTGGAACCCTGAGTTGGATCCCTGGTCCTCTGACCTCCTCATACATAGAGTTGACAGAAGAAGAAAAAGGTGGGCAGGGCCTGAATCACAAGGAACGACACCCACAATTGTCTCCGCCCCCCATACACACATCCTCTCACACAGCGTTTGCCCACGCATTCACACCCACGGGGCAGCAACAAAGGGCTGGTGTTCACATCTGTAAATGCTTCGTTGTTATCATCTTCATCTCCTTAAGAAAACCCACGCACAGTCCTTTCTCTGTGTGATCTGAGGATGAAGAAAGTTGAGGCCCAAACACCCAGGTCATTTGCCCTCTTTGTAGCACAGACATGTGGACAGGATCACCGCACCAGGCCAGAGCCACACCCTCAAGGTGGTAGCTGAGGATGAAATTACTCTGCAGGGACACTGCTCCAAGAGACCAACCCTGCACCCTACACCAAGCGCCTCAGCACTTTAGGCCTGAACCTCTTCACCAGCCAGGCCTTTTCAAGTGAGCATGTTAGCTAACACGGTGCCCAGTCTTTGCCATGTCTGGCCATCACTGAGCGTGGTTTGCTGCCACGCACCATGGCATCTCCAATGGCATATTGATTTCCAAGCCATTCTTACCTTTTGCTTTAGTTTCTGTTTTTTGTTTTTTTGAGATAGGGTTTCTCTGTGACGCTTTGGAGCCTGTCTTGGAACTAGCTCTGTAGACCAGGCTGGCCTTGAACTCACAGAGATCCACCTGCCTCTGCCTCCCCAGTGCTGAGATTAAAGGCGCATGCCACCAGTACCCAACTGTTCTTACCTTTTATAATACATATTATTGTGTGAATTACATTTACATGTTTTGTGATGAACTAGATAATCTTCACTGAGCATTTATGAGCCCATATCTAGTGTGAATCACTCAAGCTGTTGGTGTTTTGAGAAAAAAACCCAAAGCCCAGGTCTAGAAAAATGTGCATTTTGGGACCAGTTGCAAAAAGGGATAGCTAGAAAGCTGAAACGCTCTGAACTGTTGAGGACGGTGCCACCCCACCCAGCCTTGAGTGCATCCTTCCACTGTGTTTTCCAGTTGCTTATGTCCTTGTCTCATTTATTTCCTCCTTCAGAGAGTTTCTATTTCCCCTGGTTTATCCTTTTTTTCCCCACGGAGTGACTCAAGGCTAACTTTCCGAGCAAAGAAAAGCCATTGTTACCTTCAGGAAATCAGAGCAAGAAATAAGAATGACCACATAGACTGAAAAAAAAAACACCCTAAATTGTGTGTGTAGTGTGTGTAGTGTGTGTGTGTGTGTGTGTGTGTGGTGTGTAGTGTGTGTGTGTGTGTGTTAACTTTAAATTTTTAGTTACTTACAAAAGTTTAAAACATTTATTTATTTAGTGTGTATGTATGTGTGCACACATGCACATACAGACATGAACCACAGGACATGTGTGGGGTCATAGAGCAACTTGCAAGAGTCAGTTTTCTCCTTCGACTCTGTGAGTTCAGGGGATTGAATCTAGGTCATGGGGCTTGATGGCAGATGCCTTTACAGGCTAAGTCATCTCACCTGCCCCCGGGTTACCTTTTTTTAGGAGATTCCCTCAGACACCTCACAGCAGATTGGCAGTCCCCAACAATAGGCTCAGGCCAAGGGCTTCCACTGTTTCCCTACTTTCTGTTTCCCTCTTAGGGCTGCTCAAAGGAGCTGCTGGTGTTGAACCTGGATACTGAACCCTAAGATCCCCTCTTCATAGAATGACCCCCTCAACTTACTCAAGACACTCTTACTATGTATTCATAAATGACATGTTAGTATCACCAGGGAAATATTAAAGATTGTACTATTATTATTATCTTATGTTACTTTGGATGAGCACTCAAAGGGCAAGTGCTCTATGGGAGTCATATCTTTTATATCTAACTGGCATTTAAGAATGAGCATGATGGTGACATGTGCTGTCACAAGACTCAGAAGACACTGGCAAGGGGACAGCCTGGAGTCAGCCCAAGGAGATGGTGAGTTCCAGGCCTCTCTAGGTAACAGTGAGACCCTGTTCCAAGCAAAGAGATAAATCTCAGTAAGGCGCCTTTAAAACATCTATAACTTAGAAAAAAAACTAAGAGAAGATACGTAATCCCTTTATGTTATTTATATATGGGTTTCTTCACTTGGTTTTTTATGTTGGGGTCAAACACTGGACATTAATATTCAGACTTCCTACCTTGACTCTGGAGAGGGGGTAGCAGTTTCATTTTAGAAACAGGGAAAGTAATGCCCAGAGTAGTTCAGTACCTTCCACCAGAAACACAGCTAACAGAATCAAATCAGGATTTAAATTCACAACTCGTGAGGCCAGAGTGCGTGTTCTCCCCAGTTCCACACCTCTGTGTAAAGAAACTGTGCTGAGCCTGAAGACAGAGCTCGGGGAAGGTCCTCTACTTTTGAATGGGTGGCCATGCAGTGCGGGAATGACTGTCTTGGACCTGGACATGGCTTGATATTTCTCCTTATAAAAAATAAATAAATGGATAAGAAAGGCACACGAGAGAAACAATTAATGGGACCTCCTGAAACTGAAAAGCTTCTGTAAAACAAAGGACAAGGTCAACAAGAATAAACGACAGCCTACAGAATGGAAAAAGATCTTTACCAACCCCACATCAGACAGAGGTCTGATCTCCAAAATATACAAAGAACTCAAGAAATTGGTCGTCAAAAGAATAATCCAATAAAAAAATGGAGTACAGACCTAAACAGAGAATTCTCAACAAAGGAATCTAAAATGGCTGAAAGACACTTAAGGAAATATTCAACATCCTTAGTCATCAGAGAAATGCAAATCAAAACAACTCTGAGATTCCATCTTGCATCTGTAAGAATGGCCAAGATCAAAAACACTGATGACAACTTATGCTGGAGAGGTTGTGGGGAAAAGGGAACACTTCTGCATTGCTGGTGGGAATGCAAGCTGGTACAACCCCTTTGGATTGTGGTGTGGTGATTTCTCAGAAAATCAGGAAACAACCTTCCTCAAGACCCAGCAATACCACTTTTGGGTATATATCCAAAGGATGCTCAGTCGTGCCTCAAGGACATGTGCTCAACTATGTTCATAACAGCTTTGTTTGTCATAGCCAGAACCTGGAAACAACCTAAATGCCCCTCAACTGAATAATGGATAAAGAAAATGTGGTACATTTACACAATGGAGTACTACACAATGGGAAAAAAATAATGACATCTTAAATTTTGCAGGAAAATGGAGGAAGCTAGAAAACATCATTTTGAGTGAGGTAACCCAGACACGAAAGACAATTATCACATGTACTCACTCATAGGTGGTTTTTAAACATAAAGCCAAGAAAACCAGCCTACAAATCACAATCCCAGAGAACTTAGACAACAGTGAGGACACTAAGAGAGACTTACATAGATCTAGTCTACA
The DNA here is from genome assembly GCF_018167655.1 of Microtus oregoni. Lineage (NCBI taxonomy): Eukaryota > Metazoa > Chordata > Mammalia > Rodentia > Cricetidae > Microtus > Microtus oregoni. The sequence goes on from NW_024543874.1 coordinate 2,037,051, forward strand.
TGAGAAGTAGTAAAAGGCAAGATCTCCTGAGTAAATTGGGAGCATGGGGACCTTTGGGGAAAGTTGAAGGTAGGAGTGGAGAGGCAAGGAGGGGAGCAGAGAAAAATATAGAACTCAATAAAAATCAATAAAAAAAATCCAATGGAAAGACAGACTATTCGATAGCTTAGGTCAGTGCAGCTCTCAGCAGGTTGAAAAGAAGCTCAAGTTTTCTCCCGTTGTGTGCTAAGATCCAAGCTAAATATAAAGGTTGAGAAAAAATGGTTTGAATATTTATCAAACCGCTAAAATAAGGATTTCCTAAACTAGGGAGTAATAATAATTTTCAAAAGAAGTATTAACTACATTTCACTCCTTTTATTGAGAAACTGTTTAAAAAATGAGAAGGCACATTTAAAAAAAAACAGGAAAAATATCTTCAGTGAAAATGATGGGCTTATATAATGTTGAATACATGACAGTATTTTTAAACTGTGAACAAAGCTCAGTCAATACCAAGTAGTTTAAGACACTCAGGAGGGAGAGGCAGACGGATCTCTGTTAGTTCGAGGCCAGCCTGGTCTACAAGAGCTAGTTCTAGGACAGGCTCCAAAACTACAGTGAAACTTCCTCAAAAAACAAAAACAAACAAACAAAAATGTAACACATTAAGAAACAGTAGGCCCAGATAATTTACACTCTCCAGGAATACATAGTTATGGGGTTTGCTTCAGTGGGATTTAAAGAAAGAAAAAACCTCTTATTATCCAAGTCAGTCTTGAGGGATTGAACTGTAGGATATGATAGGGGCAGCATGAGGTTATCATCCTGGTGAGTGAGTATTGCAGCGTGTGCACACAGCCTAGATGGTGGGGCTGACTGTCCACCAAGGCTCTCTCCAGAAGCACTATAAACCCGCTAACAGCTTTGCATTTCCTTGTTATAAACTAACAAGGAAACGTGTCATGTGACTCCCCTTTTGTTCCACTGCCAGTGCTTCTGGACAACAGAGTCTCATCTATGTGACTGGAGTGTGTTCCACGGGACACCTCCTGGAGGCCTTGCCTGTGGCTGGCTTACTGTTGACTAGTTTTCCTTATGTTAGTGGAGTACAATCTCAAACACTGACACAATAGAGAACTACACAGCCCAGGAGCGGTTGTGTGTTATCATTGTCAGCGTTGTGCGCTGGGCAGAACCCCATCTCCTGTACTGTTGAGCAGTTAACTCAGGCTCATTCACACCAGCAGCCCCACAGATACGAGTCACATGACACTATGCTCTTGTGACATCACTAGAGGACAGGAGTTCTCCAACCCTGTTATAATCTTTCGTGACACTCGGACAGAAGTATCATTGGCACGTGACTATATATATAAATCCACAGGAAAGCAGGAGTTCAGAAGGAAGCCCCTTGTACCATGTGTCCTGGCTTTTCCCACAGTAACATTCTCCTGCTCACTTTGTCATAAAGAATATTCAGTCTAATGAAAAGGAAAACTATTCAATCAGTTTCCTAAATTGTGGCATTAAAGAAAACAGTTTTCTTAAATATCGAACTAATTAATAATCCCATGTTTATCATTTGAAACATTTTCACTTCTGGAAATGGTTCTGAGAAATCATAAGGTATATGCAAAAGCATGCAATGATGTTCTGCAGTCTGCGGATGACTAGCGTTCTAATGCAGGGAGCTGAATTGCCCCTCTGTAACACACAAGTATAATGAAATAGCTGCCGGTTCAATTTCGTTCTTTCAGAGACTTCTTCCTGGCCTGGAAACCTGTTCACAGTGTAAAGTAAAACAAGACACATGATATGTACAGTCTGATCCCTTCTTAAAAACAAAACAAACAAACAAAACTACATAAATTTTTCCTAGGGGTGTGTGTGTGTGTGTGTGTGTGTGTGTGTGCCTGTTTTAAACAGGGTTTTTCTATGCATCTCTGGTTGGTCTGGAACTCACTTTATAAACCAGACAAACCTTGAACTCATAGTGGTTTTCCTGCCTCTGCCTTCTGAGTTCTGCAGTCACAATGAGTCACCATGCCCAGCTACACCAGTATTTTAATAGAGAAAAACATAGCACTATAACGAGTGATTGGATCTTTGGAGGGATTTATTTACTTATTTGCAGTTTTGTGTTTTTATCCGAAGAACACATTGCTGTTGGGAAAAGTTATTTTGATGCAATGTTGCTTGAGAAAATTTAATTATGTTTGTAAGTAGTGTGATTACAGTTATTACAAAACCAAATGCATGAATAAAAAGATAGGGGAGAAGATGTCCAATGGCTTGTAGCGTTGTTTTAGATTGATGGGATTTTGAGTGTTCTGCATCCCTTCTTTTTTGTACTTATTTTTTTGTAATATAAACGACAGGTAGACAGCCACTCCTGAGCTGCAGTGAGGAAATTACTGTGCTGAGCTATGTTCCTGTTTTAGTAGATAAGACCCTGTGGTCTTTAAAGTGCTATGCTGGAGGGTTGGTGCTACTGTGTCCTGGTGTTTGCAGTATGAGCTCTTCAGTAGTTGCTAAAAATTGTGGGACACCAAAATGAGGTAGGGACTAGAACCCCAGATCTGAAATGTTTCAAAGCCCAAACGTTTTTAACAACATAATATCACACGTGAGCAATTCCATATCTGACCTCATGTGACAGATGTCGATCTAAAAATCAACTCCCTAAAAATATTCTAAAAATACCCTCAAACTACATGTATAAGAAATGTAAGTAAGTTCATGTTGACACTTTGGCCCATCCCTGAGATACCTCATTATAGTTTTAAAAATCCATTTTGAAAGTGAAATCCAAAACACAGCTGCACCTAAATGCTTTAGCTAATGATTTTGAGCGCGGATTGTTTTCAGCGTTGACAAGTCAGGAAATCCTTTTGCTCCGTCAGTCCGGGGGGAGGAAGCTAGAGCAGGTATGTGTGGTGATGAATTAATGAGAAGCAAAGTACATAAATCATGAGCACCTCTGACCATCAGCGCCCACGGGAGATGCAGGAAGATTCTGGTGCCTGCAGGAACGTTTAAGGAGTCCTGTTGGGCACTGTGGTACCTCAACTCACCTGCCTTGTGCCTGCATCTTTGAAGGAGAGAGACATTTACTACTTTAGGAAAGCAACCTCCTACTATTCATGGGTGAAGTCTCATCGACACGGCTACCTCAACATGACCTGAGCCAACACAAGAAACAGGACACCTAAAGAGGTGATAGAATGGCCCAGGGAAAGCTCGTGGGGGCCTCGACTCTCGATAAAGAACTTAGCCTACTTAGAGGTGCCAGGAGCAGAAGGATCCCAGGAAAGAGGAGGCAGTTGGTTATCCAACATCACAGGGTTGCCCTGAAAACACACAGACAACTTGTGTTGCAGACTTGGAGCGCACGCACACACACACACACACACACTCACACACACACTCACACACACACTCACACACACACACTCACACACACACTCACACACATACACTCACACACACACTCACACACACACACTCACACACACACTCACACACACACACTCACACTCATACACTCACACACACTCACTCACACACACTCACACACACACACTCACACACACACACTCACACACACACACACACACACACACACAAATGACAACAGTTAAAGAAAAAGCCAAAAATTTGAGAGAGAGCAAGGGGGGTACATGGGAAGGGCTAGAGGAAAGATGAGGGGATGGTATAATTATATTTTAATTTAAAAAACTATTTTAGAAAAAAAGAAAGCAGTTGCCACACTTGGAGATCTTTATAAGGGACAGAGAAAGCTGGCTTTTGGAGGCTGTATACAGTATTTAAATCCTTACCTTGGGCTGACATAGAAAGACTCCAAGAGAAGAGGCATAGAATTCCCTCTGTTCCTAAAGTTAAAAGGACCCACTGCTGTTTATCAGTTAAAAAAACTGCTGAGGCCTCTTGTCTCAGTGGCTTTCCTTGAGCACAGCATACATAGATGAGATGAGCTGAACTCATGAGACCTTTGGGTATAACAGCATCTGCCTGAACCTCTCCTTTCCCCCTAGTTCAGTGACTCACTCATCAGATGGATGACAATAATGGAGCCACCCCAGCAGGCCAGCGAAGTACCTGAGCTGACTGGGGACTCAGGAGTCCAAGGAATCACCTCGTTCTAAATCTGTCCTCATCAAGGTCTAGGTCGTAGGAGTCAGAATTATGGTCTCCTTCTCCTCCACCTCCGTAGCACAGTGTCTGTCTATTCGTTCTGTCTAATGTGTATGGGCCCACAGGTCAGAAGCTTTGGCTAGTCTCCATGCTCCCCTGTGATTGGCTGAAGGCTATATGCCAATATTTGCTTGATTCGGTGAACAGGGTTGGAATTTTACTTGGAAAGCACATCCCTGAGTATCCAGGATCCTTCTAGATCCTTCTTCATGAGTCTGGAGGGTGGAGGAACAGGAGAAAAGAGCAGAGTATCATTCTGCTAAATTACAGAGTCATACCCAGGGCCTGAGGTCTCCTTCCCTTTGAGAGTCATTGTGGGTAAAGAAAGACAGGAAGTTAATCCCATTCATCTGTGAATAAGGGAATGATCTGCCTCTGTGGGCACCTCTGGACCAAAACACAGAGTTTATTTGTTAAGAGCAAATTTGGAAGCAGCCTGTTGGTCTCGGAGCATGCACTGGGACCCCCTGCTTGAGATCAGCCATGCGTTGAGGAAGAGTTTAGACTAAAAAGAATCACCCTGAGTGACAGGAATAAAAGGGTATGATTCAGTTTGGAGCCCTCCTCGTCCTCCCAGGAACAAAGCTGGTTTGTGCTTGAGGTTTGTGGCATGTGTCTGTCTGCACAGCGTTCATGCCCATAAGTGAAGCCTCCTTTGGGGAGAACTTCGTTTCCCATTTTGTTCTTCGTGAGGCTCGCTTCTCCTTTGAAGCGACCTCTGCTTCGTGCCGCCCGTGTGCGTGGGCCTGTGACCCGGTGTTTGTGCAGTTAAATCATTTGTGTGTTTTGTGTCTCTTGAGACTGTTCTAAATATATGCAATTTTCTTTCTGCTCCCCAACTAGGAAATCTCCGGCGACGAAAGCCGAGCCCTGGTGCATCAGCTCTCCAACGAAAGCAGGCTGTCCATCACCGACTCCCTTTCTGAGTTCTTTGATGCCCAGGAAGTTCTGCTTTCTCCTAGCTCTTCAGAAAACGAGGTTTGGATGCTGTTCTCAGTCATCTGCCCCACCCACCAGATCTCCTTTATGACCTTCTACCCCAAACTGCTCAGTAAAGATTTGTCAACGAATCTTCCACACCATTACATTCTGAGGGTCTGCTTGTAATGCACCCCCAAACACAAAGTGATACCATACACTGGGAAAATGTGGATCTCAGGGTGTTGGACTCTTGTTTCGGTTACTTCGGCTTTTTGCAGCTTCCCATTGCTAGTTGTGAATTCTGCCTGTTCATATACTTGCTTTATATCCTGTGTTTTTTAAAATCACGTTAATTTATGTTATAGATTTTATATCATTATTGTCAAATATGTTTATTATGTTAATCTATACATATAAATGTTTTAATTGGTGCATACATGCATACTTTTTGGAATAGGGAAGCTCCACAGAAATACAATATAAATTTGTCTACTAATTCCTATAGAAGAGTCTTTTCACAAACAAGTTGCTTGCTCCATTGTTCAAGTATTAACATGTTCTGGAAAGGCTAAAGGGTAAGAATTTTTATGATGACAACAGTAACCTTTGAGATTTTTTGTTTGCTTATTTTTCTTGTGAGAACCAAGAATATCTAAGAATGTCTTCCCTCCCTCCTTACCCCCTCCCTCATCATCTCTTTTCTCCTGTGCCTTGGATCAAACTTGGGTCCTTCACATCCCAGGCAAGCACTCCCCTGCTCTTCCAGCCTTAGCAGTTTATTTGTTTGTTTACTGTGAGCATTTCCCAGGTAGATAGAGGGTGTCTCATGAAAATAATACCCCAAGTGATTTCTGTGGATTTGTAATGTGAAACATAGCATGCTTGGTCATTTGGAGTGGGTTTTTTGAAAGGCTGACTCTCTCATTCTCTCTCTCTCTCTCTCTCTCTCTCTCTCTCTCTGTCTCTCTCTCTGTCTCTGTCTCTCTCTCTCTCTCTCTCTCTCTCTCTCTCTCTCTCTCTCATTGTGTTATCTCTTCTTTCCCACAGATTTCTGATGACGATTCCTATGCCAGTGACATAAGTGACAATCTGTCCTTGGACAACCTTAGTAATGATTTAGACAATGAAAGACAGACCTTGGGTAAGTGTTACATTACAGGATCTCTGGAAGCCTGTGACTGTATGTGCGTGTGTGAATGAGTGAGTGTGTGTGTGTTCGTGTGTATGTGAATGAGTGAATGAGTGAGTGTGTGTGTGTTCGTGTGTATGTACATGTGTGAATGAGTGAGTGTGTGTGTGCGTGTGTATGTGAATGAGTGAGTGTGTGTGTGTTCGTGTGTATGTGAATGAGTGAGTGTGTGTGTGTTCGTGTGTATGTGAATGAGTGAGTGTGTGTGTGTTCGTGTGTATGTGAATGAGTGAGTATGCGTGTGTGTAGGGCTCATGCCAACTTTAGGCGTCATTTTTCTGGTGTTGTCCACCTTACTTTTTGATACAGAATCTCTCAGTGGCACTGGAGGCTTTCCAGTTAGGCTAGGCTTGCTGCCTGATTGCCCAGGGATCCTCCTGTCTCTGCCTTCCAAGCACTGAGATTACAACTGTGCACCACCATGCCTGATTTTTTTTTTTAAACAAGGTGTCCATTGTGTAGCCAAGCATTTTCTCTGTAAGTGTAATATAGGATATGGTGTTCTTCTTCAGGTACTGGGTACTGTTGTAGTTTAAGGGTTCAATAGGGCATGTGTAACTGAAAAGTCTAAGTGATAGTTAGCTTCAGATTGCTCAGAAGAATATACTCCTACTCCTCTCAGGGCACCCTAAGATACTCTTTCTTATTGCTTAATTCTAAGAAGGAAAATGATGACCAAGAAAGGTATTTCAGGGACTGGCAAGAAGCTCAATGGGTAAAGGTGCTTGGTACCAAGCTTAGCAATCTGAATTTGATTCCTGGAGCCCACAAAATAGGAAAGGACTGACACCCACTGTAGTCATTAGGGGCAGCGGGGCTGCGTCCCCAACACCCCAGCCGCCTGCCCTGCCCGACTAGCTTATGCCCGAAATAACAACACACAAACTGTATTCATTTAATCACTGCTTGGCCCTTCTGCCCTAGCCCTTACTGGCTAATTCTGATATCCCGATCAACCCATCTCTAATAATCGGTGAGCACCGGTCTTACCGGGAAAGGTTCAGCATGTCTAACCTGGCGGCTTGCTTCATGGCGTGTGTCTGCCCAGGAGCCAGGAGCATGGCGTCTCTCTCAGGCGTCTGCTCCCAGGAGGAGAGCAGAGCTGTGGAGTCTCTGACCTCACTTCCTCTTCCTCCCAGTGTTCTGATCTGTTTACTCCACCTACCTATGTCCTAACCAATAAAATGGGCCAGGGCAGTTCCTTTATTAGCCAATGACCTTCCTCCATCAACCCACAAGTTGTTGTCTGTACACACACACACACACACACACACACACACACACACACCTTCACACTATGGCACATGAATGTCAAATAAATAAATAAATAACATGGTTTACAAAGAAAGGCATTTGATGATGTGAGTCTGAACTGTGGGGTCCCTAGACTATTGCACACTACTCCTAGCTTGTGACTTCAGGAAGCAGCATGGTCAGGTTAGGGGGATGCTCGTGGAGTGAGTCCATCAGGTCCATGGTCTTCTGCACAGGTCCCTTAACATCAGACACTCCCAGTCTTCACATCTGGTTACTCCCCATTGAATACTCAAAGCACCATCAACCACCCATTTTCATATCTACACAGAGGACAGGACCATGCCAATCCCTTTATTTCAGGGTCTCAGCTCAGCAAATGTTTCTGAGCCGTGCAGATGGGTTATCTCAACACCTCAGAGTCGCTGCTCTCAGGGCTCCAGAGCCAGGTGGGTAACCCCACCATCTACAAAGCCTCTATTCAGCATCACCCTCTGGAAGGAAGAGCCTTCGTGTACCCTAAAACCCAGTGAGTTAGAAGTAGAAGGCCACAGATAGGAATGCAAGTTGTTTTCTAGAAAAACAGAATGAAAAGGAAAATGAAGAAACATCACTTGCCCCCTTGGTGAGCAGTGAGTGGGATGAGCACTCAAATGGTGCTCTAGCTACAGAGGAGGAAGATGACACGTGCTGAGGCCCCTCCCCCATCTCCTGGAGGCTTTGGGGGATGGAGTCAGGGAAGAACAGGGTAAACAGGATACAGAGGTCAAGTTGGGGAAGAAATGATTGATCCAGGACATAGGCCGCAGTTAGGGTGCATCAACAGGAGCTGAGATGGGCGTGGAGGTGGTCGGGCTGCTTCTCTGGCTTAGTCCATGGCTGAGATGACCACGGAGGTGGTCGGGCTGCTTCTCTGGCTTAGTCTGTGGCTGAGATGACCACAGAGGTGGTCGGGCTGCTCCTCTGGCTTAGTCCGTGGCTGAGATGACCACGGAGGTGGTCGGGCTGCTTCTCTGGCTTAGTCCGTGGCTGAGATGACCACGGAGGTGGTCGGGCTGCTTCTCTAGCCTATCGTGTTGCTGTCTAGCTCAAACATAGCACCAGAACTTCCTTCATCTGAACTTGAGTACCAGAAACAGATGTCCCCAGTTCTTGGTAGACTTTCTCTGATGGTGACAGGGTTTCTAGACATCTGGAAAAGACACCTGCAGAAATAACCTTCATATCCTACAACTCAATTTCCCTACTGAGGAGAAAAGAGGTGAGCTCCACTCTGTCTGTGGGTGTAGCTCAGTTGGAAGAGTGTTTACTCGGCATGTGTGAAGTCCTGGATTCTATATCCAGCACCACATATGGTGTAGGGGGTCCTTCTGTTTGTGTGTTGCTTTCATTGGTTAATGAATAAAGAAACTGCCTTGGCCTAGTTGATAGGGCAGAACTTAGGTAGGCGGGAAAGTTGGAACTGGATTCTGGGAGGAAGAAAGCAGAGTCAGAGGGAGAGACATCATGGAGCCGCCAGAGACAAACATGCTGAATCTTTCCTGGTAAGCCACTGCCACATGGCGATATACAGACTAATAGAAATGGGTTAAATCAAAATGTGAGAGTTAGCCAATAAGAGGCTAGATATAATGGGCCAAGCAGTGATTTAATTAATATAATTTTTGAGTGGTTATTTTGGGGCTAAGCTAGCAGGTCAGCCAGGAAGAACAAGCGGCTCCCCTCCTTGCAACACCAGTAAAGTGAGGCATGATAGTGATCTCCTGTAATCCCAGGATTAGGGAAATAGAGGCAGCAGGGTCAGAAATTCAAGGGCATCCTTGGCTTTCAAGTCCAAGAGTTCAAGTCCAGCCTGTTGGCTATGTGACTCTCTATCGGGCAAGAAAATGAAAATGAAAACAGCCAATTTTTCTCCAGCTATTGCACTAGAACCCCCAGAGCACACGGCAGACCCTTGGTGTTCAGGGCACTTCTCACCAGTTTCGCTTCTTTAAAAAAAAAAAAAAAGCACAGGTCACATGGAGGACCTGTTGCTGTGCTGCAAAAGTAGCTGAGACCATGAGCTGTAGGGAATCCTTGAGCCCCAGCTCTATTCCTTGTTGGTTATGTGTGCTGGCCCCTCCTCTCTGCCTTACTTTCTTCATCTATAAAATGGGGATAATAATACTGCTTACTTCAAGACATATCCTACAGAGGAGGAAGAAGAATTCTGACATCCCAGAGTGAAAAGCGGAGTGTGTACAAGCCACCAGGAAGGTGACCGTGGTAGCCACCTTTCTTCAAAAGAGGGTCGCCATCTTTCTTCAAAATGTTAGACAAGTATATTCTCAGTTTGCAGTTTAGGGCATGGGTTATTTAACAGTGCCGAGATTGGCGCATAAGCACGTGCTCCCTTACTGAGGTACACCCTGCCCCTGAGCTTTGGTATTTAATTGCTCAAAATTCTCTTGCGAGTTTCAAGCTTTCCTTCCTATACTGCGTAACTGAGCGGGAGAGTGAGTACTTGCTTGGGAAGGTGCTACTCCTGGATTACTCCGCATGGTGAAACACAAACAAAAGCTTCCTGGAGTCAACCAGAGTTCTTTCCTTCCAGGTCCTGTTCTCGAAAGTGGAGGGGAAGCCAGGTCCAAAAGGCGGACCTGCCTGCCAGCGCAGGGCCCCAACACCAGTAGTGTCAGCTTGTGGAGCATCCTGCGCAACAACATCGGGAAGGATCTGTCCAAGGTGGCCATGCCAGTGGAGCTGAACGAGCCACTGAATACCCTGCAGCGGCTCTGCGAGGAGCTGGAGTACAGCGAGCTGCTGGACAAGGCTGCGCGCATGCCCAGTGCCCTGGAGAGGATGGTGAGGACCCACTCCCTGGCTTTGTTCTTCTGAGCCATTCTGAGGCCAGGGGCCTAAAGTCCAGGCTCATTTTGATTTAGAGATGGTCATTTCTCAGAAGATAGTCCTTGCCTTCCCGTGTGCAGTTACCTCAGAATCTGCAGAGGGAAAGCAAGGGGCCTCCCGCAGCTGGTGCCAGGGGGCTGGTGGCTCTGCTGTTTTTGTGCTTGCTCTTTCTCTGGAAGCTTCCATCTGATGGTTCTCAGAGGCTTGGCTGGAAAACATGGCTTTAGGCTGTCTGTGTTTATTTTTACTACCCTGGGTGGACAGAATTTAATTTCTTGAGCTGTTTCTCTCATCCCGAGTAAATTTCCCTTGAGAATGTTTTTGTTTATTTCTGGAATTGTCCCATTCGTTCCTACGTTTTTGGAAAATATCATTCACAGAGAGTGATTTTACACCATTACACCAGAAAATGACCCCACCCCACCACCACCTTTTTCTCTCTCTTATAGAGTTATTTAAATGAGCAACTTGGTTGGTAAAACTCTTAAATATTTGTTGTGGAAACTGTTCTTCTGGCTTCCTCGAATGTGCGCTGGTGATCAGTCGAGCCCTTGCCTGTGTGGGGAGCCGGGGCTTCAGTGCTGAGTTCTCTTGGTATTTGCTGCCTGGCTAAACTGGAGAGGAGTGTGCCTTTGGGCTTCACGGAACTAGCCGCCAACACCCCCACCCCCTATCTCCCCCCAGTCCACTCACCTCTGTGATAGAGGATGCAGACCCCTTTAAACTCTACCCAGCCTGCAGTTCTCAGGCTCAGTGAAGCTTCTTGGCAGTGGTGATTTGGAAATGAATGGGAACCTCAGCTCCTGGCTGAAAGAGACAGCCCCTTGTGCTGCCTGAACTCTAGGGCCCTCTCAGCAAAGAGATTTTCTCCCTTTGATGCTTATGATCATATGATTATAAATGCAAAAAAACACCAGCTGAGATTTTGCCCTTTTTGTTGAATTTCCCCAGAGAGTGCCTGCTGGAGACAGGGAGGCAGGAAGCTTCTAAATCTAGAGGTAAAAGTCAGCATTTATGGTGCTTTGCCTCAAAGAGAATGATTCACTTTGAACATGAAAATATTCTCTTTTGGGGGCTTTGGTTTTTTGAAACAAGGTTTCTCTGTGTATCTTTTGAGCCTGTCCTAGAACTTGCTCTGTAGACCAGACTGGCCTTGAACTCACAGAGATCTGCCTGCCTCTGCCTCCTAAGTGCTGGGATTAAAGGCATGCACCACCACCGCCCAGCAGATTCCCAGAACCCATATGGTGACTTGCAGTCATCCATAACTCCAAATCCAGGGATCCACCGTCATCTTCTGGCCTCCTGGGCACTGACCACACATGGTGCACACATACATGCCCACAAAACAGCCACATGCAAAATAATACAATTTTTAAAAGAAGGGAAGAAAATATTCTTAAATGTGTTTCATTTCTGTAGCAATTTAAAACCCTTAAGATATTCAACAATTGATCCCAGTAATTGACCTAGAACAGGCTTTTAGGGAAAGCATAGCAGTATACAACAGTAATCCCAATACTGGGGAAGCAGAGGCAGGAGAATCGGTGCATGTTGGGGACTGACTGGATGTATCCAAGTTTCAGGAATGCAGTATGTCTTGGAGAAGTCCGGTTAGTAATGTGTTTGCCGGGCAAAGACAAAGACAAGGACCTGGGTTTGATCCCCAGCACCCGTGTAACAGCTGGCGCAGCAGGGAAACTCTTAGCGCTGAAGGGCAGGTGGATTATTAGAGCTTGCTGGCCAGATGCTATCACCAAATCAGCGAGCTCCATGTCTGGTGAGAGACCCTGCCTCAAAAACTATGGTGGGGAGCAACCGAGGAAGATATCTGACGTTATTTATATCTCTCATTCCTATGAACATGCTTACACACATGCACTTGACACACAAACACACAGTTATAGATGACACGTATTTCAGTGTAGCAAACCTCATAGGATGCTCAGAGAAAAACGTTGAAACTGTTCCTATCTGGTATTAAAAAAAAATCTCCCACGTTACTACTTTCATATAACTTTGAGGGGGCAAAACAAAATTCAGACAAGAGATTCTGTTTCTGTTGAGGCTCTGAAGGAGACTCTGAAGAACATGCTGGAATCTACATGGTGAAGTTCAGAAGAGGATTTTACTAAACCCATGTGTGTAGTTTATTCTCCCTCCCCTTCCCTCCTCCCTCTCCCTCCTCTTCCTCTTTCTTCCCTTCTCCCTCCTTCTCTTTCCCCCTCCTCCCTTGTCTTCTCCCCTTTCCCCCCTCCCACACCTTCCTCCCCACCGTGCCTCTCAGTTTTCCCCCCAGAAAGGCAGAACTTCCAAGTGCTCTAGCCTCTTGCTCTGTTGCTTCTCAGAGCACAACGATGACTCCCATTTCCTTTGGAAAATGTGAGTTCAAGTTTCCAGGTTTCTATGATAACAATCAATGACTAGTTAAGGGTGTTGCGCACATTTCTGAACTGGAGGGGGCATTTTACTTCCCTGTACTCTTTTGCCATCTGCCGTGAGACCCCAGTATTGCGATTTCCAGCACTGCCCGGCTGCATGGAGAGGATTCAGCATCGACTGTGTGGGACGAATTTTATCACCTCATTCCAAGCATGCCTTCCAGATTTCAGACACCGGGAGAAACCGGCAGTTTAAGCTGCTTGATTTGTCTCTGGGCCCAAATGAACATTACTTAAACCTGCAATTGTAAACCCAAGTTGGTTGTCTTTAAAACAAAGACATAGTGTTGTCTTTCTGAAATGAACAATAGGTTTTACTTCTCACGACATTTCTTGGTGACACAGAAGTAAGCTAGTTCTTTCCTTCTGCTCGCAGGTATACGTGGCAGCCTTCGCCATCTCTGCCTATGCATCCAGCTACTTCCGAGCAGGCAGCAAGCCATTTAACCCGGTCCTTGGAGAAACGTACGAATGCATCCGACGGGATAAGGGCTTCCAGTTTTTTGCCGAGCAGGTGATGTGCGCCCTTTGTGTTTGTTGAGAGAATTGCTTGTGCCTGCTATTGAATGCCCTTTTGAAATATTTATTTCCCTCCTTTCACTGGCTTCAAAAGGATTGAGATAATTACAGACTTGGCAACATGAAGCCAGGATATGTTTTCTCTGTGTGGAAGCCGAGCTAGCACCCACACCACCCTGGCCTCCCTAATTCTGAGCACCTGCCTGGCTACAGGCAGCGGCAGAGGCAGCGTTCATTCTCCCTCAGATCATTAGCAAAAGGAAGTGCCAAGGTCCAAGCTTCTGCCCAGAGTGTGACTTAGAGAAAAAGTGTGTCCAAGCAGTTGTCACCACTATTCTGGAGCCCGACTGCCCCTCCGAGTGGGCGTTGCCATATCAGTGCAATGGTCTAGATTTTTGCTTAAGAGAAATCACTTGTGGGTGGGTGTTTGTTATTCAGAACAATGATATATGTCTCTCTCTTTTTAATGTTTACTATGTGCCTATGGCTCAGACCCTGCAGTGGAGTGGGGAGGCAATGGGGATAGACAAGAGTCCTATCTAATGAATGAACATGTTGTCCTTGTGTGACCTAAGAACCATTAGATCCTTCCACACAAGGTAGCATGGAAGGGTCAGGAGCCAAGCGGCTCATATTTGAAGCGCAGCTCTGTTTCCCACAGGCTGTAGAGCTCAGGGCAAGTGGAGGTGAGGCCATCATTTGTGTCTTCTGTGGTTCTAAAGCAGGGTCTGATCATGAAGTATGACTGTTCAGTGTGCATTGAGGGATGAAAAGCCCTGTGTTTGCCAACGTGGAGCACCCCTTCGGCTAAAATAGATTCTGCGCCTTTAGAACGACGCAAACCGCCCTCCAGGAGACTCTAGCCGTCATTGCTTTGATAGATTTCTCTCCCAACTCCTAGAAAACAGAGGATAAAGAGGGAATGTGGGTTGCTAAATATTCGTTCCCTTCTGGTTATTTTTGTCAATGGATTTGCATCATGGGGTCTGGGAGAGAAGACGTAGTGAACTTGGCTTTTCTTTTCTTCGGTGCCCCTCCCCCCCACCTTCTGTCTTTCTGTCTCTTTGAGATAGGATATTACTACACATCCAGTTTGGCCTCAAACACACATTTTTCTTTCCTCAGCCTCCCCAGTAAAGGAATTACCGATTCACCATCATCACACCCAGCTCCCCAGAAGCCGGGGACTGTGATGTTTTTTGCAAAGCTGTATAGTATACCTGCCTGCCATCCAACTGTTCAAAGGTCTCAGGCAGAGAATTCAAGGCCAATCTTGGCTTCCTAGAAAGTTCTAGACCAGCTTAGGCTGTGTAGTGAGATTTTATCTCAAAAACAGGCAACACAAAAGCCAAAACCCAGAACAATGGTGTTCCCTGGAACTTTGAGGAAAATGAATATCCAAAAGCCCCCAAGCATATTGCCAGTGGCTTTCCAGGTGAAAATGAAAAGTAATTATTACTTAATATGGGGAGATGGGAGCTAAATCAGTAGTTATGGGATCCAGTAATCTGTCTGACTCAAATTCAGCTGGGTTATTTAAATACTGAATCTAAAGTGGAATGAGAATAAATGAAGACATGATTTGGTTGCCATGGTGTTAGATGCACTTTTGTGGGGCGAAAGAAAAAAGAAGAAAATGAAGGCCTGAAATAGCCCCAAACTTCAGCTGGCAATCGGAGCAGAACGAAGAACTCTCAGGGGAGAGTGGCATGAGCTGCGGAAAGGTGAATGGCAGACCTTGGGGTCCTGAAGGGGTGGCGCCAGTCACAGGGTCTGCAGTACATCTACTGTGGGACTCAGATCAGAGGACCAGGGCCAAAGGGCAGGTGCTCACGCACCCTGAGAGATCACCAGAGGGCTCCAGAGAATTTAGTCTTTGGCTCCATGAATCGGATCCCAAAGTAAAAGGCAAAAAACGCATCTGGCCGTTTCCTGCAGCATTGAACGTGCCTTCTGTTTGCTCAGCGTGTGTGTGTGTGTGTGTGTGTGTGTGTGTGTGTGTGTGTGTGTGACTTGCACGAGTGACTTAAGTCCCTGGAGCCCTTGTCTTCATCCAATGGGAGTGGCAGTACTTGGCTGGCAGGCTGTAGGAAGGCATAAATGAAAGGGTGCTGTGACGATAATGCCCTTACACCAAAGAGTGCATGGTTAATGGTTATTGCCCTTATATTTAGAGAGGACTTTAAAATGCCTTTAAATGAAGTGTGGAGAGTAGTTAAAGAGGAGCCATAAGAGCCCAGGAAATCCAATAAGATACATGTGTCTCTGCTAGCACCTGAGGCTGAGTGCCTCCAGTGACGCAGAGTGAGTCCTCAGGCTGCCGCCTGCCGCGCAGGTTTGCTGTCATTATGACCACTGGTCCTGACGGTAATGGAGACAGAACATCTGTCTGGGATTTAGCCTTATGACTCAAATTGCTGCTTTTAGTGCTTGAAGGAAAACTGGGTGTCTCGGAACAGAACAGGGATGCCACCGCTCTGTGCCGTTACTGTGACTGAGGTGGGTTTCCCCACTAGCAGGTTACTTGGGAAGCAGGATTATGATCTCAGGAGAATGTGAATGTGTCTGTCATCATGCACACACGCACACACATGCACGCACGCATGCGCACACACCCTTTCTTTCTGCCCTCATTCATCCTTACCAGATGACGCACTCTGTGAAGCCCCTACCATAGCATATCTAAGGAGCAGCATCCGTTTCCTTTCATGTTCATACCTGCTTGTGTGACTTTTCTGTTTCTGGCCCAGGACAACAGTCTGTCCCACAGAAGTAGCATGAGGTTGCACTTGTCCAGTGTGTGCAGTTGACAAGCTTTTAGAATTTGTGTGTGTGTGGTGGTGGGGGTCTATGTTTTATGTTTTCCTGTGCCTCTCTATAAGTACAGGTAACTGAAGGACCACAGTAATGAACTGAGTAGGGGAGCCCTAATTTAAGATCTCCCTCCCTCCCTCCCTCCCTCCCCCCCCCCCCCGTCTCTCTATCTCCATATATGTGTAATTTTATCCTAAAAAAGACATGGACTGAAGTCCTATGTATCTCCAGGCTAAAGGCCGAAGACAGTTTCCTCCTCCTCCTCCTCCTCCTCCTCCTAACTTTGCTAGCCAACCACCTATCACGGGCAGAATGGTGGGTCTCCTTCCTTCAGCCCTGTGACCCAGTTAGTGCCGGGCATGTGGCTGTTCATGTCGGTGAGTCCCAGGAAGTGAAGTGATTGCTGCTCCAGAGTTCAACTAGGCCAAAGCATCTTTCTCCGTATTATCGCTCATGGGAAGAGACATGATGACATGTTGCAGAAGCGACTCCTGTGATGAGAAGCCATTTCTTGTCACATTATCCTCATCCCCATTGACTGGTAGTTTTGCTTAGCACTTTCTGCCTCCAGAAGGTGTGATCACACTTGATCTCTAGATTGCCCAGAGTGGCAAGCCACCAAAGGTTAGCTACCGCAAAGAGACCCGGGCCCAAATGAGCAAGCCTTCCTACATCCCAGAACCCATTCATTGCCCTCCACTGTCCTGTCCCTGCACTCTTCTGGGGCCATGTTTAAAGTTTAGGTACAAGGCTCAGAGATACCAGAATTGCTGACCATGGACGGGAGAATAGCCTTTGTCTATATTGTTCAGGACATGGGACCACAAAAAACAAAAGAAAACAAAGAAACAACAACAACAAAAACAGCAACAACAACCCCCCTCCACACCACACTTACCTCAATAGGAGTAAGATAGAGTTTATTCTGGAACCAAATATGGGAGACCATGTCTTAGAAACAGATTTCGGCTATCCCAAATTCCATATTCCAACAGGGTAGTTTGGCAGCAACAGAGCAAAGCAAGTCATAAGCAGATTTGTTAGGTAAAGGGGTGGGGCCAGTTCCCTTGCTCTCGGGCCCTTGGCTCCAGCTCAGCCATGTTGACAGCACCAGGGCCAGCTCCACTGCCCAGGCAAGGTTCTCTCTCTCTCTCTCTCTCTCTCTCTCTCTCTCTCTCTCTCTCTGTAGGGGGCATGGGGCTAGGGTCAGCTCTCCTGTTCTCATGCCCTCAGGACTGGCTCACCTGCATCCAGGACGACAGGGTTAGCTGTGATGTGTTGTAGCTGGTAAGGGGCAGGGCTAGCTAGTTCTCTGATTCCCATGACCCCAGTGCCAGCCTTCTTGCCTGCCGGTACTTCTTTTGGGTCCTTCTAAAGGCAGTTGGCTGAACACTGTTAATCAGCTGTAGTGGTTTTAAAAGAGCACACCTACATTCCTATAAAATGTGTGCATACTTCCTGATATCACAAGATCCCTCTAGTTCTTATGGATGGTACGCCGCTCCATTTTATTGACTTGCAATAATTACAGACTAGGCTCTTGATGTTTGTATGCAGTAGTTTGGTTTGGTATTTCTACTTGGGAGTCCCATACACGTATCAAGTTCTTGATGGTGGCTGTATTACTCCCTCCCACATTCCATGGCTCCTTGCCCACTCCAGTGGGACATGTCAGGTATGTAGAGAACTGTGATTGGAGGAGGGGGGGTGGCCTTATTCCAGTTCAACCATATGCAACCTTATGATTTAAAATTCAGCTAGACTATTCTGAGAGCGCTGTCATGGGAGGAAGGAGGGGGATAGAGGGCTTTGTGCTCCAAAGTATTGCCCAGTAGTTGGGCTTTCAAAGCCGTTGACAAAGAGAAGCAGGCGGTTGCTTTGATTATAGGAGTTGCGGCCTGAAGATAGTGAAAATTTCTCTCCAAAACTGCAGGAAAAAGCAGGGGCCTTGTCACGTCAGACAGCACATGGGGGACTAAGACACATCAAGCGATAGCAGTGTCCCACCTCCTGCTTCCCGTAGCTGGGATTTCAGTTCATTGAGTAATCTGAAGGTGTGGATACTATTTCTGTCTTTCTCCACTTTCCTGGCTCCACAGCCTGTCAGTTAAGGCTGTGGGCAGGATGCCTGGGAATCCATCAGCCCAGGAAGCTCCGCACAGGGGGTGGTTTACAAAGCAGGATTCTCAGCATGGGTGAGCCCAGGGCGAGCCAGTGAGTGACTGTGGGCTTGTCATTGTCTGTTCCCTCCCCCCATCCCTTCTTACACACCTGCTCGGTCCAGATAGAAGTCCTGAGTGGTTAATGTGATGTGTCTGAGAACAGTCAGCTACTTCACACTTTGTTCCTGAAGTCTACACACCACCGATACTCAGTTTTGCTTTGCTGATTTCTCTCCATGCTGTGGTTTGGGAAACTGGACCTATCTGGTTTCAGCCTCCACACTGTTCATAGGAAAGACCTTGATTAGACCCTCCGAATAGAAGATAACCTCTGCTAAGAGCCATTGAAATCGGAGGAATTTCTGGCCGCGCAGTGCCAGCATGGCTGGTTTTCCCATGAGTACTGATCTGTGAGAACAGCACAGGGTCCTGAGTGCCACCGAGGTAAAGAGATGGAACACAGCCTCCATTTAGTACTGAGCGGCTTGATTGGTGGGTAAAACAAGCAATGGCGCCCCCCAGTGGCAGCCTCCGTTTCGAGGCTCATCCCTTCTAGGATATAATTATTTACTCGTTCAAGATTGCTTATATATGGGGCTGGAGAGATGGCTCAGTGGTTAAGAGCATTGCCTGCTCTTCCAAAGGTCATGAGTTCAATTCCCAGCAACCACATGGTGGCTCACAACCATCTGTAATGAGATTTAGTGCCCTCTTCTGGCCTGTGAACACACACACAGAATATTGTATACATAATAAATAAATAAATATTTAAAAAAAAAAGATTGCTTGTATATATTGATGATAGTTTTTTTGTGAGCATGTGTGTTTGCAAGTGTGTACATGTGTTACAAGCACGTGTGTCTGTGTGTGTGTGTGTGCGTGCGTTCGTGTGTTGGCAAGTGCGTGTATGTGAGCAAAAAGAGAACTTCATGTGTTGTTCCTCAGAAACCATCTGTGTAGTTTTGTAGTTTTTCTGAGGCAGGGTCTCTCACCGGCCTGGTACTCATCAAGTAGACTAGGCTGCCTGACCAGTGAGTCCCGAGACCTGTTTGTCTCTGCCGTAGTGCTGGGATTACAAATAACGACCAGCATGCCCAGCTTGCTTGCTCCCTGCCTTCCCCAGTGTGGGTTCTGGGTCTGCATTCAGTTCCCCGCGTTTAAACAGCAATGGCGCCGTGGACTGATCATCTCCACAGTCCTCACGCCTTTCCCCTCTTGGCACTTGATGTGCTTTCTCCGATGGCTATGGCTAGTTCTGCTTTACAGACACAGTATTCTGAAGAATTCTCTCCGGGGCCAGTGAGATGGCTCAGCCGGTAAGGGCACTGGATGCCAAGGCTTAGGACCTAGGCTCCATCCCTAGGACCCACAGCGTGGAAGGTGAGGACCGACTCCCACAATTGTTCTCACCTTCCATGTGGGAGCCACGGCACGCGAGCGTGTATATGTGCATCTCACACGCATGGCCGATAAATGAGTGAATAAATTTTAAACATTAAAAAAAGAAAGAACTCTCATGGATTGACTATATCAGTGATGTATGGTTCAGTTTTCTGAGCCCTAGGGGGACATATCTTTATGTTCTGTTACTTAGAAGTGGCACAGTGGAACCGTGACACTGACCTCTTGGTTAAAATGATTGCAAGTCTTTTCATAGCTGAGGAGAGTGCAGACCTCAGGGGGCCCTCTTTTTATTTTATACTGTTCAGTTCATGCCTGTGTCCTCACTACTTCAGGCTGGCCATGCTCCCAGGAAAGCTTCTGGAGGCTTCCATTCACAGCTTCCTTCCCAGCCACCCAGAGGAAGTGGGAGCTGGCTATGTCAAGACTGCCCTCTTGAAGACACACTTGTTCAAGCTGTAGCATTGCCCCGGTGGCCCCGGCTCAGCGCGAGGGGAAAAGCAATGGCTTTCCAGCCATAACATTTCCTCAAATTATGTTTTTTTTTGTCCTTTGTCTCCATCAGGTCAGCCACCACCCACCGATCTCTGCCTGCCACGCTGAGTCGAGAAACTTCGTTTTCTGGCAAGGTACGTGCTGATCCATGTGGCCTTCGCTTTCATAGCATTGAAGACTTCATGTTTTCCGGGGATTGCTCAGTCTTGCCAGGATCAAAAGCAGTCCCTGACCCGCTCTTCAGACAGTGTCAGCCCTCCTGATGCGCGACCCTCTCCCTCCTGAACAGCAGCTGACGTGTACCACATACTCATTGACAGTGTGGTTTTTTTTGTTGATTCTTATGGATGCTACGGATACAAGAGATCGATTCATTTTTTTGCCTCTTAAGAAACCTCCTCCATCTGTACCTGAGTCACCTGTTCCTGGAGCTTTGCCTTCACCTTACTCTACAACATCTTGACATGCAGGGGTTGCGGCAGAGTGTAGACAGCACATAGGTCTCTTGCTTTTTAAGAATTTAAATTCCGTTTCCAAAATTACATTTGGCACCTCCGAATTCTATTCATCTTTGTTTTTATGAGCGTTTTTAATTCATTGAGCTTTCATTTTATTTAGCATGTGTGTGTGTGTGTGTGTGTGTGTGTGTACATACGCATGTATGTAGATCAGATGATAACTAACAGGACTGGGCTCTTCTCCCATCTTGTGGGTCTGGAGGATGAAACTCATGTCCATCAGGCGTGGTGGCAAGCACCTTGTCCTGCCGAGCCGTCTTATTGGTTTGTTTTTAAGTGCTGTTTGGAGATTTTCGTCTGTGCTTTGTGTGGTTGTTGCTATCTTGCTTTGTGTTGTTGTTGTCTGGCTTGTTGTTTTTGTTTGTTTGTTTGTTTTGTTGTTGTTATTTTAAATGAGACAGGGTTTCTCTGTGCAGCTTTGGAGCCTGTCGTGGTTCTCTCTCTCTCTGTATAGACCAGGCTGGCTTCAAACTCACAGAGATCCACCTGCCTCTACCTCCCGAGTGGCAGGATCAAAGGCGTGCGCCACCACTGCCCGCCACCACTGCCCGCCACCACTGCCCGCCACCACTGCCCGCCACCACTGCCCCGCCTGTCTGGCTTTGTTTTTACTACTCTCAAGATCCCAACCCAAAGGTTTGGGAAAGGAAGGCGCTCCTACCACTGAGCTTTGGCCCCTCCCTCTTTAATTTTCAGGGTTGTTTTGGTACCCATGTTCCTAAAGCTTACTTTTGGAGATGGAGGAGATGGCAAGTTGTTCTAAAAATAACGCCCCACATTTCTCCTACATGAGTGAGGTTTCTTAAGTTTCCATTTATACAAAAGATCGGAGTACAGTAAGAGAAACCGAGCACACATCATTTTCTTTTAAAATGTTGTTTTGTTTGTTGGAGACAGAGGCTCATGTAGACAGGACTAGCCTCCAATTCGCTACATAGACCAGGGTGACTTTAAACTTCTTAGACTAGGGTGACCTGGAGCTTCTTACCTCCAGGCTTGACCTCCCAAAGCGCTGGGCTTCCGGGCGTACCCCACCACACCTGGTTTACACAGAGGACTGAACTAGGGCCTCACACATGCTAAGTGTGCAATTACCAACTGTTACATCCCAGCCCCTGGCCAGTTTTTAAAAACGTCCCCTTTACTAACGTTGCCATTTGTTCCCGTGATGTCTTTATGTCCGTGTACATATGCATGTATCTCTGTGAGATCTGAAAGCACTAGAGCACACTGGAACACTCCACCCTCCTGCTGCATTATCCACTTACTTGGTATGGATGCAATCAATATGAAAGTTAAAAGGGGAATGTTTCTTTTACTTAATCTTTGCTACAGATGCTTAATATTAAATATTGAAGATTCACCTGAGATTTCTCCACTTTTCGTGAAAACCTTCTTGTAGCAAGTCTTTCTCTGTTCTGCCAGCTCCCAACTAATGACACAGAGACTTCTTATTAATTATGAAAACTTGGCCTTAGCGTAGGCTTATTTCTAACTGGCTCTTATAACTTAAATTAACTTATTTCTATTAACTTACATGCTATTACATGGGTCATAGTTTTTACCTCTCCTCCTGCGTGTCCTGGTTCCTCTGCATCAAGCTGGTAACTAACCCTTTTTTCTTCCCAGTTCTCTCTCTGTCTGGAAGTCCCACCTATACCTCCTCTCTAGCTTTTGGCCATTTAGCTTTTTACGAAACCAATCACAGTGACATATCTTTACACAGTGTAATCAAATACTTCACAAGAACTTCTGGAAATATTTCTCATAAGGTTCTTAACTCCTACCTAAAAGTCTCATTGGCCTTGTAAGTATTTCTTTCTTGTTTTCTTAAAGCTCTACATTTTTGTCTTTAACAAGAGAACCTTCTCAGAATAGTCCCTGAAAGTTCTTTGTGTTACACACGTCCCTACTCATCCTTTTCTGGGTGATTTTACCTGTTCCCTTGGTGTAGGATCTTCAAATCTGCACATTTCTCTGCCTTTTGACTGGGTTGTTTAGATCATTTACATTTATTGTGGTTATAGATGTAGGTGATTTAAATGTGTCTTGTTTCCTAATTAGTCAAATCTATTCCTTGCTCCCCCTTTTCTGTTTTTAATGCCTTCTTTTGTATTAGTTAAGTACTTTCTATATGCCTATTTTATCTCTTCTGTTGGATTATATCTATAGCACTTTGTTTTGTGCTTAGTTGTTACCTCAAGATTATATATCTTTAAGATATTACAGTCTGCCATCAACTGGCATTGTTATATATAAATTTGGATGTAGTAAGACACATAACAAAGTAAACCCAACCTCTGTGAGATTGTGTGTGTGTGTTGCAAATTCATCAATGCATTGTTATCTTTGCTCAAATCCAATTCTCTCTTTTTCAATTTTCTTACCAATTTTATTAAGAAATGCTCACATACTATATTATTTACACACTTAAAATATATAACTCTGTTTTTTTTGTTAGCACAATTAATTTTAAAATAGTTTAATCACTCAAAAGACAGCATCTTAGCTAATAATGCTCCCACAGCTTCCTTCAAATTCATGATTTGCCGTATGCCATCAAAGGAATCCACTTGCCTCTCTCACCTGAACTGCAGCTACGCATCTCCCAGCCTTTCTCATTTCCTATAGTTCTTCTGTCTCAGGGCAGCCGCTGGACAGGGCCTGCTTCCCTCTGGCTCTCCCCTTTCTCTCTTGGTGGTGGCATCTGCAACTTAGGACAGCTGGTACTGCTTATATAGGTTCTCTCCTTTCCTTAGCCTGTGTCTGTGTGCTGCTCCATCCTCCACTGTTGCTTTTTTTCCCATGAGCCCTTGCACCACAGTGGTTGGCTTGACTCACTTCACTCCTGTGCATCCCCTGAGCAGCCACAGCAGCCAGATACCTGATCCCCTTGCTTTTATCTACTCCTGTCAACACTTTGAATTTTTTTTTACAAGGTTTTTATGTAATTGTACTGGTTGATTCTTTTCAATTCAAACAAGACTTCTTGCTAGGTTTGCGGAACCCACTGTTCCCTTAGAAAGCCTGACTTCCTACTCTTCTCCTTAGATAGTCTCAGACCTTCAGCCAGACCCACACTCCACTCTCTACTCTTCTGACACTTTAAATACTGTTTTTCCAATACCGACTCCTCTATGCTCCACAGACTTACTTGTGTTCTGCAGAGCCCTGCTTAAATGACCCTTTCTGACAAGCCCCTGTGATGCCATAGCACACTGGGGACAGCCCGTGTCTGTGTGACCGCGACTTGTTCTCATCTCGTTTTTGTGCTGTTGACTCTTTCAAGAGAACTTTGCCTTACAACTTTGTTTCCCTAATTCTGTTTTGGGTACCCAATTGTTTCTAGTGCATGAATAATTGTCTCCATTAGAACCAATTTATCTGTGGCAGTTACAGAATGACCAGTCATTTGTCGAGCCTGAGGCCTCTGGTCTACCTACCTGTCTTGTCGAATATGTGACGTTTGATAATTTGTTTCAGATGTGAGATGGAAGAACAAATTCTGGGGGAAATCCATGGAAATTGTCCCAATTGGCACAACGCACGTGACGCTGCCAGCGTGAGTTCCTGCGCATTAGGAATGTCAGCTCTTGGGTCAGAAGTCCACGTGAGCGGACTGTCGAGGCTGCCCACCAATCCCTCTGGCTCGGAGATGATGCTTTTCTCTCTCCTTCCATCTGGCAGTGGGTTCAGGTGGTCTCTGCCTGGCAGGCTCCCAGCCTAGTCCTTTCTCTCACCGGATGGAAGTGCCTCCCACAGACGACAGCTCTCTGAGCAGATTTTAAGACTCATTTCTGCCTCTCTCCAAGATAAAAGTTCATTTTTCTTCATCACTGTGGGCCCGTCTCACTGACAGAATTCCCTCAGAGATGGACATGGCTTTGGTGATGCAGGCCTCATTAGTAGGCGTTTCTAAAGCGATCAGGCCAGACTGGGGAGTCACATGCTGCTGTGGCCCTTCCTCCCGTGACTGTCGTTGGTCAGGCTTGTTGTAATAGGAGCGGCGGGCTGCGTCCCCGGCACCCGGCCGCCCGCACAGCTAGCTTTACCCGAAATAATTACACAGAAACTGTATTCTTTTAAACACTGCCTGACCTATTAGTTTCAGTTTCTTATTGGCTAGCTCTTACATATCGATCTAACCCATTTCTATTAATCTGTGTAGCCCACGAGCTGGCTTACCAGGAATGATCTTAACCTGCGTCTGCCTGGAGTGGGAGAATCATGGCGACTCCTGATTCAGCTTCTTTCTCCCAGAATTCTGTTCTGTTTACTCTGCCTACCTAAGGGTTGGCCTATCAAATGGGTCTAGGCAGTTTCTTTATTAATAAGAAATCACTCCCACATCACAGGCTGCCACTCCTTTCTTGTCACTACTGTCCTTGCCTGCCTCTCAGGACACGTGGGAAGATTTGACACATATTTTGCATAGGGCACTTAAAATACTGCTTACCGTCTCCTCACAGTTGCTACTGGACTCTGTGAGCAATGCCTGCGTTTCTTCCTCATGAAGGAGGGGTAAATAATCTGTGACTGTTAAAGTGTGGGAGACCGCCCCCCTGCATTTATTAAAGTGTGGGATACCGGCCACCCTGCACCTATTAAAGTGTGGGAGACCGCCCCCCACTGCATCTATTAAAGTGTGGGAGACCGGCCCCCCTGTACCTATTAAAGTGTGGGAGACCGCCCCCCACTGCATCTATTAAAGTGTGGGAGACCGGCTACCCTGCACCTATTAAAGTGTGGGAGACCGGCCATCCTGCACCTATTAAAGTGTGGGAGACCGCCCCCCACTGCATCTATTAAAGTGTGGGAGACCGGCCACCCTGCACCTATTAAAGTGTGGGAGACCAGCCCCCCACCCCACTGCATCTATTAAAGTGTGGGAGACCGCCCCCCACTGCATCTATTAAAGTGTGGGAGACTGGCCCCTACCCCACTGCATCTATTAACGTGTGGGAGACTGGCCCCCACCCCACTGCACCTATTAAAGTGTGGGAATCTGGCCCCCACCCCACTGCATCCTTCTACCAAATTCCTTTTCATAGCCTGGCAGTTTGCTTGCCCGAGAACCTCAGTCACATGTCGCTTGGAGCTTTATTCGGGGCTGGGTCTGCAATTGAGGGCTGCGTGATTCATTCCCCGCCTCATTATATAAAGTAGGACGGCCCACTGCGTCTGTGGCTGGTTCTTCTGGGAGTCACCTTTGACATCCCCTCTCTTTCAGTTTTGGGGATCACTTTGAGTGGAACAAAGTGACCTCCTGCATCCACAACATCTTGAGCGGACAGCGGTGGATCGAGCACTACGGTGAAATTGTCATCAAGAACCTGACCGATGACTCCTGCCACTGCAAAGTGAACTTCATAAAGGTACCAGAGGGGGCCGAGCTCTGGTGCTAGAAGAGGGCAGGGCTAGGTGGCCAGAGCACAGGCTGTCACTTGACCGGGACGTTGACCCTGCCTGCCTCCCCTGCCGTGGGCCCTCAGTGAAGAGCCCGTCATCAGACCATGTGACACAGAGATACATGAAGGCGTTGTGCTAAGTGGATAAACCAACATGAAAACATGTATTCTATGTTATTGTTGTCTATTCCAATTCCATGGATCACCAGAACAGCCAAGGTTAGAGGAAAAGAAAATAGAGCAGGGGTCATTGGGAGCTGTGTGTGGGGGGAGGATAGAGAGTTTGTGTCACGGGTTCGGAGCTTCTGTTTAGGAAAATGGAAAAGTTCTAGAAATGGAAAGTAGCGGCAGTTGTACAACACTGTGGATGTACTTCATAGTTTTGAGCTGTGCATTTGAGATGGATGAAATGAAGCCAGACTTGGTGGCATGTGCCTGGAATTGCAGCGCTCAAGAGGTTGAGGCTTGTGAATTGCGAGTCTGAGAGCAATCTGGACTACAACGTGAGACTGTCATGAAAGGAAGGACTTGGGGCGGGGACCGCTATGCTTGTGTGTTTTGCCACGAGGCAAGGTGCGACCAACCGTTTCCTTTACAAAGCTTTCCACTCGCTTCCATCCTCTCAATTAGACACCTGCGTTCTCTCAATGGCCCACGAGGTTCTGCACCTCTGTACTGCCAGCTGTCACCCCTCAGAATGCGTGTGCAGCCGTAGTGTGTGCACGCGCGCGCTCACACACACTCACACACCCTCACTCCTCCCAGTCCCAGCTCCCGCTACCCGCTCACTCCTCCCAGTCCCAGCTCCCGCTACCCGCTCACTCCCATCTGCCTCCTAAGCCACTGAGCACACTGCCCGTCCGTCTTTCCGCCCTTCCTCCCCCGACCTCTTTTGCGAAGATCCTGTTGTTTCCACCTCACTCTGTCATCTGCTCCATTTCACCATCAAATTTTCTTCAAGGTTTTTTGTTACCACTGAAGTTAGCTTCCTAGTTCTTTCTTTCCCAGTCTGTCTCTCTGCTCCCCTCACGCTCCTTGCCAGCCCCAGCCCCACAGGAATAAAAACCTGGTTGTTCCTGCTCATCCTACAGCCCTGATTGGCCCTCGATCCTAACAGCTGAGGCCTCAGAACGCTCAGATAGATGAGAAGGCCAGCCAGGTGCAAGAAAATATGTAGGGCCTCTCTCCAGCTTCCTTAATCTGGGACCCACCCCTTTCTCTCCCTCCTAGAATTACTTTGCTTTTTAAAACCTCGTGTACTTAAAGTGGCTTTAAGGCACAGTCCTTGCCAAAGGATGTTTACATTTAACTAAGATCAAAATCCTAAACTGAGTGCAAATCCCTACAGTCCTCTCTGTGCTGCCTGTGACCCACAGGGGACATTTGTGTGGTCAACCAGGCAGCTGGGGCAAGAATGTGTTCCCTGAGTCCAGGTAGATCAGTTGTCCACATTGCCTCAAAGGAATGTACTCACCCCCTTGTCTGCCATCCACCTGGTCTCATCTTCTCAGTACCAGAGAAAGACTGAGTTAGTTTGAGTCCAGGCTGGCCTCACACTCCTGCCTCAGCCCTCAGAGTACTGAGATTACTGGTGCCTACCATCGCACGGCTTTACAGGAATTATGTGTGTGGTTATTTGAGATGGGGTAGTTATTTAAGATGAGCATTGGTTGTTGAAAGAGTATAGGGACGGACACCAGACTCCCGTGGGGCTTGGCTGTGTCTCCTCCGTGGCTTCCCATCCAGTCATCAGCGTTTGTTTGGTTGGTGAATATCGCAAAGGGAATAATTCTGACCCCTGCTTCCCAATAAACATAAGGGTTTGGGATCCTTTCTTCCCCTGCCACTTTTACAAGGCTGGAGAACTCAGTTCCTGGTGTCCGATTCACTTCCCTGGCACTGTTGCATCCCACCTGCATTGTCCCAAAGCTTTGAAGGAGAAAAACTAAACCCGAAGAAAATGACCTGGAAACGCCACTAAACTTTCCAAATACGGCTGCAGTTTCAACTGAAAATAGCGCTGGGGCTTTTGATTTATGGAGAAACACCTTCTGTTTGTGACAATTTTTAAGAGTGGCCAGGTACTTGGGACAGTTTCAAAGCATCACCTCTAGGGAGTTGGCACTCCCTCTGCTGGCCGGAGATTGGTACTGCATAAACTAGACTGAGCTGAGCTAAGCTTTAGGGAGTTGGGATCAGCAGGGTTGAGCTGAGCCATAGTCAAGGCTGCCTCTCAGGCCACTACTGATAAATACTGAGACAGTGTCTTGTATGAGGACCCTGCAGCTGGAACAGGCCCGGAAGAAAAAAATAGTAGAAATTGCAATGTCAAGTAACCTCCTTAACTAGTATGCAAATGACTGTTTTCTTCAAGTAAAAGGAATTATGAGTTAATTTTAAATCGTAGTAGCGAGAGCGCTCAGACTTTGGAATCCCAGTGACATGCCTGGGCAGCTGCTAATACACTAACCAGTTAGCACTGGCTAATGCAGTAGGTGCTTGGCGAATGCCTAAGAACTGAGTATCGCGTTCCTGTGTTATATAAAGCAAAGGCAGAAAAAGTGAGTATCTACACACATGTTTGTTATTAGGATATTAGGTGTACATTTTACTAAATAGCTAAAGGTATTTTATTTTAAATCCAGAACCTAGGCAGACTAGAAAGCCTATAAATGAATCCACATCTTTACACTTAATTGATTTAAAAAAAGATCCCAGTAGCACATGGCGAGAAAGGACAGTTTCTTCGGTAGTGCTGCTGGGACCCATGGATAGCCTCGTGCAAAAGATATTTGCAATCTGACAAGGTGTTAAAATGCAAAACATAGAAAGGAAGCCAACTCAACAGGAAGAAAATAGTGGATAACTGGGAATCTGGATGTGGCAGTATGCCCTGGTCAGACCAGCTCCTAAACTCAGGTGGCTAAAGCAGGAAGGTCACTGTAATGAGCTAAAGGGCAGGAGCCTGTCTCAGAAATAGAATGCAGTCTATGCACAGACAAGCCATAGATGCTAGAGAAAGTGCAGTGAGTCCGGCTTGAGTCTACAGGCTCTTGCTGCAAGCCTCGGGGTTCGGATGCCGTCTCCAGAACCCACGTGGTGGGAAGAGTGAACTGACTCCTGGAAGTTGTCCTCCGATTTCTACGTGTGTGCCGTAGCATGCTCAAGGACATGCGCATGTAAGCCAGTGTTTTCAACAGAGGCACACAGAGCTAGAAACACAGCTCAGTGGCATGGAGCCTGCCTCCCAGAAGAGGGGAACAAGTACACACAGACAGATGAATGGACACTCAGCATCACTAATCAATCACCCAGGATATGCAAATTAAAAATGCCGTGAGATGTCACCTCACTCCCTCTTATAACAGCTCACTTCGAGGGTTGGTGGTGGCGCAGGCCTTTAATCCCAGCATTCAGGGAGTGGGGGCAGAGGCAGGAGGATTTCTGAGTTTGAAGCCAACATGTCCTACAGAGGGAGTTACAGGACAGTCAGGGCTACACAGGGAAACCCTGTATTGGAAAAAAAAACAAAAACAAAAAAGCAGCTGACACCAAAAAGATAGAAGGTAGATCTGAGAACTGAAGAGAAGAGAATCTTGCACACTGCGAAGGGGACATGAACCAGTGCAGCCATTAGGGAGAAGGAAGGTCCTCAAAACACTGAGCTCTTCTGGGGCCCTGCAGTCCGACTCCTGAGTAGACAGGCAAAGGACATGAAATCAAGACTCCGTGTTCTTCACGTCACTGTACACAGGAGCCAAAAGGGATCCACCTAAGTGCGATCAACTCAGATACAATGCAGAATCTGCACAATGGAATACTGCCCGGCCAGGGAAAGAATGAAGTCCTGTCGTTTGCCTGTTTGTGTATGTGTGTGCTTGTGTGCATGTGCGTATGGAGCAGATACTGTGCAAAGTGAAATAAGTCAAGCTCATAAAAATGTAACATCATCTCATCTGTATGGGGAACTAAAAATGTTGGCTGCTAGAAGCAGAAAGGAGGGAGGAGATGAGCAGAGGTAGGGGTGAGGCTTGGGAAAATTACTGATCAAAGGATACAATCTTTCTGAAAATACAACAACGCCACTAACAATGTATCTATAGTCTCAAAAATTGACAACCACATTTTTTAAGTGCCCTCACCAAAAAAAGTGAGATAAAATATGCTTATTAGCTTGGGTTTAGCCATTCTAAAATGTGTACATATTTCAAAATGTTATTTTATATATGATAAATATATATAATTTGTATTTTTAACTAAATAAGCAACCCATAACACTCTTATGGCTTTTTAAATTTCCCCTTAGATATAATGTCCTGTAGTTCAGGCTAGCCTCAAATTTGACTTGCAGCTGAGGATGACCTTGAACTCCAGATCCTCCTGCCTTCTTTATAAAAGAACACCACAGGACCTGAACTTAGTTCTTTATCTTACTTTCTTTATTCCCCCATTTAATACCTGTAATAAGTGGATGCCAGAATCTTTCCCAGACCATTCTCATCTGCATTCTAGGCAAAATACTGGAGCACTAACGCCCATGAGATCGAAGGCACGGTGTTCGACCGCCATGGGAAGCCTGTGCACCGGCTGTTTGGGAAATGGCATGAGAGCATCTACTGTGGTGGCACCTCCTCCTCCACGTGTGTCTGGAGAGCAAGTGAGTGTCCACGGGATCCCAAGCACGGGGCGGGACCGGGAGCTGTGACGGGCGAGTGCTGTTCTCTGTCTCTGGCTGCTGCCTGCTTGTTAGCAGGTTAGCGGTACCGGCCCATCCAAGTCCTGGTCATGCTTACAATAGCCCCTCAGTTTGGCTGCTAGGTTCCATCCTGGGTTCTCGGGACCTCAGAAAGGAGCCACTGTCCATCTGAGGGTGGCCTAGAGGGCTCTAGGGTTCCTGTCACACCTGGGACTGCCACAGGCTTTGTTGGAAGGCCGGAGAAATGCAAGGAGGAATCCCCAGGCAAAGGTCAAGAGGAAAATGTCACTAGAAAAACAGTGACCTGAGCTTCCCAAAGCATGCATGATCCCCAAATTGGCCCAACCCCAAAGGCCACCCTCGTCTCCTTTGTCATCCCAGAAGATACAGCCCCTGGAGCAGCTGTGCCAAGAAGGCTGTGGAAGCCCAAGGTCTCCACCAGCAACACTTTAGTCTTCTGACTGAAAAGTCAGAGTCATCTTATGAAACCCCTCTCCTGGGATCAGGGCTCTCTGGATGGATGTTAGTCTGGTTAAGGGAGGGAGAGAAAGGTTGGGGAAGGGAAAAGAAAAACCGCTCTGTTCATCACTGAAACCTTGGGGCTACATGCCATGATTTATTAAGCTGAGGGCTGATAGCCTCCTGTTGTTACCTCTACAGCCTGCTTGGCCCAGAGACACAGGTCAATGAGGAAGCATGCTACATGTGTTGGCTCCCATGCATGTAGGTGGTTGTCACAGCTCAGCATCTGGTCACCTCATTGCCAGCAGGGAGGAAGAGGGGGACTAGAGAGCTTTTGATCTTGCACCTCCCTTTTCTCAAGAATGAAGCATTTCCCAGGATTCCCAGCCAGCGTGTCTTAACATCAGCCTGACGCGGGTCCTGACCCGTCCCCATGCCAGCTCGGGGCAACAGGAAGGCTCAGTTCGCCCGAGCATGGGCTTGTGTTCTGTAAGGAAGAGATGTGGCTGCAGGAGCAGCAGCGTCTCTTTGTCGGCTGCAGCCACATCTTCCTCCATCCCAAAGGTTGCTGAGGAGCTGGATGCCGTCTCAGCGGCCGCCTCCCTAGCCTCAGAGGCACATATGTGACTGTTCACACTGACAGTCGCTCATTTGCTGGAAGCTGCCTCACGTTATATGCCTGTTACATGTTACAGTACCACAGCTTCACAGGGTTAAACAAATGCAACGCATCTTTGTATCACTGAACAAATAGTCCACAGCATGAACGAATGTAACACACCTTCAACAAGTACTTCACACCAGTTACATCCTTACCATTCTTCCTTGACTTTGTCTCCCCGTGAGCCTAGCGTTCCCCTGGCCCATGTTGAAGGAAACCTCTGTCTTTACCCTGGTGGGCGGGGTCTCAGATGCTAAGCACTGCATGGAGCTTGGCTCCTGTGTTCTAGCTTAGGATGGGATACACAGGTAATGGGACTTGGAAAGCTTCACAAAGCAAGTCTGTGGCAGTGTTCACGGGGGACAGTGACAGGTGGATGTGGAACCAGCAAGTGTTATGACTGTCTGGGAACCTCCCTAGTCTGCGTTGGATCTCCCTGGTGTATACCTGATTCTTAGCAGAGATCCAAGTTAGGGCAAATCAGAACCTAATGTTCTAACCCCAGGACATGAGATTTTAGGGTCTAAGACTTGGTGGGGGAAAAAAATGAGGGGAAGGGGAAAGAAAAGGACAACGTGTACCGACAGCCCTCAGGCAGTTCTGCAGTGGGACTTGGCTAGTTTAAAAAAGGCCTAGTGAGTTTATCTATTGGATTTGATTTTTAGAACGTGTGTGTGTGTGTGATGTGTGCGTTCAGGGATGTGCCTGCCACTGCAGGAATGTGGAAGTCAGGGGACGACTTTGTGGAACCAGTTCCTTTTACCATACAGGTTCTGAAGGCAGCTTCTCAGCCTTGAGTGGCATCTCCCTGGGCCCCTGGTGTGCATATTTGAATAACAAATTCTGTGATAGCTCAGTAGGACAGACGCTCTACAGCGCTGAATAAATTCACTAGGGGACCAAGGCAAAGAGACCATATCCCTGAGCTAGAAAACTCAGACGGGAAAATCACTAGAGGACCAAGGCAAAGAGACCATATCCCTGAGATAGAAAACTCAGATGGGAAAAATCTGTAGAGAAATGCTCAGTAGCTACTTGTTAGTCAGAATATTTTAGTAGAAAGAGAACAGTTTAGAGTTAGAGATAGGACTTAGCTGGTCTGAGATGAGAAAGGTGGAGGGATTTAACTCACGCAAATGAATTGCGAAGGAGCCCGGGCGGTTTGTTTCTCTTGCAGATCCCATGCCGAAAGGCTATGAGCAGTATTACGGCTTCACACAGTTTGCACTGGAGCTAAATGAGATGGAACCATTGTCACGGTCTTTATTACCACCCACCGACACTCGGTTCAGACCAGACCAAAGGTAAGGGTTTATTCCAAGATCTTTCTCTCCAGAGACATTTAAAACAATCTACCAAGGGCGGTATTCACAATTGCCTGGCTGCCCGGAGCCTGAGGTGGGTACTGTCGTCAGGTACACAGGGACAAAGTGGAGGCTTCAAACATCTGTCTCAGAGGGATTAGAACCCAGACGTCCATCCTTGTGTGGTGTGTCCTCCACACATCTGTAGGACCCCATCTCTATTGAAATGTCAGAAAAGAGGGGAGGGCTATTTTGAAGAATGTCACTGTGTGTAGTAGTAATAAGCAATTGACTGTTCATTTGCCATAATCAAAGCACCCAGCTCTCCTGACCCCTCAAGTTGAAATGATTTTAGTGCACTGGGCTCTAAATTTGGATTCTGGGCTTGCTATTAATCAGTTGTGTGGTCTGTGGCAAGGCTTTTCCTCTTTCGCCACCTCAGTTTCCTATTCTTTTTTTTTTTTTTTGACTTTTTTATTATGAAAAGAATCTGTGCATTTATTTTTTTTAATTTATTTATTTATTAAGGATTTCTGCCTCCTCCCCGCAACCATTCTGCAAGACAGAAAGAATAATCTCCCCCAAGCCTTCTGTAACTGAGACTCAAACTTTAAAGGCCATATGAAAGGAAAGATTGCTATGTATGACTTAACTTTTTAAAAAAAAAAAATTCTTAAATAGAAGTGTATAACCAAATTCACAGATAGATGATCAACATGGATCTGTACTAAAATCTTACAGCATGGATTTGTGCAAAAAATCAGTAAGATGTCACCTGGTAGGGAGAAAACGGACTTGGGGACATGAACAGTCCATGGCTAAGAGGCTCAGATATTCCTTAAACATGGAGAGAAATTCATTTTTGCTCAGAATATTTTTTTAGATACTAATTTTTAAAACCAGATGAAAATACATTCTTACCTTAGATCAGAAAAAAAAAAGCAAAACAAAACCTATCTGTGGCTGGTGACAACAAGCTATAATATAAATAAATGTATAACATAAAAAGGGGAATATGAATTGCTTCAATTCCTTATAAAGTGTAGTTTTATAATGTATCCTTTACAGACTCACTCTTTTGTCCATCAATCCTAAGTCTAGAAATTTCTTTCTTTCTTTCTTTTTTTTTTTTTTTTTTTTTTTTTTGGATTTTCGAGACAGGGTTTCTCTGTAGCTTTGGAACTAGCTCTTGTAGACCAGGCTGACCTCGAACTCACAGAGATCTACCTGCCTCTGCCTCCCGAGTGCTGGGATTAAAGGCGTACGCCACCACCGCCCGGCTAGAAATTTCTTATACAGATATGCTTTCCTGTGTGTGAGTGGTTGTTGTCTAAAGTCATTCCCTGCAACATTAAATGTAGCACTAAAAACAGCAGAGACAGCCCAGTGTCTACAGGTAGAGCACATTTGAAATAACGAAGGTAAACCCACAAGGCTGAATACTATAGAGCTATTAAAAATGACGATGTCCAGGCACTGCTGCAAGAAGCTCTCTGAGATGTGTTGCTAAGCAAAAGGTAAAACGCAGCAGAGCACTTTTGCCAGCAGTTATGCTCCTGAAACGGAGGGCAGAATATGAATATGCGTTTATATTTGAAAAGTACGTACCAGGAAATGAACAGGGCGGCGCTGCCTGTCATGGAAGAGTGGGAGAAACAGAAGACTGACTTGGGTTTCTCTAGTCTTTGAACCCTGAAAATATTACCTGTTCAAAAAAGGTTATTGTCTTTTGGCCCAGAGGACTGCATCATGGGCTGAAAAAAGGGCCCGGGTGTAGGCCATCTTGCCAGCCTCGGGCATAGAAGTGGTTGGTTGTTGTTTTTTCAGTGACTGTTCCTTTCCTCTTTCCCCTCAATGCCCAGGCTTCTAGAAGAAGGGAACATAGAGGAAGCTGAGGTCCAGAAGCAGAGGATTGAGCAGCTGCAGAGGGAGAGACGGCGGGTCCTGGAGGAAAACAACTTAGAGCATCAGCCCCGCTTTTTCAGGTTTGTGCAGAGCTGTGGTGGCGGGCTGGGAGGTCCTGCCTACGCTTTCTGGGTGCTGGTCCACTGCAGACAAATAGTGTCTGCATGGCCGTCACTATCCTCAGACAGGACTGGGGCCTTCCTCATTGCCTCCCTTGCTTCTTTCCCTTGGCCGTCACTATCCTCAGACAGGACTGGGGTCTTCCTCATTGCCTCCCTTGCTTCTTTCCCTTGGCCGTCACTATCCTCAGACAGGACTGGGGCCTTCCTCATTGCCTCCCTTGCTTCTTTCCCTTGGCTCAGCAGCGCCACCACCAAGAGTTCTTCAGTCAATCCCTGTAGCAGAAGAAAGGGGCATTGTCAGAAGTGGTCCTAACACCCAGCATCTGCCTCGGAGGAGGCTGATTGCTAGCAGGGCTAGGTTTTACATGTTGACAGGCTAGCTGATGACCGCCCTGCCGTAGAACTCAAAGTACCTACTATGCTTAGACCGGCAGTCCCAATATGTTTGTGCTTGAGTTTGAAAGATCTGATTGATCATTACTTTTAAATAGCTTTCTGGAGTTGGGCATGGGTAGCTTGTAATCGGTCATACTGGCAATCCCAGCACAGGGGAGGCTGAGGCGGAAAGTTTGGTGAGATTGCGAGGCTAGCCTGGGCTATAGTGTGAAACCCTTTCTATAGATAGATGGACAGACAGACAGACAGATAGACAGATGATTTGTTGAGACTGTTTGTTTACTTAAAACTGTAAAAGGGCTGTGGGCAATGGCAGCCCTTCACCCTCTCCTGTTCTTATTTTGAATGGGAAGAAACAGAGGCTCAGAGAGTAGAGGGGGTTGAAGAAGGACCCGACGGAATCTTTCAGATGGGGCCATGCCTCTCCTGAGAACCTGGCCATGCTCTATGTGACTTGGGGATATGTAGAGAATGCCCGCTCCTGGTGGGTCCACCCCTGACCTGCAGCCCGTGGTTTGCTGATGTTTGGGGGTAGGTCTGGTTTTGTTTCTCAGTCTGGGCAACAGGCATGGGTTCCAGAAGGCTGGAGGGACGAATCCTAGCATCAGGGAAATGTACATATTTGGAAACATTGAAAGAGCCGTCCTGGTGGCACAGATATGTAATCCTAACACTCCGGAGACTGAGCCAGGAGGGTTGCAAGTTCAAGGCCAGCCTCAGCAAGTTAAGAATGGCAACAGAATCAAAACCCTGCCTCTAAAAAAGAATTAAAATAGCACCCAGAGCATATATTTTATTCCTAATGGAGCTTAACTACCCTTAGTAGGGCAATACTAAGATGAACTATCATCCATCCCCACAATAGAATGTCATTCGACTGTTTAAAAAGGAGTGAGAATCCCTGTTGCTGAGGTCACCAAGCTTCCCTTTTATAAAAAGCAGATGGTAGATGTTGCTGGCTTGGCAGGCGATGAGGCCTCGGCAGTTAGCCCAGCTGTTCATCATGAAAGTAACCATAGATAATATTTAAAGAAATAAGGAGAGTTATGTTCTAATAAAACAGTATTTCAAAGATCTACAGGGCTGCTCATGTGGCTTGGTGGTAGAATAGTTAGATAGCATTCATGAGGCCCTGGACTTGATCCTAGCGTTGCAAAACACACACACTGGAGGCTGAACTGGGTCCTTGGGCCTTAGTTTGCTGACTTACAGAGGAGCAGCGAAGATAGACATCCACATCTTACTGCATGAATGGAAAATGATCTCCAGCATAGACCGTGGTATCCAATGCCCAGTGGGCAGAGTACTGCCCAGTGCTGTGAAAGGGAGGGAGGGCAGTGTGTGTGGACGCGAGCTTTCTCTGGCAGAATAAAGCAGACAACGCTGCCTCGGCAACAGACGTGAGGCTGGGAGGTAGGGGCGACCCCAAAATGTAGACTCGGAATCCTCTCATGCCTTTGGAATTTCCATCTAAGGAGCAGGTTATCTTTGCCCAGAGGAATTCAACCGAAAGTTCTCGGTCCCAACTGGTGTGGTATCCAGTTCCAGTTCCTTTTTGGTGGGCTCTATTTGACTTGATGCTAGCTCAGATTGACTTTGATGAACCTAGTTGATTGTGTAGTATTCAGTCATTTCCAGTGTGGTGGCTATTAGTCCAGCCCTGGACACACTAAGAGAGACAGAGACAGACAGACAGAGAGAGCAGGGAATTGGAGAGAGACAGAGAGACAGAGATGTGCTCTCAAATGAACCACCTTCCCAGCCTCCAGGTTTAAGTACTTAATGTCAGAAGTAAAAAAAAAAAAAAAAAAAAAGACTTCCAGCCTGCTGAGACCACTCTAATACCCAAACAACAGGAATAGGGGATACATCTGGAACGATAGTGGGAAAGCGGAGTGGGGTGGGGACAGGGTGGGGAGGAAGGACGTGATAGCAGAATTTGCCAGAAACCCAGAAACTGTCTCATCTCTCACAGGAAATCCAGCGACGACATGTGGGTGAGCAACGGGACCTACCTGGAACTGAGGAGAGACCTTGGCTTTTCCAAACTGGACCATCCCGTCTTGTGGTGAAAAAGTAAAGAAGAAAGATATGTTAATGTACTTCCCCACATTTGCTTCCGGAAGCAGCACACACCTGTGTCTGTATGTTTAAAAGGTAGTGTCTAGAACGATCCCTTGTTGCTTAGCTTAGCAATGTGAGCACTGAAGTATGTGTTTTCTTCAGTAAATTTCTCTACAATTTCAAGTATTATCATGATTGTTTATATGAATGTAGAACACCTCGGTATTTCCTTTTATATATAAACTATTTAATAAAAATGAAAGATTGAATGTTAATGTGTGGGTTTAAGAAAAAGAAGCTTTAACACTAATTTCCCAAAGGTGAGGGGGGACAGATCAAATTTATGCCTTATAAAAACCACACCGGAGAAAACAACCGTATCCCAGGTGCGTTAAGAATTAAGAACACCCAGGGTTGCTCACTCGTGCCCTAGCTCTCCAGGTTTAATTGGGAGCTGGAATATCTTTTTAACCCCAGACAGCTCTTGAATTGCTCAGACAGAACAATTCTGCTGGTGCTGAAGTACCAAGAATATTTTCATTTGCATTTTCGTGGTTAAGGCGTCTATGTAAGGTTAGCGGGATGCATATTTTTTATGTAAGTCGGGCATGGCCCATCTGGAAGAGGCCTTCTCTCCCTGTAGTTCTGTTGCCTTATATGCAAAACTCCCTTCCCTTAGAGAAGTTATACTAATCAGAGAGATCTCTAATAATTCAGTGTCCTGATGGCATCCTAGGGGGGCAGACGGCATCTCGTTTTTTTCTCAGTGAGAGCCGAATCCTTAAGGATTTAAGAAATCCACTTTTAGCTTCCTGCCCCACCCCGGGCTTCCAAGCCCACCTTTGACCCTGATTGAGGATGGAATGTCTCCCCTTTAGTACAAGACCTATGGTAAATGGCCTGCGACCTTCTGAAGCTTTAGTGAAGTCACTGGTGGTCTGAAATAACCTGACCCGTCCTTCTTCCGTGTGGCATTGGTATTTTCTACCTCTCGCTAAGCTCTGTACTTCTCAACCATGTGTCCACAGTTTGACCCTCTGCCTTATAGACCAACACCAAGCATTGCTGTTCTGTGTCATCCCGAGGAAGCCGCAAAGGTTTTACCTCTTCCTTCTACTCTCTTCTTGTTTAAACACTCTGAGGTCCCAGATAGGAGCTACCAAACGGAAACCATTGTTCCCATGTCTTATGTCACATTATGATAGCAGATTGTATGCAGTAGCTGAATTGTGTTAGCAAAACCATTTCGACTTCTGCCCAGAGCACATTAATACCAAAGCCTGATCGTTAAGCCTTTGACTTGAATGTCTGTAACAATTCTATGAAACATTGTGTGGAATGACAGGGTAAAGAACTTTCTATAGAAAGCATTTGAGGGGGCCTGTGAGACTGACTCAGCACGTAAAGGCACTTACTGTACAAGTCTGGCAGCCTTAGTGTGATGATCCCCAGGACCCACAGAAGAGGTGGAGGAGAGACCCGACCCCGTGGAGTTGACGTGTGTCACAGCAGATAGCCAACTGAACAGCACTGAGTTTTCACAGTGGAGTGTTGAAGGTGAATTGGTAGTCTTTGGCGTCTGTGAGTGACTGTCATTTTAAACAGCTCATGAAATATTGGTTCACTTATTCCATTTTATGGAGACATCAAGACGAACACAGTGGGAATCTCGTTTCCATTTCTAAGCAGCTGGGTGGTGCAGCTCAATTCTTTAGCTCCCGTTTCTTCTTCCTTTCCTATTAAAGCCTTATCCACATTCTGCTCACAGACATGAGGAAGCAGGCTGTAGGTTTTTACGGCTCTCAGTGGGGAAACAAATCTGCTGTACACAATGTGAGGATAAATGCGGAGTTTTAGTAATATTGACTGTTAAATAGACCTGCTCCGGAAGCTGACTCAAAGGAGACAGAAAAACAGCAGAAACAAAACCCCTAAAAATATACCACTGGAATGGGCATCACCTTGTGGTACCCGTTGTTTGCTAATTCTTAGATTTTCTTGTGGCGTGATTTCTGTTGATTTCAAGCTTTATTGTAGGATCCCACCAACAGCTGACCCAAATGTCACCTTGGTAGTCACCTTATTTGAACCAGGGACAGGAATGAACAAAACATGTTCCGGAACCATGTGTAATTTCTCCCCATCACTGCCAGTGTCTGGATGAGGGTTTCCCGAAATACACTTGATCTGGAGATGCAGCCTTGTATTCGAATCTTAAAACTCGCTGCAGGAGGGTGGAGGCTGCTGCGTTCCTTCTGTCCTGTCTAACACCCCCTTCCAACAAGTTTGTCTGTGTAAGACTTGCTTATTTTATAAGGAAAGCAGAACTGTGGTATTGCTGAGAAGAACTAAGGTGAAGGTTAAGTTTCTGAACTCTGACTTTCTCAAATACATAATACCAATCCCTGCTCCATTTGATATGACGCTTTCAGCCTCTCTCATCCTAGCTATGCTATTTCAAGTTAATAGCTTAGGTTACAGATGTTCTCCTGTCTATAGAACCTGTAGTGTTCCTCTTTTCAGTACTCATGACCCAAACTGCAGCGCATCATTAAGGAATGAGCATCTTCAGTATAACAAAGGAGAAGAGCAGTTTCCTCCACAGGCCCTTGGGTACCTGAAGGAGGATATTCCCTCTCCTCAAAGCCTCCAGGGAGCTTCTTCCTGCAGTTCATGCTCTGATGCTAGGATGCCAATGGTACTAATTAAACAGATGCAGTCCCCCTCCCAGACACAAGGGGGAGTCTGGTACTAACTAACTAGATGCAGTTCACTTCCAAGACACTAGGATGAGTCTGGTACTTACTAAACAGAAGCAGTTCCCCCTCCCACTCGTGAGGGGGAGTCTGGGACTAACAAAATAGATGCAGTTCACTTCTAAGACACTAGCGGGAGTCTGGTACTAGCTAAACAGATGCAGTGCACCTCTGAAACACTAGGGGGAGTCTGGGTACTAACTAAACAGATGCAGTGCACCTCTGAGACACTAGGGGGAGTCTGGTACTATACAGATATAATGTACCTCAGACTCAGGAGGGATCTGTATTAAATAGGTGGAGTTTCACCTTAGGATATCAATACAGTTACCTACTCAGTAGCAAGAATGCCTTAGCAGTTCCCCAGTCTTCCAGTGCAACTGGGGGGCTCGCTAAGGGAAAACTACAAAAACTGAGTCTTTTAATGTTTACTTCATTTAGGCTGATGTTTTCCTCATACCCTGTTTTTAACTACTTCCAATCAATCATTTGCTCAGCCTTCTAGTACTGTCCTTCATCTGCCCTTGTCAGATTTATGATGAGATGTTTTATTCTACCCAAGCCAAACATAGAGGCAAGGGTTACTGTGCTTTTTAAGGTAGGCTTACTGTGCACTACAAGCTCTGACTGTCTTCAGATCCTCTTAGCTACCTAAGAGCGATAAGTTGCTCTCGTGATTTTAGGAATAGCAGCTACAGTGTGTGGGCAGAATTTATCTGAATGTCTTTAGTTTTGATATCAACATCAGCATAAATCTATTTTTGCTAGCAGATTAAAGCTATTTTCGCGCGCTCACTTTTCTGTGTTGTATCGACCTGTGACTTGGAATTTATCTTTCTGTTGAAAGCCTACATATCGAACAATATCTGCAAATCATGATGGTCTACTACAGTGCAAGCCGGTTTTAAGGACTGGTTTTAGGGGATGTGGCCGTCAGAAATGACTACTCATTCATTTCATTCATGATTACTATTATTTTTTTTAATCTTCCTCTGTTACCCCCAGAGGACATGCTTTTGGGGGAAAAAATTGATACTTGTAAATCTTCTATGTGATCTTTTGTAAAGTCTAAGTCCTACCTTGCTGCCCATCCCTGTCTGGCTTCCCAGGAAGCCCCTTTCAGTCTGTTGTCCCTCCACCCCGGTGTGGCTCATTGACTGGGAATAAAGACTATAGTAACGACCACCTTTGTCTCTGTTTTTCCTGACTGTGGATAGTTGTGGTTGATGGAAGGGACAACACGATGCTTTCTAGAGTCTGTCTGGAGGAAAAAGCCTGCTCACCTAAAGGGACAGATCCTGAGGTACTGAGCTTGGGAAACCCTGGGTTGCCATAGTCTTCTACCCTGCATTTCCCAGTCACCCTCAGCTTTGGAATAGGCACTAGGCGCTCCAGTGAGGTCAACTCTAGTCCAAGGGTCCCTGCTCTGCTCACTTCCTGTGCTATAGAAATACCATTTCCTGTGTGTATAGTGTGAAGTGGAAGTGTGCTGATTACACCTATGTGGTCACACCAACAGTAGCCGATCCCTCTCTCCTATCCAAGTTACATTCCCGAACATTCACGGAACTTCACTTGATGCAAGTCGGTGTGTCCCAGCATCCTTCAGAATGACGTGGCGCTAAAGGAGCTCAACTTTTTAACATACTGGCTGCTGTTTGTGCATGCTGGTATCAAAGCATCAGGATGCCAACAACTGAGGAGACAGTTTCGGCATGCTCTCATACCCATAAAACCCTAGTGTTGGTGTAGTCACCGTCATCAGTGATGAGCAAGGCAGGACCATATCCCTGCATCCTTCTCATACACTTCACAGCAGAAGTCCTGCCAGGGAGCAGAGTCCAACCCAAGGAGTCAGAGGATTAAATGAAGCGTCCATAGCAAGATTAACCAGGCAGGAAGCCATTACTGCCTCAGTGGCAGCTCGAGTTCCCAAAATGGAGACACCATCAGAAGCGTGGTTTTGAGGTATGTGTGCTTTGCCAGACAACCTAGAGCAGGCTGGAAGAGCTATCCCTGCCTGGGTCTCACATCAACCACTCGTGTAATGGTTTTAATACGCTGAGGGGAGGCTCCTTAACTGCCATAATATAAACTCATAGACCGGAAAGATGCACTAATTAAGATGCTTAAATATGATTAAAGTCCTGGGAGTAATTTATACACATGTATGTGCATGCATGTGTATACACACACAGACACACAATTTCCCCCTGGGACTGGGACACAATTGTCTAAAATTGTCATGCTGCTAGGGACAAATTTCTTTCATAGATTCTATGTTTTATAATATCTTTGAAATTGAAAGTGGGGACTAGGTGACCTTAGATTTGAGCACGATGGAGTGTCTCTTTGTTGCCCAAGATGAACACTACAGGTGTGTGCTTCCGTGCCCAGCTATTTCTCGGGTGCTCTTCAAAAGGGCTGCACAGAAGGAGGCCCCAGCTGCTGCTGTGGTGGAGTCTTGGGGACACATTTATAGAGCAAGGAATGGTTCTAAACCAGACATTTCTCCACCTTCAGAAGCCACCCATCTGGTGGCAAGCTGGTAGGTAAGTCAGTCATCACCATGGACTCAGAAGGCGTTGTCACGCACATTGTCACCATGGATACAAGTCTCTGGGCACATCTGGGAAGGAAATTCTTGTCAGGTTAATTGAGGTAGGGAGAGGCACCTCGTTGTTGGCCGGGGTCTTGGACTGAGTGAAGGGGACACAGAGCTGAGCAGGAACAATCATCTCTCTAACTGTGACTGCAATGTGACTAGCCCTTGCTCCATGAACGTCCCCACCATGGTGAGCTGTACACTTAAACTATGAGTCAAAGCTTTATGGGAGTAGGGTCTTACCTTCTTCTACATGGATCCCAGAACTTGAACTCAGCAGCAAGTGTCTTTTTACCTGCTAAGCCATCTTGCCAGTCCCTCCTGCATGTCTTGATATGTGAAGTGACAGATGTTCTTATTTATTAGGACATTTTTTCCCAGGGGTGTTTTTTTTTTTCCAGCCTAAAGAACACCTGTGGTACCATTGACATGCACAGTCACATACACCATGTACTTCTAGTAGCAAAACACGATGTGGGACCTGAGACACTCGTGTCACAGGGAATGATACTTGCCGACCAGGCCTCCAGAGACTGGAAGATATTTATCGATAATGGATTATTCTGTGTTGTTCTCTCAATAAGGTGACATTTTCCTCCTCAAGGCCACACTAGTCCTCTCTACAGCGCCTCTCTAACCGTATCTGCCATTGGGTGCTTACTAACAACTTCCTTACCCAACTCTCTTGCTGCTTCCACTCCTTAGAGTTTCCGAGGCCTCATTTCCCTCAGCATGCCTTTCAACCAAATCTACAGATCTGCTCATCTTCACTCTTTCAGGAAAGGCTCACATTCAAATGGGCCAGGATGCTATGCAGGTCATCCCTGTAGCTTCTGGGAACATTGCAAACTGGGTCATCGGGCCGGTTCCAGCCCAGCAGCTGGAACCCAGGTGTAGGTGGAAGGTCACAATGTGACAAACCAATAAAGAAAGTAGTCCAACCTTGGGGCCCAACACCAAAAGCAAACAACTTGTCATGCTTTTTGCCCTGTTCTAACATTGAGTCCTGCTAACCAAAAGCCTCTGTGGGCTTGGATAACTGGTCAACCTATACCATCAAGCTGCCTTATTTGCTCTTAAAACTCTAAGGAGAGAGACTGGGTCCGGGGCTGTAGAGGAAAACCAAACAAGGCTTCCATCCTAACTGAGCCACTGCATTTGGGATTCTGTGTTTACGTCATCGTGCCCTGTCATATCAGTACAAACGCCTTTGGTCCAGAGAGCCTGCTGACGACATTTTCCTTGTGGTAGCCTGAGCTCAGTCAGGCTGCTCCCACCTGTTGTCTGGTCTCTCATGCTTGAAATCCAATTTCTCACTCTCAGCACAGGCTTTTATTTTTATGGGGTGTGTCTGTGTATCTGTGTAGCACATGTGTGCAGGTACCCATGA
The DNA here is from genome assembly GCF_018167655.1 of Microtus oregoni. Lineage (NCBI taxonomy): Eukaryota > Metazoa > Chordata > Mammalia > Rodentia > Cricetidae > Microtus > Microtus oregoni. The sequence continues at coordinate 2,081,620 of NW_024543874.1, forward strand.
GATCAGAAAGGGTATCTCATCCGCTGGAGCTGGAGTTATAGGCAGTTGTGAGCCACCTAACAAAGGTGCTGGGAGCTGATTTCGGGTCCCCTGGAAGAGCAACAAGCACCCTTAACTACGAGCCATCTCGCTAGCCTCACAGTCTTTTAGAAAAAGCCTTTGAGGAGAACAGATGGGAAAAAGCTGGAGAAGATTCAAGACATAGCCATTTTTCTTTTTTAAAAAACCTCATAATATATATGTTCTTAAGAGAAAACGGAGTTCGACTTCTGAAATTTTCTGAACCAAAATAAGTGGGCACTGTCAGTTCCCTAGGACCTGTATCAAAGCCAGGAAGTTCACTTAGGCTTAGATGGATGCTGGGGTGTGTGTCAAGGGCGGCTCTGGGAAGCCACGTTCAGGTACTAACCAGGAAGAGTCTTGCTGGTTAGTGGATGAGCTAAGAGGCTAGCCCCAGAGCCAGTAAGCCCCCAGAAACCCGGCTGTTGCAAGTGAGTCCTCATCTAAGACAACTGGCTGTCTAATAAAAACCAAACAAACAACAAAACCAGGGTTGTCACCATGTAGTACGTAGGCATGTATGTAGGCAAAACACTCGAACACATAAAGTAGAAATAAGTAAATCCCTAGCAGAACAACAACAAATTAGAGTTCCAAAGAGTCTCTTCCGAAGTGGCTCTTCCCATCTTTGCTCTCTGAAGTGTCCCTAGAAAGCTGCCACTTGATTTGTGTGCTTTCGGGTCCAGATAATGTACAAGATCAGGCTTTGAAGCATCATAGAGATTCAAGAAAAAGGACAACTTATGTGGGCAACTTCAGATTCTCCATGGCTTTGCCTTTTTGTTTGGTTGATTAAAATACTTAGCAAGCTTCGCATTTATCCAAGAGTTTAACCTGGCAAAGAAACCAGCATGTTCTAGTCCAGGAAAGCTCCAGAACCCACAAACCGTTTATGGTAGATGTTCTTATTTGGTCACCGAGTTGTGAGGAAGCATGGTTAGTATTGTTTTTTGCCTTCTAAATGTCCCCCAAAGACCTCTGTTAGAGACTTGGTCCCCAGCCTATAGCACCAACAGGTCTTGCCCTTTGCCCCTGTTCCCTCTCCCCCTTGCTAAAAACCATAGATCACATTCCTAAAGCTAGTCCCCAAGGTCCATGCCCTTATTTGGCCACTGACTTATTCCTGAAAAAAAAAAAAAAAAAAAAAACACCAAGGTCCAACAATTAAAATTCATTCTCTGGCTAATCTGTCCGTCAGGATTTACCAGCCCACCCCTAGCAGAGACTCCCTGCTTTCCCTTACAAGCCGATTCCTACAAAAGCATCCTCCCTGGCTCTCTGGCTGGCTTGCGGCTACAGCTGCATTTGCAGACACTCTCCCAACTTGCCCCACTGGGGTAACAAACACCTTTGTGCTGAGAATCCGGTGTCTGGGTATGTCCTGTGCCAACTTGGGGGGCATCCTCCCTTATAAAGGGAGGCCTGTAGAAGGATGCTGAGTCACAGGGCCTAAGCCCTAGGTGATATCAAGACACCACACCCTCCGGCCCCTCTCCTGCCTGCTGCCTGGCTCTCAGGAGGTGACTGCTTCCCCTGGTACGTACCTCTCGTTCACTATGACATTCAGCTTTACCACAGGCCCGAGAGCTATGGGTTCAAGTGACCACGGGCTGAAATGGAAATCACGAGCCAGCATATTGCTCCTTGTCGCCTGTGCACCTCAGACAATCTTTTCACAGTCACAGGAAGAATAAATAATACAATTACCTTTTCGAGTAATCAGTTTCAATAATTATAAAATACTATAGTGATACAAAAAAAAATGGTTGCATTCACTAGTTTTAGAAACAGGAATTTTTACTGAGCATGGTGATGGTGGTACATACCTCCACAGGCTGAGGTTGGAGAATTGCCATGAATTTTGAGGCCAGCTTTAGCTACACATATAGTGATTAGCAGGTCAGCCTCGGGCCCATAGCAGAGCTGCTTCACAGAGCAAAAACAGGATAAGGAGCGGGAAAATTACGTGTCTGTCATCCCAGGAACCTGAGGTGCGGAGACCAGTAAAGTCCAATGCCAACCTGGGTGTGCTGGTGGCTTTGAATCAGTTTGCAGGAACTGGACTGGCCAGAGTGGACGCCAGTAAGGAACTGCCTCCTTCAGATGGGCCTGTGGGCAAGCCTGTGGGCCATTCCATTGACTGATAATTGATGTGAGAGAACCCAGCCTTCTGTGAGCCGTGCTGTCCCAGGCAGGCGGTCCTGGGGTGTAAGAAAGCAAGCTGAGCAAGTTGTGGGGAGCAGCGAATAAGTAGCCAGGGTTCTTTTTGCTCTGCTTCGCTTCCGGCCTCAAGTTCCTGTTCTGGCTTCTCTCCGTGATGGGTTATGAAGCGTAAGTGAACTAAACCCTTCTTTCCCACGTTGCTTTAGGTCATGGGTAGAAAATGGCACCAAGATCCTGGAATTTTGTTGTGACTGATCTGACCGTGTTGTTTGAGGAGAGGATTGTATTTGGGACCTGGATCTGAAAAAGCCATTGAGTATTCAAAATTTAGTGGGCTGTTCTGCGGGAGCTTGGAAGACTGGTGTACCGAAAGACGTGCCGCCAGAGGAGGCCTGGTTTGTGACGTTCCAGAGGGAAGCAAAGACTCAGCGCTGTCCGTACCACACCGGGAGTGAAAGCCTGGGGCTTCTGCTTTGCTGGGGCTGAGAATCAGCTGTGACTAACGAGAAACAGCTGGAGTGAAACCATTGCTTCCCTGAGACACATGAGGCTGGTTAGCTGGGGCCTGTGAGATGGGCCGTGGGTTAACGAGAGCAGCATCCCTGAGGTAAAATCTGGGGCGTTTATCTTCAGGGTCAGAACACAGACACTGTGGTCCAGAGGGGGCCAATGCTGCATCTCAAGATGGCAGCCGAACTCGGAAATGTATGTGAGACTTCCACGTGGTATTGGTTTTGAAGGCCATGAAGGGGTCACGGAGAGCAGCTGAGTCTTGGCACCATGTAGCAGGATTGCGGTCCCTGTAGGGTAGTCCTGAGGCCATTTATAAGGGTGCAGCCTCAGTTCTAATGGAGGCCCCCGGGACTGAAGGGGACATTGAGAGAGGCTGAAGTTGCTGAAGCTCTTATTGCTGTAGTAAGATACCCAACAAAAGTTAAGGCAGAAAGGACTTACTTTTCCTATAGTGTGAAAGAGTGCCGGCCTTTGTGGTGAGGAAGACATGGCAGCTGGGGCCTGAGGTGGCAACCCATCTCATCCAGGCAAGTCCCATCGCCCAAAGTGCCAAGACCTCCCAAAACAGTGCCACCAGCTAGGGCCCAATTGTTCAAATACATGAGGGGAATAATTCACACCCAAACCGTAACATAGGTGCACGCACACATACACATGCATTCATGATCTTTTAAGAACTAGAAGGGCACAGTGTACTGAAGGATTAGGCCACTGCAGGCACAGTTTGCATCAGACTGGTGTATGGAGAAAGATGCCAAGAGGCCTCTGGTCACCAGGCTCAGCTATTCCTCCTTTCTACAGCCGCTTCAGGGACTTTTCACTAAGCCATTAATGGCAATTGTATCTTTCAGGAATGGAACCATAATCTTGGCTCATAGCAATGAAAAAGTAACTAATACATTTGCTCAGTTTCCTTGGGACAGATTCAGGCATGGAACTGGAGATATGGCTTAGTCATTGAAACTAAGTACTGCTTTTGTAGAGGACCTGAGTTATGCTCCCGGCACCCACATACAGTGTTCACAATTGCTTATAATGGAAGCTCCAGAATGTCCTACAACTGATTCTGGCCTCTGTAGGTACTGGAATCCATGTGCACATGCACACACACACACACACACACACACACACACACATATGCTTTTATAGTTAAAAAGCAAACTGCAAGATGATTTGTCCTCAACTTTGATCTCATAAACATTTGGTTTCACATTTCAAGACATGTGTGCATCCCAGACACACATCGACGGATCCTGGGGAAATTTATGAAAAAAAGACACTCAAAACTGAATGAGCAACAGTTAGATGATGGCATCCAAGTCTTCTGGTGATCCTGGAAATTGCAGAGGTTTCCAGGGCTGACAAAGATGAAGGATTAGAAGGACACTTAAGGCCCATCCTAGTTCACAAGACCACAGGGTGGAAGCTGGGGCTGGGGCTTAGTTGGTAGAGTGCTTAGAAGGAGGTGATAGATTCTTTCAGGAACATATTCTTTTTTTTTTTTTTTTTTTTTTTTTGGTTTTTCGAGACAGGGTTTCTCTGTGGCTTTGGAGCCTGTCCTGGAACTAGCTCTCTAGACCAGGCTGGTCTCGAACTCACAGAGATCCGCCCACCTCTGCCTCCCGAGTGCTGGGATTAAAGGCGTGCGCCACCATCACCCGGCAGGAACATATTCTTATACACAGTTGTTCCTTTGTATCCACAGGGAACTGACTTTGGGGCATACACAGATTCTTAAATCCACAGATGCTCAAGTCCCTCATACAGAATGGCTCAGCATTTGCTTATAGCCTGCCCACATCCTCTCACATGCTTTAGGTAACAATGGCTAACATAACACAATGATTATTTGGTATAGACTGTTATGCTGCATTGCTTAGGGAAATGACAAGGAGAAGTCTATTTACGTTCCAATGGAATGTTTTCCAGTTTTTCCCAAGGATTCCTTGTTCTTTGCTAGTTAAGTCCCCAGATTCAGGGCCTGTGCATAGCAGGCAGGGCCCAGAGAGGCATAAAGCTCAGTAAACCCCAGGTGATTTTAGAAGACACGGAGAGACTCTTAGAAGAGCAGGGCAGGGCTGGGGATGGGGCTTGGTGGTACAGTGCTTGCCTAGCATTCCTGGGGGCTCTCAGTTCAGTCATCAGTGCTCCCAAAATTTAAAAGCTAGAAAGGTAAGAAAAAAGGAAAGACATAAAACTGAACATAGCAGCACAGACCAGGAACTTAAGCTAGTACACAGACAGTTGAGGCAAGAAGATGGGACGTTCTGAGTCCCTGGCTTCACAACCAGGGTGAGGCCAGTGTGGGCTACATTGAGAACCTGTCTTAAAAGGCTAGGAAAATGGTTTAAAGGAATGCGGAGGGAGGGGTCTGTACCAAGACGTTCAGCATGACTAAGAGCATTAACCCAACAGATTGGGACTGTTAATTAACCATGAAAATTCTTTAGATAATGCAGAGTAGATCTGAAGCTGAGAGTCTATGTAAAGCCTACACACAAAAAAGAATAAATTACCAGGTGGCAAATGGACGAACAATGTGAAGGGTCATCGGTATCAAATATGAATCAATTAAAATGAGTTAGTCATGAGTCATTAAATGGAAGGTCACAGGTAGTTGGATTTAGGATTTTGACTGAAATATGTGTCAATAATGGTACTCTATCGTAAGCCATCAAATCTAACTTGGTGTGTCAGCTAAAGTTGAAGACATCAAACCCCCACGCAGAACTGAAGCCCAGCTGAGTCAGTGATGGAAAAGGAGACACGAATTCCCTAATCCCCGAAGGTTATCAGCCTGAATGGAACTGACTTCTTCAAAGAAGAGGTGAAAACTGTATTGTCACCGATACATGTCCAGGATACTAAAGACAGATTTCTCAGAAACGAAGATGAGGAAAAGAGCATTTTAAGCTAACTACTTAGCTATGCCTGGCAAGTGCCCTTGAGTCTAGACCCTCCAAAGCAGGACAGTGACCCAGGGTCCGAGAGCACAGGGTTCCATGTGTCTGTGCCCAACCACACAGCTCCACGTTTTGTGCTGGTTGTTGGGAATAATCCAATCTCCTTAAATTAGATTCTTCTTCTGTTAAGGTTAAGTCAACTTCATAGCTTTTTCCTTTATTTATTTTTTTATTTCATAAAGGTTTTTTTCTTTTGCGTATAGATGTGTTTCTATGGAAATGTATGTGCCCTTGAGTGCAGGTACCCACTGATGGCCAAAAGATAGCACTGGATCCCTTGGAGCTCGAGTTACAGGTGTTTGGTTATAAGCTGGCCCCCAGGGGTGCTGGGGACTGAACTTAGGTCCTCTGCAAGAGCAACAAGTCCTCTTACCTGCTAAGTCATCTCTCTAGACTCCTCCTTTTAGAGAGCAGATTTATCTCTTCCATTTTTGTGTGTGTGCGTGTCTGTGTCTGTGTATGGGTTGTGTGTCTGTGTCTGTGCATGGGTGTGTGTGTCTGTGTCTGTGCATGTGTATGTGTGCAGGTGCCTCTGGAGGCAAAGGCAGTGCTTCAAAACCCATGAGAGTCACCTGGTATGGTTATGGAAGTCTCTTGTGCTCCTTTCAACTAGATTTAGGCTCCTGGAAAGTTTTTATTTTTGTTTTTTCAAGACAGGGTTTCCTCTATATGACAGCCCTGGATATTCTAGAACTCGTTTTGTAGACCAGGTTGGCCTCAAATTCACAGAGATCCGCCTGCTTCTGCCTCCCAAGTTCTGGGATTAAAGGCTTGCACTGCCTCTATCGCCCGGCCTCCTGGATGGTTTTAACTCCATCTAGACATCAAGAAAGCATGAAGCCTCCATGTTAGATCTCCCAGGACAGTGTGCATGCTCATTTTGAAGTTTTTAAGGACATATTTCTATAACCTGTAAATACTGATTAGGGTTATAGTCTGGAGGTGTGGGGCCAAAGACCTCAGATTCAAGTGACTGAGGCGCCTATTCCAGATCACAAAGAAACCAAAGCAGCTTTCTGTGCTACCACAAATTCAAGACTCATCTGAATTTAACTAAAAGGCTTGGGGTGAATGGGAGGGTGGGGGAAGAGGCAGAGTGAGAAGAATAAAATGTGCCACGTGACAGTTTTAATTGTCAACTTGAAACAACTTGGAATTACCTGGGAAGACATCTCAGCCTGGAACGGTGTAAATAAGGCTAGCCCGTGGGGTTGTCTGGATTACCTTGGCTGGGGGAAGATGCAGCCCTAGTCCCTTGTTTGGGGTCCTGCCCTGTGGATTATCTGTGGATCAGATAATCCAGTCCTAGGCATGCTTGCATTCATTCTCATGAGTTCATTCTCTTTTCCCTGACTCTGCATGTAAACTATTCAAGTTCCTGCCTTGACTTTCGGGAAACACAGGGCTGTGACCTGAAACTGTAAATGGGATAAATTCTCTCTCCATTAAATTTTTGTATTTTAATGCCAGCAACAGAAATGAAACTAGGGTGACAGGCCATTGGGGAGGTAGAAGAAGACTGATCTCTGAGTTCAAGGCCAACCTGGTCTACATAGTGAGTTCAAGGACAGCCAAGGTTACAAGTGAGATCCTGTCTCAAAACAAAACACACCTCCAAAAGGATGTGTGTTTTTTTTTTAATTTTTTTCTGCAATTTACTTATGATGTGCCTTAGGGGTGTGTGTATGTGTGCATGTGTGTGTGTGTGGTGTGTATGTGTGAATGTATTTTCTGTGTTCTATGTTTTTCCCTCCTCCCTCCCCTATTCCCCATTTATCCTGTTTCAAGTTCTATATGATGTCTGGGTCTGTGGTTTTATAACTGACAGCATTCATTACTGTTCTGTTTTTCTTCTGGGTTATTCTCTCTGTGTGTCTCTTACATTTCTATCAACATATCCCCAAGACTGGAGGATATCTTCTTTCCCTGTCTGTGCCCTGTGGTCTGACGAGCCCTCAAAGGCAGTCTCCATGGCTGCGCAAGGCCTTTCATCACGACCATGCTTTGAGCTCATCTCTTCTCGTCCCCCTGCTTGCCTCGCTCTCGGGCTCTTCCTGGGGTGTTTCCTGACTCCGATTCTATTCTCCAGCCCTCTCACATTGGCTGTGTAGTCAACCCTTCAGTTCAATTTCATACCAACTCCCAACACCAGTGCAGTCCTCGCAGGCTCAGGCCCACAGCTCATCTCCACATCACGTCAGACACCAGCTGCAACTGTCATGTCCCTGCGTAACTCTGTACTTCTGTGACACTGGGCTAAAGAGGAAGGGGGTCCCTATAACTCCCTCCTCAGTTTCAATTATTTCCTAGAGAGGCTCACACAGGACTCAGGAGACTGTTTTTTATACTGCTTTGTGATTAGAAAGGAGACAACTCAAGAATGGGCTAGCGGAAGAGATGGGTTTGGTGTTTCTTGTAGTTTTTTTTCTTGCAAGCTGGGGTGCTGCCCTGGGTTGAAGGGCAGAACAGCCAGAAGCAACGGAGCTGAGCGAAGATTTGAAAAGACTTCTGTGATTTTGGCTCTAGTGAAATAGCTTTCCTTTAACAAATATCTTGGTTTTGTTTTTTTGTTTTTTATTTTCGTGTGTGTTCACATGCGTGTGTCGGTACCCCAAGAACATAAGATGGCATCAGATCCTTTGGAGCTGGGGCTACATGCATTTGTGAGCCCCCTGACCTGTGAGCTGGGATCAGAACTCCTGCTCCTCGTGGTTGAGCAGCAAGGGCTCTTAACACTGAGCATTCTCTCCAGTCTCAAAATAGCTTTTCTTGAAGACAGGTCTTCTCAAGAATTTATCTGATGTCTTGAAAATGGTTTTTGTTCTTCTCCTCTGGCAACAGAAGTGGGTGTTCTGAGGCCATCACTGGATGTACCCTGGGTAGAGTTGGACCTGGTATTTCAGGTCTATAATCCCAGCACTTAGGAGGTGGAGCCAGGGGGACTCGGGAGTTAAAGCCCAGTATGGGGTACACATTTTGGGCTGGAGAGATGGCTCAGCAGTTAAGAGCACTGACTGCTCTTCCAAGGGTCCTGAGTCCAATTCCCAGCAACCACATTGTGATTCACAACCATCTGTAATGAGATCTGGTGCCCTCTTGAGGAAGAGACCTGGTCAATCATCCTCATCAACTTAGATCATGAAACCCAATATGGACAAGTTCAATAGAACCACCATATATGGGCTGCCCAAGCTAAATAAAAATGGAGTACACAGTGAGTTTGAAGCCAGTCTGGGATAAATGGGCCCTTGTATCAAAAGCCTATTGATATAAGGAGCTTGGTGAGAGATCCTGGGGGTGAAACTTCTAAGAATGGGGGAAGTTTTAACTCACAAAGGATGCTCCCCACTGAGACTTGGCGACTGATCCTCACAGCCATAGCAGAAGCTCTCCTGCAGCCGCACTAGTGCCCACTGGGTGTGACAGCTCTGGTAGCTGTTCCTTTCTACAGCCGTCTGTCCTGCTGGGAGAGAGGTTTGCCCTCTGACCCCCTCCTCTAAGAAACCCAAGGAAAACAAACAAATTTTCATCCTGTCCAGTTTTCCAATTCTTCCTTTTTCCCTTCCTTCCTTCCTTCCTCCCTCCCTCCCTCCCTCCCTTCCTTCCTTCCTTCCTTCCTTTTTTTTGAGACAAGGTCTTACACAGTACAACTGGTCTCCAAATCACTATGTGTCCAAGGATAACCTTGAACTCTGATAGTTCTGCTCCTACCAAGTGCTAGGGTCATAGCCATGTTTGCCACAATGTCCAGTTTGTGAACCCAGGGACTCGTGCATGCCAGGTGAACACTCTGCCGGAAGAGCCGTACCCTCTCCTCATGCCAGGCAAACGCTCTACCGGCTTCTCCTTGGTGATAGTAGAGTGGAGATCTTGTTTGGTTGTTGTTGTTTCCCTGATGCACAGTCTCAAGTATCCAGACCATCCTGGGTATCTGTCACTGCACATAGGTGTCTATGTAGCCAAGGATGACCCTGAATTCCTTGTCTACCATACCTCTCGAGTGCCAGGCTGTTTCTCTGTTCTTACTTGGTAAGTCTTAGTAATGTCTTCAAGCTCTTACAAGTCATCGCCGTCAATGTCTTTTCTTTATCCATCCTGCGTGTTGTCATTTTACCAACTAGAATATGAGCTCTGAGTGGCCTCCCCTCCCCGCATGCCCAGGATGGAGCCCGCATCTACCAGAGATCTAGTGAGGATGGTGAGTGGGTTTTCCTTCCTTATCTTCATTCATCCGTGGAGCCAACAAAATATCACCCACCCAGTACAACCTAAATTGCAGAATTTAATATAAGCCCACCTATGTCTTAACTGGTGGTAGAAGTCATTTAATAAGTAAATTAATTTGGTGGACTAGATTGCCCCACGGTGGTGCTCTCAATCTCTGTGGTTTCACGGCACAGATAGAAAATAAAATGTATTCATTCAACAGCCAGACAAAGGCTCTGGTCTCAAAGACCCAAAGCCTCAACGTCTAGCCTTACTTGCTACCTGTGTGATAAGCCACCTTGATTCAACAGTGATGTTTAGCAACATGAGATGGTTCAGTGGCTAAGGGTGGCTGTCACCAGGTCAGATGACTGAAATTTGAACCCAAGAACCTACATGGAACTGCCTCCTGAGAATTGTCCTCTGAATTCTTCATGTATGTGTATGCAAGCAGGCATGCACACACATACATTCTCTCTCTCTCTCTCTCTCTCTCTCTCTCTCTCTCTCTCACACACACACACACACACACACACAATGGGCGGGAGAGGAAGAGGGGAGAAGAGATAGAGAGAGGGGAAAGGGAGTATGTGTTTAACCCACTGAAAAGACAGTCTACTAGCCAGATTGAGCTGCATGGTCTCCAAGGACTGCAGTGCTAAGACCAAGAAGGGGAGGAAAATGGTCAAGACTCTACACTGTAGAGCAAAGATCTAACCTGGGCATGCTGGCAGAGACTATCATATTAGCTCTTGGAAGGTGGAGGCAGGAGAATCAGAAGTTACAGCAAATGTGAAGTCAGCCTGGGTTATAAAAAAGAGAAGTAAAAAAGAAATGGTTTTTTAAAAAAATACCTAAACCTTGCCCCATATCATCTTATTATCCCTCCCCAGTGAAGTGGTCTCACCTCTCCAGTGGGTTTCCAGTATGTAATGCTCCACCTGAGGCTGTTCCCCTTCCCCATGTCTATTCACCAGTTCAGCCCAGCAGCTCAGCCTTCCCAAGAGCATCCCCCACCTGAGCTGCTGGGTGGTTGGCACACAGCGCTGTGTTTGCTGTAGCTGGGTGAATGGGTTCAGCCTTCTATTTTGAGGTAAACACCACGTTGCCCAGACAGGCAAGGGTTTGTGCTGGCTATACAACTACCAGGGAACAGGCTGGGGACATGGGTCTCTTGGTCCTCTACTCATTCTGCTACTCAGCTTAAGTTCTCTTGCTAATAATAAAACTTATAATTTATTGATAGCCATATAAACTCAGCGAAGAGTCTATATGATTTGTAGCGACAACCAGATGGTCCTTAATAAAACATTAATAAAGCAAAGGCAGATGGCATTTAATAAAGGATCATATAAGCCTGTCTGGGAGCCATAGAAAACACTTTTTCTAGACTGCCTAATAATAGGGAATTATCAAACAAGTTATAAAAGAGGAAGCTGGTTCTAAACTGTGTTGTAGGGAAAGGCTTTAGGTTATTGCAGATATTGGATAATGAAAGATTTTGAGTGTAATTTTATCCCAGATTTTTAAATTCTAGTATGATTGTAGTTTACAGCAATTCACAAGAAACAGTGGAGCCATCACGGAAACATAAAAGGATATGCTTAGAAAGCCTTCTTCTCTTAGAACGCCTTCTTCTCTTAGAACGCCTTCTTCTCTAGAATGCCCTCAAAAGCCACGCTATTCTTCATACTGTTACAGAAATACGGAAAACCCAGTGTCTGGAATTCATAAAAACATTTTCTTTGGTTGTTCGGTTGCCTATTCTTGTTTATTTTGTCTGTCTGTCTACCACATTGATTGGCTAGTATTTTGTTTTGTATTTGCTGTTTTGTTTGTTTGGGGGAGAGAATCTTGCTATAGTACAGGCTAGCCTTGAACTCTTGATCCTCCTGACTGCTGTGGCCAGAAACGTGCTATCAGCCCAATCAAAATAATGTACTTCCATATCAAGATGGGACAATGAATCACGTGACTGGACCACACCCACTGTTTTAGGAGTCACTATCAGAACTCCATAGGACTGAAGAGCTGGGCAAGGTGTTGCAGGCTTGTGGCCTGCCATTCAGTATGCTGAGGTAGAACACGAGAGTCTAGGGCTAGCCTTGGCCATATACAGAAGTGGGGTCCAATTTGGGCGCCACAGGAAGATCCAGTCTTAAAAACAAAATAACTGTGTACAACAATCAAAGAGAAAGAAGACCCTGTTTTGAACAGGCAGATCTTAATCAGCTGGAAAGTGAAAGGCTGGTGGGGACTGTTGGTATTTGGATGTTTGACTCATCCAAATATACCTATCAGGCAGGGGTCAAAAGTTCAAATACCGACTCTGGCCTGAGTTCAAATCCTCAAATCCTAGAATCAATTATACCAGATTCCATCATTGCTTTTGTCGCTGTTGTTTTGTTGTTCTGTTTTGTTCTTTTAAGCCAGGGTCTCCTCTTTAGCCCTAAAACCTAGGAACTTGCTATATAGTTCAGGCTGACCTTGCGTTTACATGGGGGTGCACTCTTGGGGGTGTGCATGGGTCTGTGGAGATCAAAGGTTGACATGAAACGTCTTCCTCAATCATATCCCACTTCATTTATTGGGGCAGCCTCTCCAAGGGAACCCGGCGCTGGGCTCAGGAGGCAGCTGTGTTCTGTCCAGCCTTCTGGTAGGTGTTGGGGGTCTGAATGCCAGTCCTCACATCTGCTGATCAAGTACTTTACACACCACCGGATCGTTTCCTCAGAGTCTTGTTTGGGTTTTGAGGCAGGGTTTCACATAGCCCAAGGTAGCCTCTAATTTGATGTGTAGCCAAGCCTGGCCTTGAACTCCTGATCCTTTTGCCACCACCTCCCAAGTGCCTGCACCCCCACATTGTCTGTTTGGTGCTGAGGATGACACCCAGGAGCTGTGCATGCCACCCAAGCACTGTACCAACTGAGCTACCCCCCTAGCCCAACACTGATGTCTTACTGTAAGTGTTGCAGTATGACTTCTCTAGAGAATCTTTACGTCTCGACTATTTCTAGTTCCTGGAGGGAACATTGTCTGAGGGGTGGGCTTTGGGTTGAGAAGGAAGAGATGAGAAAGATTTTTAGCCTGCCTTCTTGCCTTGTGAGAAAGGTCTAGACCTAAGGCTGGTCTTTGTGGAACACTGAAGCCCCTTTATCCACAGCTATTCCTTCCCTGATAAAGACTGGGTTCTTTTCTCGGCCCTTGCAGCCAGCCAACCCTGTAGCAGTGGTAGGTGTGTTGGGGCTGCTGACCTGGCTCTGTTCCAGTGTCCCACAGAGTCCTCAATGCTGTTTGCAAAACTGAATGAAAATCCAGGGCATGGACATGAATAACCAGAGTAACTACTTATCAGGATCCCAGTAAGTGCCCAGCAATGGAGCCCCAGTGACCCTGGGAGTTGGGTGTCATCATCTCTATGGATGAGGAGACCAGGGCTTGAGGCGTGGAGACAGAGAACAGGCAGAGATGGGGCTCACACAACCTAGCCTCCTCCTCTCAGTCAGCCTCCTGCTCCGGTGTCTGCTTTTGAGGACACTGGGGCTTTCCTTATCTCCGGTGTGAGGAAGTTGGCCATTGAAGGTGGAGAGCAAAACCACTCGAAAGCAGAAGTTCCTGACGGCCCACTTCCTGCTGGCTGCCTACAGTCTGCAGACAAACTGGGCTCACTGAGAACTTACATGTACACCCCTTGAGGAGAGAGAGGAGCTTGAAGATTCAATGTGTGGTAGTAGAAAAAAATTGGTCCCCATCTACCATCAGTGAAGAAAATCAACAAACAAATGAACAACAAAAATTCCTCTTCGTGCACTCCCGGAAGTGTTACCTCCAGCTCCCGGAAGTATTACCTCTTCCGTTGTCTGCATGAACAGACATAGCTAACTGGTGCGTTTATAAAGCAATCAGGATGGAGTAAGATGCCAGAATAATTTTTCCTTGCCAAATTGCTTTTTCTATTGCAATTGGCCTTCTTAGGGACTTTACCAAGCAATGACTTTTACACAATTCCCTCTGTCCCCCTCCAATTATAACCTGGCTAGGGAGCTTTATTGGTCATAACTTGTTCTAGATGAAAACGCCACCCCCTTGCCTACAAGAGCGCCAGTGTCTCTCCACATTCTTAGCTATCCTTTTACCAGGCAGAGAAGAAAACATCAGTCTTTTTAGAAAACAGACAATTTATACAAGTTGAAGATGTATTCTTTAACTGAAATCAGCCCAGCTGACTGGGCTGCCCTAAATGGGGTTCCCATGAAAGCAGAGGTGGCTGAGGCTTCTTTGCCCTCCAAGGCATTTCGTAACCGAGTTTGCTGCTGTCTTTTTATTGGGTTCACAGACTAATAAGTAAGCAAGGAAGTAAACAAATAAATAAAAATTTGAGACAAGGTCTTCCTATATACAGCCCTGGCTGGCTGGAACTCACTGTGTGGATCAGGCTGGCCTCTGATTTTCAAAGATCCACCTGCCTTTTCATCCTAAATTCTCGAATTAAAGGCGTGTGCCTACACCTGGTCTTTTCACCCTCTGGGGTTATTCGGGACTGTGATCCTCGCTGCTGGCCTCTGTAAATAACAAAAGGGCCAATCTCATATCCATCTCTCATGGGGGGCAGGGAGCTGACAGGTACTCCCTCAATGCCCCTTGCAGCTTCCCTTGTCAGAGCCCACCTACCTTCAATAGGCCAGCGTCTGAAGAACTACCCTCCCCCACCCCACCTTCTTGAGGTTATTCCCTGAGCAAATCATGAGCTACCATGCACTTGAGTCTTTATGATGTAGGGGTTTATTTTGCTGTTATCATACCCTAATATACTTTTCATGAGCAGTTACCTTTGTTCTTCCATGCACTACACCCCATAGCCTGGAGTTCCCCGGGCACCGTACCTGCCCTACTCCTTAGACTGCAAAGCTCTGTGAACATGGAGGGCCAAGCCCGTGTCCCCATGTTCACCCTCATGTCCTCAGTGCTACTATACTGCTTGGCATTAAAGGAGATTAGGGGATGCCATGTCAAAATATGCCAAAATACGTCATAATAGTTACTTTTGAACTAAGGGCAGTCAAGCAGCAACAGAGGCAACTCACCTATTTCTGGTTTTCTAACTAATGGGGACATATGCGTTCTTCTCTAGCATTGACTATTCTAGACTCATAGCCCAGAGCTGGCAAGAAGACACCTGAAAGCAAACCTGCGTATACTTGGTCTCCCCAACATGCTTTCCTTGCCAAATTGCTTTTTCTATTGCAATTGGCCTTTAAGGACTTTACCATGGAAGCCTACCATGGTCTGCCTTGGTTCTTCTCTCTCCTGACTTATTCTTTGTTGAAGATGCTATACCAGAGGCCAAGGAAATGGCCCAGTAGGTAAGTGCTGGCTATTCAAGCATGAGGACATGAATTTGAATCTCAAGCATACTCATAAAAAGATGTCTGTGACTCTGGGTGACTATAAACCCAACATCAGGGAACAGAGAGGAACAGATCCCAGGAGCCTGCTGGTCAGCCAGCTAAAACTTCTGGCTCAGTGAGAGATTCTCTCTTAGACTAGTGAGGCAGAAAGTGATAGAGGAAGATTCTTCGTGTCCTCCTCTGACCTCTTCATGCTCCCCTGTGATTGTGTGCATTTTCACATTCATGCACCAGCTATATATATATATGTGTGTGTGTGTGTGTGTGTGTGTGTGTGTATGTATGTATGTATTATGTATATATATGTACATATATATATGGCACACACAAATACACTTTTTATATTTAAATTTTATAAATAGTGTGCTGCACGCTAATGCATTTGTGTGTTTTTTTCTCTTGTTAATCTGCTTTTGTTGTAGAAATTCTAACTAGGAATTGAAATGGCATAGGGGATCTTTAGTCTCCCCAAAAGCCTGTGGTACATCCATAACAACCACTCATTAACAAGATGCTGTGTGGGGTGGACCTGGCCTTCCTAAATCATAAGTGCTGGATATAGACAACTTCAGTGTGGAACACAACTACTGCTAATAATAATAGGGCAAGGGAAGTTTGCATGGCTCTGAGTTATATTTTTTGGAACGTTTCTGTAAATCCAACATCTGCTGGATGACTACTGGTCTTCAATACAAGTTTCTTCGGTGCTGATATTTGTTTACACTTGAACAAAAGTTAAAAACAGGAATTTTCCTTGTGTGTTTAAAGTAAACAAAAGCTGAAACTTTATGGAAGGTCATTGCAATATCCCTAATGGAGAGGCAGAATGTAAATTAATTGTATTCCTCCAAAATCCACATGCATTCACATGCCTAAGATTAATCAGCCTGTGATAGCATGAGGAGGTGGAGGTTTGAGAGGCGAGTCTACCCAACAGTGCTACTTTCTACATGTGACAGCCCATCTAAGAACCATGCAGTGTTCTTAGTCGGCCCGGAACCTGCCAGTCCCTCGGTGGTAGACTCCTGTAGCAAGAGCTGTGGGTTGCATTCCTGCCGCCTGGCTCCTGGCCACCTGGTTAGCTTATGCCCCAAAATAATTACACAGAGACTGTATTCTTTTAAACACTGCCTGGCCCATTAAATCTAGCCTCTTCTTGGCTAACTCTCACATCTCAACTAACCCATTTCTAATAATCTGTGTAGCATCACGAGGCAGTAGCTTACCGGGAAAGATTCTAGCCTATGTCCATCTTAGGCCGGAGCTTCATCGCGTCTGCCCTGGAGAGGAGCGGCATGGCATCTGCCTAACTTCCCTTCTTTCCAGCATTCTGTTCTGTTTACTCCGCCTACCTAATTTTCTGTCCTATCAAGGGCCAAGGCAGTTTCTTTATTAACCAATGAAATCAACTCAAAACAGAAGACCCTTCCACATCAGACTACCCCAAACTGTGAGAAACAACTTCTGCTGCTTATAAGCCAAGAGGTCCATAGTATTTTGCTGCTGCAGCCTGAAGGGAGTACATATCGGTGAAGCTCTCCTATACCTTCAGACCAAGCCATTGGCCATCAGCGGTTAAAGTCCTTAGAGGGACCTCAGTTAGTGTCACATGGAACTGAACGGTTGTATAGCTGCCCTGCCCCAAGTCCCAGCCTGCAAAACTGGGAGGGATAAGAAAATGATTTAAGCTACAGTTTAGGACCAGCTTGTCATGAAGCCATTGATAACTGAGACATGAGCTTACTGTGGGGTAGAGCAGGGAACACACAGTGAATAGCAGAGCATTGAGCAAGATCTGCAACTGGAAACAGTTATGTGACGAAT
Organism: Microtus oregoni; assembly: GCF_018167655.1. Classification (NCBI taxonomy): domain Eukaryota; kingdom Metazoa; phylum Chordata; class Mammalia; order Rodentia; family Cricetidae; genus Microtus; species Microtus oregoni. Next base: position 2,098,757 of record NW_024543874.1, read on the forward strand.
CTTCTGAGAAGCAAGTATTTGCCAACAATAAGCAACCCAACTTATCTCCAGGGAGTGTTCCCACACCCCTTCTTCCTAATGGAACATACTGATGAGGGTCTGAAATTAGAATCCTATTTTGTTTTGATTGTTACATCTGAAATCTTTAAAATATTCTATTTAGCAATAACAAGGAATACAGGTGTGATGAAAAAATTAAAATATGGGGCTGGAGATATGGTCTAGGTTCAGAGTTATTGCAGAAGACCAGAGTTCGGTTCCCAGGACCCACGTTCTGTATGCTGTGCCTGAATTAAACTCTTCCCCATCACTTTCTGGTTTGTCTCAATCCCCTTGTTTAACTTGAACCCCAAAGAGGTTATGAGTGTTAAGATAAGGTTGTCTTTCCATGTAAAGTACTCACAACCACACCTAGAGTCAGCGCCTAGAAAGGGCCATTTCCACATTAGTCCCTGTGCCCCCTCTGGTATTTAATGACAAGCCACTGCACAGGGTAGAAAGAGGGGGAAATGTGAAGGCACGGAGTAACCATTGCTTCAGAAGCTCCTGTAGCTCAGTCTTAAGTGGTGACCTAGTGAGAGGATGAGCCATCAGGGTGGGGACCGCTTGAACGCTGTCATGAGAGCTGCTCAAAGGTTGGTGCCCCGGGCCATGGGGAAATAGTTGGGTTAACAATTACCTTGACAAGTCTCTTACTTGTATTTGTGAGGCTAGAACAGAATTCCTGAGACCGGGTTAATTATAAAGAACCCAGATTTTATTTCTTACAGCTCCGGAGGTTAAGAAGTCCACGGTCAAGTTGTGTCAATTAACCCTCTTTTGCAGTCATCCCAAAACAAGGTAGAAGGAAAGGAAAGAGAGGGGGCAGGTGGCGTTGGAAAGGGGGTTTCAAGCTCCTTTGAGAACCAGTTTCAATGGTAATCAAGCTACTCCCTTATATCTTGAGGGTAGAGCCTTCATGTCCTAAGCATCTCTTATCAGTGCCCTCTCTCAACAATATACGTGCACTTAGACTATGGGGAACACATTGAAGCCATAACATCACTGTCTGATTATACGAAACCAAAGGAGCAATAACAGATTTGAAAACTCCCTTGACCAGACTAGAATAATGACTTCTGTTTCCTTTCCATACCTAGCCACGTTGGCAAAATACAGGACCAGAGGGACACCTCTGGCAGTTCTTCCTTACTCATCCAGGATCTGCCGTCTACACCTTCCTCATGCATATCAATTACATGTACGGAGCTGGCTGAACAGAACCGGGCCCTTCAGGATGGGCCCCCAAATGGTTGTGAGGACGCTCTGAAGCTTAACTGCTCAGGTTAGGAGGCCATGGGCACCGATAAGTCTTCATCCTCTTACATGGCTTAAGTTTCTGGAAAGAAGATCTTGAGACTGGGTAATCCATGAAGACAACCCCATAATCCCCATATGCCCCATTTGAGGAACAATTAAGACAGTTCATCCGTGTTTCTCTCTCTCTCTCTCTCTCCTCTCTCTCTCTCTCTCTCTCTCTCTCTCTCTCTCTCTCACACACACACACACACACACACACTCACTCACACACTCACATCTAATACACATGTCTGGGCACATGTGCAGGTATCAGCGCCCGTGTGAAGGTCAGACTGTAACTTGTAGGAGTCCGTTCTTCCACTGTGTGGGTTCTGGGGATTGAAGCCAGGTGGTCAGTCTCAGAGGCGGTCACCTTTCCATACTGGCCATCTCAGCAGTCATTTTCTTTTTTATTTTTATTTTATTTTATTTTTTTTTATTATTATTTTTTTTTTTTTTTGGTTTTTCGAGACAGGGTTTCTCTGTAGCTTTGGTGCCTGTCCTGGAACTAGCTCTTGTAGACCAGGCTGGCCTCGAACTCCCAGAGATCCGCTTGCCTCTGCCTCCCGAGTGCTGGGATTAAAGGTGTGCGCCACCACCGCCCGGCAGCAGTCATTTTCTTATCCAACATAATTTCCTGAGTATCTACTAGTCAATAAGTTTCAAGTTTGGAGCTGGACACAGCAAACAAAGCAGAACATGTCACTGTCCTCGGTGAGATGAAAACTTAGGGATGAGTTATGTGTTATACGAGTGTAGTATAGGGATGGCAGTTGATGCAGGGAGAATCATGTAAGGAGCTACAGAGGGTCCCTGAGGTCCTTAGTAGTGTGAGTAGTTAGGTCAGGCTTTGTAGTGAGGTGACCAATGGAGTGTCTGCCTCTGTAGCCGCCTGCAGGGCTCTTCCCCACTGGGGCAGCCACAAAAGGCTCTACCCTCTGTGAGTGTAAATCCAGGGATGGGGGTCACGGGGAGGACTCTCTTTTCACCTGTTCATCTTACAGGAAAGAACATCTTATAGATTGGCTCAGAGGACACAGCGTTCTGTTCCAATCCCCTGCCTTGATTTACCAAGCACCTGTGGGTGACAGAGGTTTGGTTCTCCTTCAGGGAGCTTACCTCGCTGGGATGTAGGTACTCACAACACCAAGCTCCAAGCTCCAAGCAAGGGCAAGGGCTCGTTCCTAAGGCCCACGACTGAGTTCCCTGGATGAACTGGAAAGCCACTGTGCTAGCTCACACCCCAACGGTTACATGACAGGCTCTGTGAACCAGAAGCAGCCTCAAAGGAGGGGTGAGGGGAAGGTAGAGGGGGTGGGGAGTGGATGGGGGGGGGGATGAAGCATCTATGGCCAGCAGGCCTCCTCCCTCCTCTGAAGCAGATGCTTCAGCCAAAGGCTGACCTGGGAAGTTGGCCACCTCCCTGGTGTCCCCGGGAGGAAGAGAGGCAGTGTCCTGTCAGCAGCAGCCTCCCGTGCTGCCTGGAGCTCCTTTGCTTCTTCTGCCAGAGTCCCTGAGTCCCGGGTCCAGCCCCGCCTCCGGCGCGGTCTCTTTGCTCTCTTAGCTTGCTCGTGGCCCAGCTGAGGCTCCCTGGGGCAAGACTGAACAAAGGTCCAGGCCCGCCCTACTCCTCTCCCTGTGTGTCCCAGGAACGCGAACGCGCCTGCCGGAACCGAGCACGTGCAGGACCGAGCGGCAGCGCGCGTGCGGGTAAGTGACTGCGGGTGCGAGCTGTGGGCTCCGCCTGTGCTCCTATCCCCCCCACCCCCCGCCCTTCGTGGCGTCCCGGCCTGGGGCAAACTGTCAGCGCCCCTTTTCCTTGGGGACCCTCTTGCTTCCTACCTAAGTCGGCGATTGGGGGGATAGTCTCCCGCTCTTTCTTTCCCACTCTCCAACAGGGGCGACTGCTCTGTTCTGCCCTGGTCCGATTCCGCCCTGGTCTCCATCCCATCCTTGCCTCCTCCCAGCAAGCTCCTGGCCACTCAGGTAGTCCTGGAAGGTGGCAAGTGCAGCTGGTGCTCTCTGGGACCCCCACCTCATCATGTCCCGACCGCATCCTCACGTATCCATCCTTTGTCTTCTGATCTCTGGTGTCTAGGATTCAGGCGTGTGCATGTACGGGAGGAAAAGCCAAAGGCAAGCAGAGGCAGGCTTCCATTAGGCCTGGCCTGGGGTAACTGAATCCAACCTCCACATTGAGACCCTTTTGTCTCAACCCGGAATGGGGGTTTGGGGAGGGGTCCTTTTCATCTGCACCCGTCAGGGAAAGACCTGGAGCAGCTCCAGGGCTTTGCTGGAGCCAGAACAAAAAACAGTCAAACAGCTACCCACTCACTGGGAGTCTGAATGGGACCTGGAGAGAAGTGGGGAAGGATGTGTTGCGACAGCTGGGCCTGAGCTGCCACGCCCCAGGCTGAGTTGGGAGTTGAAGGAAAAGAGCTGAAAGGTTAGAGGAACAGCATCTAGATGTACAATAAAATGAATCGTCTTCAACACCTGTCACCCACAAGTACTTCTTACAAAGAAAAGCTTCCAGGAGCTGCTGGGCCCGGACTCCTGAATAGATCCGAGATAGAAAATGACCCAGACAGCTTGCCCAGGTGTCTGGACTCCTGGATGGCCTGCTCAGAGAGAATGCTCTATGCTCTCCACAGGACTTTCTCCTTCTTTTCGAACTCTGGACACTCGCTCAAGAAGTCCCCTCTTTATGAGTCCTGGCAACCTGGTCTGCTCTTGAACACTGTGATCCTGCTGCCTCTCCCTGAGTGGGGCGGTGGCATTACAGGTGTGTGCTGCCAACCACATCTGCTTTTACTTTGGAAAGTAATTAAGACATTTTTTTTTTTAAAAAAGCTATCATCTCTCTATGAAGGCCAGGCTGGACTCCTGGGTCAGCCTTTCTAGTTCTGAGTCCCCAGATTACAGGCTGGACACCACACCCGTCTCCCTCTGTCCCTAAGAGTCTTTTATGTTCCTCCACTCTGTCCTGGAGCGTCGCTGCCTTTCACGCTTTAACCACCTGCCCTCTAACCAGGTGTTTATTTCACACACGTTTGTTTTTCAAGGCAACAGCTTTGTCTCCACCATAACTGACGTTGGCCTTTCCACAAACGCTGTCTTTACCAAACGAACCATATGAAGCTAAATTAAAGAAGCTGACCAGGGATCAGCAGGGCAGAGTGGTCAGAAGCACCTGCTCTGGACTTAAGAGAGCTTCTTGGCTCAGTACGAATTCTCTGGGCAGACATCCAAGGTCGCCTAGGCAAAGCTACTGGGGTTTGGACCTGCTGGGTTTCATTGCTCCTTGCTGCAAGGGGGAATGTGGCTTGCCAGGGACCTCAGAGGGAAGTCTGCTCTGGAGGAGAGGCTGACTGGAAGTGGGAAACAATTCTGATTGCATCTCTTCACCAATCACTGCTAAATGGAAAGCCTGCCAGACCTAGGCCACAGTTGGGACTGGTCGAGAAGTAGCCTCGGTCACAGGCATGATGGAGAGGAAGGTGGTATTGGCCCTTTCGTGGCTGGGAGAGCATTTGTGCTTGGTCTGTAGTTGGACATGGTGCCAGAGGGTTCATGTTTTTTGCCGTAATTTGTGATCACAGTAGCCTCAGTTCATGTGGATATCCCATGACCCTGTTCACGACCAGCAGGGGAATGGAAGCCCAGCTCTTAGAAGTACCGGGCTATAGTACCGGGCTTGCTTTACATGTGTCTGTTTGTCAAGATCTTCGGAAAATTACTTAACATTTGTGAACTTCAGTCTCCACATCTGCAGTATGTGTAAAATGTTTGCTTCGGGGAGTTTGTTTTGGAGAGTAAATGAGGAAACAAAAAGCATCCCGCTCGGCACCTGGCAGAGAGCAGGAACCCAACACGTGTTGACCCTGCCCTTTTTTTTGCTGTATTTGATGCTGTGGTCTCTTCCCAAGACCTCCAGGACTTCTGTGGAAAGACCAGAAGAAGAACCCTCTTTCCACCTTTGGGAATCAGAGACAGGAGACCATAGAGTGCAAGGCCAGCCTCAAATGTTTTCTCTCAAAACAAAGCAAGAAACAGAAGAGAAGGAAAAAGAAGCTTAAGTAGGAAGTGGGAAAGAACAGGGTCCCCCAAAATGCAAGACCAAGTGTGCCCAACACTGGAACACACCCACTGGTATGGTGTGGTGTGGTGGTGGTTCCTCATGCAACCACTGCCACCTTAGCTGTTCCTTTCAAGGTTCCTTGTTCCCAAGAGTCAGTGGCCTCAGGTGGCCAAATTCTGTGCTAACTCTGAATGTTGTCTTGCTTTCTTCTTTTCCAAGGAGTTCTTCTCTGTCCTTAACCACATTCGCAGAGTGCCTATGCTCTAATCTGCCTTGGCTGGGAGGGCAGCCAGACAGGCAGGTGAAGAAAAGTTTGCTACTATCATTCTTAAGCTCCAGGCAGGTGTGCAGGAGCCGCCGCACCTGGCAGCTCAGTGCTTTTTATTTGCATGGCCCTGAGTCCACTGTCAGGGACTTCCAAGGTGAAGCATTCCGGGAAATTAAATTTAAAGTCTGGCTTTAGTTGAGACTTGACTGTGTTTCTGTGCATTGAGCAATGTGGTGTCCTTGAATCGCGTTCTAGATCAGTGGTTCTCAAACTTCTGTTAGACCTGAAGTTAACCTGTAAGCCCCAGCTGCCCAAGGATCAGGTGACTTTCTGGGATTCTGGGAATTGGAGTTTTTAGAAAATAACATCAAAGCCTCATGGGAAAGGACAGTGGCCTATGGGTTTTGACAATATAAGCTCTACCAACATGTGTCTTGGGGCCACTTACCTGGAACGTTTCCAGGTGATGGTCCTGACCAAGTTCCATCTTGGTCGGCATTTAAAATTTTAATAAAAGCTTGCTTAGGGGCTGGAGAGATGGCTCAGAGGTTAAGAGCGCTGACTGCTATTCCTGAGGTCCTGAGTTCAATTCCCAGCAACCACATGATGGCTCACAACCATCTGTAATGAGATCTGGTGCCCTCTCTGGTGAGTAGGCATATATGCAGACAGAACACTGTATACATACTAAATAAAAATCTTTTTTTAAAAAAAAAAAAAAAGTTTGCTTAAATTTAGCCAAAACAGTAGAACTATTTTTTCTTGGCGAATTTCAAGGTAAACACTTCCTAATGCTGGGACCCTTTAACACAGTTCCTCATGTTGTGGTGACCCCAACCATAGAATTATTTTTGTCACTACTTCATAACTCTAATTTTGCTACTGTTATGAGTCATAATGTAACTACCTGATATGCAGCCCACAAAGTGGCCGAGCCCCACAGTTTCCTTTGCTTATGAACACCTGGGCATGTGAGATCTTTGTTGACTAGTCAGCTACCTCAGGTGACTGAGATGATGGTGGCAATGTGGTACCACCTAATGGCACGAAATAAACTTGAGCGTGTTAAATTTCTAGTCTGTATTTTGGCTGATGCCTCTGTTTATAGTGAAAGTTTTCATGCTAGGCATGATGACACACACCTGTAGTCTCAACATTTGGGAGGCGGAGCCATGAGGATGGTGAATTTGGGGCCAGTCTGCTGAACATATTGAGACCCTGTCTCAAAATCATTAAGAACAACAACAAAACTCCCGTAACTGGTCGTGGTAGCTCCTGCCGGTGATGTCAGCTCTGGAGGGGCAGAGGCAAGAGGATTGCTGGGAGTCTGTGGCATGTTCCAAGCCAAGGTGGGTTTCAGTGTGAGACCCTGTTTCACAGCAAGCTAGAGAGATGGCTCAGTGGTTAAGAGTGCCCAGTGTTCTTCCATAAGACCTGGGTTGGTTCTGAGGCCCCACACCAGCAGACTCACAGATGCCTGAGGCTCCCGCTTCAGGGAAGCTGAAGGCTTGTCATGGTTTCCAAGGCCTTCTGTACTCACATGGTGTACAAACAAGCACATGCAAACACATCTCATTTAAAAATAAAATAATATTTAAAAACTACAATAATGAAATCAAACAAAAAATCCTAGATGTAAAGAAAACAACTGCCTAGAAAGGTAGCTCAGGGGATAAGAACACTGGTTGCCCTTCTAAAGGACCTAGGTTCCAGCTCCAGTACCCACATAGCTGCTCAGAACCTTTGGTAACTACAGTTCTAGGGGACCCAACTCCATCTTCTAGCCTTGCTGGGTACAAACATGGTGCACAGTCATGCAGGGAAAATACCCATACACATAAACTAAAAAGCAAACAATAGAAAAGCCAACAGCTTTTTAATAAAAGAGAGAAATGTTTTTAAAGGCTGGTAACAAAATAACAGATCTTCGCTTTCCTTTGTATTGAGATAATGCAAACTATATCTATACTGAGATTCAATTTCTCACCTCCAGGACAGACAAAGATTCTAAAGTTTGAGGCTATCATTGCTAATACAGACACGGTAACATCTTAGCAGGCCTCTGTAAAGCAGGTGCATTGTTACTTGGACTGCAGAAGGAAAGAAGGTCCAGAGTCACAAGGGTACCTACCCATTGACGAGCAATTTCTTTCCTAGGTCTCTAACCTCCCGATCCAGTCATCTGTCTATGAAGGAATATTTAGTGGTATCTTGTTTGGTTATTTGCCTTTTAATACAGTTTCTCTATAGTCTAGACTGGCCTGGAACTCACTATTAGTCCAGGCTAACCTCAAACTCGTGACAATCCTCCCATTTTAGCCTTCATAGTACTGGGATTACAATATTGAGCCACCACATGTGGGTGGCAGTAATTTTAAAATAGCAGGAAAAAACACAAGTGATGACCCATATACGACAGGGCCTACAAGCAGCAATACAGTCAGGAAAGGAGTGGTAAGCAACTATAAGTCAGAAGGTGCTCATGTGACACAGTCTATAGATTATATCACTATATTAGAAGAACGCGTGTGGAGGGGTCCACAGACTTTTAAATTTGTTTCTATAAGGAAACATAGAGATAATGGTGGGCAAAGGGTCGTAAAGGGCAAATGGGATGAGAGCATGGTCAGGAATGTTTTACATGGTTCAGAGTGTTCAGCATTTTGGGGAGTGTAGATTTTGGTGCCTTGTAAATTATACCCACACGTAACAGAAAAGAAAGTGTTAGCCTTAGCTTCTCCAGGAGACCATCTTCACAAAATCCTGTGAGTGGCCAAGCCTGAGTCTAAGAGAAACCCTCAGAGCAACCGGCTCCCAATAACTCCCTCAGCAACTTACTCTGTCAAGAAGGCAATTGGCCAGGTTTGGTGTTAGATGAAACAAAAAAGTCCCACTAAAAATGAAGTTAAAGCGCCCTTTCTTCACCCTCTGGTCCCTCTGGGGCGCAGCCCCTGGACTCCATTTTGTTGTTGTTATTGTTGTTGCTGCTGCTGTTGTTATTGTTGCTGTTGTTGTTATCAACAGCGAGCTTGACATCACTGCCATAGAAGCCCTTTTGATGTGAAGATGGGTTTGTGAACTCCCATTCTGCTTGCCTCAGAAAAGAATCTAGAGCCTATAAACAGTATGATCCCAACAGCAAGGGCGAACTTAAACAGCCTGCTCTACCATCCTGAGGAGTCTTCACGCACCAAAAGGGAGGCCCAGTTTTGTTCAAAGTTACAAATCCTGCGCCTTGTCCCTCAGACAGTTGTGGCAGTTGCTGCCCTCAATTTCCTGAATCCCTCTCTTGGTAACTGGCTGAGCTATTTCATCACCTGCCACCTGCCTGGACCGTCTGGAGGGCATCCTAGTGGGTCTCCCATCATCACTGGGCAGCCAACCAGAGTTCGAGGGAATCCATCAAACCTGCATCTTTCTGCTGGAGGATACTGAGTTTAGGGCGTCACAGGCTTGCCTCTCTTTCTAGCCTGTTTCTCTCCTACCCACTCCCTGCTTACATTTATGTATTTGTGTGTGTGTGTGTGTGTGTGTGTATGTGTGTGTGTGTGTGTGTGTGTGTGTGTGTGTGTGCTGTGAAGACAAGAAGAGAAAAAACATGCAGGTGTCAGTTCCCTCCTTCCGCTCTGTGGATCTTGGGATCAAACTCAGGTCATTGGATTTGGCAGCAAGCACCTTTACCTGCTCCTGCCCCACTTTTTTTTTTTTTTTTTTTTTAGAAGACCTAAGTGGCTGTGCTGATCACCTTTGCTCTCTGGTCACGCCCTTTCGTAGCTCTTGCTCATCAGACACTCCCGCAGTGGTATATGGACCTTCAGTCTCTGGTCCAGGGACCTTGTCAGGCTGCTCCTGTCATTTCCCCATTCTGGAACCCTGTCTTTCAATGCTGGTCAATCACAAAGCTTAGTAAGTATCCTCAGTCCTTCAGTGAGGTGGCTGCAGAGCATCGGCATAGACACCAGACACATGCCCACAGCCTGCCTTCCTTTCCCGGTTTCCCTTACCCCTGCTTCTGTAAATGCTTCTCTGTCACTACAGACTGACTTATCCTTGCTGATTCTCCTTGGCTACAAAGTGCAACCTAGATGCCACTAGCACAGTGGGGCCCTTGTCCTCTTGAATGGACAGGATTTTTTGTTGCTCACTCTCCACCATGATCTACCAACAGTTACCATAAAGTGGTGTGTGTGTGTGTGTGTGTGTGTGTGTGTGTGTGTGTGGTCTCTCTAGCCTACTGGTCTAGAACTCACAACTGTCTTCCTGGCTTACTCGAGTGCTTGGATTCTAGGCATGAGTCACCAAACCCAGCATCAACCTAATGGTTTTTTGAGTGCTTCAACCCAGAACCTAGTGTGTATGCAAAAATTCTTAATGAATGACTCCATTAACAGCTTGAATTTATTGAATAACAAATGAATAATGAATGCTCCATTGAAGGAAAGCTCCTTAGTCATAGCGTGCGCAGCCCGTTCTTCAGACAGGAACTTTGCTTCTCTTCGAATGTTTATTTTTACTCTGGGATATACAAGAACAGGCAGAAGCAGCCACTGCTTCATAGGAACCAAGGAGAAGGTGCTGAGGAGAACAAGTAGGGGAGGGAGATGTTTCTGAAACCCCAGAGGAGATGCGCGCTGAGGAAAGTGAGTCAGACAGGGTAATGTCCGGGACCACACCCAGCCCTTAAACTCCAGGAGTGCTGTGGGACCGAGTGATTGGCCAAGGTCCAGGGCAAGAATACAGACAGACACTAGTTCTTGTCCAGTTGACATTTATACTTGTTTGTAGTTAGTCTTAAGAAGCCATTTCAGCTGGTCATGATGGCACACAGTGGGAATCACTGTACTAGGGAGGATGAGTCCCAGGATTATGAGTTTGAGGCTAACCTAGGATGTTACATGCCCAACTTCAAAAGATCCCAAATAAAATCAAAGAAACAAAAATAAAATTATCAAGTGTTATATAAAAGTGTTATTTCAGTTTGTTTTTGTGTGGTATTAAATATGAAATATGTGACTTGAAATATATATATGTTCAATTTATGTGTTGTAACTAATAAGAGTTTTGGGTGTTTCTTCTACTCAAGTACTTAATTTTTTTAAAGTTTATTTTTAGTGTGTATTTATTTTTATTTTATATAGTGATGCTGAGTTTGCACAGTACGTCTGTGGGTCAGGTCTGTGCAGTATGTAAGGAGGTCACAAGCTATCAGGCTCCTTTGAACTGGAATTTCCTGACAAGGGTGAGCCTCCAAGGGGTGCTAGAAACCTCCAAGGGGGTACTTTTAAACAACGAGCCATCTCTCTGGCCTCTAAGAGTTGTTTTTTTTTTCTTTTTTTTAAATTGATTTTTATTGAGCTCTACATTTTTCTCTGCTCCCCCTCCCTGCCTCTGCCCTCCCCCCTCTAACCCTCCCCCAAGGTCCCCATGCTCCCAATTTATTCAGGAGATCTTGTTCTAAGAGTTGTTTTAAATAATACTCTTGTCATAAACACTGCAAACTCTCAGATTGCAATTTGCCTTTATAAATGCCCTTTTATCCCACCATCACGAAAATATTTCTCTGCACCTCCTACCATTGTTACGGTTTTATTTTCTTCGAAGAAACTCGGCTTACTACTAATTTTCTCTGGTGCCGGTGTGAGGTTGGTGTGACTGGGGGCATTCCTCCAGAAAGTCAGCCCACTCACTAGCCTATACTCCACTGAACATGCTACTTCCCCTTTATATCCTGGGGTTCCTTTCCCCTCCAGCTGAAGTGTAACGATACTTTTATTTCTGGGTTAAACATTTATAACTATCTAGTATTTATTTTTGAGCCGGGAAGATCACACAAGGTAGAGAAAAATTTATCTGACTTTTTGCAGAACTGCGGTGGCCCCTAAGCACCACTGAAGGGAAATGGAGGAAGCCCTAAATGAATGTCTAAGGAGAGGATGACGTTCTCAATGTGTGTGTATTGTTGACTTGGGCACAACCACATCAAAGACCCTGATGCCTCAGACCTATGGGGAGGGAAAAGCCTCTGAGGCTCAGAGGGAAATGGCAAAGCCCTCTTCTGCCAAGTGCAAAAGCTGGCAGTGTGTGCGAAGGCTAGCAACCACAGCTTCCTCCTCCCAGATGACCATAGCCCGAGACTGCTTCCCTCCTGAGCCCTCCTGCCCAAGACTGCCGAAACCCATCTTCTTGTTCAGCTGTAAACAATGCAGCAGGCCCCTTGATTTGAATTTCAGATATATAAAATAACTATTCCGAGTTTTCAGATTGCTCTTGTAGAAGGCGCTGCTCCACCAGAGAGCAGAGCCCACCTGATCCCAGATTTTCTGTACATGTGTCTGTGTGTCTATCCATTTCCTCAATGACTGAGGCAGGTTTCCAGGACCAAGCTGTGCCAGACTTGGCAATGTGGGACCACCTTCCTTAGCCAGCCCTCCTCCTACAACACGGTGCCGTTTGCGTACCGCCCACACATGGCATCTGGTATAGTTGTCACCTGTATATTGTTTATACAATTGGTCTTTTGCTTTTTACAGCATTGTTTGGAGGGGAAGTCTGCACATGTTCAATACAATGCAATTATTTTTTAATATCTCCAATCTGTTGTTATTCAATGTTTGGAAGTCATTACGACAACAAATATTCCTAGGTCTGTGCCTTGTGGGTTCTTGGTAGGGTTGCTTTCTCAACTCTCAAGGTTGGTTAAAGCTGCATTTTGACACATTCTAAGCAAACAAGCCGTGGGTACCTTTGTGCCAGAGTGTTTAATTGCTAATGTGAGGCCTTCTAGAACTCTCTTTTATCTTGTATAATGGTTTATAATGTTCAGGATGATGGTTTCTCCTTTAATCCTCTGTCCAAAACAAAGAAAACTCTCAGTCGGGTGCCGGTGACTTACTCCTGTAACACCAGTGTTTGGGAGGCCGAGGCAGGAAGATTGTTTAGAGTTCAAGGCCAGCCTGTGCTATGTAATGAGTTCTAGGCCATCATAAGCTAAAAAAAAAAAATGAGACCCTGTCTCGAAACATATACACACACGCATGCACACACACACACACACACACACACACACACACACAACAAACAAAAAACCCTCTCCAAAAAAAAAAAAAAAGACCTAGACCTTTCCTGTTCCATCTTTATTGACCTGCAGTATAAGCAACAAGTAATTCCTGTCTGGGATGGGCTCTAGGCCTGGAGCCCACTATGCGGACAAAGCTGCCCAAGAGTTGTGTTAACTCTCCCGCCTCTGCCCCATAGGATTATGGATGTGAACCACCAAGCCCAGCTTAACAAATAGACTTTTATAGCTGTAAGCTGTCGGTTCTCAACCTTTTTAGTGCTATGACCCTTTAATACAGCTCCTCGTGTTGTGGTGACCCCCAGCCATGAAGCTATTTTCATTACTACTTCATAACTACAATTTTGCTACTATAAATTATCATGTAAATGCTCGTGTTTGCTGATGGTCTTCAATGACCCCAGTGAAAGGGTCATTCGACCCCAAAGGGATCGCATCCCCCAGGGCTGTAAGCCATTGGGATTTCAGGGTTGCTTGTTTTTGGAAGTATAACCTAGCCTATCCTGACTAAAACACATTATTTTCCAATATCTCTGAGATTTCCCCCTTTTTCAATTTGATTGAATTATCCTCAACTGAACTCGCAATAGATAGTTTCTCAGAGAGGTTACACTCTTTCATACTAGCTATAATAGCTATAGAGAAATATAATTTTAGGAAAAAAATGACACAAAATAACTCCATATTTGACTCTTTGCTAACATATTTTTTAGGTAACCTGAACCTGAGAGAATGTTCGCTAAAGCGACTCGGAATTTCCTTAAAGAAGTTGACGACGGAGGAGACCTAATCTCCGTCTCACACTTGAATGACTGTGACAAGCTGCAGCTCCTGGGTCTGGTGACCAAGAAGAAACGGTACTGGTGCTGGCAGAGACCCAAGTACCAGTTTTTGTCTGTCACCCTGGGAGATGTTCTCACAGAGGGGCAATGTCTCAGTCCAGGTATGTTTCCCTATGACGATTCAGCGTCTACTCCCCAAACAGGAAGGGCTCCTCTAGGCGTCTGGAATGGACGTGCTGTCTTATACTGGGTTCTTCCTTTTCCTTGGCTCTCTGGTGTAAAAGGATATTTTTTCTTATTGAGCACAATTACGCACACCCGAAATGGAATGTTATGCCCTAGTGTTGTGAAAGTGATAGTCAGTTTGGGTCTAAAAGTTCCTTGTGCCCATCATAAATGTTAAAGCCACTCGGCATAAGTGGGATGGCTCCCCTATATGAAATTAGGTTTAGTGTCGAGACAATATGCTGTTAACCGATCAGAGGGGCATGAAAAGTTCTGTTTCTTGCATAATGATTCTGAGGGGAGCAGGGCAGTCTCCCACTCTGGTTCAAAAGTGGCTATAGAGGGCCTGCTAAAGAGATTGGCTCAGCCTTTATTGTGGCAGCTGGTGAAGTCCCCTGCCTACAAACTAAGACCCTGTGGTTTACTTTTCAGTGGCCCCAAGGGAAGGGGCGCCTGGGCTGGTACTGCCCCTCCTGCTGCCGTGTGTGTGTGTGTGTGTGTGTGTGTGTGTGTGTGTGTGTGTGAGGGGAGAGAGGGAGAGGCAGACAGACAGATAGATCCAGAGCCAATGTGACCAGTGGAGATCAGAGGACAGTCTTGGGTATCAGTCCTTATCCCCCTTGTTTGAGACCAGCCATTCTGCCACCGTGTACACCAATTGATGTGGTGTGTGGCCCAAGAGCTCCTGGGGATTCACTCTCTGGTTCCCAGCTCACTGCAGGCACACTATGTATATGTTTATAGGTTCCAGGGATTTGATCTCAGGTCCTTGTGTTTGGGTGGGGAGTGTTTTTACTGGCTGAGCCATCTCTTCAGCCCCACCTGGTCCTCTAATCAGTTTGTAGAGCTATGCAACAGAGAAGGAAGAGGGACTGATGGCAGGCTGGAGAGCTGGTGTAGACAGAGAGCACAGAGGATTGTTCACGGCACCCTCGTCTAGTCCTTGCCATGTAACCTTTAGTCCATGATAGCTGTGCTAACGCTGGGATTCCTTAAGATTACAGCAGCTAGTGATCTCTGCACTCTCGTGATAAGAGCACTCTATGATGTCTCAACAGAGATGAAATCACCTAAGGATGCTTCTCTGACAACTTGACCCTGTTGCTAAGCAACACGTGGCTATGTTTATAAAGTATACAAAGAGATGAAGGAAAAAACTTTATAATGTAGCATTATATGTCAAAATCCATGAATACTTAGGTCATGGTCTTTTTTTGAACTGCATATAATGGAAAAAATTGTGATGGATGTGTGTATGTGTGTGTGTGTGTGAGAGAGAGAGAGAGAGAGAAAGAGAGAGAGAGAGAGAGAGAGAGCGCCAGCCAATAGCAGGTGTCTTCTGTAGCTCTCCACCTCATTGTTATGAGCAGAGTCTCCCCAGCCCTGGGTCAGGCTAGCACAGCCTGGACTTTTCTGGGATGTGCTGGAGATCTGAACTCGGGTTCTCCTGCTTGTGCAGCGAGCACCTGATCCTTCTCCCCAGCCCCAAACCTAAATACTTTCTACAAACAGAAGTAAAAACATCCTGTATATGATTTTAATATATTCCTCATTTATTTTTATTTAATTTTATGTGTGTTTCCTCTATAGATTTAGATGCGATCTCAACAAACACATAGTATTCTTTTGTGTATATATACCTAATTTGACTAACTATTCCAGTTTGTGCTTAATAATTAAGACTGCAGTGGACATTTTGGTTTGTGGTTTTTCACTTGTTTTTGAAACAGTGGCATTAGCATGCTTTCCCGGGTTTCCTGGACCAGAGGTTGGAAACTTTCTGAAGCTTGCTGCTCCTTGCTAACTTTCTGAAACACGGTGATGTGTGGCAGGCAGTCTCAACAGTTCTTGACTACTGGATGAAACCAGGTCTAATTCTCCTTCACAGTAAAGTTTCAGCCTTTTGCGATTGCCTGTCTGAAAGGAAAGGGAGCTAGAGTGGCTCACTTGGGTCTGCAGACTTCATACTTGCTTCCAGATGAGCCTTTCTATCAATGCTGCCCTCAGCCAGTCACTGGCACTGCTGCGGAATGGGAGGATGGACTGATCTGAACTTCACGTCATCGCCTACTCCTTTCCTCATTTCTGTGACCAAATACCTGACAGGAAGCACTTAAGAAAGAAACGGTCTATTTTAACTCACAGTTTCAGGGAGTGCTAGGCAAAGAAGTCATGGCAACAGGGACTTGAGACACACTGCTGGTCACACTGCATCCACAGCCAGGAAGCGGGGAGCCGTGGAGTCTAGCTTTTGAGTGGCTGTCCCCTTTTCATCCAGTCCAGAACCCCAGCCCATAGAATGGTGCTGCCATATTTAGGATGACTTTCCCCACCTCAGGTGACCTACTCTAGACCACCCTTCTCTGGTATGCTTGGGAGCTCGTGTTCTGGGAGATTTCAGAGCCTGTCAGGTTGACAATACCCACCAGCACTCCCCTTCTGCCCCCAGGTTTATGTTCTTGATGGTAGAACCTCTTTTGAGTAGCAAAATAGCGACGTATTTTTTGGCACGAGAGGGAAAACATCATAAAATGCACCAAGGGCTGTTGAGTCCTGGAATTTCTCTCTGTGGTGCTGAAATGATAACTTGGTGGTATGTTGAAAGATCGTGCAGACTTCAGTGAGACTGGTGATGTCGCTTGTCACCACAGATAAGGGATTCCTGAATATGGTCACCATCCGAGGTCAGAGCTGAGGCTGGCTCCTGAGTCCTATTGGAGTCCTTGCTGGGACGAGCAGATTCAGGGTGCTTTATCATTGTTGCCTCAACACTGGCACTGGTGTTGCTGAGGACAGGGAGGAGGAGGGTGGTGATTGAATGGGGATGGCTCCCTGAGAGCCCAATGTTTCCTTCTTTCAGGTTACAACTTGATAAAGAACTGTGTATAAGTGACATCTTTTTTACATGTGTGTCTAGGGTGACATTCCATGTATTTATTCTCGATTTCTCCCTGTTTGCCGTGTGACCAGTTCTGGGGACTGCTACATTTTGAATATAAACATGTACCCCCTAGTCTAATGTTTTGAATGCTTGGTCTCCAGCTTATAGTGCTATTCTGAGAGCAGTAAGGCCATAGGAGGTGGGACTAGCTGGCAGAAGTAGGTCACTAGGCAGGGGCCTTTGGGCTCTGGTTCCTGTCACACAGTCCCTGTTTGTGGAGGTGAGTAGAAGGGAGTCTGTCAGGCTCGGATAGTTTAGAATTCCTTCTGAGGATCAGTCTGGAGCCTAGGAGAGATTTGGGAGAAGGATGTGAAAAGACAGGAGGTGATGCCCACTACGGTTCTTCTGTATCCTCACCAAATAGTGGTGACTGATGCTGAAGTTTTTGCAGTTGTATCTTGACAGATTAAAATGGGGACAGTGGCCTGGGGGCATATGTTTGTAGTAGAATATATGACTACTATATATGAAACCCTGGATCCAATACTGAGCACCCAAGAGAGAAAAGAGAAAGCGGGGGTGGGGGAAGGGAGTGGAGACAAAAAAAAAAAAATCAAACCCCAAACCCAAGGCTGGTAGTTCACATGAGGGTTCTGAGCAGAGGGTGGGCCCTGAAGGCACCCTGATGGCCCTCACTTGCATGTGGTCATAGCTTGGTGGTAGGTCATTTGATGGTCAGTGAGGAACAAGGCTATATTCCCAGCTGACTTGATTGACAATGGAATGCTAGGCGGTACTGTAGTGTTCCTGAAAGTATGGAAAACCAGGATGGAAAGCAAGCGAGTCTGGGGCTTTGTGTGCTTTGGGAGGTGGCTGAGGGGGTTGGGTATGCCTAGTGACTAACATGGTAAGGACCTGAATGTCTGGCTAGAGCTCAGATATAACGTAAACATTACATTTGCTGGGAGATGTTAAGGAGGACCGGGGAATTGGTCTTTAGGATGGGTGGTGGGAAGGAAGGATGTCCAAGGACTGGCCAGGAGGATCTGCCATGCTGTTGCTCCTCTGGGGTCTGCAGCAGTAGAGCAGGCACGGATATCACCCATCACTCTCCATTTTCATCCCCTTCCAGTCTTTACCCCAGCTGGCGGCCATCTTAGTTACTTTCGATACTTACAGGGACAAAAAAATCCTGACCAGAACAACCTAAGGGAGAGCTTATTTCGGCTCACATTTTGAGGGTGCAGTCCGTCATGGCGAG
Organism: Microtus oregoni; assembly: GCF_018167655.1. Classification (NCBI taxonomy): domain Eukaryota; kingdom Metazoa; phylum Chordata; class Mammalia; order Rodentia; family Cricetidae; genus Microtus; species Microtus oregoni. Next base: position 2,116,668 of record NW_024543874.1, read on the forward strand.
AAAGGTCTGAAAGAGGGAATGGGTCATGTCCTGTCCACAGCAGCTCACTACATCCTGCCCTGTCCGTGTAGCCCTGTCCGACGGCAGCCCACGGAATGGTGCCGCCCATATTTAGAATGGAACTTTCCTACCTCAATTAACGCTATCTAGAAACTCTGTCTTAGGCATGCAGAGGTTTGTTTCCTAGATAATTCTAGATCCTTTCAAGTTGAGAATCAATATAAACCATCACAGCGATGTTAAGTACTCCTAGACACTGGTCAGTCCATGGCTGCGCTCATTTGTTGTTCACTTTCCAATTGGATGCTGGTGCAGGTTTCCCACGGGCTGCTGGGAAACTGGGCAGCTCACTTTACGACTGGATTCTGGTGCAGGTTTCCCATGAGGCTGCCGGGAAGCTGAGCAGCCCACAACTCTGAGCCATCTGCCTTCAGATTCCTCTGCTCTCTTCTTTCCAGTGGTCGTGGAGTCCGACTTCGTGAAATATGAGAGCAAGTTTGAGAACCATATGAGCGGGAGCATCAGGACGGCTGTGGGCAAGGTCAAGCTGAACGTTGGCGGCAAAGGCCTGGTGGAGGGCCGCTCTTCGTTTGGAACCCTGAGGAAGCAGGAGGTGGATCTGCAGCAGCTCATACAGGACGCAGTCGGGAGGTACGGGGAGCTCCGTTCTGCACGCTGGGCCTTTAGACATCTTATGGCTGAAGGTCATTTGATTGGACCTCTGCCAAAATGTGGATTTTACTAAGCAGCATGGATTGAAGTAGTCCTGAAACTTTGTCGGAGCACATTCTTTATTTCTGAATTTTCTGATTGTTTTTACCTTAGATTATAGCACTGCATATAAAATGCCAACAGTAGAAAGATGGAGTCCTGCCTTAAATTTTTTTTAAAATTTATTTTGTGTGTGTGTGGGGGGGGGCATGTTACATGGCAGACACTTGGGGATCAGAGAACAACTTGCTGGAGTCATTTCACTGCCATGTGGTCCTCAGTAGTCACGGCAGTCAGGTTAGTGACTTTACCCGTTGACCCATCCTGCCAGCCCCTGATTTGCTTATGGGGTTTTTGTTTCATTAGTGTGTCTTTTGTGAGTTTCCCTGCATAGCCCAGGCTGGCCTACTTTAGCCTTTTGAGTGCTCAAGTTACAGGTCTCTGCCGCCACGTCCTGTTCAAAGAATCAGCGATAGTTTTGTTGGTTTGATCTCGGTGCTGGTGCTTGAACCAGGGCCTCCCACACTCTGGGCGAGAGCGGACTATGTCAGCAGCCTTTCTAGTTTTGAATATTAACCATCAGAAGCAGGAAACTCTCACGTCCACCTTGTGTCTTTTTATTTTTCTCATGGGGAAGAGAACAAGCGCATGGCTTCATGAGGAAGAGCTGGGTTACCACTTCAATGTTTGGAAGGAAATCCTGTGTTTATTCATTTTTATCCCAGGATAACTCATCCTTATTGACATCCTGCCTCATGCCAATTCAACATTCAACAAGTAATTCCACTGACTGAATGCGATATACTCTCCATACTGGGGCCGCCACAGCGAGCAAAATGCTGCGACTTCTGTCCAAATTCTAGTGTGAGAGATTCCAAATGTGGAGTTAAATAAACCACGCAGGAGACAGATGAGATGGGAGACCTGGGAAGGTGTAGCAAAGGGGGATGCTGTCTTACAGCGAGTCTGGAGAAGCTGGACTGAGAACAAAGCCTTGAAGAAGGAGGAAACAAGTAGGGTCCTTCACAAGGACACTTCGTGCTGGGACCAGGATAGCTGCCCTGGGGTGACTGAGGGGAGGCCAGGGAAGATCCAGGTTCCTCAGGACCTAGAGGCCCCTGGAAAGACTTTGCCTCTCAATCTAAGTCAGATGGGATGTCCCTGGAGATTCCGAGCAGGAAAGTGACATGTTGACTTACTCTTTAGTTGGATTTTCTTGGCAACTGGGTCGGGAAGAGAAAGGATGGGCAGAAGCCAGGGGACCAAAAGAGAAGTTACTGCAGAGATCCAAGGGAGATGGTATTTCAGTGTGTACAGAGCCATATGTGCGTCCCCATGTGTCATTTCTATTACCCTTTCCCACTGATTACAGAAAATTCAAATGCAAATGCCTATGCATAAATGGAAAAGTCTCTTACATTGAGGTGTAGGTAGCTTGTCTCTTCTGCCATCCTTATGGTGGGCTATGTCAGTTGGAGAGCACTTGCCTAGTGCATGCCAGGCTGGGCTCTAGCCCTGGCAATGCCAAAGACAATAAACAGGAAATAGTATATCCTTGTTTTTAGGATTATAAGAATGATACGCTTCTTGAGCAAAAGTATGTTTTAAATTAATAAATAAAATACAACGAAACATACATGTCAAGCATTTGGTGAGCAGATTTAGCACAGGCTGGACAACATCAGACTTCCAAGCTAGGCACCTGCAGCTGCCCTATTTAATGGACACAAAAGAGCGCTATCATGTATTTGATACTTCATGGCTTTCCCTGAGACTCCCCCAGTTCCTCACTCTCGGCCAGAGAACTTGCGGGTCTCTTTGGCAGTACTGGGTGGGAGGTATGGTCACTCCGTGGCTGATCTTACTTCCTTCCTCTCTTGCTCTTGTCAGCAAAGGCATCTTCCTTCTTTCCTGCAATGGACACGGTGGTGGTAGTTTGGGGGTGGGGGTCAGGTATTGTTTATCTGCAACAAAACTGTAACAGGGCGATGCTCATTCTCTTTGCTAACTCTGCTCACACTCTTCATGAAGGAAGGAGGACAAGGAGGCTGGAAAATCACAGGGCTTTTGCTCCCCACTCCTTACCCATCCCCCTTTAGCTCCAATCTGCAGTTTTGTCGTTTCTATTTCAGAACCCAGAGTCGGGCAATATGCTTTGTGACCCTATCACCTGATGCAGGTCTTTACAGAAAGTCTCTGTGATTCAGGTGTAAAAGCTACTGTCAACGGAAAGCTTGGGGGGGGGGTAGGGATCTTGTGAATAGCTGTGGGAGAAGACCTAAAAGAGGGACGGGGAAGGGAGAAGGGGAGAGTCATCTTCGGGATACCTACTATGTGCCAAGCAGTGGCTATTTCTCAGCTTATTTTCTCTGCACAGCTGACGGCTTTTGAGTGTGAGCAAACTGAGGCTTAGGAAAGGGAAACTGTTCCCGGTCACAGAGCCCAGTCTGTGTGCTACAGCTGGGGTTCAACCCAGGAGTTCTGGGTTCCAAGTCTCTTATCCTTTCCTCTAAATCTTGCTTGATTTGGTGGAGGTAAACGTGATTCGGATGTGATGTAGAGTACCCATGAGGGTGTTGTAATATGAGCGGCGGGTCTGCGTCCCCAGCACCCCGGCCGCCTGCTAGCTTATGCCCGAAATAACAACACACAAACTGTATTTATTTAAACACTTCTTGGCCCATTTCTATCTAGCCTCTTCTAGGCTAATTCTCACATATTAATTTAGCCCATTTCTAATCATCTGTATAGCACTGGTCTTACGGGGAAGATTCTAGCCTACGTCCATCCAGGGTCGGAGCTTCATCGCGTGCGTCTGCCCGGGAGAGGGGAGCATGGTGTCTCTCTGAGCTCATTTCCTCTTCCTCCCAGCATTCTGTTCTGTTTACTCCTCCCACCTATGTTTTAACCTATCAGGGCCAAGCAGTTTCTTTATTACTTAAACAATAAAATCAACAGATTGATATATGACACTCCCACATCATGAGGGTGTTTACGGGTGAAGTGTAGAATGAGTCCAGTCTTCCTAGGGTGCTTGGGATGGGTCAGGCAGGTCTGCTCCGCCTGGACATGGCTGGACAGGTTGAGATCACCCGGGAAGATGGTTCACCCATCAGCTGCAGGTGTGATGGGAGATGGGACGGTTTGAGGAGTGGTAGCTAAGAGACGAGGAACATGTTAAAGAATGCATGTCAGGATGTAGGTTCTGCATGCATGGGCTCTGGGTTCCAACCCCAACAATAAAATATCAGAAAAAAGAAATATGTGCAGTACCTGGCCCCAGGTGGCGCTTAGTGCAGAGCTCACCCACACCCTTGTTACATTTTGCTGAGAGTTAAAGGTGAGCTATCTGGGAAGGATGGGGGTGGTGCTTTCCACGTCTCTGGATGGGTACTAATCGCTAGCATTCCTGTGACTTCACACTAGAGTAATAAACTCTTATCTGTGTGCTCTGCCCATCTTTGGACTCCTGGAACATCACCAGGCTTGATAAGGTGCTGCGGATACAGCTGTGGCCTTGGGCACGATCACCAGCGATGTCGCGGTACTGGATGTTCTCAAGGGTATATTTGCAGCCAGGCGTTTTTATTTCAGTCATTTAGATAAGGTATCATCTCTATACAAGTTTTGTAGCCAAAAGTCTTAGAGCTGGTGTGTGGTTTGATGATGTGGTTCACTTGCTGAGCTCACTAAAAGCCCCCCAGATTGACCTAGGTAGCACCAGAAGAAAGGAAAAAAAATCCAAGAATTAATTATATTCCTGACAAAATGTATGCACATCTCAAACTCCATTCTCTCTTTGAAACTATACCCACGTATATTGAAGATTCATTTAGAGTTTGGGAAATTATACTTATAGGTGCCTAGAACTTATTGTTTTCAATGCACTATGGGTTTAGTGTAAACATTTTTTATGGAAACTACCGTGATATATGTCTTCTATTTCTTTAAATGGAGATGGACAAATGTATTGAGAATTCTCAATGCACATATCTGTGGAAAAGCTCTCCAGAAAGATTTAGTATTGTCTTCTGTCACCCAACTGCCGCGTGCCACTGTCTTAAGCCTAATAGCCCTACTTTACCCCACCTCTGCCAGCCAGCACATGACTGCCTCGAATCTCTCAGAATCTGGAGAACCCATTTCTCATAATTAACCTGGACTGACTTAGTAAGTTGTGCCAGCTCCTGGCCTCACTCTGCCCAGGCAACGTGGTCTTCAGGAGTTCGCTTTGAAGTGTCTAGGTGTGAGTGGACACACAGCAGATTTTTCTCTTTGAGGTTGAGTTTTGCTTCTAGCTATGGCAACATGGAGGGTTTGGGGCTTGTTGCATGTTTTGTTTTTTGTTTCTTCTGGTGCGGGAGAATTGTCTGTAATCTGTCAATCATGTTTTAAATAAACGCTGATTGGCCAGGCAGGAAGTATAGGCAGGAAAACCAGATAGGAAGTAGAAATGATGCAATGAGAACAGGAGAATTCTGGGAAGGAGGAAGTTGATTCCTCCCACTCCTGCCCAGACTCCAAAGAAGCAAGATGTGAGCTGCCTTGATGAGAAAGGTACTGAACCATGTGGCTAGCATAGATAAAAACAATGGGTTAATATAAGCTACAAGAGCTAATATGTAGCCTGAGCTAATGGGCCAATCAGTTTTATAACTTATGGAGCTCTCTGTGTGATTTTCTTTGGGACCATGCTGGCTGTGGAGTACTGGGCGGGACAGAAACCCCAACAAGCCAGCCCTCATGTTACATCTTCGGCTTTTCAAGGCATGAATTGATTGTTACCATAAAGGCACATCCAATTTAGATTATTCACCTTGCCTCTAAGCAAATTTTGGTAAAGCTGATCATAGTTGTCTGTGTACACATGGCAATTAAAAAAATTGGCTTTTTCATTTATTTTATTCAAAAGAAAGCATACTATCTTTTTTCATTTTACATACCAATCCCAGTTCCCACTCCTTCCCCTCCTCCCATTCCCTGGACCTTCTCCCCCACCCCCACCCACTCCCCAGAGGGCAAGTCACATTGCTCTGCAGAAGGACCAAGGCCCTCCCTACTATATCTAGGCTGAGCAAGGTACCCACCCAAAGAGAATGGGTTCTACAAAGCCAGTAAAAGCAGCAGGGACAAATCCTGGTGCCACTGCCAGTGTCCCTGCAGTTTGCCCCAGCCATACAACTGTCACCTACATTCAGAGGGTCTAGCTTGATCCTCTGCTGGTTTCTTCCCTGTCCAACCAGAGTTGGTGAGCTCCTACTAGCTCAGTTCCCATCATGGTCTTGACCTCTTTTGCTCATATTTTCACTCCTGCCACTCTTTAACTGGACTTTGGGAGCTCAGCCCAGTACTCTGCTGTGGGTCTCTGCCCCTGTCTCCATCAGTTGCTGGATGAAGGTTCTATGGTGACATTTAAGATAGTCATCAATCTGACTACAGGGCAAGGCTAGTTCAGGCACCCTCTCCTCTATTGCTTAGGGTTTTAGCTGGAGTCATCCTTGTGGATTCCTGGGAATTTCTCTATTGGCAGGTTTCTTGCTAGCCCCATAATGGCCCCCTCAATCAAGATACCTCTTTCCTTGCTCTCCCTCTCTGTGCTTCCTCCATCTTGACTATCCCATTCCATCAAGTTCTCCTCCACCTTCCCTTCTCTCCCGCTTCTGCCCTCCCTTCTCCCCCACTTTATACTCCCAATTTTGTCAGGAGATCTTGTCTACTTCCCCTTCCCAGGGGGATCTATACATGTTTCTCTTAGGGTTCTCCTTGTTACTTAGCTTCTCTATGGTCGTGGACTATAGGCTCGTTATCCTTTGCTTTACAGCTAGTATCCGCTTATGAGTGAGTACATACCATGTATGTCTTTCTGGGTCTGGGTTACCTCACTCAGGATGGTTTTTTCTAGTTATATTAATTTGCATGCAAATTTCAAGATGTCATTATTTATTAATACTGAATAGTACTCCTTTGTGTAGATGTAACGCATTTTCTTTATCCATTTGGTTGAGGGACATCTAGGTTGTTTCCAGGTTCTGGCTATTACAAATAATGCTGCTATGAACATAGTTGAACAAATGCTTTTGTAGTATGATTGAGTATCCTTTGAGTATTGCTTGCTGGGTCCTGAGGTAGATTGATTCCCAATTTTCTGAGAAGCCACCCTACTGATTTCCAGAGTGGTTGTACAGGTTTGCATTCCCACCAGCAATGAAGGAGGGTTCCCCTTACCACATCTTCTCCAGCATAAGCTATCATTGGCAGATGCAAGATGGCCTCTCAGAGTCATTTTGATTTGCATTTCCCTAATGGCTAAGGATGTTGAACATTTCCTTAAGTGTCTTTCAGCCACTTGAGATACTTACTTCTGTTGAGAATTCTCTGTTTAGATCTGTACCCCATTTTTTAATTGGATTATTTGGAATTTTGATGTCTAATCTTGGGTTCTTTATATATTTTGGAGATTAGTCCTCTGTTTGATGAGGGGTTGGTGAAGATCTTTTCCCAATCAGTAGGCTGCCTTTTTGTCTTATTAACTATGTCCTTTGCTTTACAGAAGCTCTTTTAATTTCAGGAGGTCCCGTTTATTTATTGTTGCTCTCAGTGTCTGTGCTACTAGTGTTATATTTAGGAAGTGGTCTCCTGTGTCCATGTATTGAAGGTTACTTCCCACTTTCCCGGTAAGACTGATGCTACACAGATTATTAGAGATGGGTTGATCGGGATATGAGAATTAGCCTGTAAGGGCTAGAGTTAATGGGCCAAGCAGTGTTTAAAAGAATACAGTTTGTGTGTTGCTATTTCGGGGCCTAAGCTAGCGAGGCGACCAGGAGCTGGGGTGGCAGGAATGCGGCCTGCAGATCCCACAACACTGATATCTTCTTCAGTTTCTTTCTTCAAAGACTTAAAGTTCTTGTCAAATGGGTCTTTCACTTCTTTGGTTAGTGTTACTATAAAGTATTTTATGTTATTTGTGACTACTGTGAAGGGTGATGTTTCTCTGATTACTTTTTCGGCTTCTTTATCTTTTTATATAGGAGAGCTACTGATTTTTTTTTTTATTTTATCTTGTATCTTGCCAGATTACTGAACATTTTTATCAGCTGTAGGAATTCGCTGGTAGAGTTTTGGGGTGACTTATGTATACTATCATATCATCTGCAAATAGTGAAAGTTTGACTTCTTCCTTTCCAATTTGTATCCCCTTGATCTCCTTTTGTTGTCTTATTGCTGTAGCCAAAACTTCTAGAACTATGTTGAATAGATATGAAGAGAGTGGACAGCCTTGTTTTGTTCTTGATTTTAGTGGAATCGCTTTGAGTTTCTTCCCATTTAATTTGATGGTGGCTGTTGGCTTGCTGTATATTGCTTTTATCATGTTTAGATATGTTCTTTGTATCCCTGATCTCTCTAAGACCGTTATCATGAAGGGGTATTGTATTTTGTTGAGTGCTTTTTCAACATCTAATGAGGTGATTATATTGGTTTTTTTTTCAGTTTATTTATATGGGGGATTACATTGATAAATTTTCGTATGTTGACCCATTCGTGTATCTCTTGGATGAAGTCGACTTGCTCATGGTGGATGATTTTTTTTATGTGTTCTTGGATTCAGTTTGCCAGTATTTTATTGAGTATTTTTGCATAAATGTTTATGAGGGAGATTGGTCTGTACTGCTCTCTCTTGGTTGACTCTCTGTGTGTTTTAGTTATTAGGGTAACTGTAGCCTCATAAAAAGAGTGTGGCAATACTCCTTCTGTTTCTATTGTGTGGAACACTTTGAGAAGTATAGGTATTAGCTCTTCTTTGAAGTTCTGACAGAATTCTGCACTGAAACCATTGGGCCCTGGGCTTTTTGTTTGTTTTCTGGGAGGCTTTTGATGACTGCTTCTGTTTCCTTGCAGGTTATAGGTCTATTTAAATTGTTCACCTGGTCTTGATTTAATTTTGGTATGTGGTAACTATCCAGAAAATTGTCCATTTCTTTTACATTTTCCAATTTTGTGGAGTACAGGCTTTTGTAGTATGAACTAATAATTCTCTGGATTTCTTTGGTGTCTGTTGTTATGTCCCCCTTTCCCTTTCTGATTTTGTTAATTTGGATGTTCTGTCTCTGCCTTTTGACTAGTTTGGATAAGGGTTTGTCTATCTTGTTGATTTTCTCAAAGAACCAGTCTTTGTTTCATTGATTCTTTGTATTGTTTTCTTTTTTATTGATTTCAGCTCTCAATTTGATTATTTTCTGTCATCTACTCCTCCTGGGTGAGTCTGCTTCTTTTTGTTATAGAGCTTTCAGGTGAGCTGTTAAGTACCTAGTGTGGAATTTCTCCGTTTTCTTTATGCAGGCACTTAGTGCTATGAACTTTCCTGTTAGCACATCTTTCATAGTGTCCCATAGGCTTGGTTATGTTGTGCATTCATTTTCATTGAATTCTAGGAAGTGTTTTATTTCTTCCTTGACCCAGGGGTGGTTCAATTGAGAACTATTCAATTTCCATCAATTTGTAGACTTTCTGCAATTAGCGTTGTTAAATTCTAACTTTAAGCCATACTGATCCAATAAGATACAAAAGGTTATTCCATTTTTTTTTTATCTGTTGAGGTTTGCTTTGTTGAATATGTGGCCAGTTTTAGAGAAGGTTCCATGAAGTGCTGAGAAGAAGGTACATTCTTTTGTGTTGGGTGGAATGTTCTATGGATGTCTGTTAAATCCATTTGAGTAATAACATCTGTAAGTTCTCTTATTTCTCTGTTAAGTTTTTGTCTGGTTGATCTGTCTACTGGGTAGAGTCTCCTACTATTAGTGTGTTGGGTTTGACATGAGATTTAAGCTCAGAAATGTTTCTTTTACATATGTGGGTGCTCTTGTATTAGGGGCATAAATGTTCAGGATTGAAACTTCATCTTGATGGATTGTTCCTGTGATAAGTATAAAATGTCTTTTCCATCTTTTTTGATTGATTTTAGTTTGAAGTCTATTTTGTTAGATATTAGAATAGTTGCACCTGCTTGTTTCTTAGGTCCATTTGATTGTAAAAATTTTTCCCAACCCATTATTCTGAGGTGATGTCTGTCTTTGAGGTTGAGGTATGTTTCTCATATACAGCAGAAGAATGGATCCTGCTTTCGCATCCATTCTCTTAGGTTGTGTGTGTTTTTATAGTTGAATTGAGTCCATTGATATTGAGACATTAATGACAAGTGATTGTTAATTTCTGTTATTTTTCAGTGGTAGTGTTTATGCGTTTCCCTTCTTTGGAGTTTGCTGGTGTCAGGTTATCTGTTGCCTGTGTTTTTGTGGGTGCAGTTAGCTTCCTTGGGTTGGAGTTTTCCTTCTAATACTTTCTGTAGGGCTGGATTTATGGATAAGTATAGTTTAAATCTGGTCTTGTAGTATCTTGTTTTCTCCAACAATGGTGATTTAAAGCTTTGCTGGGTATAGTCATCTGGGCTTGCATCCGTGGTCTCTTAATGTCTGCAGCACATCTGTCCAGGACTTTCTGGCTTTCAGGGTTTCCATTGAGAAGCTGGGTTTAATTCTGATAGGTCTGCCTTTATATGTTACGTTACCTTTTTTTTTTTTTTGCAGCTCTTAATATTCTTTTTTTAATTCTATCTGTTTTGTGTTTTGGTTATTATGTGGTGAAGGGACTTTTATTTACTTACTTATTTAATTTGTTTATTTATTCTTTGGTCCAGTCTGTTTGGTGTGAGAAAATAGGCTCTTGATGATAAACTCTCCATTAATTATACAAATTGATATACTGTGAGTGAGACAACATGGCAATAAATCTTCACAATTATCCAGGACTTGATTTAGTAGTTTTTTCATCATGTTTTGCTTTTTAAGAACACGCACGGCCAAGTTGGACACACCTTTCTTTTCTCCTGGGTTCTTCTCTGTGGAGAGCATTTGATCGTCATGTACTATTTCTTGCACTTCTCCGTCCCCCCTCCCCTCTCTGTTCCTCCTTCAGGGTCAGCATGGGCATGAGGAGAGTCATCTAAATGAGGGCACTTTAAGGTCTAGGGTGAGCACAGCCAGCAGAGACACCTTACACTCATTTCCTAGTGTTAGCAGCTGCTTTTAGACCCATGGTTGGGTGGTAAACTAGGTTCGGTGTGAGTGTTTTCGTGTGTGATAGGATTTTACTATGTAGCCCAGCCCTCTGCCTCCCAAGTGCTCAGATTACAAATGTGCACCATCACCGGATGGTGGTGGCACACACCTTTCATCTCAGTACTTGGGAGGCAGAGGCAGGTAGATCTCTGTGGGCTTGAGACCAGCCTGGTCTACAAAGTGAGTTCCAGGACATCCAGGGCCACACAGAGAAATCCTGTCTCCAAAAACTGAACAAATAAGCTAAAAATATATATTGCACCATCATATCTGGAAGGTTTGTTTTTTAAAATGAAAAAAAAATGATTGTGGAGAGTATGGTATAATGTAAATTAAGGAATAACATAATAAATATACACCACTTATTATCTGGCTTCACAAACTTTCTCTCTCTCTTTTTATCTCCTTCCCCCATTTTCTTTCTCCTTCTTTCCTTCCTTCCATCCTTTCTTTCTAGACAGGTTTCTCTGTGTAGCCCTGGATGTCCTGGAATTTGCTCTGTAGACAAGACTGGGCTCAAACCTGCCCACCACTTGAGTGCTAGGATTAAAGCTGTACACCACTATGCCTGGTCTACAATATTTTTTAATCAGAACCAACACATAGGAGCCATAATCTTTTGCCTTCATTACCCTAAACTTCATTAGCAAAAATGTTTTTCTCTGAGAATTAGATGAGAGCATAAACAGAACCTGGACAGCTGCACTTGGCACGTGGTAAATTCCCTAATCCTGACAGCATGGTTGTGAGTGGGTTCACTTCTGACACAGCAGGGCCTGGTTATCAAGCCTGGGGTGGCTCAGCGCTCCTGGAGGAGAGGTGTGGCTAGCGTGCTGAGGCAGGGTAGGAGCTATGGAGCTGAGAAGCGGAAGATGCTGGCCCCAGAGTTGCCCGTGCGGCATTTCTGGTGCTCCCTCTGTAGCTCTCGTTCCCCTGGTGCCAGGTGATGAGCTAGTGTCCACACTGCGCTAGCTGGCTTGGGTCAGGAGCTGGGATTCAGGTGGCGTGTGTGTTCCTCTGGGCTCTCCAGGGTTTGATATGGCCGACAGCACCCAGCTTTGAATTTCCTGTCTTTCTCTCCAACGCTCCTCGGAGCTTCACAGTGAGTAGTGTTCATCCGCTTCAGCCAAAAAGCTGGCATGGGATACGGCTCCGTCCTCGTCTTCTCTTTTACACCCATCTCTCACCCCTCGGTTGATTCTTGTTCTTGAGTCCTGATCTTATCTGTTCTCATCGTCCCAGCCTCCTGACCCTTTCTGTCACTCTCTCTTGTCAGCCCTTCCGCCTCTGGCTCCTCTACAGACAGCCAATCAGATCATGTCACTAACCACTGCCATCTCATACTCCTATGTGCCTTCCCTAGACAGGAAGTGGTCCGCATATCCTCTTGGCTACATCAACATGGCCTCTATAGAACCATTGCTCCCGCATTCTCCTCAACCCTCAGGCCTGTCACCTGACTAAAGTTCCTCAGAGGCACACACTGTCTTCCCCTCGGTCCTACCTGAAGGCTCCTTCACGCCTTCCATCCACACACAGCTCTTTCTTCCTGCCACACCCAGCCAGTTCCTAGTTATTCTTCGTGTCCCAGCCTAGACCCAATGTCCCCCTTAAGAGGCACATCCTCACCTTCCTGTTGGGGTGCCGAGCGTGCCGGGAGGGGGGGGCATCTGCTGTGAGCTCCTTGGTCTCCCCGTGTCCCTTCTGGCATGCTCTTCTTAGTCACGTGGGCTCTGGCGGCACACTGAGTACTGCTCGCTTGAGAGAATAATTGGCTTATCTTCATTTTACATACGAGGAGTGGAATTCAGAAATTAATTAGTTTGCCTGGACTCAGGATTTAAGGCCAGACCCACAAACCGTATGATTTTTTTCCAGTCCAGCTGCTATGCACGGAGCTTGAAAAGGAAGAGAATTCCCAAGGGTGAGTCCGGCTTTCACCTCACTGCTCAGCTTCGTTAGCTTCTCATCTTCCCGCTGCCACGCAGCATCACCTGACGGCGGTTAATTAATTACATCACCTAAAAGGGCGAGCGTCTGTAATTGCTCATTCATTTTCCCTCTCAGCCTCTCTGGGCTGTTCTGGGGGACGAAGATACGATGCCAGAGACGAATGCATGAGGAGCAGGTGTGGTGGGGGAGGGCGGTCCAGTCACTCGGGGAATCACGCGCAGTTAGCATCATGCCCTAGCTTTAATTCCTTTTGCAAACATGAAGCCATCTACATCTTCTTTGCAACTGAGTAAAAGAATTTGAGTATATACATACACACACACACACACACACACACACACACACACACACACAGAGCCCTTTTTCATTACAGCCATCCCTTCTTAACTTCAGAGGACGTGGTCCAAGATCTCCAATGTGTGATAAAGCTGAGCATAGGCTCAGTTCTCTGTTGACTATTTTTGTCATGTACACGTGTATGGTAAAGCTTTATCTATAAACCAGGCAGAGGAGACAGTAAACTACTCATAAACTAGATCAATATACTATAATTAAATCGTGGCTCACTATGAAGTCATGCAAATGGCTATCTTACCGTGCCGCACCCATCCCTTTTTAGGGAGATGTCCCTTGACAGAAGCCAGTGTCATCAGGGCACGTGAGGTGAGCAGCTGAGGACTTACACTTGCCATGTCATAACTTGGTAGTCAGATACGGACAACAATTGGTGCCATTTTTCCTGCAGTCTCGCAGGTAGACTTGCCTTACTGTTGGTCTTAGCACTCGCTCTCTTCACTTTCCTTATTAACTTGAGAACTTACACTTTCCCATCAAAGGAAGCATGTTCGAGCATCTTTTAGGCACATCCAAGTTGCCATCATCAGTCCCCCTTATTAATTATTAGTTAAGATGGAAATTACTTGAACACAACCACTGGAATGTCACAAGTCAATTTAATGGGGGTTGCTGCTAGGCGGCGCCCGAGTGCGTAGCATATACATGACGGATACACTGTACAAAGGACGAGTCATAGCCCAGGTGACCTGTCTGTATGGCGGTCTACCACACTCCTCAGAACAGTGAGAACTTAGGCTTTGGGGCTGTGGCTGACTTTGGGTAACTGAAATCATGGAAAGCAGAGAGGAGATGCCTGTATCCGAAAGTGAGGATGCCAGGCTCAGTAGTTAAGAGATCTAGAGTGTTTCCCCGCCTTGTTCCAGGTTGTGCATCACAGTGGTTGAGGTTTCCAGAATTTTCTGTCCATTTCCCCTGGTTGTTGTAGTTTGGATCAAGTTCACTTGTTAACGACTAGGTTCCAAGCCTGTGAGGCTACTAGGATGCGGTAGAGGTTATTATTGGAAGCATGTCCTAGGGGAACCTTTGCTTCTCTCTCCTTCTCTTAACTTTCTGGCTCTCTGGCGAGGACCAGGATTCACCCACCACATACTGGTTACATGCTACACTTCACCAGGGATGGAGCCAAGCAGCCATGGAGTGAAATGACTGAAGTCCTGAGCCAAAATACTACCCCTTACGTCAGAATGGACCTTCCTTCCCTCCTGCCCTCCCGCCTGGAAGCTGGTTTATCGTAGAGACCGCTGGTGCGTCCTTGGTGGACATTGATCCTCGGTGGCCAGTGGGTGGCCGTTTCTGGAGGCTTTGCTGCCAGTATTTTTGGAGCTTTCCTGGGGAGCTGAGCGGAAGGACTCTTATTTGTTAAGAAGCAAGTGTGGATTAAGCTATGCAGGGCTCAGTAGGGGCTCAGGAAGGAGAGGAAAGATGGGGGTAGAGTTTCAGATCAGACAAGGCTGAACTGTTGAGCTGAGACCCGATTCTACCCACAATGACCTGTGTCCCTTGGGTCCTTGACTTGTGAATTCTCTGTGCTTTGTGTCTCTCTGAGAAATAAGATGACAGTAACCTCGAGAACAGTTAGGGTTGCAATGTTCTCGTTGCAAAGAACATTTCTTACCTCAATGAAGGAAACATCCTGAGGTAGAAGCTGAGTGGCTAGTTCAACATTGGTGAGGACCCGGGTGGCATCTCCACCTGCTGCTGTCTCAACAGCCTGAGTTTTCTTGGTTGTAAATGTTAATTTATGTTATAGACAACAAGATCCAGGTATAGACAAATGACCTGTTACATGTGACTCCTTTTAAGTGGGAGAAAAATCTTCCCAGTATAGCATTCCCTGGGTCTCAATGGACAGAATTGTTCCCCAGTCCTTAATAACTTTAACTGGGTAGGAGATGAGTCAGAGCTCATGGTAGGACCAGACCTAGACCTCCCTCCCTGCAGCCCGTGACTCCAGCACCTGCACAAAACCGGAGGGTCCTAAGGTGCCCACACTCTGGGTGTGGGGGGGTCTAGCCTGCCAGGAGTGTCCTAAGGTGCCCACACTCCGGGTAGGGGGGGTCTAGCCTGCCAGGAGTGTCCTAAGGTGCCCGCACTCCGGGTAGGGGGGGTTCTCTCCTGCCAGGAGTGTCCTAAGGTGCCCACACTCCTGGTGATGGGTGTTCTAGCCTGTCAAACACAGAATGCAGCCTCATGCCTGGGGAGTAGAGGGCTGAGGTCCGCCTCCCTCCTCTGACTATCCTCAAGCTAGACCTTAGAATGTAGGAAGCAGGGTCTCCAGTGAGCAGTAAGCAGGCAGAAGAGAGGCAGCAGCAGGGACCTGCATTCTGGGACTCTAGGAGGCAGATTCTGAAATAAAACCTTGGCCATGGGCTTGGAACTGTGACCCTGGAGGAGGCGGGTTGTCAGAAAGCAGCAGGCTTTCCCGCTGTGAAGCGCCAAGAGGGCAGTGCCAGGGAGGTTGGAAACGAAGTTGGTGCAGTTAGTTTTCAGACCTGCAGCTGGTGTACACACATTTGCTTCTCTTTTAACTGTAGCCGTAGCTAGTAAGTCAAAGCCCTTTGGGAGAAACACCCCAACTACCGTAGCTTTAATCATCAATACAGATCTACATTTCTGTGGGCTGGTAATTCTTGCTTAACACCCCTGCAGCGGCAGCCTCTTCTTGTTTCTGTTGACTAGCTTTTCCTTTTTCCTTATGCCATTTGGTTTTTAACATTTAAATTAAGTTTCTTTTGAGAATTTCCTACATGTTTGGCGTAAATTCACACCACTTCTATTCCCTGCCCCCCTCCAACTTCTCCTATGTTCCCTGACTCCCTCTCAGATTCATGGCCTCGTCTTTAACTATTGTTACATATGCACGTGTGGGCGCTCATAAACGCAACCTGTGTTGCTCGTGTGTCTGTATGTTAAAAGCCAACCACTTCGTGGACTCTCTTTAATGTCCCCATCTTATTTCTGGGGCCATGTCAAAATCAGTTCTTTTAGTTGCTTAGCACTTCTGCACACTGGGTTTCCACTGTTGCCTGGGGTCTAGAATTCTGTAAAATCAGTGGCCTTTAAAATAAACTGTCAGAAGATGGGTGCCCTGATGGCACGGCTGCTCCTGCTGTCCCAGATGATCAGGATAAGCTACCAGGGCACATTCTATGAGCAGATGTCCTATTGCGTCTGGGTGCCCATGACTGTACCGTTTTATGCCTGTGCAGACATTGCCAATTGATCTCAGCTGTCTTGCTCCTCGCCGTGTTTTATTGGCTGAACTACCTTCCCAGCGATGAAAAGATTTTTATAATCTTTAAATTTTATTTACTTTATTTTATATGTATGAGTATTTTGCCTGAATATATGTATGTGGACCATGAGCATGCCTAATGCCCCTGGGGGCCAGAAGAGGCCACCAGAATCCTTTGGAAGTGGAGTTAGAGATAAGTGTGAGCCATATGTGGATACCAGGAATCCAACCCAGGTCTTCTTCAAGAGCAACAGGTGCTCTAAACCACTGAGCTATCTCAGGCTCCACCATTTATTTCCAGTCATAGGAATTGAACTTAGACCTCATATATGCTAGGCAAGCCCCCTCCTAGTCAGCTATTGTCTCAGCCTTTAACCAGGATTTTAAATGGTTTTGTTTTTTTGGAACTTTTAGTGCATACAGGAATATAAGATTTTAAACTGAACACATTCATTGGCCTATGGTTTTCCACTTGCTGGTACTGGGGGATCTCTGTTACATGGTAATCCTTGCCAAGGTCTGAGGGGTGACGTTAGAGCTATGGGCACAGCTCCAAGCTATTTTGGGTCTGTGCTTGAGGACAGTTCCCCCAAGGGGCCTTGGAGCCTCTCCTGCTGCTTTGGGTCATGCAGTGTTAGCAGGAAGACGAGATAGGCAGGGATCCCACTCGAGATTATTTTGCACAGGGTCAAATGGACATCTATTTTCTCTTATCGCCCTCTGTCCCTAGCAGGGCCCTCTGAACTGAAGATTATTAAATTTGTCCAGTGTTTGGCCTCCAAAAGATACAGCACTATCTTGGAGAGCAGTAAGGTGATTTCTTCACAGGAGGGACAGAGGTGAAGGCCACCTGGCCTAGCCCTGCCCTGTGGCTTGATCAGGGAGACATGTGTGTCTCCTAAGTCAGGGCTGTAGGACAGCTCCATGTTAGCCTCAGTCTTGGCCATGGGCCTGTGTGTGTAGATAAGCTTGCATTCCCTTCCCAAAGCTATGGCTGTCCCTAAAGACCCTGCTGGGCTCAGCAAGCCTTGGAGACTTGTCACCAGAAACAAGGGGCTCCATTTCTGCCAGAAATACTTACGTCTTTGGGGTTCAACGTGGGCATGGGGCCTTTAAGCAATCTAAGGATGGCCTGGCTGAGATTTTCCTTTTAAAACAACTTAACTTTAGCTTAGAACAGCTTTAGAATTAGTGGATTTTGTTTGGGGCACATTGCAGTGTTTGCCAATCGTCATAGTCACACTAGACTCCTGGTATGTTCCTCAGCAGTTCCTCTGGCTTAGTTATGGGTTGTGACCCACAGTACTGTTCTTATGTGTGCAGTCAAGGGAGTCCACATATTAACCGTCCCAGAACAAACTCATGTCCAGTGACCTGACGGGAGGCGGCAGCTGTTAGGGACAGCTGGGTTAATGGGGATCCTGACAGGTGGGTCTGCTGGCGCCTAACTGCAGACTTGGTCTATGGGTCTAAAGCACAGTGGCCTAGGGAGACTCATATGTAGATACCATGCTGTTAACACACAGGTTTAAAAATTTAGACAGTATTTGTGCACCTTTATGAGGTACACTGAAGTTATTCAGTACACGTAACTAACGGATGATAGGAAAATCAGGGACACACACAACTGTTTCTTCCAACATTAAGTATTGTGCACCCTCGCAATCATTTC
The DNA here is from genome assembly GCF_018167655.1 of Microtus oregoni. NCBI lineage: Eukaryota > Metazoa > Chordata > Mammalia > Rodentia > Cricetidae > Microtus > Microtus oregoni. Next base: position 2,134,711 of record NW_024543874.1, read on the forward strand.
TAAGTATGCCATGGACCACAGTGCTCTCAAAATCGGCCATGTGTTAAAGAAGGTCTGGACGTAATTCCTCTTTGTGTGTGTGTGTGTGCGCGCGCGCGCGCGCGCGCGTGCGTGCCATGTGTAGGTACCCCTGAAGGCCAGGAGAGGGTGTTGGATTCCCTAGAGCTTGAGTTGCAGGCAGTTTGAGTGCCCACATGAATGCTGGAGCAATATCTAGATCCTCTGCCATGGCACAATGCACCCGCTACTGCCAAGCCAGCGCTCCAGCCCTTGGGTTTCCTTCTAGCCCACACTCCCGTCTCAGCCCTCGGTGACCACTCTTCCCGTGAGAGTGATTTAGATTCCCCACAAATGAATGAGAACACGTTGTGTTTATCTTTCCATGTCCGGGTTATTTTACTAAATTCATTAACCTCTAGTTAATATCTATTCTGCCACAAATGACTTGGCTTCATTTTTGTAATGAAATAGCATTCCATGTGTATATACATGTATCTATCTCACATGCTTTTAATCCTTCCTCTGCTAAGGGTAATCTGGGCTGGTTTTGTGTTCATCATCGAGAATACTACTGTAAGAAGCACAGAGGTGCAGGTATCTTCCGCCTCCCTTGGATAACAGCGTCATCTGTCTCAGATTCCATCGGGGCTATTGGATACTATGATAGTTTGATTTCTAGTTTCCCACAATGGCCGTGATAGCTTATATCTCCTCAGCTGTGCACGAGTTCCCTTCCCTCCACATCTCAACATCATTGGCTATTCTTCTGTCTGACAATGGCCATTGCTGGGGGTGAAACAACATCTCATGGTGCTTTGACTTGTGTTTCCCTGATGATATATATATACACACACACATATATAAATATATAAATAAATATGTGTTTGTTGACTGTCGCTCTGTTCTCCACTTTGGTTCTACAGCCCATTTTTTAGTTACATTGCTTTTGTGGTGTTCAGCTTTCTGGGCTCCTATGTATGCTGGATGTGGCCCCTGCTGGAAGAACAGCTGACGGGTACTCCTCACTCTCCAGGCTGTCTGTCAACTCTGTTGGTTGTCACCTTGGCTTTATAGACATCTTTTCATCTGAGAGAATCCCACATGTCTGTTTTTTCCAGTCTGAGCTTTTGGAGTCCCGTCGAAGCCAGCCATTGCTTTTGCTGACTAGTGTCTTGAGGCTTTTCCTGTCTTCTTGCTGTCATAGTTCCAGGCTAACCCTCAGGACTTCATCCATTTTCAGATGGAGGGAAGGGGGACCTTTTGCATATGCATAACCAACTATGACAGCAGCTTATCAAAGACACTATCTTCTCTCCATCGTATATTCTCGGCACCTTTGTCAAAACTCAGGTGGCTGTATGATCATAGATTAATTTTTGGGCTCTCTGTTCTCTTCCATGGGCCTTTGTGTCAGGTTCTCAGCTAATATCATGCTGTTAGAATCACTATAGCTTTTCAGTTAGTGAATTAGACAGCTAGTCCCTGTACCCATCTATCCTAGTCTCACAGGCCAGGTGGGCCTCAAACTCACAGCCCCCCCACCTCAACTTCCCCAGGGGCGACCCTGCAAGTGTATACACCACCAGCTCTGGAGTGTAATCCTGCAAGTGTGTACACCACCAGCTCTGGAGTGTGATCCTGCAATTATGTACACCGCCAGCTCTGGAGTGTGATCCTGCAAGTGTATACACCGCCAGCTCTAGAGTGTGATCCTGCAAGTGTATACACCGCCAGCTCTAGAGTGTGATCCTGCAAGTGTGTACACCGCCAGCTCTGGAGTGTGATCCTGCAAGTGTGTACACCGCCAGCTCTGGAGTGTGATCCTGCAAGTGTGTACACCGCCATCTCTGGAGTGTGATTTGGAGTGAGGTGTTTTCTTCAAGATTGCTTTGATTACTCTGGAACTAACACAATTTAGTGTTTGTTCGTTTGCTTCTTCCCTCTCTATGTCTGCCAAAAGGGCCTCCCTCTGCATTCATTGACTTGGGACTCACTGCATAGCCCAGGCTGACCTTGAATTTGTGTGGCATTCCTTCCTTCTGCTCCAACTTTGCGAGGGCTGGTGTTGCAGGTGTGAGCTATCACCCCTGGCTGGCACAGGGCTGCTTTCTTAGTTCTGTTCCAGAACATTCATTATTGTGGTATGAAAATGGCGGTAGGTTTGTGCATTGATTGTTTTGTCTTGTCACTTTATTGGATTTGTTTGTAAGCTCTAACAGCTTTTTAAAAACTGATTTTTTAGTTCAACACACGTGACGGGCTTCATCTGACGGCAGTTAGGTTTCCCTCCACATAAAACCACACCATCTGCATGCACCTAGTTTAACTGTCCCCTCTCCCTTGCCCAGTTGCTCCTGCAAAGATGTTAGAGGCATGGGCACCTTAGTCTTGCTTCTGATCTCAGAGAAAACACAGGCAGCTTCTCCCTTGGCACTGTGATTGATTTGACTATGGGCTGTTCACTTACTGCTCTTACTGTCTTGAGGTGCGCCCAAGTCTACACCGTGTTGGTGGAGAGTTTCTCTATTTGCACAAGGGCTGTTGAAGTCACTTTTGTAGAGACAGCTGGGCAATGGCAGTTCCGCTGGATTCGTGCTTTTGCATTGGCTATAGTGCCTGTTGACCACCCAGTATCTGCAAAAGGGGGGAGTCACCTGTTCACCACTCACCAACTCAAACATCAGAATCCTTCTCCTCCCTCTCCATCTTCAACCTGTTTTCTTCCCTCCCTCTTCCTTCTTTCCTACCCTTCCTCTCTCCCTCCCTTTTCCCTCTCTTCCTCTATTCCTCTCTTTCTCTGACTTATACACACACATGTACACACACGCGCGCGTGTGCACGCACGCACACATGCATGCACGTGCACACACATGAAAGCAATTAGGTAAGGAAGAAACAGACCGAATTTACCTATTCATTCATTCCCAGGATGTTTTCTGAGCCCACTCTGAGCGCTGAGTGCTGGTCCAGCCCCGAGATAAGCAGAACACAATAGACATGGTCCCCACTCCATGGAGTTTCTACTCTAGACTGAAGGTGCAGGCAATGAACAAAGGGAGACCACATGTTCTTTTGGGGGATCACTTAAGTACCCTGGGGGTGGGGTCAGGACCTGGCCTGCTGGGATTTGAAGTCCAGACCAGGCCTGGGGGGCTGGGATAGATGCAAGGACCTACGCTCCCAACCTAACTGTGTGTATATATGTCTATTTGTGTGTGTGTGTGTGTGTGTATGCGTGTGTGTGTGTGTGTGCACAGTACACATACAATGTGGGTGTGCATGTAGGTGGGGATCCAAGGTTGGCATCAGACGTCTTCCTCAATCACTTCATGTTATTTTTGGAGACAGTCTCTCAGTGAATGAACCTGGAGCTCACTGATTTGACTAAATCGGTTAGTGTAGGGGCCCGCCCTACAAGCTGGGGCTTCCCCTACAGGTTAGCCAGTAAACTCTAGGGGTCCTCTTGTCTCTACCTCCCCAGATCTGGGATTACATCATTGCGGGCACCACTAAGGGCATTTTACATGGGCGCTGGGGATCCAATTCAGTCATTCTGAATTAAGGAGCCATCCCCCAGTGCCTCGGCCAGCAGCTTTATTAAGAGCCTGCTTTGTTTCACATAGATATTGCGGTACTTATGCATTGCCCTAGCTAGTGGAAGACTGACCAGTGTTCTGTATGTCTTTCTTTTTATTAGGGAAAATTATAAAATGTGCAGGTCTGTCATTAAGTGTATATTAATTCATTAATATATTAATTAATAATATATAATAATATTATATTATATATACTATTATATCATCATATTATATATTGTATATATTATTATACTATTATTATATAATAATTGTTATATAACTATATTATATAATAGTTATATAATTAATTAATATATTAATTCATTGCCACTAAGTACATTCTCTCTGTGGTGTAGCCACTACCGCTATCCAGCTCTGGAATTTTCCACCACCTCAAGCTAGAATTCTATAGCCATTAAGCAATTAGTTTCCCCTGATTCCCCCACCTTCCAGCCCTAGTGCTCCAGTCTCCACAATCATTGCAAATTTGTCTATTCCAGATCATTCCTAGACATGGACTCTTACAATATTTGTCCTTTTATGGAGGCTGACATTGCTTAGCATGAGGATAAATTCCTTCACATTGTCGCATTTGATGGAGCTGACTCCTTCCCATGGCTGACTAGGCCCACGGTGTATACGAGCCACTCTGTGTCTCTGTTCATATGCGGATCATGGGCTGCTGGATTGTCCACTTCAGGGATACTTCCAAAAACCTGGAACCCTGAGTGTGCCTAGGATGGTCCAGAGGCCCCTTAGTGGCCAGACACGGGTGCTGAGCTTGCAGGTGATAAACCTCAGCTGTCCTCTTAGCCTAGGGTGAGCCTCTTCTTCCCATGCTGACCACACCTAGGATCTGGTGTTCTTCCTGCCCTTCCACAGCCATGGTGTTAACTGGGGTCTCCAAGGAGCCTATCTCACCATTGGCTTTTAAGCATCAAGTTATAGCTGGAAGTGAGGCCTGGCCTTGAAATTCTACAGAATTTTAAGTGGCTCAGGATGGGGGAACCATGCTGGTGGCCTGGGGCAGCGCATACCAAATGGCTTCCAGTCTCTGTGATAGAAACCCCACAGAGGGGTTATGCGTACTTCCCACAGTCCCTTCTCAGCCTCAGTCTGATCTCCTACCACCATTTGCTTATTAACAGTCCTTCTCCCACCTCTCCCCTGTGAGAAGACGCTGTGCTACATAAGGACCCTGTGCTTGAGGGAGAAGGCCTCGCCATAATGTGTGTTACCCTTCTGCCTACCCCGGCCCATCCAGGAGGAGGGGTTTCCATTGTTCCTCACTGAAACCAGTGTGGTTGCTGGGGACTTAGTTAATAAGAGTATATAATTCTTTGGTACTCTTCCACTGTCCAGCCTGTCCCTCAGCTGGTCTGAGTGGCCACAGGAGAGCTTGGCTAAGCCCATTCTTAGGTAACCTGCCTCCTCGCTCATCACCAGGAAATGAATGAAGCCTGATGTTCCCTGTTCTCTCTTCCAGCCAGAAGAGGAGATTCTGGTCCCCGCCTCAGTCAGTCTCTTGGAGCTCTGGGGCTACTCATGACCATTTTTCTTTTTCAGAACGGTTAATCTGGAAAACCCAGTGCTGCAGCAGGTGCTAGAGAGGAGGAACGAGGTCCTGTGTGTGCTGACGCAGAAGATTGTGACCACGCAGAAGTGCGTGATATCTGAGCATGTGCAGACGGAGGAGAAGTGTGGAGGCATGGTGGGGATCCAGACCAAGATTGTGCAGGTGCCGTGTCCCAGCTCGGGGACCTTTCCTGGAGTCGCCCTCAGCTAGAACTTGTCCTGCAGGGAGTTAGAAATGGGACTCAAGCTGGCTGTAGTAAACAAGATCTCCCTGACTCAGGCAGCTGAGCTCTTTCAGGCATCTGGTCTCAGTTACCGTGGGACCCAGGACCTGAGGGGGTTTTGAGCCTCGGTCCTTCCAAGAAAGTTATGAAGTAGAAAGGAAAATAATTCTATGATTGGGGGTCACTGCAACATGAGGAAGGGTCACAGCATTAGGAAAGCTGAGAACCACTGCTCCAGTGGCTAGCTGGGTCTGGACCAGGCCTGGCCCCTTATGGAGGTAGAGTGCTTCTGTCAAGGAAATTGTTTAGCCAGGCACTAGGTGGGCCAGGAACAAGAGGATCTGTCTGTCTATCATTTACTGTTTCTTCCAGATTCCAAGCTGACCCTAGAGCTGGTTCATTAGCCCTGAACTTCCTACAGCTGACTTCATGGCCTCTAATCGTTAACAGTTTCCTTCTTGGTAGTGCTGGCTTTTTCTAGAAGACTGTATTTGGCAGGGGCTGGTGGACATGTAGTCTAAGTCTAGGTCTGGGGCTGCTGGGTAGGCAGGTGAGCAGCTGGACCATAGAGGGGGAAAGACCTGAAAGAGGCGGCTTCAGCTGGCCCTGCTGACACTTCTGCCTATGGTCACCACCTTCTGAAGCTCTGGTCCTGGGAGTTGGTATCCCAACTGCTGCTGCTGCTTCTTTTGAAGCAAATCCGCATGCCAGGGGCAGATGGCTAATCTGGGCTGTCTCTAGTGACTGGCCAACAAATAGATCTCTGGCTTCCTGTTCCTGGGTGTACTGCAGGAAGGGTTTGTTCCTGCCCGATACTCCAGTCCTGCCTATCCATCTTCCTCCTATCTCAAGGTTTTTCTTCCAGCCTCTCCTACGTCTCTGCTATGTCTGTCTGTGCACAGAGCATTATCCGTAGATGTGTGAACAGCTCAATGAGCATTTCCCAGCCCAGCTTTATCCTGTTGGGATTTTCTCTGGGATTTTAAAATAGTTTCTCAAAGCCGGAGAAGGGAATTGGAAACTGAGCTTGTTTACCGGCAGTCACATATCCCTTAGCCATGCTCTGAGTTACACACCACCAGGTAATTCGTTGGTGGTGATGTCACACCACGGAGTAACTTACACAGGCCTAGATGTCTGCGGGGGTTCATGGTGGACCTGAGGGATGCAGTGAACCTAAGATGCATGAGGTTGCTGCCAGCCTAACTGAGCATAGTTTATAATTTCCTTCCTCCCTCCCTCTCTCCCTTCCTCTCTTCTTTCCTTTCTCCTTCCTTACTTCCTTAAGGAATATACTCTTCAAATGCTGTAAAATGGTTAAAGATCTGGCCTAGTGTGCATGAGTCAGTAGTGTAGTCATTTATCCTTACCATGTGTTCTGTGCTGACAGCGACTATAGGTGCCCAGGGGAGCTGTTACCAGCATCGCCATAGACACGAGTGATGCGCTTTGCAGTGGTGTTACAGTGCTCATGATGGGACTAGGAGGCAGAAACTTTTTGGTTCCATTAATCACCTTAGTGTGGGACCACAGTGGCATAGTAATTGATATGTTGTCAAAATGTGTCCTGTGTCGTGGCTTCCAACGTCATGGTCTGGCATCTTACCCACACCACCAGGTACCAGTGCTGGCTGTCTCCTTCTCTTTCCTTAACTCCGTGGCTATTTCCTCAGAATTCTTGGAAGGCTGGGCCTAGGGGTGACAGGAAGAAGCCAAGAGTCTTCTTGAGTATTCAAGGGGTGTATGGTTTTGCCCACAGGTGTCAGCGATGGAGGATGGGACTGTCATCAAGGACTCCAGTGTGGTGCTGGAGATCCCTGCTGCCACCACCATTGCTTGTGGCGTCATAGAGCTGTATGTGAAACAGGATGGCCAGTTTGGTGAGTCCTCATGAGGTATATGCCCTGGTAGCAAGAGAGAAGAGGCAGGTAGCAGAGGTCTATGAGAGTGTCATAGGATCTGGGGGGCACAGGGGAGTTGGCTGCATGCACCTCCTGCTCCTCAGGCATCACTGAGGCTGTGGGAGGAACATGGGCTCTGGAGCCAGCCAGATATCCTGTGAAGCTGTTGAGTCTTCCCCAAGTTAAGGCCCAGCAGAGTTACATTTAGGTTGCCACGACAAAGCACCATGCCCGAACAGATCACAGAAGAAAGGGTTTGTCTGGGCTTACAGGTCGAGAGGGATGGAAGGCTATCGCTCTGGGGGAGCAGCGGATACGACAGCAGGAAAAGGATGCTGAAAGCTCGCATCCTTTACTGCAAACATGAAGCAGAGGGAGCTGGAAGTGGTGGGAGCCCCTAAACTCTCACATCCCACTCCCAGCGAGCGACACACTTCCTCCAAGGCCACAGCCCTCAAACCTCCCCAACTAGTTCCACCTACTGAGGACTAAATGCTCAAGTGCCCAGGATTGTTGGGGACATTTCTCATTTAAACCTCCACAGGCCACCTACCCAAAAGGGAATGAGTGTCCCTGGTGGCCCTGGGTGGAGCTAAGCTAGTCGAGGTCTGGGAAGTGCCCAAGATGGTGGTAACTCAGCAACCACCCTGACTTCTCTGTTAACATCGTCCTCACTGGGGCTCCACGCTCCCTCCCAACACGGAGCCCATACTGCAACCTGACCTTGCTCTGGCATCATGTGTCATTGTTATTGGTAGAAGAAAATGAGGGCTGTCCTTTTTTAGAACGTTCTGCTTACTCTAGATCAGTGCTTCTCAACTGCTTCAACCCTTTGGGGGTTGAAGGGCCCTTTCACCACTGGAAAATACAGATATTTACATTACAACTCACAATAGTAGCCAGCTTCCAGTTATGAAGTAGCAGGGAAAATAATGTTACAGTTGGGGCCACCACAACATGAGGAACTGAATTAAAGGGTCATAGAATGAGGAAGGCTGAGAACCACTGTGCTAGATGCTCAAGGCCCCTTCCCTCTTCCCAGCGAGACTGCTACCTGATGGCTTTGTTGGGAGCAAGAATGGGGAAATGTAACATCACAAACTGTATTAACCCTTCTGGGTAGGATAGTGATATTATGGTTTTATCTGTTGGAAGGTTCTTCTGAAATGTCCCAGTTGAATTGTCTGTCTGAGGTTTGCTTCCAAAATGGCACAGGAGAGCGTGTGTGCTGAGGGTAGAGGTAAAGGCATCAGTTGTGACAGTCAGTGCGACAGTCGCTGAGTCTGGCCGATGAGCAGCTATGGTCATTGTAACTGCGCATGCTTGTTTAGTGTGACCTCTGACCTCAAGAACAGACTACGCAGTGCCTGTCTGCCGCTCTCCTGCCTGTCTTTGGTGAAGTGGGTAAGGGGAGTAGAAGGTCTCTGTGAGACCATGCAACACGCTGTCCTGCTCTGCTGCGCAGGTGGGAAGCAGATCACTACTAACATCATCTAACTCATGTACATTCGAGGGTCTGAACAGGCATGGGACTAAACACTGACCCCATCCACCGCGCGCACACTGGCTTGCTCATCCAGCCAAAGAGAAGCCTGTGCTTTGGGGCGTGGAAATGACTGGCCTGAGCTGACAGAGAGAAAGTGGCAGTTTTAAGAACCCAAGACTGTTAGGTAAGGGAAGCTCACTGCATCTAGTTCACAACATTTTAAAAAAAAAAAAGTTGAGTAGTCTTATGTAGCCCATCCCGGCTTTGGACTGGCTAACTCCTTATCCCCCTGCCTCCACCTCTGAATATGGGATCACAGACTTATGCTACCACCCTCAGATGCCCCCCAACACCCATGCACTACTTCTTTCATTTTCTCCTCCTTTTCTTTTCCTCCCTCCCGCTTCTTTCCCTTTCTTTTCTACTTTCTCCTTCCTACCCCCATCCCTGCTCTGCTTGTTTGCACTCAGACACCTGAAGGTGACCTGATTGTTCTCAGTACCAGCATGTGATAAGCCGAGTCGGTGTGCACTTGTTCGGTCCAATCGGATGTGAATGGTTGCTCTGGGGGCTTCGTAGGTAGATTTGACTGATAGATCACTGTGTTACTTTCCCATTTTCCTGAGGCTGTTGGGAAACACTGTAAGTATCTAAGAGTACAATACTATGATAGCATATCCACAATGATTACCCCAACCACACTGATTTACCCAACCAGTACGTCACATAATTTGTGTGTGTGTGTGCTTGCATGCTTGCATTTAGGTTATATTAGTTTTAGTTGGGACCTTTGTAAATGATCACATTTATTTATTTGTGTTTCTGCGTTATGTGAGTGAGTGTGTGTATGCATGCCATGGCCTGCCTGTGGAGGTCAGAGGGCAACCTGAAGGAGTCAGTTTTCTCCTTCCACCATTTGGGTCCTGGGCACACAACTCAGGTTGTCAGGCTTGGTGGCAGTCACCTTTACCCACGGAGCCACCCTGCTGCTACACATTTATCATTTTCGATAAGAACATCTGATAACGTCACAGGCTGTTTTGCAATCTGCACTGCTCTGTTAACCACAGCCAAGTCTGCTTCCTCTACCCAGTGGAGGCTGTGCTCCCTGTCTGCCCAGCGCGTCCCTTTCTCAGTCTCAGGGAAGCACTGCTCAGCTTTTCTTCTGGAAGAGCAGCATCCTTTAGACTTGGTGTGAGTGAGGGAACATGCTGTTTACCTTTCTGTGTCTGACTCAGGTTCCCCCTACAGTATTTCCCGGGTTTGTCCATGTTGTCCTACGTGATAGAATTTTGTTGGTTCAATGGCTAAGTCATACTCCTTTCTGTAAATGTGCCATGTTCTGTCCGTCTGTTGCTGAGTACATAGGTTAGTTTGAAGTCAGATAACAATGCGGCATCACTGTTGATACTGTGAACGTCTTGGTTTATTTTGTTGTTGCTGATTTTGCTTTTAGATTATTTTATGTGTATGAGTCTTTGACCTACATGAATGTATATTCACCATATGTATGCCTGGAGGAGGTCCCAGAATCCCTGGAACTAGAGTTAGGGACCCTCGTGTGGGTACTGGGAATCAAACCCTGGTTCTCTGGAAGTACAGCCAGTGCTCCTGACTGCCGGGCTGCAGCCCTTTTATTTCTCATTCCCCGGGCTCCCATTTAACCCTAGCATTCATTTTAACCCACACATTTTTTCCCATGGCAACAGCATTACTAATGCTTGTTACAATTCTGGATATTTGATGCCAGCCCTTCTGTCATAGCTGGAACTTTGGGTCATGTAGGCAGCGTGTTTCTGTTTCCTCTACTTCATAGGCCCTGACGATCACTATTTTTCTCTGCTTCGTGAGTTTCACTGTTCTAGAGTCTACATATGAATGCAATCTCACAGCGTTTGTCTTCTTGTGTCTGGGGATTAACGCTCTTCAGATCTCTGCATGGGTCTCCTTTTCGTGGATGAGTACTATTCCATTGTGTACACGTAACTGCAATTGTTTTTATCAACTCAGTTCTAGTACATTTTAATTTTTTATTTAGCTTCTGTGAATGTGTCATTTCTCTAAGGTCCTTGAACACGTGGCTCATGTGAGGAGATGGCTATGAACTCTGGGAGGATCCTTGGTGGCTAGAGACCAGGCAAGAAGTTTTTTCCTGTCAAGCTGCCTATAGCTCATTTGGGGTGGCCTGTTTTTCCCAGGGGCTTCTCTTTTCATGCTTTCTGATTTCTGCTGCCCCCCTTAATCTCCATCACTGTCTTTGGCTCATTTCTCATGCCCTGGTCTTGGAGGCAGCACCACACCTTTGCATGTTGTGACTGGGTCCACAACGACTTAATAACTGCTTTTCCCCTTTGCTACCCATCTGTAGTAATAAGGGGAGCGGCAGAGCTGCGTTCCCAGCACCCCGGCCGCCTGCTCCGCTAGCTTATGCCCCAAAATAATTACACGGACACTGTATTCTTTTAAACACTGCTTGGCCCTTTAGCTCTAGCCCTTACAGGCTAATTCTCACATCCCGATCAACCCATCTCTAATAATCTGTGAGCACCGGTCTTACCGGGAAAGATTCAGCATGTCTAACCTGGCGGCTTGCTTCATCGTGTGCGTCTGCCCGGGAGCGTGGCATGGCGTCTCTCTGAGGCATCTGCTCCCGAGAGGAGAGCTGTGGAGTCTGAGCTCACTTCCTCTTCCTCCCAGTGTTCTGTTCTGTTTACTCCTCCCACCTATCTTCTAACCAATGAGGGCCAAGCAGTTTCTTTTTATTTAACCAATGACCTTCCTCCATCACCCATCTGCATTTCCTATCACTCCACACGGAATGTTCTGATGTAGTCTCATCAACAGACCTGTGGGAACTGGAAGGAGATGCCTGCCCACACTTTCTGCCTCTGGCAGGGTTACTGTGGATGGCTTTCCTAGCTGTCCTATAGGAGCTGGAAGGAGATGCCTGTCCATGCTTCTTGCCTGTGGGAGCTGAAAGGAGATGCCCATTCAAGCTTCCTGCCTATGGCAACGTTACCCTGGATAACCACCCTAGTCATCTTGTAAGTCACTGTGAACCCACCTCCACCCTTGTGTTCTCAGCTGCCATGAAACCCCCCCCCCCCCTACACACCTCTCACAGGTCTAATCAGAGGCACCATCCATCACTGTGGAGCTGGGTTTGCTCTTGGGCAGCGACCATGTGCTCATTCCGCAGTGTGAATCCTCCAGCTATCTGATGCCCCCAGCAGTGACACTGTCCTCACCCTGCCTTCCAGTCCCACGCTTCTGTCAGGGGCTGTGGGGACTGAAGCAACTCCCTTCTTACCCAGCATGTCCGATGTCTTCTTCTGTCTTGCAGTGTAGTTAGTAGTGAGGATTTGAAACCATAATCAGAGCGTTCCATTCACCTGTTCAAACACTGTCTGCGGTGCCTCTGTTCCCAGCATGAACTTTGCCACACAAGTATCCCCAGCTTGATCTCTTATCACCTACACCACTGTCGTCTGGTCTCCCCAAAGTTAATCCTTGTCTGGAAACACCCTGCCACTCTCAAACCCTGTGCTCCAATGCTCTTCTTGTCTAGAGTATCTAGATCCTGGCCCAGAGAACTTCTGCTGGAAGGTGGCTGCTTGGGTTCTGCGATAGCCAGGAGCCCTTCTCTGGTTCTCCTTCGCCGTGATGTCACTAGGATGTGAAACCCAAAGGAGTTTACAGTGAAGGGATGTGAATGTGGTGGAGAACAGAAGCTCAGGTTTTCAGACCCTTCTCTGAAGTGGTGGCACACCCTCCAGGAGACGCAAGGTTCCTCCTCATCTCAGAGGACAAGGACACAGAAGGATCCTTTGGGTACTCCTAAGCTTGCTGTAGTGCAGACGCGGGGCTATTTTGTCTGCCACGCAATGCTTCATCAGACCTAGTGTGAAAATCCTCAGGAGGGCAGACATGGTAGCATACATCTGTAATCCCAGCACTTGGGAGGCTGAGGCAGGAGGATCTGGGGTTAGAGGTCAGGTGGGGCTATATAGCAAACCTCTTTACTAGTTCTTTTTCTGTTGTTGTGACAAACACAGTGGCCAAAGACAACTTGAGGGAGAGTGTCCTTTGGCTTCTAGTCCCAGGTAAAGAAGAGTCTGTCATGGAGGGACAGAGGCTGGGATCACACTGGATGATCATAGCTCAAGGTTGTACCTCTCAAACGATGCCACCAACTGGGAACCAAATGCACAAATGATGAGCCTACGGGAGATACTTCTCATTCAACCCAGACTGTCTCAAAAAGCAGATGCAAAGAAACAAACGCCTTTCTTTAGTCTTTTAGCACAGCCTGAGCTATGGAAAGGTGACAAGATGTGGGTGAGCTGTGCTGACCCATGTCTGGTGTGGGCTTTTCTCCCCACTACAGAATTCTGTCTCCTCCAAGGGAAGCATGGTGGCTTTGAACATGAGAAGAAAGTTGACTCTGTCTACTTGGACCCCTTGGCCTACAGAGAATTTGCATTCCTGGACATGCCGGATGGGGGTCAAGGGACCTCTCCCCAGGATGGGCCACTACACGTTTTAAAACAAGGTATGGCTTGCAGCATAGTTATGGACAGATAGAGAAATGGACCCTCTTTCCCTAGAGGTGATATTATCTTCGAGGTCTCCTTGGATCTTAAGGAGGGCCAGTTCTTGGTTACTATTTTGAAAAATGGAAAGAGACCCTAGGGGGGTCAGTGTGGGAGGCCAAGGAGTGTGCTGTCCAGGTGCCTGGCAGTTTTCTTCCCCTGGACCACAGAACCTGACTACTGAGAATGGCAGCAATGAGCAGAGCTGGAGACCCCAGGGTCTCTGTCACTTCTGCCACATCCTGGGCTTCAGTGCATGGCAGCTGCTCTTTGTCAGCATGGTGAATGCCACGGAAGTGCCTCACCCACATGACAGAGGGGCCATACCCCTGAACTGGCCATAGCAATTCTCTTTGCTCCACACAGCTTGTTGCTTCAGAACTGGTTTGCTTTGCTGAGTGCAGGAGAGCAGTGTGCAGTAGGGGGAACTGGGTGAGGAAAAGGAGAAACGAGATGAGGTCAGAGCTCAGAAGCCAGGGCTGGCTCAGAATATGTTCTACCTTGCATAGCAAGAAACGAGCTTCCTCCCTGGGGCATCCCTAACCAGAGGATGCTGTTCCTGTCACAAAATGTCAGTGTTGGAGGACAGGGTGATGGAGACCTGGGTTTAAGGTAGATCTTTCCTGGGACAAGAGTTGACTAAACATGAGGTGTCTACTTATAAGATGTAGTTGTGACTGAGCTGGAGTTTGCCCTGCAGAAGTGGGTGAGGCAGGAACTCCCTTCCTCCGCTCCAAGCTGAGCTGCCCATCCTATTGGCTGGGTACCCTAGGAACCTGGGATGGTGGCAGGTGTAGCTGGACCTCTGGCCTGGTATTTGAGCCCTCAGATTCTAGGTTAACCAGGACAGCCCTTCTTTTTAGGCAGAGTCTGGAGAAGACTGAATTGTGTTCCAGGGGAGGGTTTGAAGATGTGGCTCAGGAGTTCTTTGTCAATTGCTTCCTAGACGTCCACCAGCAAGGCCATGCATTTCTGTATCAGCTTGCGGCCCACTAGGAACGTTTGACTGTCCTCAGGAAAGAGGACTATAGGGCACAGGCTCCCAGGCCTCCTGTGGAGGGTGTAAGCGGCATAGCAGAGTGCACTCTGTGCTCATCTTGAGCAGGAGTGGAAGGCACGGGGAGGGAAGTGGAAGCCATGTTTGCTGTGCATGTTGAGTGCTGACCCTTTCACCATGCACTGAAAAGGAAGCATGCCAAGCAGCAGTGCATCACTAGACAGTGCCAGGAAGGACGTGTTTAAGGACCAGTGTGGCTCATGCTTATTGATTCAGTCTTGAGGACGTATTCCTATAGCTACCATGCCAAAGAAGAGCATAAGTGGCTTCCAGGAACTACCTGGTCAAGCTTAGCACTGCATGGGCAGAGACAGGTGAGGCCTGGGGTATCTCAGTGGGCTTCCCTGTCTCCGTTTCCTTTCTTGTAGCTTCCCGGATTCTTGAGAGCCACCCAGGGTACTGTGTATCTCCGAGCCCCACAGCTGATTCTGAACCTGGAGTCCTTTGGAAGGACTGGGAGGCAGGTTGGGAGCTAGGCCTGACCCTGCATCTGCTCTGCTTCCACAGTGGCTGCACACCTGGAGAGAAGCTTCCATCCCTTTGCAGAGTTACCTGCCCAGCAGCAGATGGCGCTGTTCTGCCTCCTGCAGACAGTCTTGTTTGACGAGGAACTCCTCAAGGCTCTGGAGCAAGTGGTGAGGCAGCAGGGGGTAGGGGAGGGAGAGAGGGAAGAAGGGGTGGGGGTGAGAGGCGGGGAAGGGTGTTGAGTTTGGGTCTGTACCTGGTTGCTCTTAGAATGTGCACAGGCTAGACTCCTTAGGATGGCTTTGGGATAATTTGAAATTAAGTTTCACCATATAAACTTGTAGCTGACATCAGGCAGAGAGGAATAAGTGACTTTCTTAGAGCTATAACACATGACCACAGGCTTGGGGCTTTAAAATATCAGAAATTACTCTCTTCCAGACCTGGAGGGCAGAATCCAGAATTGACAGTGGCAGCAGGCCCATACCTCTCTGAAAGATCCCGGGAAGAATCCTTGTTCCCTGCAGTTTCTGGGGGCTCCTGCCATTCTTCGGCGTATAGCTGCTCCACTCTTACTCTGTCCTGTCCTCCCTTGTTTGTTGGGGTCTCCTCTAGACACAACACTCATTAAGGATCCCCATTACTAGGTACAGGGTGCTCTTGCTTTCAGACTCTCACCTTATTGATGCCTGCAAAGACTCATTCCAAACAGGTCCCATTCTGAGACTGCAGGGGGACACTCATTCAGCTCGCAGGGAAGAGGCTATGTGATAGAGCTGTCAGCCGGCAGTCCCATTTAGAACAGATAAGTAGGTATTTATTGCTGTTTTGCAACAGCCAGATTTTGAGGGAGATGCCAGCTGCTTACCCTCTATGAGCTCAGATTTTTTTGTTCTTAATGAGGCTGAAGCTTTGAAAATTTTCTTTTCATTGTGATGTTTTTCGTCCTTCTTTTCCTATACTGCTCGAATGATTTAGGTGTCCAGAGAGCCACTCATATATTATCTTCCCTCTTGATCTGAGACTGTGTTGGAGAGCTTGGTAACCAGGGGGCAGAATTGCAGTTGTCCAAACAGTCCAGTTTGCCTTCAGGAAGGACACAAATGTTCCAGTCCCATGACTTTTACTCCATAAAATAGCTCCTTCCTAGGGGAAAATGTCAGGCTGGTCCCTTGTGGAGAGAGTCGCATCTGCCCTGTCCGATGCTGGCAGAGCATCAGCTTGATGGTGGGTGTCAGAAGGGACATGACATACTTATGGAGTACAGCTAGCTCAGGGGTCAGAACAGGCCCATGGGCAGTGCCATCCCACTCCAGAGCAGCCCTGTGAGGAGGGACAAAGTTGCCAAGGCAGGCTGGGGGCACACTAGGTTTAGAGGTCTGTTTCTAGTGTGAGATCCAGGAAGGAATGTTGCTTTTATGTTCCATTCATCAGTTTAGTATGTAGCCGCTTGTCCCTGGTGTCTGGTAAAACTCCATAGCCTGTCTTGGTCTGAAAGGTTCTTTCTGCCCAACATTTCCTGCATGACTCTTTTCCTTTCCTTGGGGAAGGATAGCACTTGGGCAAGGCTCACCTTAGTGTGTCCTTAGGAGGAAATTTAAGCCCATGGATAGCATCAAAGTACAGGAAAGGGCCCAGTGCTTGCTTTACCTGGAGGTGGGGAAGTGCACGGGGTATTGGGAACGTGGGGTAGGGCCGAGGCTCAGTTGAGCTGCATTTCAATGGGTTCTAGCTTCACCATAGTCTTTCTTCCCCTTCTGCGTTGTAGTGTGATGATATGGCTGGTGGCCTCTGGTCCGCACAGGCTGTCTTGCTGATGGAGGAGCTGACAGACAGGCAGAAGCAGGACCTCACAACCTTCCTGCAGCTGGTGGGGTGCAGGGTACAGGGTGAGCGTCCTGGCCCGCAGGATGAGGTCAGCAACCAGAAGCTCTTTGCAACAGCCTACTTCCTGGTCAGTGCACTAGCAGGTATGGAAACCGAGACAAAAAAGAACAGGGTAATGTCTGCCATGATTGGGAAATGGTGTTGCTTTCTGTATGTGCCAGGGACACAGAAGCGATGATGACCAAGGATGCTTTGGTACAGTTGTCTCCTTCCAGTCCTGAAGATAAGAGGTGGAAAGCCAGGGAGAACCCTGCCACACTCCGAGGGATGACTGTCTTACTCAGGGAGGACTACCTTCTGGTTTCCTCACTGGAAGTCCTTTTCAGAATGCAGCCTGTGATCCACAGCAGGGTCACCTTCCTTTGGAGGTGTTTGTCCTTTCCTTCCTCCTTGCACACTTGTGTCCCCCTTCAAGGTACTCTCAGGGTTCAGTGTAGTGGTGTGTTATGCACAGGTGAGGAGGCAGGCTGTGGCTGTGTTTCTGCATAGGTCTTAAAATGGTTTCCCAGGGGGAGTGGATTTTAGTTACTGTCAAGCAGAGCCCACCATACAGGAAGGTCTGGTGGTACCCTCTGTGAAGCAGCTGTAGCTATATCTCATCCTTGGAGGCCCAACTTCCCTCCAATGCATGCTAATAGGCACTGGGGTCCTGATACAGGGGCTTTCTCCCCTGTACTACAAAGGGAAAGGCCCAGGGAACCTTCAGTGTTTAAAAATGAATCAGAAAGAATGTTCCAGCTTGATGTGCTGATGGATAAACCCTGTGCCTTGTTCTTAATCAGAGAAAGTCTTTGAGTGGCTGACTGAGACCAGATATAAGACATAGGCTCTGTGAAACTCCACCTAGAGCTAGACCCATGTTAACAGTGAACATGCTTGAGTATAGACTTTCTGTCAGTTTGTGAGAAGGCTTCTTATATATCCTACACTACTTAAGCGTTTCTATGTAGAATAGCCCATGGCTGACAGACTATACCAGTCACATTCTCCCTGGCCTTGATATAGTTCTGTTGCTGACCATACAAGGGGTTTTAACACAAAACTTATTTCCATTTGGAAGCTGGATGCAGGGGAAGTTTTATGTGTAGCCAGCATTTACATCAACCCTGCTCTTTCCACTGATGTTATAACAGCAGCCACAAAGGTTGGCTGATTTAAAGATCTTTTGATAGTATTCTAGTTAACCCTGGACCCTTCTTGGCCAACTCTTCCAGACAGCATGGCGTCCTAAGATCTGGGGATAGTGCTGGAATAGAAAGTAGTTCTCTTGGGCCCTGACAGTGTTTATTTGGCTTTATCCTGCTTAGCCGCTTCCAGCACTGCCTGTCTCCCAGAAAGCTTCCTCTGCCCCTTTGACCATGAGCAAATCTTGGCAAATCCAAGATCTCAGTACCACAGAACCTCATTTGTAACTGAATCGCTTTTCCCCTGACTTCCTGGGCAGCCTTATACTGGGCAGCCAGGTAGTTAAGGGAGGACAGAGCATGCCTGGCCTAGGACATGCACCAGGGTCATGCACCAGGGTCATGCATCACCCTTTGTGATGTGCTCACAGCTCTGTTAAGCACCTCTAGGGATGAGGGATGCAGTAGTGATTTCATGAGGCAAGAGGCATTCTGGAAGGTGAAGGGGTTGAAATGTGTCAGTGCTTGGTTGACACTACATACCCTTCTCAGCCCTGTGCCTTCTATCCTCTTCTTGAAGTGGAGTGAGGGCCTCCTTGGGGACATATGAAAACTGAGCTTCCTCAGAGGCAGGGGCATGATCACACTGGAAGGTTGTGTTAGGTTTCTCTGGTGGGATCACCTAACAGGGCTGCCCCTTCTTTCAGCAGCCTTGTCCTTTTGTCCTCTCTGGGTCACAGCCTATGACATGTCATCTGTAATACAGCTAACAGATGTAGGTGGTCATGAAGTTCATGAGTGGTCACTATACCAGGTGACTTAGCAGCTCCAAGGTAATGCGCTGAGGATTAGGTTCATCTCAGCAGCTCTTATTTTATATGGGAAGTATTGTATAGATGCATGAATGGCACTGACTTGAATTCTCTTTGGCAGGGTCGTCTGGTGTAGCTCTAGCCTCTCACAATTCTGTCCCAACTTTGTTGTGCCACTGATTAGCCCTGTTGGAGCTTTCTTTCCCAAAGGGACTGGTGGCATGATGGAGCCCTTCATGTTTATGTGGTGTATATGACATGTATTCCTAAATACCTTCTAGTGTGTAAAATTGACAGGTTCCTAGAGAATACCCCACGCTATGGTCTTGAATGTTTATATGTTACATATTCTCATGCCTGTAAATCCCAGTACTTGGAAGAGGTAGGATTATTGCAAATTCAAGGCTATTCTGGATTACATAGCAAGAATATGTCTTAGAAAAGCAGAAACAAAACAAAGCTTCCTGATAGACGCTCCAGCCTAGTTAGCTGGAATGGTTCTAACCATTCAAGCACTGCTTTTTTTGAGCCAATTATCCTTTCCCAGAGTCCATGCCCTTCTTTGCTAACTGCAAATTCGATGTCAAAGAACATCTTCTAGTGACTAGATTCCCAGGGAGATCCCTCAGATCACCAGCACTGCCTTCAAATATGACCACACTCTTGTTCCTGACAGTCTGTGTAGCTCTGGCTGACTCAGAACCCAGAGATTCTGCCTCCCAAGTGCTAGGATTAAGAGTATTCCACCACTCCTAGGCCAGTCACACTTACTTTAACTGGTGGTAGCAAGGTAATGAAGTATAAGTTGGACACCACCTAGGGATGGCCGAACTGTTCTTTCTTTTTAATATAAGGGCTCACTGTGTCTCAGGCTTGTGATTCTTCTGCCTAACCTCTCAAATGATATTACAACATGCGTCACCATGCTTGGCTTCCACAAACTTGTTTTTGACAGTGACCATGACCATGATGCATGTCTTCTACAGAAATGCCAGATAATGCCACAGTTCTCCTGGGGACTTGCTGTAAACTTCACATTATTCGTACGCTGTGCCACCTGGTAAGGAACCTTCAGCTGGGACAGTGGGGTGGAAAAGACTAGGGATGATGAGGGATAGATGCTATGCAGCTGGTATAACACCTCTAGTTTCTCAGCTTGAGTGTGTAAGCACATATCATTAACATATGGGTGGGGGGATGTCTGAGGTACAGAGCAAAGTGTTCAAAGAACTGGCTAGCAAAGCAGCCTTGTGTGCCAACTCCAAATGCTATTCTTTCCTCAGTTTGAGACTTTTGGTACCGAGAGGCCCAACACCCTGCTGTTGGCCACTGCATTGTGTGGCATGGTTTGAAGCTGCTTTGTGTCACATTTCCCAGAAAGCACTCAGGGCTGTTCTCTGAAGGAGACATAGCTTCTCCCATCCTCTTACAGTAGCAGTACCACTGCAAGAGCAGATCAGTAATGAGTCTAACCGCAGAGTGGAGCAAGTTCTCAAGTTCCAGAGAGGGCAGTTAGCAGAGACCAGCAACAGGCTGCCCCAGATTGTCCAGAGGCAGCTTCTCTCACACAGCCTGTGCTGGTAGAGGACCCTGGATCACTTGTTTTAAAGTCTGGTATAGTGCCAAGCCCCCATGTTACCTCACAGCAAAGCTGGCAATGCAGACTGCCCAGATAGGCCTTCTTACGTTCTGCATGTCCTCTGGGAATACCAAAGCATATAGGTGGTCTTAGATGTTGTTCTGTATGTAGGATGTGTCAGAAGCCAGGATCACTAGGTATCTTATCACATAGCTGGGCTGGTGCCATCAGAACTGACCACAGAGTCCGTGCCCCAGGGGATACTCAACTACTTGGAAACATGCCACAATATCTCAGACCAGCTGAGGGTGATGGCTGCTTGTGTAGTTTGATTATAGAAATGATATAATTGTACTAATTGTATGAGATGATGAGCAAAACAGCTCTGTTCCCTCTTGCAGCAGTGAGTGTTCAGCATTTCCAAAGTCTGTTTCTTGAGTATTTAGGGACTAATTGAAGCCATTCAGGAAGTACACAGAGAAGAAACTCGTGCTATGGGAGCCAGGCCCTAATGAACTCACTTAGCACTCTTTGCAGTGAGCTCTGGCTCTGATTTTGGCTGATGTTCCAGGACCAGCCAGGAACCAGTTCCAAAAATGGATGGACTCCTGCTGCCTGCAGATGCACTTGCCTGCATTTGGAGCTGCTCAGCAGACAAAACAGGTTTCTTAAAAGGAAGATCGCCCTAGGTGTCCTCAAGTAATCTCTGTAGATTTCCCACTTCAAGACTGGAGTATTGTGTACGTCTTAAAGTGACTTACCTAGAAAAGTCACACAATCTACTCACACTCCGGCTTGAAGGTCCAAGTGATGCTGAGTCTTCTTTAAAGTTTTGGACAAATTGTAAGATACACTATTCACATGCTGTGGACTGGTAAGAGGGTAGATTTTAATCAGTCGAGAAATCTAGAAAATAAATATTCCCAAAGGATGCAGAGTAGCCAGGGCAAAGGTTCTTGAAGCAGAAAACAATTAATAAATGACAGTACCTATACCTGAGTTCACCCAAATACCCAAGAAATTCTAATATTGCCATTTACATTAATAAACAAAACAACCAATGACCACTTGGTGGCAATGGTGAGTGTGTACCTACCCCAGAGCAAAGAAAAAACTGTCAGCAAAAAAGTGACTGGAACATTAAACGATGTAGGGAGTACCTGTTGGACATACCCTGCCCTTCACTAAACCTGATGCTGTCTGGAGAAAGAATAGAAAATGGCTGTAGGCCTTATCATTCTGCAACTGCCCAAGCCAGAGGACATACAGCTTAATGTTCACTCTGAGAAACCGGCTTGTTTAAACAGGGCTCCAAAGAAGGTGATCACCTTAGTTGG
Source organism: Microtus oregoni (assembly GCF_018167655.1). NCBI lineage: Eukaryota > Metazoa > Chordata > Mammalia > Rodentia > Cricetidae > Microtus > Microtus oregoni. The sequence continues at coordinate 2,156,328 of NW_024543874.1, forward strand.
GCCTCCCATAATCAGCAAGACTCTTACCTTGTTATGGACCCTTTGTCCTGTGCCCACACTAGGTGGAAGGCAGTGTTGACAGCATTTTGCTACTTCAGGCTCTGAGGTACCATAGTCATATGCATGGGGGCCATCTCCTCCTCACCCTACAACCTTGAGGCTGTGGGGCTGTAGATGCCTGTGAAGGCCTACCCTCACTTGCACCTGTCTATCACGAGTTGGCCAAGTTTCCAGGTAGGTCCTACAGCTCCAGGAATCCAGCAACCAGGGCCCCAGCTGTCAGTGATACTTGCACCCAACGACAGTGAGAACTTTTTGTGCTTACAGCTTTGGAAATGTAGCTGCTGGTGCAAAAAGCCTCAGCACTACTCTGGCTTGTAGCTGGAATCACATCTGTGGTCTTCAGCTTCATGGCAAACTATGCCACAAGTTGGCCACTCCACTGTTTACTCTTTGCATGATCTCGATGTTTCCACCCTTGCCTTGCGGCCACAGACACCAAACAACAGGCTTGCATACCACTCATATTAAGCCGTGGCACACAGGGGAATTATCCCCAAAGTCCTGCACCTCTGAGCATGGAAAACAGAACTATTGGGAAGACCCAAGGAACTTAACTTCCATAGTCCATTGACTTTGGATTAGAGTTGCTGGTACTGAGTAAAACTTGTGCTTATCACCTTGGTCCTGGATGAGCTATAGTCTCGATCCCACACATCAACAAAAGTGGCCATAAAGCCCCAGAGACTTTAACCACCCCCAAAGGACTAGGGAAGAACTCCTTTATGTTTCAAAACCTTAAATCCCATGGTTACTGGAGATATTTACCTGGTAAGACCTGGAGAAAGGGGCTGGTTCCATCCTGTGGCTCTAGAATTGTGGGTGTTGGTGCTACAGACTCAAGCATCTTCTACAACTCATGATGTGTTCTATGTTCACCTGGACAGACCTAGGGATAGCTCTTTCTGAATCTCATACCAATGAGTCCATAATGGCTGAATGCACTCTTGGAAGCCTGTGTTTATGGCAAAGCCCTACTGTGGTCATCATTGTTGCTGTACCCCTCAGCCCTAATGACAGGAACCAAATGAGGCACCGCACAGCAGCTACACGGTTGAGTTCATTTGTAACTGAAGCCCGGGCACCTATCCAGCTGACAAAATGAACAAAAATTCCTGCAGAAAGTGCCTCAAAATATTGGATGTTCCACAAATGTACAGGATACAGAGAACAAGCCAGCCACAAAGAGAATAGCTGTTCTCCTCTAAAAATAATCTCTGAGAAGGAAGTCTGAAGAGTTTACAGTAATGATCCCAAGGAAACATTAATGAGCTCCAAGAGAATATAAACAAAGTAACACAAAGAAGCAAAAAGCAATTTGGGATATAAATGAGAAATTAAGAGTTTGAAATCTTAGTTAAAATATAACAAAGACTATTAATTCTGGAGCCAATATATCCAATCAGTGCAATAAAACACACAAAGCTCTGAAAATAGGAAGTAGCACAAGGAAACCCTGCAGAACCTAAGGATAATCCTTCCAATTACTTCAGTAAGACAAGGGGACTGGTGTGTGTAATTGAGAAAAGCTACAAGGTATCTAGGACAGAAATAGGTGAAAATATTTGCACTGTGGGGATTCCAGATGGGGAAGAAAAAAGGCATTTAAAAACTAGTTTCAGCTGGGCGGTAGTGGTACATGACTTTAATCCCAGCACTTGGGAGGCAGAGACAGGCATATCTCTATGAGTTCGAGTGGAGGTCAACCTGGTCTACAGGAGCTGGTTCCAGGACTGGCTCCAAAGCCACAGAGAAACCCTGTCTCAAAGAAAACCAAACCACAAGAAATCCATTCACTGATGTATGCGTATGGTGGTTTGAATAGATATGCTCCCCATAAGACTGACTCAATGTGTTTGAATACTTAGCCCATAGGAAATGGCACTATTAGGGTGTGGCCTTCTTGGAGGAAGTGTGTCACTGTGGGGGTGGGCTTTGAGGTCTTATATGCTCAAGCTATGCCTAGTGTGGTACACAGTGGATTCTGCTTCCTTTGAATCAAAATGTAGAACTCTCAGTTCTTTCTCTATCACCATGTTTGCCTGCACACCACCCTTCTTCAGCACCATGTCTGCCTGCATACTGCCATGTTCCACCATGATGATAATGGACTAAACCTCTGAAACTGTAAGCCAGCCCCAATGAAATGTTTTTCTCTTAAAAGCTTCCATGGTCTCTTCACAACAGAAATCCTAGCTAAGACAGTATATTAAAAGGAACTGGGAAAAAAAAGCAACTAAATAGAAATCAAAAGTAAGCAGAAGTTACACCTATAATCTCACAGGGTAAAGTGGACTTTAAACAATCAGAGAGAGAATGCAATCACTATGTATTCATAAATAGATCAGTTCAGCAACCAGATACAGAAGGGCAAATACATATGGGTCCAACATTACCAGTCCAACAGCCAGAACAACTGTAGATGTGCAAGAAGGGAGACGAATACAGGTATAGTCAGGGACTTCCTTTCCTTTTCCACTTTGGGCACATTTAGACACAAAATGAAACAAACACTTCAGTCTAAACACATGAGTGTTACCAAGTTACAGGGCGTCTTAACCAGCAGCAGTAACAGCAAACTCAATCTTACTAGAAATATGTACTACTCAGGACTAGAACATGTTAGGTCACAAATAAGTCTCAATGCATTTTTTTTTTTAATTTGAAGAGTGTAAGAGTTGGTTTATTGTAAAAGAAATCAAGAATAACCAGTTGTCCACATTCTACCTATGACAGCTAAAACACATTAAACCCTATTATATCAGGAATAAGAAAGGGCACAAGACAGACTACATAGAGGCTGTGAATCAAACTCAGTGAAAGGGTGCTCAGGGTTCTTGTAGTGGTACAAACGATTTGATGACACCAAGGTACTGTCAGGCTCCATGGGGCTGCCAGACATTGGGGTGTAACTAGCCAAATGATTTTGAGAGACAAATACAATGTTCTTCGTTTGTTTTCGGAGACAAGGTTACTCTATATAACAGTTTTGGTTGTCCTAAACAGTTTGGAACTAGCTCTGTATATCAGGCTGGCCTCAAACTCAGAGATTCGCCTGCTTCTGTCTCCCAAGTGCTGGGGTTAAAGGTGTGCACCACCACTGTCTGGTATATACAATGTTGTGGGTGAACTTTTAGGAACTATCTTGAAGAGGAAGAAGTCTGTAGGTTTCTATCAAGGTCCCACCCTCCTCTAAGCTAAAGCCAGTCTGCTGATACATAGCATGTAATCTTTTGCCCTTGGCGTTTTACCCTTCAACAGCCTTACTATCTGCATGTTAGCCACATACTGCATTACCCATCTGCTCAGTTTTGAATTCAGTAGAACTTTAGTGTTCTAAAGCCTGTGTCAATGTTCACCCCCTTTTCCCAAGACATAATCCAGCATGAATCTTTCTGCTAGTTTTTTTTAAAGTATTATTTACATGATGAGTGTGTTGTCTGTATGATCCCCTCAAGGGTCAGGGAAGGGAGTCAGATCCTTTGGATCAGAAGCCACCACCATGTGGGCACTGGGAACCAATAGTCCTTTAACTGCTCAGCTACGTCTCTGGCTCCCATGGGCTAGTTTCTGAATAAAGGCCTTAGTAGTGGTTCTCAGCTTTCCTAATGCTTACAACCCTTTAATACATGTTGTAGTGACCTCAGTCATAAAATTATTTCATTGTTTCTTCATAACTAATTTTACTACTACTATGAATTTGATATGCATCCATAAGTTGAGAACCGCTGCCTTAGAGTCAATGGCAATGAATGAATCATTAGATACAATATATTGGTAACTAAATCTTTTTGTACACTGAAGTTCTGCACTCATTAAATCAAAGGACCAAAATACTTAGATTTTTTTTAACTGAAAAAAGAAATTGGTGTATCTAATCTGAGTCTTTTTTTTTTTCATAGCAGTTTAGCCTGGAAGAGATTTTTTTTTTGTCTTTATAAAACCCTTGAAACTGATAGAGGTGTTAGTTGGTGACACTATAATTCCAGCTACCACTTTATAGCTTCTGTTTAAGGATTCATTCATGCATATTCCTTAAAAAAATACTCTTTGGAAACCATCACTATTCCCAAAGACACGTTTTAGGAATCTCTCTTCTTGCATAAATAAATAAATAAATAAATAAATAGGCAAAATCATGTTCATCTCCTCTTTGCTAAACCCAACTATCCACATAATTCTAACCTTGTCACTTTACCAGTTAACGCATGACCTCACTGTATTTCAACCCCGAAGTCCATTTTTAGTATAGGAACTATGAATATTAGCTATCTTTGGTGACCACAAGGGAATAAAATAAAAAAATAACAAGAACAGAAATTATAAAAATGCATGTTCCTAGTGACTAATAGATAACTGGAGAAATTCTAGAAACAAATGCAAGGAACACAACAAAATCCATGATCCACAGCAAACATAGCAGTGAAAGGCAAGTTTCGAACAAGGCATGTATCAGACAACAGAAAGATCTTAAGATTGTAAGCAACTGACTGCTGTGTAGTAATATGGGCAGACAAGGCAGGAGGATCATTGTGCTTTCCAGGCCAGCCTTATCTGTACAGTGAGTTACAAGACAGCCAGGGATACATACTGAGACCCTTTATCAACAACAACAACAACAACAACACACACACACACACCAAAAAAAAAAAACCCCACAGAAATCAAGAAAACAATCTGGTGTTTTGGAAGGAAAGCAAAATTGTCACAACAAATTAGGTGTGTGCGCTGGTAGCAGTTGGGCACACTCTGAGATGGACGGAGACATTACACACAACAGAAGCAGAGGATCACAAGGAATGACTGCAGCAACTGCAGTGCTGCAGAACCGGAAACCTATGCAGATATGTGTATCACAGCTAGCTGAGTCAAGCAAGTGTCAACTCTAAACAGGCCAGCAATGAGAGGGAAACAGTAACTGAAATTTCCTAAAGATAGGCTAGGAATTGAAGAGCTAATTCCAATGCTGCTTCCGTTATTTGAAGGTGAACTCGGAGGAACTCTACCAAATGCATTATCCGGATACCCAGAGGAGACGAGACAACCACAGACTCATGTACAAATATTCTCAATAAAGTAGTACCAACTGAACTCAATAGCATCGCAAAATATAACATACCATGATAAAAGTATTTACAATCTTCTGACAAGGGACTTCTCTGGATAATATAGAAACTCAAAAGGCCATATACCATAAAAACAATCCAATTAAAAAGTGAGCTAAAAACCTAAATGGATACTTCTCAAAAGATATACAAACTGCAAGTACATGAAAAAAACAACAACAACCCACTACTGTCTCTCTGATCACTATGGAAACACAAATCAAAATTGCAATGTAGTAGCATATCATCCTCATTAAAATAACTATCATCAAAAAGATGTAAGAAATGTTAGAGAGGATGTAGAAAAAGGAAAACTCTTATATACTATTGGAAAGGATGTACTTAGTACAGCCATTATAGAAAACACAATGGAGGGCCCGAGTGCTGAAACTTCTGAGTGCTACCATGTCTATCTGAAGATGAAATATCAATAGATGTGTACTCCCATGTTTGCTGAGCCTGTTCACATAGCTAAAATGTGAAAACAACCCAGATGCTCCCCAACAGATGAAGGCCAAAGAACACACAGATAAATGCACAGAATAGTATTCCCTTATAATAAATGAAAACATGTTATTTATTGGTAGCAACATGGCAGAAACTGGAGATCATTGGTAAATGAAACAGGCCAGACACAGGACATACACTCTCATGCATCTGTGGAAATACTAAGTCAAACTCTTGGAAGAACAGATTAGAATCATGACCACTAGACTCAGATAAGAAGTGGGGAGGATGGCTGAAATTCTAAGGAGTTTCAAACCATGGACAGGTGGGATACTTCTGGATCTTCTTTAACAGGGTAGGTTAGAGATAAACCACCATATTTCACAATAATTACAAGTGTATGAAAAATTCAACACAAAATGGTGTATGGAGACAAAAGTTCTTATTGTCTGATTTTTATTACTGATTCTATATATGTACTGAATTACCCTAATATACCCCATAAAATGTACATATTTATCAGTAAAGCCAAGATGAATCCTTATATGTGACATACAAAAGGTTCATGCTGATTTTTCTAACCTACTGGGCTAATCAGTTTAGAAGGTGTAACAGAATGGGGAGTCACACAGGAATACAGACAAGGAAGAGAACAACGGGCTTGTACATGTATCTTATTATGGTCACTGGTTTTCCTATCCTATTTGAAAGTTTTTAAGAAACATATCTAAATTGGATTTTCTGGGACTTTTTTTGGTTTACATTTGTTTAAATTTGTCATTCCAGCTCCATGCTCTGTCTGGTGATAGGGTATGTGATTTTGAAGACCCCGCCTTGGCTCCTCTGAGAGATACTGAGAGGTTTGAGATTGTGCAGCGTTTGTTTGCCTCTGCTGACATTGCCCTGGAGAGGATGCAGCTGTCTGTGAAAGCCACCATCCTGAAGGACTCTTGCATCTTCCCACTAATTCTTCATATCACTCTAAGTGGGCTTTGCACTCTAAGTAAAGACCATGAGTAATGTCTTTGTCAGAACTACGTGCTACTGACCAAGGCTGAGTACTTTAGAGAATTGAGAAAATACTGTGGGATTTGGGTCCAAGCATGTTAAAAGATGGCCAGTGAATTCCAAAGCACAATAAGTGGTGACTTTCCACACTAAATGCCTGCAAGCACTGTGCCAACAGTCAGTGACCCCGGGAACCATGGTAAATCCTAACATTTGAGTTACTTGAGGGAAGAGTCAAGGGCTTTGTACTTCATCCACCTGTCACCTTATTTTACACTCACTGCTGTTATACAAAAACAGAAAAAGTCTGAGACTTCAAAATTCATCTCAGGCTGTGAAAGCTGTAGGAAAGCAATTTCTCCTCACTTCTTTCCGACATGCTGTCTGTAACATAGTGACTGGGAGACTGTAATGCTACTTGAGCATATGAAACAAAATTGTATTAAGGACATCTTATCTTACCCACCTCAACATGGGGACTTAGATATATTCCTTTGATTTGACTTTGTTATGCTTTGATGAACATACTATGTCTGGAGCAATTCCAGTGGATTCTGGGAATTTGTCACATGCTGCCATTTCTATCAAAAGAAATTCTGAACTATGTATAGTTTGCTATTTATTCTGTTTTGATGTCCTTCTGCTTCGGCAGATTTGGACAGTTTCCCCAAGCCTCCAGATTCCACTCAGAGTATCTGTTATTATAGACCAGACCCAATGCCTCTGGACTGAAGCAGCAGGGAGATGCAGTTTTTACCTTCACTTCACCCACATGGCCCCTTCACATTATGAGGAAGAGTAACAAAAATGAAATAAAATAAACATAGACTCCACCTTATGCAGCTGTCTTTTACAGGGCTATACCAGTGGGACTGCTCAGAAATAAAGTGATCACAAGTTAGGAAGGAAATGCAAATGTATGCAGTTGTGCAGAGTTGGTGCTGTGTCTCATCTATTTCTGATATAAGACATAAAAAGCATGCTATGGACAGAACATATATGAACCTACAGGTGGAAAACACACATGTATATGCATGGGAATGCATGTCTAAAGTTCAGGAGAAACCTGGAAATGGAGTATTGCAATTCAGGGACTTTGTGACTAGGACAAAAGGCAAAAAAAAAAAAAAGTTATTTCCTCACCTTTATAATCTGGTTAGAATTTTGTATTATTCTAATTAAGAAAAAACCCCTGAATGATGGTTCATATAAAATAGGAAATATAAAAGGGACTGGAGACAGTTCAGTAGTAAGTGATGTACAAGCATGGAAACCTGAGTTGGCTCTCTGGCACGCATGTAGAATGCCAGACATTTGTGATCACACCTGTAATACCAGCACTGGAAGGCAGTCTGGGCTTGCTTGCTTGCCAGAGTAGCCAACCAGAGGGCTTCAGTTTTAGTCAGAGAACCTGTATGGGCAAAACAAACCCCAAATATGGAGAGCAGTAGATGAAGATATCTTTAGCCTCTATGTGACATGTGAACATACACACACACACACAAAGGGCACTTCTGGAAAGACTGCCTGCTGCACAAAGCCACACTGCAGTGTTTTGATGGGTCGCTGCCCTCTTCCTGCAGGCCTAGTATTAAGCTGTAACCCACAACAGGGCTGCTTGCTGAAACACATGGTGACTCTTTCCTGGGCAGATGGGAAGTGGCTATAGTGACTCATGCTGTCTAAGTTTAGATTGTTTACCAAGAATGACCAGCCTTGAGGCCCATTCCCATATAGAATACATGCCTTTAGGGCTGCAGCTCCAGGGAGTGGCACATGGTGACAGCTATCATTAAATCCTGATCTGCTATTAGGCCTCTGTTCTTTTATCATAGTTCTGTCAAATGGGAAAGATGGCCCTAGACAGCAAGCAACCAAAACAACACTGGTGTATCTTTGCTGTGTCAATCTTCCATCTGCCCACTCTTACCTCTTTAAATTGTTCAAGTGTAACCTGGGTCAAGACCTCAAAGAGATTAGAGGATGGTAGCATATATGGAATGCTTAAGCCCAATGCCTATATAAGTGTATAAACTGGTACCATTTTCTGTGTGAGGCTGCTTCCCTATGTGCGTTGGCCAGAACTAGGCACATATTATTAGAGGATTTTTCCTCTATTAATTTATATGTGCTCAGAGTGACTCCTCACTGCAAAGGCAAGCTCATTCTACAATAGTACAGCACCTAACTGGCTCTTCCTGCAAAGGCTAAGTATTTCTCACTTGGACTATGCTTATTAACAGTGTAACCACTAACAAGCTCTCTGACATAAGATGTAATCATGTCTTAACTGCTAAAGGCTTCTGGCTTAAAATAACATATAGCTCAGAAGGGGTTTTGTTTCTTTCTGGGGTGTTGGTGTGTGCCTAGGACCATGTGTACATTAAGGTTGCAAAGCACTCCACCCCTAAGCTCCCACCCTTTTCAGCTGAACAGATTTAATGTTGTGATCTTTCTTTCCTCTTGACTAGTTAGGTCTCGCTCACTCTCTTGGGTGGTGGTCAGAGACTGCTGCTTCCATTCACCCCAAGGCAGAGTGGAAGCCCGTGACAGCACTCTTTGTTGTAATTCATGTTACTTAATAAGTCTTTGGTATACTTTTGTCTGGGTTCTCGTGGAGTCACATACATCTTCCTACATTTGGTACCCAATGTGGGGCAAGTACATCCACATAGACCTGAGAAAGCTTAAACTAAGCTGAGGACAGCTTACTGGTTGTGTCTCTCATGCAGGCCATGGTGCAGAGATGTCATGAAATTCAGGCTTGAGCACAGCATGGTACCTTCCTGCCATGGTACATACAGATATCTCCAAGCTGGACAGCATGCTGCATGGTAGATTTTTTTCTCAGAGCAAAAAAATAAATAAAAATTAAAAAAAAATAAAAATTTTGTAGGTAGTGTGCAACAAGTAGCTTGCTGGTGGCATGGACCTGCTGCTTCCCAGAGCTGGCAGTGAACATACCTCCACCATGTTGGAAAGCAGAATGGGGTAGTACCAGCATCCAGGGCTGTTGCCTCGGTCCTAACTAAGCCTGCTTATCATTTTAAAAACTCTCCTGGTCAAAAAAAGGATTACAGATACATAATAATGACAGATTCAGACAAAAAAGACTTCTGAATAGGGCACAGTGTGACTGATAAATACGCATATGTTTGGGAAAGAGAAAAAGAGTAGAAACAGACATAGATTAAAATAATGACTTAAAAATCCTTAAAAAAAAAAAAAATATATATATATCCATGTAAAGATGGAAAATACCCAGAATCTGGGTTATGTATATTATTGTGTTTTCTTTAAATTTTTTGACTATTAATGAGCTAACTGCTTTGCTTGGTGGGGGCTACTGAGTTAAAACAACATATATATTTTAAGGGTATCTTGGAAATAGAGGTTCTGCTTTTGTTTCCACAGAAGATAAAAACCTGTGGATTCCTTCCAGGCTAATATGGTTTGCAAACAAGACCCCCTGAAAGGTCTCTGTGAACCCTAAAGATACTTAGTCCATAGACAGCAGGAAGTAGTTTCAAGAAAATGAGTACTGTTTTCTAATAAACATAAAGGTGCCCATAAAGCTTCACAATATGGAGAAAAACCAGGCTGCAATATAAATTTTAGGCACAAGGAAAAGGAAGGGCAGCTTCAGAGTGCTAAGATCAGTCTGCTCTGATGTAAACATGTCAGAGGATTTCAGTTTTGTTTGATTAGTGAATGGCCTGCTTAGCAGTTAGGGACTTGGAATGAAACTCTAAGGGGACTCCTAGATTAGGACCACCAAAAGGCAGGCCATATTATCTTCCAGACTGCAGCTCCATCAAGGAGCTCTCTTAATTTCAGGGACGGGTTCCTGAGCAGCTCACCATCTGCTACTTCACCTCAGAATGAGGTGACTGTACAGGGACTAACAGAGAAGCAACCTTGGGTAAGAGAATACATTTAATAAGTAGTCTCAAAGGCTTACCACATCACAATCACAAGTTACTCCTTAAAGTTTAAGATGAAGACAAATATTAACTTAGTCCTATGTAACACATGGAAGAAAGGGGAGATTAAACGCTATAAAAACCACATGGGCAAAAGCAGGATTTTAGTCAGTAGAAGTAGTATGACTATTTTTGCTTTTATCACAAGAGATTATTTTTTCAAGACAACCTTGTAGTGTTTTGTCCAGATGGTACATATCATGCTTACCTTAGAAAAGAGAGCATCATTCTCTCGCTTTTTAGTTCACTAAGGACGTGTGATTCTGTGCATTTTTCAAAAGTCACTCCAGGATAAAAAGTAACAAGATAAAATAAGAGAAATATTTTAAAAGAATATAACTTTAAAAGCTAAAACAAAATTCAATTTAAAAATAACCTTACCTTAAAAAACTATAGAATTCTCATCTACTTCAAGTGTATCACATACACTTACAAAAAGACCCATATGATGCTGAATTATACATCAAATGTACTCTTAAAAATCTGTAAATAATATTCAGTTATATACAATAATCTCATTATTTAAAATACGGAATTTCTCCTAAGAACTTTAAATACATTACCGATGCTATAATCACTCTCACAGCAAATCCCTTGAACAGGAGGAGGGCAGGCACTGTAATCTTTAAGTCTAACTTATAGTACAATTTCACTTCAAAGTTTAAGTAAATATTCCCCAAGAGGCTTCTATCCAGAAATATTTTTTCTTAAGTAAATTAAACTTTAATAATGAAAAACAGTTTTCTGAGCTTAGTTTCTCTAATAAAATCTTCAGAAAGATCAGTGTCGGCTTCAAGGTGGAACCAAAGCCTCTTAAAAGAATCTAAAATAGATCAGAATGTCTAGAATTTGAAATTAATTAAAAACCTTAGAACACTAGCCGTAACACGTAGGCAGATATATTTAGCTTTATTATTCATAAAGTTTGGAAGATAGTTACATATTATACACATAGCTGTGTGTGTATATATATATGTACATGTTTTTAAAAAATGAACTGTTTATGCACACAAAACTTCAGGACTGTCTTTCCTTATTTAGTGTGAAGATTAGTTAATGTGGAGGTAGGGTCCTCCAGTCTAATTCTGTATAATGAAAGACTGTTTCAGTAGACACAAAAGTAAGTAGATTGTTTTTTTTTTTTTACCATTTTCAAACTTTTTATATTTTGAACTTACCCATTTAAAACAATTATAACTAATTTGGTGGCGTTGGTAATCAACTTCAATCACTGAGTCATGATACTTGCTATACATAAAAATAATGATCATTTTAACTAATTTTTAAGTAGGATCATGTCTTGCTGGGGAGTAGGCCCAGGATCTCATCTCACACATCTTAGTTAGGCACATACTTTATCAAAGCTACAGCCCTGGGCCCTGGTTTTTTGTTTTGTTTTTGAGCCTGTTACACCATGCAGGCTAGCCTCCAACTTACAAACCCCCTGCTTCAGCCTCCTGAGTGCTTGTATTACTAAGCCTGGCAAAATGATCATTTTTGGCCATTATTATTGCCATAATCAATGTCTTGCTATTAAATTATACTGCTAACGAGCTATTTTCTAAATACGTTTCAATACCAAATTTGGCATTTTAAAGAATTTTTTACAGTTTCTTATAAATAATATTATTAGACTCTAGAATCTAGGATTTTGTTCTATTTGGTTTATAATAATTTCTGTTTTAGAAAGCTATGGTGAGCAATTGTGTCAAGTCAGCCAAAACAGACACTCCTAATGATCTGACACCTGATATTGTCTAAAAACACAAAAATTATGGAAACTGCATAATAAAAGCACAGCAGTAACAAAGGCGTAAATTCTACTGTAGGGCACTGAATATATTCTATTAGGAAAGGTTAAATGACTTGTTCAGAGACATCATCTGTACAGGCATTTGTACATTTAGAAATGAAAAAATACATATAACCATTAGTTGTAAAGAAATGACAATGTCCTGAACACTAAATGTGGAACTCATTCTACAGTGCATTTAGGAAGACACTTATAAAACGTTTTCCCAAAGAACATGCACGTGTGTGTATATTTTATCTATTGCCAATTATTGAACGCCATTGTAAGCCCCTTCATCTTCAGTTTATTATAAACAAGTTTGTTATGTTAGACCCTTCCCAGGAGAGAAGTATGAGTTTCCTTGATGGCAGTACTTAGGAAGAATTATGGTGTAAGGCCTGATGATGGTTCCTACAGACTCAGGTGGGGACTTGAGTTACAAGTTCAGTGATTCTTCACTGAGAAACAGTTGTACTTTCTTAATACTGGCATGTATAGGATAGTGAACTAAACTGTATCGTTTCAGTAGGAGAAATCTGTGATTAATTTTGTCATCAATCATGAGTTCCATTTATAATAGAAACAATGTTAAATAGAGATGATATGCCAGACAATATGTATTTTGTATCAAATAAAAGGATATAAATACATATGTAACTATTGTTTCTGTTTTATCAAGATGGAACAGATATTTGTGGATAGACTGCTGTGCTGATATAATTTTCCCAAAGCTGCTTAGAAAGGCCTCATGAAATAGCATGAAGGTACATTGGGGAATACAGTACATTTCCTGAGAGCAGAACTGAAGTTTCTTTCCAAGCTTACATTACAGTGTGTTGAAACATTAAGTCACAAGGTGCCATGTAAACACTGTGCTTTGACTTATGTTGCTTTGAGAATCCAAGAATCTCAGCAAAAACATGTGGTTTAAAAAGTTATTAAGAGTGTATGATCCACTATGTTAACAATTCCTGTCCCAGAAAAATGAAAAATAATTAATATTTTGGCTATGAAATTCTAGAATTAAGATTTAAAAGCCTGTAGATTTCTTTTATTAACAATATGGTAACTTAGGTGTTTTACTATGATAAAAATATTGCATGAACATTGCTTACTACCATATATACATACGTATACACGTATGTGTATATTGATATCAGTATCTTTATATAGATGGGTATATAACTTTGATGAGGGGAAAAGCAAAGTCAGAATTTATGTGTTTGGAGCCTGTCACCGAAGATACTCATCAATATTTAAGCACCAAATCCTTTAAATGTGACTATTCTGAATTGAAAAGCTAGCAGCAATAAAATAAGGTTAGCTTAGTTCAGTGTTTAGCTGCATCACTAAAAGCATGTTTAAGAAAGAATATGTACCATTTAAGAATCCTAGAGGGGAATATCAACCAAGGCGAATGGGGAAATCTGTACATGGTGGTAATGCAGCTAAAGGATTTGGTTCTTAATCATCAAATAACAAAAAAAGTGTATTTCTGAACAGAAATCAAAAGTATAGGGCATTATTTAGTTTATATAATGTATGTGTTATGTGTGTATATATAAATAGCTGACAATTATTTCCAAATTTTGTAAACTGTTAAAAGGATTTGGTTTTAGACAAAACAGAACAAATACCCTAACAAATCACTTCCCATTTCAGAAATGACATTTGGTGATTAACAAACAGCTTGCAACTTAGAGACATCTTTAAATATCACAAACATTTGCAGAGGCATATTTTTGCTTACTATATCCTTAAAAAAACTGAAGCAATAGGTTTGAAACTTTATATTTGAAAATAAGTAAACGGTGAATGAAGTTTTGCAGGATAAGGCACTCTCTGTCTGCAGGACCTTGCTTCCAGCCCGAGCTCACAAGGTACTAGTAAGCAATATTAGTCAGCATCACAAATCACTGCGACAAATGAAAAGATAGGCTCATAGAGAGTGCAAGCTATTGCTCTTCACTGTATTCACTAGAGGGGGCGGGGAGCTGATCTCTCTGCAAATAAGAAAGAACAGCCATGCTCTAGAGTACGAGGTGGCGCTGAAAAGACTCGATGTCAGATTAAGATAGAAGTGGACTGATACTCAGATTCTGCTTCTGTAACAAGTCTGATTAAGAAGGTCGGTAACTACTAATTTTTTCTAATGAGAACAATTGATCCTTCACTAAACACTTAAGAGAATGATAGCTTTACAAAACTATTTCAAGTATTCATTATCACAGTGAAAATGTGAGACCAATGTTGGAGAGAATGATCTGAAAATTCCTTTGATGAAAAAGGTAAGGGCACTAAATCAAAACCTACAAAATGCTTGAACGCATTTCTTTATGTGATATGAATAGAAAGGTTATCCATAAAAAGTTAGAAAAATTAAGAGAAATTATATATTAGTACACCTTCCCAACCACAATTATATAAAAATTCCACCTAGTGCACTGTTATTTCAATTTACACAATAAAAATGCCTAGATGTGGCAGATGCCTTCTACCTCTGCATGTGTTCTCCCAGCAGAAGGCTTACTTGTTGAGTCACTTTTCATAAGTTTTATTTAACTTATTGAATTATCAGTACACCCAGCTAATAGGGACCCACTGTGGTTCCATTCTTAGTTTCTCAATGGCAGTTTGCAGTTTCTCAAAGGCTTTGTCTAGATTGTCATTTACGATGATCAAATCAAAGTAGTGGTTGTATGCTCTCTGAATTCGTGCGCTTTCATCCACTGTTTTCTTCAAATCAGAGTCCTGTGAATGTTAAAAAGAGTTTGTATTGTAATATGTACTGACATGTTCAGAACTAACATGAGTAAGAAGTGAGGGGGTTGGGTATTTGTTGGAATTTGGATGCCAATTCTCAAAATCTACCCTTTACAGTGCTAAAGAAGCTATTACTAGATATCTGTTCATGTTGCAATCTTTCCATCTACTTCCATGATTTATGAGTATTCTATATCTTCTGCTCTGTTGGATTAGAATGAAATCCCTAAAACTATTAGGGTTTGTCCAAGATAATGCAAGAATTACTACCAGTGGCTGACTTCTATACAATCTTTTCTAAAAGGGTATTCTCCGATGGCCTGCATAAAGCCAGCTTGCAATGGCTGTTCAACTCAAAGTTCATTTGTGTCCTGTCACTTAGAAAGGCGGAGACTCTTAAAAGTGTGTTTTGAAGACTCTAAACTGTGCCAAAACACACACCCATAGACTTTAGCTTCATTTCTTCGAGTGTTGTTTGCACTCCATCAAGTACTCCTAGATGGTTTGGAACAACACACGGAGTGGAGTACATACCTAAGTGATGGATTGTGGATGAGAAAGCAGAGCTTTCCATAAACCTCCACTGTACCTTCACATGTAATTCTACAAGTATGAACTGGGATCCTATTACTGTTTGCTGAGTCTCAGAATCAGTAGATAAAAGTGAAATAGAAAGGGATTCTGCTTTTTGATAAAAAAGGCAAATGAAGGACAAATAGAAAACTTGCAACTTGTATGTACTTTAGAAGAAAATACAGTTACACAAAGACTTTTAGAAGATCTACATTTAGACAAAGTGATGACAGTTAGGCTAATATCCAAGGAAGCAAGAAGATTCCAGGATTACATAAGGCTGTAGATCGAAAGACTACAATGTATACATTCCAATAATAATCTTTTTCATTTTATAAAACTCAAGTTCTGTTTTAAAGTGAAGGACTGTCACATAAAAGCAATATTGTTTCAAATCCTAATTATATTTAGTAAATCAATTTTCACTCTGTAGCATTTTACATAGTGCAGTAACTTCCTAAGTATGATCAGATGGGATTAAACATACTCAGAAGAAAAGGGAAAATAAAAGTGTTAACTTGAAAAGAGCCCCTACCGTCAATAGCTTGGTGGTGATTCCTGCATCCACCACAGCCTTGTGCATGGCACGCAGGGTCTCTAGCTCTGGAGCAGCAATAAATACCACATAAGGCATGAACTCAGATGTCCTCAACACTTTCAATGCCTGTGCAAAAAGTAATTATAAGTCAATATATATAATGTTAGAACTTGAAGTGTGCTGGCCGTTAGTATAAGTAGAAGTTTATTGGTCTCTTTCCTAAGGTTAAGGACATAATTTACTGCCTGTGCCCCCTGTCTTAACTCTATATAGTACTTTCCTAAAATACAAAGCCATTTACTTTGTTGAAAAACCAAGTTATTAATCTTTGTTCCTCTTGGCTGTCTGACCTTTATTTGTGTATCTAGTTATGGACTCATAATAAAGTTGAAAGAACAACAACCCCACCTTGATAAAACACACTTCCCATACCCAACATACCCAGTCAAAATCTCCCCAACATCTTTGGAATTTATGCAACTCACTTGTGGGTTGACGTCTAAAATGCAAGTACGTCCAGTTTGTACAACTTCAAGGATAGAGTCAATTTTAGTTCCATAGAGGTTTCCTTCATATTCCCCATGCTCCAAATACTTTCCAGCTTTAATATCTGCTTCCATTTCTGATCGGGACACAAATTTATATGCCTGTCCATCCTTTTCATCTTCTCTTGGCTTCCGTGAAGTAACTGGAATAAAATAATGTTGAGAACTTGTAGACTGTGAAATACAGACTAAAATACACACCGGTATCTTTGGAGGCTTCACTCAGTACGTGGATTCAGCTAAACTGACCTATCTCCCGGTTTTGGAAACAAAGTTTCAGGGAGAGCCATGCATATTTGTTTACCCATCGTCCACATTTTCTTTTCCATTACAACAGTAGCTATGATACAGACCGTATGGCCTTTGAACAGGAATGCTTGCCGATCTCTAATTTAAAAGAATGTTAAAGGAATGGTTCTCAATATAAAATTTGTATCAAAAATATGATTGTGAATTCAGCTTGAAATTTAAAACATACTTATTCAGGCATGGTGCCAGTGAATAAATACCCTTTCCTTATGAATGGTGTTCTGCTTTTTCTTGAAGATTCGATTATAGATCCCGTTCCAGTTAAACATTTCTTAATTGACTGCCCAAAGATGAGCAAAGTTTCCCACTCTTACCTGCTAATAACTATTTTCTGAAATGTAATTCTATCCACAAATTAGGACATCTATTCTTTACTTTTATTCTCCTGCTTTCTGATATTCCCAAATATTAAGTACTTGATTTTTATTATGTCTATTTGCTCCTCTATTCTGACCTATGATTTCCAAACCAGAGTGAATATATCAATTCCAAATTCCAGGTGCAGGGGACTCTTTCATGTGGTATTTAGATCCACGTACACTTTCGGGCAAGTAATGTTACAGCAATTTGGTGTATGCTAGAAATGAGTTGTTACCACCTTTCATATCTCTGCAAAAGTGTACTCTGCCAAGATTAACAGTAGCTTTGAAGAGAAATAATTTTTTTTTTTATTATTTCAGCATTAGCCTGAATCTAAGCTTGACCAGACTCTACTTTTGTTAAGTAAATGAAGTGATGAAGGAGGCTCATTTGTCTATGTGTTACTTTCATTGGTTAATAAAGAAACTGCCTTGGCCATTTGATAGGACAGAAAATTAGGTAGGTGGAGTAAACAGAACAGAATGCTGGGAGGAAGGGAAGTAAGTCAGATGCAATGGAGCCAGCCGCCAGGTCAGACATGCTGAATCTTTCCCGGTAAGCCACCACCTCGTGGTGCTACACAGATTATTAGAAATGGGTTAAGCAAGATGTGAGAATAAGCCAATAAGAGGCTGGAACTAATGGGCCAGGCAGTGTTTAAATGAAAACAGTTTGTGTGTTGTTATTTCGGGTGTAAAGCTAGCCATGTGGGAGCTGGAAGGGACAAAAAGCAGGCCTGCCCACAGCTCCTTCTACAATGAAGAATATCTGAGAAAAATCATTAAGTAAAATTGAAATAAGTGATATAAACAAAAAGGTGACAGACTTTTAACTTATACCTAAAAAAAAATAAGACACCAAGAAAGAAAACAAAAAGAACTTTAAACTCAAGGGGTAAAGTTAAAGGTCGAATTCATCATAAGACTGTATGTATAGCTGTCTTCTGCTGTTTTTAACTAATTTCAAGAATCTTCAAGATGAGTGTGGTTTTCCACACTCAAAAACAAAAACAACACCCCTGCCCCAAACCCATAAAACCTGTTTCTAAAATTTCACCAAAGATCATACGACAAATTGTCCAAGATAATTTTAAATCTCCCAAATAAGCACACGCAAGGACTTGGTTTAGTATCTGTAACTCTAATTTAAAAGTTGCATCTTCTGGTTAAGCCCTGCTTTGAAATCATCGATGTGTTGCTTGAAATGAATATGTAAATGCAAACATGCACACATTACTTCCCAATATGTCCAGAGAATCCCAGTTCACAGCAAGATATGTACAGTGTTCTTTAACTGTAACTCCACTCTCTACTGGACATGCCAAAAGGAGGGGGTTGGGGAAATCCCCAAGTTACTGTCATATATTTAAATTCCTTTTTATTTTCAGAACAGATAGAACAGAATGACTCTACTTATTCCTTAGGCTTCTACACAGAACAATTAAATAGTGGGACTTCTTAGAAGTTAAAATTAAAGGCTCTGGTAAAATTCTATATTTTAGCAGTGAAGAGTCAACAAATAAACACTCCATGTGTTAATAAAGCTCAAGGTCGTAATACTAAAAGCAAAACAAAACAGGATTTATAGCTTATCTTCCCAAGACAACATTGTCTATCATAGTTTTGCAATATATTTAAAAATAATAATAAATCATCTCAATGCCATCAACCTCACCTGACAATGAGTACTACAATATTATATGGAAACAATCAGGCAGTCCTACTTTAGGGTCAAGCCATGGTCACTGCAGCCTTACCTGCAGTACCCAAGGTAGGGATATAACTGAAGTGCCCATCAATGAATAAAACATTTTTAAAATACTGTACATACTTTAATATATTTATATTCTTATATAAATAGAAGCTATTGAGTAAATAAAAATTTAGTGGTGGTAAGATATTCATAAAAGTTATCTTTGAGACACTTTGAAGCATACCTAAATCAGCATGAAGAACATTTAAACTGCTGTGCAACTAATAAATGAATATACTATCTACTTTCAGATTTTTCTCAGCATTCCAAACTCTGTACTCCTTAAATAACTTACCCTTCCCCATTATGGTAATTCATCACCCGCCCCAGCATCCGAATGGTTATGAAGTGGTACATCATGGTCTTTAAGTTTACCCAATGAGCAAATGATAATGAGCATGTGTTCATGTGCTTATTCTGAAAGTCTATTGAAGTCCTTCATCCATTTTTAAATCAGGATTTTTGTTTAATTGTAAGAATGTTTGACTCGCAGCCGTCCCTACCACATCTCTGACCACTGGAGTCTTCGCCCTGACTACCTGTGGACAGGTGAGTGTCTGGGTTTGTGGCTTGAGGGTCCACCTCTCTGGACCCTAGCCCCGGGAAGGATATCCTGTGCCTCACCCTCATCCAACGAAGCCCTGGAGAGCTGGGAGCAGTTTCCCCATACCCACAGCCATCTCCCACCACATCTCTGACCCTTGAAACCTTGACTCTGGCTGCCCCTGGAGAGACACCCTGGAGTAGCCTCCCCATACGTGCATCCACTCCCGCACTGCACCTATGGCTACTGGAGCTTTGGTCCTGACTGCACCTGGAAAGAAACCCCCAGAGCCACATCAGTGACTACCAGTGGGACAGCCCCGCCTGCACCACCTGGAGAAAGAAAGACTCCCTGACGAACAGGCCCCACTGCACCCCTTGGAGGAAGAGATGGGTAGGCGCCAATGCAAGAATACAGTCAACAACCTAAAGTGCAACATGGCCACACCTAAACCTAGTGGTCCTGAACATCCTAACCCAGAAGAAGCAAAAGAAAATATCCTTAAACATAACTTTCTGAAGATGATAGAGAGCCTTAAAGAAATGGAGGAAAAGACGAACAAAAAATTGAAAGAAATCAATAAATCTCTTAAAGAAAGCCAAGAAAAAAACAATCAAACAGGTGAAGCAAAAAGTTCAAACAGTTCAAGACTTGAAGATTGAAATGCAGTCAATAAAGGAAACACAAACTCAAAAAATTTTGGAAATCCAACAAATCCTTGACACAAAACATCCAGGAAATCTGGAATACCATGAAAAGACCAAACCGAAGAATAATAGGGACAGAAGAAGGAGAGGAATTACAGCTCAACGGCACAGAAAATATATTCAACAATATAATACATTATAATACAATCATAAAAGAAAACAATATAATACATTATAATACAATCTTAAAAGAAAACTTTCCCAGCCTAAAGAAGGATATACATATGAAGATACAAGAAGCTTACAGAACATGAAATAGACTGGCCAAAATAAATAAATAAATAAAAGTCCCCTCACAATATAATAATCAAAAACACTAAACATATAGAATAAAGAAAGAATATTAAGAGCTACAAAGGAAAAAGGCCAAGTAATATATAAAGGCAGACTTATCAGAATTATACCCAACTTCTCTATGGAAACTCTGAAAGCCAGAAGGTCCTGGAAAGATGTGTTGCAGACTCCAAGAGATCATGGATTCAAGCCCAAACTATTATCCCCAGAAAAGCTTTCAATCACCACATATGAAGAAAACAAGATAGTCCATGCCAAAACAAAAGGTTTAAACAATACCTATCCACAAACCCAGTCTTACAAAAAGTACTAGAAAGAAAACTTCAATCCAAGGAAGCTAACTGCACCTACAAAAACACAAGCAACAAATAGCCTCACACTAGCAAACCCCAAAGAAGGGAAACAAACAAGCACTATCACCGAAAAAGAACAGGAATTAACAATCACTGGTCATTAATATCCCTTAACATCAATGAACTCAATTCAACTAAAAAAAAAAAAAAAAAACAAAAAAAAAAACAGGCTAAAAGAATGGATACGAAAACAGGATTCATCCTTATAGTACATACAAGAAACACACCTCAACCTCAAAGACAGACAACACCTCAGAGTAAGGATTTGGGAAAAGATTTTACCATCAAAAGGACCTAAGAAACAAGCAGGTGTAGCTATCATAATATCTAACAAAATAGACTTAAAACTAAAATCAATCAGAAGGGATGGAGAAAGACACTTCATACTCATCATAGGAAATACTCATCAAGCTGAAGTTTCAATCCTGAACAACTATGCTCCAAGTAAGAACACCCACAAATGTAAAAGAAACATCACTAAAGCTTAAATCGCACATCAAACCCCACACACTAATAGTAGGAGACTTCAACACTCCACTCTTGCTAATGGACAGGTCAACCAGACAGAAGCTTAACAGAGAAATAAGAGAACTAACAGAAGTCATGACTCAAATGGACTTAACAGACATCTATAGAACATTTCACCCAAACACAAAAAAATATACCTTCTTCTCAGCACCTCATGAAACCTTCTCTAAAACTGACCACATACTCAGTAACAAAGCAAACTTCAACAAATAACAAAAAAATTGTCAGTAAGACAAAAAGGCGACCTATTCTACTGATTCGGAAAAGATCTTCACCAACCCCCACATCAGACTGAGGACTGATCTCCGAAATGTATAAAGAACTCAAGAAACTAGATATCAAAATGCCAAACAATCCAAAGAAAAAATGGGATACAGATCTAAACAGAAAATTCTCAACAGAAGAATCTCAAGTGGCTAAAAGACATTTAAGGAAATGTTCAACATCCTTAGCCATCAGGGAAATGCAAATCAAAACAACTCTGAGATACCATCTTACACGATTCAGAATGGCTAAACTCAAAAACTCCAAAGATAGCTTATGCTGTGAAGGATGCAAAGAAAAGGGAACACTCCTCCATTGCTGGTGGGAATGCAAACTTGTACAATCACTCTGGAAATCAGTATGGCAGTTTCTCAGAAAACTGAGAAATCAACCTACCTCAAAGATCCCGCAATACCACTCTTGGGCATATACGCAAAGATGCTCAAGGAAAAGTGTTCAACTATGTTCAAAGCAGCATTATTAATAACAGCCAGAACCTGAAAACAACCTAGATGCCCCTCAACAGTAGAATGGATAAAGAAAATGTGGTACGTTTACACAATGGAGTATTATTCAGCAGTAAAACAATGACATCTTGAAATTTAAATGGATGGAACTAGAAAAAAAAACCATCCTGAGTGAAGTAAATCCAGACCCAGAAAGACAAGCACAGTATGTACTCACTCGTAAGAGGATATTAGACTTACAGCAAAGGATAACCAGCCTATAATCCACAATTCTAAAGAAGTTAGGTTAACTGTGAAAAACCCTAAGAGATACATACATGGATTTCCCTGGGAAGGGGAAATAGACAAGATCACCTGAAAACTGGGAGTTTGGAGGCTGGGGGAGAAGGAAGGGTGAAGGGAAAGAAGAGAGGAAAAGGGTAGGGGGAGGAGAACTTGAGGGAACAGGATGGTCAAGATGAGGGAAGGACAGGGAGAGCAAGGAAAGAGGTATCTTGATTAAGGGAGCCACAATGGGGCTAGCAAGAAACCTGGCACTAGAAAAATTCCCAGGAATCCACAAGGATGACCCCAGCTAAGACCCTAAGCAATTGTGGGGAGGGTGCCTGAACTGGCCTTGCCCTGTAGTCTGATGGATGACTATCTTAAATGTCACCATAGAACCTTCATCCAGCAACTGATGGAAACATACAGAGATCCACAGCCGAGCACTGGGCTGAGCCCCCAAAATCCAGTCGAAGAGAGAGAAGAGTGATAATGAGCAAAGGGGTCAAGACCATGATGGGGATACCTACTGAAACAGCTTATCTGAGCTAATGGGAGCTCACCAACTCCCTCTTGGCAGTGGGAGAACTAGCATAGGACCAAACTAGGCCCTCTGAATGTGGGTGACAGTAAATGGCTAAGGCAGACTGTGGGTCACCGGCAATGAGACCAGGATATATCTCTACTGCTTGTACTGGCTTTTTGGAGCTCATTCTCTTTGGAGGGATACCTTGCTAGCCTAGATACAGTGGCAAGAGCCTTGGTTCTACCTCAAAGCAATGTGCTAGACTTGGGTGACTTCCCATGAAAAGCCTTACCTTCTCTGAGGATGAGAAAGGATAGTTATTTTTTTTTTTTTTAAAAAAGACTATGTTTATTTAGAAACTTTGATAACCGGCCAGAAAAGGCACATGTTGGTGATTCATTCATCATCAAATACTTATTGGGCATCCTGTTACTACAGAAAGAAGTTCTAGGTAGTAGGTCAAAGAAAAACAAAAGATAAAAGACACACACACACACACACACACACACACACACACACACACAAGGAGAGAGGTGACTTACCAAATAGTAAGAACTGAGGTGCTGTACCACAACCATTAGGTAACTGGAAAAGCTACAGTAAGTTGAATGGCCAGTTTTCCTTGAATAAAAGTACACTTTAAGCACGTAAAACTACAAAAGAGTGGGTACTTTAGGAAGCCACTCAAGTTATGAGCCAAAGGTATGAATAATGAGCTGGAGGAGCTTGAAGAAAAGACTTGTGTACAAAGTTGGGAATACAGAGTTGACCTGAACAAGGTGACTAGGTAAGCACAAAATCCAAAATCCGTATTAGAAACTTCTGAATGCTTTCCTTACAAGTGTAAATAGAACCAAAGCTACAGAGAAATCCTGTCTCGAAAAACAAAACTAAACAAAAAAAATCAACCAACCAACCAAACAAACAAACAAACAGAAAAGGTGTAAATAGAACATTGAATGGAATTTTAACTTCAGTCTCAGACTTCATTTGAGTACTAAACAGATGCTAATATTTTAAGGATGTACTTTATCGTTTGCAGTTTAACAAACAAACATAGTCATCTTGGTCCTGGGGTCATCTATCTAAATACTTCTATCTTATATAGATCTGAAAAGGAGTCAGTGAATTGTGAGTCATAGTTTCAGGGAGAAATGCATTGTTTTCTTTTCTTTCCCTACACAGTGGAATTATTTTCACAAAAGAATGCTCAAGACCTATGCTGGCATGCCACAGGAGTGGGGTGGTTTGTAATCTCACTGATGGTAAAATAAAACTTTCCTAGGCTAATGCATGCATGTATATACATGTCCGAAAGACAGTCCACTATCCTGGACTATCTTGAAGGCTCTCTCCACAGAAAGACAGTAAGAGGAAACACAGTAGATAAGAGTGTTATCTCTTAGCTCTGTACCTGTACAGTCAGCTAACCAAGGATGGAAAAATTTAGAAACAAACAAACAAACAAACAAACCTGTACTGACCATGGATAGATTTTTGTCCCTTGTCATTGTTCCTTTAGCAATAATAGCTTAACAGCTGTTTATTAACCACTTAACATTATGTATAGGTATCACAAATAACTCAAATGATTTAAGCACCCACAAAAAGTTTTGCATGGAATATATGCAAAATTCTATGGAACTTGAAGTATTCCTGAATTTTAGTATTTTGGGGAATGAAGTGGGACGTGCGTATGGTTATCCTGAAACGGGTAGAGAGATGATTGCAGAAGCTATGGTATGAGAGCTTGGGGCAAAGTTGCAAGGGAATAATTAGAAAATCTAATATTCTTGGCCAGGAAAATTTGTAATATGGAAATCTCCAAAGGGCTCTAAAAAGACATTGAAGACAAAGAACTCCAGCAAGCAAGCTCTTATGCAACACTACTTTCTCTTTCCTTTTAGCACTCACTTCTTACAACATAGCTCACAGGAAACTGAAGTAGCAGAGGAGAACATAAACCAAGTAATAAAATAAGCCATACCTGTCCTTCCCAACATAGCTACTGTGCTATAGAATAAGAAGAGCTATAAGGAAGGCAGGAATTGTGAACTGGAATCATGGCTTCAGTTTTGATGGGAACTAGACGTTTTTGTTTTTAATGCCTAATAGTGAGATTTGTTTAACAAGATGCCACAATTATGAAAACGAAAGTAACCAGAAAGTTATTGACTCTTCTAGAGGCCTGAAGGTGAAGAAAAGGAACACAGACCCTCAGAGGTTAGATAAAAGCCTAGTTCTTTCCTTTCTAAGCTCAATCATTCAACAAAGCAGTTTTTACTAGCTGACAGAAATAACATGGGTCAGAACACTAGGAAATGAAGTGTATCTGCGTACTTAAGGTGAGAGCAGACAGATGTTCCTCCTCCAAACTTAGGCAAAACTTTTATATTGTTCTATTACTGACAGAAGCTTAAATTGCTCAATGAAAGTTTGTGGAAAACAGCTTCACTATTTGAAAATATCTCTGAACAGGTTGCTTAACTGTAAACTACAGATTTGCAGTGGAAAAAATCTACCAAATGCCATAGTAATTAAATCAATGACCAACATTAGCATCAACAATAGGACAAAAAGACAGGATGCAAATCTCCTCATGTATGTCTGAAGTTAGGAGAAAACAATTGGGCAAATTCACACTGAGGAACATTTACGGTATTAGCAATTATATTAAATGGATAAAACTCTAAAAGGAAGATTGGCAAAATAAATTGGAAAAACTGATCAAACTATATTTTGTTTACAAAAGACATTTTATACTTAAAGACCCAAGTAAGTTGGAATTAAAGACATACATGCAAGCAGTACCCAGAGATACCTACACACTCACATCAAACAATCCAAACACTGAGACAAAAATTTATTGCTAGAGACAAAGAAAAATATTTTACAAAGACAAAAGGGTCAATTTATCCAGCAGCAAGATGTCTATAAACATGAAGCAAAACAGAACTGAAGAAACAGACAAGTCAACAAAAGAGCAGGAGACCTCAAGGCTTCCAGTGATGGAGAAAACAAACAGACTGTCATAGGAAATGAAAACCTGAACAACGTTAGACAGAATATCTACGTAGCATCCCAGTCAACAATAGGAAAATGCATTTCCCCAAGTGTACAAGAATAAGGAACATTCTCCAAGACAAATCTGAGACCATAAAACAATTTCCAATGAGTTTAAGGGGAGTAAAATCACACATGCTCTCTGGACACAGTGAATGGAATTATTATCACTAACAGAAAAATCTGGAAAAATAAAATAATGTATGAAATTAAATGATATTCTTCAAATAGGTAAAATGAGAAATCACAAGTAAGATTAGCAAATCCTTTGAGATGAAAATGGCGCTGCTTTAAAGGCATAGTCCTCCTGGGTGCTTGCTGCTGGCGAGCACATTCTTTGTCTTTGCTCTAAAAAGGGATATATGGTTCAGCTATCATAGCTGTGGAGGCCTTTGTCAGCTCTATGGTAAGCTTCAAGGAGTAAAGAAACCATAAATGGCTTATTGAAGCCTACTGACAGCTTACATGGACAGACTTATTAACAATGAATAGGAACGTCAGAGAGAAGGCACCCAAAACTATGCGACTGCTACTTTTCCTTTTGACCAAAAAGGTAAGTTTCTAGCTCGTATCAGTGGCTGTTTTCATGTATGATCAGGAAGAAAGAAGGCTGCATAATTGATTTGTATTGTATAACTGTCAGACGATGTTTTAAGTCTCTAGGATCATTGTGAAGAGAAAAACTGTTTCATTACATTTATCTATTTCTAAAACTATAAATGAGTGAGATGAATGCAATAAAAACTTAAAAGTACACTAGAATTACAAGATGAAATAAAACAGTATCTACTGAGAAATTTCTAACATACATCTGTCTGTTAAAGGGAAGTCTCTAGTGAGTAAGCTGACTTCCTACCTCAGATAACTGGGAAAAGAGAACCTAACCCAGAGAGCAAGTAGAAAAGAGGAAATAAGACTAAAGTGAAATTAATAAAATGCATGAAAGAAAAATACAGAAAATTAAGAACATTTAAAAAAATTCTAAAAAGAACAAAACTGACAAATATTTAAGGAAGAATTTACTAAATTCAGGATGACAGAGGGGAATGTTACTAGAACTCTGCAGAAATCATGTGACAACAGACACATATTAAACCACTCACGATGATGGGATGCGTGAAGAGGACGGCATGCAGATTTTGTGTGAGTGGAGGTGCTGAGAAGGAAGTAAACTGAGAACTCTGGATAGCAAAAGTAAATACAGTAGAAGGAGATAAAGATGTGAGGCAGAATGCTGGAGATAGATAAAGGAATGGTTCCTACCTTTGAATAACTGCACAAATGAAAATATATAAACACAATTCGGGTTTCTGAGAACATTATTATTACTGAACCAGCTTTGTTAATATTATATATATTAACTTAGAAAAGGTGAATAATTCAAAGGAAAAGAAATCTATTAAACCAAAATGAAAAACTAATTGAAGAAAGTGCTAGCCAGTGGGAAGACCTGCTTCTGAACAGGCAGAAGCAGTACTGTAGAATACTACAAACATAATCCACAAATTCAATGCATCCCCATAAAAATTCCAGTAATATGCCTCACAGAACTAGAAAGCAAAATCCTCAAATAGAGAGACAGAAAAGCCTCTGGATAACCAAAACAGCTCCAAACAGAATGAACATAGCTGGAGGAATCCAATTACTTGACTTCCAACTATACTACTGAGCCACTGTTACAAAGATAGCATGGTACTAACATAAAAACAGACTAACGGAATATACCAGTGTACTGGATATAACCCACAAAGTTATGGACACCTAATTTTTCATAAAGGTAGCAAAACATATAGTGGAAAAAAGATAGTAAAGGATGCTTGTAAAACTGAGTATTGACCTGCAGAGGAATGAAATTAGATCACTATTTCTTATCCTAAAAAAGACATTTAAAGTGGATCAAAGACCTTAACTTAAAGCTTGAAATGGTGGAACTGCTGGGAGAAAACACAGTGAATGCCCTTTGAGATCCAGGAACAATCCAGAATATTCAGGAGAGAAAAACCCTACAGCATAGTAAATAGATCCAAGAATTTAAAAATGGTTTTAATTTTTTGCATAACAAAGGAAACTATCAGAAGAATGGGATAAAATCTTTGCCAGATACACTTCAGATTATACATATGAAGAACTGTGAAAATGAACCACCAATAACCCCACTAACAATAAATGTACTAAGGAGATACAAGACAATCTCCAAAGAAGAAATACAAACGACCAACAACTATTTTAACAAGTGTTCAATATTCTCAATCATCAGAATAATGCAAATTAGAACTATTCGAGATCTATTTCACCCCGGTCTGAATGGTTACCATCAAGAGCAATAGTAGCCAATGCTTGTAAGGATCCGGAGGGGGAATCCTTTCTCACTGTTGGTGGGAGTGCAAACTGGTGCAATCATTATGAAATCAGCGTGGAGGGCTGCAAAAACCTTACAATGGGATAAGGAGATGGTTCAGGCAGTAAGGTGCTTGTCAGACAAGTTTGGTTCCTTAGCACCCACATAAAAGCTGGGCACCAGGATAGAGAATGACTCAGTGGTTAAGGGCACTGGCTGCTCTTAAAAGGACCTGGGTTCAATTCCCATCATGGCTCATAACCATTCAGGTGTAATTCCAGTTCCAGGGATCCAATATCCTTTTCTCTTCTGGCTTCTGTGGGCACCAGGTAAGCATGTGATGCACAGACATGCATGAGGAAAAAGAGCCATACACATCTGAAAAAAAATACTGGGGCTTGTCTGAGAGATGAGGTGGCATGGGTGCAGTGGGATGCAGAACCAGAAGGATCCTTGGAGTTCACTGCTCTTCAGTCTATTCAAAACTGTGAGATCCAGGTACAGTGTCTCAAAAGTAAAGGAAGGAGGGCAAAGGAAGAAGATACGCAACATCAACTTTTGTGCAACATCTGCATGTGCATGCAACTACATGAAGCATAATATATCCACGCACACACCGCCACCGTAAACACAACTAGCATATGGCACAGGTATACCATTTCTAGGCATGTATCCAAAGGACTCTGTTATCAATGCTTATTGCTCTATTAAAAAATTACAAGGAAATCGAATCAACCTACATATCCATCAACCAATAAATGGATAATGAAAATGTTTGTGTACACACACACATACCACTAGAATTTTATTTGGTTATAAAGAAAAGTGACATATGCAAGAAAATTTATAGAATTAGAAAAGATATTGAAATGAGGTAGCTCAGGCTAAGAAAGATAAACACGTCATGTTCCTCATTTGCAACCCTAGTTGTGTGGTTGTATGTGTGCATGTGTGTATTTTCTGTGGTAATGTGTAAGGGCAGAAGTCATGAAACTAGAAAAGGGACATGAGGGGAGAAAAATGATGGTAGGAAGGACACGGGGAGGGTAACAACACACATATTGTAAGAGAATGGAAACAGAATTCTGGGGGCAGAGGGTATGAGTGGAGACAGCTCAAGGGGAAGGCAACCCAAACTAAACATATGTAAAAACACTGAAAGGGAAGATGTTACTGAGTAAAAAATAAAATATTTTTAAAACTAAAATGAAAACTAGGGACTATAGAGATGGCGCAGAAGTTAAGGGCACTTGAGGCTCTTCCACAAGTTCTGAGTTCAGCTCCTAGCACCCTGCCAGGCAGCTCACAACTGTCTGTAACTCCAACTTGGGAGGTGCTGGGTGTTCTGTGCCTCTTGTTTCTGTGGCACCTACACTTACATGTGTATACCCAATGTAGACAGACAGTCACACCTAATAAACAATAATACAAAAATAAATCTCAAAAAAGTGAAAATAAAACTAATACAAACAAACCCTAAGCCAGCACACTAAAATCAGCTTTAGGCGATGGGATTTTGTGGGAGTGAAGCAACCACAGTGCTCTTTGGTTAGAATATGAACTATCCCCCATTGGCGGAACTGGGCCATAGAAGAAAGCTGACGACTGGGGGCATGCCTTTGAAGGTTATTCCTGGTTCTGGGTAACTCCCTTATTCTCTGCTTCCTGTTTAACATGATTGGAGCCATCTCCTCTTCCACATACTCCTGCTACGATGGTGTTCCACCCTACCATGAGCCTAACAGCAAAGGAGTCAAGGAAAATTTCAGAAAACTGAGCTAGAATAAATCCTTCTCTTCCATTAAGTTGTTCCTACCAGGCCATTTGCTCATGCTTCTTGTCAAATGTGCAGCAAGCATTATAACATCAGTGATTATATGAACTCTCCACCTACGCCATTTCTGACATCACTAAATTTTCTATGTATACATGCAAAAAATAGGGGGAAATGAAGATTACAAAATTTGTCTGATCCTAAATGGTTCTATTTCTCTTCAGCATTAATACATATAGTCTCAGTAAGTTTAACAAATATTGTCTCCTGTAGAGGACTTGCTTTCAAAGTATTGGGTTTATTATGAACCTGCAGGGCCTAGGGCTGCAATTTGTACCAGACGACCTAAATTCACAAAGCTACTGCCATACGGAATATTTGAGTACCTACAAGGCATTTTCCTTTTAAATATACTATACTGGGTGAAAAATACAAATAGATGGATAATAGTTACACAAGAAAATCCAAATACATGTAATTTGCCACAATTTTTAAATGCATGCATTTGCCTTTAGCTTCTGGAATGAAGAGTATACAGATATGCCTACTGCTGAACAGCAGCCAGCACACTACCTAAGACAGTGATAGGGCCACGTGGATTCTCAGTACTATCTACTCTCCATGCTCACTGACAGAGCCACATTTTACTTACGATTAATATTAGTTAATAAAAATCCTTTTCTCCATATACCCAACTTGTTTTCTGGCCAACAAATGGAAACACAAGACTTACATGGTACCGTTGTTCCAAATCTAGCAGGATTCAACACTATGAATCTATTTTTCAAGCTTCTTCTGCCCACACCTTGAGCTCCTATCAACACTAATGTTTTTCGCTGGAAGGGTGGCATTTTTGCTACTTCCTCATAGATCTGAATTTCATGGCGATCAAACTCTAAATGTGAAAGTAATGAGACAACATTATAATCAGTTATACTTTATATACACAGAAAGATATCTCAGCATTCTGTATGCTAATGGTCTTCTTGTCTTGATAGTTAACTATCACTTGATTTGTGCATGTCTGGCATAGGCTTGTTTTTACAAATTTAGTAGGGTACAAAAATTATTTTATATCTTGATTTAAATGTTTGTACCCACTCATTTGCCCTTTGACATTCATTTACTATGCTAGAAAATTCTTGAGTTTTATGTGTATTTATCAACACTCTACACATTAAAGGCTTCTTATGGGGAATTTGTCAGTAGAAATGATTACCTTAACATTAATCAAATTACCATTTATGCAATTTACATTAAAAAGTGTGTGTGAAGTAGGGAGAACAGAGGACACCTGCTTGGCTGCTTAACTTGTACAGGCTGAGTAGGCCAACTCCAGTGATAGCACCCTCATATCTAAACACCAAGATCCTAGAACTTATACATAACATAAAATGCTGGAGGAAAGAGCACTTTCAGTAGACTATTGACCCACCCTATAAACTAAGTCAATGAAAACGTTACAAACTTTGCTAAAAAATTTAGTGATATATAGTTATGAATAATAAAACCATAGTGATTCTGAACGATCACGTCACCCACCAACATTGCAGTAATAACACTTCATCTTTATTATCTTAACAATTCCTTCTTTGTACAGTTTCTTCATAGTAAATTAAACCAATATTGGAAAGTAAAAACACCATTTCTCCTTCCTGTATGATTTTGTTTATACTGTGTTTTTTATTACTAATATAGGGGCAGCTTTGAAGTCAAGAAAAATGAATATGATAACTTCCATTTTTAGCCAATTTCAGGAAGGCATACAATGAATGCACTTTGAGCACATTTCCTTGCAGTCTGCTCATCCTTTCCCTCACTCTTTTTACTTCCCTAGACAGTTTCCCTTCTCCTTTAATGTCAACTGTACATATATGACTTTATGTATCTATAAAAATCTAGGGTCCATAAGTAGGATAAAAACATATTGTTTGTGTTTCTAAGACAGACTTAATTTGTTAAACAAGATTATCTTTAGCTGTTATCTATTTTCCTGCAAAAGAAATGTCATTCTGTAGTGTATATGTACCACATTTAATTTCTCCTGTTGACGGTCACTTAGCCTAGTTCTGTAACTTAATTCTTGTGAACCGTGGTGCAATTAACAATGATGTAGAATACTTCTGTGGTGTTATTCTGAGTCCCCCAGGTAAATATCCGGGAGTGGGGAGATAGTGTAATGTGGACAATTCTATTCTATTCTATGCTGATTTCCACAATGGCTGAACTAGTTGAATTCCTACTGTTAGTGCAGAACCACTCCTTTTTGTCCATATCCCTGCCAGAATATAATTTTCTCAATGAATACCATTCTGTATTCTGTATGGATGATAATCTCAATGTAGCTTTAATTTGCATTCGTCTCTTGACGTGTGCGGAAGTTTTTTTGGTTTAAATCTGTAATGTACCCAATTGGTCTGATGGTGTTTTTTGTTTTTTTAAATTTTCCTTTCTAGTTCTGGGGATTGAATCTAGCATTCTGTACATGCTAAGGAATGACTACACCCCAGGCCTTTGATTTGAGGATTTTTTTTAAAAAAAACTTTTCAGTTTTTGAGGCATAAATGACAAATAGGAATTGTATATTCTTAAAGTATACATCTTGATGATTTGATATGTTTAACTGTAAAACAATCTTGTCACGATTGCCATTACGTTTCCTTTAAAAAAAATTCCTTTCTTTAAGATGAAAGATTTAGGAAAAGGCAGAAGGATTTAGAGTTTGAGGGCAGCCTGAGATACCTAATGAAAGTATAGGATAACTGTTTTAGGCTGGCCTATACTAACTAGTGAATTCTAGGCCAGCCTAAACATATAGAAATACCTTCTCTCAAAAAATTCAAAACCTAAAAGATTTGAGAAAGACTATTATAATACTCTCACTAGATTAGATGAGTTATTTAGTTCCTTGCAAATCTGCACTTGACAATGTTATGGTAGCATATAGTTCTCCTTAATCCTAACTCTAATACCTTCATAAAGTCACTCTGTCCATTAGAAATGTCACACACATTACTATATTGAAATGCCCTATGTAAGTATTGAAAATAACATTCCTCCTGCATTAATACAAGCATAAATCCTAGTAACTTCATCCTGCTGTAAATTATATTCAAGTTAGGACTTAAGTAACAATTTCTTTGTATTACATTTCATCATGTGTTCACATGCCAGACCCAGTAAATGATACTAATATAAACTGCATTCATTTCAAATTACATATTCAGAGATTAAAACACGTTAACTAATAATAAAGCTATTTATTTTGATCTTTCAAAGGGATTTTAAACACACCTGCATTCCTAGTTGTGAGGTACATCATCTTCTTCTTTTTTTTGTTGCTTATAGTTCCACAAAAGGGTCCTGAAGAATGACAAGACCAGTATAATTTAGAAGATATGTCAAGATATTAACTTAAATAGCCCAGTTATGTTTTAAGAGGAGGTAGGAGAATCACCTCCTAAGGGAAGGGTAAATTTGTCACTGAATTTTGATACTCTACCAGTAGGTGGCAGAAAAAGATCAAAACTTACTATAGGGAGGAAAAAGCAGATGCACAGGAAAGATTAATTCTCCATGAAGTTTAAATAAATTGATTTGTGTATTCAGAAAAAAAGAAGCAAAGAAAGGTGTGCCAAACCCCTGCCTGTTTCTTGAGTTCAGCTCTTCACCTGAATTGTCCCAGTCTCTGCGAACAAATGCCTTTCTCTTCTCTTCCAGGAACTGGCTTGGGATCAGACCAGCACTTCCGCCCTCTTTCACATGGCTAGCCTAGAATCAAATTAGTATCTCAGTGACCAAAATTTTAGACAATAGTTTAGTAAGTAGGACAACTGCTGACTACTTAAATTTAGTTTGATATGAAAAATAACTTTTCAATTCATAGAACTATGTTAAAGCATTTCAACACTGCCATACTAGGAACCACATGTATGGTAACTGGTAGTGATGTTTTGAAACTGTCATTAACAATAATGCACAGGCTCTTCAAATGCAAATGTTTCATTTATTGATAGAGTGTGTGTATGTGTGTGTGTCTGTGTGTGAGAGAGAGAGAGAGTGAGAGAGAGAGAGAGAGAGAGAGAGAGAGAGAAGAGAAGAGAAGAGAAGGCGGGAGGGATAGAAAGAGACAGAGACAAAGACAAAGAAAGGAAACAAGAATGCTATTCTATACAAAGAAGTGTTAAGGGGGCGTCTCACCCAGTATCCTTTACAAGCCACTGACTACTAAGCTCAATCCTAGAATGTTGTTATTTCCCAATGCTAAATCAATAGAAAGGATACTGGGAATACAGAGGGTAAATTTTAATTCATCCTAATAAGAATCTGCATATACCAAAATAATGAATTTAAAATAGGTAAAACATCTAGTAGCACAAAAACCTTATCATCAAAATGTATAAAATAAAGTAAAAATATTTAATTTATGTGTTTGTGTCTGTGTGCAAGATTAAATGAGTGCAGGCACCCAGAGGCTAGAAGAGGTGCACAGAGCTCCTGAAGCTGGAGTTCCGGGAGGTTGTGAGCAACCCAACATGGGTGCTGGGAACTCCCTGAGAGCAGCAAGGACTCTTAACAAGCTAAGCCGTCCCTCTAGCCCCAAAACAAGTGATGTTTTTAAACGGCAATTACTCATATCACAGTGTTAAGTGTGTTTCTCCTTATAAGGGACAGAAAAACCTATTTCTCAGTTTTTAGTAACCTTGAAAAGTGGAATTAGAGTAAATCTGTCAAAGCGAAGAAAGAGACTCAAATGACGGCGAGAGATTAGAGATCTAAGAGGTGGCATGCACAGAAAATAAAGCAGGGATACCTGGCCAGGGATGGGGACATGAAACAATCAGCCTTAGGCAGTACAGTGAGAAAGCTTCTAAGTATTTCAGTAAGAACCTCTGGAAATCATAAACTCTTGTTTACTGAACCCATTTCTTAGTCATCTCACCATGGTGCACTTAATACTAAAAGTGTCTTCATTTACATGCAGGGCACACTGCACAAGGCTGTTCTTATCCTGCAGACCATCCCTCTGTGTAAGTCATTTAATTCACTACTGCTAACACCTGTTACTAGCAACTGTTACTTTTGTATTTGGTACTGGGTCCAGGAGCCTTTCTTCTTTCACCCTGAGGCCATAATCAGCTCTGAGAATGGAAAAGGTTCTAGGTTTCTATTTGTCATTTTCTTCAATTTTGAATACTGTGTTTATCAAGTGATATAAACAACTGCAAAAACAGATTGGGAAACATTGACAAACAATGACTCCAAGTAGGTTCTTCTTGGTGTACAACATATTTGAAAGCGACTGCCCATGTGAGAGAACTGCTTCACCTTAGACCAGGGAGGGGGCAGTGCCGCAGGCAGGTTATGTCTGCTTTCATTAACAGCTACTCACTCACAAATTCTCTCTCAATTTGGTCTTCTGTCCACAAAGTTAACAGACATAAAGAAAGAGCTGTTCATGCAGGAAAAATCATGAGAACAAATGCTTCCTAAACTTTTAGAAACCAGCCAGATCAAAGATTAAAAACACAAAAAGTAGTTGAGGGATTTTTGAGAATAAAACCAACCTGCCACCAATTTGGGTCTTCTCTGTTTACAATCTGAAGAATTTCTCCTTTCGAAAACTTCAGTCCCGCTTCTTTGCAGGGTATCAGGTTATCATTGAATGGATTATAATCAAAATGACACTTGACAAATACCTAAAACACAGCACAGTGAAAAAGCCTTATGTGTAACATTAAGCACTGGATGTTGAAACCAAACCACTGTGGTTTATTGTAACAGACACTAAGTATTTCAGACAAAAAACTTATTCTCCTAAATAAAAAAACAATTTATCAGAATATCAATATAATGATTTGGTATTATTGAAAATTATACATGTATGCTACATTACAATTTTGTGCACTTTAAAAAGTTCCTTTTTCGTTTCTGTGACTGCTCTACCACTCTTAAGACCTACACTGACACCAACAAGTGTGACAACCACTCTATTTCACCTTCTCCAATCTTTTCACTTGATTTCCCAACAAACACTGCATAGTTTTTAATTTAAGTAAATGTTATTGCAATTAAAATCCTGAAACAGTGGGTGCAGTTAGTTTAAAACATGGATTTCTGACCTATCAGAGAGTGCACAGACACCTTGAAGTCTAAATAAAACAACAAAGGTCGTCTTTAAGTGAGACCTGAAATATATTCAGTAACCTTAAAAATTAATAACTCAGTTTTACTTCCAATTGTGTATTTTAATCAGTTACACTTGCCAAAACTAATGAGAAAAATACTTTCTTAAAAATCTCCTTATCATGATTTATATGTTTAAATTTATATCAGCATTAAATTACTTAAGAGACAAAATACTAGAAAGGTCTTAACTATTTTCCAATTTAAATCCAAACATACACATTTCTCTAAAATTTGTTTTATTAATAAAAGTTTGCCAGTTACACTGTTACTTAAGATCTTCGGAGCTTGCAACATACTGCTTATTTAATTTGAATTCTAATTAATCATTTTTTATATTTGATGAAAAGTTTAAATCAACTGTTTTCTTAAAATAGACATGCTTCATACATATTTATAGAAATTCAAATATTTTACAGAAAAAATTCAGCATTAATCAGCAGAAAAATTCTAATAAGCAGAAATGCATAAAAATAGCCAAACTAACAATGTTACTTTTCATGTGTATCATACGTCTACAACTAGAAACAAACAAAATATTCAAACAGTACAAGTACATATATTGTATTATTAGTATGCTCAAAAAACTACCAAATGTGAAAGATGCATAGAAAGATATTTTTAAACTTCTGGGTATATGTGATCTTGATAGAAAGCTCTAGACCATCTGCAACAACTTTGCAAAGCCTAAAAAAAAAAAATCAATGCTTAAACAAACCAGGAAGCTATATTTTCCTAAGATAAATTTTAGAAGTATCTAAGAAGCAAGCATGCAAACAGTATTAAGACTGCTAAACTGTGACAGGTGGCTAACAAGTTTGGCATGCAGCTCAAGGCTCTGGCAATGAACAATTCAAGATGACAAAGTTTAATCGGGGTAAATTTAGTTGACAGCTAAGACAGAACAACAGGAATACCAGAAAACGTTCTCACATGATAGCATACCTGACGGACGTGGGCTGGATGCCTCTCCATACTGGCATAACTCTAAAAATATATTTTTCAATTGCATAAAGAAAACAAACTTTTAACTTATAACTTAAAATATAAGTAAGCTACTGGCTCATTTTATTACATCACTCATTTGGTAAAGCCACTGCCTCCCTAATTTACTGTCCACAGGTTATAATACCTATAAAGAAGTATTAATGACACAAGCAAAAAGTTATAGGCATTTGACATGAGGCAAAGAAGGGACTGCATGAGAAGTTATAAAAATAGTAGTATATTTCTTACTTCTGGAGAAAGCCCATCAAATGGAAAACCTCAAGTCATCTAAGTGAGAGTGTTTATCATTCTTGGTTGTGGGATAATACTTTGCAAGGTTACAAGCATTTTCTAAATTTCAAACATTTATTTCCCTGTTCAGAGAGGCCAATATCCAACTCAGATGTAAAAGGATTACCAAAAGGCATTAATTCTTCGGCTTATTTAAACTGCTTTTAGAAGATTACCCTCAAGCTCCAAAACTCAGATAAATCTGGTTTTACTTTGGTAAAATTTATCTGAAAAATCAGTCGTCCTAGCCTTTGTCTAGGAGTTTTATAAAATCTTTAAAATCATTAAATAGAATATATTGACTTACTGTATTCTACGAACTGCACTAATAGTTTTTGAATGCCAACTGAACATTCTTAAGTTACTAAACACTGAACAAAATATTTCAGTTCTGTACTCTTATCAAAGGAAAACCTGAATGACCAACAATTTAAAATAGACATTAGAGAAAAGGAAGTCCAATAGCTTTGAAGCAAGGATTCTTAAACTATTAAGAGTAGAAATGAAAATTAAAATTCTATTAGGACAACACTTTATTCCTATCAACTAGAAAAAAAATTGAGACATATGCAGATAAAACTATGGGCTAATAGAGATTTTCCTAACAGGCTGGTAGAAGAATGTTCTAACCTCTTGGAAGAAGAATTTCGCAGTAATAACCAAGATTACAAAGACATAAACCCTCTGATCTAGTACTCTACTTCTGGGAATAGATTCAGCAGTTATATTAATCAGAAGTAATTTATATACAATACTAGTAACTACTGTAC
This sequence comes from Microtus oregoni, assembly GCF_018167655.1. Lineage (NCBI taxonomy): Eukaryota > Metazoa > Chordata > Mammalia > Rodentia > Cricetidae > Microtus > Microtus oregoni. Next base: position 2,194,919 of record NW_024543874.1, read on the forward strand.
TATTCATTATATCAAAATATTAGGAGCACTCTGTGGCAATGATGAGTGGCCAAAAAAGACCTACATAATGATAATATACCAGCCCACATGCCAATGATGGGGGAAAAATTTCAAATTCTCTATATAAAGAGCTCCAGGCAGTCAATGGCTGCTGCGAGGAAGACATGCCGTCATCTCCAAGGACAAGAGCCCCTGATGTGCTATGGAGTCCCAAATGGTCAGCTCTAAACACTTGTGCATAAAGCTACACAAGATGGGCTCAGTAAGCTGTGTGTGTTGGAAGAGGAGGTCACATATTTAAGAGGGTACAGAGAAGGACATAGGAGGTGGCTGTGAACAAAGAAGGGTAAACATAACGTAAAATAAAGTTTTCATATACTAATTCTCAAACCCTCCAAAAGTTTAAATTTAACAACAACAACAAAGCAAACATGAGCAGGCATGCAAAAAAATAGGAGCTGAAAACCCGGAACAGGAAGAAAAGTCAATTAAGAATAGTCCAGAACACCCAGGTGTAGTGGTATGCACTGTAATCCTAGCACTTGGAAAATAGCAAAAGGATTAAAGTCATGCTTAACTACACAGTGAATAGGAGGCCAGCCTGGACAACATGACAATGTGCTGCAAAACTGGAACAAATCAACTAACCAAGTCAACCCCAACCCCCCCAAAAAACCCAAAACAAAACAAAACAAAAAAACCAGAAATGGCAAATATGAAACAATTAGCAAACAGTACTTAGTACAACCAATTGTGTTGATTTGGGCCTATAAGCCTAACATTTGGGAGGTTAAGGTAAGAGAGTACCCACGACTTCAAGGCCAACGTGGGCTAGGGAGTGAGAACCTGTTCCACATGACCAGTAAAATAAACACATAAACTGTACATAGTATATTCCTATTTTCAAGAGATTATAGGAAGAACTCAAATTGTTTAGTAGACCACAGAGCATATAAACAGGACTTGGACCCAGAGCTGGGCATGACGGTACATGACTGTAATCCCAGCACTCATGAGACTAAGGAAGGATAATCACAAGTTTGAAAACTGGATGAAAATCTCTGCAAATTAAAATTTTGTATGCAGGTGTTTTAGGGTTAATATTGCTGTGAATAAACATTATAACCAAGTAACTTGGGGAAGAAAGGGTTTATTAAATGGCTTAAATACCCCGAATCATAGTCCATTGAGGGGGCCAAGGCAGAAACTCATACCAGGTGGGAGCCTGGAGGCAGGAGCTGACGCAGAGGCCACAAAGGATGCTGCTTACTGGCTTGCTCTACCTGCTTTCTTATAGAATCCAGGACCACCAGCTCAGGGGTAACCCCTCTTACAATGGGCTGCCTCCTACCCCAAATCAATCATTAAGAAAACGTTTTATACAGGTTTGCCTATAGCCTGATATTTGGAGGCATTTTTCTCAAATGAGGTTCCCGGAAAGATGACTTTAGCTGTGCCAAGTTAACATAAAACTAGCCAGCTCCAGAATACAAAAGAATTCCAAAGTCAAACAAGAGAACAACATAAAATAGACAAGGCCAAAAAGACTTCACCAAAGTGGATATAAGCATGGGAGAAAAGCACATGATAAGACGGTCAATCTTATTTACCTGTACTGATACGCAAATTAAAATTGCAATTAGTTACTGCTATATGCCTATTATACTGACTAAAACTAAATTAAATATAACAAAGGCACTGAGTAAAAGAAATTCGTGCAATGCTGATGGGACTGTAAACTGTTACGGTCATTTCTGGGAAGTTTTTTCTCTAAAATTTCTACATATGACTACCAAATTACCAACTCTTTCAGTCCCTGGGAATTTATAGTCCCTAGTTGTTTTGTAATAGCCCAAACTGGTAGTAACAACAATGTTCTCCTGGCAATTTATACATAAACAAATTGGTATATTCATACAATGAAATACTAGATCAATAAAAAGGTATAAACTACCAATACAAGTAAGCAAAGTGGATAAATCATGCAAATTTATTCTGAAAGAACCCAGGTAAAAACTGAAATTCATTTCTAGTTTCTTAGATTCTACAGGACCTTCAAATTAGACACACAACTAAAAAACCTGACTCTATGATTTATATGTCAGGGAGCTCATATGCTACATGGACATGGTATCAAACTGCCTAATAAAGCCAAATCTCTATCACAACAGGTTAGTGCAGCTCTCAGACTCATCAGAGAAGTTTGTGTGGTGCACAGTGGTGAAAGAAAAAACTCACAACCGGTCAAAGAGCAAAGATTAAGTGTTTATGGAGTGTCTAGCAACAAATGGGACATTTTTATCATATCCTTTTCCTGCAAGGCTCAGGGAACACCACGGATGAGGGAGGTGGAAAGACTGTGAGAGCCAGAGGTCAGAGAGGACCAGCGTGAACCAGCTCTTCCTAACAAGACAGGACTGGTGCTGCACTCAGGAGCTCTCGGCAGCCATGCCTACCTGGACAAGACCTGCCCAGGAGCAATACAGCCAACAGTCCAGCATGAAGGAGGAGGACCTTATGAGCCTCTGCTGTGTCTGAGGAAGCTTCAACAGCTGAAAGGTTCTGAGGGAGGCAGAGTCCAGGCCCCACACCATAAATTAATGGAGCACACAATATCAGGAGAGAGTGGAGGTGGCTCTGGGAAGAGTAAATATAATCAAAATACATTATATGCACACATGAAATCCTCAATGAATACAAAAATACTTTAAAAAGCTGAAATCCGAAGTAGGATGAGATGATTCGCAACTAAGTTACGATGACAGAGTGCAGACAGCAGTTGCCTGGAGTGAGGCAGGAAGCAGGAGGGAGACACATGGAACTCAGGTGACAGGTAAGTTTACTGTCTCAATTGTGTTAATGGTGTCACAAGTGCACAGGAATAGTCACATTTACAAAACGGTATCCTTTTAAAATTACACTTGAGTTACATAAGCTGCATCTATTTATTTAGTCAATTACATAATAAAGAACCATGGGCTTGCCACGCAAAACATAAATTAGAAAGAAACCCAGTCTTCCTGCTCTCATTTCATTTCAACCCATTATCCTGGCTTTCCCAAGCAAGACAACCTCTCTCTTTTTTTTTTTTCCTTAACTCCACTGAGGCAACACTTTTATTTATCTTTATTTTAGGCTTTACTTTCTGGCTTTTCTGGATTAGTCAATATCAAACAAATAACTGAATATAAGCAACAATTGACTGAAAATTTCAGTGTCCAAGAATCTTGAAATTTAAGATATTAAGGATTTATGTTTCATGCTATCCCAAACAAAAGTTTTTAAAGCAGTCAAATCATTGCTATTTTATTCTTGAAGTTGAGTCAGTTCAGTGGGCTTCATTGTTTGAAGCCTCATCAAAATTCTAAACAAGATCACCCTCGTCCTCCAGCAGCAAGTTGTGCTTTTCCATCATCATCTGCCAGGGCCTGTAGTTTGTCAGTGCCAAGCTGGGTTAAGATCCTGGGTGGCATTTCTGTCAGCTGCTCTGTCCTGGCGAGGCTGAGAATGGTGAAGTGTGTCTGTTGCCAGATGTCTGTATGTTAGTGGATTGCTATTCCTTGGTTTGCAAACATACTAAACTTTAACATCAGATACAGCTTATTCCTAATGTCTCTAAGGAAAACTAGAACTTTAGTATTTGCTATGGCAGAATCATTTGAGGACACTTCTTTCACTAATGCACAATTGGGTACGATATCGCAAGTTCCTTTGGTTATGATGTGGTCTTTTACTTGGGTGGAAATGAGACCTCATGGGGGACTACAGAAGAACTACAGTAGGATCCAAGGCACACGATTCCACACTTCTCCACAGAAAACACATCCAACATCTGCAATGACTGACTAAACTTAAGAAGTACTAAACTTTATAACTTACTGTTAGCTATGCACTTAACATGCTCTATGGCCATAGCTTACAGCTTTAGATGAGACAGTCAAATAGCCTATTTCTTTTTCTTCACAATACCATGGACAGAAGATAATCTGTTGTTACCATTGATCTTAGCAACTTCAGCATAGTAATATTTCTGTTTTCTTGCTAGATTAAAAGTTGTTACCATTACAATTATAGGAAGCACGCCAATGCTTTTGGGTTGGCATATCTGAATCGCCAGTCCTCATGCTTTAAGGTTGTGACATGCAGTTGGAGTCACTTGAATACCGATACCAGCACATGTGTTCTCTGAGAAAGCTACTAGTGGAGAAATACTGTATACAATACTCTGAACAAAGGGATGATTCAGGTTCTGGGTGGAACTGAGCATGAAAAGCGAGTTCCTCATACTGCTCAGAATGATGCACATTTTAAAGTTTGCGTCATTTCAGGGAGTTTCCACTTAGTATTTTTAGGCTTTGGTTGACTGTGGGTTAACAGACTACAGATAGGAACACAGTAGCTGGGAGTGGGGTAAGGGTGGGGGCTTGTGCAATAGTAAAGAAGTCAGTTGTAATGGCAAATACCCTTCCTTACACACAGCATCTCCTAGATACCCAAGGTTTGTCCAGAACAGTCTTGATTTATGATTACTGTTTAAACATAATGATTTTCTGTTCATTAAAAAGAAACTGTACTCCAATTTGAATACAGTTGGAGGCTCTTTTTCATAGTAGGATATGCCAGAGCTATTGCATGGGCTCATAGGACCCAATCTCCACACTTGAATATTCTTTTCTAGTTCTAAAGATTAGGTAAAATCAAGAAATTATAGGATGGGGAAAAATTATGCTTAAACCAAAGCTAAAAGTCCTTCACTGAAGTCAGTTATTCAGGTCAGCAAATACAAAATTTACACAGGAAACAAAGAGCTGTTTTGCTTGTAAAGTCCATTATACGCACAGTGTCAACAGCTAGACAGGACTGAGAGACAGCATGGAAACATAACACCTCTGGGAGAATCTATGAAGGTGCTCCTAGAGAGCTTTAACTGTGTAGAGATCTACAGTAAATGTGAATGGTATTATCCCAGGGGCTTAGAACCTCGACTGAATAAAAAAGGAACAAGTGAGCTGAGTACTAGCATTCACCTCTCTTTGCTCCTGACTGTGAACACGTGACCAGCTACCTTAAGCTCCTGTTGCCATCATCTTCCCAGCATTATGAACTGTTCTGTCACTGTAAACCAAAATGAACCCTTTCTTCCTTCAGTTGCTTTTGTTCAGTATTTGTTACAGAATGAGAAGGTAACTAATACATATTGATGATTTATTATAAGACTTCTGGTTGGGACCACAGAGGAAAATATTACCATCCCATTATAATTAATATGTAATAAAATAATAAATTATCATTTAAATAATTATTTTGTTAAACAATCTAAACTATTTTATTATTGCGGTATGTATCATTATTCTGCTATTTTTAAATTATGTCTTATTCTTTCAATACACTCAAGTTCAAATAGGTCTCATTTTGTCACAAATAGAAATATGCAAATGGAGGAAAGTAGCAGTCTGAGAACAGGGATAGTAAGTTCTAGTGTTTTTTTTTCTTTATTAAGTAAGGTAATATGGTTAGTTTTAACTGATGACCTACAATCAACTGGAAAAATGAGTATCAATGAGAAAGTATCTATACTTGATTGGCTTATACACATGCTTTTGAGGGGCTGTCTTAAGGGCTGTGGGTGGCAACATTCCCTAGGCAGGAGGTCCTGGGCTGTGTAGTAATGGAGAAAAAAAGTTCAGCACAAGCAAAGACATAGGTCAGCATGTATATATTAATTTATCTCTGCTCTTGACTGTGGATATGATGGATCTGGCTGTTTGAAAGTCCCTGCCTCGACTTCCCTACAATGATGGAACTGTATGTTGAAATAACTCCTCTTTTCCACTAATTTACTTTTTGTTGGGTATTTTATCACAGCAACAGAAAAGAACTAAAACGGAATCTACCTTTATTTCATGCAAAACGGACATCTAAGTTTATTTCATACAAAATGGACATCTACCTTTATTTCAGCCAAACTCACTATTTTCAGAGGTCTAATTTATACATAAAAGAAAATCATGATAAGTAGAATATCCTATCTCCTAAAGAACGGTTCAAAAACAGAAGGCTATCTATCTCTATCTTTTCTTTTTTTTGGGGGGGGGGGTGTTTCTCACTATGTATTCCAGCTTAAGTTCCAAACTTGGGGTCTTTCTGTTTACAATCTCTCAAGTACTAGGCAGCCATTACAAAAGATCGAAATAATCTCTACCATTAGCACATTCTACTGTTCATTCATTCATTTCACCTAAAATATATATGAAATGTGGGAAAAACCAAGTGTCCAGGATCATCTTTAATCTAATCTATCTGGCACTGTCTGCCATTTAACATATCACAAGAACACTAACCTGGAGGTAAGAGATGTCAAAAATCCTTTAGTCAAAAATGCTTTCAACAACTGTACTTAAAATTCTGACACCTACCTATAGACTACCCAAATAACAGGGTTCATAATGCTCACAAACCAATGTTTTAGTATTTCCTTTATAATACTAAGATAGTATTATATAAAAATGTAAAACTCTACCAAGACAAACTCTTTTAAACAAAATAGTAACAATTAAGCATCTAGCAAATAGAATAATAAAAAAAACGAAGTGTTTTTAAAATCACTCAGGAAATATCACTAACCTGTTGAGGAGTAATAGTATCTCTATAACTTGGCAAAATCTTTAGGGTGACACTTCCACTAATATTTTTCAGCAGCTCTTGTAATCCCTTTGGATTGTTTCCAACCTCATGTCCATTGACTTCCTTAATGATGTCTCCCACATGGAGCAGACCTTGTCGGTCTATCATTCCTCCATGGAGGATCCGGGCGATGACCAGATCATTATTTTCAACCCTAAATGTTACACCCTGGAGGAAATTATTAAAAAAAAAAAGCAATGATTTTATCTCAATAAGAATAAATATGTAAACATTTTGAATACAAATAAAATAATTCTGAAAGCAGGTAAATGAATTCTTTTCCCATGTTATTTCCTATCCAGTGTCAATAAAGTCAGTGGAAATGTGTCATCAGAACACGAATGCAAATGGGCTAACCCTTAAAATCCAGCTGTATTCCACAGACAAACGAAGCTTCAGGAAGCAACAGTGATTCCTGACTGGTCATGTTTGCCACATCACTGTTTACAGGAACCACAAATAAAACAATTGTAAGATATAGTAGTTAACTCCACTACCTCATAGAGCCCCTTTTACTTCAACTTTGAGTAACGACTTTCTTCCTTGTTTTGGTATTATCATTAGTAAGCAAACACATCATTTCTAAAAGGCTAGGAAGAAATCAAACAGTTTTAACAGTTTTCCTGTTCCCACTGGCATATTTATAGCTTCTAAGTAAGCTTAAGGTTTCATTTTGATTGCGTTTCATAGGCTCCATGATTGACAGATCATCTGCTGTGTATTCATACAAAGGCCGTAAGTCTGACAAAATAAGCATGAGCACAGTTTCAATAGCATATCAGGAGCTGGGACTGGGCCGCATGACATTTCATATCTAAGAAAGCAGTGACTCATCTACTCACCAATGGCTCTCCAGCTCTTTTGTGAATACCAAGAATACGGATGGCATCTACTGGCAATAACTGATTATTGAGAGAAGAATTATTCATTTCTGGGCTTGAGGGAGGCGAATCATAACATTTTGATGCCACAATATCATGGGCCTCCAGGAGCGACTGTTAAGGAGTCAAAACAGCCTGTGGTTATTAGCTACTGATGGAACAAGTTGCTAAAAATAATTTATTAGTTCATTATCACTGTGGAGCACTAAAAGTTTCTCAGGACACATTAAATTCCCAGTATGAATTACGTACAATACATATATAATATTTTTAAGAAAAGTAAAACTAGATCATTTTATTAGCACCAAACAGTATCATATTCAGGTTTTCAGGTTTGAAGAGTCTAGTATAACTCAGTTTCCTATTTTTAAAGTGCCATATTCACTAGAAACCAAGCCTGGGTTTCTAAGGCTGGTAGAGGGAGGTGACAAATTTCTTATCAACAATGTCAGCATCTTCTTCAGCCTTTACCACTAATCTCTATTCATCTACTCATAAGGTGCAAAAATAGTCAAGTGACAGAAACTCTAAGTTTCACTATGTTGATATTAGTAATGTGAAATATTTGTTTACATGTATAAAAGGTATGTTTAAAAAATGTCTAAGAGAAAATAACTATCAACAACTTCTATCATTAATATGAAATTGCATATTAACAATTAAGGTTTTAGTCTATATGTTTTGAATTTAAAAAGAATCAGAAATGGTTACAGATATAAAGTTCAATTTGCTTTCTATGTTTATTATGTGTATGCTATACAGATGATTCCTGAGGTAGTTGTTTAGAAATTGTGTAGTTGCCTTTTTTGTATATTAAATATTAAACAATTCCTTATCCTAAAGGAGTTAAGTTTTAATTCAATACTTGCCGTAACACCAAACTAAAAAATTTCTGAGTACACAGAATACAAGTTCAAACATGACAAATAGAAATAGGGCTGAGTTCAATTCCCAGCAACCATACAGGCATACACACAGACAGAATATTGTATACATAATAAATACATAAATAAATAAATATTTTTTTTTAAATAAAAGAAAAAGAAATAGGGCTAGAAAGTATCAACACATTCAAGACAGAAACAATCTGGGTATTGGCTTAATGGTAATTCCTGACAATTTCATAAAGATACTGTGGGAAATTTAAAACAGGGTTAGGAAGATGGCTCAGTCAGTAAGGTGCTTGTCCCCAAACATAAGTTCTGTGTACAGATTCCCAGTATGCATATAAAAAGTTGGGTACAGTGGTGATTATCTGCAATCCCAGCTCTGTAAAAGTAGACACTAGAGTATCTCTGGGTCTTGCTGGCCAATTGGTAAGCTCCAAGTCCAGTGACAAACTGTCTCAAAAAGGGAGGATGAGAGGGGGGGAGAAAGGAAAAGATGAAAAGTAACTGAGGAAAACAGCAGACTTTGATCACTAGGCTTTGTATACATGCATACACATAAAACACACATGCAAATACACATACACACATAAAAATTTGAAAATGGAAAAGAACTCAGAAATCTCTGAGAGGTTTTTCTAACAACACTGGAAGTTTTTCAAAGCTGTAATTGGGGCCTCTATTTTGACGCAGGGCTTTCTGCTCCTGTGACTACATGACACACTATTAATACACTTTTATCCCTCTGGTCAAGAATTTTCATGTGCTCCAGATTCATATACTAAAAGGCTGCTTGTCCCTGGTTAAAGTCATGGTAATTTGAATGCAAAAGGGATAACTATCATAAAGAACTGAAACTCCAAATTTAGGGGGAAAAACCTTACAGGTCCACAAAGCTATTTAGCAAATAAAAAGACTAAAAAGCATCATTTGCTATCATTTGAAGCTGATGTTTTCAACAACTCTTACTTTGAAAATTGGTATAGAATAGGAACCATCATTTTGCTGCCTTCCCAGGAGGAAATGTTACAGGTCAGTAGGGCAACTGAAGATTAAGCTCTGAGTTTACAGAACAATGCCACCCGACAAAGACAGAATGAGACAATTTGGAAAATGCTATTTATAATCCCAAGTGAAAATAATGATTTAGGCAAGGATTATTAATTTGTGTTTATCTAGAGGTAAGCGGTTGTTAGGAAATAACAGCTGCACAATATTAGCCCCCTGTGATGATACATTCTTATAATGCTTGCACTCTCAAGTCCAAGGCAGGAGAGAATGGTGAATTAGGGGCCAGCTTGTACTATGTAACCAGACCCCATCCCCCAAAAGAAACAATTAACACACCTCCAAATAAGAAAGTATCTGAATAGTGTTACCCAGTTGAGACAATTTCAAAGAAAGGATTAGACTGTCACAGCCCTTACAAGGAACTGATTTCAGTACCAACACTGGTAGGGAACCAGGTACTCTACATCTTCTGATATAGCAACATCATTAAAGATGTATTTGAGCTTAAAGTAGTTCACCTGAGAAGCGAATCATCAACCTTTTAATTAAAACTTCTATAAGTAAATAACACATCAGAAAATCAACCAGATAAACTCAGGAAGTGCAACAATGATGACCATAGCTTTGTCTCTTCAACTAAACACCTCAGTAAAGACGGCAATGGGAATCCCACAGACATGGGTCATAAATTCATATATATATAATGCCCTGGTCCCAAGATAAAATTCAAATACTTTATACTGCCTTACATGAACTCAATCACAAATGTCTTACAAAAGCAAAGGAGTGTTAGCATCTAATTTTGAGGGCAAAGACTGCAGGGAAAACAGTGACACTTTCTTCTTCCACAGCATTTCTTTCTCCTGCTAAAATGTAAAGTCTCTATCACAGAATGAGTAGCCATGCACAGCTGGATGTATTTCTGGGGTTCCTATTTGCTTGTTACTTTCCTAATAGTCTCCACTAGCATATACTTTTAACCATTATAGGTTTAAAATAAAAATATCCCATCCTTTCTGCTCTGAAGTGAATTTTTCTTTGTGAAACTGCTTAACTTAAAGCAACTTAACTTTAAAAAAAAAATCTACACATTTTTTTTTCTAAATCTATAGAACAAAGTATGCTATGTGACAGTTTCTATCCATAAACAAACTTTCTGTCATCTTTTCATCATGGGTTTGATTGAATTAACCCTGATACTAGAGCATACTAAAAAATGGTCCAAACTAGGCCAAAAAAAGAATGAGAAAAACAGTGGTATTAACGAAGAAAAAAATGGCCATCAAGATGGTTCAGAGGATAAAGGCTCCAACATCAACCTAGATCACCTGAGTTCAATCTCAGGGATTCACAGGGTAAAAGGAGTGAAAAGATTCCAAGAGGGTGTCCTATGACCTCTATCTATCTGCTATGGCACACGCCCCTCATCCAATAAGAAAGGAACAACAACAAAGCTAAACAAATGAACAAAAGGTGGCAGCAGCAACACTGTCAAAGTGAGGAGGATTCTTCCAAGGACGGGGTTAACTGATGGTCAGGGTTAACTGATGGCACAAAGGAAAAGTCAAGGTTATTTCTGTGGCAGACACAGTACATTTCTGTGATGTACATAGCCATATATGTGTGTTTATGTTCCTTTAACATTAGAATACTAAAATATATAGTCTAGGACTTAGGGAATTTTAAGACAGGCTCTACACAACATGAATTACTTCAGCGTGGAAGGAGAAATCTGTGGAAGAGGGTAAGTTACCTGGAAATGAGGTTCCTTGAGTATTCCAACCAGCTCTGCCACATTTTCATCCACACTTATTAGAGGACTGATATCTTCAAGAATTTCATTTACTAATTCCAAGTTATTATCACTGACAGCTTCTAATTTTGAATCTTCAAGCCTCTCATGAGCCTGAAAAGACAACAATGGATTAAAGTAATATTACTGAAGTTTTTTTATTTCAACAAATATTTCACTTGTGTGTGTGTATATATATATATATATATATATTTACAAATTTATACATATTTAGTTTTACAAGATATTACTTAGAGAGTGGGCAAGGTGGTTAGTGAGGCGAAGGCACTGGCTGCCAAGACTGACGACCTGAGTTCTATCACTGGGACCCACATGGCAGGAGAGAACTGACTCCCTGAAAGGTGTCTTTTTGACCTCCATAAGCACTGTAGCATGTACACTACACATGCACAAATTTAAGAAAAAGACATTAGAGGTCTAATTTTCTGAAGCCATATTTAATATTTTAATCAGAAGCAATAGATGGATTTTATAAATACACCATAAAATGTAATGACTTTGGTCTTTATTTCTACCCTAACGCCATGAAATATATTCATTTTTACAGTTACTGCTAAAAAAAAACTGAATAGGCCAGATGATACGTAAAGAGTACATGCTACTCTCTACTCACTAACTAGGTATCTATTCTGTTTTATTTCATTAAAGCAAATAATTAAGTATAAAAAGAATAAAAACATTCATTATGCATGTTACTATTTTTGAAATGATTTAAAAAAGAAGTGAGTCAGGTATACTGGCATGTTTGTAATTCCGGTCCTGGGGAATCTGGGACGTCAGGTTGGCTGTTTGAGGCCAGTGTCTGGGCTGATCTTGAAAACGAAGCCCAGACAGACAGAAAGACGATGGATACACAAACACAACAAACAAAACCAAAACCCAAACTCACTTGGAAACTTCAGAACCCTGAAGCTATTATTTTTCATGTTTAAAAATCTAGCCTAGGGATATAGCTCAATGGCATTGTCCTTTCTTAATGCATACTGGGTTCACACCAAGTAATGAAAACACTAAGTAAATCATCAACATAGAGGAAAATGTGTTTGAGCTCATACTCTGACTGGGAGGCTGATGTGGGAGTGTCATATATCAATCTGTTGATTTCATTGGTTAAGCAATAAAGAAACTGCTTGGCCCTCATAGGTTAAAACATAGGTGGGAGGAGTAAACAGAACAGAATGCTGGGAGGAAGAGGAAGTGAGCTCAGACTCGACAGCTCTGCTCTCTGGAGCAGAGATGCCATGCTCCCCTTGCCCGGCAGACGCATGAAGCTCAGACCCAGGATGGATGTAGGCTAGAATCTTTCCCGGTAAGACTGGTGCTACACAGATTATAAGAGATGCGTTGATCGGGATATGAGAATTAGCCTGTAAGGGCTAGAGTTAATGGGCCAAGCAGTGTTTAAAAGAATACAGTTTGTGTGTTGTTATTTCGGGGCATAAGCTAGCCAGGCGGCCAGGGTGCTGGGGATGCAGCCCCGCCGCTCCTATTACTACAGGAGGCAACCTCTTTCTTATCTGTACCTTAAAAAAATTAAGTCTTTTTTCCAAGGTCTTACACTATCTCCGGTGCAAACATATTTTAATAATAGGAGTAAACCAGGATTCTAAATTCATATTGAGAAGGAACACTACATAGGTTCCATTTTTTAGGTTTTCTTTTGACAAATAGTTGCTCATTAATTCTAAAGACAGGGAAAGGGTAACTATTGAGATTCAATTCAGAAGACCATGTACAATGACAGATTTTACACTGATATCTTGTAATTCATTTCTTTAAATGCTAAATAGAAATCCTATTTCCAGTATCATACTACTGTGATGTTTTCCATGTTGTATATATCACCATGAAGGATAGCTGCTTGAGAATCCAAACACAACATTTGCAACTTGATAACACTTGTAAATGATGATCATTTTGTTTACATAAGCTTTTTTTTCCAATGTGATTTACAAGCATGCATTTTTTTCCCATGGGACAAATTTCGCTTTCCCCTAAGAGACAGTTTCTATGCTGCTAGAGTGACCTTGAACTGTGAACTCAAGAAATTTTTCTGTCTCAGTATCTATCCTGAGTAGCTGGGACTGCAGGTTGTGCCATCACACCCAGCCAAGTAAACTCTTAATTGGAAGAGACTTTAAGAAAGACCTCAGAAAAAAACATTTTTAAAGTTATGAAATAGATTGATAAAGAAGCAGCAGCTCTGATTAAACATACAATGGCATGTCAAAAGACCTAAGATGATTTAAATAAACAATTCTATTTTATTTGGATAAGAAAAAAATATAAAAACGAGAAAGTGCAAGAGTAAGAAGAATGGGGAAGTTTTCAGTTTTCTGCAGGCTTCCTCCACCTGCTGCTTTAAGAAGTATGCTCTCCCAAGACAGGTATGCCATTTCTTCTGTCCCATCCCTTTTCTGGTACTCCACGGCTTTGAAAGCCACCTGCCCCTATGACTTGCATGTTTTTGCTCTTAGGAAGAGCTGTAAAAATTCTGTGTTCTCTAGGACACAGACAATGACCAGTTTACTACATTCAAGCACTAAGTCAACAGGTTTTAAGTGTTCTCCTGAGTTACTCACATAATTAATATATATAAAGCTATGTATAGACTGCTTCAGTTCAGGCCTTCAGTACAGAAATGACTGCTGACTTGACTATTCATAATACTGCTCCCTCCTCTCCTCTCCGCAAGCCTTTATTACATATTAGGCAATGCTAAGTGGTAACATGATAAAAAACTACAGGCAGACAAGGCAGTGTCTCCTGTGAGGTAGAACTTGAAGGTAACCCAAACATACCCAACGTTCCTTCACTTCACAGATTGGTTTTATGGAAATAAAGCCTCTTAATATAAAATACAGAAAGTCTTAAGAAACTGTTTTAGTGAAATTATGGCTATAGTAAGATTAATATGGAGAACCAATATCTAAAATGAAAATATTCAAGATCAATTTAATAGCCAGGCATGGTGACACATGCCTGTAATCAAAACTCTTGAGAGTGGAAGCAAGAAGATCGGGAAGATCAAGGCCATTTTTAGCTATAGTGAGCCTGAGGGCAACTGGGAACAGGAGAATCTATGGAAACATTAACAAAAAAAAATCAATTTCATTTTTTCCTAGAACAGAAATACAGAACCATAGTTATAATATGTAGTTATTAAAGCTCTGAGGCACTGTGGGGAAAAAAAAACTTGAGACCATTAATTTACTTTAACATCAAAACTTATTTAATAATTTCAAGGGTTAAGTGCCAACTTAAACTTAATTCTTTAAACTAACAGGGTCACAGGAAACCTTAAAAACCAGTTAAGAGCAGTTCACAGTAGAGCACACCCCCACGGGAGGCTAGCCTGGTCTACACAGCAAATTCCAGGTAGGCAACAAGGCTATATAGTGAGACCCTGTATTAAAAAAAAAATTAAAGGGGAAAATGAATCACGTTTGATTAAATGAGTCTTTTCCTTTAAGATATGGTGTATTAATTAAGGTTACTATTGCTGCGATGAAACACCATGACGGAAAGCAACATGGGGAGGAAAGGGCAGATGCTCTGCTTACACACCCTGAGTCACGGTCCTTTGAGAGAAGCTAAGGCAGAAACTCAAACAGGGAAGGAACCTGGAGGCAGGAGTTGATGCAGAGGCCATGGAGGTGTGCTGCTTACTGCCTTGCTCCATATGGCTTGCTCAGCCTGCTTTCTTATAGAACCCAGGACCACCAGCCCAAAGGTGTCTCCACCCACCAAGGGCTGGGTCCTCTCCCATTAACCACTAATTAAGAAAATGCCCTGTATAGGCTTGCCTACCGCCTGAACTTATGAGGGCATTGTCTCAATTGAGGTTACCTCCTCTCAGATGACTCTAGCTTGTGTCAAAGTTGGAACAAAACTGTTCAGGACAGATGGTAGTAACTCTCAGCTTGAAACATGTAAGTTTCTAAATGGTCAAAAGAATCATTGTAATAGTTCTTGGAAACACAGGTAACTTCTTTGTAGCAACTGACAGGCTAATTCTAAAATTCATACATAACTGCAAGGAAGCCAAGCATGCCAAAACAAACAAACAAACAAATAATCCTGTCTCTGCATTTTTATTATTTGGACTACAACTGGTGCCCAACATTTGGGGTACAAATTCATGAAAAAAGCTGTTTTTCTGAAGCATTTTAGCCACCAGCACAGGCCAGAGCTGCAGAAGAAAGCTCCACCCAGCTAGGCTTCTGTCTCTGTCTCTCATATTCCTTTCCTCCCTCTCTCTCCTGATGATATGGGATTCCCATATATATCATATTCATATGCTGTGAATATGTTTTATTACTATTGGTTAATAAAGAATGTTCTTTGGCCTATGGCAGGGCAGAATATAGTTAGGCCAGAAAACTAAACTGAATGTAGGGGGAAAGAAGGTGGAGTCAGGCAGAAGTCATGTAGCTGCTGAAGGAAAAAGAAGCGAGAGCCTTAACAGTAAGCCACAGCCAGTACACAGATTAATAGAAATTGGTTAATTTAAGACATAAAAGCTAGCTAGAAATATGCCTGAGTCATCAGCCAGTGTTAATTAATACAGTGTCTGTGATTATTCTGGGCATCAGGGAAATGAAAGTACAGTTTCTGTTTACAGGTTCTGCCTCAAACAAGGTGGAAGGTGAAGGTTGTCAGCCAAAGTTGTTCTTTGCACCCTGGCATGCTGATGCTTGTACTCGACACATGAATGTGCACACGTGTCCAGAAGTCCATGTATACACACACAATGTAAAATAAGGAAACTGAAAAGATGATCTACTGATTAGGAGAAAATATTTGTAAATTATTTATCAGATAAATTACCTATATCTGAACCAGGGATGGTGGCTCACACCTTTAATTCCAGCACTCAGGAGGTAGAAGCAGGCAGATTTCTGAGTTCACAGCAATAGAAACCCTAACAACCTAAACAGACCTATAACAAAGAGGATATTGAAACAGCAATAAAAAGCTTTCTGTCTAAAAAATACAGGTCCTGATGGATTCAGAGAATTTACCAGAATTTTAAAGAAAAGTAACCAATCCTTCTTAAACTCTTAAAAAATAAAAGAGAAAGGAAAAAGAAAAAGAAATAAAACAGGAGGAACACTTGCAAACTTGTACTATGAGGGTAGTATTATGGTAATACTCAAACCAGATAAAGAAACAAGAACAAAACAAAACCACACAGCAATAACTCTAAAGATACAAACCCCTCAGTAAATATTAGCACACTGAATTACAAGCATATATCAAAAAGATCAATGCAGAGTTGGTTCAACATACTTAAGTCAAAATATATAATAATTCATACAAATGGACTTAGACAAAAATCACATGATCATCTCAATAGAACCAGAAAAGGTCTGTGACAAAATCCAACATGCCTTAATGATAAGAAGTCCTAGACAGGGTAGATCCGCAGGGGACATACCTCAACATAATAAAAGTTGAATTATCCCCACTCCCTTTCAATATAGTGCTGCAAGCAACAGCCAGAATAAGACAAGAGAAGGAAATTAAAGGATTACAAATATAAAAATAAAAGGTCAAATTATTCCTATTTGCATATGAATGATATTATAACAAGTTATTACTGTTTTGTCTGTTGTAATTGCTAGCTAATCTTAAGAATTTTAATACTGGGGCAAGAGAGATGGCTCAGCTGTTAAGAGCACTGTCTGCTTTTGCAGAGGACCTGGGTTCAACAACTAGGATCCACATGGTGATTCACAAACATCTGTAACTCCAGTTGCAGGGATCCAATACCGTCTTCTGGTTTCCTTGGGCAGGAAACATGCATGTGGTGTACAGACATACAGGAAGGCAAAACACTCATACACATAAAATAAAATTGATTTTAAAACAAACAGAAGACTTAAATCTATGCTTGTCAGGAATGCAATTCTGAAATTTTCTTTTATCAAAATATTTTTATATTCAAGGTAACATTAGTGTTTTCTTCCTTTTCCCTTTTCTGGAAAAAAATATGTAAAATTAGTATTATTTCTTCATTAAATGTTTGGTAGAATTTACGGTAAAGAGACGTGGAGCTTCTTTTATACGATGCTTTACACTTCAAACATCCATGTTTGAGAACTAGATACAGAGCTACTGAAGTTATCTCTTATGTGAGGCTTCTCTTTTAAGAAATTAAGTTACACTTAAGTTGTCACAGTCATGGTCACAAAACTGTTTACAATTGAAAAGAAATGTTAAGCCTGGTGGTGGTGGTGTCACATGCCTCCAAACCCAGCACTTGGGAGGCAGTGGTAGGGTGGATATTCCGACATGGTCTACAGAGTGAGTTCCGGGAGAAACCCTGTCTCAGAAAAAAGATAAATGTTTACTTTATATGTGTGGGTATTTTGGCTGCATGAATATCTATGGACCACATCTGTGTCTCATGCCCAGGAAGCCAGAAGAGTGCATTGGATCCTCTGGAACTGGCATTTACAGAAGGTTGTGAACAACCATCTATGTGCTGAGAATCAAACCCGGATCTCTCCAGCTCCAGGTCATAAATTTCTTATTATCCTTGCAACAATGTCTGTGGATTTGTCGTGGTGTCCTTTTTTCTTTAAACCCAAGGCAGTAATTTTTGTTTACTTGGAGGTATATTGACTTTATTAATATATTATCATAAGTTGTAATAATTTTTCTGTCACATTTTTATTGCTCACTTCTTTCTGTTTATTTGCATTGCATTTTCCCATTTGGGCATTGCTATTTTCTAACACAGAAATTTTCTTTTTTGGCTTTGTAGCACATTTTGGTTCTGTCATGCATTTGCAATTCCTCACTCAGTTCAAGGTATTTTGTTTGTGATTTCTCTCTTCACTCACGGTTCTTTAAGTCATTCTTATTAGTTTATCTCAACTTGACACAAACTAGAGTCATCTGGGAGCAAAGAACCTCAATTGAGACAATGTCTCCATAAGGATCGCCTGGGGGAGGGGGGCAAGCCATGCGGGGTATTTCCCTGACTAATGGATTGATATGGGAGAGTCAAACTACTTTCAGTGGTGCTACCTGGGCAAGTCATCCTGGGTTAAGAAAGCAGGCTAAGAAAGCCAGGAGGAACATTAGGGGTTCTCTGAGACCGAACACTCATCTATTTTCTGATTTTAAACAATTTCTACTTTCTCTCCTTGTTCTTTTTTGGGATGGGAAACACACACGTTAGAGCTTGGATGTGCATTTTACATACAAGTACAAGAACATTCACTGTTCTATATTGTGATTGGACTTTCCATGAGTTCCAACTGGGGTTTTTTCAGTTGATATATTTTCTAGTTTTCAATACTTAAACCCATCAAATGAGATAATTTCAGATATTGTATCTCAGTGTTAAAATGTCAATTAGATTTGATTCACATTCTCTAATGTCAGTATTTTACATGTCTTCTCTTTTCCTCTTGTTTATTAAGATGGGCTAATGCCATGTTCAAGTCCTTACTTAAAAACTCTACTAAAAGAATAATTCATGGTAATACTTACACTGGTTTTCTGCTGACTAGTCACATAATCCCGCCTCGCAGCATGTCTAGCTTCTCTTCAATTTCTTGTTGCAGTGAGAAGTGGATTGTTGTGACTTACTGAGAAGCAGATGTTCCTCCCTCACTGCAAATCTTTATGCTGCATGAGTATTTAACTATCACTGTTTTTATTTACTAAAAATCTGCTTGAATGTTGGTTATCATTGAACAATTCTGTTTTTTTTTCCATCTTTTGTGTACCTATGGTGTGTGTGTGTAAGAGAGAGAGACTAGAGGGGGACGGACAAGAGAGAACAAGCACACAATGAGTGTGTGTGAGTACAGGTATGTACACCCACTATTCCACAGAGAAAGCGAAGAGACCAACTGGGGTATCAGTCCTGCCTTTCACCTTATTTAAAACAAAGTCTCTTTGTTTCTTTTTTGGTGCTTCTTAAACACACCACCACCACCACCACCACCACCACCGCTGCCGCCGCCACTGCTGCCACCTCCAAGCTTTAGGTGGGTTTGGAAGACTTGAATTCAGGTATTCACACTTACACAGCACTTTACCCTCTGAATTATCTGCCCAGCCTTTTTTTTTTTTTTTAATCAAAAAGAGTACAGTGGCTCCATATGTTTTCCAAAGTAAATCAACCATTTTAACTGCTAAGAATGGTAATCTGGTGACTTTCTGAAGGTCCATCATGGGTGGTACAAACCAATCCATTTTCCACTCACAGAACTTGTTGGGCATAAATACACATAAATACCGTCACTCTGCATTAAAATAAATAGAGCACATAACTTAAAAGGCAAGGTTAGAATACCTGGCCTAATCCTTGGTCCTATTATTTACTCTAGTCTATTTTAAAGGCCTTGGGAAACTACAAACATACTGCAAATGCCTTACATGTTGTTAAGATGTCTAAAGCTACAATAAAAATTAAACATGAGAACAGGGACAAAAGTGATTCACAGACAATAAAAGGTGACAATCAACAGTATAAGATAAGGGAAGAGTAAAACAACTGTACCAATAAGAGGCCACGGCAAACCTCTTTTAGTATTGGCTTAAATAGCTCCTGTTGACTTCAGCAGGTCCTGAAGCTATGGCTCACACAGTAAGTTGTTAAGGTACAAAGCAAGAAGTCAGAATGGGAAGGTAATATCCTGTATATTATAAAAAATACAGCAATAATAAATATGTAAGTTATGAAAACTATTTTTACCACATGACCTCATCATGAGTAACTGTGATGAATGAGCCACATGAATTCACAGTTACTAATGGAAAAGGTGAAAGGGTTTTCTGAAGCCTTAGAACACAAGGAAAGACAATAAACAAACAAAAAACCCCACACAGGTAAGATTAGCATTCTAGCAGTCAATGCAAAACAAAAAGGAAGGGGTGGATCTATGAAAGAGAGGCTGGAGGACCATCAAAATGGCTTTCCAAAAGCAAAACCACCCAGAACAACTTCTAAGGTAAGAGCCAGCAGGGAGTGAAACAGGCAATAAATATACTGAGCTTCCTTGATATTCAAAAACAGCATTATTAAGAAACGGCAATTAAAATAAAAAAGAACTACAAATATGGCTGTAAAAAGGTGTGTATTAAATGAGTTAATAAAATTTGCTCCAGAGTTAAGAGAACACATCTAAAATATTAGGGTTAGGGGGAAAAAAATCTAGAATTTCAAAAATGAAATTAAAAAAAAGAACTAAATAAAAGTGATTAAAAATTTAAATGATAAACAGGTGTAAGTTACAATGTAAAAGAAAAAAAAATCAACACCTTGCTGGTATAAAGTGAAGACAGAACCAAAATCCCTTTCACAGGCTCCAGCTCAGCTCTGTTCTCTTATGAATTGTCTGGCTTTAAGGTACTGGATCAACAGCTAAAAGTCATCCTATTTTCTAAGGGCAGAATAGAAACAGCAAGAAAACCTTATCTTTGCATACATTAATATTTCATTATGTGACAAGTGTTATTTGCTAACTATTCAGAAAGGAGTATCACCTAAATTCCACAACGGTAATCACTGAAAAGACTTCCATAAAAACAATTTTCAAAGTCCTTCAGTAATCTTATGAATGAACTAGTAGTATACCTTAGCAAGTGATTTCACAATAGGATTCTCCATAATCCCCTTGAGAAAAATCAGGTCTATTTCTTCTGCTCCTGTAGATGAGGGCAGCTCCGTAAGGTTTTCTAAAACTTGCTGCATTTCTGATGAGATAAAAGATGAAATAAGAATTAGTGAATACATAAATAAAAGAATACTCAAACTCCAGACCATTATGGAATAAGAGTGCAAATAAAAAAATTAACAAAACTCTTCTGAAAAATCCTATTTAAGAAAATAAATTGTTTCACATTAATTACTGTCCCATGAACTGGATGAATGTTTATATACAGTTTTGATTTTATAAGAATACACTTAATACACACAAAACTCATTTGCTTTTTTCTCAAATTTGAAGATACTAAACAAGAGGAAATAAAAATTTGAAGACTTATAGAAAGTATAGATATAAAATAACACACACACAAAATAAAGTCCAAATCAGATCACTGGTAAATTCTACCAAACATCTAAAAACATAATTAAAACTAAAAGTTGACAAATTTTTCAAATAACATAAGAACTTTCTTCTTTGTATGGGAGTGGGGGATGAAAGAATTGAGAGAGGTTTTCATTATGTAGCTCTCGATGGCCTGGAACTCAAGAAATCCACCTCCCTCTGCATCACTATGCTAGGCAAAAACACTTTTGCCAATTTATTCTGTGAAATCAGGTACTTTGGTTCCAAGCCTAGACAAATATAACTCTTAAGAAAATTACAGCTAATATCCCTTAGAAATATACATGTACAAGTAAAACACTAGCTACGTAAACTAGAAACATATAGAAAGGATTATACATAAATGCCAAATATAAATTATCCCAGGAATGGAACATATGAAAGTCAATCAATATACTAGAATAGAACCCAAGGACATTTCAAACAGATACTCAAGAAAGTGTTTGATAAAATCTAAAACATTGCATGTGAAAGCAAAATACTTTCAAATCCCTCTCTTCCTAAAAGCATTAGCAAAGCTTATAAAAAAAATTCCTCACCCAGCTAAGGCTGGGCATTCATAAAGAATAATAAGTTTCCACGTATTTATTTGGGAGCTGGGTGGTGGGCCCCAAAGAGCAATAAGTAATAAAAACATCTACACTTTCCCACTCCCTAGCAGGACCTATTTCAGATTTGTTAATCATCTCTCCTAATCAGATCTGTTAAGAGGTTTTTGTTTGTTCAGGGAGACTTGCTACTCAAGCCTTCTTTCCTTGCTATTTTCTAACTTTTTTTTTGACCTGGAACTCACTATGTAGACCAGGCTGGCCTCAAACTCACAGAGATCCACCTAGGTCTAGGTAGAAAAATAAAGGAGAATACACACCTTGGACCATTTTTGAGGTCCTCATACTACTGCTTTTGATCATATGGAATATTAGAACACTAATAAAAGTACCAATCTCCAGATTTTAAAGGGGGAATCCCCGCCCCCCTCAATTTGGAAGCTCAAATTTTATTTATTTTTATTTATTATTCCTTTTATTTTTGAGATCATAACTATATCTTAATAGTATTAAAGCTATTAATCATCCTTAACTTTTACTTACCCTGTGTTTTCTTTTTTCTCTCCCTTTTCCTCATTTCTTTTCTCTCTGAGTCAAGGTCTTATTACTACGTAGAACTGACTGGCCTTAAACTCACTATGCAGATCTGGATGGTCTTGACTTTTGTTTCTGCTCCCTGAGTACAGAAATACAGACCTGTGACACCAGCTTAGCTTTTAACTTGATGAAATTTTTAAACATAAGATATAGATATAATTTAATTTTTTAAAAAAAATATGAGATATGATTTCTCTGTGTAGCGCTGGCTGTCCTGGAACTCACTCTGTTGACCAGACTGGCCTCAAACTCACAGAGATCCACCTGCTTCCGCCTCCCAAGTACTGGGATTAGGTATGTGTGTGACCATGGCCAGATGATTTTCTAATAAAAGTGTAATACATACCTCTTTTCAGCTACATTCTAAAGACACACAAACAGATAAAGAGGAAGTGTGAGAACAATTAACAAAGGGTAACAGTAGACTGACCCCGACTGACAAGGGATTCTGTCCTTTCTCTCCAATATTACAGATAACAGAGTCTGAACTGTTTCTTACCGATGTGTTTTGTGCTATTTTAGTTTTGAACAGAAACAGGGGTGGGTTTTGTGTTTTCATCGTTTTAGTCCTCTCATGCCCAAACTTCCAATAAAGTACTTTCATTTTTTAAAACGAAACAAACTCTAACAGAAGAGAGAGGACACTCCAAAGTAAAGTATGAATTAAATCAGACATAGTTAACAGGAGAACGCTAGTGTATGCAAGCGCTTCCTGTATGAAATAAGCTCTGCTATGGGGGAGCCTTGAGAAGTTGGGCCAGGCAGAGGGAGAGCCAGGCACCAGCGAAGCAAGGAGGTATCCCAGATTTACTCAGATTCCAGGAAGAAAGGAAAGTCTCAGAGTTCAGAAGAAGCTATCTGAACATTCCAATCCTCCATAATCCCTGAAGGAGATATCTCTTAATAAGATGTAGAAAATGAAACTTTTATCTGAATGAGAGAAAAGCTAGTACTTAATCTAGTCCTCCAGTTTCAAATATGAACAAATCAAGAACTAGCATTTAGGAAACCCACATCGATGAACAAGAGGCATCAAATTCAACAAACATAAGCTCTAAACTCCAAAGAGCCACTGAGATGGGGTGGGGAAGGGGTGGCAAGAGGAGGAGGAAATGAAAAAAGACAGGAGCTGGGGCCTGAATCAAAAATGCAACAAAATAAAGCCGAGGGAAAGTCTTAAAAAGAACCAAGGGGTTGCAAATGTAGCTCGGGAGTAGAGTGCTTGTCTAGAGGCATTTATGGCCTGGGTTTGATTCCTACCAAAAGAGGGAGGAGAAAACAGAAGGGGAGGGTGGAGGGAAAGAGACAGAAAATATGAGAAAACAGAAAACCACTATGAATCTGTGAATCAAGTAAGTCTTCAATGGGACAAAGGGGTCTGAATGGCGGGCCAATGGGTAAAGGACTGGGAGGGCAAGAAATAATCAGTAGATGTTAAAAAGAAAAACAACAACAAAAAATTATTTAAAAGAAAAACAGCTGGGCAGTGGTAGTGCATGCAAGCCTTTAATCCCAGCAGCTGGGAGGCAGAGGGACAGTTAGGGTTGTTGCACAGACAGAATCCGTGTGTGTGTGTGTGTGTGTGTGTGTGTGTGTGTGTGTGAGAGAGAGAGAGAGAGGGGGGGGGGGAGGGAGGGAGGGAGGGAAGGAGGGAGAGAGAGAGAAAGGAAGGAAGAAAAAGAAAGAAAGAAAGAAAGAAAGAAAGAAAAAAAGAGAGAGAGGGGGGGAGGGAGGGAGGGAAAGAAAAAAACATGGAAACGTTTTGAATGTCACAAAAACGGAAAATCAGAAGCGGAAAGGGTGAGTGAATAAAAGGAGAAATAGAAATCAGGAAATCAGTTACATCACAATTAAAAATGCTAATAAATAGCTATTTCATTATAAATTTTCTGAGTGTCTATATATCAAATCAACAGAGAAAATCAGTACTCTCCCTAAATAGTAGTAACAGCCATTTAAAGGTAAAACAAGATGTTCAGAAATGGTTAAATCATAAAATTAGACTATATATGTCATTTCAAATATATTGAGGACAATTTCTATAGTAAGAATCACTAATATAAAAAGATGCCAATTCTTAGCCGGGCGGTGGTGGCGCACGCCTTTAATCCCAGCACTCGGGAGGCAAAGGCAGGCGGATCTCTGTGAGTTCGAGACCAGCCTGGTCTACAAGAGCTAGTTCCAGGACAGGCTCCAAAACCACAGAGAAACCCTGTCTCGAAAAACCAAAAAAAAAAAAAAAAAAAAAAGCCAATTCTTTAAGAATGAACTATAATAAAAATCCAATAGAATTTTTAACTTAAAAAATTTACCTGAAATAGAAAACACAGAAAAGTAGCTAATACATCTTTAGAAGCATAAATATATGGGGTTTCCCGAGCTGTCAACCACAAAACACTACAAAGTGTAAAGCCCTGTCACAGCAATATTTAAATTAAGTACCTAAATGAAATTCAACACACACAAAAAAAGACAGAACGTAGCAGATTGATTACTTAACTTTATCACTGTGTCTATTCCCTTCATGATTCCCTCTAGAATACCAGCAAATTATTAATAAGAGTTCAAAAGAAAAGATGAAGAATGGCTGAGGACAAAACATCAGTCCCACATAAATATAAGCTTGAAAGTGGCAGAAGCAGAAAACTCAGACAAAGGAACAAGCCAATGATGCCTCCTCTGGCATCACTTCTAGAATCTACACATTCTTTCCCCTCTGCCTGGCAATGAGTCTTAGCTGCGATAGCATCCTGCCCAGACTGTCACTGCAGTCCGTTATAACTGTTAGCTTCCCCTCACTGTTACAAACACCTGAGACCAG
This sequence comes from Microtus oregoni, assembly GCF_018167655.1. Lineage (NCBI taxonomy): Eukaryota > Metazoa > Chordata > Mammalia > Rodentia > Cricetidae > Microtus > Microtus oregoni. The sequence goes on from NW_024543874.1 coordinate 2,220,237, forward strand.
CGATTTCACAGAGAAAACAGCTATTCGGCTCACAGTTTCATGCAGGACCAACTGCCCCATTGCTTTGGGCCTGTAATGGCATACCATAGCAGAAGCGTATTGCAGTGCAGAGCTGTTTACCTCAAAGCCAAGACAAGAGAGAAAGGGACCAACGTATCACAACTCCTTTTGAGGGCATGCCCTCAATAAAAATCTCCCATGAGGCCCTACTTCTTAAAGGTTTTGCCACCACCCAATAGCACCATGGGGTGGGAACTTTTGGGGGGCATTCCAGATCCAAACCATGGCAATGACCCAAAAGGAAGTAATTAAAACGTAAAATTTAAGGCTTTTAAGCCTTTTAATACATTGCTGGATTCAAGCTACACCAACCTTTGTAGCCTTGACACAAAATCTTCTGTTTGCCACTGTTTATAGACAACCACCTTTGCACAGCTAATTCACACACATCTTTCAGAAGCAGAATTTCAACCTCACTGGTTGCTCCAATTAGGATTTTTCTTAATACACATATATTCATAGTACTCTGCAATTTTCACAAATCCATTTAATTATATGTGATTTTGTTCAAAGCACAGTTTCTTGTCAAATTCTGAGAAATGCAGAAACCCTACCTATCTTGCTCCTATCTGAATCCCAAAGAACTAGGATGCAGTTTGGTACATTTAAAGTTCTCAATGATGCATTTTCAATGCATCTTAACAACTACTTTCCAAACTATGTATTTATTCCCATGAATTATTTCACAAGGTATGACAGAAGTGGTGTGTTTAACTATTTGTATTACTGAAGTGGAATAGTGAACAGTAATATTTTCTACTGTTATACTTCCAAGCATTCTAGAACACCATATAAAGCAATTTTAATAAAGTGAATAATACTTAACTACCTATATTCTTTGCTACAAGTTTCACAACAGCACTTTACAAAAGTGTTTCTACTCTGTTTAGAACTGAAAGCTATCAAGTGAACTAGTCTAAGTATTCAGTTAGGACTAGATTACTATTTAATATTTAAAATACTTTTGTTACCATATTTGATGCAATGTTCACACTCATTTAATTCAAGAAACTGATTTTCCAAATGAAAATATGATAACTTAAGTACTAAATCAAGACATTAAAATTATTTATATTTTAAACATAAAACAATCACATACCTGATACCTGCTGCTTAATTTACAAAATCAGTAAAAAGCCACATTTAAAAAAATCACTACATATTTGGAAAAATGTTAAGAAAGTACCAAAAGTCATTTAGATAATTATCCTGTGCTTGTAACAGAGCAGCAAAATTTTTATGAAATACAATTCCAAGAAAAGGCATAACAAAAGAATCCAATGAAATAGGGATGTTCCTTAAAGATCAGATTTTGAAAAAATACTGATCACTGTTGGGGGCCAGGTAGGGCTAAATGTCCTGTGTATAACAAGGAGTGTTATGCTTTGGTTCCCTGCAGGGGCATGAATGGCAAGGCCAGCAATGGTCTGCCATCAGAGCTCCAGGGGGCTTGAGGCCAGGGCCTTGAACTTGACATTTTCCCTGTAAAGTTGTGGTCAAATGTTCCAGACACTGGGATATGAAATGCTTTGCCTACTACAGGGACTCAGGCTCCCGAAATTCTGCCGTTTGATGTTCTTTACTGATTTGTCTTCTGCTTTCCTATTTGAAAGGTATATAAGGAGCTATCATACTAATAAACTGGCTGGCTGGGGGTAGCAGCCCTTGTAGCCCCCCTGACCTCAGCTGTTGACTGTTTATTTTTCTCATTCCCTAAAAGAAAAACATTTTATAAAATGACAACATACTGTCAAGATCCATACCCTGGGATTCCCAGTTATTATACTGAGGCAAAGAAGAAAACAACAAATTTAAATGTGCACAGTATATTTCACCCTTTATTCAGCACTTTCTACACAACTGGATGAAGGAAACAGACACCATTTCTCCTCTAAAAATTCAACTTAGAGAAGTATGTGTGTGATAGGCAGGAATTTAAGGGAACAGTACTTCAGAATGGCTAAGAGCCTCTACTCTGCCACTCGACTAGCCCTGAAAACTTGGGTAGACAACTCAGCCTTCCCAACAGTTTCTTTTACCTGTTAAGTAGGCAGTGCCGGAAGGTTGCCAAGCTAAATGAAACATGAAAACGCTCCAAGGGTACCTTATGGTACTTGTAAAATCAGTGCCAGGGAGGCAGAGACAGGAGCATTTCTGGGGCTTGCTGGCCACTTAGCCCAGCCTAATTACAAATTGTGTAATTCACAGTTCACTGAAAGATTCCATCTCACAAACAGGTGGATGATTCCTCAGGAATGACTCCTGAGTGAACTTTGACCTCTAGATATGTATTGTTCTCACACCCACAGGAAAAAAATTAAAAGAAAAAAGAAAACTAATCTGAAGCACAGTAATTTACTTACAAGGTTTCTGCAACTTTATAAAGAAAATCATCTTTTTTATTTTATTTTAAGCATCCCTATGCTGCTGATTAATTCAGAAAGAGCACACTGCCATGTTTTTAATGAACCTATCAATGCTCCCTCATAAACCAATCACCTTGTAACAGAGACTAGTGTAACTTTCTGGCACTTTTTAAAGACATAGTTTCATGAAGTCTAGGATGACCTTGGATTTCTGAGCTTCCTGCCTCCACCTCAAATTCTGAGATTACATACAAATGCCACCAACCCTAACTTCAATCTCAGTTCTTAGAAACAATTTCCAGGACATGCCATGCTTCCAGAAAGATGTCCTCTCAAACAGAAAGAAGTAGATTTTATAAGAAGAATTATTAAATCAGTAAGTTCTAGCCAGACACAATGACACAAGTCAGTAATTCTAGCACTTGGAAGACTAAGTTAAGAAAATCCTAAGGTCAGCATAGGCGATACGGTGATTTCTACGCCAGCCTCTGTTACTTAGTACAACACTGCAGCAGAAACATCACCGCCAACCACCATCACCCTGGATGACAAACAGTACACAAACAATGAAATGTTCCATTTTGAATGACTAAAAGCATTAAAATGTGAAATTAGGAGCCCAAAATGTAAAGATAGAATTTAAATTCACTTTGAATACCTTCAAGCCTTCTGCTATCTACTATAAATATTTTGTTCTTAAAGAAAAATTCACACTTTTCCCTAAAGAGAGACAAAGATGAGGCAATCACACAAAGTCTCCACAGTATAATCTCACGGCTGTCAACAAGCTTCCTGGTTCTACAGAATCATCAAGCTGTTCTGTTTAATTTCTTACTAACTTGGTTTTGTGTGTGAAGATCCTGACATATTTTCACAGATTTCTTCCTGAATGTAAGTGCCTCGCTCTACTGTGAAAAGGAGTTCTTAAAATTTTAGTTTTGATTAATCTTGTATGCAGCAATCTTAATTCTTTTACTGGCATTAACAGTTTGTCGAGATTGAGTTGGATTTTTTACACACACTACGATGTAATAGTTATCATCTACAAGTAAGAACAACTAAGTAACTTTGTGGAAAAATCTGAATGGGGATTTACTTTCTCTTCAAGACACTAGAATAATTTTCTTCCTTATAATAGTTTAACAAATTTGTGTTCATTTAGGGAATTCATTAACATTTTATTGGCATAAAACTTTTTTCATTATCTATAAATAAAATCTTGTAAATCAACCGAGTGTGGAAATATCTAGATATCACCATTTATAATTTTCATCATTTAACTATTCTAGTCAGACTTACCAATATTGTTTACCTTAGTAATCATTTTTTCTCATAGAAAGATATGGTCAATCACTATTCTTTATATAAAAACAACATGATAGGTCATTAACTGTAGCAAAAATTAAGAATATTCACAATTAAGTGGATAAAGATTATAAAAAACCTCATGTGAGTTCAAGTCAATTTTGCCAGCAATAAATTATGAACAGCTGTTTTAAGTGGCTGTTTGAAACTGTGGACTGATGCTCTTACAGGTAACTCTCTAAATCTATGTACCACCACATCTACACTTCTATATGTGCATCTTCCATGCCTGAGGTACAGCATCACTGCATACTTTCCTATGTCCTCCAGGTCTGAAGTAGCAACACATACACTTCATCTTCAGTAAGATTTACTGTATATGTTTGAGTGTGTTTCCTGAGCCTATGTATATGTGCATATACATATACATGTACATGTGAATGCCTGCTGTCAGTGAGGTCAGAAGACAGCCTCAGATCCTTGGATTCGAGAGCTATGAATGGTTATGAGCCACCACTTATTTATCTAAGTGCTGGGAACTTATTCCTGTGTAAGGGCAATAAGTGCTCTTAACCACTGGGCCAGCAATCTCTTTAGCCTCCTATCTGTCACTTTAATAGAGCTGTTTAAGAGTTTAATTGGCATGTATGAAGAAACAATACCTTTATGTGTAGATTATCTAACACACTATTTAACTTATTTATATGAAACATTTAGGTTATTTCCAACTATTTTTGTTATTATGATTATTGTGTAGTTTTATGAGTATGTCTATAGCTTAAATTTCTGGACATGGAATTTCTCTATCAGTGACTATTTTTACCAATATAGTTATAAATCGGCATTTCAAGAAGTAATACTAATTTACAATATGCTTTTTTAGTCATTTATGTTTTAAAGTTCTTTGAAATTTAAGTGTAACTACATATAAAAAGTATATACTCTGATATATATATATATATATATGTTAAGCATTAAGATAATAAAAAAAATTCATCTCTTTCAGAAGAACCAGAAGTACCCCTCTGTGATCCTTCTTGCCCTTGACCCCTTACATCTCTTTCCCCACTGTATAAAGCATCTACTGCTCTATACTAGACAAGTTTGCTGACTTTAGAATTCTGATAAATTCCAGCACTCAACAATGAATGTTTCCCACCAATTGTAAGGATTCAAAGCCTACCATATTTCTAATAAGATTTACCTAATGACTAAGTTGCTTTTATCTAAGTAGACCTATCAAATGATTTAGATCTTCTAGCCCCTTACTTACTACTGCTCAGTATTCCACATGCTTTATTAAAGCTCCTGCTATTAATGTACATCTGATGATATTCCTGTGCCTCTCCAGTAGGTTCTGTTTCATAAAAGTGGTTGATATGTCACGTGGTACAGTTATGAATGTTATTCTGTATAAGATGTCCCTTTTCATTTTTTCTTCCTTCCCTCCTTTTTTTTTTCTTGTGTGTGTGTGGGGGGGGGGCAGAGGGGAAGGAAGAGCTGATTTTTGTCTTCAACAGTCTCGTAAACTGAAAATCTACCCAAGGATGGTCTTCCACAGCTGACTCCTCAGCCTCTGTCTGCGTGCTGAGAGCACAGGTGGATGCTGCCATGCCCAGCTCCTCCTTTTTCATTCCTAATGCTCAAGAACTCGGTGTTTTACTTGGCCAACAATCAGTGTCCTGCACTTGCCCTTTGCCTCTATTTGCTTGACAACTTTTGCTAGCCCTTTACTTTTAACCATTCCAGAAAATTTTGTTTTACATAAGCTCTATTAGATACAACATATTTTATAGAGTAACAGATTTCTTATTTGGTAAATTAAAAATATTTCTTTAAAAAAGACTAATCTCATCCAGATCTACAATTATTATTGTTGTGTTCTATGATATTTGATATAGTTTCTTCTATGAGAAGCATATTCTTGCTTGTTAAAGTTGTTTGTATTTAGGAGTCTGTAACTATGTTCTAGTATTTGCTATATAGCTCTATAATAGACCTTCCCACATAGCGCTTTTACTTTTATGTTGTTTTTTTTTTAACTGTTTACTGTATTTGCTACTAGGACCTTTAAAAAACAATTTTTAACACCAATCCATACAATAAGTTCTTATTTTCCCCTGACTCTTTTATTATTGTTTTATTATTTTCCACTTGTCATGTTTATTTATACTCCTGCTTATGAATTTAAATTATATTTCTGCCAAGTAAATACCAAAGATTAGCAATGGTGTAAGTTTAGCATGATAAAAAATAACTAAGTTCTTCAAAATGTTCATAATGCCATTCAGATCCGTACCATGAATATGCCACCCACTAGTCAATGCAGAACTTGAGTAGTGGCCCACCAGTAGACAGCACCTTATAAAATATGTGTACAATTAACTTCAAAGAGTCTCTTCCAGATCTCCTCTCTTCCTAATTGTCAAGCAAAAAGGTGGAGCTTTGTTCATTTCACTGTTGGGGGACGCAGCCCTGCAGCCCCATACTACTACAGGTTGGTGCCCAGACGTGTGGACAACTAAACCCATTTAAAAAACCTGAGAAGGCTTAAAAATAAGGGAAAGAGAGTTTAACACAGATTTTTGCTGTTTGTTGGTGGCGTGCTGTAGAGAGATTTCCTGATTCGGCAACAGTAGCAGAAAAAATGCTGTGTCATTTTAAAGTGCGACTTCCTGGGGCTGTGCCGCCATTGCGATCTCTGTCTGGCTCCTGCGGGAGACAGAGCTTTTGAATAGAGCATTTGGAGTAAAGTGCTACGATTTGTTTGATGGCAACTAGACTCGCTGTGTTCTCGGGTCTGCTCTGCTTGCTAGAGGCAAGCAGGCGCCTCATCTAAGAGAGGCTTCCTGACTCAGCTTTAGCTGCAAAAGCCTGCAGCTCATTAAGAGGTCCTGCCACGAAACACTTAAACGGTTAAAGCTGAATGCATGCTTTTCGGTTTTCAGCCATAGCAGGAAAAAAGCTGCGCCGTTTAAAAATGCCGGCTTTCTGGGCTGTCCTGCCAGGACAAACTCTGACTCTTTTACGCAGGCGGTTTGTGCGGTTTGCAAGCACAGGCTGCTGAAGCTCGCTTGCTGGCAGGGACCTTGAAATGCCATACAGTTGTTGCAGTAAACATGGCTACAGCCTGTATATCCGCCATGAGGCTAGAAAGCTAAGGAATGGACTGAATCTAGCTGGCAAAGCCATGCCTTTAGTCCTACTGAGATTGCTTGGTAAATTAAAGATTCATGTGGTCAGAAAAAGAGAGATATACAGTAAAGAGAGATTCAAAGACAGAGAAAATTTCTAAATGGTTAGAAGTGTGTTAAAAATATATGCAGACTAAAATTTAAAGTTCTTAAAGTAAAAAACAAAAAAAGGAAGAGAGTTGTTGTGTGTGGTAACACACGCCTTTAATCCCAGTGCCTAGAAGGCAGAGACAAACAGATCTCTGTGAGTTCAAGGTGTAATAGTGTACACCTTTAATCCCGAATGCCTGGGAGGCAGAGACAGGCAGATCTCTGAGAGTTCAAAGACAGCCTGGTCTACAGAGTTACTTCAGGTCAAAGATACAGAGAACCTGTCTCAAAAAGCAAAGAGTTAAAAGTAAAAATAAACGAAATAGAGGTTAAAACAAAGCTGCACAAAGATGGAAAATACACAGAGAATTTTGATACTGTATGCTATTATGCTCTCTTTAAATTATTTAAATGCTGAGGAAGGAGCAACAGATGCTAAAAGATATTTATTTATAAATACTGCTGAACTAATCCAACATAGATATTATGAATTTGGATCTAAGGATATGATACTTTGGAAAGGAGTTTCTTATTTTGTTTTCACAGAGGATGAGACGCTGTTCATTTCTTCTACTCCGATTTGGTATGATGGACCACGCCCTCCTGAAGGGTTGGTGTGAACATCTTCAGAAAATTGCTTCGCTCAACACCAACTGAGATGAAACTAGCACACAGGTTATACCATGAAAGACCTAATTAACGACGCCCCCATTCAGCAGGAAGCAGTTTGGAGAGAAAAAACTGCGCCCATGTTCCCAAAAAATGTTTATAAATGTTCTTTTACATTTAAAGGGGGATATGATATAGATATGAATAATTTGCATTAGTATAGATTTTGCTTTATTGATAGAGATTTAAGGTCAATTGTGTTATATGTATAAGTGTTTCTGATTTTGATTAAGGTATTGTGATTGTGTAGTTCATTTAAATATGTACTGTATAATTAAGAAATATAGATTGTTAATGGATAATCATCGATAATAGTAAAGCTTGTAGTTATGTTAGTTAGATTTTCTAGATATATAGAGATATATTTTAGATAGACATTCTTCATGTCTTTCAAAGATTACAGAATAGGACATTTAATGTTTTAATAACTGAGGACTTTTCATGACAATGAGACACTCTGCTCCTGGCAGCACCAATCTACTTCAAGAGGAAGATGGGCATCGAAGAGGCTCGTTATGGAGTTTGATAGCCATTTGGGCAAGAAACTGCTCTTGCCCGGACTGTTGCATAAACTGGACACAGAGAACCCGCAGAGAGAGGACTACTGAACTTGCCTAAGGTGAGATGATCTTTCGGGGTTCCTGATTCATGAAAGAGTCTGCGAGACATTCTGCAGGACACAACAGATAGTGACTGAACTGACTTTGAATTTTCCTGCTTTATGGAAATGTCTGCTGGATACCATGGGCCTGAAGGCTGAAGATGGATGCCCCAATGGTACAAAAGAACTCTGGGTGACTGTCCAGGCAGCGAGATGTCTCTGTCATTTCTAGAGTTTTAAAAGTTGCTTTTTTCTTGTTTGCTTAGGTAGTATTGTATCTTTCTGGAGTCTTTGATGGAGTTAAGAATAGTTAGTTATAGTTATAGTTTTCCTTAGTTATGACAAAGATTATTGTAACCTTTACTTGATAACTGTTTTGTTATATGTAATTTTGCTATGTTAAAGCCTTTTTTTTTTTTGTTTAAACCGAAAAAGGGGAAATGATGGAGGAAGGTCATTGGCTAATAAAGGCACGGCCCTGGCCCATTTTATTGGTTAGAGGATAGGTGGGAGGAGTAAACAGAACAGGATACTGGGAGGAAGAGGAAGTGAGCTCAGAGTCTAGACAGCTCTCTTGGGAGCAGACGCCTGAGAGAGACGCCATGCCCCACTCCCGGGATGAAGCTCCGACCCAGGATGGACATAGGCTAGAATCTTCCCGGTAAGCGCACCTTGGGGTGCTACACACAGATGATTAGAAATGGGCTAAATTAATATGTGAGAATTAGCCTAGAAGAGAATGGGCCAAGCAGTGATTAAAAGAATATAGTGTCCGTGTAATTATTTTGGGGCATAAGCTAGCCGGGCAGGCGGCTGGGGTGTTGGGGACACAGCCCCGCCGTCGCCCTTATTACTACACACTGTGACACATAATTTCTACAACTAGACTCATGTCCAAGTTTAAGGAGTGAGACAACACAGAAAAACAAAATTAAATGGGATTTGACCTATCCTCTTGGGAACAGTTTCTCCAAATGAAGAGGAAAGTCCCTTCTTTCCTTTTGAGTTTTAAGCTTTAGTGATTATATAACCACATCAAGACTGCTGCCAAAGGATTCCTGCAGAATGAGGAACAAGACATCAGAAAAGGAGGTAGAGAGGATAGAGACTGGGAATGGGAAGAAGTGGCGAAGGGAGGGAAAGGATGGGAAGGATAGAGGCATGGAGAGAGATTCTTGAATTCCTGCTGAGGGTTGGAATAAAACCCATCAGTTACTTTTACAAAGCTATGACAAAAATCCCCGGGGAAAATAGTTTAATGGGAAGAATTATTTTTATTTGTGGTCTAAGAGGGTTAGGACTACAGTTGCATATGGCAGCACAGATGTATCTCATGGTAAACAGAAGATAGAAAGAGAGAGAGACTAGAAAGGAGCAGAGACCAGGAACAAGCCACAAAAGCAGCCCTCTCCTTGACTTGCTCTAGCTAGAGCAAACCTTTTAAAGTTTATACTACATTTTTAAACACCACCAACAACAAGGGACCAAGCTTTCAAAAGCATGAGCCTAGCGGAGCAAGCCACATAGCCATCTCATAATGCAAAAATATATTTAGTTCATCACCAACCATCCCCCAAAGTCTTGACAATTCAAATAATGCTAAAATGTTTGTTCAAAATCTCTTTTGGAACTCAAGACAAGCAATTGTGAGACTTTATAAAAACATTCCCATTCAAAAAATGGAGAATGGAAGTAGAGCTAGGAATGATCAGACCAAAGCAAGACCAAAAGCCCAGCAGAAAAACTCCTCCTGTAACCTATGTCCAGCATCGTACATGAGCTCTAAGGGTGGGAGAGGCCTTGCCTCTACGGCTTTGCTGCTTGCAGTCCACACACTGCCTCTCTTCTGGGCTGCTGCCACTTGTTACATGGGGCATGCATCAGAAGGGTCATGTTTCAGCATCTCAAATATCTTGAGAATTTCACTGCAGTTTAAGACTTCATCTGCACAACTTCACATACTGCCCTCTCGGGCAGCCTGCAGAATTCCAACTCTCCTACATACTGCCTGGCCTCCCAGATCTTCCTTTGAAATCTGGATGAAATCCTCCCTGCACTGCACAAAGTACAAACCTAGAATCATGTGGTAGACAGTGTCAAGGTCTACTGTCAGCTTGTGCAGTAGCTGGGCAGCTAAGCCCACAAAAGCACTTCCTTTCCCAGGTGGCTCTGTCCAAGCCATAGCAGTTAGAGCTTTCTTCTCAGCTTTTGAAACCTTTACACCTTACTCATTTAAGGGATAGAATCTGGTCAATTGCTGAGAAACATCTAGGCTTGTTTCAAACATTGTTCAATTTCTTAACTTCTTTTAATCGCTTCAGAAATGATGACTTCTTAGCTCCAACTTTACACTGGCTTTTCTGTCAAACCTGAAAGGTATTCAGTTCTTTGAGCCTGCTTTAATTTTCACCTTAAGCTTGGCAAAAGAAACCAGAAATCACAGGCAGCATCACAGACTGCTACATTGTTCTGAAAATTTCTCAAGTTTTAATTAGTCTATTAGTCACTTTTAAATCCATCCTCAATCAAAATCCTAAGCATGGATAAATACAGACAAATTATTTGTTTCAGCAAGTAACATGAATGGGTTCTAATCCAGGTCTTGGTAGTGACCTCATTACCACAATCTTATGGGTCAGCCTTTCTGATCTGTGTTGTTATCGGCACTCTGGCTTCTGAGGTTCGCCCAGAATTGCCTGCTATATTCAGATTATACAGCATTCTAGACTATCTCTAAACTCTGCATTCCTCCCATAAACCAATTCTAAAGGAATAAGAACTTTATGACACTAACAACCGAAATTCTCAGTACTAATCTCCTGTGTGTACCTTCAGAAACTTAGCTGTGACTAAAGGAGGGAACAGTCTCTGGAAGGGATCACTGATTTGGTCTTACAGTTTCAGAGCGTCCAGTTAGTCTGTGGACCTCACTCCTTTGCCTTCAAGTAAGGCTTACCATTAAAGCAGCAGGAACATGTGGAGGAGTCTGTTCATCTCACAGCAGAAAGAATGCAGAGACACTCAAAGGATTAAAGATGAGGCATATCCTTCAAAGACACGCTCTCCAGTTACCTATTTCTTCCAACCATACCCTACCCTTCTAAAGAATCCAGCACCTCCCAAAATAGTGCCTCCAGATAGGGATCATAGCTTCAACACAGGAGCCTGTAGGGATAGTCTATATTAAAATCCTCCGCTGCTTTTCTTTTTCATTTTTTTAATTAAGATTTTTTAATACCATCTTTTCTCAGTTTACATAGCTATCCCCATTCCCAGTCCCTCCCCTCCTATGGCCCCGCTCTATCCCCATCCATCCACTCCTCAGAAAGAGTAAGATTTCCCATGGGAAGTCAAAAAAGCCTGACCCTTCACTTTGAGGCAAGATCAAGGCCCTCTCCCCTTTATCTAGGCTGAGCAAAGTATTCTTCCAAAGAGAACGTGCTCTTATACACCAGTTCAAGCACTAGGGATAAATCTTGGTCCCCACTGCCAGTGGCCCCACAGACTGCCCAAGTCTCACAACTGCCCCCCACATTAAGTGGGCTTATCAAAAATGGGGTACAGATCTAAACAGAAAATTCTCAGCAGAAAAATAGCAAATAGCCAAAAGACACTTAAGGAATTTTGCTCAACATCCTTAACCATCAGGGAAATGCAAATCAAAACAACTCTGAGATACCATCTTACACTAGTGAGAATGGCTAAGAACTAAAACACCAATGACAGTTTATGCTGGAGAGGATGTGAGTTAAAGGGAACTCTCCTGCATTGCTGGTGGGAGTGCGAACTGGTACAGCCACTTTGGAAATCAGAGTGGCGGTTTCTCAGAAAATGGGGAATCAATCTACCTCAAGACCCAGCAATACTACTCTTGGGCATATACCCAAAGGACGCACACTCATACCACAAGGACATTTGCTCAATTGTGTTCATAGCAGCATTACTTGTAACAGCCAGAACCTGGAAACAACTTTGATGTCCCTCAATCAAAGAATGGATAAACAAAAATGTGGTATATTTATAAAATGGAATACTACTCAGTGGTAAAAAAACAAAAAAAAACTACAACAAAAAATCTTGAAATTCGAGTGCAATCAGATAGAACCAGGAAAAACTATCCTGAGTGAGGTCACCCAGACCAGATAGACAAACAAGGTATGTACTCACTCATAAGTGGATATTAGATGTGAAGCAAAGCAAACAATCCCAGAGAAGCAAGTAACAAGGAGAATGCTAAGAGAGACATACATGAACCCCCCACCAAGAAGAGACAAGATCTCCTGAGAAAATTGGGAGTGTTGGGGGGAAGAGAGGTGAGGGTGGAAGGGGAGGAGAGGAGGAGAACCTTTTTTGCTTTTCAAATCAGAGCTTACGCGTTTTCTTCAGGCATGATTTCCAGTTGTTCTGAGTTCAGGGGAAGGAGTGCCAATCCCACTTCCCCGCAAAGGTAAACAGTTCAAGGCAGCACTGACTTGGTGCCACTTTCCAGTTATCTTCTCCATCTGAAAACTTACTTTACAGAGTCTGCAACAGTTGTGTCATGGATCCTGTCCTGGTTTTACAGGCACTCACTGTGAAAAAGACAGGGTCTGCTGTGCTTCTTTTATCTTAAAAGAACCCCTTGTGAGTTCCTTAACCAAAACACTGTGGAAACCTGTAAGGGTTTAGTGTGACAATTCTTCAAATACTTTTCTGGTCTCTTTTTTCCCCTCTCACTGGAATTTTCATCCCAGGACATACTGGAATGTTACACACTGCCCGGCCGGCTTCTGAAGTTCTTTCCATTATCCTTAAACTTATCCCCTCTCTATGGGAATAAAGGTATTTTATTGATCTTCAGATTCATTGTTTCCCCACATCTGCTACTGAACCTATCCAATGCAGCTGCAGTTCAGATATAGTATTTTTTCCAATCTAAACTTTGCATTTGGTTCTTCTAGCCTCTCTGTTGGCTTTCTTTACATTCCTTCAATATATTAAAACAGCCAATTTAATACATGTGTCAGACCTAACATCATGCCCAGTTAATCCCTATTGACTGCTTTACTGATTATAACTTACATTATTTTTAGTTTTTTCTTTGTTTGTTTTGCACTCATCATGGCTGTTTTGCTGGAGCACCACACTCTTTAGTATATTGCAGTAACTGGGGTTTAGTTTGTTTTTCCAGTAATCTGTCTTAACCTGCCCAAACCTGTCCCCTTCAATGGCACACAGGCAGGACATCTCAGTCCAGTTTAGCCTGGCTCCCTTGCAGCTGTGCAGAGGGCTTTGCAGCTTAATGAGCAGCCAATGACTTGGGCAAAGGTTGTGATCACACACCTTGAACCTGTCGGTCTCTGTGTATAAGGGCTTGGAAATCCAAGTCCCTTAACTTTTCTTTTCTGTCAGACTCTCTTGGGTCTCCAAGCACAGAAAGCATACTTCAGCTCTCTTCTCTAGAGTTAATCATTAAGTTTCTGGTTTTGAGCTCACAAAAACCAAATGTATAACCTTAAGCTAACAAAGCAGCGTGTTTTTTCTGTTACCTCCCAGTAAATTCACCACTTTCAACAGTGAAGTAATAGGGTGGGATTTTTTTGTTGTTGTTGTTGTTGTTCCTTATAGCTCCATCCCAGCTTGCAACAAGCCACACCAATTTACAAGTAGCAGAGATGATTATCTTAGTTCTCTTCCTTTACCAAAATACCCTGCCCTGCCAATTCATTCCCCTCTTCATAAGGGCCATGCGAAGGGTGCTACTCTTGTGGACTAATCTAAACCCAATCCATCCCACAGAGGACTGGGATTTCAACCTGAGAATTTGAGGACACAAACATTCCACCAAAGGAATGATGAACAGTCCTCAGCAACTCACTCACCTAGGTGGTGAAAAGCCTGAGGTTAAAAAAAAGGCCACAAATTCACCTGTTTTTAGATAAAAATCCATCTGTTTTAAAGAATATATGTTCCTCGGTTTTTTTTAACTGCTTTTGATCAATGTCCAATATCTTTAAATGACCACTTTTGACATTTTTAAATATATAAATTTGCAAAGGGAAACGCCAACCTTTTCATGCCAGGATTACCAGAATCTGAGTGCTGTTTCTTCTCATGACAGAGTTTCAAAGTTTTAATTTTCCTGATCCTTCATAGAAACAATTTTCCTTTCAAGTAAAAGATATCACCATGTTATAGCTAATATTTCTTCTCAAGAAGTAACACATCAGGAGTTCATTATGGCATCACTTAAAAACATGGAAAAACCTAAAAACAATGCCAATGACCTCAACACTGGGAAGGGTAAAATAAATGTTACTAAAGTGTATGAAGAATTGGATAAGCTTATGACAATTTCTACAAGATATATTTTCTGTATAGTTACATATTACTAACATAACATTACATTTTGTATGTTTACATTTGTGAAAGATTAAGCATAGAGCCAGGCCTAATGACAAAGACCTGCAGTTATAGCTATTCAGGAGTCTGAAACAGGGGAATCACAAGTTTAAGGACAGTGTGCTCAACTTAATGATACTCTGTTCCAGCATAAAAAAATAAAAGGACAGCTAAGGATATAGCTAAAAGGTAGAACACTTGCTTGCTATGTATGAAGCCCTAGATGCCATGCTTCCCTCTCTAGCACTGTCCACACATACACATGCATGCATAAAAAAGAAAGAGAGAAATGGATGAAAGTTTAGGTTTTCTAGAGATACACACATAAATGCACAGGCATACATCTACAAAGATATGAGATAAATTATAATAAGATCTACTTCTGAGGAAGGAGCAGAGACAGTCACAGTTAAAAAGCTCTTGGTTTTACCTGGTAATACCTTAAAGTGCTTACACAATTACTGTTACAAAACAGTAATTTAACAAAGGGTCTGTCTAACCTATGCACCACTTCTTGAAGAGTCAATAACATCAGGAGTTGTATACAGATTCAAAAGGATTAAAAAGAACACCTTATTGGGGAGAGGGAGAGGGAGAGGGAGAGAGAATATGAGAATATGACAAACCTAGCTAGGCATGGTAGTTCATACCTACTACCTCAGTTCTAGAAGGCTGAAGCAGGAGGATTGTTTTGGATTCCAGGCTGTCCTGGCCTACAGAGTAAGACTTTTGTCTTAAAAACAAAAAATACACCAAACCAAACTAATCAAACAAACAAACATCCTCCCACCTCAAAACAACCTAAAACTGCTAAACAACCTAAAATTATTTGGCATCATTTCTAAGGCCAGATTTTTCTCTCTGGAGTTAATCTCCTTATTCATCTCTTAAGATATTCTACGCCATAAGAATTAATTTGCACTTTTAATCATCAGTTACTTTCTTACTAAGTCATTTCAGTCTGTCACATTAAATAATATCTTTAAATAACTCTAATAGATGTCTGTAAGTTATAAAACTTCTTTAAGGCTTACTGTTTAATTTTAAATCATTAACAATCACTCCTTTTATCTTGCAAACAAGAAAATTTCTGACAAATAATATTTTACCTTAACCACAATCTTTTCAGATACCCAAAAGAAAACAGACTTAATAAATAAAAATTACTTACCTTTCTCCTTAACTATACACACACATGAACTATGCACTAGCATGCTCTTGCATGTAGCTCCCAGCTACCTGGCATGAGACAGTTACTAAGTTGAGTTCTCTATTGATTCTTTCAAATACTATCAGGTCAGAGGACTTGTTCTGATTCTTCTTAAATGTTCTACAACTCTCTCACAATTGAAAAATGATGAAATAGATAATATTTTCTTTTTATAGTAATGAAGAGAGGAAGATTTACTACTATTGCCAGAAGAGACTGCTAATATAAACACACACCTACAGGTGATAAGTTATTAATCAAAGGCATCGAGTGACATCAACAGTAGAAGCCTTTACAGTCTCCTATTCTTTTAACTGTTCCATGATTGAGTCATGCTTATAAGCAGCAACCCCTTGTGTGATTCTTCCACGAAGTAATCTCAGTTTTTTCCCTCAATAGGAAGAAGGAAAATGTCCAGAAGGCCAGAAGGACAGTAAAGGCATTTTGCAACTGACAGGCCAAGGGGATAAACACATGAGGACTAAATAAATAAATAGATCTTGAGACAATTTACTTGGCTACTCAACACAGAACTAGTATTAGAAAAAACAGTTTCAGTCCAACACCTGCCACTAAGCCATGTGGTTTATTATTAGTACTGAGGGAGCCAAGGTACCAACTTAGAAGGTCAACACCAACTATCTCTCATTTCCATTGTGACGCTAACTCAGACAGGGAAATGAAGGGATCAGAAATCCTATGGAACTTGGAAGTGGTTGCAAAGTTTACTAAGGTGTAAAACGCACACAGGATAGCATTTATGACACAAGAGAGTACTTGTGGGTTGATGAAAAAAGAGACCATTTAGAAACTCCTTGTAGTTAGTAGGGTTGAAGAGATGCTGGATGACAGATCAACAGTGAGTATGATTTAGCATTCTCTCTCATTGTCTCCCAGAACTGTGAAAGTTAACTACACAATCACTGTGTGGGTATTTTCCTTCCAATAAACCGTGAAGTGGAATATGAAAGAAAAAAACTATTAAATATAAATTGTTTTCTTTCTTTCAAACTGCTTGTCTTACATTCCTGCTTAAAGTAGTCTTTTACAATTATGGCTTGGGGTCTAGTTAGGTGGTAGAGCACTTGCCTGGTACACACAAAGCCCTGGGTCTAGCCTCTAGGAAAGTAAGGAAAAAAAGAAAAATGGCAAGCAATGCTGAAGAATGGTAATAGATTTGCATTTTAATTATTCACTCTATATTATATAGCTAACAAAAATCAACTGTAATGATTGTTTGCCCAGCTTAAACTGCTGTAACAAAGTAGAGTGGTTTTGTCGGGGTTTCTGTCTTGCCAGGTTCCTGCAGCAAAACCTCAAACAACAGAATGGTGCAAACGTGTGGATAACTGTATCCACATAAATCCTGACAGAGCTTGGGAAGGAATTCTAGACAGAAAAGAATAGAGTAAAGCATGGCTTCTTGGTAGCAGCAATTTCTCGGGTCTGCTCTGCTTGCTAGAGGCAAGCACTCTCATTTAAGAGAGGCTTCCTAACAGAGGCAGAGGAAGGTGGATCTCTGCAAGTTCAAAGACAGCCTGGACTACAGAGGGAGTTCCAGGACAGCCAAAGATATAAAGAGAACCTGTCTCAAAAAGTAAAAGTAAAAAGGCAGAGCAGTGGTGGCGCACGCCTTTAATCCCAGCACTTGGGAGGCAGAGACAGGCAGATCTCTGTGAGTTCGAGGCCAGCCTAGTCTACAAGAGCTAGTTCCAGGACAGGCTCCAAAGACACAGAGAAACGCTGTCTCGAAAAACCAAAATAAATAAATAAATGTAAAAATAAAAGAAATAGAGGTTAAAATAAAGCCATGTAAAGATAGAAAATACACAGAGAATCTTGATACTGTATGTTATTATGCTCTCTTTGAATTGTTTGAATGCTGAGGAAGGAGCAACAGCTGCTAAAAGGATATTTGCTTATAAATGCTGCTGAATTAATTCAAGATAGGTATCTGAAAATACTTTGACTTCAAGATTGAAGTCAAAAGGTATGTTACTTTGGAGAAGAGATTTTGCTTTTGTTTCCACAGGAAATAAGAGGCTGTGGATTCAATCTGAGTTAAGAAAAATCGGGTTTGATCAAGGAAGACAATCTGAGAAATCTCGGGTAGGAACAGATGGCCCAGATGTCTGAGTTCTACATCCAGAACAGATTCAAAACTGCTGCCTGAGATGATCAAGACTCACAGGAGACTCCAGTCAGGACTTGATCATAATTCTAAATTTTCTTTAGGTCCCCATAAGATTGTCAGCGCCCCCCAACCAGCAGGAATTAGCCTGGAAAAATACACCCACATTCCCAAAAAAATGGACTATGGATGTTCTTGTTTTTTGTTTTGTTTTGTTTTCTTTTTTTTAAAAAAAAAAGAGTGAGAAGTAGTGCAGGACAATTGTCTATATTCTGTCAATTATGTTTTAAATAAATGTTGATTGGCCAGTAGTCAGGCAGGAAATATAGGCTGGACACCAGATAGGAGGTAGAGGCGAGTCAATGAGAATAGGAGAATTCTGGGAAAGAGGAAGCCTATTCCTCCCCAGTCCTGTCCCAACCACAGAAGAAGATGATGTGATTGCCCCCTGAAAAAGGTACCAAGCCATATGGCTAACATAGGTAAGAATAATGGGTTAATATAAGTTATAAGAGTTAATAAGAAGCCTGAGCTAATGGGCCAATCAGTTTAACATTAATATAGACCTCTGTGTGATTTCTTTGGGGCTAATTGTTGTGGGACCTAGTGGGAGGACAGAAACCTCAGTCAACAGAGTAGCTTCCTCTCCATGGGGTGAACAAGATGTCTAGCATATGCTCAAAAACAAACAGTACTGAGCTCTGTAGATTCTACAAATATACAACTATGATGAAGCTTATGAATTAGATGCAGGATAACAGATTGAGAGTGATTAATAACACAACTGTAACAACTTAACTGTCACTTGACTATGCTACTCTTTTCAGATGGCAGCTGTTCACAAATAACTAAAATCACAGAATATGCAACTGTTGATAAAAGGGAAGTATCATACCATAGCCTTTTGTTTGTTTCCTATAGTTATAGAGGGTGGAATTATGATAAGGGTACCGGTGTGGTTTCGTGGAGGCATTTTTTGAAATTGTGCACCGCTGATTTTTCATTGCTATTCTCAAAGTAGAAAGTGAAGTTGAGAGAGTTGTGTTGGGTCACCTTCATAAAGGCATTAGGCCTTACTTCTAGAAATAACACATTGGAGGTAGGACTTCAAAATTTGAGTTGTAGAGAATCGCGTTTATTTTGTAATAATGATTACAAGGTAAAGTCAAGATCCAAAAAGAATCCCTATCTAGATGTCCTATTTCATCAACTGTTTTAAATAAAAATACTTGACCAGACAAAGAGAAAGAATAGTTTTCCATCACTTACAGTAGCACTCTTCTTTATCCATGGTTTTAGTTCCCTATAATCAACTGGGAGTGGTCTGAATATATCAACTGGAAAATCCCGAGAAAAAAACGGCCCTCAAAATAAAACTGACACTGTTTGCACTGCGTGTTGAATTCTTGCACCATCCTGCTCAGTTCTATCAGGGTCATGAACTGTTTGTCTACTATAAACACTCCTCTCTCCTTTCCTTCCTCCCTGTCTCCCTGTCTCCCTCCCTCCCTGTCTCCCTCCCTCCCTCCCTCCTTCCTCCTCCCCTCCTCCTCCTCCTTCTCCCCCCCCCCCTCTCTCTCTCTTTCTCTCTCTCTCCTGCAGGCCAAAAGTCTGGGTGTTCAAATAATCCTTTTTAAATAGTCCCAAATTGCAAGACAAATGATGAAAGTACAAGTATTTTAAGTGAAAAAGTGAACAGTTTAGTTTTCTAAGGAAACCAAATCATTCTGTGATAAGGTTGCTATGATCTATCTATGGTAAGAAAAAAAGAACCATGAAGAAAAAGGATGGAAAAAGAAATACGTAATAGTTTTGTGAAAGTAACTATAGTAACAACCATGGAAAGGCATTGAATTTGTGAGTGTAGTTTTTAAAAAAACAATATATACATGGCTCTAGAACTTGAGGTTTGGGCATCTACCAGGGGCTTAGAGTGAAATCATTGTATCAGTTTCCAGAAGATTCCATTTCCCGCTTTTAAGTTACATCTCTCAAAGAACAAGATTTACACTCTTCTTAGAGGTCCCAAAATAGTGTCTTACATACCACAGATAAACAACAAATTATTAGTAAATAGATGAATAATGCCATGAAAGATTACTAGTGCTAAGCATTTTTTTCTTTTTATTACTAGTTTTATCCTCTTGGAAACAAATAACTGACACATTAAAACTAGAATATAATGTCTCTTTGGTATTAGTTTGAGTTTATAATACTATCTGTATCTGTAAGAAGCCAGAAGGATCTCTTCATCAAAGATGCCTTTACCCAAAGTATAACTAAATTTAAAATTAAGAGTTTTTTAGTAGAAGCTCCTCCTTAATTTTGTTGTGGTTGAATTTGACAAAATGAATTTCTCTAATTTTATCCTAGTCAAAAATGCAACAAAATATACACAGTGGGTAGAAAAACACAGTGACAGCATAGGGAATCATCTGACTAGTGGGCACCTGAGGAAGATGGGAGTTCTGAAGAGAAAGAGAGGACACACAAAATGGGGGAGAGGAAATAATTAATGATAGCCTGGGCACTTTCCAGACCCAAGAACTGTGAAGTTGCTGAACTAAATGCAACGCTGAGCACCTAGCAAAACCAACGGGAACAGATTCAAACTAATACTTGACTGCGAAATTTCTGGGCACTGAGGACAAAAAAGAGAGGGAGAAGTACAAGCCAAGACTCAGGAATCAGAATTGCTCACTGACCACATCTAACGACAGAAGATGGAGAAGGCCTTTAAATTTTTACAGCTGAAAATTCTTTGCCTTATCAAGTGTAAGGCAGTTAAATATAATTTTATGAGTTGGTGATATAAAGTTTCACAAATTTAACCTACTACCACTCTGAGCGTGAAACAAAGATCAAAAGAGAAAGATACATGATCCAGGCCCTAAAAGCTCAACCCAGAAAGTAAAGGTAATGCCTAAGAAAGGACAACCAGACACAGAGAATTTGTGCTGTGTTCTGGCCAAGTGAGAGGCTTAGGAGTAACATGTTCAGAAAATAAAGTTGATATATTTTAATAATACCCTTAAGGTTCATGAAGAAAATTAGCAAGGATTTCAGTGTTGAACATAAGTTAGGTAGTGGTTTGGAAAACTAAGCAAATAATTATTAATGCCAAGAAAATTAAAATATAAGAAAGGAAAATAGTAACAATAGTTTATGAATGAAGTTTATCAATATATATACAAATAAATACCAATCTAAGCAAGATCCCTAATGTAGTGATGTCGGGACTGGAAGTACCTATTATCTATACACATGGTTAAAGGTAGAACGGAAAAGGCTAAACTAAACTGTCATCTTGCAAAATGGTTAAAAATTTTTTAAACTAGGCAGTTTGAATGCACACCTTATGAGACCTGGATAGAGGTGGGCAGTCCTTGAGCTTCCCACAGGTTAGGGAACCCTGATTGCTCTTCGAGCAGATGAGGGAGGGGGACTTGATCGGGGGAGGGGGAGGGAAATGGGAAGCGGTTGTGGGGACAAGGCAGAAATCCTTAATAAATAAATAAATTAAAAAAAAATTAAAAAAAAAATTTTAAAAAACAAATCAGGCATCAGTAATGTAAACCACTTCATTTACTTGATATGAAAATAAAAATAAAAACAGTTTAAAAACAAAACAGAAAGTTCAAACTCAAATAGGAGTTGAGGAACACAATAATTTTTCTCTATATATGCATTAACAGCTTTAAGTTAAAAGCTAAAAGAAAAAAAACAAGTGCAGCTATCATGTGTAAATAGTAACCAGTTTAAATGTAGAAACATCATAAAGCAAAATCAATTAACTGTTGGTGTGATGATGTAGCTCAGTGGCAGAGGGCATACTATTGAGGGCCTTGGTTCCATTCCCAATACTGCCCAAAACAACAATAATGACAAAAAGCAGATTTTTGTTTGTTTTGAGACAGGGTTTCTCTATGTAGCTTTGTGGTCTGTCCTGGTACTCGTTCTGCAGACCAGGCTGGCCTCAAACTCACAAGAGATCCTCTTGTCTCTGCTTCCCGAGTGCTGGAATTAAAGACACGCGCCACCACGGTCTGATAAGATTTTTTTTTTTTTAAAAGAAAAACCTAAAGACAAAGTTGTCTTTATATATTAACTATTTCATTATTCTTTAGGTCTATAGCATGAAGTATGTCTTAGTAAAACATTCAACTAATATGTAACATATAAAATATTCTTAAAACTCATGCCATGAATAATATTTCCAACTTTTAAAAGATACAATCATTCTCAACATTTGTAAATATGAAAATTTAACACAAACAGAAAGTTTTCAGTCCACTCACTTATGTCCTCATAAACTATTTGTCCTTACAGCCACGCTTATCTAGTGTCACACTAGCAGGATCATCCTACCAAGGTACTGGGGCTCAGATAACACTGGCCTACAATGAAATACAATTCAGGGTCGAGTGGATATCATGCTGAACTAAAATGATTGATTTTATATAAGTTAGTAGAGTAGAGTAAGTCCACAAACTTAAGGACATTTTACTCTGGATTAATGTTCAGACTGTTGCTTACTTTTGCAAGAGTATATATGTAGTACTCCACTAGAAACTGGGATGCAAATTCTTTTCCCCAAAGTTCACCCCTTCTGGGCTCAGTAAGAACTCAGGCCAGCATGCAGAGAATCCTGACATGAACATTACTGCAGTCAAATATATACACATAACTTTTATTCTATGTGTCCAGGTGAAATCTTACACATGATAGCTTTAATAATTATTTAGCAAGGTTTTGGAAATTTAAGAAGTCAATGAGCTCTTATGTTGCTGAAAACTTAGATTATATCAGATTCAAAACAAACAGATTTTTTTAGGTTTTCCATGTTTATCTGAAAGAGTTCCTGGCTGTTAAGAACTTAAGCAATGTGCAGTCTGCTCAAAGCAGTGAAGCAGCCCTTTGACAAGTCTAGTTGTACTTTATCTTTCCTTGTTGCACGGTTCCCTATGATAGACAACTGCATGTCCTTGCCAGGCCCCATTTCTAGCAGTTACAAACTCTACTGGGTGTCATCTTTTCAAAAATGCTTGGAACAACATAAATTAAAAATATAATTTGTGACTTTCATAAATTTTAAAAGCTTTCACAGTTTCTCAAATACTGAAGATGTTTCACAAGTTTGCTTCTAAAGCAACACTTTTCTATTTTAACAAAGCTTCCCTTCCACACCTAGGTCTGTTTACATTTACCAGGTGACATGCCCAGAGCTCACACACACATATCCGATACAGGCAGTCCTGACCAAATCATGAGGAAATCATCTCACTTCCCTCTGATTTCCTCACTTTCTATTCCTATACCCAAGTTTTTCAATATTCTCAAACTACTCTGGACCAGTGAAAGGTCTACAGGGTTGTGATTGTTCTGTCACAATTTCACATTCCTGTTGTAAAATATTTACCACTATACCGTCAACAGACTTTGTGAAAAGAGAAAAGTTAGAGAGGCTAATTGCCAGTTTCCCCAACTTTTACCTCTACCTGTGATGAAAGAAATATTTCATCATTTCTTATCTCTTTTCCACAGATCAGGGAAATACACCTTTCTTATTTCACAAAGCTGATATCTGTACAATGGTTATACCTGCCTGCCTGCTATGGGACCATGACCCTGGGGTTACTTCTCAATTTTAACTCCAGGATCTCCTCTGCACTTTATGCTTCTACATGCATAAATGATAACATCTTCCCCAATCATAAATAACTACTTTCAAGAAGCTCTAATTTGAACCTCATTTCCATTTAAGCATTCATCACCTTCCTCTACCTCACAGCAGCGTCTACAGATTAGCCTGCACTGGGCATTGTCTCTTCAGTTCTCCACACTGCTACTGCTCTCTTCAAATTTCTTCAGTGAAATTAGGAACAGCCTAACTGACAAACTAATGAAATATTCTACTGAAGGATAGACTATCACTGCCTGTGCTGACTTCTCCCCAACTTGACAACCTTAGATGTATTTGGGAAAAGGGAACCTCAATTGAGAAAATGCCTCCGTAAGATCAATCTGTAGACAAGTCTGAGGGGGTATTTTCTGGATTGATGGTTGATATGGTAGGTAGTGCCCTGAGCCCTTTGTGGGCACTGCCAGTCCTGGGTAGGTGATCCTGAGTGTATAAGAAAGCAGAGTGAACAAGGCAGGAAGAACAAGGCAGTAATCAGTCTTGGAGACCTGGGCTTCCCAGAGCATGGACTGTAATCGATACACCAAATAAACCTTTTCCTCCCCAAGTTACTTCTGGTCATGGTATTTTATCACAATAGAAACCTAAGACACTTCTGCCAAAATCCTTGACAATTTCATTCTCTCAAGAGACCTCATTTACTTCTGGGACTTCAACAAGCATTTCTCTGATTACTTCCAAATCCCAGTTACAACAGCAATCTCGCCAACTGACTTTTAATGTACTTCACTGGGTGTTAAAGACTGTGCTTTTAATTTACCATTGTAAAACTATTCACCCACCTTACCAAGCTGAGTCCTCCTACAACAGACTCAACCTTTCATGTATATTATGATGTCACTATCTGTCCATTCTCTTCAAAACTTCTTAGTTCTCTAAATCCTTAATTTTCTGCTTTTACTTTAAAACAAACGAACAAACAAAACTAAGTTCAGCCAACTAAGTTGTTAATTCCCACTATGTCCTTTGCTTTAGAGTTCCCACTTCCCCTATTTAAAATGCCTCTTGACTGGTCTACGCTCCTTCTTCTTTAATGTTGCCCATGTCCATCTTCCTGACACATGCACAGGACACCTTAAGTTACACCTACATATTAAATCAAAACAAGGCAACACCCAAAACAGAGCTCAGCTAAATGTCACTATTCCTGATGTTCTTTCACCTCGCAGTTGTTCTCCTTTGAAAAAACTTTAGGACTGAGATCTCACAAAACAGGCCAAAACTTAGTATTATTAAATCAACACTGTCTGAAAGTATTTTCATATATCTAATGAACACTGAAAAACACAAACCATGACTACAGGATCAATGTTACATTTTATTAAATCTAAACATTCAAGTCATTAAAAATGAATACCTCAAAACTATGTAACTTCAGACTGATGAATTTTACTGGGAGACTGTTTCCAAGTAGCACATAGTTTGCAGATATACTTAGAAAAATAGGTCTGCAGGGGTGAAGACCAAACTCACTGCCTGGCACATACTACCCAAGTGCTTTGCCACTGACCTACACCCTCCAGTTCAACTCTGTCAGGATAGAGGTGGCTGAAGAAAAGTCACCTGCCTCTTCACTTGCCCACTCTTTCACACTATTTTGAGCCATTATCACCTGTGCAACAGTCATCACCTGACAAATTCTCCACTTTCAACTTAGTTCTCAACAATATTCCTTCTACAGAGCAGCTACAACTGCCACTTATAACACAAGGCAGATCCTACTACTCTCTGCTAATGCTGTCCAAAGGCTTTCCAGTCCACTTACAGCCTGTCATAGTGTGTGTTGAACCTCTCTAAGCTCTTTCATTTCCTATAGCTCCCCACCCTGTCCACCAACCTCCAGTCATGTTGGCCTCCTCTCCTTCAAATGTGCCCAGTCCATTTGGTGTTTTTCACTTAGTTAGCATCTTTACCACTGCCTACCATCTCATTTGAAATGGCCCTCCCAGAGATCCGATAGACCTTTATTTTCTTCATTTACTTAGTGTAGCTGTCACCTCCTCAGAAGACAAACCCAAATGTAGTAAGGAGGCCGCCTGTTTGTTTGTCCAGCCACCTAGACTCCCAAAATAATTACACAGAAACTATATTATTTAAATTACCGATTGGCCAAACACTTAAGTATACTGCTAGCCAACTCTTAAATCTAGAATTAACCCATCTCCATTATTTTATATTTTACCATGAGGTTTGTGACCTACTGGCAAGGTTCTAGCATGTATGTCTCTGACAGCTGTTCCATGGTTTCTTTTTGACTCCACCTCCTTTCTGCCAGCATTCAGTTAAGTTTTCCCCACCTACCTCTACTCTACCCTATCTGGCCAAGCCAGTTTTCTTTATTAGCCAAGATTCACAGCATACAGAGGGGAATTCCAAATCACTCAAACACTCCATCTTTAGCAGCACC
Source organism: Microtus oregoni (assembly GCF_018167655.1). Taxonomy (NCBI): domain Eukaryota; kingdom Metazoa; phylum Chordata; class Mammalia; order Rodentia; family Cricetidae; genus Microtus; species Microtus oregoni. The sequence continues at coordinate 2,246,352 of NW_024543874.1, forward strand.
TAGCCTGACACTCTCCATCATAATCACACTCACCCAAGCTACCTTTGTTCACATGCCTGTGTGGCTCAGAGTCATTCATTCACAGTTCCATTTCCTCTGGCATTCAGACAAAGGCTTGATACGCAGAAAGCAATCAGGTACTTCTCAGTGTCTAATGTCTATCAAAGCTGTGTCTTCGAAGTTTCAGGCTCAGTATTTCCCATAAAATTTCCAAGGGTCCCTGAAACTCCAAATTTCCAAGCTTATCATCTGACCTGCCCCATATTCCATCTTAATTAATGCTAGCATGTATAGCTATTCTTCACTATTTCCCCATCACAAAGACTTTTCAAATTCAGAATTTTGCATATTCCTCAAATTACACCTCTTTCACAATTCCACTATCACTACTTCATAATTTAATACTTCTCAATTATTACCTCTCATTTCAAAATCTAAAACGGATTCACTTCCCTGGCTCTGCATCTTAGTTTCTTTGGTGGTGTTGTGATGGAACACCCCGACAAAAGTCGCTTACAGGAGGATTCTTCTGGCTCACAGTTCAAAGATGAAATCTGTCATGGTGAGAGGTTGAGGAGGGAGAGAGCAATGAATGAATGCACTGTTACTCAGCTCCCTTCCCCACTTATGTAGTCCGAGATTCCAGTCAGGGAATGGAGCCACTCTCACTTCAATTAATGCAATCAAAACACCTCCCAACGGACATCCCCAGAGGTCTGTCTCTCAGGTGACTCCGTTCTGTCAATTGGATAATTAACAGTAACCATCACACCCTGCTATGATTTCACTATGGTTTCTCTCCTCTGAAACTCATAGTTGTGTTTAATCTCTACTGAGTGATAAATTAAGAGAAGAAAATGTGATCTGATTATAGTACTGATAGGCTGGACCTCTGGACTGTATTAGAGTTAATATAATCTTAGAAGAAGGAGAAAGAAAAGAAACATGCTTCCTGACGCATGCACAGGACGCCTTATCAACAAGAGAGCCATGGGCAGATGTGGCCCTTAAACCTGTACCTCCAGAACTACAAGTCAAATAAACCTCTCTTTCCTTAATTTACCCAGTGTATAATACTTTTACTAGTAACATTAAAATAAGTAAAACAATCTCTAATATCATCCTTAGAATGAGCTTTCCTAAACATAAACACATTTCTCCCCTGGAAAGATCATTTACTAGCTCTTTTTCACCTATAAAATCCAATTTCTTTTTATGGTTCTGCACTAACATTCCATTAAACAGCCCAGTTCAACTTCCTCTTATCCTTCCTTACAGGGAATTCTATCCTCACTTGGCCAATTACTACCCCTTAAGTTCAATACTTCATCCTGATATGACTTTATCTAACTGACCTAAGTGAAGACATCCGTGACCCACTCTCCCAATTTAGAATACACTATTGTATATCAATATGTATTCATGGATTCTAACTAACCTTCTTACTGAAATCTATTTGTAGGTACACAATCAACTGTGGTCATGTATAGATATGTATCGAGTGGGCAAGCTCTTCTTTCTTCAGTTCTCATGGTAGAAACAAGTATCCCTTTCAGTTTACTTAGTGCCATCTTTTTCTTTTCATTTATGTGCTTTACAAAACCTGTCTAAAATGCTTCCAATCATAGTACTGTCTGGTCTTTTGAATACAAGGCAGCTATGATTATACCTTATTTAAAAAGGTATAATTTATATATATTTATATTTATATATTTAAATATATTTATATATATAATGTTAATTTAATAAGGCAAGCTTCATTTGCCATATAAGATTGGTTATGAATTAAAATAAAATAAAGCAGGCTAGGAAATCAATGAATATCAACAAATATATTAAGTACAGTGCCTCTGCATGGAAACACATAAAATAAAGCTACACACACACACACACACACCCATTAATATAAATAAAGCTATGTATTAAACACTAGGACTATTATAGAAACCTTGCCCTGTATTTCCCTTAGAAGAAACACTTTAGCGTTTGGTCATCCAGTATTTGTAGAGTTTACAAATTACAACTACAACAAGTTGAAGAATTATCTATTTTAAACAACAGGTCTCTCACAGACATAATACTGTTTTCCCTTTGTACTCTGTTAGTATTATGCTAAACACAATGCAGTTAGTATTTATTCAAAGAAAATTTAAAATTCTGGCTTCGAATACCTGCAATATGATTTACTCTACATATTTGGACTTTACAGTAGAATCCCCACATAGATCACAGCTCTCCATGTCTCCCATCTGAATGAGGCCATGCTCAGCTGCAAAGTTAATGATCTCAGGATCAGCCTCCACTGCCATCTCTTCATCTCCTTTAGGATTAAAGATGGTGCTTTTTATGTTCAAACCACAGTTAAATGGAAAAACATTCACTCTTCCACTGGTCAGCCAGTGCTATGGGTTTAGACCCTAAAACAATTAAACAAGTATTAGTCAAAGTGGGAGACTGAACACAGTGTCTACAGCCTCTCCCTGTACAAGTCCCAAATCAAAGTACATCTGTAAAACAAAACAACAAGAGTAATCAATACTGGAGGTGGAATGGTAAAGAATTCAAATGGAAAGATTATCAAGCTGGTGTTGGAAAGGCTTAGAAGTTGGAAGTAAGGCTTGTGTATCCAGCTGAAAGGCAGGCCTGATAGATAATCTGAGAGTAAGTGTCTCACAATGCTTCTACAAATGCTAACTAAAATACCACACACATCCTCTGAAATTAAAATGAAAAGAAAACAAATCTCCTAGAGAATCTCCATGGGCAAACAGGACAGTGGCCATGAGGGCTAGTTCACAAGCAAAGGTTCAGGCCTTGGCCTGAACAGCATGAAGTCACAATTCAGGCTGCTCCACAAGGTGGAAGTGACTCCTACCCTGTATAAGAGCAGATTGGACAAAGAAGTCAAAGAAATTACTCAGTCTTCACTCAAGGACTTAAGGCTCAAATACACCTACTTCATTCAGAAAACTCTGAGCAGGAAAGTTAACAGTTAACCAAGGTCAGCAGCTTCCCCAGTCACCAGAGAAAAGCCTTAGTAAATGTCTTGAGGAATGTGTACTGTAATCAGGCCACATGAAATTATCTTGAATAAAAAAAAGAAGTCAAGCAAGAGCACATAATTCAAAATCTTAAAACACTGAAGGAAGAAAACCTGAAAAACACAATAAAAAGAAGGCTGCTACAGAGAATAGCAAGTAACATTGGAAACAAGTAATCTTGTACTGTAGACTTCAGAGGTGCACACAAGTTTGTCCCAAGGAGATTTTATTTGGGTCTCCCTTGAGAACGTGTGAGCACAAATAGTCTTCCTTATTGGACAATCAATAGCTCCTGTGTAAAGTTGGAAACATGGATGGTTTCTAAGATATATGTTTCATTCTGAAACTTAACAGTGACATCCTCTATTGAGGGGGGCACTTGAAAATGTGCCAGAGTATTATGCTTGTTCAAGGACCAATGCAGTAAAAAGGGCAATAAGCACTAAGAGCATTAAGGGTGATTCTGCACCAAGAATCTGGCCAAAAATGCTAGTCACCAACTGTTGGGAAACATCACTAGCTGAGCAATGATTAACCTCTTTTAAAAAAATAAAAACAAGCCGGGCGGTGGTGGCGCACTCCTTTAATCCCAGAACTTGGGAGACAGAGGCAGGCGAGCTCTGTGAGTTCAAGGCCAGCCTGGTCTACAGAGGGAGTTCCAGGACAGGCTCCAAAGCTAGAGAAACCCTATCTTGAAAAATCAAAAACAAAAACCAAACAAAAAAAAATAGAAACAAAAAGGATTACTTTATTTTATTTTTATATAGTTCTTACTGGCCTGGAACTCACTATATGGACCAGCATGGCTTGAACTCAGTTATCTACCTGACTCTGCCTCTGGAATACTGGGATTAAAAGCACATGCCATTTTGTTTATCATGTGTCTTAATTAACTGTTCTATTGCTGTGAAGAGACACCAAGAGCAAGGCAAGTTACAGAAGGAAACATTTAACTGAGGGCATGTTTACAGTTTTGGAGGATTAATCCTTTACCATCATGGAGGGAAAATTGGTGGCAGGCAGACATACTGCTGGAGAAATAGCTGAGCTAAGCTTATTATCCTGATCTGCTTGCAGCAGGGAGATAAAGACAGACATTGGCCTGGTGGGGACTTTTGAAACTTCAAAGTCCATCTCCAGAGACACACTTCTTCCAACAAGGTCACACCAACTCCAATGAGGCCACACCTCCTAATCGTTCTCGAACAGTTCCACTCCTTGATGATTAAACCATTCAAATATATGAGCCTAGGGGAAGCATTCTCATTAAAACTATCACATCATGTAACAATATCTTTTAAATTTTAAAGTAAATGTATCATAAATAAATAATGGGTGTGGTGGCACATAACAATCTCTGCACACAGGAGGTAGAGGCAGGCAAATGCCACTCCTGTCTACACAGTGAGTTCCCAGCCAATCAGAACTCCAAGTGAGACTCTGTCTCAAAAAATAAAAATAAAAAAATAGATTATGGACTAGTTAAATCCCTCCCTCAAGAGATGTTGGGTCAGAGCAACACAATTAGCTACTCTGGAATTTTTAGGTTCCGAAGAGCAGTGCCTTCAAATAGTTCTTAGCTAAAATATCTCAAGCATTAAAATGGTTTTAACAATGCTAATTGTGTACTCATGGAGTAAGGTATGAGATACTGCCTTTCTGAAATAGCAGCTGCCATGTCAATGTTCCTCAGAGCTTACAAAAATCTCCAGAAAGGAGTCAAGAGTAAAACAATAACCATTAAAATTTGCAGTGCATATTGGGACGGTCTATGAAATAACACTGAATAAACTAACAAAAGTCTCTGTTACTAACAGATTTAGCTAGGAATCACATGGTTTGGATTTGAAAGAAGACAATATTTCCCTTGATGAAAATGGAAGATGAAGAAAAGATATAACCAATACATATGAAAAAGATAGTAAATGACTACTGAATAAAAACATGTACTTAACCTTAGTACTTTGCTTCCTAAAGATAACAAATTCTGTATACACACTTATCATTAGGGGGCTAGGTAGATGTTCAATTAGTAAAGTTATTGCCATGTAAGCACAAGGACCGAGTTTGGATCCCTAGACCCTTGTAAAATGTCAGGTACTGTTGTGGAACATCACTTTAACTATGTAAAGAAGTGTTACATTTGTTCCATCTTGCTTGCCTTAGGCACCTGGCTGGTCTAATCAAAATTTGAAAAGCTAATAGCTAGGCAAGAGAGGGATAGGTAGGGCCAGTAGGCAGAAAGAATAAGTAGGAGAAGAGAAAAGAACAAGAGAGAAGAAACAAAGAACCAGGGAGAAAGAGAGGGTCATGCCCAGGACCAAAAATCAGGCAGTAGCCAGTCAGCCAGCTAGCCAACAAGCCACGGAACAAAACATTACAGAAAGAAAGGTAAAAAGCCCTAAGGCAAAATGTAGATAAAGAGAAATAGATTAAAATAAGAGCTAAGGTCAAGCATTCGTAACTACTAAGAAGTCTCTATGTCACGATTTGGGAGCTGGTTGGTGACCTAAAAGAAAAAGTCTGATGCAAGGTACAGCAATATATCCTGTAATCCAGATAGTCATTGGGGCTTGCTGGCAAGTCAGCTTAGTTGAATCAGCAAGCTCCAGGTTCAGAAAGAGAGACAGCGTGAGAGACCTGTCTCAAAAAGGGAAGTGGAGAAGGGATTGAGAGGTGACACCACATGTTGATTCATGGGTGTCTAAGTGTACACAAGTGCACACACACACATACTATTGTGTTTGAATGTGAAATGTCTTCCACAATCTCATGTGTCTGAATGCTTCACATGTGTGCATATGTATACACACACACACACACACACACACACACCCCACTGTGGTTTAAATGTTAAATGTCTTCCATAGGCTCAACATCCCCAGATGGTAGCACTGTTTTGGGAGGTTGCAGAACCTTTTGGCAATAGAACTTTACTGGAGCAAGAGGGCTGACTGGAAAGGAGTGGGAAGTGCAGCAGTTTCTTTATCATTAAAAAGGAGAAAGCTGTACCATAAGCTCCCACTCACCTGGACAGAGCCAGCCTCAGTCACCATACCTTTTCCACCATGATAACTAAATCCCTTTAAATTTTAAGACAGAATAAATCTTTTCTTCCTTAGTTGCTTCTTGTTGGGCATTTAGTCAGCAACAAAAAATTACAACACAAATCTGGATTCACCCCATTGCATACTGCCCTATAGATATTTACTTGTTTTCCTTTGTACACAGTAGCAAGAACACATAGTCAAGGTACACTTGCATATTCCTAAAAGCCAGTATGTTTAAAATAACAAATGTAAGTGAGATAAGGAAAATATACAGCTCTTTTAAAATATCCCCTTGTCTCCACTATGGATATATTCCTTCAACTTTTATATTTATATTACAATTATACACATACAAACATACACACACAATCTGTAAACATAAGCAAGAATAAAATTATTCTTATTATTAATAGCTCCTGGGTAACTTTCCTGTTAAGTTTCCTTATATTAAAACATTTTTACTTACATTTAAAAAGTAGAACAAGTTGAAACATTATAAAACAACAAAGACAAATACCTAGACTCCAGACACAGTTCATCCTTGACCAGGAATACAAATACCTTCAAGTGCTGTGCTGTCCATTTTGTCAGTCTGACACAGACCAGAGTCACTATGAAGAGGGAACTCTCAGTTGAGAAACTGTCTCCATCAGATTGGCTTGTGAGCACATCTATGGAGCATTTTCTTGATTAATGATGTGGGAGGGCCCAGCCCACGTTGGGTGGTGCCATGCCACCCTTGGGTGAATAAGAAAGCAAGCTGGCCAGGCTTGATGGTATATGCTTTAATTCTAACACTCAGTAGGTAGACACGTAGATAGATCTCCAAGTGCGAGGACAGCTAGGCCTACATATTGAGAACTTACCTCCAAATTAAAAATAATAATAAAATACATAAATAAAAAGCAAGCTGAGTAAGCCAGTAAGCAGTATTTCTCCATGACTTCTGCTTTAGTTCCTGACTCCATGTTCCTTCCTTCACATCCCTTGATGATGGACGTTAACCTGTAAGCTAAATTAAACTGCTTCTTCCCCAAGTTGCCTCTGCTCAGTGTTTTAGATTAGAAAAGCAAACTTAGACAAGTGCATTAAAAAAGCTAACACAGTGTTGGAGAGATGGCTCAGTGATTAAGGGCTTCTTCCAAGAAGAGAACCTGGGTTCCACTCAACACCCACATGAAGACACACAATGTCTGTCACTCTAGTTCTATTGGATCCAACACCCTTTTTTGTTCTCTAGAGACACCAGGGACATACATGGTACACAGGCATCATCATACGGCAAATACTCATAAGCATAAAATAATAAATTAAAAGCACAAAGTGCACTTCTGCAAGAGTAAAAAAAAAATCACACTCAGGATTTGAATATAAAAGTGATCTCTCCAGACCTAAACTTGGAAAAGTGTTTTTTGTTTTTTGCTTTTGTTTTTTTTCGAGACAGGGTTTCTCTGTAGCTTTGGAGCCTGTCCTGGCACCAGGCTGGCCTTGAACTCACAGAGATCTGCCTGCCTCTGCCTCCCAAGTGCTGGGATTAAAGGCATGCGCCATCACCACCCGGCTTAAACTTGGAAAAGTGTATACAAAATAAGTGAGATTAGCAGAAGAATCCACTTTCAAAGAGGGCTATAAAACATTAGAAATAATTATATATCACAAATACCTTAAGATAATCCCTTATAAACCTTGGGGAGATGACCCAGTTGGCAATGCCTTTGCCACACAATTATGATAACCTGAGTTCAGACACCCAACACTCACTCAAAGGAAAAAATAAAGCTGGGCAGGGCATGGTGGGACTGAAACCCTAGCATGAGTAATGTATGGGCAAGAGGACTTCTCATCCTGCCTGCCAGCCTGTTCAGCAACATTGTTAAGTTCTAGGTCCAGCAAGAGGCTTCCCGTCTCAGAAGACAGGTGGCAAGCCCTAAATAAAGACTTCTGATGTTGACCTGCAGCCTCCATGAACATGTGCACAAGCATGTGCATGCACGCACACACATACACACACACCCCTGCCATCACCACAAAGATGAAGCACAGGGTAGAAGCACAATAAAGAAAATCCATGGTCCTGTAAACCCTAGGAAAGGTCAACATCTGGCCAAGTTTGAAGAAAAGTTAAGGGAGTAATAGAGATCTCCAAAAATGCCCAGAAAAGAACCTGCCTGTGAATGAGACACAAGTCACAGTGTTTAGCACCCACTGGCTTCAATCTTCTAATCCTTTTGCCTCCATTTCCTGGATTACAGATGAATTCAAAGCAGCACTGCCTTTGGGGCTGGGTAGATGTTATGTATGTATGTGTGTGGAATGCTACCTTGTGAATCAATTCAGTAACAGCCCTGGCCTCTACTCACTAGACAAAAGTACTATTCTCCACTTGAAATAAAAACCAAAAATGTCTTTGAATAGCACAGAATGTTTCACTGGGAGAAACTGTACCTGTGAAGAGTTATCCCTATAGTCCAAGTAATACTAACGCACACTATGCTAACAGGGTTTAGTGTTTTTCTTGTCTTTTTTTTTTTTTTTGGTTTTCAAGACAGGGTTTACTCTGTAAGCAGTCCTGTCTGTCCTAGAGCTCACTTTGCAGAACAGGCTGGCCTCAAACTCACAGAGATCCACCTGCCTCTGCCTCCTGAGTACTGGGATTAAACCAAGTGCTGGGATTAATGGTGTACACCACCACCACCCAGGTTTTAGTGTTTCTTTAATCAAAGAGCATTTCAATGTTCACCTAGTAAATACCTGACAATAATTCTGTATTAAAGATATAAGCTGGGCAGTGGTGGCATATGCCTTTAGTTCAAGCATTTGGAAGACCGAGAGTCAGGCAGATCTCTGTAACTTCCCTCTAGTGTGAGTTTCAGTATAGCCAGGGCTACAAATGGAAACTGTCTTGAAAAACAAACCAAAACAAACAAAGAAACCAAAGCATACTATGGCTGCAAAATACAACTACTGTGTTTCTCCTTTACGTAATCAAGAAAATGAAGTCAGAGAGGAAGACCCACGAGCAAAATTAAAGGTGAAAGGTGAGGTACACAAATCTCCCCTTTCCCCCTAATTCCAAGTAGAATACACATGTCATTGCTATGGATTTTAAATACTGTTTTTAATATTCTGTGATCAATATATTATCATATTCCTTCCTTAGTATTTTGGTATTTTTATTTTTCAGGAGAAGGGGTAGGACACAGGGCCTCATTCTGTAGCACATGCTGTCCTAGGATTCTCTAGTCTTTCTAATTTTTGTAGTTCTCCCACACACTTTCCCACGCCTTACGTTACAAAACCCATACATCTCATCTATCACAATTACTGTTATGTCCTTCCACTGAGCTTAGTATGTCATGCAGAGATAAATAAAATACTACTTTGTGGTTTATACTTAACTAGATGGTCTCAAAAAAAAGTTGTCATTCTTTAACAGTCAAATACAGTTAAGCATACTAAAACCTAGAGAATATAAGAATTTATTTTATAAAGAGGACAAAGGCTGAGAGTGTAGATCAGTGGTAGGTCGTGTGTCCAGCATGTTAGGTCCTGCATCTGCTTCCCAACATACACATATGACCTAAAATAAGTTTTAAAACAAGATCTGGGGGAAAAGACAAGCTTTCTGGGCAAAAACCCAGAGACATGCTGCACAAGAATCTTCTGAAAAGTTCATGTGTACCCTAAGCCATCGAGCTTGTTGTGGAGGATTCACTCATCCCTGAGTTTATTCCTTACTCCTGACTCTGTCACTCACCACTGTCTTATGACTACCAGCTTCTTTCTGACTGTAACTGACTCAGCACAAGGCTATCACACACCTCACTTGGAAATAGTTTAATGGCCATGATCCATGAGAAAAAAATCCTGCTTTTTTTGGGGGGTGAGGGGGAAGGATATTTAAATTTCTCTTCTGATAATCTAGTCTTTTCATGTACATAACCTAATTTCTTCTTTTCTTTAACATACAAATTTGTTCTAACCATTGCCTTGATCTTTCCTATCTTATTTGCATAACTACACACCTTATTTCTAAATTATTTCACTCATGTTACTTCATTCCATGGAAGGCTGTTGTCCTCATGGTTACCAATTTTTAAACAATTTATGGTCATCTCTTGTTTGGGTCAAATCAATTTTAGTCTTCAAACTCATCTCAAAATTAACTCAACCAAACACAGCAAGTTTCTACCCACAGGTGAAATTTCTTTCTTTTATTTTTAAACTTTATTTTTAAATAATTAAAATTATATTCATTTATTAAGGCTGGGTATCTGGACGTCAGAGGACAACTTATCAGAGTCATTTCTCTCCATCTACCTTGTGGGTCCTAGGGACCAGACACGGGTTGTCAGGTTTGGAGGCAGGTGTTTTTACCAGCTGAGCCATTTCGCTGGCTCTTCTAGCTCAATTTACTGTTGCTATAAAAAACAAACAGCCGGGCAGTGGTGGTGCACGCCTTTAATCCCAGCACTCAGGAGGCAGAAGCAGGTGGATCTCTGTGAGTTTGAGGCCAGCCTGATCTACAAGAGCTAGTCCCAGGACAGGCTCAAAAACTGTCTTGAAAAACCAAAAAACCAAAACCAAAACCAACCAAACAAAAAACCTGACCAAAACTAACTTGAGGAAGAAAAGGTTTATTTCATTTTACAACTTCCCGGTCAAAATTAATCACTAAGGGGAGTCAAGGCAAGAAGGAATGCAAGACAGGATCCTGGAGGCAGGAAATGAAACAGAAATCGTGGAGAAATGTTGATTACTGGCTTAATTTCCAAGGCTTGCTCAGTTTGTCACTTTATACAACCCAGGATCACCTGCCCAAGGGCAGCACCATCCCCAGTGGGTTGGGCATTCCTACATCAATCACTAATAAAGAAAATAACCCAATGATTTGCCTACAGGCCAATCTGATGGAGGCGTTTCCTCAACTTAGGTTCCCTCTTCCTCAATGATTCTTAACTTGTGTCGAGTTGACAAAAAAAATAACCATACTGATCAATGAATCATTTTAGAACTTACTGTGGTGCTTCACAGTAGCAATGCTACTTATTGTCTAAGTTTTCCTAATATGGTTTTTAAAAATATAAGCATAGCCTATGTTCAAGGAATGCTGCTTGGCTGGGTAAAACAAAGTTTATTTCCTCAAACTATATAATGGAATCTTATTGTGTGTGTATATTTGAAGCTTCTAGAATATACATAAGATTTACTTCCAAGTGAAAATTTCTACTGAAAAGCAATTTAGAAACATATGGGAAAGGGAAGCAGACTTAGATGATAAAAGAAACAAAAACAGCAGAGTAGGAGTAGGAAATATTGCCAGTGCACACCCTTAGAAGAGATAACAGAAGTAAAGACAGCAGACAGGTGAGAAGAACAAAAAACAGCCAAGTGAGTGTTTCACTGCTGTGTTCTTATTAATCCTGGCATGACACTCTCATGAGTGGCCACACACTATAAATACCTGCTAGGCTACAGCAAGCTAGCAAAAGGGAAAGGTTGCTAAAAGCTTCCCCCCTCAAACATCTGAGCTGTACTAGCTGTAGGACAGTAGGGGAGTCAGTAGTTCTTAAAAGAATATTTAAAAAGTTCCAAAAAACTCCAAAGTTTCTCTCAAGAAAGCAGTGGTTCAAGTTGTAATTAATTGTATATTATCTGGAATTTCCAAATTAAGTAGCATAAACTGTTGATAATAAGGCTCTATTAATACTCTAACTGGGAGAACATTAAAATGTTCTAAGGACTTTTATGGGTTCATTTATAACTTCAGTTTCTTTAACCTTGTTTACCCTACAAAGTCAAATTCTGTCATAAAAAAAAATTCTCTGCTTTGAGGTTTTCAAGAACTCAATGCTGATGATTTGTGAAGGCATACTACAAGTAGGTTGCCCAAGAAACCATCTTAAATGGTTTCATTTTTTTTCGTTTATTCTTGTTTCAAAAGAGTGCTGGTTTTTAAAAAGAAAATTAAAAACTAATGGTATAAAAATCAGGATGATAATTTATTTCCAAAATAGGCAACCTCAATGCTTTAAAGTTCACTTAACTATTCTAAGATTCTTAGACCAAAGTGCTAGTTAGAATAATAAAAGATGAGAATACAATTTTACTTATAAAACCAAAGTTAAAATGTACACAAACAGAAAACATACGTGCATATGGCCATACATAATAAATTCATTTGAAGATGGTCATCTTCATTTGAAATGCTAAAGAACTCCCCTTATGTGGTAATGAACTACTAGAGATCTATTAGAAGTAAATACTGTTTGTACCATACAGACTTTTAGCAGAAAAATGAGAAAAAATTGGGGATTCTGTCAATTTTATAAAATCTTCAGGTTGGAAGGAGCTTGAGTTCACCTATTAAACTCTGTCAGTCAGTATTTGATTGATCTTTGTAAATACACTGAAAAGTCAGATGAAAATTAGACATTAACTAGTCAACAGTACATAATTTAAATAAATATTCATTTAAGATTATTTAGATCTATATTGTAGGAAGACAAAAACTATAACACAAGAAAAGGGAACTTCCCTAAAAATATATTAGGTATTGGGTGTGTGCATAGCACACTGTACCACGTAGTAAGAGAAAGAATTTCCTGAATTACATTTATTAAATATCTAAAATATGTTAGCTTATTTATATTAATCAATTAAAATCACAGCCAGTATGGCCGCGCATACCTATAATCTAAGAACTGAGGCATGATGATCACTAAGTCCACACCAACTTGAGGTTACAGAGAAAGACCCTTTCTTCAAAAAACTCTCTGAAACACGTCTACCAGCAAACTTACTGTTTTGACTGGATAGAGTTTCATAATCTGAACAATATAAAAGAGCAACAGAAAAGCTGAGGCTACGACCCAGTCCTAAATCCCATACCATTCTGAAAAAGAAAAGGGTCCTCATCTTAAAGAACCATGTGGTTTAAACTAAGAACCTGAGAGAGCGGGTGGTGGTGGCTCACGTCTTTAATCCCAGCATTCAGGAAGCAGAGGCAGGTGAATCTCTGTGATTTCAAGGCCAGCCTGGTCTACGAGAGCTAGTTCCAGGACAGGCACCAAAATCCTACCTAGGATAAAAAAAGAAAAAGAAAAAAAAAGAAAGAAAAGAACCTATGAGAACATTATTTTGTGAGTAAATACACTTTTAAATAGTATTCGTTATGGTTAATGAAAACAAATAAATGTTTCTCTTATGAAAAAAGTATCTGAAGCATGAAACTCATGTTCATAAATCATGCATTCAATAGCTTATAAACTCTATCACTGTAGTATTGTCATAATTAGCTTCAGCTGTCAACTTCACACAAACTTAAAAGTCACCTATGTAGAAGGTACCACAACTGAAGAATTGCCTAGGTTAGAGTGGACTATGGTCCTATCTGTGAGGCTTTTTCTTCATTACTAATTGATGCAGGAGGGAACAGACCACTGTGAGAGGAGCCATTCCTAGGTCTAAGGCTAAGAAAGCTAATTGAGCAAAGTTGTAAGCAACTCCTTTCTGCTTCAAGTTCCTGCATGGCTACTGTAAACTATAAGCTAAAATGAGGCATTTCCTCCCCAAGTTGCTTTTGGTCATGTTGTTTATTACAACAATTGAAAGCCAAGTAGGACAAGCACTAAACAAAATTTCCCAGAACATTCAAGAATTTCTAAAAAGTATATAGCATTAGCCATTTTCATATCACTTAGTTAAAAGCTATGAAAACAAGCTGCATCTGGAAATAAGATCTTAAAGCACAGTACTTTCTTTATGTATGTCATATTAAATTTGATATGAAGTATGGTATTATAAATATGTTTATATGAAAACCAAGTTCAATGACTTGGAAAGACCCAAAGAAACTAAGTGACAAAACAAAGTAAGATTAACTACCATAAACAAGGGCGGGAAAGACGTGCAAACTGAGACATCACCACACTCGGGATCACTGCCACCACTAAGCTAACTTCTCAGCGATAGTGCACCAGAAGAGCGAGGAGCCAGAGCTCCTGGCAAAAGACACATTTCCAAGACCACACACTGACATGGACTCTATTTTAAGTAGCAACAGATTAGTTATGATACTGGTCAATCAGTTTTTTGTAACTCAAATCAATAAACGAACACACACTATCACTACATAGCCCGGGCTGGCCTAGAAATTGTTATATAGCTTAACAACGGTCCAACCTGTCATTCTCCTGCCTCTGCATCCTCAGTACTGGAATTCAGGTGTGCACCACCACACCTGGTCAATAGATGCTGTAAGACTAGTGTCTATCAACCCCATGCTGCTGGCATTCTGGTACTGTTTCTTCCTTTTCAGGGCTGTCCTGGTACTCTTGGAAGCACCCCTCACTGAGATTCCAGTCACTGGTAGCAACTCCTCTCATCTGTGACAGTGAAATGCTCCTAAGGATAGTGTCAGCAAAATCATCGCTGGTTAATAAATACTACTTTACAGAAGGAGAATGGGACAAAAAAAAAAATCTTAGCCTTTCTCCCTTTTCTGAACTAAATAGTAATCTGAGAGGCTGGACAAAGGTCTCCCCAAAGGAATCTGTCTTAATCTCTGGAAACTGAACATTACCTTACCAAGGAAAAAAATTAAAAATTGTCATTATATTAAATAAGGATCTTGTGAGGGCAGATGAGAGTGGGGGTCAGAAAAGGAAGGAAGAAAAAAATGGGGAGTACAGAGCTAAGAGATTTGAAAGACTGGCTTTCAAAGGTGAGAATAACGCAGTCACAAACTAAGGAGTGCCCATGAGAAACTGAGAGGAACAACAAAGGAATTCTCTAGATTCCCCAACAGGAACAGCCTAATGACACCTTGACCTGACCTGGGCCCAATAGTAATGATTTCAAGCATCTGGTGTTCAGAACTGCAAAAAAATAAATTTCTGATTTTTGTTCATAAGTCAGTGTGCCAATTTGTTGCAGCAGCCAAGAAAAATTAAGAAAATGTGGAGGACTGGGCAGTGGTGACACACATCTTTAATCCCAGCACTCAGGAGGCAGAGGAAGGCGGATCTCGGTGAGTACAAGGCCAGCCTGATCTACAAGAGCTAGTTCCAGGGGGCTGGAGAGATGGCTCAGCAGTTAAGAGCATTGCTTGCTCTTCCAAAGGTCCTGAGTTCAATTCCCAGCAACCACTGGGAGATGGTGGCTCACAACCATCTGTGGTGGGGTCTGGTGCCCTCTTCTGGCCTGCAGGCATACACAGAACATTGTATACATAATAAATATTTAAATAATAATAATAATAATAATAATAATAATAATAATAATAAAAGAGCTAGTTCCAGGACAGCCACCAAAGCTATAGAGAAACCCTGTCTAGAAAAAAAAATCTGGAAAGATTTTAAAATCTGATGTTAAGCTTGCAATTAGTAAATGACATCATGTATAAAAAGCATTTAGCACAGTTCTTGAACTCTGTAAGCAAGTGGGTGGGGGACATTCAAGGCTCCTAAGAATAAAAACACATAAACCAGTTACACAAGTTATATGTTACAATTTGTCTTGAATGAAAGAAAAAATGTGGATGAGGTCAAGGACAGTTTCTTGAGGAAGGAAAGCCTGGAACCTTATTATCAGAGATTTAGACAGCAAAAGAGAGAAGAAATGGTTGTGAGCAGAGAAATCAGTGAGACGCGTGCAGTACAGTACAGACCTGGCTAATGTGGTGGAGGACAGACCAAGTGCTAAAGTCATGTACATAACACAGAACACACTCTCACACCACACAAAACCTGTTAAATGACTTGTTAAATATTCCACAGGATGTATTAATTAATACTCAAGCTGTGACTCTTAGGGGCTTTTGCCAATACATACATGCTAAAGTTAAAAATCCTTTACTATAGGGAACTGCAAAGGCCAGGTGCTTACACAAAGAACACAGTGTACCAGTCACTCTACAGCAAAAGGACTTACTAAACAAAACCTCATACACCAAATGTCCTTAAACACTTAATTAAATCTACTTAGCATTTCCCAAGATGAAGGCCCTCTGAAATCTACCAGTCTCTAAAACCTCTCATTGTCCCTTTTCCCTAAGCACATGGCCCACCCAGTCAGTCAAGCTCCTCACAGTCTCACAAACTTCCTAAGTATTTCACACATCTGCAGCTGTCCAGCCCACCTTTCAATAACAGCTCTCCTACTCAACTAAGATCTATAGTCTACAGAACAAAGGAACCACAAAAACCACCAGTTCACACAATATAATTAACATAAACTTTTTTTGAAACTTTGGGCTCACTTGTTTTTCTGTTGTTGTTTTTTTGTTTTTTGAGACAGGGTTTCTCTAAGCAGCCAGCCCTCCCTGACTGGCCTTGAACTCAGAGATCAACATCTATTACCGCCACCTCCCATCCCCCCACACACACCACTGCCTCTCTAGTGCTGAGATTAAAGGTGCTCACTTGTTTTACAAACATCTTAAATACATTTTCAAGTGACACTAAGTTTACAAGATTTCTTCCGACAGCACCAAATTACTTCTGTTTTTATATAAAGGTAATAAACTTAGCTCCCCTCAAGTCTTCCAGGTCTCAGGATAAAGATGAGACAGCACTTACTAGTGACCACCTTTTTTTTTGGAGTGTGGAAGGAAAGAGAAACCCAGTTTGCTGAGCTTCCTGAGTGGACCCAGAGAGCAGCAATGCAAGTTCGAGCTCAGATAAGGAAGCTGCATGTTAGCTCTGTAATTCCCATAAGCTTCTGCGTGCACTGATGCACATTTCCAGCTTTCTTAAATTTATTCTCCAGCATTCATCTTAACGATGTTCAGAATTTCTGCTAGATCTAATTTTATTAATTTATACTTCCATAACAACGTGAGAAAACTTGCTAAGTTCCAAAGAACTTCTTTGGTCTGTGAATGTACTAGATAAAAACGGTACATAATAAGATGGTTTTCCCCTTAGGTTTGATTTAGTCTTTAAGCAGGGTCTCAACTGTATAGCTTTGGCTGCCTCAGCTTCCTTTCAGTGCTAGTTACAGACACGTGCTACCATACCCAATATTCAGTCTTAGTTTATATTTGTATTCTGTATGAAGTTGAAAGTCTTAACATATGCACAATATAATTTGAATTTCTGTTTTGAGACTCTGTCCACGCCCTCTGCCTACTTGGGGTTAATCTCTTGCGTAGTGGTTAGTAAGTATTCTTTACAGATTTAGGAAGTTAATCTTTTGTCTTCAGTACAATTTGCAACTATTTCTCCAGTTTCTTCATTATCATCATGCCATTTTTATTATTTCATGCCATATTGATTCTTCTACACATATATCTTTCTTAAACTGTAAAGCCCTCTCATTCTTTTGTATATCCTTAAAAGAATGTTTTTTTATACATCTTTAGAAATGAAGATCAAATTAAAAAGAAAAGATAAAACTGCTTCAGGAATGACTGAGCACAGACCTTATCATGGGGTGTCTACTGGGATTACACATGGTTACAATGTACAACCAAGTTATGATTACAACCAGTCTGTCAAACAGGAAATAACTCAGTACTGGCTGCTGTCTCCAGTTGCCTGCCCAGGTACTATAAAAATACAGAAGCTGCTGGTGGATATATTTTCTACTAGGAGGAAGAGAAAGTGCTCTTCTATATAGCCAGCAAAGAGCAAGCCACACGTAGTTCTAGAAACAAGGGGTTTGGTAAGAAACCTATCCAGAAACAAGGAGTGTAAAAGAAGATCATAAAAGCTAACTTCTCTCTAACCTGTTAAAAATGAATTTTATTTTATTTCCTGAGGTCACTTTCTAAAATGGCAACAACAAAGTTAAATATTATCAGAAAAGAGAATGCAGAAATCTGGCTTTATTACACTGGGTAAGAATAATCATAACTCCCCAGGACTCTGCCAGAAGACTGTCTTTCCTTCTGTAGGGAAATGAATGTAAATTTAACTACAAGGGATGTTTTGATACCTCCTCCTCCTCTAAAAGCATTCAAAAGGAGACCGATCTGCTTTAAAAGGCTTGGAATTAGTATACTTCAAACAGGAGTGATGATCTCTCCAGATCCTTCAAGACAACTAATATCTGTGTACATTAAACAAGTAATTAAACCTACACTACTTCTAAGAGTAATGCTGGTAAAATCTGATCTCTGAAAGCTAGAATGCATTCATGAATCTTTATGTTTCATGGTTATTTAGTTAGCCCATTTAACAGTAGTTCAAAAAGTACACTGTTAATAACAGTCTGTAAGGAGAAGTACTTTGTGAGTGGAGTGTGGGTTAAAGAAAAAGTCATTACACACTGAGATCAAGGTTCTGAATGCATCCTCCTCGGCACACTCTCTGGCAGCTTGGCAATATGCCCAGGGTGATTAGCAGCCAGTGCAAGCAGAGCAGGGATCCCGTTGAGAGGAACTGCAAAGGCTCCCCCAAGCGGTCACACACAAATTACAGTGAAGCATGGGGCAATCACTGCCACTGCTTTTGAAGTTAAAACTCAAAATACTCTAAGCAAAAATGATGCCTACAATTAGAGAGAAATGTAATCAAATACTAGTAGAGAGGTCTTCTTCCATGCTTTAAGATGCGATGTTTATGAACAGAGAATTACTTTTGGAAGAAAACCTAACAGTAAAATAAAACTACAATAATTTTCTAGGCATGATGATAGTATCTCAAATAGTTGATTACTTTTCAAGTCTGTTCAGCCTTCCCTAAATATCAGCATATCCTTTGTGAGTAACTACTATTTACTTGAAGGCAAGTTCTGGTACAAATGTAGTTATGTATCAAATGAAATACACTGAAAAGGGAATTTATCAGTGTTACTATATACCTAACTTAGAATTTACAGAAGTTCCTTTAAGCCGCCAGTCATCTGCACTGACTATAAATGACATAAAAATACAAATGGGTCTTCCTACCCGTCTCAGATTCTATTTTCTGGGTGTTTTAATCACCGAGTCTCCGACTAACATGAGTACTATACTGTTTGCAACTCTCTCAGCAATGATTTGTTAATGCTACCCACTTTTGATAAAGCTGAGATGTACAAAGCATTTAATTAAAACATCTGTTGTCTTCTGCTAATCATCCATTACTCAGTGGTATGGCAAATATTCACACAGGTAAGACGATTTTAAAACTTTATAAAACAGCTACCCTGAGTCTCATGATTGTCTTTCTCCCTTTTTGATTTCAATCTCAAGCTACAAGTGAAGGAGAGTGGAAGCAGCCTGGGTATTCTAACACAATTTCAGCATGAAATGAGCATCAGAAAAAAAGGGAACTGCTCCCTCAAATACTTAAGAAAATTATAAAAATCCAACATTTTTCTGGAAGAGAAAAAAAAAACAGGATTCTGTCTTATATAGCGCTATCAGACTTAACTCGAACAGCTTGATATTTTTACCTAGAAACTTTAAAAAAAATGAAGATTTCAATATTCCAAGGTAGAAATGGACCTCACTGACAAAATTTACAAAAGACATACACCCTCCTACTTAGCCTGTAGTCTCCATAGGACAAACAGAGCAATTCCAAGTGATACCATTTGTGCATTATGTAACCCTAATTTAGAATAAAAGAAACATGAGCCTTAAAAAGCAATACATTTAAATATATTAAGGCTTTAAGATATAAACGACCTCAAAAATCAAATAACCCCCAAAGTTACTGAGGTATAGAGTAGTAAGGCCTCTGAACACAAAACTATAACCCAGGCCTAGCAGTTTATCATAACTGCACAGCCTAATTCTGGTGCCTTGTTTGACCAGTGTACCAAAACTATCTCAGCCTCGGTAACGGTGTACTACCTCACCTAACAAAGGAGACATTTGTAAGTCGTGCCCCCCCCCCCCCGGCAAAAGAAGATGATCTGAAAGACTACACAGGAAGAAATCGCTGCTAAATCGTACTCCAAAAGAAGAGCAATTTAACGCATCCCGAATACTGTCAGCTATATTACAAGGAAACCATTCAGGAAGGCTAAAGTAAAATTCCAAGAATTCCCAGGGGCGTAGGAAAAGAGTAGATGCATGGCTAGTTTGACCTTAACCGGCTGCTTTTTGAGTAATGCAGAGAATTTTCTAAGCCTCTCACCGACAGCCTTCGAGGCTCTTCCTCACCGTCTCCCTCCTCCCCAACTACAGAAATGCCCGCCCTAGAAGAGGGGAGTTGAATGACTGTTATCTCGGGCTGCGATCCTAGGAACTGGTAGCTGGAAAATAAAGTCCCGACGAAGTGTCAAAAAAAAAAAAGTACCCCCGCAAGAATAATAACAAAATCCACCCCAACCAGTCCACAAGCTGTCACCGCGCTGTCGGATCTGCCATCTACGCCCCCCCAGGTCCGCTGCCCGGCCGGCACAGAAGGGAGGAAAAGGCAGGCACCTTTCTGCTTCCAGACAAATGTGCCCAGGCTCCGAGAGCACGCGCTGAGCGGCGACCGCCCCCGCAGAGGCGTGTGCTCGCCCACGGCCACTTTGGCCAAACAACTGGAAACCTCGTGGCTCAGAAGTGGCAGCCGGAGTTGCAACAAGCCGCCTCCCCGGGAATCTCCGGGCCCCCAAAGGTGTCAGTCAGAACCGCCCGCCCGCCCCGGTCCACGCTGAAGCGCCAGCGCCGCAGAGGGAGGCGGCCGGCCCCGCCCGGAAGGGGCGGCCCGCGGGGGCGCGTGGGGGCCAGGGGCGCCGGCAGGACACGCCGTGGCTCCCGCGCCCAGGTGGCAGGGGCGGGGCCCGCGTGGCGCCTCCGGGCTGGGCGCTCGAGCCGGCCGTTACCGCACCGCGTGGGGCCGCCACTCACCGGCTCGTACCTCGGCCGCCTCCGCGCCGCCGCTCCTCTCTTCAGCCGCGGGTGCCGCGCAGCCCCATCTACCGACTCGGGGCTCGCGGTCGGGCGGGCGGCTCCCGCCGTCCCCGCCGGCCTCGCCCTCCGCCCGGCTCCGAGCGCCGCCGCTGCCAGCCGGCCCGCGCGGCCAGCCTCTCTCAGCCGCTCCGCTCCCGCCGCCGCCGCCGCCGCCGGGGCGCGCTCCTCCTGGCCTCGCGCGTGCGCCGGACGCCGGGGAGCGCGCGGGCTCGTGCTCGCGGAGCCCCCCCACACACCGCGCACCCGGCCTGGCCCCGCCCCTCGGCCGTGGCCCCGCCGCCAGGTGCCGCCGCCAGAGGGCCCAGCGGCCGGGTCCCTTAGGGTCGCCCTGGCCGGGCGCGCGTCCGCCGCGGTCTGTGCGAGACGAGCGGGAACGGGCCGAGAGCTGCTCTGGCACAAAGGAGACGCGGGCGTCCTGGAGCCTGCGCCCGCTCCCCCTCTCACGCCCCTGGCTCGGAGGTGGACTTGGCGGGGGTCTGGGTTTTCTCCCAAAGGCCCACCCCGAGAGTTTGGCTCACACCCGACCAACGAAGGGCCACTAGCTCCGCTCAGAGCGCGGGGGCTCGGGCGAGATCCTGAAGCAGGCTGAACCAGACCCTCCCAAACATCTGGCCTTCCCAGACCTGGAAGGAGGCGGTGTGCGGTGCCTCCAGCCGCAACCCTGCGCGGAGTCGGGTGATGGTTGATGGGTGCCCTCTCAAAAAGTGACCTTTTGACAAGCGTGTAGCTTTAATTTTTCACCTGAAACGAACTGAGCAGTTCAATGTAGCAGCAGACGCTTCTGGCTAGAAACAGCCAGGCAGTGCGAGAGCTTCTCATGCCCGCGGAGATGAGTGCGAGCCCGAAGAAGCTGTCGTGTTCTCCCTAAAATTGAAGCAAGTATTACATGTTCTCTCAATGGAACAACACGTGTCCTCAGTGGATGCAGAAAGTGCAAGTGAAACTCTGTGACCATACATCCGGTGACTTTCCCTGTGTAGCCTCGCCTGCCTCTGAGCAGCGTGCACAGCCCCTCCACGAACTGGCAACAGAGAGATTCGGAGATGGACTTCCGAGACGAGATGCATTGTCTCCTTCGTGAGTGTAGCAGGCATGGAAAGGAGTAGGGGAAAGAACACTGACTCGCAGTATTAAGAGGGCCCCAGTAAGTTTTGTCTTTAGCGTCAACCAAGCATCAAAGATTAATTTGCTCTGCCATGAGGATCATTAATTTTGCAAACCAACATGTAGGGGGGACTTTGTAGAGCGTTAATTTAGAACCTTCTTTCCCAGAACAGCAAATCTGAGAATGGGAAATTGGAAGCAATTAAGAAAAGTGGAGTGTGCCAAGGAGCACGGAGTGACTTTGGGTAGGTATTATGGCCCCCCCCCCCGGAGGCTAAACCTGCCTGGTGAACTGTGCTGGAGTGAGCCAGAAGCCCAGTGGTTGGTAAGGCCTGGGCAAAAGGGCAGCGTGGTTGTCCTCTCAAGATGGCGTGGACTCTTCGGGTCTTCCTTACTTTTCTGGATGCTCAGTGACTCCTGCCTGCAGCACCCTACTCCAGACCAGTCAACTTTTACCTAGTCTCCCTTCTTTCCGATTCCTACCTCACCACGCCCTTTTCAACCCAGTTCAGTCCCTGCCCTGAGCTGCTCTGGAGAGGGGCAAGGAGTGAATGTCATTTCTGGGCATGTTGCTGCTCCCCATGTATGTATCTTTATTTTCTCAGCGGTCTCCTAGAGACAGTGTACTAACCTGCCACACCGTACTCTCAGTCCCTACAAACAGATGAAATGACCTGAGGAAGTCTTGAGGAGCAAGCCGAGTCTCTCTCTACCTGTCAAATCACAGCATGTCGATTTTCTAGGTAGGACCAGCCCTCGCCAGCATCTAAGAATAGAAGTGTTTCATTCTCTAAACACTGACAGCAGTTAGAGACCAATCGCTGTTGTAAGGCTCACCCTCAGGATCACAGAAATGATTTCGCTTCAGTAATCGTCTTCAATCACGTCTTTCCTGGGAGTTCCTGGCACGGAAGTTTCCTGTCAGTGTCTGTTTTATCAAACACCCCTGTACCAACTAGACTATGAAGCAGCACTTCATATCATAAATAATAGCCCACCTTGTGATAGTCTGCCCTTCCTTGAAACTAAAGTGAGACATGCCAGAGTCAATTGAAAATGGTCTGATTTTAACACTGAAAGCCCCTGCCCTCACTTGCCAGCCCAGCTTCCTGAGGGACTCTCATTCCTGAAGCACCACCCATCCATTTCCCATGCCTGCTGCAAAAGCTTCATTCTAGGGAGAGAGACATTGAGTCTTTCTCCTCAGTGTTCTTAACAACCTCACTTTCCTTTTCCTTCAAGCTTAATCTAAACTTTATAAAGTCTAAACGGATCATAATTTTGCAACAGCCTAGTTGTAACTCAATCAAAAAATTGGAATTTTGATTTTTTAAATCTAAGCACCCATGGTCAGCTTGTATTTTATTCCCTCAAATATAAATAAAAGTTGAAGTTGGAAAGACAGCTTAGTGATTAAGAGCACTTGCTCCTGGGGCCTGGGTTCAATTCCCAGCACCCACATAGCAGCTCACGATCATCCATAACCCCAATCCCATGTGATCTGACACCCTTCCCTGGTTTCTGAGGGCACCGGGAATGCATGTGATGCTTATACATGCATGCATGAAAACACCCATACACATAAAAAGAAAAGTTTTAAGATATATAAGTAAAAGTTGATATGATGGTATTGTGTCCTCTGACCACATAGTATAGAATTTGCTAACCGCAGAGCCCCCAAAGTCTAGGAAAAAAAATCCACATTCTATTTGCTCATTTTCCAAGTGATCCATCATAAGAACTGCCGTGTTCTAAGTGGAGAGCTTTGTGAAAAACTGTAGCCGACTGGCGTCAACAGTCCAAGCAAGGCTCCCTCAGAATACTCTAGCCTCACTCTCTTATCTCTGCTCGCAAAGCCAGGTCAGACTCCCCAGTTCCAGCCTTCTGGCTAACCGTTCTAATTCTAGCCTGTCTACCCTACACGAAGAGAGATGTATCCTGTGTTCCATTTTAGCTATCAGAGTCACCCTAAGAACTTAACAACAAGAAGATCAAAACCACCACCGCTCGTGTCTGTGCCCCTCCTTCCACGGTGACCTAGGGTACAGCCTGCAGGTCAGGGTGCTTCAGAGCTCTCCAGGTAGGTTCCAGTGTGTAGCAGAGGTAGGAATTAGGGACCTGAGTCACCTCCCAGGGAACATTCACAACACGGATATAGCTCCAAATTATCTCAAGCCATCAAATTAAAATACCTAACCCTGCGCTGTAAGACTCTTTGCCGCTTGACTAGAATAGTCTCCTTTCAAAACAGCTTAAATTTATCTCCTTTCCAAAGCTTCCCCAGATTAGTCTCATCTGGATGCCTGAGGATCTTCAGGTTCCCAAATCTCTGAGCATTCTAACAGCACAGGTTTACAAAGCCTGGGACCACAGCTGACTGTGGATAATATTGTTTTAATCTTGCTTTCATAGATAGCTGTCAGGGCCTTTTCTTGTAATCTTAATCTCCCTGAAGACTCACTGGTCAACAGAAAATCCAAAATAAACAGAACCATTTTCTTAGCAGAATTTTCTCCTCTAAACTAGCTATCTAAAGAACACAATAGCAATTCATTTTAAAAGTCACCACAATTCAAGCCATCAACTGTAAGAACTTAAATGCTAGCTTTTTCTTTTTTACAAAAGAATACACACACACACACATATATATATCTGTGTGTCATATTCTTGTACTTTAGACACTGGAATTTGGTTTCTACGCCCACTTCTTTACTGAAACTACTCTTTATCTCATCAGCATTGACAATTTCATTCACAGACTTGTTTACCGCCCATTTATTGGTGGAAAATGCTGAGAATAAAACATTACCATCAGCTCCTACCTGATGGTTCAGAATACTGTGCTATTAAAATATCACATAACTGCTGCGTCAGACAGCTCAACAGGAGACAGTAGGATTATGTGAGCACCAGAAGGTCTTTGCTTAGATAACATTCATTCATTTGACCTCTCTGCAGGGTTTAAAGAGGTCACCCCCCCCCCATCCACGCCCACATTGCGACTCGGTGAGCCTTTCTCTTCTTTTACCTTCACTAGTGCTGTGTAACGCATAGCTCCTGCGCATCTGACAGTTCTGTCCCTGCGTGCTTGCTGTGCCATCTTCTCCCACGTCCTAAATAAGCATGCTCTACTAAGAACAGGGAGGAGTTCCAAGGGAAAATGTGCAATGGAAAGGTAGGAAGACCCAGATGCTAGAGGCTGCTGCTCCGGGGCTCCCAGGCTTCTATCTACTCTCCTTTTAGGTTTGTTTTCAACTCCAGATTGAGCTTTGAGTATCTCCATCTGGATAAGCCGATCACAGTTCCAATTAACATGACTGAAATAAATTTGCTATGCCTAGCTATCCTCATTCATCCCCTTTGCCTGTAGCCCTGCAGTTCCTTCATGGCGTCCCACTGACTCCCCTGACAGGCACACGTTTAGCCTGCCTCAGTCTTCCTGAAGCCCACCTGCAAGCTGGAGGAAAGGAAGTTTCTGTCCATGTCCTCTGACGCCTTTTTTTTTTTACCTTAAGGTCTTCTTGCCCTAATTTAAACTGTACACTTCACCAAGGAGGCCAGCCATTGTATCCCCGTCTCTCTGTGCCTATGGACGCCACTCCCAAAGCCACTCACAATGATCATGGTTCCCCATCAAGACATTAGTCACTCCAGTCTTGCACCACTGTACATCTGGCCAAAATCCAGACCTTTATGTCCATCTCCCCCTCCTCTTTGAAATCTTTTCTGCATCACCCCAGACAGAGGTGACTGTCCTCTTTTGAGTTTCTGCAGTATGATTGCCTTCTCTGGCCCTTTTCTGTTCTTCTCTATAAAAGCATCAATTATTCATCTTCACTTCATCTGGGCTCCAACCCTAACTTACTCGCATGTGAGAATCCAGGGTGCTGTGCACAAGAAGGCCTGCAGCATTTGGCATGGTGCTGTGTATAGTAGGCACTCATTTATTGGAACCAAGTTGTTGGTTGGTGGACTGCCTAATTAAGAGCATTAAGAGAAAAAGGAAGTCACTACTAGACTTGGATGCTTACTCCTGAATACACAGGGCACAGTTGAAGAGCTCTTAGAAAGAACATCAGTCTTAAGATAGGGAGTCTAGCAAAGCTTCTTGAGTTTATCCTGCTACAGCATGGCCATCTAATTAACCCTTTGGAGTTCTCCTTTCAAGTGGGTTTCTGAGCCTCACGACTCCCATATACAGGAGAGCTGTACAAAGGGCAAACACTTATCCTACTCTAGTGTAAAAAATATTTTTAACTGATACGAAAATGGAAATCAAAAACAAAAACCTGTAAGCATCTATCAGGTGTCAGTATAGTGTCCTGACCTCACTGGAGAAGCCAAGAGACTTAGTCCTGCAGGGCAGGGGAGGTATTCTCGAAAAGAGTCTTAATAATGATAGCAGTAGAGCACAAGCTCACATGCTCCAGAGACTCGGAGGGTGAAAGCAGCCCTTGAAGAAGCAAAGTAGAACTGGCTGATGATCGGGTATAGAACAAAGGTGGAGTGTGTGTGTGTGTGTGTGTGTGTGTGTGTGTATGTGTGTGTATGTACAACAGTAGTAGTAGTAGGGTGTGGCCAGGGCAAACTGTTCTGGCTGTTCAAAATCCTAGAAGTTAATGGCTCATTTTAAAGAGATGCTGCTGTCGTGGTAAGAAGCACAGGGTGCTTACTTCCTCTTTAAAATATCAAGGCTATTTACATATGAAAGACCTGCCTTGGTAGTCATACTGAACAACACTTCCAGTTAGTTCACACCTACATGAAGACACAGTCT
The DNA here is from genome assembly GCF_018167655.1 of Microtus oregoni. Taxonomy (NCBI): domain Eukaryota; kingdom Metazoa; phylum Chordata; class Mammalia; order Rodentia; family Cricetidae; genus Microtus; species Microtus oregoni. The sequence continues at coordinate 2,273,163 of NW_024543874.1, forward strand.
TATGCTTCTCAGAATGTTCCTTTGATTGGGATGTCACTTGCCTAAAATTCAAGCACTTGGGAAGCTGCTACAGGAAGACTTCACGTCTCATCCAGTCTCAACTACCCAGTAAGTCCCAGACAAAGCTGGACTGCATAGTGAGGCCTCAGCTTAGCAAAACAAAATAAAGAAACAGGTGGAGCACCCTGTTTCCCCCTTGACGTTATACTCTCTGTTTTACAGTGAGGAGGTGAATGAAGAGGAGCTAAGCTCACCTGCACAGGCTCCAGCAGGAGGCGGTGTGGAAGGCCTTGTTGGGGAAGCCCCTGCTCGTTCTCACATTGCTTGTACAGAGTGCTTTGTAAGTCTCAGGCCAATTTAACCGGAATGAATTATGGTACAAGTCACACAATGAAGGGCTTTCCGTAACATGTTATTTAACTTGGATTCATCACCATAATCTGCAAGATTATGGGGTACGTGTATATCAGCAACAGACTCTGGGTAAAGCTCCTAAGGTTTTATTGCTGCAGTAGAACTAATGTAGGAGGGTCTTCTATCTATCTGTTGCTTTCATTGGTGAATTAATAAAAACTGCTTGGCCTGATAGGTCAGAACATAGGTAGGCAGGAAGACAGAACAGAATGCTGGGAGGAAGAAAGCAGAGTCAGGCAGATGCCATGCTTCTCCTACCCAAGACAGACGGTGGTTACACATTAATAGAAATGGGTTAATCAAGATATGAGAGTTAGCCAACAAAAGGCTAGATATAATGAGCCAGGCAGTGTTTAAATGAATACAGTTTGTGTGTGGTTATTTCGGGTGTAAAGCTAGCTGTGCGGGAGCCGGGCGGAATGAAAAGCAGGCCTGCTCGCCTCATTACTACACAGAACTACATGCTACATGATACCAAAGTGCAAAATTTTCTAAACTGTTTTCAAAACATAAAAAGGAATAAAAGTATTAAATATTATTAAATAATAATAAAAATAATTCTAGGGTGCAGTTGTTTGTGTGTTTCATTGAAATGTTTGAGACTGAAGCCAGGGTCCTGAATATATTGGGCTTCACCTCTCCCTCTGTTCTATGTACCCCCACCCTCAAATGGACTTTAAAACAGAAAAAAACAAAACCAACCAACTGTCTGGTGTGTGGTGTGTGTGTGGTGTGTGGAGGCAGGGGACAACCTTGTGGAGTTGGTTCTCCCCTTCCACCTTTTTGGGACTCAGATAGCCTTGCTGAACCATCTTGCTGCTCTCCTAAACCATTGTTTTTCAAAGTTTCTGTTACTCAGTAGAGTACTAAAGGGTCAACATGTACTAAAGATAGTCTTGTTTTACACTAACATAGCAACCACCAGGTAACAGCTGAGACTGTCATTCAGGCCTGCTTTGTCGTTGATAGCTCGTTCTGCCCACGTTGTCCACTCCTGACTTCTTCCTCTGTTGTCGATTTAAAGCCACTTACTAATAGAAACACCAAACCGTCTCAGAATCAGTTGCTCAGAGAATCTGGCAGGTACAGAGAAAGGGCCTCCTTTTGATTCATGCAGCAACCTTTTCTTTATCTTTGGGAGGAAACATAATTAACAATTATCTTAAGGGAGGTTTATGGCTAACTAGATTTATTTAATTATTTGTAATATAGGCTCTATGTTTTTGTTTATGCATTATTTGAATGTGTCCTATATGAATAGATGTTCACTTTACTGGTCACTCAGGAATTCAAGAGGAGAAAAAATTGCTAACTCAAAACTGGAAGCATGTGTTAGTCCATTTGTTCTGCACTATCTAAGGTATTTTCGGTTGGGTAATTTATAAATAGAAATATCTTTTCTCACATTTCTGGAAGCTGGAAAGTCCAAGATAAATCAGTGTACTCATTGGTTTAGTGACTAGAAATGCATCTTGTCACAGTGTCCTCACAGGAGATCACAGACCTCCTCCAGCCTCTTTCACAAGGTGGCCAATCCTGTTCACACGGGCTCCATCCTCAGGTCCAGATGCTTTCTGTTATGTACGCACCTCCAAACCACATCACCCTAGGGGTAGTTTTCCACAGGAATTTTGCAGGGACACATATATTTAAATAATAAAGAGCTTATAACTCATAGCAAACAGTTGTGATTTTTTTTAATGTAACAATATTAAGTTCCTTATGTTGAGACAGTTGTTACCCCTCTCATTATTTTGGAGAAATATTTACCACTACTAGTTGCATAAGATTCTGCCTGGGATGCTAATGATTAAACCTTTTTTCTTAAATCATTGGAATGGCCATGTGACATAGGTATGGCCAACCAGGACACTGGATCACTGGATCATCCTCAGCCACAGAGAAATAGATATGTTACCTGAATCAAGTGCAGTTTAGGTCTGGTAGAGAAAAGAGTGTGTGTGTTCTCTTATGTGTATGTTTGTATTCTCTTTTTGAACACTTGGAGAAATTCATTTAAAAAAGTGTCTTCATTTTGGATTTTTCTGGTTATACAAAGTCATGGAATCCTTTTAAAACTAAACTAATTTGAGCTGAATTTTAAACCACTTTTCAGCAGACCAGTCTAACTTAAGAACAGTTAATTTGAAAAAGTTACATATTTATGAAATGTTGCAATATAGAAAAATATATGATTGCATGATATAGTTAGGTAAATAATTCTAAGGCACTGACATTCTTTTTGGTACTGACAGGTTAGCATTTTTTGATTTGATTTATTTTATTATTTTAAATTAGGAAATGATTATGATTAATTTTGTTCTAAGTCAATGTACAATACTACCACTTCGAATAGTTACTCGGGGAGCATTAAAGTATTTACGTAACTGCAACCATACACCAACTGTCCAATCAGATATAGTCATTTCCAACTACCAGTCAGGTAACAGGTGGTAGGAAAGGAGTATTCAGAAGTTCGAAGTTCTGCTCTGGAAACACTACTTGGGATCTGAGAATGTTTTTCATTGGGAAAACTCCTTCCTTTCCGCATCCTACCTTGCAGGATATTTTCAGGGTTACAAATTAAGCCAATAAGATACCAAGAAGAGGTTAGCTGTGTACTATTATTGTTTCCACAATAGCTATAGAAAAGAAAAGGTTCATTCATTAATTAACCTCAATTATATACCAAGAATGCTCATAATAAGGTTATTTTTCCTTCCATAAAAGACCCAGTTCCATTTAATTTGCTATTTTCAAGCACTGGTCTAGAAGTGCTATTCAGTGCAACAAGACAAGAAATAGATACATAAAAGAAATAGTATTAGCATTGAAGGGAGAGAAGGTATTTACTAGTAAAGAGATTGTCTTTCTGGATGAGTCAAGATCAACTAAAAGAGCTATTGTTACATGTGAGCAAAGTCTATAAAACGCAATTCGTTTTTTATATATGTAATTAGTCCATATAGATGTGGGCAGTAAAAAAACATTTCATTCACAATGACAAGTGTGCCCTATATTGAACTGAAATATAAAGCCTACATGAGCTTATAATACATTATTAGTGGAAGGACAGCCAGCTTATTAAAGATAAATGGCTAGTGGTGCTGGGAAGACTAGTCAGCTGGTAAAGCACTGTGTACAAGCAGGCGGACCCAAGTCAGACCCCCAGCACACATATAGCAAGCCTTGCATTGCTCCATGTGCCTGTAATAGAAGTGCCGGGGACGTAGAGACAGGTGTTCTGGGACATGCTGGCCAGACTGTCTCACCAAATTGTTGAGATCCAGGTTCAGTGACAGACACTGTCTCAAAAAGTAAGATGAACAAGGATTGAGGAAGGCACCTCTATGCTCCAGGAGCGCATGTGTGCGCACCTGCATACACACACACACACACACACACACACACACACACACACACGCACACACAAATATGTACATATACAGACATACAAAATAGCTATGAAGTAGGCTCTGCTCATATGGAGGAGTGAGGATGCGAAGTTAATATTTCTGATGAGTAGAGATAACGCAGTACACTCAGTAAATGGTATGACAGTGGTAGGCAAACACTTTTCAAATTGCAATCCCAAACATAAATTGTAGAGAGTATGAAATTTGCATACAAAATAAACTCATACAAGGAGTTAAAAGATAATACTATGTTGCACCAAGACAGGAACTGGTTATTATTGTAGTTGAGGGAATAAGACTCAGAACAACAAATACCGCAATTCTTGCTCATATGCGAAACTGAGCATTTGATTTTTAATATGTGTGTATTTATGGGTGTGAGTGTGGGCATAGGCCATGAAATTAGGAAAGGGATCATAAGGGGGGCAAGAGGCTTGAAGGATGAGGGGCAGGGTGTACAACACACATGTATGGAAATGGAAGAAGGATTACATGAGAGGGAAGCATCCAGAAAGATGTGCCAGAGCATAGGAGAGGGGAACAGAAGGGCAGGAGAAACCAAAACCAAGCATGTGACGTATGTATAAAAACCCATAATAAAAACTATTACTTCATACGTTAAATAAGAAAACACATTTTTTTTTTTTTACAGTTTAAAACTTGTAACTCCATGAAGTCTTTGGTAAAAAGATAACATAGACAAACAGAAAATCAAACAATAAATTTAGAAATAAAATTGAAATCTATGACAGAGTGTGATGAATATGTTGAAGCCAGTATAAATAACTAAATCTAGCTAAATTTAAAAGGGACAAATGTAAACTTTGCAGAGTAAACTCATGTTCCTTAGGATTTACCTTTTGTACTTGATGGTATATGCTGACCAATGTCAACAAAGCAGGAGTGGATGCTTGATGCTTGAATTCTTTACCTTTAAGACTTAAGATATCAGAAACCCTTTTATTTTTAAATGAGAGGTTTATTTGAACGAACTGATTTCCAAACTATGGGGATTGTCCTTGTTTTAATTAAAATCCTTCGCAGGGCACCTAGCGCTACTACACGCAGATGGGTGTTTAATGCTAACAATGTGCCCTACAGAACGGCTCACACAGTGCGTGAAACAGTTTATAATCATGGACTCCTTCATGACAGCAAACATGACTGATTAGATCAATATCATTTGCATATCATTATGGGTTTGATGTTTTCTAGTCTCTTCTTACATCTTAATCACATCTTAGTATGCTAAGAGAATATAAGCAAAATTATGGAAACTTTCTCATGTTCTATCTCTTATGGGATTCTACAGATGGAAAAAATGTCAAGTCTTGTGAGATGTTGTGTCGCTAATTTGATGATATATTGCTTCGGAAATATATGTGCCTTAGTTTTAATGGCAGTGTAAGCTACTTGTTCCTAAAAGTCATCACTTCTCTTGTTTTCCTGGCATCGTCAGTTATACCAGCTGGGTGTTTACTGAACTTAGCAGTTCAACTAATATCTTTTTTGAGCGCCTAATACACGTACGAGTATGTAGGGAACTAGAGTAAGTAAGATAGACATGATTTTGACCTCATAGACTTTATCGTCTCTATGGGGAGTCAATGGGACTAGTGTGCTAGATTCAAAACAGGCATTGCTCAAAGAAAGTTCAGCAGCTGTCAGAACACATCAAGCAAGTAACAGGTTCATCCCTTGTTATCCCAGCCCCAGGCAAGTATTTTCAACCCCTAATAAAACACTCAAATTATTTTTAGATATTTGTCTGTGCTCCAAGTACCGAGCTAGACACTTTGTAGATCTTGAGAAATAAATAATTATCTCATTGATGAGCGAGGAAGTTGCTAGAGTGTTTAATGACAAACCAAGTGTTGTGTAATAGTTAAGTCATGGCCTTAAGGTCAGACAGGCTGGTGAATCTTGGCTATACTGTCAATTTACTGGGTGAACAGTTTCCTTTATAACCCCAAGCATCAGGCTTTTCTACCTATAAAAACAGAAATAAAACCAGGCAAGTTGATGCAAACATTTGCTACAGAAAAGGAGGTAAGTTCAATTATGTAAAGCTTTCAGAAGAAATTACTTTGTGTTGCAAATGCTTAAGGCAGAACTCAAGGCGTGAGTAAATAATAAGGTGTTTGTTAGACAAGATTGGGAAAGGGAAGAAGATCCAAGGTATGGGCGGGGACCAGGAAGTCTGGTGAGGAATTCAGGAAGCATCTGAAAAATGATGCCATGTCTAAAGGGAGCCTTGTCAAATGGCTTTGTCCGATAACCAATGGGAAAGTACAGTCGTTTTTTAAAAATCCGATTTCCAATGTCAAAAGGCTACTCTGGTGGTCATTTAGATGCTTGTTGAGACTAGAAAAATGTTAGGAGACATTGGTCAAAACCAAAGAACAAGAGTAGGGGAAAGTAACCACTTGGGGAGACAGGATATAGAGGCCTTTCATGGCATGCATGTGAGGCAGATAGGACCCCTGTTTTAAAAGAGAAATTGTGCTTGGAAATACCAGGCTATTGTTTCCAACACTGGTTAGCCAAGCAACAGACGGAATCCGTGCACAGTCTGGTAGCAAATCAAATGCGCATTTCTTTCTGCAGCATGCTGCCTTTCCAGGGGACAAGCCGGGGGTGCTGGAATTGAGGCGATGGCAATGATGATCAAATGCACAAAAATGACATAGTCTTTGATGTTTGATGTCTGATGTGGAGAATGAAGATGTCTGGATTACTCGCAGACAGAGGAAGGCATGGATGATTATAGAGGATCTTATGTGGAGTAGAATACGGGGTTTTCAAAGCATGGCAGGGAAGAAAAGTGGTCTCTGGGCACTCAGTGTATTGGAGCAGCTTGCACTTAGACAAAGATGAGGGCCTTAGAAGGTCTTGGCTGCTATTTTTCCTTATTTTTTTTAAAACAAATACAGACCTCAGAAGTGGGATTTTATTTTATACTTTAAAAGCCTTGCTTTCCAGTGTAGGGCAATGTTTGAATCTGTGTATAACTAGAAGTTATCTGGAATATGAATAGCAACACCAGGAAGACTGAGTCCTCTCTCAGACTCAACCAGACCCATGTCTGGCCACTGGTTTCAGGAGCGCTCAGGTGCTGTGGAGACCTTCTGGACACCAACAAGATGTCCTTACTTGAGTGAGTTTTGACCATTCACTGTCAAAAAGGGACAGGTATACCAGAAAATCTGTGCAGGCTGTTCAGGCTTTCAAAAGGAGGTGGGCATGGTGGCACATGCCTTCAATCCCAGTACATGAGAAGCAGAAGCCAACTGCTGAATTCCAGGCTAGCCTGGTCTACAGAGTGAGTTTAAGGACAACTAGGGCTACACAGAAAAAAAACACGTCTTGAACAACAGCAACAAAAACAACAAAAACTTGAATCCGAGTAGAAAGAGCCATTAAATTAGAAAAAGATAAATTTAAATTGCCTGTCACATTAAAGATCTCCAGTGCTGTCATTTATTATGTAAATGATTGGAGTAGCCTTGAGCCTCACCCTGAAAGTTGTTTGAAGGAAAAATCTTGGGTTCTACCAGTGACAATTGGCTAGTAACCTGCCCCTGTCTGGGAAGAAAATCTAGTAATATGTACATGTCAAATTGCTTTCTATCTTTCATCCCTGCTTCAATCTCTGTCCCTGCCTTTATGTTCCTGAACGCTGTCACCACTCTCAAACCTGGAGACACTCAGAATGTGTCTGACAGGTTTTGGGATGTGTGCCTACAGAGTTAGAATCAAAAGTCAAGAATAGAGGGTAGAGGACTTCCAAGGCTCCGAACTGGAACAGGAATTATGAAATAAAATTATCGGTAAATGTGGCTGCAGAAAACACAATCCTCAAGAAATAAATAAAACATCAAGTTACAGGCTGTGAAAAATTGCTGAATCATGTATAGCAGACAAAAAAAGTCACTTTGCAATTTATTTTTTAAAGACCCATTCAAATAGATAAGCCCAGCAATAGAAAAATGACCAAGGAACAGACACGAAACAACAAACACAAGAGATGTACTCCAGACACCAACAATGTTTCCCCTCACAGGAGACCACAAAGGCGTATTAAAACAAGAAATCAATTTGCACCTACAAATTGGCTTAAAATATCTAATAATAGGTGCCTATTGCTGTTGGGTTATGGGAAAATAGACATTATCTTATGATACATTTGAAAATATAAATGGGTATAAATATTCCTGGGGTGTGATTCAGCAATGTTTCAAAAGGCTTAAACACAGTCGTGTCCTTTGACCCCAAAAGAGGAATATATTGATTTGAAAGTACTTCTTCTGAAAGCAGTAACTAGAGATAGGCATAAAAATTTGCCTGTAAAAATATTCATCTTAGTAACCTTGTAAGAATACGAAACTAAAAACAACCTAAATCTCCAGGTTTATTAGACAATATAGGTCATGTCTCTCAAATAAATTATTATTTAGACTTTAACTTATGGTGTAGATAAAATATAAATGCTTATAAAGTACTATAACTATAAAGGTAACATAATTAAAATTAGGTACAGCCATATGAAAATCTTATAAAAATGAACTCCTGTATACTTACAAGTATTTGTATATCTGTATCCATATTTAAGTTAATATTTGCAAGAAGAAAAAACAGGAACATCTTTGAGGGCAGAGATTATCTGTTATCTAGTCCATGGGTTAGCTCCAAAGTATCCACACAAGGGGCAGGATAATAATTTTCTACTGTATTGAAAAGTTTAAGAAAATAAACTGTCTTTTTTCCCCCTTATGATTCTTTAGTTGAAAAAAAAAGTTGTGAATTCTACTCTTTAGTCAGAGCAAGAGAATGAATTTTAGTTTTGAAGAAAACGCTAATGAACAAAATTAACAGCTAAGGACAGAACCTAAGAGTGAATTGTCAGTATGGGATTCACAAAATTGAAATACCACTTCAACCAAAGGGAAAGAGGTGACGCTGTAGGAAATTAAACAAATACACATGTAATTCCAGAAGCTCGGGCTTCACCTTTACAACTACTTTGTGTCTTCCCTCTGTGACAGCATGATGGCTTTAAAGCTGTTCTACGCAGCACCCTGAAAGAGAGCTCTGAAGATGTCATCTCAAGCGTGAAATTTCTTCCAGGTTTACCTTTCAACATCTGCTTGAATTTTATATTCGTGTTCCATAATAAGACTATTTAATTTCATATATAATCACTTGAAGTTGTTTAACTCTTAAATCACATTGATTCTTTGGAAAATGTGTGTGTGCTCGTGGTCAGCCCTTGAGGACCTTTAGGAGAATGCCTCGTCACAGATGGAACCGCAGTGCCTGCGAGCAGGCGCAGCGCTGTCTGGAAAAAGAGTCCAAATGAGAATTTGCTGGCCTGAGTTCAGGAGGGGGAGTGGGCTAGCTGGTTGATATTAGCATGCCATCTGCTTGGCAGGTATAGCTCTGCAATGCGAAAACACCTCAAAGGGCAAGGATTAAATTAGATATGATGCGTTGAGCATAGCCTGATGTGCAGTATTCTCTAATTATACGTTCCTGGTTATTTTCATCAGCATAGATGGGGTTCACACTCGAATGTCGCTGCCCCTTATTACTGTTACTCTGATTCAGTGTAAATCAAGCCATATTCACATGTGACTTGAATCCTCAAGGAAAATTCTCTCATAATAGTAGATGTGTGGCCACGTTTATTTCTCTTTGGGAATTAATAAATGAATCCATCTAAACCACTGACCATCCCTCTTTGAACTGCACAATCAAATTTATTTAGTGATGAAATGGTGGTGATTTTTATCAAGATAATGCTGCTACCTGAGAAATACCTGGGCTGTGATTCTTTTTAAAAATACATATATTGAGTAGTGGAGGCGCATGCCTTTAATCCTAACACTTGGGAGGCAGAGGCAGACAGATCTCTGTGAGTTCAAGGCCAGCCTGGTTTACAGAGCTAGTTCTAGAAGTGAAGCATGATTAGTAAAAACTCAGAGGGAGAAACTGGGGTTCAACCTGAAGACCCGAAAAGCAAAACAATCAGCCACTGGCTCGTACCTTGACCTCAGTCTGGAATGGCAATCCTGCCTCTAGGAATCTCGGAATAAAACTGCACGCGTGAGAGCTACCTCCCCCTGTCTTACATTCCTTTCTAGGGCTAGGATTAAAGGCGTGTACCACCGGGATTAAAGGTGAGTGTCATTGTGGCTACTGGGATTTCAGGTGTGTGTTAGTGTGGCTACTGGGATTTAAGGTGTGTGTTACCATAACCTGGTCTATAAGGCTGACTAACCATCATGTCTCCAGCACTCTGTCCTTTTACGATTTTGTGTGTGTGTGTGTGTGTGTGTACCTGTACGGGCTAGAAGAAGACATCAGATTTCCTAGAGCTGGAGTTATAGGAGTTATATGAGTCACATGACATAGACGCTGGAAACCAAACTTGTGTCCTCTGGAAGAAGAGCAAGTGTCCTTAACCACTGGGCCATCTCTCCAACTCCGTGATTCTTTCTAACAAATAACAGTAGTTCATTTCCATATTCACCATTGACAAGAACATAATTTCCTTGTGGCTCCCCTAGTCTGTAAAGCAGAAGCTTTTAGATCCTTTGTTATCCGTCACAGTAAGAATGAATCTACAGCGGGGTGCAGAGCACACATGAGGACTCTAAGAAGTAATGCTCGCCCTTCCCACACTTATTATCTAAGGCCAGAAGAGGCGAGCCTGACTCACGTGGACCCCACAGATGAAAGCAGCTTGGTCTGCCATGCTAAGCCTCTCTGTTTCTTTCCTCTCTGTTTACTCCACTGACCAACCTGACTTGCACTAGTCTATGCCTTATACACACGTTCTCTGCCTGTGTCATTGTGGTTTAAATCACGGCTATCAGTGCAAGTGTAATTCAGCCTGAATTACGTCTTCAGCTATTCATCTTTTCTGGAGTTTTAAGGGACATTTTAATGTATTTCTTTAGCTGAAATCCTCTAAGCATCTGCTAAGTTCTGACATCAGAGTATCAGAGTTAGCCAGAGACTTAGAGTGAATGAGGAAACTTTTTTTTTTTTTGCTCTATGAGATGCTCATTCATCCAACAGACATTTGTGTGTTGGGCATTGTGCTCTAGGCCACCAACTCCAAGTCACCCACACTTTGACCATTCCAGCCTGCCTCCACCATTTGAACAGGACTATCTCTGTGTATTCTGTGGGAGCAAGTCCTTGCACTTAGTTCTTATGTTGTGCATGAGTTAATATGTGGATGTTAATGACCTAATATGGTATTTTATGTCTGATTTTTTTTGCAAACAAGAAAAATAAGTTTTGGATTCATATTGTTCTGGGTTAGTCAGGGATAGGGTTAGGCCTGGGGTAGACTAACATCTTTCTTCTGCTTATCTATTGCCTCATGCTAAACATAATTTCTTCATTTGTAACCTCTTAATAAGAATTTTGTAAAGACTGAATAGAATAAATAAAATAAGTTTTTTTTAATTTAAATTTATTTATTTATTAAGGATTTCTGCCTCGTCCCCGCCACCGCTTCCCATTTCCCTCCCCCTCCCCCGATCAAGTCCCCCTCCCTCATCTGCTCGAAGAGCAGTCAGGGTTCCCTGACCTGTGGGAAGCCCAAGGACTGCCCACCTCTATCCAGGTATCGTAAGGTGAGCATCCAAACTGCCTAGGCTCCCACAAAGCCAGTACGTGCAGTAGGATCAAAAACCCACTGCAATTGTTCTTGAATTCTCAGTATTCCTCATTGTCCGCTATGTTCAGCTAGTCTGGATTTATCCCATGCTTTTTCAGACCTAGGCCAGCTGGCCTTGGTGAGATCCCAATAGAACATCCCCATTGTCTTAGTGTGTGGGTGCACCCCTCGTGGTCCTGAGTTCCTTGCTCGTGCTCCGTCTCCTTCTGCTCCTGATTTGGACCTTGAGATTTCTGTCCGGTGCTCCCATGTGGGTCTCTGTCTCTGTCTCCTTTCATCGCCTGATGAAGGTTAATATTCATGAGGATGCCTATGTGTTTGTCTTTGGATTCACCTTCTTATTTAGCTTCTCTAGGAACATGAATTATAAGCTCAATGTCCTTTATTTATGGCTAGAAACCAAATATGAGTGAGTACATCCCATGTTCCTCTTTTTGGGTCTGGCTTACCTCACTCAGGATAGTGTTTTCTATTTCCATCCATTTGTATGCAAAATTCACCTGTCAGAATGGCTAAAATAAAAAACACCAATGATAGCCTTTGCTGGAGAGGTTGTGGAGAAAGGGGTACACTCACCCATTGCTGGTGGGAATGCAAACTTGTGCAACCACTCTGGAAAGCAGTGTTACGGTTTCTCAGGAAATTCGGGATCAACCTACCCCTGGATCCAGCAATACCACTCTTGGGAATATACCCAAGAGAGGCCCTATCATACAACAAAAGTATATGCTCAACTATGTTCATGGCAGCATTGTTTGTAATAGCCAGAACCTGGAAACAACCTAGATGTCCTTCAACGGAAGAATGGATGAAGAAAGTATGGAATATATACATATTAGAGTATTACTCAGCAGTAAAAAACAAGGTCTTCTTGAATTTTGCATACAAATTATAAGTTTTTAAAATGCCTTATGATGCAGCTATTGCCTAATTGCTGGCAAATGTTATTTAATTATTCCATTCACTTGATTTTTCCCAGTCAGCCGTATGTAAGGATGAGATATTGCACAGCACATTACAGTCTTCCTCTAGGGAGACTGCGCGTTCGTTTTCCAGCCACGCAGACCCGAATAGTCACACAAAGCTGTAATTAAACAGCACTGTTTGGCCGGTGGCTCAGGGGTATTTCTAGCTAGCTTTTACATCTTAAATTAACCCATTTCTCTTATCTTATGCATTGCCACACGGCCGTGGCATTACCTTATTTTCTATATATCTTGTTTCCTCGGTGACTGGCTGGCATCTGCTTGATTCTGCCTGCTCTCTCTATCTAAATATCTCTGTTTGGATTTCCTGCCTGGCTTTACTCTGCTAAGCCATTGGCCAGTACAGCTTTATTCATCAACCAATAAGAGCAACACATGCAGAAGGACCTCCCACATCACACAGGTTAACACAGCATAGTACAGCATCATCATAAATACTTCACGTAATTTACTATGTGAATTAAAAAAAAAACTTGAAGTGATTCTTTCCATTTTATCAATGAGGAAACAAACTTATAAAATTCAATTTGCAGAGCTAGATTTGAACCCTCAAGTTAGAAGAATGTTCAAAGCTCTGATTCTGTGTGTGGTGTAGGATCAACTGAGGGTTAAAATTTTCCACAGATAAGATCCAAACTCCTCCTGTGTATACCTGTGACAGAATGGTTTTTGCCAGTACCAAAGACAAAGACTCTATATGTTTCATTATTTTTCCTCTTCCACTAGTTTAGGACCATTTGGGAAACACTTGGACATTAAGTAGTTGGAATAGATAGAAGATGAAACCATGTTTCATAATAAAAACTTTTGTGACCCGTTTGCTTGTCCTTTCCAGCCACATGTTACATTGCCCTGCAGCGCTCAGTGAGAAACATACTGACTAGCCGACGGAGCTGCAGGCCAAGTCGGTGGGGACTCCATCTGAGCATTTACTTACTGCTTGGCGCATGGAGCTGCCTGCCTGGATGTTACGGCTTTCAGACAGTTCTGTGAGTTCCGGAAGGCTATTAGGTTAGTGCATGCCTAAGCATGGTACAGCTGTTTGTTTTGGATAATAATGAGTGCTTTCCCAGCTGTGCATTTTTCTACCTTCCTTCTGTTTCCCTGGGGCCTGAGCATTCAGCAGTCCTGATTTTTTTTTTCTAAGCTGTTAAACTGAATCCAGAAATATCATTGTAGCATTTCAGGGGATCTTTTCTTGTCTGTTTTCAGTCTTAATGTTAAGCCTTAAAAATACATCTGTATGTATACACACATATGTACTCTTTCTCACACACACACATACATATCTCTCTTGTAATTTAACACCTAGGAACAGAGTTTAAATTATTTCCATTTGATGTATGCATACACGTTTTTCTTCTTTTTATTGAATCAATGTCTTTGCATATATAAAACCTACACTTGATTCCAAAGTTAAACATATATAGCAACATACATTCAGAGAAGTCTTGCTTTCCTGACCATTCTCTTTTCTCTGTTCCCTCCTGCTTTTAGATGTAGTGATTTGAAAATTTTCTAATTTTTTTTTTAAAAAACCACAATAAATATTCAGTGGAGTGTTCATCTTGTGAGCATGCTGCATGGTGATTTCTCACAGGCTAAACACCCCCATGATCCCACCACCAGGTGCACAAACAGAATCCCACCAGCACTCAAGACTCTGACTTTGCACCCTTCTGGTCTCCGCCATCCCAGGGGCAGCTGCTCTCCTGTGGACTGACTCTGCCAGATGTTGGACTAGGAGTGGGATAGCACAGCCTGTGAAGTGCTTCCTATTCAACAATACTTTGATGAGCTCCCTCCAGGCTGTGTGCAGTGGGATGTTCCTCTCTTCCATCTGCTGGTGTATTGGATCAGACTGTATGTACACTGTACCACAATGTAACCATGTTGGTGGTGGTGGATATGGGTGGCTAGTTAGTTTGGAGTTTAAATTCAAACTAGTTCTTTTTCTTAAACACATTAAGTTTGTTTCCATTTAAAAATATTTTTTAAGTTAACATTCAAAGTGATGGGTTTCATTGTGACATCTTCATACAAATGTGTCATTATATTTGGTTCTAATCCCTTCTCCACCCCCACTACACTGTCTCCTCTGGGACACTCTATACTGACCCCATTGTCATGCTCCCTTCTGCTTTTGTACCACCTGTATTCCATTGTGCCCTCTTCCCCGCATGTGCCCCTCCTTTAATATCTCTTTCTCATGGTCTCCTTTCTACTTCCATCACAAACACACACATGCACAAGTACACACATGTGGAAGAGTACACATACAGGCACTAGCCCACATGCACAAGGATACACACCTGTACATGAGCACACACACACACATGCTCACATACATTACAAAAAAAACATGCAGTATTTGTCTTAATGAGTCTGGCTTTTTATAGTTAACTTCCCTTTTAAGAATATGGTCATGTTATCTGGAAAGAGGAGTAATTTAACTTCCCATTTGTAACCCTTTTATTTCTTTTTCTGTCTTGCTGATATTTGAATGGTTTGATGAATAAGGATGGAGAAAGTGGGTGCCCCACTCTTATTTCTGGTTTTAGAGGGCGTGTGTTCATTTTGCATGGTTTTATCTAATGGTTACATGAACTATACATAGAGATTTGCCTTATGCCGCCTTCATTGTCTTGAGGTGTGTTCCTTCTGTCCCGAGTGCCTTCTGAGGTTTACCAGAAAGGGAAATTGAACTTTGGGAAGGTGTTCTCTGTGTCAGTAGCACTGGTCACAGGATTCTGTTGTGGGTCTATTTGCGTTGTGCTTCTGTGTGTCTTTGGACATGTGTACGCTTCTAGTGGCTGTTTTGTGAAGAAGAGAATTGCTGTGTCTGCAGGCTATCAGACAGTGCAGTTTCCAGACTGTTCTGATTAGTGTTCCCAGCCTAAGTTTTCCATCAGGCCCTCATATTTACCAACACTTGGGAATTCTGTCCTGATACTTTATTCCTTTTGTAAATCTCTCTTTCTTACATTTATCTTGATTTTTCCCTTGATCGTATCAGTTTTGGCTTAATAGCCCACTATTTATTTGTGCAAATAAATATACACATGTACTCTTCTGTCCCACCAGAGGCAATCCTATCTATCTAGTTCTCTATCTAGCACATTGTTTTTTTTTAAAATTTCAACAATGTGTCCAGTGATGTGTAATTCGACATGTCTTCTTTTTTTATAGCTACATAGTATCTGACTGCATGAATATAGTTTTTCTACCATTCTCTTATCAGTGGGCACTTACATTATTTCCCCAAATTTCCTATTATAAATATGCCATAATCAATGGAATTATTCACAAACTTTTCACAATTTTGCTACTGTGTCTTTGCATTGTATTCCTAGAACTGGTGTTGACAGGACCAAGATGGATGCATTTTTAATTTAGTTGTGCATGGACAGATTTCCATTTTCTTTCATGGAGATTGTTCATTTTCTATTTCTACAAGCGATCTGTGAGACATGCACTTATATAACTCTTGCAATAAATGTTTTAGAATAGTATATAGCCAGGGAGTTAAGACAGTGGTACTTTTTTAAAATGAAGGATCTTCAAAAGTTAAATATTTGATTTTTATAATATAACTTAATATACTACTTTAATATTCCTTATGTATATATTTTTGAGTTTAAAATATAATAAATATTCATGGTTTTTAAATCTTTTGGTTGTGAAGTTATGGAAAAAGTAAAGAATTCATAGAGTCATGTAACTGGGAAACCAGAGGCAAAGACAGCCTTTTATTTTCAGGTACAGTAGGATCCAGGCTTGGTCTTCCTGTCCTCCCTCCTTTCCTCCCTCCTTTCCTCCTTCTGTTCCTCCTTCCCCAGGGGACTGAGCTTAGTGCTTCACCTATGCTAGGCAAATGCTGTCCCACTGGCTATAGCCCGACCTCAGTATGGTTTCTATACTGGCAGGCTTAGTGCTTGGTTTTCATTGCCTTTGCAACCTACAACACCAGCAGGCAGGAGGCTGACCTTTGTCCTGTTTATGCAGGTATCTCCTCAGACAACTCTGGCCCTGACTAAGGTGCTCTAAGAGGAAACTTTGGGTCAGCCCCCAATGCATATTTGTTTAGCTGAGAACTCTCTTGTTTGGTCACTGCAATTAGTTAAGTCCCTCGTGTAGAGTGTTTCCAGGTTTTATTGCATACTAACAGGATTATTAATATTATTATTTTGTTGTTACACATCTTTTATATTCTACACTTTTATGTACTGACTGTATGTTTCTATATGTAGGATTACAAGGTGAACGAATATGAACATTTTATAGATAGGGTAAAAGTCTACCCAGTGTATTTTGAATGACATACAGTCTCAGTGCCCTTGTCAATACTGCTGTTCTACCATACCACAGGGAATATTATGAATTTTAATTTTATAAGGATTATCACATTGTTTCATGCTTACTTTACATCAAAGAATATCTGTTCTCTTTATAGTAGACATTCAACATACAGTTTGGCCCTTGATTAACATTTCATATTTTCCCATATTCTTTTTCTGAATGTCTACACTCTCTTCCTCAGGTTTAGAAAAAACTGAAATTAAAGAAGAGTGCTGAGGGCAAAGATGTCAAGTCTTTTTGCCTCCTCACGTATACTTAGGTCTTATCAAGTACCCTGAGTAGGTAGTGGGGCGTCAAGAGGTGGCATGAAGTGTGTTAGGCTGACCATTATTTCTTCAGTTATTCTATTACAGCTTCTCTAGGTAGACACAAAATTCACAGTGTGCTTCCTAGGTTAGCTGGCAAGGCAGATACCCATGTGCTTTTCCCAACCAGACTGTAAGCCCTGGGTACATTATTCAGAGTTTCTGGAAATGCCCCCACTGTGTCCCTACAGTGGTTCTCATTTAGGATGACCTGGGAGCTGGTTGGAAATTCAAGTTCTCAGGTCCAATTTCAGATGTACTGCAGCAGGACCTCTGGACACAGGATATTGCAATACATGTGTGTGTCTGTTTCACGGTAGCAAAATATGCAAAGCATAAAATTTACCAACACAGTCACTCTCAAGTCTGTAATTCACCTTGGGAAACCTTCCTTTACAATTCTTTGCCTCTGGAAGCACTAAAGTCCTGCAGACATCTCCATGTTCTCTACTTCCTTCAGCCCTGGAAGCCATCACTCTCTTTCCTGTCTCTATGAACTGACTGCTCCAAGTGCTTCTCAGAAGTGGGATCACGAAACATCTCCCTCTTTTCCATTGTCTTGTTTCCCTCAGCATCATGTCCTCAAAATGAATCCATGTCGTAGCATATATCAGTAGCACTGAAAAATATTCCCTTGTATAGGTATACCATATTCAGTTTATTCTGCCCTCCCAGGAATGGTGGACACCAGACTGCCTCCCCTGGCAGTTTGCATTTCCTCATGCCTACCAGGTGATTCATTTCAATGTTTAAATTTCAGAATTTCTGGGTACAAGGAATGAAGTGTGGTAACTGATTGTCATCTGGGCAAGTCTGGCATTGTTTTTAGAATGTTTTGAGCTGTACTTGACACAGCAAGTTACTCTGTGTAACTGGCTGGGGTTGTGTGTCAACTTGACACAAACAGGAGTCATCAGAGGAAGGAGCCTCAGCTGAGGAAATGACTCCATGAGATCCAGCTTTAAGATTTTTTTTTTCATTTAGTGATCCATGGGGGAGGGCCCAACCCAAGGTGGGTTGTATAAGAAGGTGGGCTGAGCAAGCCAAGGGAAGCAAGCCAGTAAGCAGCACCCCTCCATGACCTCTGCATCAGCTCCGGCCTCCAGGTTCCTGCCCTGCTTGAGTTCCTGTCCTGACTTCCTTCACTGATGAACAGCAATGCTAAAGTGTAAGCCTAATAAACTCTTTCCTCCCCAGTTTGATTTTGGTCATCGTGTTTTGTCAGAGCAATAGAAACCCTACCTAAGACACTCTGCATGCTTCATAGGAGGGCAGAACACCTCAGCTTCCGGGGATCCCACAAGGTTGCAGAGTGGAGTCCTACAGTGCCAGGTCTGAGATCTTTAGTTACGTCTGAAAGAAAAATTGTTCAACTAAGCAGGACTCTGAATGTTGATAAACCACCCTTCACTGAGACACTGGCTAATCTGATCTTTGAAACTGGAATTCCTTTAAAACCGTCTAAGTCAAAAGATGAAGAGAATAAAAAAGAAAGTAGAGAGAGAAAAGGGTGTGTGCCTTAAATAATGTTGAGATAAACAGAGCAGTTTGCATGATGCTCACATGGATGCAGTGAGCTGTTGCTGGAGTTGACAGGTAGAGAGCTATTTTGAATGAGCTGGATTCTCTTTCAGTTACCAGGGAACATTTGAGGTTATGTAAGCTGTCATAACAAGGACACTCAAATCTCACGAATCAGAGCACTAACTGACAGCCCGAGGTAGTCAGTCAGTTGCGGACTGGTGGTGATCTGCAGCTTGGCAAAGTGGGCTTTGGGATGAGGAGGTTCAGTTTTCCCAGAGTCTAAGCCACGGTGTTCTGCTGGAGGCAGAATGCAATATTAGACAGGCTAATGATATGATATGATTTGGTACAAGGTTATTAATTCTAGCTAGAGAAATGAATGCACATATTTGATTGCAATGCATTTTATTTGGAAAGAGCAAATTATTCAAATGATGATATTCTTGAGGCCTGGCATGGGCATGTATCTAGATGCAGTAAATCTGAGTGAATAAATGTCATAACAAATGAATCAATTTCGATCTGATTTATTGGGTACTTAAAACATGTAGGCTAAAGGGAGAGTCCATAATGACATTTTAATCCAAGACTTGCCATGTATGTGAAGGCGATTATATAAGATTGTACTGGAGTTGAATATGCCTCTTTCTAATGACATCATAACAGTTACAATGTCCTAGCACCACATGTGACTCATACATGCCTGTGATGCTACAAGGGGCAAGCCCTCTATACTGCCAGTTGCATACATGTATAGCACACACAATTGCATGCAGTATACAACGCTTGGTAAGGATCATGAATGGTTATGCTACTGCTTTCTTTAGTACAATCTACCCTATAAGCTATCATGCTAGTGTGCTCTTCCGCTTGTGGAAACCGCTCACTGCTAACAGCGACCTGCTTGTCTGCTGCTGCCTCACCCACCTCATACCTCCTGCCTCTCTTCCCAACAGCATTCGCTTCAGGGCTTCATCTAATCTTCTGCTGTTTTGATGGCTGTGGCACCAGGGGCAGGAGGTTGTATCACAGCAGCTAAGCATGGAGCAGCCAGTGCCACCCAGGTGTGCACACGTTTGCTTTATAATGTTCACATCACAAGATCCCCTAACAGCGTGTGTTCCTGTCATTACATGATCCAAGACTACCAAATAGGCCACCAGACTCTCCAGAGTGTAAATGCATACACGAGCAATGTGCTTTCATTTATGCAGCTCCCCTCATTCTCACAGAACCAGGCACAGGACCTTGGACAACTTCTTAACCTCCCTAGTTAAAGCTTCCCAATGTTTACAGCTGGGTGGATGCGAGACTCCAAGTTAAACAGCCCTACAGCTTTCTGCGTCTGCTTCTTACGTTTTATTTTCATTTTTCGGGGGGAGGGTAGAACGTTCATCTATTAATTTACTTTGCAATGTTTGAGAGAGCATGTAAGGCGTTGTGCTATAATTCTCCCCATAACTTATTAATCACTTTCCTTTCTCATCACTATAAAACGGCTCTGCTAAATGTCAGGAACAACAACAAAAATCTCCATAAACGGATCACCATAAAACTCATCCCAGAATAGCAAGCACTCTGCTTCCTGGCACAGCTCCCACCAGAGGTTAGCATCTCTCCTACCTTCCTGGTTCCCAAGGCCCAAGAGATGGGAGTCTAACATATGTCCCAGGTGCTACCCCATTCCAGTGCCCTTCACGGTCTGCTAACCTCAGCTTCATAGAGAAGCTTCTCAAAGCCTGGCCACCAATCAGCAATACCGTGCAAAAGTTTTTGCTTTAAAAAAGCCATTTCAGAGGCATTTGGTTATTTAAAGATTTGAGGCTTCAAAAACACATCCGTCCCATGTGACAGAGACATGGGACTAGCAGATGTTGCCTGGTTTTTATTTTACCTTGGGATTTCATGGTATCCGTTTTTCAGTTTCTAGCTAAGTATTAAATGCTTGTAGGATTTAAGTGGCTTGTTTAATTAAGCTTTAAAAAATGTATTTAAACTTTAGATCGGCCTAGATAATTCAAAAATAGAAACAACTGTGGCAAGTTTGCTAGGTCAGGCTTGAACTCGAGTGCACTCCATCCTAAATGACTTGAGCCACAGTAAGTACAGTTCTGGGGGTCTCCGAGTAAGCAGTTTCAAATTCTTGACTTTTTCAGGGCTATATTTACATAAGCAAGGCTATTATGCTGTCTTTCTGGCTCCCATCACTTAAAAAATAGCCCTTTTCTGGGTCTGAAGTTGGGGAAAGAAGAGTGCTCAAGAATTACAAATAATACGACGTCAGCGCTGCCACACACCTGGGCCTCATTTTTATTGCAGCAGCGGAGCCCGGTGACAGCCACAATAAACAGGCACTGAATAGCAGCCTTCAAGTGCCGAGCTCGAGCATCCCACTTCCTTCCGGTTTAGGGCTTATTGCTCGGCCGTCTGAAATAGAATTGAACCCAGCAGTTTGGACTCAGCCCAATGTGCGAAATCGATCATGTACTGTTTGTGGTATCAAGCGATGTCTCCAGATTAGAACTGAGGAGTTGACGGAAGCATAGCCGCGTGACTGTCTCCATCATTGGTCCTCTTCTGAGATGCTGGGAGTCATATTTATGAGAGCAGACAGACGGGCTGACTTCTCAAAGTGCAGCAATTCCTTTTTAATGAACACGTGTTCCAAACAACGTCTTTTCTCCTGTGTGGGGGCAGTAATTCCATATTTTATATAATAAAGCTAACTATATCAGACATCCGGGGATGTGTTCTGGTGATGTATTCCTTCCCTGTAAAGCCCACCTAGATGCATTCTTTCAGCCGTTACTACCTTTTTGGAAGAAGCAGACTCTGAAAGTCGGGGCCTGGTTCATAGCTGAGGTTTTTTTCTTTATATGGGTGCAGAGTCCTTCTGATCTCCTCAGCATCTCCATCGGCTGAGCAATTACTCCCAAATGGTCCTTTTCCTAGAAGAGGATTTTCTGAAAACACATCCACCACTTCTCTCTATTGCTCCCAATCCTCTGTCCTCTCCTCTTCACTCCTGCTCTGAGGAGTACCTCCTCCTCTGCTCCTGTGCAATCAACAGTGATTCCTCTGCACCAGACCTGTCCAGGTTTGATCCATGCTCCCCACGAGCACCAACTCTTCCCGACCTGTAAAATGTGACCCTGTCACAAGTGTGCTTGAAATCCTGAGTGGTTCCTGTCACATTTAGGATGCCCTCTCCATCACTACCACCTGGCCTCTGCTGCCCACCTAGCCTCATTTGTCACCATTTGGAGGCTCCTGTCCTTTTGTCTTAGCGGAACCACAGTTCCGTCTCTTCTGTTTGGAGACCATTCCTCCAGCTTCTTCACCGGACTGATGCAAACAAACTCTTTGCTCTGATGGGTGAAAGTTACCTAACTGATGCCCTTTTGTTCCGATGGGTGAGAGTTACCACTGATGCCCCTTGGCTCCAATGGGTGAAAGTTACCACTGATGCATGCCCCTTCCCTCCAATGGGTGAGAGACATCACTGATGTGTGGCTCACTAGGTATCTTCTCTCCTGGTGCCCCATGCATAGCACAACATTCACCGTCCTACTTAATCCATGGTCTCTTTTTTGTCTCTCCATGAGATGGTAAGCCTCTCACACCTGTAACCCTAGCCATTGAAACTTCCTCCTTTATTTATTTTGTCTCCAGCATGCAGTAGTAGTTTTTCATGTATAGTAGTTTCTCAATAAAGGTGGGGCGCAAGGATGACTTCCTTCACTCACTTATTACCATCTGATCAACTTTGTTTACGTAGAAGTTTGTTCCCACGTGATTGCTTGTGTTAGCACTCTGTTTAAGGCATCTTTCTCCAGAAAACTCTTTTCATCATTGGTTTTATATTTTTGGTATTAACCTGCACTACCACCTGCAGATAACATACAGCAAAGCAACATTTGCCAAAATACCCTGATGAGAACAGATCCTGGATCTTTCGGCAAAAAGTACAGAACACCTTTCCTACAGAAGCTCCCATGGTCTGCTTTCCCATAGATTCTCTGGCAAACTAAGGGCCATATGAGCATGACTTAGCCCATACCATGCTGGTTAATGACAACATCAGAGCTGATGAGATGGCTCAGTGGGCACAAGCAGTTGCTGAAGGAGTCTGGGAACATGAGTTTGTTTGATCTCCAGAATCTAAAAAAGTGGATGGAGAGAGCCAACGCCACAACGTTGTCCTCTGACCCCTACATCTGCACTGTGACATAGGCCCCCAAGGCCATCCACACACCCATGCACAATAAGTGACTCTCACAAACAGTCCCAACAAACGCTTGGACATGTACTTACAGAAATAAAACATATTTTTCTTTCTCAACAAATTGCCCCACACCACATTCACACGAGCGTGTTCATGGCTGTCAGTTTGTGTGCATAGTGGAAAATCGCTGGACCTGGGGTTATAATGTCGGCTTTGAACCTGGGAGCTGTGCAGTTAGGAGACAGACCTTCCAGTGTGCGATCAGCTGTGCCCAATATATATATATATATATATATATATATATATATATATATATATGAATAGTGGCTCCCAGCTAGAGCATCTTTTAAAGTGGACATGGCTGGAGGCATGTTTGGTTGATTTGGTGGAAAGTTGTGATGATGACCACAGCATTTAACCCATGGGAAGAGACCATGGGTGCTGCTATCCCTCCTACTGTGCCAGGGCAGCCTCCCTCACAATTATCTGGTCTGAAAGTATGGAATTGGAAATGGGAAATGAGAATGTGGGATGCCCTTAGTTAAATTTTCTTGCTTGACATATTTTTCATTTAGCGAGTGCTCCAGGAACCATGTATGACCCCTACTAGGTAGTTCACAAGAGGGCCATTTGCTTGCTCTATTCTGCTATGACAGGGTCTTGAACAACGTAAGTAGTCACAGAATGGTGTCCATCTCCTTTGCTGCACTGAGCAATTGCACACCAGGTTCCACCTGCATTCAGGTCTTATCCCAAATGTGGACACCAGGAAGCAGAAATTACCAGGCCTTCCCTAGCATTCATCTGCACAATACATGGCTGTCTTGCTGGCAGGTAGGGTGTTTCATGCTGGGTGCAGCTGGTTAATCCAAGGCACTTACATCCCTGTAGAAGAGATTGGGCAGCAGATGAAGTAGCATTCTCTCTGATGGTCCTTTACAGTCATCACTGCAGTGATGGAAATATGCTGGGGTGCCCAGCTAGCTCCAGTTGTTCCGCTCTTCTCTGTTTCACATCTGCTCTTTGTCTCAACCGCAGATTCACAGCTGCCCCAGGCCTTTCCCAGAAGCTGGCTGAAGACTGCACAGACAATAACTTCTCATCTCCCTCCCACCCCTTCTCTCTGTGGCTGGCCATCTTGGTTTCTCAGATTAATCACTGAGCAATCCCAACCGCGTCTCTACACCTTCCTTCCTTCTGACAATAGTGTAAGGTGGCTGTTGGCTTTTTTTTTTTTTTTACAAGAAGTCCCTCAATCCATAATTCTCAGGAGACTGTGCTTCCCTGATGCTGACTGATACAGATAATATTCCCCATGGCAATCAGATGATTCTTGCAAATCCTGGCTGTGTGTGATGTGGGAGTGTCATATATTAATCTGTTGATTTCATTGGTTAAGCAATAAAGACTGCTTGGCCCTCATAGGTTAAAACATAGGTGGGAGGAGTAAACAGAACAGAATGCTGGGAGAAAGAAGCTGAGTCAGGAGTCGCCATGATTCTCCCACTCCAGGCAGACCCAGGTTAAGATCATTCCTGGTAAGCCAGCTCATGGGCTGCAGCAGATTATTAGAAATGGGCTAGTCCAGGTGTGAGAGCTAGCCTAGAAGAGGCTAGATAGAAATGGGCCAAGCGGTGTTTAAAAGAATACAGTTTCCGTGTAATTATTTCGGGTAAAGCTAGCCCGGTGACGGGACGCAGCCCAGCCTGCCGCTCTTATTTCAACATGTGTGTTCTAGGTACAGGCCAGGAACAACCATTTTCACAGAGAACTCACCAGAATGTAACACCTCGGTTTTGTTTACAGCTATATTGGTTGAGAATAGTGGGTATGGCTCCCAAATATTATTTTCATAAATAATGAATTAATGTGTCTAGTTTTTGTGCTACATACATGCATAGATATGTCCCATTTACATATATACATGCATATATGTGCATTATATTTCCATTCTACATATAACATTCATGTGATTTTCCCCTTAATTTTAGCATTTAAATAATTTTAATATCTAATGACACAGCCGAATGTTTTCCTATTTAGAATATCCTTTAGGGAAGGCAGAGTGATGAATGCCTAAGTACTAATGCCAAAAGAGAATTCCCCTTTGTATTGGCATGCCTCTGATGAAAGTGTTTTCTGATTCCCTACATCTCCTTTCAACTCCATGATGCAAACATCTGTTCTGCCCCCTCTTAGTTATTTGTTTTCAGTACTTCTCATTTCAGATGTTCAGGGTCTCTATCCTTAATGGACAATAATCCACTGTATTTATAATGCTCTTTACAGTTAAAAAAATTATGTAAATACATGTTCCCTAAGCCGGGCGGTGGTGGCACACGCCTTTAATCCCAGCACTCAGGAGGCAGAGGCAGGTGGATCTCTGTGAGTTCGAGGCCAGCCTGGTCTACAAGAGCTAGTTCCAGGACAGGAACCAAAAAGCTACGGAGAAACCCTGTCTCGAAAAAATCCAAAAACAAACAAACAAACAAACAAAAATACATGTTCCCTAAATCAGTTGACTTATTAGAGGTTTAAAGTCAAGCATTTCTTGTTCATATTCAATATTACCTTGGTTCTTTATACAGAATTTTAAGTTTATACATAGGTAAGGGATGCCAGGGACTAGGGAAACTTCGGGCACTAAAAGCAACAATGAGCTACTTACAGTGGTCTACCCTGACTTTTCCAGAGGATATTCTGAAGAGAAAAATAGTTCAGGGGAAAGTTCTATACCGAAGGTGTTTTAAATGCTATCGAAGGTGATCAGGAAAAGAGTATAACATTTGTATTCAAATAAATATGTAGAGTTTATAGAAACTAGAGGGAAAAAATAAGAAAGAAGCTCTGAGTCTAGAGATGTAGCTCAACGATAGAATTCCTAACCAGCTCATACCAACCTCTGTATTCCATCACCTGCACTATAAAAGAATCAACGCACACACATAGAAAAAAAATCCAACAATAATAGAACTGTATTCCTAGATCTTTGTTGCTATGTATCCTGTGTAATGAGAGAGCATTAGCATTGGCCCCAAGGAGACAGAACCATCATGCACAGCACCTTCTTAGAACGCACATTCCCCATTTGGGGAAGAAATTCCCTTTTGTCATTAATATTTTGTTGTTACTTAAACACAATAAAGTAATAAACAGAGACTTGTATTAGAAGCTATCATACCAATGCAGTCTTCATAGTCTACAGATGAAGTAACTGGGCCTGGGCCTTGTGGCTAACAAGTGAGGTAGAATCTGGAAATCAAAGAAGGTGTATCATTTCCAAAGTCTGCTGCTGAGTTGTTACTAATGATTTGGGCAATTCCATGTTTGAAACAGTAATTCAGGGCACACTTCATCTTTGGAATCCTATTAGGACAATGGGATCTTGAGCGATAATAAGGAAGACCACTTAGGCAAGGGGATTCAATTCCTAGCACACGCTGGACCCACAGGATCAAAGCAGAACATGGAGGAGTATCAGGGTCCAAGGAAACTACCAGGAAAGCCTCCCCCTCCTGAACTCTAAGAATACAGAGGGAGGAGGTTGCAGAAAGTAATGGCTCATACACATGGAGCCTGCAGAGCCAGGGGGCTTTGAGAATTCCACCTTTCAACTTAGCATAGCTGTGCTTAAGTATCCTTTTCTTTCTTATTCTCTATTATTTAAGCTCCACTCTTACATTTATGTCTCGTGGTGTTTTTCTTTTGTTTCTATGCTGCTCAGGCAGGCTTTAATGCCGTTGTTTATGTTTCTCTACCAAGTTTACTATAAACATTCTTTACCACACTTTCCTCGAACATCACATCTACCCTACCTATTATTCTTATGTCTCCTTTCTCTCATCCTTTCCACTATTTTCTTCTTAGTTGTAACCTACCAGAGATATAATAACTTCTTTTTCATATGATACATTTTTAAAATTTTTACTATATATTTTTGAGTTTGGAATATAAGTATATAATTTCTCCCTTCCCTTTTCTAGTACCCCTTACTTGCTTTCTCTTAATTTTATTGCTACTTTTTCTTTAATTGTTGTTACATATATATGCATATGTAAATATGTGTATATAATATATATATATGTATATTTTCCTAAATATATGAATACTAAACACCCATGCTCAGTCTGTATGTTTCTTGCGCATATATTGTATTCAGGGCTGGCCATTTGGCTTTGGATAACTAATTGGTATGTTCCTCCCTGGGGAAGACTATTTCTCCAGCTCTCAGTATTCCTTAGCTCCTTTGTTCAGGGTTGAAGAGCTGTCAGCTTTCCTACTTCTACATTAGCGAATTGGTTGGTGCTGCCCTTGTGGTCTTCTTTAGGGTGTCAAGTTGGTGAGGCTTCATGGGTGTAGCTTCTCTGACATTTCTAGGAGACACAGTCTCGCAGCTAACTTCCTGTTCCTCTGGCTCTTGCAATCTTTCTACTCTTCCTATTGCAGTCATCCCTAAGCCCGAGATGCTGGAATTGTGTTAGTTAGTAGATGTATTAGTTGGGACTGGGCTCCATAACTCTACATTCTGATGGGTCATTGTTTCCTGCAATGGTTTCCATCTATTGCAAAGAGTTTTCTTGATGGGTTAAAGAACTATGCTTACCTGTATGTATCGGGAACTCACCAAGGCCAGCTGGCCTGGGTCTGAAAAAGCCTGGGATAAAACTGGACTCGCTGAACATAGCGGACAATGAGGACTACTGAGAAGTCAAGAACAATGGCAATGGGTTTTTGATCCTACTGCACGTACTGGCTTTGTGGGAGCCTAGGCAGTTTGGATGCTCACCTTACTAGACCTGGATAGAGGTGAGTGGTCCTTGGACTTCCCACAGGGCAGGGAATCCTGATCACTCTTTGGGCTGACGAGGGAGGGGGACTTGACTGGAGGAGGGAGAGGGAAATGGTAGGCGGCGGCGGGGAAGAGACAGAAATCTTTAATAAATAAATAAATTAAAAAAATTTTAAAAATAAAAAAAAGAATAGATACTTAGAAGGTAGTTAAGGTGTATGCTGGCATAGTAGAGTGGTGTTTGTAGATTCTCCATTCTGGATCTCAAGATATATTGCAGAATCATAGTAATAAGAATAATATGGTACAGCCATGTAGGCCAATGGAATAAAACAAGTACACATAACTTCAGCCATTTAATGTTTGACAGAGGAGCCAGAAACACAAGCTGGAGAAAAGAAAGTATATTCAGCATGCATTTCTATGAGAACTGGATGTCCACCTCCAGAAGAATGAAATTAGGCCCTTATCTCTCCCTCCACACATTTTTTTAAAATCTGTGAATCCCAGCTATTCCAATTGTCCCTTTCCATCTACTTTACCCATCTCAAGAGTTTTTCTTTTCAAAGTCAATCTAATACTTAATCCTCATTTTTGCCACCCTACTTCCCTCCCACTCGAAACTTTATTGACTAAAATCCGAGTGTGTGCTATACTATCCTTGGTTATTGAATATACACATATTTTGAGTTCTGTGTCTGGGATTTTATCTCACTGTATTCCTTACAGTTCCTACGGCTGTGATAAAACAGTGGTTATTGAAGTTAATTGGATCACTGTTATTAATTGGCTAGTATGAAATTTCATAATGGTAAGATCAAGTATCTATGGTATCTATTCTCCTAGTTAATAATTAATAATATTAAAAGTTCACATCAGGCACCTAAGATGTGGGACTGAGGAATTACTTTCTAGATTTTACACTCAATTCTACCACATCCAAGTCTCACTTCAAAGTTTTAAATAGTTCAGCTGAAAGACTATAGCTGGTAAAAATCAAAACAACAACGTAACATTGACAGATGTATAAGTCGCAGTTCAGGGAGGCAGAAGCAGACGGATCTCTGTGAGTTTGAGACCAGCCTGGTCTACAAGAGCTAGTTCCAGGACAGGCTCCAAAGCTACAGAGAAACCCTGTCTAAAAACAAACAAACAAACAAACATCATCTTGTAGACAAGCCTGTGGGACATTTTCTCACTTAGTGGTTGATATGGGAAGGTTCAGCCCACTGTGGGTGTCACCCCTTGGCAGATGGTATTGGGGGCTATAAGAGAGCAAGTGAACAAACCATATAAAGCAAGTCCATAAGCAACACTCTTCCATGGCCTCCACATTAGTTCCTGCCTCTAGGTTCCTTTTTTTAAAACATTTATTTATTTATTAAAGATTTTTGTCTCTTCCCCGCCACCGTCTCCCATTTCCCTCCCCCTCCCCCAATCAAGTCCCCCTCCCTTGTCAGCCCAAAGAGCAATCAGGGTTCCCTGCCCTGTGGGAAGTCCAAGGAACCCCCACCTCCGTGATTTGAGTTTCCGCCCTGATTTCCCTGGATGATGAACTACAAAGCTATAAGGTGAAATAAACCCTTTTCTTGTTTTTGGTCATGGTGTTTTATCACAGCCATAGGAACTGTAAGGAATACAGTAAGATAAAATCCCAGACTCCGAACTCAAAATACGTGTATATTCAAAAACACAAAAGCTGAAAGAAATAAAGTCATGCATGATATGAAAGATGCAATAAAGAGATAGAAATACTGGGGAGAAACTGATCTCAAATGCTAGGAATAGAAAGCATAGCAAGTAAAATAAAACCAGCACCCAAATCAGAAATCCCTCCGTGGAACGAATGTCTCAGCTACTGAATGGACCAGGGACAGTACAGAGCACAGGAACTTGAAGACAGGTTGGAGGAATTGGAAAATTCAACAAAGTAATAAGAAAATACCAGTGAAAATCCCAAGATATATGCAACCCCATGAAAAGACAAAATCTATAAGTTATAGGTATAGAAAGAAGAAAAGTTTGTTTTAAAGGCATAGAAAACTTTCTCAGTGAATCATAATAGAATAGTTCTCAGAATTAGGGAAAGAGATGCTAATCTAGATACGAGAAGCTTTAAGATGCCAAAGAGACATGACCAGAAATAAACCTCCCCTCTTCACATTTCAGCTGAAACATTAAGTGCGTAGAACAAAGATAGTATGTTGAAAACAGCAAGAGGGACATACCAAGTCACATATAAAGACAGACCCCTAAGAATAACAGAAGATTATTAATCAAAACTTTAAAAAAGCCAGGAAGCTTTGAATGATGTATTTACAAGTCTAAATAACAACAACTGCCAAACCATAACTCTCATACTCAACAAAGTTATTGTATCATAATTGAAAAAAAACAACTCTCTATGATAAAAATAGACTAAAAGAATTTATGATCATTAAGCCAGTTCTACAGATGATATTTAAAGGAATCCTTCAGACCAAAAGGAAAAACATAACTATCTACAAGACCACAAGAAAGAATAAGCCACATTATAATAAAAATTCCGCAACGTAGTTTTTGTGGGCTTGTTGCTGATGCCTGTTGTGCGATCCCTGTTTCCCTGGGGTAGGGGGTGAAGTGTATTTGGGGTTTTTATGGGGTCAGGGAAATTAAACTGCCACAGGAATATTTCCGGTTGGTCCTTTTGAAACTGGTGGTCCCTGCTGGTGTGTTGTGATTGGCTAGGAGTGCCCGCAATTAGTTGGTCCGCTGACAGGTTGTCTTGGCCAATTTTGCTTACTTGCTGTGAGTTTGCATGTGCTTGCTTGTGCTTGTGCTATTACCCTGCCTTACAGCAAGAGAAAAAGAGGGAGAAAAAAAACCTCAAGCACCACAAAACCATCAAAATGGTGGAAATCAACACATACATTTCAATAACAACATTTAGAGTGGTGTCAATTCACCAATCAAAAGGCACAGACTAGGAAGCAGATTGGATAAAAAGTAGGAACTATGTATTTGTTGCTCCCCAAGAAGCACACCTCACCACAAAATACAGATACTCACTTAGGGTTAAAAGACAGAAAAAAGTATTTCAAGCAAGAGACCTAGGGGGCAAATTGATGTCACTGTACTAATATCTGAAAAAGTAGAACTCAAACCAAAATCAGTGAGAAAGGATAAAGAGCTCCTCATAGAACCATCCATCAAGAGGACATTAATTCAACAAATAAACAAACTGAAAAAAAACCTCAAATGATCATCTCATTAGATGCTGAAAAAGCCTTCGACAAAATACAACTCACCTTCATAAAGGTTTTGGAGAGAGCAGGGATACAAGGAACATACCTAAACATAATAAAGGCAATATACAGCAAACCAATAGCTAACATCAAACTAAATGGAGGAAAACTCAAAGTTATCCCACTGAAATAAGGAACAAGACAAGGTTGTCTACTCTCTCCATATCTATTCAATATAGTTCTTGAGGTCCTAGCTAGAGTAATAAGACAACAAAAGGAGATCAAGGGGATATAAATCAGAAAAGAAGAAGTCAAACTCTCACTATTTGCTGATGATATGATAGTTTACATAAATGACCCGAAAAATTCTACCAAGGAACTCCTACAATTCATAAACACCTTCAGTAATGTAGCAGGATACAAGATTAACTAAAAAAAAAAAAATCAGTAGCTCTCCTTTAAACAGATGATAAATGGGCTGAGAAAGAAATCAGAGAAACATCACCCTTTGCAATAGCCACAAATAACATAAAGTCAGAGTAACTCTAACCAAACAAGTGGAAGACTTGTATGCCAAGAACTTTAAATCTTTGAAGAAAGAAATTAAAGAAGACACCAGAAAGTAGAAAGATCTCCAATGCCCTTGGGTGAGTTAACATAGTAAAAATGGCAATCTTACCAAAAACAGTCTACAGATTCAATGCAATGCCCATTAAAATCCCAGCAAAATTCTTCACAGACCTTGAAAGAATGGTATTCAACTTCATATGGAAAACCAAAAAACCCAGGATAGCTAAACAACCACATACAATAAAGGGACATCTATAGGCATCACAATTCCTAACTTCAAACTCTATTACAGAGCTACAGTACTGAAAACAGCCTGATATTGGCATAAAAACAGACAGGAGGCCCAATAGAAACAAATCGAAGACCTGGATATCAAGCCACATACCTATAAACACTTGATTTTTGACAAAAAAACAAAGAATATAAAATGGAAAAAAGAAAGCATGTTCAACAAATGGTATTAGAATAACTGGATATCAACATGTAGATGAATCAAAGTTGATCATATCTATCTCCATGCACAAAACTCAATTCCAAATGGATCAAAGACCTCAACGTTAAAACAACCATACTGAACCTCATAGAAGAGAAAGTGGGAAATACACTTGAACATGTTGGCACAGGAAACCAGTTCCTAAATTTAACCCCAGTAGCACAGACACTGAGAGCAACAGTTAGTACATGGGACCTCCTGAAACTGAGAAGTTTCTGTAAAGCAAAGGACATGGTCAACAAGACAAAATGACAGCCATCAGAATGGGAAAAGATCTTCGCCAAGCCCACATCAGGCAGAGGGCTGATCTCCAAAATATACTAAGGACTCAAGAAATTGTTCATCAAAAGAACAAATAGTTCAATTTAAAAAATGGGGAACAAACCTAAACAGAGAACTCTCAAAAGATGAACCTAAAATGGTTGAAAGACACTTAAGAAAATGCTCAACATCATTAGCCATCAAAGAAATGCAAATCAAAACAACTCTGAGATTCCAATTTACACCTATCTGAATGGCCAAGATCAAAAATACTGATGACAGCTTATGCTGGAGAGGATGTGGGGTAAAGGGAACACTCCTCCATTGCTAGTGGAAGTGCAAACTAGTACAGCTTCTTTGGAAATCAGTATTGCTATTTCTAAGAAAATTAGGAAACAACTTACCTCAAGACCCAGCAATACCACTTTTGGGTATATACCCAAAGGATGCTCAATTTTATCACAAGGGCATGTGCTCAACTTTGTTCATAGCAACATTGTTTGTCATAGCCAGAACTGGGAAACAACCTAAATGCCCCTTGCCTGAAGAATGGATAAAGATGTGGTACATTTACATAATGGAGTACTACATAGCAGAAAAAATAATGAAATCTTTAAATTTGCAGGCAAATGGATGGATCTAGAAAACATCATAGTGAGTTAGGTAACCCAGATCCAGAAAAAAAAATATTATATGTACTCACTCATAAGTGGCTTTTAGACATAAGGCAAAGAAAAATCCAGCCTACAATTCACAACCCCGGAGACCCTAGACAACAAAGAGGACCCTAAGAGAGACATACATGGATCTAATCTACATAGGAAGTAGAAAAAGACAAGATCTCCTGAGTAAATTAGTGGGGATCATGGTAGAGAGTAGAAAGGGAGGGAGAGAAAGGGAAGGGATCGAAATAAAATATATGGTTCAATAATAAGTATTTGAAAAATAAAATATATAATCACATGCTACTACTAACTAAAAAAAGGAACCAGAAAACCTGTGGTTTGTATGCATTAAATGAATGAATTTGTTAGTGTGTGAATTATATCTCAATAAAACTGTTACTTTATATAAAGATATCTGTAGTTTACTTACATAAAATATTTATATATTTATGGTAAACAGTAAATATATTTAAAACATTCCCTGAACATTTCTAGTGTGCTTACTGTGTAAGTACATAGGTATAAAACCAGAAGTCCTATCCTTTTTTTTTTTTTGGTTTTTCGAGACAGGGTTTCTCTGTGGTTTTGGAGCCTGTCCTGGAACTAGCTCTTGTAGACCAGGCTGGTCTCGAACTCACAGAGATCGCCTGCCTCTGCCTCCCAGTGTGCCACCACCGCCTGGCTCCTATCCTTTTTGGTACCTGAAAATTTCTAGTTCAGTGGATAGATTCATCCTTTCCTGTGGAGCCATGGAAAGTCATATCCAACTGGTCAACCAGTGTCTCTCTTCCCATCAGAACTCAGCCTGCGGTGAAAGGCAAATCAGCCCCAGTGTGCACTCTGCAGTGTCCTACTTCCTGCCGCTTCCTTTATTCTCCATATATTGAAATAACTTTTTAAAAAAAGACAAAAAAGCAAAGCTGTACCCTATGACATCTCAGCATGTACAAAAGGGGACACTTTTTTTTTTTTAAAAAAAAAAAAAAAAAAGCATTTTATTTTGGCTTGCTTTCTTCACAGCCAAAGGCTCATTCAGGCAATTCTGACGTTAGGCCTTATGTCAAGGTCAGTAGAAAAACTTATTTGTGTTTGCTCGCTACTTAACTACAGATTATAGAACGGGGATGCTGCATGCAAACTCTGACAGCCTCTGCCACGGCTCTCAACGAAAGATACCTTGCGCCATTCCTTGGAGCAGTGTTGTAAGCTCTGGGCTGTGTTGGTGCCACGAGTACATCACTGCCGAGGTAGGTGCCAGACACGCCCTTAGGGAACACCGAGGGAGTGAGGAACACATACATAGACAATCACGGAGGGGAAATGCTATATGCTACAGGGCAGCCAGTAACCTGTGGAAACTAAATATGTGAGGTGCGCTTTCCCCTGAAACCTGAGCTTGAGCCCTCAGTCAGGTGACGGTATGAAAGGGTAAGAGAGGAGGTTCAGGAGGTAGAGGCTCGGGATGCTGGACTAGGGCTGAGTGATGAGCATGAAAGCCTGGTTGGATGTGGAGCTGGAGTAAGAGAGGAGACCAGGAGTTCGACAAACATGGGAGAGGCAAGAGTTAGAGGCCGCAGTGAGTGATCCAGATGAGACCAGGAGTTCAACAAACATGGAAGAGGCAGGCGTTGAAGGCTGCCGTGAGGGGTCTGGACTTTCCTGAAGGTCAGTGGGAAAGCACTGAAGACTCTGAGCAATGGAGAACTGTGATCAAATTATCAAAGAGGCCCCTGAGGACGCTGGGTAAAAACTTCAAATCTGCATATTGTGGCAGGAAAAAAAATGCTTAGAAGAAATTAAATTATATGTTTTAAAATTTTCCAAGATTTCCAAATCCCAGATGAAACTTAAGCTTTCATTTTAAGAAACTGTAAAATGTCATGCTCTATTGTCCCATTTAAGCCCCTGGTTTATTCAGGGACAAAGCACAGACAGTTTACTTTTTCAACAATATGTTTCTTCTTTCCAGATATTTGGATTTTGAATCCAATAAAAACATGAACAAAGATGCTTTTTGACTTCAAGAACAAATGCCGCAAAAATAAACACACGAAGCACCAGGACAACATTTGAGAAGCAGTTTGTGGGGTGGACAGTGGGTGCAATTTGTGGGTGTCGGTATGCTGAAAATGCAAGCATTCTCTTGACTTCTGTGAAACTTGAGTAGCCTTCAATCCAAGTCCTAGACAGGCCTAACCATACCTCTAAGAATCGCCCGTTCTAGGCAAAGGCAAAGTTGTATTAGCCTTAGTGAAAGAGAAAGGGCTTGGCTCAGTTTCTCAGGGGCTTAAAGACACTGCTCTTCGTCTTTAGTCTCAAGAACACTTCCTGACGTCTGTTTTGTGTATGGCAGATAAATGAGCGGCAGCAGCCATCCGTGGACAGGCCACTCTTTTCTACAAGTGCCATTCTTAATTATAGAATACACCTATGGTTTGCTTAGAGAATGTGCGAGAATAGATGATACAATCTCATTCAAAGCAATATTCCTCGCATGTTATTCACAACAATTAATCTGGCTTTCCAGCAGTCATGCTTCCAAAAGTTGGGATGCACAACATTGATGTGAAAAGCATATTCATAAGATAATAGAGTAAGACTTAAAAGCCCAGGGGTTCACGGAAACCTTAGGATGCTCTGTCATTTATGCCTGCCGCTGTAGCGCCAGTCCTGTGACATTAGAGCTACAAAAGGACTCCACTGTGATTCCTGAGAGGCAAGCATGACTCTGAGACCCACATGGGTTTGATCCACACAGCATCCATCAATCATCTGAATGCCTCTTACATTCATGAAGTCACAGAGCACACACCATATGAGGCAATGGACCAATTTTCACCTTTTATCCCAATTTATACCATTATCCAGACTTCACTGTCGTGTCTTTGGAGAAGGTTGGTTCCATTCACATTAGCTGCCAATCAAACTTTTCTCATTTTGCTCCTCTTTCATGTCTGAACGGAATCAGACAAGGGCAGAAGTTTAAATACCAAAAACATCACACACACACACACACACACACACACACATACACACACACACATACACACACACACACACACACACTGACCTTTGGCTGACATTATGATCATATGCACTTCTTTTAAAAACATAAGCCCTATAATTAGAACTGACAAACAACAATGAAATCTTGTCATTTGAATCTTTCTTTCTCACACACACACACAAAAAAAAAAAATCTGGGAAGTTGGTTGGAATGGAAAGTGATTCTTAAGGTTCAACCTTCTTAAAATAGTGACTAAGACTGAATATTCACACAAGGTATTAGCTTATTTCAAAGCACTTATTTAGATTATGACCTTATTTTAATAATTAGGTCCTCAGTACCATCCTGACTTTCCGGAGTCTTTATTACTTTCCTTCCTGGAAAGGTTGTTTATTTTAAAAGAAGTTGTGGGTTTGCAGTAGATTGGGATACCTATAGAAATTCTGGTTTTCTAGGTTAGACTTTCAGACTTAAAAGGATAATTTTCTTCAGGGACAAACCTTTAGCACGGTGATTCTCGACCTTCCTAATGCTGCAGCACCTTTCATACAGCTCCTCATATTGTGGTGACCCTAACCATAAAATTATTTTCATTATGAATGGTAAGACAAATATCTGTGCTGTCTGATGATTTTCGATGACTATGGTGAAGAGATTGTATAATCTCTGCAAGGGTCGTGACCCACAGATTGAGAACCCCCGACTTAGTTAATGTGTATTACATGTCAGGTGTGGTGTTGGAGTTTGAAGTACAAAAGACATTAAATCACAATTTCCTATGTGGGTACACACACATGTATACTTGCATGTGCACACATGTGCACACACAGATATACACTTACACACACACACACACACACACACACACACACACACACACCCTGAATGTGCTACCAGATGATGAGATTCAAGTATGAATGGCAAAGGCAGTGAAACAGAAACTTGAAACCTGAACTCCTACAAGATAAAAGGTGCTTTGTGAGTTGGGGAGGGTGAGACAGGAGCAGCATGTGGCAGGCTCATGGAAGACTCTAGTTTTTCCCAATATGGACTTCAGGGGGACGCAGATTGAAATGATCACAAATGACACATGAGTGGCATTTCATGCATTTTGTTAAATAAAGACTGCCTGAAGATTTGAAACAGTCCCACTGGTCAGCCTTACAGACCGGGTTATGGTAACACGCCACTAATCCCAGTAGCCACAATGACATAATGACATACACCTTCAATCCCAGTAGCCACACTAGTTGTCATAGAAATCGGGCAGTGCATGCCTTTAATCACGGTGGTGAACACCTTTAATCTCAGCCCTAGAGAGGATTATAAAATGGGAGGAAACAGCTCTCAACACACAGTCTCATTCTGAGATTTCTGGAGGCAGGATCGCCATTTCAGACTGAGGTAGAGGTTAAGAGCTAGTGGCTGACTGTTTTGCTTTTCGGATTTTCAGGTTGAACCCCAATTTCTGACCCTGAGATTTATTAATCGTGCTTCAGACACTAGTGAGAGGCTTGGAGCAGTCTACATTTTCTTGAAAACTGTGACTCAAGATTTGTGAAAAAAAGATGTGTCAAAGCTCCTTCCATGGTTTCAAAAAGACCAGAAGCCACTAAATTTCTAGTAGTAAGAGTAAAGCTAGTCTCTACTGTGCAATAGGATATTTTAAGGCCTGTAGAAATTGAACCTTTATTTATTTGATTATCTAGTGTATGTGTGCATGTGTATATGAGTGTGTAAATATGTATGTATGTGGTGTGTATTCTATGAGTGTGTGTGTAGTGTGTATAGTGTTTGAGCATATTCTGTGAGTGTGTGTATGAGTGTGTGAATATGTGTGTTTGTGTGAGTGTGTGTGTATGTGTTTGAGTGTATTCTGTGAGTGAATGTGTGTGCATAAATGTAATGTAAGTGTAAATGCCTTAGGTTGAGCTTCTCTCTTAGTCTCTTGAGAAGAAAAGAGAATCCTATTTGGAGAGACTCAATGAGAGCCCCTTTCTGATGTTGGCATAGATGGTCATTTTCATCATAATATCCAGTCTTCTCCCCTTATTTTCAAAGTTGCATTACACCCTGTCTGACTCTGTCTTCTCAGAAGCCAGACCTCAGGGTCACTACCAGAAAAGCATCCCCAGCACTGGGCACACACGTGTGAGTCCGATGCATTTCACACACAGAGTGAAGTGCTCATATTTCTAAACTATCTAAGTTGCGTAATGTGGTTGAATTCTTTAATTTGAGGGAACACATGTTTTGTGTTAGTCTGTGTATGTGTGGGAAGGCACACACTATAACATTGACTGCTGGAACCATTTTAAAAACATGTCTTAAAGGCATCCATTCACCATGTTGTATACTGTGCCCTCTCATCACCTTTGTGGTCCAGGACATTTTCCATGCGCTGCGATTTTGATGGGAGATGCACAGCTGGTCATGAGAGAGGGCTTCTATGGAATCTGCCATTCTTAGCTCTTAAGACAGATTTTCTTTGCTCCTTTAAATCAGTTGCAGCTTGCAGGAATCACCTGCCCTGAACTGCAGCTGGCCAGAGCCAGAAACTCATGTCTATCAGACCAAATTATTCTAAAAGAAAATGTGAAAATATCTGGTGCAAATGTAAAGTATTAAACCAACACATCCACAAAATAATGCATTCAACCCCACAATAGTGTACACACACTCATACTTTGTTTCCTTCTGTATTGCTAGGCTCTCGTTTAGATACTTTCATTGAATATCTATATTTGAAAGCAGACAGCTGAGAAAGTTGTTGAAGCCCTATCTGGAAAAGCCCGCCTCCAGCCTCATGAGCCAAGGCCAGAAACATGGTGATATCTCCACTCATCCTACTTCAGTCACTGACACAAACACTTAGTACCCTGCTGTGTCTCCCAGGCTGCCCAAGAGTCATTCAGTCAAGGATCGCACGCAGGAGGACCCACCCTTTCCCCCGGTTCTTTCATTCTTTGACAGTCGAGGTCCAAGTGTCGTCACTGTGGCCACCCAAAACCCAATGCATTCTCTACTTAGATTCTGCCGTTTTCACCCTGAGTTCAGGTAAAACCTACATGTTCCTGTTTCCATTCACTTACTCAGTGTACAAAGATCTCATGTGGCAGGTTGAGCCAGTGTCCTGCTGGATAGTGGGGTACCATGAACGAGAGAAAGGTGGGAAGAAGCTCAGCCTAGTGGGAAAGGCTGCTCTTGAAAGTTTAACAAGAGGAATGGTTCAACGGGAGAGGTCCCTGTGTGTGCATGTGTATGTGTGTGTGAGTGTGTGTGTGCGTGTGTGTGTGTGCGTGTGCGTGTGCATGTGTGTGCAGGGGAGGGGGAACTTCTTTTTGAAGGGGTGGTAACGGATCACACCTCCTAAGAAGGAGCTGGTTAGGCTTAAATGGGAATTAAAGGCATGAACAGATGGGGTCCATTTCTCCAGATGTGGAGAATAATGTATCCGGTTTTTCTGGTGAGCAAGAACGAGAGCCTGTTTCCTTGGAGGAAACGAAAAATAAACAGGAGTAGCACCGAAAGGAAAGGTGCTGTTGAATCTGGGTGGATTCTTTGACCAGACTGAGCAAGGATTTGTGAATCATTGTTCTAATAAAAAGAGCACACCAAAGCATCATTCATGCAGGAAAGCAGCCTGGTCTGAACTGTATTTTTCATTGACTCATGAGAACAGATTGAGATTCTGAGATGCGGAATCTCTGGTTTCAGAGAAGAGTGATGGGACATGGTGGTGGGCGAGAAGGGAGACAACCGTGTGACTCCATCCCTTCCACTTGAGTCCGTACTCAGAGCCAGAGCTAGAGCAGCCTTTTCAAGACACTAGAATCCGTACGGTACAGCTTTAATCTGCACAGCGAGTGTTCATTGTCTTCCGAGTAAAATGGAAGTTCCTTGACATTTTAAACATTTCCTGGGCTGGTACCAGATTTTTCTTTACTTATTTTTCATTTTTCACTGCTGCATCTGTGCACAGCTCCAGGGACTTGACCTGCCTAGAGGTGCGGAAGGAATGCAGAAATGACAGACAGACACACAACAAAGCAGGGGTCTGCTGGAGTGGTACTGGGATGGAGAAACCTCAGCATCCTGGGAACTCACAGTGTGTATTGCATACAGTTGGACGGAGAGGTGGGTTTTAGTATACAGCTGAACAAGGAGGCAGGGTTATTGGATATAGATAAAAAGAAGGCGGGGTCTATGGTAAACAGCTGAGCGAGGAGGTAGGGTTAGCTAATCTCAGCAGGGGCCATCTTTGTAGGGGGGCAGTCTTTAGTCTGTAAATATCTGGGGACGGGGAAGCATGGTGGCCATTTTCTGCACACACTGTCCACATCCCCACACAGGACAGAAGGGAATACCTCTCCATTTCCCTCGGAGCCTTACTCCTGGGGAGAAGGCTTTGCCATTCCTGCAAGGCTCTGAGGCCATAGGGTCCTTGACAGGGCCATGCCCATGTCAACAACACACATCACTCAGGACTTCAATCATTCAGGCTCTCTTCTGCTCCCTACACGCCACCTTCTTTCTCACCTTTCCACCCTCCTGAGTTGGCTGGCAGGTCACTCAGTGTCCCTTCCCTGTTTTGTTCCTACTTCTCTCAGAGCACCTGCTTCTGCCCTTGGTCTTGGCTGAGTGGTAATCAAGGCAGAACCAGGACTTCTCCTCCATGTTGCCACAGTGCCCCATCCTTTCTCTACAGTCGTGGCTTTCCAGCTCTCACATCCGTCTTTCCTAGTGTCCTGGAAGCTGCCTGAGATAACAATGTGTTTGTGTCTCTGCATCCCTTACAGTGTAGAGCACGAGGATTGAGTGGAATACTGAAAGAGCGTGTGGGTAATGGGAGAAGGAGAGCACATTGAAGGACCTGGTCTTGTAGTAATAAGTGGCGCGGGGCTGCGTTCCCAGCACCCTGGCTGCCTGCTCGGCTAGCTTATGCCCCGAAATAATTACACGGACACTGTATTCTTTTAATCACTGCTTGGCCCATTTCTATCTAGCCTCTTCTAGGCTAATTCTCACATATTAATTTAGCCCATTTCTAATCATCTGTATAGCGCCCCTAGGTGCGCTTACCGGGAAGATTCTAGTCCATTCTGGGTCGGAGCTTCATCGCGTGTATCTGCCCAGGAGCCGGGAGCATGGCGTCTCTCTGCACACACTGTCCACATCCCCACACAGGACAGAAGGGAATACCTCTCCATTTCCCTCGGAGCCTTACTCCTGGGGAGCTCACTTCCTCTTCCTCCCAGCGTTCTGTTCTGTTTACTCCTCCCACCTATCTTCTAACCAATAAAATGGGCCAAGGCAGTTCCTTTATTAGCCAATGACCTTCCTCCATCATGGTCTGATAGCTAAGCGTGAAATCTTAGCTTCAGCAACACCATTTCACCAATCTGCAAGAACCTTGAGATGTTACATCAAAACAAACTCAGTTTCGAACAGATCAGGAAATTATATTATAAATATAATCTATAAATTCAATATTGTTCTACTCAGTGCTGCTCTCCAAAAGGATTTAGGATTCTACACGAAGTGTTCAACATCAGATCAAACAAACAACTTTTTTTGGACAGATCCTTATTGCAAACCAGGTTGGATTTTGCTATGTACCCCAGGCTGGCTTTAAATTTGTGGTTTTACTGCTGAGAAAACAGTGCTTGGAAAAGTTAAAAGTTTTAAACAAATATCACCTTTATAATAAAGCTTTAAAGTTGTGTGATGGTTGAGCATGTTCTCTTGTTGACAGAATTTCTGTTAATGTGAAATTGGAACAAAAGATGAAACACACTGTTTTGTCATCCAGGAAGGAGGACATGGGACAGAGAAGCTGCACAGCCTACTGCAGCTGCAGAAATAGTTACACATGCCTCGGTTTAATTTTTGCAACAGTTTTTATTTTTCCCTGGAAATGACACTTGCTTCCTTTTATTCAAAATGTCAGTGTGTTGGATCAATGCCTTTTAGACAGACTTTGGCTAGTATTTCGTCAATACTCTGGCAGCTCCCTCCCACTTCAGTGAGTTGCCATGGCAAGGGAGCTGCCTGGCGCCAGGATATAGCACAGGGCAATGGCCACTCATTCAAGTCAATAGCCTTTTAGCTTTGTTGGAGCAAATTCTCACTACATAGCCTAGGCAGGCCTCAAGCTCTCCAGATCCTTCTGCCTCTGCCTCCTCATTTTTGATCCTTATTTTTACACATCCAACCTTAATCAATCAAGACTTCTGTTGACCCTAACTTCAGAGCATATATAGAAAGATCTAGAAACTTCTTTTCCATTTTACCATTACCACCAAC
Source organism: Microtus oregoni (assembly GCF_018167655.1). Lineage (NCBI taxonomy): Eukaryota > Metazoa > Chordata > Mammalia > Rodentia > Cricetidae > Microtus > Microtus oregoni. The sequence continues at coordinate 2,315,400 of NW_024543874.1, forward strand.
ATCAAAGTCTCCATAATCCCTCTTGGATTGTGAACATTGTGCCATCTTGCTATTCTCCTTGTTTCCACTCTTGCTACTTGCCTGCTCAAGGTGAATTCTCCATGCTATACTCAAAAACCACTTTAAAACAAGACAAACCATAATAGTCTTTGCTTCAAACTCCCAATGGCTCCTAATTTGTATGAGTCGTGGTTTTCTAGAGAAATGGAACCAATGGAATCTATTTATCTGTCTGAATCTATTAAATGTATATTGTTACCTTTAAAATAGTAGCAATAGCAGAATCACACCTGAGAGCTGAGGACCCAGTGGTTACTTAGTCCTTGCACCTCACCAGTTCAAGTAGGGCCATAGCAGTTGCCTCTCATTGGGGTAGGGGTGAGGTAACAATCCTTAATTGCTCAGTCCAAAAGGCCCGGTTCTTATTTGGCACTGAAATCCCAGAAGGTTCCTGGAGAACTGTTGGTCCCTAGTCTATGGCAGCTTGATTGCCCTAGTTCTGATATCAGTGGAGGGTAAATGAACTCAGTGGCAAGAGGGAAGACCAAGTCAGCAAAAGGCAGGAATGCTCTTCCTTTTGCTATATCCCCTTAAAAAAAAAACTAGATTATAACCACAAGATGCCCCACAGTTGGGGTGGGTCTTTCCATGTCAATCAAAGCAGTCAGGACAGTTCTTCGGGGAGGCTCCCTACCCAGGTGATCCTAATTGTGACAAGTTCTCATTAACCCAACCTTAATACCTTTGTGGCATTAAAACCAACCACAATACTACCACCCTCACATTCTGGCATTAAAACCAACCACAATACTACCACCCTCACAATTGTGTGGGATGCCGCAGCTAGTACCAAGACGACTTCCAGGAGCCCTTCCTCTGTGACGTTCATAATTGCAGAAACGCTTTCATGCAGAATCAGGACTCGGTGTATGACTTCCGAAGTTAGGCCATAAAAGGCCTTGCTGTGTCTGCCTCAGTTTCTTGGATTTCCTTTTCCTGCAGGAGCCAGTCACCTTAAGAAGATCCAGGGCGAGAACCCCTGGACAGGAACTGATCTCCCCTTGCGACAGCCAGCACCAAGTCGCCAGCTGTCTGACAGACTCCCTCCGGAGCTGCCCAGTTCAGTGATGGCTGTGGTTCAGTTCCAGACGACACTGGACTGAACCTCAGCAGGAACAGAAAGCCAGGCTGCCCAGCTGTCACTCCCAAATCCTCACTCACAAAAGCTGCAGAGAGGAAAGCAGTAGCTAGCGCAGTTTGAAGCCACCGAATTCGGAGTGATTTGCTCTGCAATAAAAGATGCCAGTATCCAAGTAGGCATGGTGTACATGACTGTAATCCCATAACCTGGGAGGCTGAGGCAGCAGGTGGTCAGTTTGGGGCCATCCTGGTTTACACAGCAAGGCCTTTTCTAAGAAACCAAAACCCAAACCAAGAGCTAGTTCAGTCTTCGCTGCTCTAGCTGCTTTTCCTAGTTGGTTTCAGCCACACAGACATACTTCTGATTCTCCTCTTCTGGGTCCAGCTTCCCCTTCACGTGTTCCAGTAGCTCACTGTGTATGTCCTCTAAGGCTCTGTTCAAATGGTCCAGCGCTCCATGGATTTCTTCTTTGACCCTTTGCTCCACCTATTTCCCCAGCACCTACCCCCTGACATACTGCAAGCTTGCTTGCTTATTTGTGTATCGGTCGTCTTCTAGAAGGTAAGACCCTAAGAGGACAGGGGCTCTTTATACCTGATTCAGTGTTGAGTCCCTAGGGCCTAGGGTGCTTGTTATTTCAAAACAGTCAACAAATAATTACTGGAAATATTGAATGAGACAAGAAATGGAGAAATGTCACCATTGCAGAAGGGCACTGGAGGGCACATTGATTGCTAGCACCAACGGACGGCCGTGGGAGGATTGTCCTATGTGTGTTTGCCCAGGATCACATTAAGTAACCCCACACACTGTGTATTTACATTTTGATACAGGTGCCCTATAGGGAATTCTTATGGGTAACAAGGATTTTTAACTTCACCTGAATCCTAACTATATGACTTAGGTCAAGTGCCTACATTTTCAAGCCAAGAAATAACAGCTTGTTAGCAGAATTGTAATAATGTTCTTAAAATTATTTCAAAATATGGCTTGCATAAAATGTTCCGCAGCTAAGTAATCTTTAGAAACACTATATATTTTTCTTCCTCTAGAGGACTCTTAGAGTGCATGGCACATGCAAAGTAGAGAAATAAATCATCATTCCTCACGTTTACTTACCTAAAGCATGTTTTCTTCTTGGCTGGAATTCCAATCAACAATTCTGGTACCCAGTGAGGTCTCCATGTGTCAGGGTCTGTACCTATCATATCTCATCACACCCTCTGCCTGGATGAAGTAACTAGTATTACCATCACCCCACTTCCTACATGAGGGCATGGAGAGAGATTAAATAACCTGCCCAATGTTCTATTGTAAATCCAACAACAATAACAGGATTGGCTTCCAGAGCTCATCAGCCCAGCAGGACTGTGAACGAGAAACCTTAGCTCCTTAACGGATACTGTGACTTTGAAAATTAACCCCTTTTATTAGCACTAATAGTAATCTGTGTACTTCGCGTTCAAGGAAAACATCTCAATATGTTGACTCTGTAAGGAGGCGTTTGAACCGCACCCTGTATTAATTACTGCTTTATTGTTGTGATTAAGACACCCTGACCAAGGCAACTTACAGAATAAAGGACTTATTTGGGCTTACAGTTCCAGAGGGTTAAAGTCCATGATATAGGGGTGGAGGAGGCAGGCATGGGGGCGGGAACTGCAAGTAGAAAGTGCATATCCTGAACTGCAAACCAGAATCTGAGAGAGTAAACAGGAAGGACAAAGGACTTTAAAACCTCAAAGCCTACTCCCCGCAGTGATATTCTTCTCCCAGCAAGATTACACCTTCTAAACCTATCCAAACACCTGAGCCTGTGGGGGACCACCCTTATTCAAACCATTACTCTCCCCCCGACAGATGGTTCTCAAATGCTTTGATTACTGATAAGAGTTTGAGCTATTGTATTTCTAAATTTGTCTGTGTTTTGTGTATGTATATATACATGTTATGTTTGTATGTGTGTGTGTGTATGTGTGTGTGCTTGATTGCATGTGCACATGTGTGCACATATGTGGAGACCATAGCTCCACACCAGACTTCTTCCTCAATCGTTCGTCATCTTATATTTTTAGACAAGGTCTCTTACTGAGTCTAGAGCTCACTGCTTAGCTAGACTGACTGTCCAGTAAGCCCGTGGTCCTCCTATGTCACCTCAGAAACCCTGGAATTACAGATGTATGTTACCGTGTCTGGTTTTAAAGCTTATGCTGGGGGTTTTTGGTCAAGCATGCTTTTGTGTGGCAAGCATTTTATTCACTGTCTCCCCAGTCCTTGTTGATGGTTTAACAAGAAGAAAGTCTGTATTTGGAAGAATTTGACCTAGTGGTAGAGAATCATATAATGGCGGAATATGGGAGATCCTAGGCTTTGGGCTTAGAATTCATGTATAGTGGACAGTGGTTCTCAGTGAAGTCTCTGGACCACCACCATCACCATCACCGCCACCACCATCACCATCACCGCCACCATCATCACCATCACCGCCACCACCACTACCATCACCACCATCACCACCACCATCACCACCATCACCACCATCACCACCATCATCTAACACCACCATCACCATCACCAGCATTGCTATAATTACCAACATATCTGACAAATGTAAACCCTTGGCCTCAATCCCTGGCCGACAGAATCAGAACCTCTGTGTGTATGGTCCAGCCACAGTGGGATAGCAAAGCGCGCGGGCAATTCTGATGTACCCTAACGGCTGAAGCGGTTCTTAGTGCACCTGTGTGCAATTCGGCTATTCTTAAGAGTCCGCCAAAGAGAGGAGGTCAGTGTGATCTCCTCAAGCTCGCTGTGTGTCAGAATATACTAACTGGTGGATTTAATTCCACTGCGTCTTTAAAACCATATTTTAGTTGTCTATGAAGTCTCCTTTCCTCAAATAATTCGTGCAGGCCACAAAGCCGAAAGCGTTGAAATGTCCTTGGCGTTTAAACAGAGCCAATTTAAGACTACAAGGGGCCTTCTTCAGGCTGTGGCGGGAATGCATTTAAATCACGGCCCCACTTTATTACAGCTAATAAACTAGCTATGCTTCCCTTGTCTGGCAAGTGATAATTGCCTTTTAATATTTTCCTTTCCCGTGTTGTGAAACACACAGAAGAACACTCACAGTATAATCTGCGGTACTGGAGCTGACGCGCCTGCCAGCCTGGGCTGACTTTGCATGGCTACTAGCTCCCTTTCCACGGTTCTCTGGTGGTATCTTAAAATTACATGGAGTGGGGGGTATTTGTACCATGAAAACAGGCAAGATGTTAGAAATTGGGGCTACTAGTTTTATTTCAGAGACTCAAGTGCTAAACTTTACCGGCACAAAATGAAAAACTGGTGGAAGGATGCTCACTGAAGAATTTATAGGAGTCAGGGATTATCTCTAGGGGAAGGCAAGTGCCAGAGAACACTGCAGCTATCTATGTAGCCCCAAATCGAAGGGACTGGGTCTATCACCAAAGAAGATTACTTTCAGTGAGAAAAATGTGCAGGATAATATGTATGTATGATTCTATTTTTGTAAAACATGTATATACATGCATATATATATATATTCATATATAAATACATGAGAGTATAATGGATAGACTATGTGTGAAAAGATTCATGAGGGCATGCGGGAGGCAAAAAAGCAAGGTTCTTTCAGTGTGTATGCATGTGTGTGTGTGTGTGTGTGTGTGTGTGTGTGTGCGTGTGTGTACATATACGCACATATAAAGCATTTGGGTTTTTAGTTTTTTAACATTTATTTATTTATTTAGCATGGGAGTGAACACACCTGTGCCTTCGTGTGGAGGTCAGGAGGTAACTTGTAAGAACTCGTTCTCCCTTCTTACCAGTTTGGTTCTGGAGATCAAACTCAGGCTGGGTTGCTAATACCTTTGTCCAGTGAACAATCTGGCCAACCCTGACAGCTGGATATACAAGGAACATCCATGTGTGATCTTGTGATAAGAACTTGTGTTTTGTGTGATTGGTTTTTAGAAATGCCCTCTTCTGGTGGAGCCATTCTTCTTTGTAAATGCCTGCCTTCTCTTACTGATTGGTAGATTGCTCAATGTCAGGGCTAGGTGATCATTTCTTCCTGTTTTCCGTAGCAGACGAACACACTGAAGAATCGTACTGATATAAGCCCTACGTGAGAAAATAAATAGGTCTTCCATGGTTGCAGTAGCAGCTTGGTTGTCTCTGACACCGCAGAAGGGGCAGGCAGGGTCTGTCCAGCTCAGTAACAGCTGGGATGCGATTCAGAAGGCTGCTTCCCTCTGAAGGAGGGGGGCTGCAGGGACACCAGCAGGGAGGTGGCTGGCACACCAGGGATTTGCCACAGCGGGCAATGGAGGACTGCAGAATGTTCCCGAAGAACAGGAGCAGAGGGGATTGCTGAGTTTTGAAATGGTCAGGGGTCTGGAGGCCAGAGGATGGGGCAGGGGCGTCGTAGCGGCAGCAATACTGAGGTGAGGTGGTGGATATGGGACTAAGATGGTTTGTCAGCCTTCCTTTCCCTTCATAGTTAGAGGGAGAAAGGCAAATTTTTGAGAATTTGGAGAAAAGAAATAAAAGGCTATGGGGACTAAATAAGTAAGGAAGGAAAAGGAAAGAAAGTAAAAAAAAAATCTAGACACACTGAAACTAAGGTTTGGGGCCAGGGAATCCAAACACACAACACAGCTATATGGCAGTTGAAACGGGAGGTCATTCTGGAAGATGACACAAAGAGCGATGCTCAGAGACATTGAGCCGGAGATACTGTGCAGCGTGCAGGAGGACCAGTCCTGGAGACCACTGAAAGTCAAGGTTGTAGATACACTGCTAGGGACCAACATAGGTGTGGGTGTCTAAACTAACAATACATGTACTTCTCCAAGGAGGAAGTGGAGCTACCTGGGGAAGAAGAAGGGGGACAAAGGCAAATGGGCCTGCCTAGAGAGGTGCCCAAGAGCAGTGAGAGAACTGGGGCGGCGGACGGGACACCAATGTTGGGAAGCAACAGTGTCACAGAAAACTCAGTTTCAAAGAGTGGGTGTACTGCCTTGTCAGAAACTGAAGATGGGAGGAGAAGAAAAACACTGGAAGAGGCTCTTGCTTCAGAAAGAGGTCAGTCTCAGCGTCTCTGGGAATCTTTGTGTGTGGGCATGTTAGTGGCTGGTGGAGTAGAAGGCTTAAATCATGTTACTTATCGAAAGATAAACACAGGAAGGGTGGGTTGAGTTTGGGAGGAAGTTGGAAGAGAGAAGTAAAGAAGCAGAAAGCTCCAGGAGACCCTGAGATACACTGTGAGCTTTCACAAGCGAGGAGAATAGAAGGTATTTGGGAGACTTGCAGGAAGCAGAGTAGAGTCAACAAGAGCATCCAGGAAGATGGTCATGTCTTCTGATCGTGTAGAGGAGTTAGGAAGGACGCTGTGATGCATCACGGTGAAGTTGTGGACATACACACAGCTCACAACACAGGAGTGGGTCTCTCTGTGATGCAGGAAGCCACTGTCTCCCAATCCTAATGCCAGAAAGACAATAGATGGGGTTTAGGAATGAAGGAGGGTCTGGAAAACAGGTGCTATGATAAGAAGTCAATCAAATATGCTTTGGGACTACAGACCCCCAACCAGGACCAGACACATCCTGGACCACAGATTGTATCTCAGACTGAAGAGTGTGATTTTCCATGGAGCAGCAATGTAGCTGCCACGCGGATGGAGGGAGAGTCCAGGCTCTGAGGGTAGGTTCTAGTAGTTATACCCACTATGCAACCCCTTCTCTGCTACCCCTGATAGAGATAGTTCAGGGATAGGCAAATCTCCCTCAGTCTGGGTGAGTGCCGCACCGGAAAGATCCAGCATTGCCTTTCAGAGAATCAGTGAAATCCCGGCTCTCCTACTAGAACTGAAGGAGGAAGTGGGTGGTTCTGATGGCCTTAACCAGTAAGTAGGAGGACCTGAGGCTGGGATGAAGCCTTGTGGGCAGTGAAACAGAAAAGGACAGAACTCACCTCCTGGTGAGTCACTAAACTCAGGCCAGGCCCAGCTGACCCCAGAGTCTCTTCTTCCCCTCCGGTTTCTACTTTCTGAGGCACACACAATTTCCATGGGGCTTACAGCAGTGGGCTTTCTGTTGCTTGGTACTGAATTTACCTTGATTGGTAGAGACCGGTTTCAGACTGCTCTGATCCAGGCTCTTGTTTATGTCCTCTATGGTTGTCTTGACCCCGCTCCTCATGTGTCTCTTCTCAGAACGACTTGCCTCGTGGCAACTGTATTAGTCAGAGCTCTTTGGAGGGAGAGAACAAATGGGGGCAGAGGCAGGATTGAGATAGAAAGAATCTGTCTATGCAGTTTTAGGAGAGCCCTGGAGGAGCAGCTGCTGCAGCCCTGTGTGGAGGCAGCATGCAGGAAAAGTCCTGTCTTCAGGCATCCCTGCCCCCTTTCACTCCACAATCTGCAACGTAGTTTGCATTACTCTAACTCTGCCAATTCAAAAATTATGTACGCATTTGAAAACCCTCCGCAGCAGCATTTCCCCCGCGCATGCTGGTCTAGTCAGACCCATGTACAGAATTAAGCATCCATCTGGTAACAAACCAGTTTCCTTTACACCCAAGAGCTACACCATCAGGAATGGGAACCCCCTTAGTTCTAGTTTTCTAAGTGATAGTCTTCTTGGATTTGACTGACATTAGAGCGGATAGGCCCTGGTAAGGTGTGAAGATTGACTTAAAGCAGGAAGCACCCAAATGAATCTGAAAGTCGGACCTGGTCAGTTAGAAGCACCAAGGATGATGGTGAGGGGAGAAGCAAATGGCTGGAAAAGTGATCTGCCAGGAGGCAGAAGAGAAGGATGCTGGGTAAACAACCGTAAATGTCAGAAATCAATATGGCATCCACGATGACAACCGCATAACTTATGGTAGAAATAGAAGTACCAATTAGAGTTGAATATTTTCTTTCAATCAATCAGAACAGGTTATGCTCATAGAAAAAAATAACTGAAAGGCTGGAGAGATGGCTTAGTGGGAACAGAGCTTGCTGTATAAGGTATAAGAAAGAGTAGCTGAGCGCAGATTCCCAGCACCAATGCACAAAGCCAAGCTTGGCAGCATGCATCAGTAGTCCAGTACCTGGGAGGGGGAGAAAGGAACATTCCAGGGTTTCTCTGGTCAGAACACCTCTCTGAATTGACAAGTTCCAGTTTCTTTGAGAGACCTTGTCTCCAAAGGGAAGGTGGAGAGAGACAGAAGAGTGTCCTAGATTTCTGTCTGGTGCTGTGAAAAACACCATGACGAAAGGATTTATTTCATCGTATAGGTCACAGACCATCAACGAGGGAAGCCAGGCAGGAGTGCAAAGCAGGTACCAAAGCAGAGACCACGGTACTGGATGCTGTTGCTGGTTTTCTCAGCTTTCTTTCTGACAGAGCCCAGGACCACCTACCCACTATCCACAGCGGACTAAGACTCTCACATTAATCAGTGATCAAAAAAATGCCCCCAAGACGACATGCCACAGTTCGATCTGTTGGAGGCAGTTTCTCAGTTGAGTTTCCCTTTTCCTAGAGATGTTTGTCTTGGTTTGTGACAAGCTGACAAAAATTAACTAGCATGAAGAAGGCACATGATGTTGACCTTGGGCGTTCACCATGTGCTTGTGGGCGTATGCACCTGCACAAACAAATGCACACACACACACACACACACACACACACACACACACACACTCATCCCCAAAACAAAACTCACAAGAAGATCACGTATACTCAGGAAGTTGTTTGGTGAGTGTGGAATCAAAGTTAATCTAATTCACTGTAAAGAAATGTATATTGAAAGCCCATCAAGTGGAATCAAGTGTTGGTATTAAGTTCTAGCAGACAAACTCACCAGCTCGGTTAATCTGCACTTCTAGTTCTGTTGGTAGCGAGGGCTCAGCTAAGCATTCACTTGCTAGTCCTACTGTTTCATCCCAGGCTGACAAGCTCTTGAAATGCCACCTTACTTCAGACTCGCTGTAACAAGGCTGAAACAGTTTCAACTTCTTTATTTTGCAATGGCCTCACACTCAACATACTGCTCAAGCTGGCCTTAAGTTCTTGATCTTGCAGCTTCGGCTTCCAAGATGACAAGGATATCCCATCATACCTACCTTGCAGTCCTTTTTCTTTTTCTTTCTTTCTTTCTTTTTTTTTTTTTTTTATTTTTTCGAGACAGGGTTTCTCCATAGCTTTTGGTTCCTGTCCTGGAACTAGCTCTTGTAGACCAGGCTGGCCTTGAACTCACAGAGATCCGCCTGTCTCTGCCTCCCGAGTGCTGGGATTAAAGGCGTGCACCACCACCGCCCGGCTCAGTCCTTTTTCTTGATCCAGTGTTTGAGGACCCAGCATCCCTCACACACTTCAAAACCTTAATACCTAAATTCTGGGGTAATTTGTCACTGTGAAGAAGTTTTTCCCTGTGACTATCAAAGCCATCTAGCTCCCAATCCAAACTGTGCATAACACAGAGGAACTGTCCCCTTTATATACAAACAAACAAAAAAAAAACTTTTACAAGTATCAGATAGCTGTTACCTTAAACAATCCCACACAAAATTAATATATACAATCTGATAAGCTTGACTCTTGAAGCCACTGCCACAATCAAATGGGTGAAATATTTCCATTATCACCTGAAGTTTCCCATTGCTCTCCCCTGATGTGGGAGTGTCATATATCAATCTGTTGATTTCATTGGCTAAGTAATAAACAAACTGCTTGGGCTCATTGGTTAGAAGATAGGTGGGAGGAGTAAACAGAACAGAACGCTGGGAGGAAGAGGAAGTGAGCTCAGACTCCACAGCTCTCCTCTCAGGGGCAGACGCCTCAGAGAGATGCCATGCCCCGCTCCCGGGATGAAGCTCCGACCCAGGATGGACATAGGCTAGAATCTCCCCGGTAAGCACACCTTGGGGTGCTACACACAGATGATTAGAAATGGGCTAAATTAATATGTGAGAATTAGCCTAGAGGAGAATGGGCCAAGCAGTGTTTAAATGAATACAGTTTGTGTGTTGTTATTTCGGGGCATAAGCTAGCCAGGCGGCTGGGGTGCCAGGGACGAAGCCCCGCCGCTCTTATTACTACACTCCCCCCTCAACACACATATTTAAAAGGGCGGCTTCCAGCGGCATGGTGGCATCTCATGAAGCAGCTCCTCTCCTTCTGCTGCCCGCTATCCCCAGCTGCTGGTGCCGCTCTTCTGACCTCTGCTTCTGTATCTGAGCATTTTAACTACTTCATTTGGGAGTCCCATGTGGTGTTAGTGCTTCCGAGTTGGGCTTGTTACACTTAGCACAATGCTCTCCAGGTGAAATCCATGGTACCCTGGATTAAATATGGCAGGATTTCAGTCTGCAGTCATTTTGAAAGGTTTTGTTGTTGTTGTTGTTGTTGTTTGTTTTGTTTGTTTTAGGTAAAGGCTATGCAGCTCAGGCTGGCTTAGAATTTTCTCGATAGCCCAGGCTGGCCTCTATCTCACTATCTTCTTGCCCAGCCCACCGAGTTTGGCTGATTTTCATCTTTTTTTAAGACTGAATACTATTCTGTTAGGTGTCAGTACCACAGTTTTAAAATGATTATCTTCCCACCCGCAAGCATTTGGGTTGCTTCTACTCTGGAGCTACAGTGACCAGTGCTTTCGTGGACATGGGACCATCGATGTTTCTTGCTTCTTCATGGTATTAAGTTCAATTCTTTTGAAGGTACGCCCAGAAATGAGGTTGCTGGCGCATACGGTAGTTCTCCTTTCCCGTTTTGAGGATCCCTACTGTACCACTGTGGCACCATTTTGCGCTCTCCCCACAGCACACAGATTTCCTGCTCTTGTGCCTCCTTGCTGTCACTCGTCCTATGTCCTTCATACTGGCCTGCCTGGCAGGCATGTGGGGCTCTCTGAACTGATGCTTTGCATTTCCTAGCCAGAGTGATGCTTTATAAACAAGACGAGATCTCACTGCAGCTTTGCCTGAAGCCGTTGAGTGGCTTCTGGTATCCTTGGTCCACTATTCAGGTGCTCATATGTAGCTAGAAGGCCCTTCGTCTCCTTCACTCTGCCCCACACCTGAGTTCTGGCCTCAGATTTATGCTGCTTTCTCATCTCTTGGTCTTAGTACTGCTACCTAGCTCCCTACCTAGGACACATTTTCCTTCTCTTGGTTCAGCCCTTCCTCATCTGCTAGATGTTCCACTTTGCCCTTTCCCCAGGAATCCTCTGCCCACTGGTGCCCCAGGTCTGTCCCCCTTGCTCCTTATTCTATTCATCTTTCTGCAACACCCTTTGTTCCCTTTAGACGGAGGCAGGGCAATGTCTATATTGCTAGTATCACACACCTACTATCCATCTTGACATCCCCAGAAAGATTTTCCAGCTGAGTATGTTGGGACAAACCTGTGATCCCAACACTCAAGAGGCTAAGGGATGACCGAGAGTTTGAGGTCAGCCTGAATGACATAAAGAAATTTTTGTCTCCAAACAAAAAAGGAAATGCCCCTTAAAATCAATAAATATCTGTGAGGCCAGGATAGAAGATCTGAATACTCAGGGGACTGCTCCCTATTGCTATACTTACTAAGCATCTCTCTTGTGGAGGGTCTTGTGCTTAGTTGCCGGGATTGCGAAGTATTGGATTAGCCTGGTATTAGACAACTGGGTTTGCAAGGTGGGATGTTAGAAGCACAGAAGTCACAATAGGTCAGCAGTGTTGAACACTGTATGGTGTACATCAGAATTTCCCAGGACAGCACTGTGGGCAGTTGTGGCTTTCTACTGTCTTCTCGTAGGGGGTGACCCCAGAACTGCATTGCCCTTCAGTAGTATCCCTGGCCTCTCCCTTCCAGATGCCATTAGCATCACCACTTTTAGTAGTGACTGGATGTCTTCAGACATTCCCAAATGCCCCTGCCCCCTGCAGCAAACTTATCCCTGCTTGAGAAGCTCTGATGGCTACACAGACAGCATGTGGACTGGAGTGAGGATAGAGACCCCAGAGGCAGGAACCTGGACTCACAAAGTCCAGGAAATGGCTCTGTTGGCTGGTTCATGCCATGCCAAGACTTCAAAGCAAGCAAATAATAGCTAGAGAAATAGCTCAGTCAGTGAAGTGCTTACCTTACAAGCCCGAGGACTTGGGTTTGATCTCCGTATCCCAAGTGTGAAAAGCCAGGTGTTCCGGCATGCGCTTGGGAGGAGACAGGGGGATCCTACGGGCCTGCTGGGCAGTCAGTCTAGCTGAGTCATCAAGCTCCCAGTGAGTCCCAGTAGACTTCTGAGGATCACCCAAGCCAGGTGGGAAGAAGCTGTGCAGAGATACTTCCGGTTGCTACTCTTTGGTACCTGAGCGGGGATAGCTGAGCTCTCAGGTCTCACAAAGGCTTCCACAGCCAGCAGTACACACAGCACCTCCCAGAAGGCAGCGCCGTAAATGTTTGCTGAATTGAATTGAATTGCCTTAATGAACTTCAAACAAGGTTTCAGGTGACTTTGAATTAAACCAAGCCTGTTTTCCCCAACCTCTTGTGGCCCATCACCAATGGAAGAGAACACATTCCACATCTGCTCCAAAACAAAAAGCCTGCTGGCTCGGAGGCAAGTCCTGTTTTGTGCTTCAGTAGCAAGTTAAAAACCCATCTCTCAACAGTCCTGTGATTCATGCGCCTGGCTGTGTTCGGCAAATGATTTTTGCTGTTGCGGTGTGTATTGCTGTCTGTGTTATTTCAAGGTGGAACAAAGAATGGTGCTGAATGACTAACCACAGGAGGAAACCTAGAATTGGAAAAATAAAAAATCGAATAGATCAGATCCCCAGAGGCCGGAAATGATGAACCAAGTCTTGGGATGTGTTTTAAAGGCCTGCTGAAGCCCCCTCTGGAATCAGAAGGCCCTACACACCCAGCTGAGACTTTTCTCACTGCATTGTCTCAGTCAACTGGGGTTCTGCGATGAGTCGGCAAGTTTCTATTGCGGGCCTCTTAAAAATCTAATGAAGTCATGTAAACAAGGAAGCTTTTAGAATTTTTCTATTGCTATAAAAAGTGAACAGCCACACTTTGATTGACAGCTAGCTGCCTTGCAGAGGTTGAAGAATTTCCTGTCCATGGATTTCCTCAAGGCCTAACATCTTCACAGCTGTTCTTTCCCAGCAAAAAGATATCATAATATTTTAGATTGGGGGGAGGTAAAGGAGAGGAGAGGGAGAGGGAAAAGAAGATGGAGAGGGAGAGAGAACTTTGGGGGCATTTGGAATACTCACGATAGAACTTGTGTATGTAATATGTAATTTTCCCTCAATTTTCTACCTTGACTTCCCCCTCACTACCGTCTCTGACTTTCTTGTAGCCAAACCAATCTAGAGAGGAAACAGACTTTTTTTTTTAAAACCTTTACGTTGAAGTAAAAATGTGTGCGCGCTCTCTCTCTCTCTCTCTCTCTCTCTCTCTCCATCTCTCTTCTTTTATTTTAAAAACTGCTAAGGAATTTTCTGATTGAAAGAAAGTACCAGTTGTAAGGTCAAAAGACACCAGAAATCCAGGAATAGTATTTTGTGGTTGTTCTCATGGAGATGAGCATGGCCTTGGTCTCCAGATCTTCCTGTCTCTATCTGTCAAGCGCTGAGATTTCAGGCGCATGTCAATGTGCCTTCCTTAGAATCAATCCTTAGGGAGTTTCGGTAGGTATGGTGGTTAATGTTGTCACCCTGACAGATGGAATCACTGAAGACACTCCTGTGGACGTGTCTCTGAGGGATTATCTGGATAAGACTCATTGAGGTGGGAAGACCCACCCTAAACGTCTAAATGTGAGTGGTGTCATTCCATTGACTAGACTCTGTACTGAATCAAGAGAAAGCAAGACTCTCTGCTTCCTGACTGTGACCAGCCACTTCAGGCTCCTGTCTGGGGATAAAGTGTGACTGTCACCTTGGGCTCCTGCTATCAAAAGCAAATGCTCTCTCCCCTGAGTTGGTTTTGTCAGAGTATTTTATCACAGCATCGAGGACAATAACACACTAGGGACGTTGACTCCTTTGCTCTATGCCCATCCAAGCATATTCGCTCTGTCCACGTCTCAACAGTGACAGCAGAGATACGGGGCTTTTAGGCATGCATACTCAGGACAGTCAGAGATGGGCGACACATAAGGAGCCTTGGGATGCTTTACCACTGAGATCAGGACATGATTAGGCTCTAATGCACTCGGAGGGGAAATGAAGTTCATGCAAGACGCTTCGGATAGAATGCAAGGTCTGCTTCTTGGTCTGTGTCCTAGAGGAAGAAGCTTCTCATTTGAACCCGAGACTGCCAGGAAAAATCTGAAAGCTAGAAGGCAGGATGCCTTGGTGTAGCTGATAAACAGATGTCACTGACTATAGTAAGCAGCTGATGTCATTGACTTTGCACCTTATGAGACAGGTGTAAAGAACACACCCGGAAGTAGTCAGTCTTTGCTGAAGGAGTGAACGAGTGCATGAATGAGTGAGCGGGTGAACGCTGAACTCGGGAAAGTCCATCCAGTTTGACGACTCTTAACTGCTGTGTAAAGGCAGCTGGTGTGATGGGGCAAGTTACGAGATGCAGAAGAACTGGGTCATAATTATAAAATATCGGGACTCCAGAATTTCGTCTTTTCTTTCCCCTTTAAAGGAATGTGGAGTTGATTGCAGACAGGGCTGTAATGTTGTTGCTTCTTCCTCTTTCATTCGGATGTGATTTATTTTGATGGCTGCTGATGTGCTGTGATAGTTGTGATTACAGATGACGGTGCAACTTACGATGATAGCTATTTCTGTTTACTTTTTTAATTTTACCCATGAATAAATTTTTAACGAGCTAGAAGGCAAGGGTAGATGAAGGGTGTATGTAAAATACATCCATGTGTTATTTCAAGAGAGTAAGAATGCACTTGTCTGTCGATAATAACATGAGAGACAGGACCGCCCAGCTAAAAGCACAGTTGTGTGCAGCTAGAATTTCTAATGTATGTATTATAAGGCATTATGATTTTATTTATTTTTTTAAAGTAGAGCACAATGGCTATATTTGTGCTTTATTGGTATTATCTGATCTTATTAACTTTGAGTGGAAGCTTAAAAAATTGAGTATTAAAATGTTCAATTAAATAGTCATATTAGTTATATACATGATGAGACAGGTTTAAATGATGGATTTCTTTGCTCTTAGAAAAGGACTTTAATGGATTACATGCTACAAAAAGAAGTATGTGGCACTATTTGCTTTATTTTGTCATAAAATAAGAAGGGGGTGTCAGAATCGCGACCTATCCTTCCCGTGCTTCTATAGATGATCACATCACATCTGCCAGAGGGGGTGGGGTGGAGAGAGCATGATTGAAGGTTCCCCCGAGGAAGGGGCATCCAGACAGTAACAACCCAGGCTTAAGGGAAAGACTGCATGGATTTAAATGCTGGCTTTGTTTGTCCCTCGCTGGCTCCTTGACCTCGGGGACACTGTCCCCCTCTCTGTTCCTTAGTTTCTGGTTCTGTAAAATGAGATCATACACAAACCCAGAGCATGCCCAGAGCACCCATGACAGGTAGCAGCCAGCCAACAAATGCTAATTATTGCTTCCTGACTCAGACCTCTAGCTGACAATCATCCACTCGTCTTCATTCTAATAATCTCTCCCTCCTCTTCTTCCTCCTCCTCTTTCCTCCTCCTTCCTCTGAAGCCTTTATTAACAGCATGCAGTAAAAAACTGCTTAGTTCAAGGACGGGTGGTGAGATGGCTCAGCAGTGGGTAAGGTCTTTGTGCCGAGCCTAACAACCTGAGTTTGCTCCCTGAATCCCACATGTTGGAAAAAGAGATTCCTGCCAGTTGTCCTCTGAATGGTCATTTGTGTGCCTCAAGTCCAAAGGTAAATAAACATAAAAAAATTTAAAGTAATAGCTCCATATTTTTAATTTAGACACTGTTGTGTAGGACCTCGGTGTCCACGAAGCCCCACAGGAATGCTCTCATTTGCTAGCCAAGAGAGTGGCTTCAGTAGCCTGAAGAACAGCCAGTACACTTCACTCCATGGTTCTTTTCTGCTTAGGTCTGAATCAATAAAAAAGGAAGGAAGGAACAACTTTTCAGACTAAACCCTTTCCCCTTAAAGCAGCTTGGAATGTCTCCCTTTGATCCCTGCGGGAGCATCAAATTCCTGACAAATTAAGAAAAAAAGAATTATGTTTGTGGCTCTTTATTATCTAGCCAAATCGGTTTTAATTTTCGGTTGGCAAGGGTAGTGGTCCCAAGAGCTTGCAGAGCTTGCTGAGTTTGAACTGGATCCAGAAAAGTGGGGGAGGGTCATTTTCATCACGAACCCTTTAGCACTCCAAGAGCACAAACAAGCCGGCGTTTGTCTTGGCACTCACAGAGTGTTCGGTGTTGGGGGAAAACGTCCACTCAAGACAGACCCCAAGCTGAACGTTAGATGAGTTCAGCTCACACAAACAGACCTGCTGTCCACAGATGTCAATTCCTCTGAGGCCCTTCCCTGCCAGACTGGGCAGCAGGCCCCTCTTGAGAGCTACGGGACCAGGGTGCACAAATCTCTAGCCCATCCTAAGCTGCCACATTCTGTCTGAGCCTGTTTCAACAGCCATTTGCAAACTAAAATATCTTACCCAGAAGGGGATTTTTATGCTGCTTGGTTCTTTAGTTCCCAGAGTTGCGTGGAAAGAGAAAAAGAAAGAAAGAAAGAAAGAAAGAAAAAAATCGATTTCCCCTGAGCTGAGCTGTGTAAACCTAAAGGCGTGAAGGATGCGGCCAACACCTCTTTCCTGGGGCTGGTGTCTGAGCCAGGCTCTACCCAATCACTTCTCGGTGCCACCCACCATTCTGTGTTATCTCCCCTGGTGCCAGCCCGAGAAGGTCGTGCTCTGCACACTAGATGGCGCTGGCATGCACACAGGCAGGCACCTCCGTGCTGGGGACTGCTCAGGGACTACTCAAGAGTGGGCGGCTCCTTACAGAAAGGCGCTCATAACTGCTGACAGGAACCAAACAGGTTTGGCCACCGTGGCAGAAACACGAAGGGAAACTTCATTTTGAAGGGTATTTGATGGGCCTTTGTCAGCGCTGTCACCAGAGGGGCCATTTCGAGCTCGTTCTTTGAATGGCACAGCAGTTTGACAGCTTCAGCCTTTGTACAAACCCGCTTCCTGAGACTGCAGAAAGAAATGATCTGGAGCTTGGCCCACGGTTTCCCCAGCACACAGCCCTGGTGGGCTGTGAACAGAATCACTGCCTCCCCCTGGCTAATTTACAAACATCCTGCGACTCTCTGTCTGTGGTCTTGTTTTTATTGGAACTTTCAGAAACCTACATTGTTAGCATCCGAGGTTACAGGTTCCTCTATAGTAAGAATGTCTTCATTTTTCCCTCTGACTATGAAGCCTTGTAAATCTATTGCCAAAGCAGAAGAAGACCCGAAGCTGTTCAGAACATGGTTATTTAATTTTCGAGCTTTGAGAGAGAAAAGGAGGCAGGAACTTGACCCCAGAATGTCCCTGGCTAGGGAGAAGCTCTCCGCTGGGAAGCCAGGCTGCCTGCTGGGTAGCAAAGCAAAGATGTCAACCAAGGCTCTAAAATGCTGCGCTCTCAGCACAGTATCTGGTTTATCTGCCAACATATCTTGGCAGTTATTGGGAAGGTAGTTTCAATTCAGCACATTCCAAAATCATTAAATTTGTCTCCTCTGAAGAATTACACACTTTGGGGGCTTGGCATCATGGCTGATACCTGCCATCTGATGCTCAACTACAAAGAAATAGTGCTTGTGACTTGGTCCTCAGGGAAGCATTCCCAGATGTTTTGCATGATTCGGATCTCCAGTAGGTTCCACAGAGGATCGCAGAGGAGATGACTCGGCACAGTTTCTAATGAAGGAACGACAGTTCTAGTCTGTGTGCCCAGCCCTGCTAATGTCACACGGAGTCACACCTGTCTTGATTTGCTACGGAAAGGAATGACCCCCCCCCCCCATATTAGAAGGAAAAACGTAAGATGCTAAAACCTTGCTTGCCCATCGATTGCTTTTACAATGATGCAACCATTTGGACCAACCACAAACCTGTTTCCAAACACCAAGTAAGCAGTGACTTGGAGTTGTCCATGTATATAGAACCCATCCCAGTCAGAGTGCATTCAGTCGAGATGAGAACTTCAGACTTGAGTTGAGGTTTTTTTGTTTTTTTTTTTTAATATATAGCATGTTTTAAAGAGCAGATGGTTTTAGTGAAAGTTGTTTTGAATCCTGGCTGGGCTGGAGAAAAAGCCTCAGGACTGAGACATCAAACACCCAATCTTTTAGCACCCCCCCAAAAAAAAATCCACATTCCAAAGGTGAGCCTTTTGTGAGTGTCACTGACTTGGGGAAAAGCCAGCACCTTGTCTTTTCTTTTTTCCTATTCCCTCTGTGTCTTTCTGGGGCCTAGAAGAACACAGAGGCGCACAGTACCAGGCAGAGAATGAGCACTTAGGTTTGTTCTCTTGCCTCAGGTGCTGTCTAAAAGAATATTCTGGAGTCACCATGTCACCAGAATTTCTGACCTTCTGGACTCTGCCTTCTCATGTCAAGGTGGGCTCCAAACAAAGTCAGCTGTCTTTGGTCATGGAAGTCACCCTGCTGAAAAGCCGGAAAATAACCCATGCTCTTCTGCTGGCAACATCACTGCCTTCAGCTGTCACCCCACGGGACTTCCAGGGACCTTGATTTAAGAGTGGAAGGACCGTGGGGAGAACAAAATCTTTCAAAGATGACAACCCAGTGAGGCTTCAGACTCCTGCATTGTGATTCTGGCTCTGTCAGGGACTTCTTTCTAAGCAGATGCTTTCTTCTACCTCTCCAACAGCCTGGCACATGCTAAGCTGGACCAGAGTCCATCAAATACCGTGTGTCCGCTGGCGAGTGCTGCTATGAGCTGCGGTGTTGTCTGTACAGAAACCATGTCCAGGTTTAACAGTGAGGGGAGGAGACTTAAGGCAATACTTGAAGAGAAGGAAGCCTGCATGGGAGGCACACGTGGTGTGCCTCAAGGAGGGGGTTGCCAAGTCACACACAGGTCTTCCAGGTGACCCTGAGTTTCATGCAATGGCAGCATTTTAAAGTATAAGATGCTCAGAATATTTCTTGGAATATACTTATTCTAGAAAAATATTGTTTGTTTATCTGGAATTCAAATTACTGGCACTCTTGTATTCTCATTTGCTAAATCTGTCAAGTCTGGTGTGGAACAGAGGTTTTTCAAAAGAGAAAGGGGAATATCTTAGTACTGAGATGTGTGTGTGTGTGTTTGGGGGGGGGGTGGGGGACGGTGGTCAAACCAGAGACTGTTCTGAGTTGAGGAGTCCTAAGTTGGCTTGGAGATGAACTGCTAGAATAATTAAGATAGTTTGGTCTCCTACCTACCCCCACATACAACTTCTAAAAGTGCTACCACAAAGCAGATGACAGTGACTTTTCCTCTTCAGGAAAACGGCTTGCTTCAGCCATCACCCCAGGAATGCTCTGTGAGCATCCACCGTGTCCTGAATACAGTGCTAGCTTCTGCAGAGCAGGAAGAGTGGGCAGAGCCTGTGCCCCAGTGGGGGTAAGAGCCTCTGGCACTCGGAGCCGTCAGTCTGTCTCCTGGATTCAAAAGCACAATATGGTTTCTTTGTTTTCCTGCAAGTTTCCTTGAGGTTTGGTACCAGTGAAGTGCAACTCAAATTCTTTGGGTAGATGAGAAATAGAAAAGCACCACATGTCAGGAGCTTGTGACAGTGACGCAGGACCCTTCTGTCAGCAGCTGTAACGCAAGTTAGGATCTGTCAAGAATGACCAAAGGGATGACACGGAGGAGGTGGATCTGGTGGAGGAGCCATTGCATGAGTTCGGTGTCCACAGGGACGTTTTCTTCAAGAATCCAGGATGAACTTGAGGCACACAGGGATGGTCCCCAGCATTCTGGACTCTAACCATGTATTCATGCTCTCTCATAAATGGAAGCCCTGTCCTCAGATGTCTATATATCCAAACAGCCTACCTGTCCTCTACCAAGTGTCGCTGGTCTTCTCTGAATCTGAATTCTTCTCGAATCTCCCCAAGAAGTCCATTGTCCTAAGGTGAATAGCAGGCTGTAATGGTTTTAAACAGCTACGTTGATACCTGTTACACTTGTTTCTCCTGTTCCCCAGATTGGTTCTGGATCTGCTACTTGCCCTACTTAGTGCTTCAAACACTGTATGAAGATATAGAATAAATGTTTGATAATTAGTCTCAGAATGTAAGTCCGTAGGATCAGCAGTGAAAAGCATAGGGCCACGAAGCATCCAAAGACCACCAGGCGAGAAGACATAGTGATACATGCAAAACCCTGCATTTAGACCCCAGGACAGTGTGGCTCAGCAGGCGTTGCTATGCAAGCCAACCCAAGCGTTTAAATGAATCCTCAACTGCCTATGAGGCCACAGTGTGATGTGGTTGCTGAAGATGCTACTAACTGTGGCCACATGGCTAGCCAGGGCCACAATTTAGAAATGAATGCTGTATACAGACTGCCTTGGTTGGATTATATTGATATGCTATATTTAACTTCACAAGCTTTTTGTGTTTCTGTTCTGTAGGGCAAGCTGACCTTAGACTCGTGACCCTCTTGCCTCTGCCTTCCAAGTGCAAGGGCGACAGGCACACAGCACCACACCTGGCTGCCTGCCGCATCCTAAGAGATGCATACGTGGTTAGAGAATGTGTTAGTTGCTTTTCCCTTTGTTTGACAAAAAGCAGCTTAAGTGGAGAAGGCTTATTTTGGCTGGAAAAGCATGGAGGCAGCAGTGAGAAATTTGATGTGGCCATGGGCTACGCTGGACTTACAACCTTGAAGTAGGAGTGGCTTGCGTTTCTGCTCCTCGCTTAGCTTACAGAGACAACAGATAGGTCGTTACAGTACTCCTGGTTTAGAGGAAGAGAGTTCCCTGAGTTAGGGTGACTTCAAACATGTATCTGGATCCTCTTTCCTGTCTCTCTTTATTTAACAGGAAATATGCAGATCAACTAGTACAGAGATCAAGTGTTTAATGTTAACTATTTTCCTCTAACATTCTTTTTTCTTACTTTCCATCAATAACTACAAATATCAACAGGCTTCAGAAGTCTCACCCTGATCTGAGCTTTGAAATCACATTCACAGGAGAGTTTTTGTGTTTGGCCTTGAGTCTAAGCCCTTTGTTCCATTGTTTCCCCCACATCTTTTAAAAATAAGGATTTCCCTGATATCGATAGCCACCACGGTTTCTATAGAGGTTTTCCTATCCTTATTTAAGTTTGGGGGTGGATAGATAGATTTATCTCCTCAAGACTTCCACACTTTTGGAGACCTTTTACTTATTTTATTTCCTTTTAGAGTTTTAAGCCCTAGATTGCATTATAAAACTCAGTACAAATCTTTCACGGTTATCTTTTATTTAGCCATTTTGAAACAGTTAAGCAATTCATGCACATATCCGATATTCTCTAGTTTTTCATTGCATCAAGGTCCTTTTATTTTGATTGCTAGGAGCAGACTCTGAAGTAAGAAGACAGAGTTTAGTGAAAGGCTGTTTGCATGAGTGTGTAGGCTGTGGCGTACAGACTGAAGTGCATACACACAGAACTCAAGAAGAACAAACCTCAGGGCAGCTCTGGGAATTCTGCCTAAGGCTTGGATTATGAAGTGACTAGGTCTCCACTACCTCCCTGTGAGCCTCTGTCTCTAGGAAGTGAGACTCTGATTGGCCATGTGATCAAGACAACTGAAGACCTGTGATGGGCAGCCCTGATAGAACAAATTGAGCACAGTCTCTCTCTCAAGAAGGGAGTGCCGAGAAGAAAAACACCACATACCCATCACATTTTCTTAACAACCTCCGAGGCTATTGCCGAGGTCTCCCTCATTTCCATATTGTCAATCTGTTCAGACTGAAGCCTGGGAAAATGCATGTCTTCCAAGACTGCCTGCTATCTTCCTTAAACATACTTGTCTGCTTTAATATTCCCCGAGGAAAGGACTCAGAAGAATGGTAGAAAGACGGCTGTGCCTTGGGGTGGGGGCGGGAAGGCTTGCGGATTTGGTTCAGGTTCGTCATCTGAAGGGTCTCTATGCCGACAGGAAGGGCTGTCCAGCAAGCAACTGGAAAGATGGATCTTGATCTCTCAATAAGAAACAAGGGCTTAGAGAGGCAGTCTGGAAGACGGCGAAGACCAGTCAACCAGTGAAGTCGCGGGTCAAGAGCAAATATCAGCTACTTCTGCCTGCCCGACCCTGCATGGAGGCCAAGGCCAGAACCACCACATTAGATCAGTGAAGGGGCAGTTTGTAAGAAGCAGTGTGTCTTTAGGACATAATTAACAAAAATATAAATAACTGCAACAAAGAACTCAAGGGAAGCTCAGCTGAGGCCACCCCCATTTCAGATGTCACTTGTCTCAACAGGCTGTCTCCATTGTCCTGGCTCTGCTTTGCTCCGATCATCAGATTTTGTCCCCTTCTTACAGCGACCCCCCTGTAGTCCCTGCCTCAGCACACAAGTCCAGCACCTTGACTGGTCCCTACAATTTTTTTTTTTGCCTTGTTTTCAGATATATTCTCACTATATAGTTCAGGCTGACCTCAAACTCATGATCCACCGGCCTGAGCTTTGGAGGGTTGAGATCATGGGTGTGTGACCCTATGCTCCACTAGGCCTTTATGATTCTGTAGTCTTGGAAAGATTTTGGCTACAGAGGAACAATTGGTGGTAAGAAGGACATTCCATTAAAATATCTTAGGAATATGCAGACAACTGTACAAAGTGTTTTAGATAGGGTCTTTGTCTTTGATACTTCTCAGTATTCCTTAGTCAACTCCTTCTTTTTCACCCAATTAACTGCTGTGGTAGAAAGATGTGTGCATTGAAAAAATTCCCTCTAGTCAAAGAGCTAAAAATCACAATTTCACTTGCACTGTTTGACTTCATTAGGGTCTTAGAACAGATGCCCTGGAATAGAAGTAATTCAAAGTCCATTTTCCACCTTCTCCGCTACCGAATCTCTTTGAATGCACATTTGCTCACCCGTTTTAAACTTGTTCTGAACATCAAGTACTCCACAGTATTTTTGCAAGGAGCACCGACACCCTTTTCAGTTCTAATGCTTAATCTGCATTATTTTTCTTTTAATTATATTGTTTAAAAATTTGCTCTCTGTGAGTCTTAAAAGGTGTTAATGGGCATTTTATAATACTTTGCCTTTTCTAATTACATAAAGTATCCTTTTCTTGGCCATAACTTATTATTATCTTTTTAGCAGAATGCTTGATGTTTTGAAAAGGTATTTAAGTATTTGTGTATAAAAGATTATTTAACAGCTTTGGAGAAATGTTTCCATCTTAAAGTTCATGTAGCATCTCCAAGTGATGAAGCTAAAATTAAGCCAACAACTTCAAATGCAATGTTTAGCTTCCTGTCTCCCTAAGTCTATTTCCAGGAGTCTTGACATGCATGAACAGCAGTGAGGGATTGGGAAAGGAATCAGGTGATGCATTGGCTGAGCCCCTGCCAGTCTGTGTCAAACTGTGCAAGTCTCTGGGAGAACAAGTTAGATTGGCCCGCTGTTTCGGAATTACAGCATCAATGTGGCTGAGGCAGGACAGATGCAGGAACCTGTAACTCAGGTACTCAGCAAACAACAGGCACTAGAACAGAGTCAGAGCTGCTCTGGGGGTCACTGACTCCTCGGTGACTCAGCTTCTCCTTTAGGGGCTGTCAGTGTTTGTGCACAACCCAGGTACCATCTCGGTTTATTTCTCTCTTCCATGATCCCAAGACTCTTTACTTACATAAAATCTTTGTCATGCTCATTCTTCCAAACACTTTGCTGAGCTGGACTTACTCTTTGAAGAGTTTTAATTTTTAATGAGGAAAAGAAATGCCACGTAAATTTACCATCCCATTTGAAAGCACGTAACTTAGTAATTCAGCGTGGCTAAGTGCATCCACAGAGTTATGTAAGTTACAAAACCAGTCCTCAAGAGTGCTTTAGTTTTTGAACTTGTAAAACTGAAACCAGTACCCCTGGGAAAAAGCAATCCCATACCAAAACAAAACCATTCCTTCCTTCTGCTCCCCACAGCCGCCATTCTCTCTTCTGTTTGTAAGCTTTAGTATTCTAAGCAACCATATAAACGGAGTCAGTGGCTCATGCCTTGGTTTGGGGCTTATTTCATTTAACTTAGCTTCTTCAGGGTCCACTGTGTACCCCATGGTAGCATGTGTCAGGATTCGCTCTAAAGCCTGGACAATGTTCCATCATGCCCATGCTGCTTGCCCATCCGTTCTGGAGATGGGCATGGCTCGCTTCCATCCTTAGCTCTCTTTGAAAGACATTGCCGTGAACATGGGTGTAACCAGATCCATTCTTTCTGATGACACATCCTTACCTATTTTTAAAACCGCTTTTGTCATGGAAAATTTTCCAACATGAAAAAGAGAAGAAGAATATTTAATGAACTCCAGAATGCCTGTCACTCAGCTCCGCCAGCTTTCATCCTGTAGTCTATAGTCATATCTCGCCTCTGTCTCTACCGATGATTCTGTTCTGGATTGTTCTGAAGCAAATCCAGCACATCGCACAATTTTACTTGCCAATATTTTACAATGTACCTTTTTAAAAATAAGGGTTTTTAAAAAGATAAAGAATAAAAGTACTTTGACATAAAAAAAAAACCCCTACTCATTGTCATCAGTATTCACTTGGTAAGTCGCCGTATCCTAATTATCTTAAATTTTAATTTAAATTTTAGTAGATACCTTAAAACTATATATATATATATATATATATATATATATATCAAATTGAATTTATATGACTTTTGAAACACTTAACATTTCATAAGGTTGTAAAAATTTAACCCCCTTCTAGCATTTTTTTTTTTATTTTATTTTATTTTTGGTTTTTCGAGACAGGGTTTCTCTGTGGTTTTGGAGCCTTGTCCTGGAACTAGCTCTTGTAGACCAGGCTGGTCTCGAACTCACAGAGATCTGCCTGCCTCTGCCTCCCAAGTGCTGGGATTAAAGGCGTGCGCCATCACTGCCCGGCTCCCTTCTAGCTTTTTGAAGTAAACAGTGCATGCTGTTATCTACAGTCTCACATGCATTCAGGATGAAGACCCAGCTTTGAGGGTCTTCCCTGGCATGTGTGGGGCCCTAGGCTCTATCCGCAGAATCAGAAAGAAACCATGTCTACCTACAGTTGGCTACTGTGGACCGGCACACAATGCCTTCTCACTCCTTCCCAACAACAGTTCTACCAACTGGCCCCTCTTCACACCACCCCAACTTCCCACTCTCCCCCGCTTCCTGTGGCCCCGCCCTACTTTCAACTGCCAATCAAGCCATCTTTTCATGGTCTACATTTGGGCTGCATCATTTGGCACCTAAACTTTTCTTAATTTGATTGAGTGGGAATGTGCCTAAATCCGCCCATTTCAATTGTTCGATACGACTGGCGTCTCTTTGTTTGGTGACTTTCTCGTCTACTCATCTAACTTCTTTCTCTTTCCTTTAAAGTTTCCTTGAAGAAAGTCCCTTTTTTTTTTTCTAATTCTGTAGAATTTCCCCAGAGTTGGGTTCCCTGTAGTACATTTAGCGCTGTCTTCTTCCTGAATGTTTTATGAACTGGTAATTGGTTTTAGGTGCTTGATCAGATTTAGATCTTGTTGCTTTCCAAGCCTAACATAAAAACAGAACAGCAGTTTTCTACAAAGAGGCACAGAATAGCACCGTCTTTCCCTCCCCCAGCCCCGCCATCACTACACATTCGACGCTGTGAAGCACCGCTCGTCGATTCTCCTGTTTCCTCCCTCCATATTAGCTACAATCCTCCCATAACAGTGATGTCCTGTCATAGGTTTTCTTGTGAGGCGGTTGTGTAAAACGGTAAGAATAAGTGTGCAATTACACACACATACCCTTCCCTCAGCAGTCCTCAAAGCAGTGAGTTGGCTTCCTGACATCTACAGGTCACCAGTAAAACTTTTTTTTTTTAAATAATAGATTTTGAAGTTGGTGATTTTTTTTACAGTTTAATTTTAATTTTTTTTAAATATATGTGAATGTGAAGGTATGCCAGGCATGTCCAGGTGTCTGAGGAGGCCAGAGGGCGGTGTTGGATCGCCTAGAGGTGGAGTTACAGGTGGCTATGAGCTGCCCTAGGTGAGCGCTGGGAACTGTATTTGAGTCCTCTGGAAGAGCTTGTAACTGCTAAGACATTTCTCTCTCTTCGATTCAGTGAAAACAAATTTAAAACATACTTCATTTTGCACCGATTTTCCTTCTTGAATTTGGCTCCTTTTGAGATGACATTGAGTGTCACTGAAAGACACCCGTCTCTCTCTGACAAGATACCCCAGGCTTAGCCCATGCTTTTGGATTTCAGGCTTGAAAACATCCGCTCCTTCAGAGGTCTTTGGCTCCCGTATTGGGTCTAGCCCTCAGCTACTTCCAGCCTTGTGCGAAGGTTAAAAGCGCTACCGCTCAGTCTACTGTGTAGGGGCTGCCCGCTGCTCTATCATTTCCCGGTCTTGACCACTCCTTCTCCTCAGGCTCCGGCAGCTTGGGTGCCACCAACTTCCAGACGCCGTGCCGGAAACCTCGGCTCCAGACCTCACAAAGAATGACCTTCTCACAGTAGGACTCCCGTTACACAGGGATGATTCTTTGCATCAGCCTCTCACTGGTCACTCTGTGAGAACAGAGCCTGTGGTCTGTGCATCTTTACATCCCGAGGCCAGCATACTTCCTGGCTTCCGGCAAACGTTTGATATATGTTGGAGGGAGCTGAGTGACTCCAGCACAAATTGGTGAGAATCTGTTATTCACAGACTTAGATTAAACATTGCTACTAATCTCTAACTGTGAAAAATGCCTGTGCCCTGGCTTTTTCTAGTCTTTAATATCCTAGGAGATGACAGAGTAGAAGGACAGGTACCATGGTCTACATAACTGCCTCTATGTACTAACGAGTCGGGCACATCCACTGGTGGGCGTGGCGAAGGCAGGGCCCTCTGGGGATGAGTGACAGCCCCCATTGCTCGTTAAGGACGCAGTGGTTCTGTGGGTGCGATTCTATCCTCCTGTCCTCTTTGCCCACAGGCATACATGATTCTGAAAGCTGACCTTGTTTGTTGCATAAGTTGATCTTTTAACTAGGTCTCTGTCACTCAAGGAATCTGATATGCTTAGCTCGCTCATGGTGAGTGTGGAATGAAATCAATTTATCTTTACTTGGGTCCAGCAGATTCGGTCTATGGCCAGAGTGTTCTACATTCACAAGTCTGGGCTCAAATGGGCTCCCAGTACTGCGGCCATTGACATTTCATAGATGAAAACTGAAATCTCTCACAAGGTCTTGCTCCTGTTAAGCTCAGCTCAAGCTATGCTCCTGCTTGCTCAATGCTCAAACCCACACAAGCTTTCTCTCTCTTTCTTATATACTGTTAGAATTGTGTCCTAGAACCTACTAGTGCCAAAGGTAGAAATAACAAATATCCAATGTTTTATAATAATCTTGTTTCACATTTTCTTGATATAAATAGCATCTGTTCAATCAATAAACCAATTAGATTTTAAGTGATCAGAAAATAAACACCTATAAAATACTTAGGGAAATTTCCTGATTGGAAAAGTCTTTTAGTAATATTGGTCTTATTGGTTTGGTTTTTTAGACCAGATAAATATCTTATGTAATTATAAAACAAATTTGAAAATAATCTCTGGATATAAAAATAAAATAATAACATAGAGATAAAATTTTCTGAACAGTATTAAGTAGTTCACTGGTGTTTATCCCTAGTGTAACTCAAGTAGCTCAAAACCAATGGCAGGAAAGAAATCCTGCAGACTGTGTGCAGTTTTCTGGTCAGTGGTGGCTATGCTTTGAAGTGGTTATGCAGCTACTGTGTTATACAAACATTAAATGGGGAAAGCCGACCTGTCTGGTGGCTCGTCTGTGATCCCCGCTATTCAGGAGGCTGAGGCAGGAGGATCACAAATTCCAGGTCCTACTGAGGGAGTTCAAAGGCAGACTACTGTCTCAAAATGAAAACTAAAGGCTTGGATATGTAGTTCAATGGGAGAGCTCTTGCCTACCATGCACCAAACCCTAAGCTGGAGCCCCAGTACAATGAAAAGGGGGGAAAAAGTGAGGGGAAGAAATGAAGGTGTAATATCTGTATATTGTAAAGCAACCATTTTTGTCAGTATTTGAAAACGGACCCAGATATAAGACTGGTCATTCTGAAATCAAAAATGAAAGTATCAGTAGCCATTCATAATACATTTCATCATTAAAATAAAGAACATCTCACCTGTGTTTGCCTGCTGGAAAGGCTGAGGTGCTACAAGTCCAGTGGCAATGAGGCCTCGGGGAATCAGTGATATTTCTGAGTTAATTCCATGTCCAGTTGCTTTGCTGAAAGTATGTATCAGCAACAGGAATTTCTCAGTGGAATTTTTAGGGTTACTTATGTTTATTATCATATCATCTGCAGCTAAAGACACTTTGACTTCTTCTTTTCCAATTTCTGTCCCCTTGACCTCCTTCAGTTGTCTTAGTGCTCTAGCTGAGACTTCAAGTACTGTATTGAATAGGTATAGAGATAGTGGACAGCCTTGTCTTGTTTCTGATTTTAGTGGAATTGCTTTGAGTTTCTCTCTATTTTGGTTGTTGTTGGCCATGGGCTTGCTGTAAATTGCCTTTATCATGTTGAGGTATGTCCCTTGTATCCCTAGTTCCTCCAGGACTTTTATCATTAGATGTTGTCAAAGGATTTTTCTGTATATAATGAGATGATTGTGTGACCTTTGCCTTTCAGTTTGAGTCTTAATGAACTTGGACATTGTGTGTGTGTGGGGGGCAGTAACAGAAGCTTAAGGGTTAATGGGATAGGTGTGTTAGGGATGTATAGAACTTGGTTGACATGAGAAATATTTGTCTTAATTTTGTAACCAGAAACTGATGAAACAAATTTTTTTTTTACGCAAAGTGAAAACAATTGCTGAAATCCACAATATAGAAAATGAAGTTTCATCTCCTAAATCATTGTTTTGTTACTTTTCTCCTAATTTGTTTCATTCCGAAAAATGGGCTATTAATGTTGAGGTGGGAAGAAAATCAGATAATACCTAATTACAACTTGCTTTTCTTATTTTTCAATATATTTTGTATACCTGTCCATTTATCTGTGCACATTCCTTATTTTTAAACAGTATCCTATGCTCTATTATAAAAAGGAATATTTTTATTTAATCATGTACCTATTAATAAATACATTTTAAAAGATTTCTGATTTATGTGAAGGTTTGTGTACTTGCATGAGTTTATAGACTCCGTGTATGCAGGTACTTGCGGGGTGAGAAGAGGGTGCTGGGTCTCCTGAAACTGGAGGTACAGGGGGTTGTGAGCAGCCCAGTGTGGCTGTGTCCTCTGGAAGAGCAACAAGTGTTCTTAACCATGGGGCCTTCTCTCCTGCATCCCTATTAATAGATGTTTTGATCTTCCCCAATTTTTCTTCTTTTTAATTTTTAAAACAAAATAGTGCATAACACCCATACTTTAAAAGTAAAAGAGAATAACTGGACATACATGGAGACCAGAGCTGGTCCTGATCGTCAACTCCTGACCTCCCTCCCATCTTAGCTGATTCTTTCAATTCATTCTCTCTCTCTCTATCTCTTTCTCTCTCTCCTCTGTGTGTGTGTGTGTGCGGGTGTGCAGATGAGTGTGCATGTGTGCTCAAGTGTGTGAGGGCCAGAATTCAACCTTAGGTGTCATTCTTCAGACACTGTTCACCTCTGTTTTTTGAAGCATGGCCTCTTATTGGCTAGTCTTA
Source organism: Microtus oregoni (assembly GCF_018167655.1). Lineage (NCBI taxonomy): Eukaryota > Metazoa > Chordata > Mammalia > Rodentia > Cricetidae > Microtus > Microtus oregoni. Next base: position 2,345,460 of record NW_024543874.1, read on the forward strand.
CTATGGAAAATTGGAATTCAATTCTTACAGAGATCCTGTTTTCCTATAGATTATATATGTAAACAGTTGCCTTTAGTCCAGTTGTCTAGTCCAGCTTTGTCCATATTTCCCATTAAATCCTTGTATAATTCAATACTGACAGCATTAAAACTATGGAAATATTAGGGTTGAGTCAAACACACACACACACACACACACACACACACACACACCACACACACACACACACACACACACACACTTTTCCATGTCTGTTCAGCAGTCACTAATCCATCCCAAAGCCTTTGCAGACTGTAATAACACCCCTCCCATCAGTGTGCTCAAACACACTGTTCTAGAAGTCTCTCTTTCCTTTTGACAACATTTCCCAAGAGCCTCCTCCTCATCTCCTCATCTTGGATGGGTTCTGGCTTGGGTGGGTTGAGCATCTGTTTCCTTGGACTTCTTTCCTGTCATCCTGGGAATTCCCTTCGCCTCCCACCTCTTTCAGGGTCCTGTACCCCAGTCACCTTGCCTCCCTCCCACTGGTTTACTCCCTTGTTTTAGTGCAGCACAGACATGGCCTGGGCCCTGGAGCTTTCTCCAGGGTGTCAAGAAGATGAAGAAATGACAGACACTGAGGACTCAGTAGACACAAGGACAAAATGTCTGAGAATGAGGAGGCAGTCTGTGTTGTTGAAGGGAGAAGTCACAGCCCCTCCCACCCATCCCCAGGAGTGAAATGTGTTTATCATATACAGTTGAGCAGAGAGGTAGGGTTATTACAGACAGTGAATGGGGAGTCAGGTTTAGCTTGTCTGAGTAGTCTTCAGGCTGCAAACATCCTGGGGAGAAAGCTGTGCTGGATAAATTTCTGAGAGAGCAACCAATATTAGCACTTGAACTCGAGGAAGGCTTTTTGATGTTGTCCCTATGAGTCTCACCCAGGAAAGGTTTTGCCACTTCCCCAGTGATGAGGCTTTGGTCCTTGACATGTGTATGTCCATGTCAACAATACACATTCATCTGGGACTTCACTTGCTCCCTACGAGCACAGCCACTAATGCTTTCCTGAGAAAACTTTAAGGTAGACATACGATTTTTAGGTCACACATTTCACAAACTCAGAGTTATTGGACTTCTTGGTTACTTTTCTGTTGACGTTAGAAAAATAGCATGACTTAGGAAAGAAAAGGTTTATTTTGGTTCCAGAAGGGACACATGACAACTGGAGAAGAAATGGCTGAAGCAGGAGCAGGAAACTGACTGATCATATTTTCCTTCTCATACCTGAAGCACAGAGAGAACAATAGGTGGGTGAGGCTATAAGCCACCAGCAAGGCTTCATCTCCCTTCCTAAAGGTCTCATAACCATCCCAATTAGTGTCGCCAACTGGGGGTCAAGTGTTCAAACACAAGAGCCCATGAAGAGCATTTCTCGTTCAAACCCCCAGAAACAGGGTGATACAGGAGAATGGAATAGAGGCATGAAGCGTCTAAATGGGTGAGCATGCAAGCATCTGAGCAGGGCTAAGAATGGAGTCAAGATAACAAGATGGATGGGGACAGGAGCTAGCAGGTATCTCTCTGAATTACAGGAGGGACTGCACAACAGAGACCCCAAATGCACAGTTGTTTTGGGTAAGAACAAAGGAGACTAGTGGAGTAAAACCTGTGGAAATAAGAGAAGAACAAACAAAAAACAAAGCGTGGTGTACACGTGTGTTTTGGGTGTAAGCCAAGTAAATGGTCCCATGATGAAGTCTGAGATGAAGTCATCGAAGAGGTGGGATAACCAGGAGAAACTAAAGGCAATGGGCAAGAGACAGATATGTCTCATATGCATACATTTTAAGAGAATTTTAAGGAATGGGTGTATTAGAATCGTGGCAAGAAGGGAAAAGGATAAATACATAACCATGTTCACTGTGACCTCCATGACAGCAAAAAGTAGAAACAAACTTCTTCACCCACCCTCCAGGGACTTGTCATGTGAATATGATGTGCAAAGTTGTTGGGAGGCACCCCATCAGTCGCCCAGCCTTATGCTTACTGACATTTATGCTTCTTGGTCAGGAAAAGCATTGCAAGCCTCTTCAAAAATGAGCATTACCTGATCTAATTTATGTAAATCTGTGCACACCGCCAGCCATCTGCAGCATGTGTGCAGGGATGCTCAGAAGAATACTCACCGATGTGGACGGTGGTTATCTTTGGAGGAGGAGACTGGGGTGCCATTTGCTTCTTTGCATTTTAAGTATTATTTGAAGACTTTTTATAATAACCATATAACAAGAGAACTATTTTCACAGGCTATGAGGTTAGGTTATATACTGCAGAGCCTGGATGATGAACTTCTGAGACGTGAGAGTGGGGAAGAGTGCAGGAAAGAGGGAAGGAAGACAAAGAAGTGCTAAAAATCTTTGTGGAAATGTGACTGATGCTGTGGGGGCACGAGGCAAAGCTCTGGGTAGATTAGGCGGTGACTCCTTTGCATCCACCTCCAACCTGCTCACTTCAAACCCTGTATCCAGGTAAGAGCCCCAAATATCACTTTGTTGCCACTCTCAAACTAGACTTCAGTGGCTCTCAGCCAAGGAAAGGAATTGTCTGTTTGCCTGTCTGCAGATTCTCTATTTGGTCACTTTGGGAGGAAGTTTCGATGTGTACTTACAGAGCATGTGCCTTCACAGGCAGGGACTCAAAATGGGCAAGTACACATGGGAACTACAGCCTCTTCTGTCTCGCGATTGCGAATCAGTGAGAACACAGACACAAATCGCTAAAACGATTCGGAGAAATAGGGGCTGCGGCTGACTGACGTGACGGTTGGTTTGGAGGTGGATTGAGTTGGTATCCGTCATTGTCCTTCTACTCCATCTCCTCCCTTGTCATCCTCTCTGAACCTCAAGCCCTCCGAACCTCTCAGACCGCACGTCAGGTCCAGTGTGGCATCTCCCTTCTTATGACTGGCATGGCATTGAGTTTTCAACAATTCTTTGATGGTTTTGTTACCATGGTACCTGCTATGGCTAGTAAACCGGTGCCGGGTACAAAGTGCCTTTTCTCCAGGAACAGCCGGCCCCGGGTTTTGAACGTGGTGTCAGAGCCTAGCCCAGGATTCAGCAGGCAGCAAGTGCACAATAGAGTTGCTGAAACTTCACTAGGAAACTTTCCAGCAAAATTGCTTAATAGCTTAAAACTAATTCAATTACTTTAAGGCAATACATGTGAAAGCATCACACTACAGTGTCTAGGTAACACTGATTTTGAGGGGTACAGGGTTGGGATGATAGGATCAAAGTGTTTGATGAGCCTCCAGAAAGGTCAAATTAAAGCAATGGCGGGGGGGGGGGGGGTAGAAGAGTTCCCCTAACATACACTAGTTAGAATCCAACCAAGATTACATTTGTAGTAAAGAAAACCCAAATCAAATTGTTATGTTGGACAGAAAAAAAAAAACCCACCTTGGTTACTATGCACAGCTGTGATAGCCTGAGTGTGTTCTCCATAGGAGGTGGCCGTTCTGAGTCTGTGGGCAAGGGGACAATTGGAATAATGGATCTGTAAACAGAGGTGTGAGCTTGCAAAGGCTAGGAGGTCACCTTGCTACTGGAGGCGATACAAGGGAGGTCTTACTCGGGACGCTCATCTGTCTTTTATTTTAATGTTTAAGAAGGAATATGAAACCCTTTGGAGCCCCGTTTCCCCAGTGTCATCCCATTGGACGTTAAGTTGGCAGGATACCGAAGGTGCTCTGTTTTTAATGGGGCCCCGATGGAACTGGGAGACACTGTCTAAAGATCCTGAGGTGTCTGGTTAGAAGGCACACGGCCATCTGAGCAGAGCCAGGAGGGGGAACTGTTCTTTTTTTTTTTTTAATTTTTTTTATTGAGAAAAGGAGAAAAAAAAACATAAACAAAAAACAAGTTTCCACCTCCTCCCAGCCTCCCATTTCCCTCCCCCTCCTCCCACCCTTCTCCCCCTCCTCCCACCCTTCTCCCCCTCCCCCCCACTCCTCTCCCCCCTCCCTCTCCAGACCACAGAGCAGTCCGGGTTCCCTGCCCTGTGGTAAGTCCTAGGTCCTCCCCCCTCCGTCCATATCTAGGAAGGTGAACATCCAAACTGGCTAGGCTCCCACAAAGCCAGCACATTAAGTAGGATCAAAACCCCATACCATTGTCCTTGGCGTCTCATCAGCCCTCATTGTTCGCCATGTTCAGAGAGTCCGGTTTTATCCCATGCTTTTTCGGTCACAGTCCAGCTGGCCTTGGTGAGCTCCCAGTAGATCAGCTCCACTGTCTCAGTGGGTGGGTGCATCCCTCGTGGTCCCGACTTCTTTGCTCATGTTCTCCCTCCTTCTGCTCCTCATTGGGACCTTGGGAACTCAGTCCAGTGCTCCAGTGTGGGTCTCTGTCTCTATCTCTATCCATCACCAGATGAAGGTTCTATGATGATATGCAAGATATTCGTCAGTATTGCTCTAGGATAGGGTCATTTCAGGTTCCCTATCCTCAGCTGCCCAAGGAACTAACTGGGAACCTCATCTTGGGCACTTGGGAGCCCCTCTAGGGTCAAGTCTCTTGCCCACCCTAAAGTGGCTCCCTTAACTAAGAATTGTGGTTCCGTGCTCCCCTATCCACCCTTCCTTTATCCCAATCGTCCTGTTTCCCCAAGTCCCCTCTCCTTCCCTTCTACCTTTTCTCTCCCCATCACCCCTTACCCCCATCCCACCCCACCCCCAAGATCCCAATTTTCTCCCCGGCAATTTGGTCTACTTCCCTTAGCCATGAGGATAACTATATGTTTTTCCTTGGGTTCACCTTCTTACTTAGCTTCTTTAGATTCACCTATTGTAGACTCCGTGACCCTTATTTATGGCTAGAAACCAATTATGAGCGAGTACATCTCATGTTCATCTTTTTGGGTCTGGGACACCTCACTCAGGATAGTGTTTTCTATTTCCATCCATTTGCATGCAAAATTCGAGAAGTCATTGTTTTTTACCGCAGCGTAGTACTCTAGTGTGTATATATTCCATACTTTCTTCATCCATTCTTCCAACTGTTCTTAAGAATGCTGCAAGACTGAGGGCCGAGGCAGGGCAGAGAGCTGTGGGAGGAGGCTACCGCCAGCTGGGCGCATCTTTATCTCTATAAAGTCAGAAATCGACACACTGAAGCAACAGACTGATGGCTTAGGAATGGACTCCTTGGTGAGGTGTGAGGGAAATACTAAATCATTATTGTGAGAGAACATATCACTTCAACACTGGACAAACGATAGGAGAGATAGGAAACCGTTTATGAATGATTTATGTGCTTGGCTCTCTGAGCTGCCAGGCAGGTGACCTTTTAAATTTATTCCTCACTAGAATTCCATGAATCTAGTACTCTGGACCCCAGGACGTGTGCTGTGACTGTACGAAGATGTGGGTCCAGTTCCACTCCTGTCACCAGCATGTTGGACCACCTAGGCAGTGACCACCCCACGATTCCTCATCCCATCCTTCAGGGATTCCCCTGGGACTCACAACACTATGTTTGCAAGGTACTTTGAAAGTATGAGAAAGACAATATATATGCCAAACAGTGTGAAATTGCTGGCATTTCTTCATAAAAATGGCAATTTCATATGACCTAATCTATCAAAAAACCCATCATTCATTGCAGCTGCTCCGTGGCAGGCATAGCTGGTTCTGGGGCCTTGGCCGGATTCAGACATTATCCCACCCTCAGGGAGCTCTCAGCCCAGTGAGGGAAACAAGCACTCCCATAAAACATCACAGTGCAGTTGGACAATTGCGGCAGCGAAGTTATTTCAAAATACCATGGATAAAAGAGAAAGAGCCAGTGAATCTGCTGGGCCAGGAAGGGGAAGCTGCCGAGAGGCAAAGAAAGGTTTTGTGAAGGGCAAGGCATCGATTTAGGATGGATTTTGAAGGCAGAGTGATTCACCAGGTGGAAAGGACCACATCAGAGGAAGCAGCTGTGCAAAAACGAAGCCAGCAGATAGCCTATGGGGGTGGGGATCATTTAAATATGAAACAATGTTAAGATGCGGAGACACTAATCAAAGCCTGCGTATCACTCCTACTACAATGCCCTCCTAATAACTCTTGGGTGGCTAGTAGTTACCATATGTTGTTCCTGCTTGACAGCGCTTACTAAGGCCTTTCAGGATGGCTCTAGCCCCCGATTCCCACAGTAGCAGGAGGTGCAGCCTGTCTGGCTGTGGAGATCAGGATGTAGTGAGCCTCATTTCTAGCTACAAGAGGGGCCTGTGTCCTGTAAGGGACTGGTGGCACTGGAGAATTTGAGGTTGGGTGTTGATGTGCTTGTGCTTGCCTTTGGGAAAACAACACCGTGGTGATCTCAGGGAGGAAGATGACAGGCTAGTGCTGCTGGAGATAAAGGCAGCAGCGGGGGGGGGGGGGGGGGTCTGGGCTGGGGGAGCAAAGAAAGATGGGTCCAGGAAGCAGCCGCATCCAAGGGAGGTGGAAGCGCTGTAGTGGGAACCCAGGGAGAGTGGGCTCCCAGGGAAGTAACTCCAGACAGAATACAAATGGAAGACATGGCCTTGGATCATCAAAGTGATCTTAGCTTGAGTAGTTCTAGTGGAGCTGGCAAGGTCAGACATCCGTGGGTCAAAGCAAGTGACGGGTCAGGAGCTGGCAGCGAGGGGTGTGCACAACATGTAAAGAAGGTTCCCGGAAGGGAAAGAGGACAATCAGAAGGTGCTGAAGCACTGAAGAAAGCCATGGGGGTGGATGGCTGTGAGTGAGGTTGAGGGATGGATAGAAACCGGAGCAACAGTAGGAGCAGAGGTGACAGAGGGGGAAAGAAACAGCAGTTTTCATGGTTTCAAACACATGAAGATTTCTTTTTCCTTCCTGACCAGGGCAGACAGGAGAGGGGTTTCACAGACACAGACAAGTTTGGAAGTGAGGCTTTGAAGGTAAGGGGATGATATCTCTTGACTTTGTTACTTTGAGGTGGTGTGGGAGGCAAGGTTAGCTTTGGGGAAGAGAGGAATAGGAGGGTGGAGTTGGAATAGGGGAGCTTGTTGCTGAGCAGTGACCACGACATGTGCTAGTTTGCATCTCTGTTGCTGTGATAAACACCGGGACCAGCAGCATCTCGAGGAGGAGAGGGTTCATTTCGTCTGACTTTCTTCATCCTCCAGGTTCACCACTGAGGAGAGTCAGGGCAGGAGCTCAAGCAGAGAGTATGGAGGAATGCTGCTCACCCCTCGCTTCCCCTGGCTGATGCTCAACTATCTTTCTTTTGCAACCCAGGGCCACTTGCCCAAGGGTGATACCACCCACAGTAGATTAGCAATCAAGAAAACATCCTGCAGACATGCCCACAGGTCAATCTCATGGAGGCAATGCCTCAGCTGAGGCTCTCTCTTCCCAGGTGGCTCAGTTTATGGAAAATTGACAATAAAGACTGACTGTTTGGTTCACTTGCCGGGCAGCCCCAGGAGCCCAGCAGGAGCTGGAGACCATTTTGACAGCTGTGACTTGGAGATGTGTGTGGTAACAAAACCCCACTCTGGACACAAGAGTTGTGAAAGCAGAGAGAGATGGAAGAAGGGCAGACGAGACCCTAACTCTAGCAGGCAGGGGCAGGAGACAGAGACTTGGCAAACATGTTCCCTTGCCTAAGACAGCAGGAGAGTCAGATCAGGAGGCAGAGAATATGAATCAAGTGCCAACTTGTTCTTTCCAGTCTCTGAGAGTGGAGGGTTGGGGCAGTCAGTGTGCTGGGCTGTAGCCTCATCCTGCAAAATGTGCTTCCTTCCCGTTCCGTGTAGGAGGGTCAGGGGGGACTCCTGTTCCTTGATGATGGGAATCTGGCTTGCTTTTCCCTCCTTCCCAGCCTCCTTCTGGCTTCTCCACCATTTGCTGCCTTCCTAGGCTGCAGGTCGGCTCATTAACAACCGCCTTCTGTTCTTGCCAATCTTGTTTACCTGCCTGCAAGGCTGATTCCAATAGTTTTGAGACTGCAGAGGTTTATTCTCGGAGATGAGTGACATTTTTTTTTCTCTTCCCAGCATCCTTCACCTCCCTGGGCTCCACACAACACACAAGAATTATTTCTTTGCCAGCCCATTCTGCTCCTCTCAGAAGGAAATTGACAAGTTCAATACTAACCGTTTGAGATTGATTTGTTAGCTGTGTAACTTGAACGCCTCTTTTCCACAGAGGACTACTTCCACTCTCCAAGCTTTGTTTTAGAGGTGATATCTCCCAGCTGTGAGCCCCTTGAGCTTCCTGTGCAAGAGGACCAAACATTGCCATTTTAACGCCACTGTCTGTCACAGCCCTGCCCACAACCCAAACCACAAAGTTACATCGAGTTCAAAGTTCTGAGGACTTCAGTAAAGCACAGGCTCTCTCCCTTTGTTGCCAGAACAGGGACTCTTTAGAAGCCTTTCTGGGCCCCTCAATGCTCCTGCTCAAGTGAACTGGCATGCCTGTGTGTCTGCTGAATCCCCAAGGTTTCTGAAGCACCCCGGGGGCCCTAGTTTGTCCAAAGTCACCCTGCAGGATTGTGGCAGGCTACAATCAGACCCGGAACTTGTTTCTACTAGGCAGGACCCCTTGAACCTACTGGAAGCAGTTATATTGGTACAGGCTTTGTGCTTCTATCTTTAAACCATCAGCTGGGAACCAGGGTTTGAAGTACCTTTGAAGAACTGAGTTCAGGCCCTTGTGTGAAGTTCAGACTGCTGTTTGAAGGGTTTCTGACGGTGTCTGCCAAACAGAACACTCAGAACTAGGAGTGAGAAGAGTGATCTAGTATGCCAAGGGTACAGAGCAGAGGCTGAAACAGACCTGCTCCCCTTCTTTGCTTCCAGCTGACAGTTGTACCCCCATATTCTTCACCTCCCTTTCTGGAAAATTCTGCTAAATCAATGGTCTTTTGTACTTTTCCTTGAAACAATTAGATTGTATTTCTCACTGTAAGTTTTTTTGTGAACACTGTGAGGATTTGACTGCAGAAACTCTTCCTGGGCCCAGACACAGGGCCAGGGGAAATTAATAACATTCTAAATGTATTGTGTATTTTCTTCGCCTCTTTGCCTTGAACATAATTTTGAAAAGACAGGAATCCAATACAATGGATGTGTTTTGTGTTGTATACAGCTTGTCATCTTGCTACATGTAAAATATTGTAGCCCTCATTCACTAATTATTGATCCAAAAATCATCAATAGTCACCATAAGCAGCAAACACAAAGCAGCATCTTAGCAATTTAAAAGTTTAGGCTTGAAAGAGACCCTGGAAGTAATCTGGACTACTATTTCTTGCCTTTTCTTAATGGGAGATCTCCCTCAACAGCCCTCAACATTTGCTGTATCTGAGAATCATTCTGTAGAAACTATAAAGTCCCCAGGGTCTAGAGTTCACTCTAAATCAATTAAGAATTTCTGGGAGTGAGATTGAGATATTGGCATTTCCTAAAACCTCCCAGGAGGTTGCAGTATGCAGTCTGGTTCTTATGAATGAACTGTCTTTTCTGTACCTGGACCCTGGGGGTGGAGTTTGCTTTTAGGGGCTGGAGGTAGGGTGGCTGTTCATGGTGGGTAGTTCTTCCTCTCAGAATTGACATTCCAGGAAACCACGTGGAACCAACGGGTTGCTTCACTGCATAAGTCCTTTGCGCATTTGAAGAGAGTACATGATTTACAACGTATTAGATGATTTCAGCTGTACAATATGGTCAGTGAAAATGAAGCTCTAAGGACATGCTGTTCCAGAATGTGGGTTTGGATCCAGTATTTGGCTTCCATTCTGTACCAGTTTCATTGTTTTGCTTCTTTGATGAAACAGTTGGAACACCGTAGAGAAAGAAGTCAATTTTACTTGAAGTTAAAGCCAATAGATTTGTGTGTATGTAAATTCATGGGGGGGGGCAGGGAAGGTGCACATGCTTATGTGTGCATGTGTAGGCGAGTGGACACCCTTGGGTGTCATTCCTCAGGTACCATCCAGTATTTTTGAGATAGCTTTTTTCTTTTTAAAATAGCATGTTTGAAGTTTATTTTGAATGTGCTTACATATGTATGTGTATGTGTGGGTCTAAGCATGGACCGGAAGGGAAAACCTGCCAAACAACCTTGTTCCTGAGAGGGATTTCTTTTCCCAGTCTCCTTTCTCAAAAGTCCACGTGAAATTGAACTTGGAGCCATGATTTGCCCTTCCTTTTAAGCTTGCAGGGAAATCACTAATGTTTCTGGCAGACACTGGAGGATACATTCTTCCTCCCCTTCTGGTTTAGCAAATATTACATTTCTGACAAGGGTTTCGGGAACTCCACCACTAGCAACATGGCCTTTTCTTTATAGTCTTCTTCATTGGATTCTCTCCGTCCTGCTATGTGCAATTGTGAGGATGTGATCGGCTAGCATTATCCTCTCCAGTCAACATTTAAAAGGCATGAAGATGGAAGGTTTTTGAACCACAGAACAGCAGTTCCAATATGTGTCAGTGAGCAAGTAAATGCTTCCTTGTAGGAATCTTTGGTCCCTCTGCTGGGTAAATGAATGACTTTGCAGAGATGCTGTGTAAAAGAATGATTAAAAAAATGGCCAAAGGCAGCTGTGATATAGTCTTTAACCCAGTATACACTTCTTGCTCTTTAAGTGTAAGTAAAAATTGGGCTCGTTTGCTTTCCAGCCAGGTCCTCTGAAGTCTGTAAGGGAGTCATTCACTAATGAAGGCAACGGGGAGCAGACTGAATGTTACAAACCACTTTTATATACCCCACACATGCCATGGGTCAGGCCATAGTTAAATCCACTACTTGATCATCAAAATAGGATTAAGGTGGTTTCAAAACAAGCTGGGGGTAGGGAGGAAAAGAAAAAAACACTAAAGAGTTACTGGCAGATGAGAAACAAAAGTTTGGCTCCAAGAACTTAGAAGCAGAATAAACAAAACAAACATCAATATCTTCTCACTCCAAGTTATACGTCCTTGAGGTTTTGGTAAAATTTTCCTTTCCTTGATTTTTGTGAGAAGATGCTTCCTAGTCAGAGAAGGGGTTTTCATTCCTTTGTGTAAAGACATAAATTCACCTTACTCAGCAAGCCATGTGGACACATCTTCAGGTCTCCTTGCAGTCAGCCCTGCAGAAAGCAATATTTTAAGATGGCTTTAGTTTTGACGGAGTCTGTGAATTTCGTATCCTCTCTCATGTTTCCTACAGTGCAGCAGGTTTGCCATTGATGCATTGCTAGCTGGAAAATATTCCGTGCATGGTGTGTAAGAAATAATTCTGTGATGCTAAATTCATAACCCCATTCTGGAACCAACTGTGCCAACTGCCTGATGATAATTAACAGCCACACACACTAACAAATATTTCAATGCTGCCCTGGAATAGACATGATGTCATTTCCTTTTCCTTGATTCTTTCGTCCATTTATTCACAGAACAAGTGTTAACTCATTCATTACGAAGACAGGCTTGAGAGGATGAGTAGCACATTTACCGTCTCTAAAATTCATATGCGGAGTCTCCCTTGTCCTTGAGTTATGTGAACACCAGGATAGAACAAAATCAATATTTGTCCTATTCATCCTGCATAAATATTTTCTCAGACAAGTAGCTATTTACCATATTGAATCAACACAGACTGCGAGGATATAAGAAGGTTATCTGGAAGCTTCTCCTTCCCCAGGGGTCTGGTAACACAGCTAAAAGGAGGGTAACAGACATTGATTGTGTGTCCATCATGAGTCATGATGTCAACATTTACAAACAGCACACATTTCATCCTCATAAACACCCCAGGAGAGATGCTCTTGTTCACATTGTCTTACAGATGAAAGTACTGGGATTCTGAAAGGTCCAATAATTCTCACCTTAAAATGTTCGGCTTTTCCATTTCAATGGATTAAACATTTCTGTCTCCTACCACTTCTCTCAGTATTTTTGACCCCCACCACTGGCCTTCTTTTTATCTATAGCTTAGTGACGACTTTCAATAACACCCTCATGCCAGTGACTCTCCAAGATATACATCCAGCCCATCTTCTCCCATTATCACCAACACTTGTATCCAGCCATCTAGTTGAAATTCATACTTGGATGAGCACTTAAGTATAAACAACATTTAGAATACAGATTGTATGTGTACTTACAGGGAGGAGGTAAAGCAGGGTAAGGTTGACCAGATGTGAGGGATGGTGTTTTAAGTGGTGTGGTCAGGATAGTCTTCAATGAGATTGTGGTATCAACAAGATTTATTGATGGTTTTGGTGTGAGGAATCAAACATGATTTCTAGACTTTTGCTGGAATAACTGGAAGGATGGAGCTGCTTTTAGTTCAGATGAGAAAGGGTGACTATAAAGCAGATCTATGTTCTGAGATATGCATCATTGCTAGAGATGATTTGGAGACCTCAGTCACACATCTGAGAGGAGATGATGCTGAGGAAGCTGTTGGCGTGTGAATGAAGAGTTAAGTTGGCTGGTCTGCACAGTCATAGCTTATTGATAGTATGGAAAGCCTGAGATGAGGTGAGATTAACAAGGGAGCAAATGTAGACAGGGAAACAAGAGAAGCCAGGCCCTAGAGCTTTTGTGTTGCAGCACCAAGAAGTTAGAGAGAGGAGAACTCAGAAATGGATACTGAGCCCTAGCAGCCCACAAAGAAGAAAGTAGATATTGAGGCAAGCTGGAAGCCAGGTAAAGACAGTCCTAAGGAGGATAGGGACCATTGCTACTAATTTTCAAGTGCGACAAAGATCAAAATGAACCATTGGGTTTAACAAGACTGAGGCCATTGATGGTGAGTATCCCTGAGCTTTCAGAGGGAGTAAACCCTTTAAAGTTGGTTTAGAGAGGTTGGAAGGACACTAATGGAAGCATCCGTGTGAGGAATTTGTTGCAAAGGTGAGAAAAATTAGAGTGCCTCTGGGGAAATTTTCTTAAGGTGAGAAAATAAGGGCATGTTTATATAATGATAGGGATAGTCAAGTAGAGATGTGAAAATGGATGGTGTAGGGGAAAAGGAGCCAAATCGCTAGTGATGCCCTTGAGCATAAGTAGGCTTGCTAAACTAGTGCGGGCTTTGAAATCTGTCTACAGATGCTCAGGCATTGCTCTCTTCAAAGAGTTGAGTTTAATTTTCTTCATCCTGTGTATGGGCTAGACTTACCAAACTGTTCTTCTCAAATATGAAAGAAGTGACGGTGGTTTCCTTCCTTTTCCCTTGGATCATTTTCTCGGCTGCCGTGTCTGAGGACCCTCATGCAACCCTCCAGCTGAGCCCACATAGCGAGGAACTAAGGCCTCCTAACCAGTAGCCGTATGTGCGAGCCACCTCAGAAGCTGATCCTCCACAACCACGGAAGCCGCCAATAACCAGTGCCCAAGCCAACAACTTCACTGTGACCTCGTGAGAATAGACCCCTGGTGCTGCTTAATTTCTGACACACAGAAACTAAGATAACAACCTGTTTTAATCTGCTAAATTTGTGATAATTTCTTATGCAGCAAAAGCTGACTATTACTGAGGGGAACCCAAGAAATCTCATGTGTAGCAACATGGGAGGAGATAGACTACATGTTGCTTCCATTTTCTTAGTAAAATCAGAAGAAAAACTAATATGAACCTGGGCAAAATCATAGCAGCTCCACATAAGGACCCTAGGACCTTGGACACCATACTTAGCATATTTGTGTGTTTTTCCTTGTTTCTAAAGTAGCCACATGATAGTCTCCTCCTTCAGAAAGTTGTCGTAAGGATTAATGGCTTCACATAGGTAAAATAGTACCTGGAATTTAATAAAGTTCACAGGCATATGATTTAAAAGCTGTCCACTAGTTACTTTCTACCCCACTGAATCTCACAGCCCAACCCCTGAGCCAGCAATAACTCTACTACCTAGGAGCTTATGAGATGTACAGATACACACACACACACACTCAACAAACCTTCCCACTATGACTTAGATATTCACTCAAATCTGCTACTCTCTGGTTAATCTTATCATCTTTCTTACTTCCCTAATTTCACTATCACAGGCAGAGATTTGCAGCAGACTTTTTCTTTGGGGCCACTAAGAAGCTCCCAAATCATGACATGGAGATTTCTTATTGGTTCTGAATGCTTGATCTTAGCCCTTATTTTAATCTGTTTCTTTTTATCTGTGCCCTGTCTCAGAGCCTTTTGTCTGCCTTCTTTCTGTATACCTTACTTTCTTGCTGTCTCTGGCTGGTGGCTCTCGGGCCTCTGGCCCCAGGTGTGTCCCTCTTTTTCTCCCTGTTCTCTTCTTCTTCCTTTCTCCTTTCTCCAGCCTAGATTTCTTCTTCTACTTATTCTCTCTGCCTGCCAGCCCTGCCTATCCTGTCTCCTGCCTTTCAGCTTTTATTAGACCCATCAGGTGCCTTAGGCAGGCAAGGTCAAACAAATGTAAACATTTTTACATTTGTTAAAAAAGGCAGGAGAAACAAATGCAGCTCATTGTCACGTAGTTAAAGTAATATTTTTCAGCATAAACAAATGTGACACATCTTTGTCTAGTTAAAATAATATTTCACAACAGAGATCTTTCTGATTGTTTCCATTACTAATGCCTCTGTATATTATTACTAAAAAGACGCATTCTGGGAGGGAAGAGTTATTGACCTTGTTCCTTTTCGCATCCCCAACTGCTAGCATAGCTGCTGGCACAGCAAGCGATGAATGAATAGAAACGGGTAGACAAGTGAATTGAATGACTTTGTACAATATTATTTATTATAGATAAGGTGTCAGGTTTCCCAGGGTGGCTTTGAACTCATCCTCACAGCTGAGGTGGACACTACGCTTCTGATATTCCTGTCTCTATGTCCCCGGTGGCATGCACCACCATCCTGGTTCATGCAGTGGTAAAGACTGAACCCAGGACTTCATGGATGCTAGGTGGGCACTCTACCAACTGAGCTCTGTTCCCAGCTCAGGTTTCATATATCTATTAGCTAACAGAACTGACGGATGTCGGCTGTGCGGACAGTTAGACACTCTGACACACTGAGAATTAATGGCGGTCTGATCTGTGAGCTTTACTCAGTGGCCCCAGACTTCCCATCGAGCAATGTGAGAGTCTGACTTTCCAAACTGTGTTTTATTACCAGGCGTTGGACCTCACTCCCGCAACCCCAGCCCTTGGGAGGCGTTGCAGGAGGTCTGCCATGAGTTTCAGGTTGTCTCAGCTACACTGAGTTCCAGGATTATCTGAGCTACAGAGTCAGACTTTGTTTCAATAAACAAGCAAACAAACATTGATTTGACTGAATTTAATAATTACATTTTGTTACCAGTAATGAGGGCTTAGTAGTCAGGACTAAGTTATAGACCAGACTTCAAATTCTTCCCAGGATGTGAAAACAAATTCTTCCCAGGATCTCCAAATGCTCATCAACATCAGAGAAACAATTCCAAGAGGAAGCAAGACAGAAATTGGGAGGCAGTTTTCTTGCTGAGCGCAAGTGCACACTCAACAGAATGCCGTTTGCGCTATATCCGCACATCTGAGGGGCGAACGCCAGCGGAGGGAGACTGCTGACGCCTGATGGTGGTGGTTGGAGGCCGACTCCAGGAACGGGTCTGGATTTTTCCAGAGTAGAGTTTGCTCCCTCTCACCAGGCTTCCATGGAATTTTTGGGGGAGCATGTGTCAAAGTGACAGATACAAGATGGTTTTCCTCTTAGGCTTGACTAGCCTGCCTCAGTTTGTAATGTAAATGCACCCACATCAGAGTTAGGCTCTAGGCTCCCACCAGGGATCACCTGCTCCTCCCTTTGCTCCAAGTTGGCTGCTTCATTCCTTTTCTTGGAATGGTCGGTGTACTATTTTCCTGCTGAGGCAACAGCAGCCCATGCCCTGTGGCTGATGGCAAGTCACTGTGCTCTTGGAGGCTCTTCGCATCTGCATTCGGAGAGATCCCATCTTTACCTCAGGTTTCAGAATCCAGAACATTCAGTGCCTTAGACCCAGCATCTTTCTATCTGTCCCTGGCCTCTGTTGGCTTTTCCTCTGCCACTCCATACCTTGCCTTCTTCAGTTTCTCCTGGCTTCAGCCTTCGCAGCCCTCAGGCCTTGTCAGTTTTTGCTCTCAGTCCCCTCTCTTCCACAGCAGCACTTCCGGTTTGAATTTGCTTAATATCCAGAAGGAACCGCAGCACTGTGTGTGCTAGGTGGGCACAAACTGAGCTACATCCTCGCCCTGCCTTCTTTACAGGCCTTTTTATACAGAGCATGGCACGAACCTATTAGCCAGCAGACTGGACCCTTCAATAGCAATCTAAATATCTTGGTCTTTGTACCTTGCTTCACACCCTACAATTACGGACTGAATCATGCTCCCCTCTGTCCACTAATGATTAGTCTATTAAAATCTGAACGTCCCTATGGTAGAATTTGGAGGTGAGCCCTTGGAGGATGTGGTAGTTTGAATATAAATGGCCCCATGAGACTGCTATTGGGAGTTATGGCTTTATTGGAGTAGATACAGCTTTGTTGGAGGAAGTGTGCCATTGTGAGGGTGGGCTTTAAGGTCTCATAGATGCTCAAGCCATGCCCAGCATCTCAGTTCACGTCTGCCTGCATGCCTCCATGTCCCACCATGATGATGATGGGCTAAACCTCTGAACTGTAAGCAACCCAGACTAAATGTTTTTCTTTATAAGAGTTGCCATGGTCATGGTCTCTCTTCACAGCAATAGAAACCCTAACTAAGACAGAGGGTGATAAAGTTATAAGGGTACAGCCCTTGGTAATGGGATTGGTACTCCCATAAGAAAAGGCAGGAGAGGGCCCTCACTTATTTCCATGTGAAGCCATAGCTAGGAGCCTTGGGAAATATTCCCACCAGCAGGCAAATCAACTGGCTCTTGGCTCCCAGAACTGTAAGAAACAGAGCTCTGTTGTTCAGCGGCCCCATTATAACCCATGGCATTTTGTGATAGTAGCCCAAGGTGGCCAAGGCAAGTCCCTTTTAACTCTTCTGTTTTCTTGGTAGGAAGAAATGAACATGCTCTCAAGTCCATCAGGGTCGCTCTGGAATTGCCACAGTAACAGCTTCACATTGGGATAACAGACAGGGTGCTCTTACTTTGTGATCAGTGTTGTGAGGACTCAGAATCGGCCTGGGCTCTGCCCTGGGTTTACCGTATCCGCCTCTGCATCCTGGGATGCAGGCTGGGGCAGGGTGGCAGCTGCTGTTGAGACTTGCTCTTTATGGAAGGGAGGGAGGGGTGAATAAGAAGCCTAGGTAAACCCACATCTGCGTGAACACTCCAGCTCACCTGTGGTGTTCCACAGCAAGTTCCAAAGCTAAGCCCTGCATGTGTGACTTGGGAAACAGGCAGCTTGCACCACTCCCCACACAGGGGTTTTCGTTAGAGCCCAAACCCCTTTCTCCACTACCCTCTCTGTTACTGAGGGGAGGATCTGACTTGCCCCTTTAGAGCTTGCTAGGACTTTAGGATAGTTGCCCAGGGGGTCAGTAAATAAATGCATTACTGTTTGAGGCAATAATCAAAGATGAATAATCAAAGCAGGAAGACCATTGCTGGAAAAGAGGTATTCTGTGTCAGTTATACCCAGAACAGGTGATGGAACCACCATTTTAAACATAGTAATAATGCCATCTGAGTTCTCTATCATCAATGCAGAATCCGTCTTCAGAAAAAGGGATAATTTGTTTAAAGAAGCCTGTAATGTTCATATTAACTGGATACTGTGATCTTAATTTTTTCAAGTCTTAAACATAAGCACTAATGGTTTTATAGTTGTTTATTTTTTATTTTCAGAGGCTATCATTAAAGAAAGCTAATTAAGTGGCTGTAAAATATAGAAAAGCCATGTAATCTAAAAATAGAAGCAAGGAGACTAGATGGATGAGGGAAGATAATTTTAAAATTTAGTGAGTCTTCTATGCTCTGCAATTGTAAACTGCCAATCATGTACCTATGTACACTTTTCTCAAAGAATGTTAGAGTTCATTGTCAGTATCTTAAAGCTTCACAAATCACAAAAAAATAATCTCATAATAACAAGGAGCTCATACAAAGAAGATATTTCATTTATTCTCAGATGAAGACAATTGTTTATTGAATATTTATTTTGTGCTTTTATGGATATTGTCGTTTAATGGATATTAACATTAACATAGCCAGCAGAATTTAATGGCTGAACAGGACTTGAAAAAGGCGAGCCAGTTAGGTAAGGTACCACAGCTTTCCTTTGGAATAAAATTAAATGGAAACAAGGTTTAATTTGTACATGAAGAAACTCACATTTAGAGAAGGTAAATTCAACTTAATCACCTAGCTAGTAACAGAGAGATGCCCCAAGGCTTCCCTTAGCTACTCGGCTGCATTTTCTTTAATCCTTACCTTGTCTTCTCCTTTTCTAATCTTCTGGTCAACAGACAGCTTTCTGATTCTGCTCTGTGGCATCGCACACTGGTCAGCTTTCAGATTCTGGCAAACCAGCACTGTTTGCGTGGCATAATTATAACCTAGGATATAACTAGACCCTCGGCTGCCCTTCCGTCACTGAGCAATCCTTCCAATGGGTTTGCCTGGGATTCCAGGGGGAAGTTGTGGCACCTCACCTAACTGGCAGACATTTTGTAAGTCATGTTCACCCATTAAATCCTGCACATTACGTTAATGAAAAACAAATTGGTGGGTGCCTATAAGAAATCCTCCATTCTAACAGTGATAAATCTGAGAAATGTTGTTTGTTGGTTCTTGAGTAAGTAGCTGCAAATCGCCAGAAATAGTCTCGCGTGCTATGCAAAGTTGCTTGTTGCCTCATTTCCCACGTTCTTCCTGAGATATCTTTAAAGGAGGGTGCTGGATGAATTGCGCCAGGCGCGGTGGGTGGTTGGCCACATCAGAAGTGCACTTGAATGACATCTGGGTTTGTGGTCTGCCTGAGCTTCAGGGTGACCCAGCAGGAGAACCTTCAGCAGGAGAGCCAGCTTCACCCAGACCTTTCTTCTCCGAGTGATTCCTGGACACATTTAGCATTTACATTTATTAGCAAAGAGCCCTGCCTCTTAAATGTCACTGGAGATGCAGGGTGCGCTCTCTGATTGCTACTTCAAAGATGGAGAGATGGATAGGGTTGGGGTTGTAGATGGGGGTTGGGGGGAGGGGATAATCTGTGTGCTGGCACTCCTTGAAGCTGTCACAGTGGTCGGTCTGCTGACATTATTTCTTTTGTTTGTCTCCTCCACCTTCCATTCTGGTTCTCATCTTTTATGCTTTCCAATTAAACTCTACAAATACATCTGAAATTATAGGAGGTAGCACAGGGCCGTGTGCTTAAGAGAAGGGGCTGTGGCCTCAGACAGGCTTCAACCCAGCAAGAATGACCTTGAGAAATTCACACAGACCCTTTGAATTCCGTCTGTAAAGTGAGGTTAATATGATGGCACTTACAGAATTGCTACAGATATGTTAATTGAGCTAGAACACGTGTATAATACATATTCTATACAGAGAAGATTTGTATTTTGTGGCCATCAACAGCACAATGCAGTATGAGGTAGGATATACTACCTCTACAGTGCAGACTGAAGGAGAAATGACGGATGTCATGGGCAGACTGGAAGGGGCAAAATGTGACTTCGCATGGCTGGAAATTCTTTGTTACACTCTCCATAAGAGAGTCCAGTCTCCACTCTGAATGTGGCCTGGCATTGCGGCTTCTAGAGAGTAGAATATGCTGGAGCTGAGCCTGGATGATTTCTGATGCTGGACTATGAAGTGAGATGCAGCGTCTGCTTGCCACTCGGTGGTTTACCTACCCACCCATTCTCCACCATCATCCCTAATCTCCTCACACACCTGTCGGAACATGGCCCAAGGGTGGGGTTGGGCTGCGGTATTCTGAGTGCTTGTGAGAAAACGCCAAGAAACCAAGAGTCTTGTGACTCTTCGAAAACACAGGATTGTTGCCAGAATGTGCTTTTGTGCCCCTCCCAGGTCTAGCAGATAGGAGTGAGTCTGCTTTAGACCATTCGTTACAATTAGCTATTGCCATTTGTTTATATGCCTGTCTTTGCCATGTGCCACTGTCTACCATGTGTGGCTGATTCTTGTGACTGGACACTTTACTTCTTAACCTCAGCTTATAAATTGTCTGAGGCTCTGAATAAAGCTGGCTCTTGCATGAGACTGTAATTTGCGTCATTTCTAGCCTCCACTTTCCCAGGTCCACACCGCCAACTAGAGTGGTAAACTCTCTCTCCCCTTCCTTTGTTTCTTCCCTTTCCTGAACTCCACCTATATCAGTCAGGATTCTTGAAAGAAACAGAACTGATAGAAATATGTATGTGTGTGTGTTGTAATTTTATAAAAGTATTATGAGAGAAGAAAACGCCATGCAACAGAGTTCACGTGGAGGGGTTTTCATAAAAAGAGGGGAGGGGAGGGGAGACTGGCTTCTCTGGACAGGAGCAGGAGAAAAGAAGAGAAGAGGTGGGCAGGGATCTTTTAAAAGGTAAAGTAGTGAATGTTCACAGGAGGAGCTCTTAGTGGCTACAGCTGAGAAAGTATCTTGGCATCTTGTCAGGACCCCAAGGGCAGTCCAGTACAGATGCCTGAATACTAACTAACTAACTATGTATGTATTATGTATTTTTTTTTCTTTCTAAGGAGTATTTATTAGAGTGGCTACAGACTGTGGTCTGGCTAGTCCAACAGTGGCTATTTTGTGATGAAAAGGTCAAGAATCCAATTTATTCAGTCCATGAGGCTGGATGTCTCCTTAATCCCTATCCAGTGCTGGGTTCGAGAGGGTTCTTAGAGAGCTGCTAGTTCTTCAGTCAGCACTGGAATCCTGAAGAAGTAGATTCTAATACCAGCTGAGGAATGCTTCAGCAACAGGACGGATGAACTTGTCAGTGGGAGTAAGGGCAAGCAGGCAGAGCTAAACCTTCCTTCTTCCATGTTCATTAATGTGGAATGCCACCAGAAGGTGTGACCCAGAGTTAGGGTGGATCTTCCCATGTCAAATAATCCAATCAAGAAAATCCCCACATTTGTGACATTTGTGGCCAGATGCTTACGTTTTAATCGATTGCAGGTATTGTCAAACTGACAAATATTGGCCGTTACACCACTCTGCTTTGCATAAGAGCAGGCTACTGTTTAAAACCACCATGGGATCATGTGGGGAGACACACACATCTAAGGAGCCATGATTGCTCCAATCCCAGCCTTTTCACCATCTCAGCTTTCATCAGGCCTTTGGGAAGCCTCCAGAGAGCTCCAGTCCCAGCCCCAGTGCCCAGGAACGGTGGGAGAGCTGCTTTATTGAATCCAGTCCCAACAAGAACCCTGAGACCTGACAGGAAACTGTTGTTAGGCCTTGAAATTTGGGAGCGATTCATTACTCAGCTACCGGGAATGGAACCATCGCCAGAGGCAAGGTAGCATTTATAAACCAACGCAAATCTACAAATGCAATTACAACACTACAAACGGTAGCCCAGGTGGGGTTATTTTAATAGATGATGCGCTATAGGATTCCAGCTGATGCTGACATCAATGTGATGTTCCAGGACTAACCTTTGGGAAATTGACATTCACATGCTGTGTGCTGACACACCTCTCTGCCAATTCTGACTCCAGTCTAGCTGGCTGGAAACCTGTGTGGTACAGGGATCATGGCATCTGGCTGGCACACAGCACACAGAGCCATCGTAGTGCGTCATGCTGTCTTTTTCCTGTCAGCTATAGCCGTGGAAGCTGTTCTCACTGGCTGTAGTGGGATCTACCCACATGATCCCAACGCTGAGGTCAAAGGTCGCATTCAGTCGTCAGGGGCCAGCTAAAGAGCCCCATGTTGAAAACAGATATATTCACCTCGCTTTACATTAGCTTGAAAATGAAAATGAAAAATCTAGAACTCTTAGATGGGATTATTAAGCACAGGGAAAGCTTGGGTTGCTTGGTGGTCTGGAAGGGACGGAACCTCCAGGTCCTGGTCAGTGAGGGCTGAAATGAGCTAGAGTTGAGCTGTACCACAACAGATGGCTCTGAAGGTCACCATCATGACTCCGAACCAACTGCAGCTGTCTGTCATTGAGTCTTGGGAAGGGGATTGACAGGACGGAGATTCTTTATGATTCAGCTCACTGGCACACGCATAATAAACTTGACAAAGGTGAGGTTGTAGTCGGGAAGACTAACCAGTGGTTTATTCTGCCAACCCCAGCACTTTGTAAAGAAATCAGCTGTTGAAAGGCCACACTTCACTCTGTAAGTATGTGCGATCACCATGTCAATTAAAATTAAAAGAAAATTTAAAAAGAATAAGAAATCAGCGCTCACCAATTTCTCATGGAACATGCGAGTCTCCACTGGGGCTTTTGAAAACTACAGTGTAGATACTCGATGCGTTCAGGACTTGGAGATTTATGGAGCCCTTCCCTCCACTCCTGCTTGTCACTGACAAATGACACAGCCTTGGTCAAACCATTCATGCCCCAGCATCTCAGAGTCTTCATTTACCAGTCAAAGAATAATGATATAGACATCTTATCTGTGTTATAAATATTAAATATATATGCACTAAATCTTTGAGAAGCTTCAAGCCTTCCCAAAGTAGAACGAGTTTCTGTCTCTTAGAGGACACTTCAGTGTTAGATCTTACTTATCAGGGAACATTTCAACTGTTGCCAGAAAAGATGATTTTTTTTATTACAGAAAGTATATTGTAACAGCATTGATACAAATTTCAAAAATGAAAATGAAGTCCTCAGATTTCTATGGGCACCAAATGTCAGTTATTCTTCATGGTTTTTGAGAGAGAGAGACAGAGAGAGAAAGAGAGAGTGTATGTGTGTCTACACTCAAGATGCCTAATGTAAATATACGGTTGTATTTTAAATATAAACATTAGAATTTTCATAACATGATCTGCTGCCCATAATGATAATCTTATAATCGTCCATCAGATGCTTAGCAAAATTAGTTGGCTTCCCCCTCTACTGGAGCACATCTATGTAGCATCTCCCCCAGCTGCCTCTCTCTCATTCCTGGGAAAGGAAAGGCAGTTTATGAAGCACTAAGGATAGCATTATTGAGGCAAAGGGAACGAGTATTTTTAAGAAACCATTTATTGAACTCCCTGTCAAACTTGGAGGGCATTACGTGTTTTAGAAAACTAGGACTCTGGGTTGTAATTGAAAATTCAACATCGATGGGATTAGTTAATAGATCCTTCATTGAAAATGCTTAATTTTCGGTCCTTGGGGTTCTTTGCATCAGTGAAATGGAAGAAGGCAGGCGTCACCTTCACATCCATGTCGAAGAATCTGTTGAGAAGAATCCCTTTGATTACCAAGCAGGCTGCTGTGGTCATGAGGGCTTGCTGAATGGGTTAAGCCGGCAATGTGGGACACAGCCCTGAGAGACGTGCACTTGGGAGTAAATACAGACTTAACCCAACAATGATGTCAGACAGAAAAGCTGTCTGACAGTCATTTACCAGTCAAGCGAGGTAAAGCTTCCAGATTAGTAGGTTAGCTGTTGCTCAGGAGTGAGCAGAGGTTGGTCTCCTGCATGCATTGATTGCTGGGGACAGCTGCTGGCCACACAGCAATTGCACAGAACACTACTCCTCCTCAGAGCCAGGCAACAAGGCCTCTGGCTGCCCTACAGCCCGTTCCACTGGAGGAATATTATCTTGTTCCTTCAAACTTTCTTAAGGGTCATGTTGTTGGAGATCAACTTTGGAGTCAGAAAATTTAATAGTTCCAAATCCTTGAATCAGGTCGTCCAAGCAGGAGGCTAAGCCAGGGAACAGAGACAAGATCATGAGGCAGTAAGTTTTCCCACGTGGCACCATGCCAACCTTACTGAGTTGCAGTTATATAGTGTAAATATGAACTGCCATTTTGGGCCAAGCCTTAGCTAGGGAATTCCGAACTGGTGATGCTGACAGTCACCAAAAGCACATTTAGTCAAGAAATGATAAAATGCTTCCAGTTTTGTTCTCTGCCTTTGATGGGCATTTGGAAACGCCTGACTCTGGGGGAAACTGGCAGGTACATAGGCTCTCTAACAAGTCATCACTCCCAATCAAGAACTACAAGAGAGCCTGGTCCTGTTATATGTACTGCACTGAAAATTCCTGTGGTCTGTGGACTGAGGGCAGAGGGCCTTCTGGAATGTTCAACTGTGAATCTCAGCTGAGGAGCACTGCCTTTGTACTATTGCTGAAGTGTCTGGAACCTGGATTTACGAGTAACACATCCTGACCCTTACCTCTGAAAGCATGCTTCTGTGCAGAGTGTGAAGAGCGTGATGGTTCATGAAGGCCGGCCCTTCCCTCACTGCAGGGCCAGCTCCTTATCTGCAGGGCTCGGTGTTCATTTCTCAACTTTCTCTCAAACCACGATGTAAATTTAGTCAGGCACCACCTACAATATCTTCTAGAGCAAGAGCCGCAGTGGCGTTAAATAACTCTGTGCCTTCTGACTCCTCTTGGATAGAGGAAAAGGCATACTCTGCCAAAGGTGGAGGCAAAACCTGGAGCTCAGAGAGACTGGAGCAACTCCAGAAGAAGCCGCCAGGAAGATGTAGAAAAGCAAAGCTGCATGTGCTGTCTCACCGCAGGCCCCAGAGTAACGGAGATTACCAACCGCAGACCTAAACTGTGAGGAGCTGTAATAAACCTTGCATCTTTTAAAGGTGGTTGTCTCAGATAATTTGTTACAGTGATGGAAAACTGACTAATACCTAGCATAAGGCTCAAGTCACATTTTGAACACAAAGGGGACGGTGTCAATAATCTGGTCTGTGAGGAAGAGGTGGAGAGAGAAGATGAGTGATAGAACTGACAGGACAAACCTTGGAAGAGGATGGAAGCTTACCAGATCAAACAGAAGGTTGGGAGATAGGGGAGAAGGTTACTGTGAGCAGGAAAAAAACAAAGAGTGCACGGAGGCTTCAGGGAAACTGTGAGACGGTCCATGCATTAGAATATAGAGCAGGAAAAAGGAGGCTGTGGAGCCTCTAGGCAAGCGTGTGTTTCAATGTCATGCGAAGGGCTGTGGAGGTCTTCCGCACACTGGGAAGCCATTCCAGAGTCTTAGTTCCATGAGAGACATGATCAGATTTGTTCTTCAGGTTGGCTGCCCTGCCAAGCTCTCAACTGTTTCCTCGACCACCCATGATCTCATTACGTAGAATCTCCAAAGAGTTATAAGCCATAACTGGACTGTTTACATCCCCATTCAAGAAAGCATGTTGGAAGGCACAAAGAAGAGGACTTTAGAGATGGAGTAGAGGAGCACCATCCTCCATACATCCCGGTACCCATCTCCACGAAGTCTCCTTGCTGCTGCCTTCAGCACGTGAGCACTGTTTCCTTATTTGAATCTCATTTTGCTCTATGCCTTACTTTGACTATTAGATTTTGGGGTGTGGACCAATGACAGTGTGTCCACCCCAGGTTTGAAGGTCATGCATACTTATGCTCTTTCTTTCTCTCTCCTGGACACCTAACTCTCCCACGTGATTGAGCCTGACTCACCAGTTCTTGGATGAGAGCTTACGCAAACTAGCTCCAAACCAGCTCTGCTATCCAAAGAGTCCTGGGCATGAGAGAAAGAACTGAACCACACTACATGGGCACTAGCAGAGCCCAGCCCAAGTTTCCAGCCCACTGTGAGCTAAAGAAATGGTGGGTGTTTGTGAAGCTGGTTGATTATTCTGTAAAACTAGCTAGTAGACGGGATGCAGATGAGGTGATTCTAGCTGTCTAATCTGTCAAAGAACAAATCACTCACAACCCTTGACTCTTTCACAATTAAAAGTAGCTAGTTGCTTGGAACACGTTGGGATGTCACAGCGCGATGAAGAGTGGGTCAGAGCTGTCCTTCAAAGGCTTCTGATGTGTGGAAGATGGAGATATTCAGGTGTCAGCCCACACTCCTCTGGTATCACTGAAAATTCTGCATTTTATATATAAAAGGAAAAAGACTTGAAAAGGAACGGAGAGATGCACACAAGGTGGGGAGCCTGGGCTCAGAGAACAACACGGTAAGTTTTCTGAGGTCCTTTTTCATCCACCTACCCTGGACTTGAAAGCGAAGATGTTAGCACTCGACATGCCAACAGACACAGTTCCAGTGGAGTCTTCTCTCTCTAGTCACAAGACCAGAAAGGAGACATCCCAGCAAGACGCAACACTTCACAATGATAACCACGCCTCTCCAGTTGAATGTCACAGGAAACACGGTGGCCCCTGCTCCAGCCTCTATCCCCAAAGGCTGTTTACCAGTCTGGACTTCTGCCCTGGAACAGCAGTGATGAGGGAAGTAGAGGCGAATCAATGCTCCCACTAGGGCGAGAGAAGGAAATTGGTCAGAGAAGACAAGTAGGAGGAGGGACTGTCCTTCCTGCCAGCTGGTCGTAAACTGCTCTCTACCCACTCTGTGACAGTGGGGACCATCTGGGAGGTAGATTTCCACCCTGTCCCCTGCGAGCAGCAAAGAGTTGTTCCCCCTCCCTTGGGAATGATGTCATAGGAGGGCCAAGTGGAAAGGCAGGACCATCAGTGCTGCCAGCAGTAAAGAGGCCACCCCACTAGAGCTGGCGGCAGGATCCACAGGAAGAGCTGGGGCTCCCTTTGTCTGGCAGCAATGACAGAACCCTCTTTGGCAGACAGTAGCAACTGGGTGGAGAACATGGCCTTCTACCCTCACCTGACAGAAACGAGGCAGCGTTCCCCATCCCTTTCTATGCTAGAGTGAGGTCTGAACGGGGTGGCCAGCAAACAGAAGGTTAAATACGACCCAGCGTGATATAATGTGAATGCTACCAAGTGTCAAGAGTAAATCACCCATCACAGCAACAGTTGGCAAGCTCATACGCTGACTAAAAAGACCCAAGGTTGACAGAGTGACAGAATCATGTCACAAAGATTTCTGACCAGCCTTGGGTCATCAGCAAGCATGAATGACCGTGGCTGGCACAGGTAGAAAGGTAGGAAGCCTAAGCAAGGGATTTGGAGTAGAAAGAAGAGTTGATCTAGGCATGGCACCTCACATCTGTAACCCTAGCCCTTGAGAGGACAGTCAAGCGAATTGTCGTGGGTTCAAGGCCAGCCGGGCTACAGAGTTAAATCCTGCCTCAAAAACCAAATCAAATCAACAACAACAAGAAGAAAAGAAAAACAAAGGGAAAGGAAGTTTTAGAATTGAGCAATAGAGTCACAAAATAATCAGTGAAAACTAGGATAGAGGGTTGGAGAGATGGCTCAGAGGTTAAGGTCGCTGACTGTTCTTCCAGAGGTCCTGAGTTCAATTCCCAACAACCACATGGTGGCTCACAACCATCTGTAATGAGGTCTGGTGCCATCCTCTGGCCTGCAGTCATACATGGAGGCAATACACTGTATTGTATACAAAATAAATAAAATCTTTAAAAAAAAAAAAAAAGAAAACTAGGATAGAGAGAAGGAAAATTCAGCTGTAAAACAGAATAATAAAAATGACTCTACCGAAACAACAAACAGGGAGCTAGATGGGTAAACAATGGACAGGACCCTATGCATCAGAGAACTGTAGGAATGGTAGACCACTGGATCGTTAGAGTGCCTGAAGCAGAAGGGCCACGCAGATTGCAAGCTTGGTGCTTGCCCTGGGGACTCGGCCAGGCTTGGGGTCTAAGAGAGACATGGCTGTCCTTTAGCCTGCTAGGGTGATGCCTTTGGCAGCTCAGTAGGCCAGAGGTCTATGCCACTGTAGCCAATTCATTGTGTCGTGTCAGTAGCTGGCTGTGGCTCCTTCCTGAGGCCTCCCAGAGGCATCCTATCTATTTCCTTACCTTGCCAGCAATAAGGAGTTTCCAAGCAGTTAGGATGGGGGAAATTCCATAGGTGAAAAACAATCAGAAACAATGATGGAAACTTTCAAACTGGGCAAGAGGCATAAGCCAACAGGTCCTGATGCAGAGTAAGCCCCAAAGGGTAAACCCCAAAAGCATTCCACAAAATTCAGAACGTGTGTGTAATTGGAAACTAAAGAAAATAAAATGGCTGTCTCTTTATTGGAGAATAGTAACGCCTTCCCTAAATGTCACAAAAATTTAGATATCAGTGGCCGTGGTGTACAGAAAGATGGCTCTATGTCTATCAAATGCTGAGAGAGACCTGTCATCCGGTCTTAAATCTAAGAACACTATGATTGGTACATTAGAGGTTATCAAAATTAAAATCTTTTGTCCTATGGAAGTCTGTTAAGTATATGTAAATGAAAGCCACAGAGTGGGAGAACATACGTATCAGCCACTTAGCTCTCTGAGAAAGAATACATTTGTGAGCCTCTATATTCTATAGTCTAAAATTGATAAATAACTCTTAAGTTCAAGTTAAACAAAAGCAAATAATCCAATTAGCGCACGAGCAAAAGATGCAAAGAAACGTCAAACTGATGAAGGCAAGCAGATGGCAAACAGCACAGAAAGATGTGCACCATCAGGCATTAGCAAATGGAAATTCAAGCCCCAGTGAAGTACCATACACACGCCGACAAGACTCTCCAACATTTTGATCCTACTGCACGTACTGGCTTTGTGGGAGCCTAGGCAGTTTGAATGCTCACCTTACGAGACCTGGATAGAGGTGGGCAGTCCTTGGGCTTCCCACAGGTCAGGGAACCCTGATTGCTCTTCGAGCAGATGAGGGGGGGGGACTTGATCGGGGGAGGGGGAGGGAAATGGGAAGCGGTTGTGGGGACGAGGCAGAAATCCTTAATAAATAAATAAATTAAAAAAAAAAATAAAGTGCAGAAACAATTGAAAAAAAAAAAAAAGACAGGACCAGCTCCCAGTGCTGGAGGAGTTCTGGGAAGGTTGGATCACTCATGTGTTGCTGTGGGACTGTAAAATGGTACAGCCACTCTGGAATAAAGTGTCTTACAGAGAGGATGGAGTGGAAGGATTGTGAGCATAGCCATAAGCGTTCAGCATAACGACTCTTGTGACTATATCCACACCTTTGTCCTGATTGTGGTGGCTGTGTATAGATCTTACGATGTTACCACAGAAAACTGTGGACATTGCTGAATTTTCTTCCCTTCCCACTCCTTTCTGTTTCTTTCTCCTCCTCCTCTTCTTTTCCTTCTTCCTGCTTTCTTTCATCTCCAAGACAGGGTCTTTCTGTGTAGCCTAAGCTGAGCTTGAATTCACCATTCTCCTGCTTCATTCTCCTGCGTGCTGGGATAGCCAGTCTGCTCCAAGCCTGTCTTTGTTTTTCTCTGTGTGTGTTCTTTTTCAACGACACCCAAATTATACAATTACTTCATAATGAAATTTAATTTAAGGATAGGTTTATCTTTGAAATGGCTACACTGTCTAATTAATAGTACTGTACGAGAAACATTTCCATGATTAACCAAGTTTGGCAACAAGAAGATGATGGAAGCTAGCCAGCTTTCCTTGGGCATTTGCATGCCCCGCTGTAAGTTCTGGGATCTACTGTGGAGGACTTCACATAAGGCTGTTCTAAGAATTAAAGGAGGCGTTTGGCCTGGTGTTCACTTCCCGACACAGACAGGAAGAGTCCCATCATTATCACTTGACTCACTGTTTACAATGAATGACCGTGCCACTTGGGCCGGGCTATGTTAAAGTTGAAAATAATAAAATTGATGCTTAAAGGTTTACGATTTGAAAGTGCACAGCTGGTAAAATAAGAGCCAGGGTTTGGTCTTGGATCAGTCTCCTGACATCTACTTTGAAAGTATTTTGCAATACTTTCTCAAAGGTTTGATGTAAAAAATTCCAGCATAAGTAAGCTGGGTGTGGTGATGCACACCTTTAATCCCAGCACTTGGGAGGCAGAGGCAGGTGGATCTCTGTGAGTTTGGGGGTCAGCCTGGTCTATAGAGTGAGTTCTAGGACATCCAGGGCTGTTACACAGAGAAGCCCTACCTTGAAAATAAAAATTTTAAAAAGCATGGAGGAAAAGCAGGAAAATCTTACAAGTGTCTCATTTAAAGGGTTTTCTTTATATAAACTATATTCTAAAACCAACAATTAAACCTTGACAATATAATAAGCGATGCAATATTAACTGATCAATTTATGACAGTGGGCAAAGGACACCTAAAAGTGTTCAAAATCAAGTTCTCTCTCTCTCTCTCTCTCTCTCTCTCTCTCTCTCTCCCCCCCCCCCATATATATATGTGTGTGTGTATGCATAATTTTTATATGTACATAGTTTGTATATATTTAAAAGATTACAAATCAAATGAACAAGTATCACTTCTCTCTATTTTCCTCCAAATTGATAAAAAAGTAGTTGGTGGCTGCAGAGAAGCCACGTACTAGTTGCCTCCATCATTTACCAGCACAACTTTGGTGGTGGGTGATTTAGCTCCAAATTCTTTGCTCTATCTACTCAATTTCTAGGAATTAATGTGATTAATTAAACATTTGGAAACAAGGGCAGACATACTACTAAAGGCAATGCACAGATTTAATGCAACACAAACCAAGATTTCAGGGCCGTTAGAGAATAAAACATCTGTACGTTTATATAGAACGCTAATAAGCAAGGAGAACCAAAAAAAAAAAATCTTGCACAAAAAGAATCTTCCAGAAAGTGTCACTCTACCTAATTTCAAATCATACTGCAGCACTATAGTATTAAAAGAACAGCATGGTACTGGCACGGAACAGCACATCGACCAACGCATAGAATAGAGGGTCCGATATTGGTCTACACAAATATACTACCTGATTTTTTTTTACCAGAAAAAAAGTCAAAACTGAACATCAAAAGAAAGAGAGCATCTACAACAAATAGTACTGGGAAACAAGGCTTCCAACCCACAGAAAAATGAAGCTGGACCCTTACTTCTCGCTCTACACCACACTCAACTCTAAATGGATCGAAGACCTCGGCATGAGACCCACTACTCTGAAAGTGCCAGAGATAGAGTAGGGAGATGCGCTGGCTTACAGGTGTAGGCAAGGACTTTCTGAACAGGACTCTACAGTGCAGGAAGTAAGACCAACAACCAGCAAGTGGGATCTCGTGAAGCTAAAAAGCTCCTGTACGGCAAAGGAAACCACCAAAAGAGTGGACGGGAAACTCACAGACTGGGAGAAAACCACTGTCTGCAATACATCTGACAAGGCATTAATGTCTAGAATATTAAAATATCAAAGAACTTAAAAAATTTCAACATTGAGAAAATAAACAGCCTAGTTAAAAGTGGGCTATGGATGTTATCAGAACATCTCCAATGGCTAGTGTGGTGTTCTGAATGAGGATTTGTTATAAAGAAGATGCTTGTTGGTTCCTGGCCACCCGGCTAGCTTAGACCCAAAATAACCACACAGAAACTGTATTAATTAAATCACTCCTGGCCCATTAGCTCTAGCTTCTTATTGGCTAACTCTTACATATTAATTTAACCCATTTCTATCAATCTGTGTACTGCCATGTGGCAGTGCCTTACCGGCTAAAGTTCCAACTAGTGTCTGTCTCTGGAAGTTCCATGGCATCTCTTTAACTCTGCCTTCCTCCTTCCATGCTATAGGCCAAGCCAGTTCTTTGTTCATTAACCAATAAAAGCAATACATAGACAGAAGGACCTCCCACATCAAGGCTTGTCCCCACCGGCTCATGTATTTGAACATGTGATCACCAAGTGGCACCATTTGGAAAAACTCTAGACTTTTTAGGAGGTGCAGCCTTACTGAAGGAAGTGTGTCACTGGGGTGCACTTTGAGTACATATAGTCTGGTCCCACTTCCCGTTTGATTTCTCTGCTTCCCGTGTGAGGATGAAATGCGATCCCTGTTGCCTGCTGCCATGTCTTCTCGACCATGGTGGCCTCCAAGCCCCTGGATCTGTAAGCTATAATAAGTCCTTTGTTCCTGAGCTATTTCTTGCCCATTGCATTTTATCACAATACATAGTAGAGCTAGAAACACTGGAAAAAGTGGTCAGCATCCTCCATTTTCTGGAAAACACAGAGGAAAACTACCTTAAAATTCCCTGCTCCCGTAGTCAGAATGGCCAAGATCAGGAATACAATTGACAACGGATGCTAGTGTGGATGGAGGGAAAGGAGAACCCTTATACACCTAGTAGGAATATAGACTAGTGTAGCCACTGCCAAAACCAGCAAACTAGAAATAGAACCACCATCTGACACATCTGTACCTGTGTACTTCTGGGCACGTACTCCAAGGACTTTATATCCTACTACAGAGATACTTGTTCACCATTGTTCACTGTGTCTCAGTTCACAATATGCAGGAAACGGAATCCACCAAGCTGTTCATCAACTGATGAACAGATAAGGAAAATGTTGGATGTATATACAACATAACTGAATATCACTCATCTGTGAAGAAAACTAAGCTGCTCGGTGGTAGTGCACTCCTCGAATCCCAGCACTTGGGAGGCAGAGACAGGTAGATCTATGTGAGTTTGAAGCCAGCCTCATCTACAGAGTGAGTTTTAGGACAGGCTCCAAAGCTGCACAGAGAAATCCTGCCTTGAAAAACAAAAGCAAATAAACAAAAAGAAAAATGAAATTTGCAGGTAAATGGATGGAATGAGAAAAAAAATTATACGTAAGGTCACCTGGGCCCAGAACGACACATGCCATATGCTCTCTTTCATATGTGGATCTTAGCTTTGAAATCTTGTTTTGTATGTTTAACCTGAAATATAGGCTAAAGCCAGGAAACAAGAAATCTGCCCACAGTGACTGATTTCTGGCTGTTATGGGAGCTGAAGTATTCAAGCATGGAGGCAGGGAATGGCAAAATGCAATGTTGTTAAAAGGCTTATCCAAAATGAAGGGTGCCTGAAAAAGCTAACGGAAATCCATGACCTTACAACCAAGGGAGGGGGGACTCAATGAGAGGGTATAGGACACAGATGACATGAGAGGGGGGGCTATACTCATGGTTAAAGATTTAAGTGGGGATAGGAGTCCTGGAAGAGGAGAGGGTGGGAGTGGGTTAGCCAAATCTAAAGATGCATGAAGACACATCCTAGAAATCCACTCATTTGAAAAGAAGCATCCTGCATGGCGGACAATGATGTTCTCAGAAGACATGTCATTAAATGGAGTTCAGGAAGTCTATGCCGGCATGGTCTGGTAAGGGCTCCTTTCTTGTTGCAGACTGCCAGCTCCTTGTTGTGCACATATTCGGTAGAAAGAAGACCAGATGGACCCAAGGATTCCTCTTTGACGGACACCAAGCCCGTGGAACCCTAGTGAGCTACATACCTTCTGCAGACCTCGCCCCTTAATGCCATCTCTGTGGGTTTAGGATTGAAACACGTGAGTCTGGGGAGTATGGACACCCAATGCTGAGTCCATAATAACTGTTGTACACTTCCAACCTTTCTTGGCTTCAGCTCTGCTCCCCAAAATGTGTTCTAACTTCACCTACTTCTAACTGTATTGCAAGCCCTTTAGTCCCTGAGTATCTGGTCTTAAACACATTTGCCTTATGTGTCCCTCTGCTTCCACTCCTGACCCTGACAGTCTCTTCTTGGTCCAGTCATTGAAGTGATCTTTCAAAGCATGTAGGTCAGAGTATGGTGTATGTTTGCTTGCTCAAAGCCTGCCGATGGCTTTCCATACCCTTACAATGAGATCCCCTCTCTAACTATGTGGGCAACAGAAGTGCTTCATGGCTAGATTCTTTCCACCAAGACACTTACAGAATCATCTCACTGGTCCTGGTAGGACCAAGCTTGTAACCTCTATGGTGTATCTATTCTTCTCCTCCTCCCTCTGTCTGGACATTTTCCCTCTAGATCTTTTTCTCGTATGTGACTTCTTCATGCCACCTCTTCATCAACTACCTTCTCTAGGTCACAATCCTTGCTTTGCCATCTCACTCTACTGCCCTTTCCCAAGAGTGCTTCCTTTTTCCTGGTTTTTCGAGACAGAGTTTCTCTGTGTGACAGCCCTACCTGTTCTGGAACTTGTTTTGTAGACTAGGCTAACCTAAAAGTCACACAGACTTGCCTCTACCTCCCAAGTGCTGGGATTAAAGATGTGTGCCACCACATCTGGCTTCGAAGAACATTTTCTTTGTCAGGTGAAAATCTGTCTTCCTTGCCCTGAATGATAAGTTTGTGGAGCAGGACTCGGGTCCATCTTGTGTCACACATACTTAGAAGTGTACTTGGCAGATAAAGTATTTATTAAATGAAAGAACATATAAAAATGTAGTAAGAGATTACTCTTTCATTCCTGGCTGCCCAGACCTGATAATCACAAAGAAACTGTATTAATTACAACACTGTTTGGCCAATGCCTCTAGTGTATTCCTAGCTAGTTCTTACATCTTAAATTAACCCATTCTATCAATCTGTGTATCGTCATGAGGTTGTGGCCTACCAGTAAGGTTCCTAAGGTTCTAGCATGTCCTTCTCCTTCAGCAGCTACATGGTGTCTCCTTGACTCCGCCTATTTTCTCTCTATATCTCTGTTCAGATTTCCTGCCTGGCTTTGTTCTGCTAAGCCATTGGCCAAAACAGCTTTATTCATTAACCAATGGTAATAAAACATATTCACAGCATACAGAGGGGAATCCCATATCATAAAAATAGATATTCTCTTATTGACTGGCACTTATTGAACACTACAAATTATATCTATGTTATAAAATCTATTTTTGAACACAGCCAGATGCTTTTGGGGATGAAACATATTGACAATTACAATTGAGTGACTGCTCATACTTTCAGTAAGTGATCCTACTTAATCACCAGGATTTCACTCAGTTCAGTGGGGTGACAGGTATGGAGGCTTGGCAGTGGGGCAGGGCCATGAATATGGAGTCCTTGAGCAAAGTATAGCCCACAGGAGGAGATGTGGGAACAGGGGCTG
Source organism: Microtus oregoni (assembly GCF_018167655.1). Taxonomy (NCBI): domain Eukaryota; kingdom Metazoa; phylum Chordata; class Mammalia; order Rodentia; family Cricetidae; genus Microtus; species Microtus oregoni. The sequence goes on from NW_024543874.1 coordinate 2,380,348, forward strand.
GCTTCAGGAGCAACTTGCATGGATCACAGATGCCTAACCACTTTGTAAATTGCCGGGAGACGGAAGAGAGCAAAAGCCCCAAGCTAGCAGGAACTGGAAGGTGACACAGGTCACTAAAACAAGCCATTAGACTAAGTGACAAGGCTGATCTTTATAGCCAGAGTTAATGTTTAAGATGGAACCTGGCTCTGAAGTTAAAGGCATAATCCAATTTTGTGCCCTGGTGTCCCAGCTGAGTGGGCTGCAGCCACTGGTTTAGAAGTCTCTTCATTAGGTCTGCAAGGCCTTTGAGTGGTGCCCCCAGCTCTAATAGAAGAAAAGGGCTGCATGGAGCATCATAGAACTCCCCGAAGCCTGAGTGCCACACCATGGCCTTCTGGTTGTTAACAAATGCGTCTAACAAAGCAGCCAGAGCTGTGGACCTTGTCTCTACTGACCAGGGCAGTCTGAGCCACACGTGAAGGGGCCCATAGCATCCATGCCAGTGGGAAGGAGCACTAGGTAGTAGCCGGAAACAAGGCAGAGTCTGATAAGTTCTACTCTGGCGCAAATGGTTTTTTCACTTGACATTATCAGAAGGTAACTTTTGAAATTTCGCTAGGCTTACTTCATTATTTATGAAGTGAAGTTTTAATCTTTTAAGCACAGAGAGACTGAAATTCAGTGCTGTGGCCTGGGGCCAACATGGGCCACTAATTATTTTGTTAGAAGCAGTATTGCTTAGTGACTAGGAAAGCAAGCTCTACAGTCAGACAGACCTAGGTTAAGGTCCAAGCTTGGTTACTTCCTCAGTCTGTCAACGAGAAATGAGATTAATAGCAGTGGCTATCTATCTGATGAGGTCTTTGAAAAGATTAAGGAGGCTTCTATATGGAAGGCAGATTGCCTCGTAACTAGCAATTAATAAAACACTCAGCACCTCTCCACGTCAGCCGTGCTATTTTTCTTAGCCGAAACCTTTCTTTAAAGATCACAACTTTGTTCTTTTGATGTTCACACTACCCTTTAGGTTATTTTCTATAGACTCTTAGATCATTATTTTGTGTTAATTGGTGTTGTTTTGGTCACGAAGAACAGCAACCAACTCTGGTTCATTAACGGGGAGGGGAAGGTAAGTTACTGGGAAAAGCAGAACTGTGATAAAGTCACTCAGACTGGTTCTAAACAGGAAAGAAAACATGTAATTGGAAGCAAAGTTTTCCAGCCTCGTGTCTCTTCCAGTCCTTTGATGGAAGGTGAGCCTGTAAGGGACCATCACCAAGAGGGTGCATTTGTTTTCGGTCGCCACGTGACAAATGTTGTTAGTTGCTTTCCCCACTTCTGGGACAAATGCTTAGTCCTGAAGCAACTAAAGGAAAATGGGTTTGTTTTGGGACACGGTTTGAGAGTACAGTCCATCAAGGTGGAGAAGCAGGGAGGTGGGAGCTGGAGGCAGCTGGTCACGTGGCATCTGCAGACAGTGAGCAGAGAGAAGAGAGAGGAAGGCTGTGCCCAACTCTGTTTCTCTTTCCCATCCATCAAGCACGCCAGCCCACATTTACAGTCTTCTTACCTTGATTCACATGATCTAGAAAGCTCCTCACAAACACACCCGAGGTTTGTTTTAATGCTCATTTTACATGTCGTCAAGTTTACAATCAAGATAAACTACCACACAAATCATTACCAATTTATCAAGTTTTTTGTGAGAAATTCAGTATGAACCTGGGTAGAGTTACTTGGGTCCTATGCCCAGGGTCTCATCTGGCTGGGTTCTTGTTTGGGGGCTTTGAAAGAAAATCCATTTTCAAATGCATTCAAGTTGTTGGGAGCACGCAGTTCCTCGTGGTTATAAGAGTGAGTTTTGTTGTTGGTTCTTAGCTGCAGTCATTCTCAGCAACCTGAGTTCACACTCAGGCTCTATCCTTGTGGACCTCTCAAACAGGCAGTAGGTGAAACTCTTTTTACTTGCTATGACCTAATGGGAGCGCAGAGTGACCTGCCCATGATGGTGCTTTGCATAGGGGGCATGGACACTAGAAGTTGAGGATCTCAGGACACCGTCCTGGACTGAATTGTGTTGCTGTTAAAGCCAAGGATTGACAAAAGCAGAAAATGTGGCCCTATTTGGAAACTGGCTGTTCACCAATCTGATGGAGTTAAGAGAGAGTCATACTAGATTGAAGGTGGAGCAAACTCTGATGGCCTTTCCTTATATAGAGAGAAAAATTCAGGCTCAGACATGAAAGCTACAGAAAAATAGAGAAAGAAGCTGGAACTCTGCTGCCATGACCTAGAGGATGTGGGCAACGATCAGAAGGAGAGGAAGTATGGAGGGAATTTTCCTGACATGGGGGTCCTGCTGGGACTCCGACATCACATGTCTAGCTTTTAATATGACACGAAGGCAGTCTGCTGTTTTAAGCCTCCAGCTGGCTTTAGGTCACTATAGGAAACAGGTTTACCTTTTTAGAATCCTTCCCATCACAGTGACTTATGAGAATGGGTGGGCAAGTGACCCCTTCAAAAGAGACACCCAGAACAGAAAACCATAGGTTGTGTGTGACAAGTCATGGGACAGATTCCTCTCACCTTCCAAAAATATTTTTACACATTTTTCTTTAAGAAAAAAAATCATATTCACCCAATAATGACAAGGACAGCACATGTCTGTGCCATGGACTTGCAGAGACACATCCATGTTCGTTCACTCATTTATTTGAATAGTTTTCTGTCTAAAACCATGTGTGGGATACAGTGTTGCCTGAGAAAGGTACCAATGTTGTTAAAGCGTTCACAGCCCCTGGCTTCGTAATCTGATAAATGTTATTTTTAAACACCTTGATCTTCCATTTAATCATGTGCAAACAAGACTAGTGATGCCCTTTCCTCGAGCAAGCTGGGATCGGATGAGGATGGCCCAGAAAGCAGCCGCAGAGAGCCATCGTGCACAGGGCTTTTCAATTCTTCACATGGTTTTTCAGGGTTTTTAAAGTGAAATTTTCTTTGGTTTTCTTCGCTTTATAATGACATCTCTCTTTCTGGATTCTTCTGTCTCTGTGGCAAGTATCTCTAAGGTATAGCTCTCTAAGATGAAGGAGATAATTTCATATTGATAATTAACTTTTTGTGCTGGCTGCAATGCCTCTACTTTCTCACACAGTATTTCCAATCTCTTGATATGTCCCCTCTTTCCCCTTACAACTGGGGTCCCTGGAAGGTGTTCTTCATGAGTCTTATGGTTCTAATGACCACATGACATTTCTGGTCCTCACCAATTTTCCCTTCTTTCACATGAGCAGCCATGCTCTCTGTTATGGCCCTTGTACCCCCTCCTTCCACATTGTTTACAGCCACAGGACATATCACTGTTCTGTCGTGAGGGATAATTGTCTGTATTCTGCCAATCATGTTTTAAATAAATGCTGATTGGCCAGGCAGGAAGTATAAGCAGGAAAACCAGACAGGAAGTATAGGTGGAGCAAAGAGTACAGGAGTATTCTGGGAAGCAGGAAGCTCCCTCGGCCACTCCTGTCCAGATCAACGAAGAAGCAGGATGTGATCTGCCTGGCTGGAAAAGATACGGAGCCATGTGGCTAACATAGATAAAAATAATGGGTTAATATAAGCTATAAGAGCTAATAAGTAGCCTGAGCTAATGGGCCAATCAGTTTATAACCTAATACAGACTCTCTGTGTGATTTTTCTCTGGGACTAAACCACAGCACCTCCCCCTTTTGTTTAAGTAAGAGAGTTGTAAACCTACTATGAAATTGTATACAATAAGAACAAATATCCTATTCTAACTAGCTTAAGTCTTGTATAATAAATAACTTGACCAAGTCATGAGAGGAAAGTAACTACATTTATATAGTCTTCAACCCCATCTAAGATCTGAGAAGGGAAATAATGTTACCTGAGAAATTAGAAAGTGCAATCAAACAACTTTCAAAACATGCAACAAATCACAGAGACAACTGGCTACCTGGGCAATCACCCAAAGTCAAGCTGAGGGATTGAGTCAAACAGCAGATATTCCCTTGTATTAGTCATCCTGAACCATTCCAGCAGCTGACTAAAGGGTGGAGTACCCTCTAAACGGGCTTTGCAACCCACTTCTCCTCTTGGGTTCCCCTATACTCTTTCACCTGTCCCCCAGAAGGGCCCAGATGTTTCTGGATCCCAACAATGACCAGATCTGGAGCTGTTTCCAGGAGGCTCCTTAGTAACCATGACAACAGACCTCTAAGCCTAGCTGTCCCCTTGGGGCCAGACCCTACAGTGAGCAGAGGCTCAAAGTCTTCATCACAGCATCGTCTGACTCCCTTCCTGGTCCCCATCCATCATTTGTTCCCTTTTTCTTCCCCATATCTTTATCAGAATTCTAATATGAAGGGTACATCCTTCTAGATTTTCTTTTAACAAAGGAAGGATTTCAGAAAGAGGTAAAGGCAGTGAATCAGGGGAAGTCAACCGAACAATATATTTTCCTCAGTTGAATTTATCAACTTGGCCCTAATAAGAAATATTATGGTTGAATAGAAACAAATGGAGAGAGAGCTTTCTTCCCCATAGTTTACAATTGTAGCAGCACAGACTCTCTGTCTACCATTTGAAACATCCCACGTGGGAGACATTCACAGTCTGAATCTCCACCAGCAATGTAATTCGGTACTTAAGAAAAATAACTGTGTGTCAGGCATTCCTGCTGGAGAAATGTTCCAAAGAAAGTCAGGTCCAGATAAAACAGCCATTTCAGCTGCGCTGACGCAGGAAGACTCCGGTTCATAGTTCTTTGTTAGTGGCTTTATCTGAGGTAGCTTTAAGGTTCTAAGACTTAAAAGGTCAGTTTTTCCATCTTTTCTCAAGTTTCTAAAATTTTTTTTTTTTAAAAAAAGTGGTTTTAAGTTGACATACAAAAGAAGATTCATCATTTTAATTCACTGGCAGACTATTGAGTGTCATTGCATGATAATCTGAAAACAGGATTCCTTCTTCAGTGAACGATTTTTTAATTATTCACGTGGAAGAAAGCTAACTAGCGCTATTCAAAAATAGGGTTTTATTGCGTATTATAGTATTATTAGTGTCGATTTATCCTTATTCGCACCTTTAGTCTGTAAACTGAGGTCGAATCTAGCCACTCTTAAGCAAAGAGCGCTGTGTGGAGGTTTTTATTTAAATCCCACCTAAAATCTGCCAGGAAAAAAAAAAAAAAGCATATGGGAGCTGACAGCCTGACGAGCACGTGCGTGCTCCAGTGCGCATGCTCCTGGGATGGTCCGTGGGAGCCTGATGAAAGCCGGGGAAAGAGCAGAAACAATGATTAACTGACACAGGCTGTGAATCAATTATCTCCATCCAACAGATCCGATATCAAAGCGAGCCGATGTCACTCTGTCAAAACTACAGCCCAGTAACAGAAGACAGCACCATGGCCAGCTTCCTCTCCGAGTGTTCCACCTGTGGGTAGGGAAGTGATTGAAAGACGCTTAGGTTCTCCGGCACTGGCATCCAGGTCTTGGTGCTCCCTCCTCCTGGGCCCGGGAGACACTTCTGATCTCAGATGCTCCCTGGTACTGCAATGTCTAACAAGCAGATATGAGCTGAAGTTTGCCCCTCCATCCCAGCCACACGGAAACGTCTAAATGTGTTTTTTAATTATCGAGCAACATATTGTTTAGTAGCAGATGAAGTCCCAGCAATCTTTGCAAGAAGAGATGTTTACAGGGCTATGAGGCTAAATTGGAAAAATGTAAATTAGTTGTGATTGAATAAGTATCACTGCTGGGCTTTTGTTCTTCCAAAGCAACCTTATCTTTCCTCTGTAATGGAGAGAGGCATAAAGACGGAAAGTTTCCCTCATCTAAGTAGCTTACCCTTTTATGTGGGAAACAACCTGCATATCATTTTAACAACGGATTTGTTTCTCTGTAAAGTGTGTCCTTTGTGTCTGCCAGGTACACTGTGGCCAGCATTCTGTTGTTGGGTAAAACCTGTAGAGTCCAATCTTGTGGTCTGTGCTTTGGCATAACTACGGAGGAACAAGAGGTGTAAGATGAGCTGGGAGGTTCAAAGATTCCATCTACAATGTGTAGGGGGAAGCGTGTGTGTGTGTGTGTGTGTGTGTGTGTGTGTGTGTGAATCAGAGAGGAGATAGCTCTGGGACGTGCCATCCTGAGCGAGACCCTGTCATTGTACAATCTCAGTGTCTGGTCCACTAACCTGAAGATGCTAGGCATTCAGTAGTATTTGTTGATCTAGTTTCTGTTTGTATACTCACAATCTTTAAAATATCAGAGACTCTGGGGCTGGAGAGCTGGCTCAGTGGATAAGAATGCTTACTGCTCTTGCAGAAGACCCAGGTTCAGTTTTCAGCACCCATATGGTGGTTACAGAACAACCTGGAACTCTATGTCCGGGAGACTTGACACCCTCTTCTGGTTTCCAGAAGTACCAGACACACATGTGATACACACAAACACATGCAAATGAACACTCATGTGCATAAAAAAAAATCTTAAAGACAAAACCAAGAAGCTCTAGGGGCTCAACACAATAAAAGGAAAAGTCCCCCACAGGTGCAACTGTTCAGGCCTTTCTGTGGGTGGCCTTGCTGCAGGCAGTGACCCAGGCATCTTCCCATCTAGGCAGGACTCTTGTGTCCTCTGGCTGTCATTGTCTTATACTCTATACTTCCCAAACAGCTAAACACAGAGCGAGAGGAGCATGTTTTGAATATTTAATTCTAGAAGGTGATGGTCAAAGTCGTCCTGTTAAGAACTGTTTACATGGCTCGGAAGACATGAGAGGGCTAGGAAGTGCAGTTTGTCTCATTGAGAGAGATCTCATTGTGAGAGATAAAGCTCTCGCAGTGAGTGAGTTTGGTGAGTATCTAGCCAAGCTTTGTCATGATAGAAATCTGATAAAAGTAGAATAAAGAGAACGATCAGAGAAGCCTGGGCCATGTGATATGTGTTAGTCAGTGGTCATAAACAAACACCCAGAAAGACCAAGGCCAGTGCAGCCACACGCAGCAGTTGAGTAACAGTGAAGGGTCACACCTAGAAAATGAAGACCCGGCTGGACCATGGTGGCAAGCGCCTTTAATCCCAGCACTTGGGGGGCACAGGCAGGAGTCTATGTGAGTTCGATGCCAACCTGGTCTACAAGAGCTACTTCCAGGACAGGCTCCAAAGCTACAGCGAAACCCTGTCTTGAAAAACCAAGAAAAAATAAAAAGAAAAAGAAAAAGAAAAAGAAAAAGAAAAAGAAAGAGAATGAAGTCCGGGGCCAGGTAATTTCTTAGTCTTCAAGGACCACTTAAGTATTGCTAGGAAAAGGAAGTGACATAGGAAGCTGGGGTTTGGGAAGGTGTCCTTGAGAGGGTCATATCCATAGGCCACTTCCAAGGTTAACCATTGAGGAGCTATAATTCTGAATTTCAGACAGATGACACTTGTTAGTTATGAGTCGCATAAGCTTAAAGCTACGTGGTACATAATCATGCTAGTATCTTCCATTGGTCAAGCGTCAATCATTTGCCAGGCACTATACACACATGCGTGTGCTCATACATGTGTGCATGTACACACACACTCACACGGCATCTCTTACTTTTTTACTCTTTCCCCAATCTACTACTTTTCCTTACTTTTCATGAGAAAAGAAAATTTAGAGAGGTCGTCCTGCCATGCATTCCGTGAGCGATAAAGCTAGGATCTGAGCACAATAAACCCAACCCTCTAGCCCAGGGTAAAATGCAATAGCATCTTTGCCCACACACCCTGTAAAACACATGCATATGTAAAATGAATATTTAATAACACAGTGCATCAAATAGCCATTGTTGCATAACAAACCTCCCCAAAATATAGTGCTTTAAAAACAATTCGTCACTATTTCCCACAGAGCTGTGGGTTGGCGGGGCAGTTCTGCTGATGTGGGCTAAACTTGGCTGGCTGGGGAAACTATCTTGCCTGTATCTATGAGCAGCCAGCAAGCTTACTGAGGGATCGCCTGATCCACAATGGCCTCAGATGGATGTTTTGGCTTAGTTCCCCTTGGTTTCTCCTCCACAGGGAGTTTAGTCCTGTGTTATTCACAAGATGATGGCAAACTTTAAGAAGAAACTAAAAACACACCAGGCCTCTTGAGGGCAGGCTTCAAATTGGCATACCATCATCCTTGCCTTGTTGGCCCAAGAGACCACAAGACCAGCCCTTATTCAAAAGCAGCAAAGGATGACCTATTTTCTGAAGGGAAGAGCAGAAAAGGCCTGGACAGAAAGAAGGACAGAGAAGGGAGCCTTTTTTTTTCCTTTTGGAATCTTACTACATCTAATATTTTCAGACATTTTTCCTATAAAAATAAAAAAGAGCAGGTGGGAGAACAGAGTGCTATCCTAAGATGTGGCTGCAATGGTCAATCTTTTTGTCCCCTGGCTAGGTTTAGACATACCTCCGAGTGTGCCTGTGATGGTGGTCCCAGAGAGAACTAACCGAAGAGGGAAGACCAATTTAAAAGTATGTGGCACCCTCCCAGGGGCTGGGTTTGCAGACTGAACCAAAGACCCAAACTGAGAATAGAGGCTAAGCACCGGCCTGCCTCTCTTTCTGCTTCCCGGTGGATGAGACCAGCGAGCACCCTGCCATCACAGACAGCACCGGTCCCCCATCCTGTGCCTTCCAAACCACGGTGGATGCTCTCCCCCGCATTGTGAGCCACAACCATCCTCTTCCTGCTTATGTTGCTTTGTGTCGTGTGCTTGATCCCAGTAACAAGAAAAGTAACGGCCACAATGACTTTCCTAATTAGCGCAACAGCACGGGAATCCTCTAAGCCGTCTGTGCTGTTCATTCCCATTGGCCTACGAGGTGTAGGAAAGGACAATGCACTAGGTGGATAAGTAGCTCTTTTATTTCGGGAGGCAGGGCTTGAAAATAACCGTGTGCTCAGGCACATGAAATAGCTTTGCAGTAGAAGATTTTTTTAAAAGGCAAAACAAAACTGAAAATTTGACTTCCTGTGTGCCCTGCAAAGGAAAGGGGGGTGAGGGAAGAAACTGTGAATGTGTGATGAGCAGCTGGCTTTTATTTTTAAACACATATTATTGCTACACAGATCGTGTGTGGTGTGTGTGTGTGTGTGTGTGTGTGTGAGAGAGAGAGAGAGAGAGAGGGGGGGGGGAGAGGGAGAGGAGGGGAACTTACTAAGAAACTCTAGCAAGTGGGGATATCATTTCAAGGGAGTGCTAATGAGATTGGCTCGATCTTTTCAGAATAAAGTGAGTCTCTTTCCCCCTTCAGTATATGGAACTGAGGAAAGAAACAGCAAATGCTGAGAGGAGCGAGTGCTGCAGAGTCTCCCTAGGTGGCCAAGAGACATTTGGAGCCCCTGAGCTGGGGCTTTAGTCGCTGAGAACAGATCATCCTACAGGGAAAACATCAGGACTGCTCACGTGGGAGCCTTCAGCACCTTCAGCACGTGAGCCTGTTGACGCTGAAGACTGTGCCCAGAGGGAGGATGACAAGGTCACTGTGGGAAGTAAGGTGCTGAGGGGCTATTACCTTGAGCTAGACAAATCCGAGCAAAATGAAAATGTAATACTCCCAGAGCCACATCCTGTTTCCCATGATCACTGAGGAGGGAAGTCGGAAATGGTAAGACAGTACACCCACAATCAAGTTGTTTTGTAGGGGTTTTGTTCTTATTTATTCATTTTCTCTGGTGTAGATGGGAGGTCCTGTGGACTGAAGGTGAGGGTCTGTGCACACTAACCAAGTGCTCTATCCCCACTCCTTGGCCATCCTGAAGGTCTTCCAGTGACTGACTTACTGAACCTATCGCTCCCACCAAGGCTCGGTGGGAAAACTGTTCAGGAAGGTGACAGAGGCAATGAGCAGCCATGACCACAGGCAGCTCTGTCTAAAGAGAACTGAATACAGCTGAGGGTGGGGGAGGGCCCTGTGCAAACCAACAAGCAAGCCTGTGGGCCAGACCGGCCTGTTGGTGCTGCTCTGTGGCCTCTGCTCCACCACCTTTGAACTGTCAACAAAACCAGCCACTCTCGCCCTTGTCCCAAATCAACACAAAGAGTCAACATGACTTTTTTTTTCTAATTACAGGTTTTACTCCTCTTTCTGGGAAAAAAAAAAGTTAAAACAATGTTGCAAAACTATGTGGCAATCTCAGGAAGCCTGTGGGTACATGACCGGCACCACTGAAACGTCACCTTAGGTTTTTCCACCCAGCTGAGCACACAAATCAGGAAAACAAAATATGTATTGAGGGGTAAGGAAGATGCTGAAACCTCCTGTTTTCTCTTGAAACATGAGATTTAGACGAAAAGGTCATTGTGGGTTTTTTTTTTATTTATTTTTTTTAGTTATATAGGTAGGATTTAAGTAATGCAGTTGTGAAGACAGACTATAGCTAGAGACCAGCGTGGTTCAGCTTTTGCACACTTTCGACGGAAATGGCAGCAAACAGACCCACGCTAGCTTACACATCCTCCCGTAAAGTAAATACAGAGAAATCCCCTGTTTTTCTCATTTAAAAGTCGCTGGAAACATGACTGTGTTCTTCTTGATCATTTTCCCACCATACCCCCACAGCATATCTGGATTTCTGATGGTGCTATTGGAGAAACAGCAATTTTCATTTGTTTTCTTAAGAAAGGACCTTACTGTCTTCCGGTGTGCCTCAGACTGGCCTGGAGTGTACCATGCCCTGGTGCAGAGTCTCATGTCCTGGGGTTACAGGCTCATACCTCCTCAATAGGATTTCTGTACCTCGATGGTAGGTGTCTCTGCTGATGCCGTAAGCAGGATCAAACCAAATTGAAAAAGTAAAAGACCAGGTTTATTTTGAGCAAAGCAACTTCCAGGTGACTTCTCCATCTCCAGAGATCAAGGTGGGAGTAGGGGCAGGAGAAATCACATGACCAAATTAAAACAGGGTGCTTACCTACCCTGTAGTTGAGGAGTGATGACTTGTCTTCCACAAGCTGGCAAACTTTACGTGGAGTTTGGGGGGAGGGGAAGCTACTGTGGGCACCAAGAATGTCAAACTGGGCTTTTTGGAGCCTTCCTTTTTTTGTGGAAGATTCTCTGAGAGGGTGGGATTTGGAGAAACAGGAACGGACTTTCACAGGAGCTGGAAGTTCCAGCCCAACACTCCTCACCTGGTGATCCAGAATTTTGTGATGTTCTGCATTAAGTTACAAGTGAAAATGTCCTCTCACTGATTGATAGCCATTTGGGTAAAATTAGGGCCATTTGTCTCCATTTTTGTTCATTTTGTTGATCTCCTTTGACCCTTGAGAGTCTTTGAAGGAAGTCTCCAGCCAGCATCAGCCCCGGCAGGGACGAGGTGAAACCCTCAGAAATCAGCTGTGTTCAGGGTTGCCGCTCTTCTCTCACGGATGCCATCAGCTGATTGCTGACACCTTTTGATTGAGATCATTTTAGGTCAGTGTGCTTTCCCCAGATTGCATCTAGCAAAATAAATGATAAAGGGTTTGTCCTATGAGGAACCCTGTGGCTGATTACTGGCTTTGGGGATGTTCTTGAGAAAGAGCTCCTCCGTTTCCAACACATTCTCTCTCTTCCTCTCTCTGGCACATAAACACACAAACACATACCAATCAGACAATCACCACGTTACTTAGTCTTTCAGAAAAGATCTAAGTGATGGAGGCAGGACAATGCTCTTAGCAAAACCTGTTTGTCGGTCCCCCGCCCTCTGTTTTGCACACTGCCTGCGGCTGTGGCTCTAGGCTGTTACCTGGTCTCTGCTCCACACTACAGTGATGTGGGAGTGTCATATATCAATCTGTTGATTTCATTGGTTAAGCAATAAAGAAACTGCTTGGCCCTGTGGGTAGAGTAAACAGAACAAAATGCTGGGAGCAAGAGGAAGTGAAGTAAGACTCCACAGCTCTGCTCTCTGGAGCAGACGCCTCAGAGAGACACCATGCTCCTGGCTCCTGGGCAGACGCACGCTAAGAAGCTCCGACCCAGGATGGACATAGGCTAGAATCTTCCCGGTAAGCGCACCTAGGGGCGCAACACAGATGATTAGAAATGGGCTAAATTAATATGTGAGAATTAGCCTAGAAGAGGTTAGATAGAAATGGGCCAAGCAGTGTTTAAAAGAATACAGTGTCCATGTAATTATTTCGGGGCATAAGCTAGCCAAGCAGGCAGCGGGGTGCTGGGGACGCAGGCCTGCCGCGCTCCTATTACTACACTACAGAGCCCTTCTCTGACAGGCACCTGGCTGGTGTTTCTCACTCTCGTCAGTGGCTGACAGCCCGATGTCTTCTCTCCACATTTGCCTTCCTCTCACAACCACACAGCACATGTCTCCTCTCCAGTCTCCCCCAGCACCCCGACGCCCCCATTTTTGCTCCTTGGGGTACAGTCTGATCTCGTGCCCCTCCTCGCCCCAGTTGCTTTTCTTGGGAAAATCTGCCCACTGCTCAGATTCTGCCAAAAAAGAAGTCCAGGTACTGGCAACCACAGAGCAAGAACCTTCCCTTCTTGGAGGGCAAAGAAACTTGGAAACAGCCACATCCAAGCCCCGCTATGCTACTGGAATGCAGCGCTTCTGAGACGTGGTGATTTGCATGTGTGTTTCCATGAGAACTTGGGCTCATGCTCCAGAAACAAGGTCGGCTGTTGGAGCTTTGTCTCCCTAGGAAACAGAGAAGCAGGCCAATGCTAGGGCTTCCCTAAGTCTTTAAGTAGAGAGAAAACACATTTTGAGTTAATTTTGGACGTGTCCGTCTTTAACCTGTCCTGATGATTCATAAACTAATTTCAGAGACCAATCAATCCTCTGGGTCGTGAAGTAGGACAGGGCTGGGCTGGGCTGGGTAATTCTTCTGCCTGGCTGGCTTCGCCTGAGAGAAGTCACCTGAATTCAGTGGGTAACTGGTCTTCCGTAGAGGAACCATGACCATGGTATTTCTGTGCCTATTCCCTGGTGGTAATGGCTCCGTTTTGGTTCTCTCCTCTCCCTATGCTCTCAGAGTCTCTCTCCAGAGTCTTTTCTGGGTCTTCAGACTCTTCCCACGGCTGCTGACTACGGATTCAAAAGTGGGCTTTCCAAAAGGCAGAAGAGGAATCTGAATGTCTTGAGAGCTGAGGCAGGAGTGGACCTGCCGCCTCTTCCATCTCATTCCCATGGCTATAAGTAATAAATACAGAGAATCTATGAAGATACAGCTCATATTCTTTTTTCTTTTCCTTAGCAGGAGTCGGCAAATTGTGTCTTTTCAGATCAAAGCTGACCCTCCACGCATCATTACAGATACAGGTCTGTGGAAACAGCTGGCATTATTAGTTACATATGCTGTCTATGGCTGTTTTCACACGATTGTAGCTGCTATGGAGATTGCACAGATCACGTAGTCTAAAACATTTACAATATGGCTTGTTCTAAAAATAATAATTTTCTGATCGCTATTCTGTAGTCGCTTATCATGGAACAGTTCCTTTATGGGCTGTGCCTAGCAGTCGGGGCCGAGGGGACAGAAGGAGGGAAAGGGCACCTGTAGTCTGCTTTTCCCTTGGCAGGTGTAACACTATGGCAGGTGAGCTAAACTGACATCCTTGTGTGTAGCCTGTGGGGTTGTCAGGCCCTGTTAGCTTCAGCATAGTGCACATACAGGCGGACAGTCCTGGGAACAGTTTGGAAAGTTTACAATAAAGGAAAATGTCTGGCACGAGACACATACCTGAGATCAACATCCGGGCACTAGACTGCACTTGCAACGGAGCAAGAAGAACCTGAAGTTTCCCGTATGTACACAGGCCCTTCCACTGTGTGTGACTGTCCTCACCACAAAAAGCAGAAAGGAAGAGACCTTGAGGCCATAAACTGTGGCAAGTTCGTCTTTCAAAATCTGAGCTCCCCCTCGCAACTCACCCACCAAGTGAGTCCAAAGAATGGCAGATTGTGTGTAGGAAGCGGACTTCATCACTGGCGATTGCACAGATGCACATAGAATAGAAGCCAGAGGCTCTGTTACTGGGCGATTCTATGAGTTTCTTAGATTCTTTTAGGCTAAGTCTACACTGGGAAGGCCATCATCACCAGGCTTTAACTCCAGCCTCCAAATAGAGCTGGAACGAACCTCCCCTTGGGGAGCGGGAGCCCATTCCTGTGGTGGGTCATAAAGTGCAGTTTATGAGCACCTTGGCCCAGATCCACCCTAGTTTGGATGCATAATGACCTTGGGCACTGCAGTGCAATATTAATGTTGAAAGGAAGCCATTAAAGCCAGGCTCCTACCAAGAAAATAACGGTGGAGCTAATTCAAATGACTCCCTCCGAAGTTCCTGCCTCTACCCCAACAACAAGATCACTTTGTTTTACAAGTTAAAAGCTGCAAGGCCACTCTTCTCCTTTGCTAATGAGCAAATCACTGGGTGCTGGAGACCAGAGCAGGCAGCAGAGTTTTCAGCTGGCTGGCTCAACCCCTGCGCCTTTTCTCCAGTGGAACCCAGCATGGTTGGAAGAAACTGAAGGCCTGGGAGGGGGGGCCAAAGTTTAAGACAGCTTATCCATGACTATCTATCAAATAAGGCTCAAATCTTAGTGTCTGAATCAATTCTCTTCATGCTCACAATGCCTTGGGGTTGCCTGAGCTCAGCTGGGTAGTTCTGAGTCATCTTGAGCCACAGGCCTCTAGGCTCACCTGATTTTGGAAAATGCAAGACGGTGCTAAGCTGCAGGGGGGGACTTGTGACCAGATCACTGGATATCTCATCTTCTTAGTCTCCACGATGCCAGGCTCTCTCAAAGCACAGCAATTGGGCTGCAAGAGGAAGAAAGCAGGAGTTTCACTCAACCAAAGGTCTGGACTTTGGGGATGTCATATCTCCCATATGCCACTGGTCAATGCAATCATAGGTCCAGTACATATTCAAGAGGATGAGGACTGGGCTTTTGTTACTGGGGATTGGAGCCCAGGACTCCATGATGCCAGGCAAGGGCTCCAAGATTGAATTGTTATCTCTCTCTTTTGCTTGTTACTTTGAGACAGGGTGTTGCTAAAATGCCCAGGCTGGCATTGAACTCACTCTGAAGCCTAATTAGGTCTTGAACTCCTGACCCTCCTGCTTCAGCCTCTAGAGTGGCTGGAGTTACCATACCCTTTGATATAAACTGTGACATGGCGACCCATGAAGGGATTGCTGGAGGCTTATCACTTATGGTGATAATAATAGAATCAATAGGACCGGAACCTATCCTATCCTGCCAAGGCTTATGGGGTACACTTCAGAAAGCAAGACAGAGAAGGAATGAAGGAGGGAGTGAAGGAAAAAGAGAGAGAAGAAGGGGAAAGCAGGAAGGAGGGAGGGTGGGAGATAAGGAGGAGGGGGAGATATTTCTAAACTCTGCAGTAAACGTGGACAATAGGTAATGTTTTCTCCTAGCTCAGAGGTGGTCTGCTTTTATTCTATTAAGGTCTTCTACTGATTGGATGAGGCCCACACACATTATAAAAGGTAACCTGATTTACTCAAAATTCTTTGATTTGAACATTAACCTCGTCCTTTCCCTGCCAAAAACTTAACTAGAACTACTCCCACGAAAACACCCAGAATAGCATTTCCTGAAAGAACTGGGTACTTTGACCCAGTCAGGTTGATGTATAATACTTTGTGTCACCAGGGTCAAACTTAGGGCCAGACAACCACAGCCAGCAAACCTATGGGCCCTCTGCAATCTGGATTTCCTTTGCCCTCTTTATTACCAAAAGGATGGCCTCTCATAGTTATTGATTTAAAGGATTGTTTTTCACTATACCTTTACAAAATGAAGATAGAGAAAAATTTGCCTTCACAGTTCCTACTTATAACAATTCTCAACCTTTGAGGAGGTACCACTGGGCCGTCCTCCCCCAGGGTATGTTAAATAGCCCCTCCCTGTGCCAATATTTTGTGAACCAACCATTGCAAATAATACGCAAGAAATTTCCCAAATCTATAGTATACCATTACATAGACGACATTTTGTTATCCGATTCAAACATGGATACCTTGAACAGACTGTGTGAAGAAATAAAGATACTTTTACCTAAATGGGGATTGCAAATTGCTCCTGAAAAGATTCAGAAGAAAGATTCTGTTAATTATTTAGGTTATAAAATAGGTTTGCAAAAAATTAAGACACAAAAGGCACAAATTAGGAGAGATCGCCTGCGGACTCTTAATGACTTTCAAAGACTGTTAGGAGACATTTCCAGTCTACGACCAGCTATTGGGATAACACCTGATTTAATAATTCATTTGAACAAAACCTTGGATGGTGATAAAGATTTAAACAGTCCCAGAGAATTAACAGCTGAAGCAGAAAAGGAACTGACAATGATTGAGGAAAAATTACAACAGGCACACGTGGACAGGGTGAATCCAGAGCTCGATTGTATTCTAGTCATATTACCATCAAAAATTTCTCCTACAGAAATTTTAATGCAGAGAGATGATATTATCTTGAAATGGATCTTTTTACCACATAAACCAAGTAAGAAACTGAAAACTTAAGTGGAAAAAGTCTCTGAGTTAATTATAAAAGGCAAGATGAGTCTTCGTCAACTAGCAGGCATAGACCCAGCAGAAATTATAGTGCCTTTCACTGCTGATGAAATAAAGAAATTATGGGAAGATAATGAACCATGGCAAAGAGCTTGTGCTAATTTTTTGGGAGACATTAATAACAACTATCCAAAAAGCAAGAGGCTTAACTTCATAAAGAAAACTTCTTGGATTCTTCCTCGAATCGTCCGTGATGCTCCAATAACTGGAGCCCGTACATTCTATACTGATGCCAATAAATCAGGGAAGGCAGGTTACAAATCAGAAGACTTGGGTAAGGTGGAACAAAGTCCTTATGATTCTGTCCAGAAGGCGGAATTATATGCCATTCTTATGGTGCTAAGGGATTTTAAAGAACCTATTAATATAGCTACTGATTCACAATACGCAGAAAGTTATTTTACATATTGAAACTGCTGAATTTATACCTGATGATACAGAACTAACCTCATTGTTTATCCAGGTTCAAGATTTGATCAGGAACAGACTTTGCCCTATGTACATAACACACATCCGATCCCATACGGGTCTGCCAGGTCCTCTAGCACAAGGTAATGCAGAAATTGATCAATTATTGATTGGTAGTGTGCTACAAGCCTCTGAATTTCATAAAAAACATCATGTTAATAGCAAAGGTTTGAAGAAAGAGTTTTCTATTACATGGCAACAAGCTAAGGAGATTGTAAAGAAATGCCCTACTTGCTCTTTCTATAACCAAACGCCACTGCTTGCAGGGGCTAATCCAAAGGGCACACAAAGGAATGAAATCTGGCAGATGGATGTGTTCCACTTTGCAGAATTTGGCAAATTAAAATATGTTCATCACACCATTGACACTTATTCAGGCTTTCAGTGGGCAACTGCTTTAAGTTCAGAAAAAGCTGATTCAGTAATCACTCATTTATTAGAAGTCATGGCTATCATGGGTATACCTACACAAATAAAGACGGATAATGGTCCTGCTTATGTCTCTAGGAAAATGAAATGGTTTTTTGATTATTACTATATCAAGCATGTTACAGGTATACCATACAATCCTACAGGTCTGGCAGTCATAGAAAGATCAAATCGAACTATAAAGGATATGTTGAACAAACAGAAAGGGGTGGAAAACACCCCCAGAAATAGGTTACATAATGCATTGTTAACCTTGAATTTTTTCAACGCTAATGAGAAGGGAACAACGGCTGCAGAAAGACATTGGATAATGGAAAAGTCTACTGAACTAAATCAACCAGTTTATTTCAAGGATGTGCTGACCTCACAATGGAAGCCAGGAGATGTGCTGAGTTGGGGAAGGGGTTTTGCTCTTATCTCCACAGGTGAGGAAAAATTGTGGATACCGTCAAAATTAATAAAGGTTCGGTTTGAAGAAGAGAAGCCACTTGGAAAAGATAAGTAACAATTCATTCACAAAGATGGCGAGCATACTGATGGTAAGAAATACAGATAGGTTGGGGGCAGGGTTCTTTTCTTATCTCCACAGGAAAATACTCATCTTCAAAGAAATTAAGGGACCCTGAATATTTAATTACTGATGGATGGACACATTTTGTAAGTATTAATTATATATATATATATGTCTTATTAAACATTTTTTTAATTTATTTATTTATTAAAGATTTCTGTCTCTTCCCCGCCACCGCCTCCCATTTCCCTCCCCTTCCCCCAATCAAGTCCCCCTTCCTCCTCAGCCCGAAGAGCAATCAGGGTTCCCTGCCCCGTGGGAAGTCCAAGGAACCCCCACCTCCATCCAGGTCTAGTAAGTTGAGCATCCAAACTGCCTAGGCTCCTACAAAGCCAGTACGTGCAGTAGGATCAGAAACCCATTGCCATTGTTCTTGAGTTCTCATTCTTTATAAATATGTAGAGCTGATTTTGAAGTTGGACTCTGGCTCAGTCCCTCTCCAATTCCAAGCCTGTTAGTAAGAGAAAAACCCAGAGTTTCTGTCTCATGTCAAGAGCCATGATATGGGACAGAAAGAAATATGAGTTTAGAAAACATCTTTGCTTTTCTTCATATCTATCATACTTTTCATTGAATATATCTATCATGCCTTTCATTATATATATATATATATATATATATGTATGTCTATATATGTCTATATGATTAATGTTTAAGTTTTTCACAATGAACAATGAGTTTTTCCTGAAGTGACATTTGAAGTTTCCAGGAAGAAGATGGGGCCCCACAACAACAACTCTACCTGGTTGATATGACGTCATGATACTGATAGCACTACTACAAGACCTGTTTTGGGTACCAGCTGCACAAGATTATCCCAACTTGGTTAGCTGAAATGGTGCACATCTTGTACAACATTCTGGCCAGACCTCCACAAAATACTCAGAGACTATTTGCAATTTTAAAAGACATTGATCTTGAAATTTAACCATCATTTTACTTTCACAGGATCCCCCAGAAAGAACGTCGCCCCCATGACAGCTGGAAGTAATTCTAGAGGACGAAGTCCTCTCTCCCAGTAAAGTTTGCCCCTGGGTTTAGGGACATCATTTAGGGGTTGGGAGGTTGGGGGAGGAATTTTATAAGCTCAGGGATCATTTTGGAAAAAAAAAAAAGGAATGATGGGATAATAGATTTATAATTGTGAGTTACTGCTTTTAGACAAATATATTGGTATCAATTCTTGCATATTGATACAAAGTTAAATTATATTGACTATTGTATGCATGCATGTTTCTTTGTTTAAAACATTTTTATGTATTGACATATATTGTATTGATATATATATTGTATATATTTACCATATTGCAGTGTACATTTCTACCTCTGATTAAGATACTTATATGTTTGTGTATTGATATATATTTACCATATTGCAATGTATATTTGTACAGTGTTTATATTTGGAGGTCATTATCCTCATTTGTTACACAGTTGTTTATTGTCTTAGTCTTTAAGTTAGATAGATATTGAGAATTATATAGATAAATAGTCATCTAAGTTTGTCATTTATAATTAGACTAATCAGGTTCTCTAGATATATAGAGATTATACTCAGTATAGATAGATAATCTTCATCCTCTTCAAAGAGCTGTAGAAAATGGCCTTTAATCTAACTCAGAGTTTCGTGATAGTGAGACACAATTGCTCCTGGCAACACCGCTCTATTCCCGAGAGAATGTTGAGCACCAAAGACAATCCACCTGGAGCCTTTCTATTTGGCAGAACTGGCCTTTGGGCAAAGAAATGCCCATACCTCAACCACTGACAGAGATACAGAGCGTGCATCAATGGATAAAACAGGACTGTCATATCCTGCCAAGACAGGGTAAGATAGTTTTGAAAAGTTCCTTGCCTTTAATAATGGTATGTCAGTTATGTTAGGCCTTAGCCAAAGTCGGTTGACTCAACATTGCAAACGAGACTTTGGGTGATTGCCCAGGTAGTCAGTTGTCTCTGTCAGTTGTTGCATGTTTTGGATATATCTCGTTTATTAAGTAATATTTATTCCCTTCTCAGATCTTTGACGAAGTTTAAGATTATATAATTGTAGTTACTCTCTACATTATTTAGACTCCTTGAGATAGAATGTTTAGCAAAACTTTTGTTCTCAATATTGTTTGTTATATTTATTATTTGTTATTATTGTATATAGTTGTATTTGGTTTAGTTCTGTCTTATTTAGACAAAAAGGGGAGATGTAGGGATAAGTCCCGCCCCTTAGGGGGCTTGTTTGCCTCGGGCTAATGTTTACCTATAAATCTGGCGAGTGTGCTCGCAGTGCTTGCTTCTGCTTTCCTGGTCTCCGTGGGAATGGTGGTTCTGTAAGTCTATTTCTCCATTAAAGCTATATATATTTTTACAATCTGTCTGCATTCGTTTACGCAGTTACATTTTTGTCTTTCTACCCTGTATCTGGTTTAAATTTTCCTTTATTTCTTCCTGGGTTTCTACCTCCAGGTTCTCCTTGGAGCCTCGACTTCCTGACTGTGGCTCCCTCTGTCTTCTATTCTTTCATTTTCCATGGTAGCAAAGTAAACACAATCGCCCTCTCCCTGGCTGCTGGGCAGAAATGCTTCATTTTGGGGCACTTGGGGAGTGGAGAGTTCTGAGAATCATGGCAAGTGAGAGAGGAAGAACACCAGACTATATAATCCAGCAACTATCAGCCCTGAGTACCCAGGCCTGGTGACTGCCCCTCTCCACCCTGAGCTCCTCCCCTTCTTTAGACTTATTATTCTAGACTTTTACCTTGTGTGTCAATTGAAGAAGACTAGAGGAGGTCAAGCTTAGCTCACTTCTGGTCTCTTATATGCTCTGCAACAAGATGCATCTGAAGAAGCCACAGTTGTCTTTTGTGTTTTGCTTTGTTTTTAAACGGCAGGGATTTTCCAGTCCGTAGAAGGAAAGAGCAGCATCTACCTGGGTTGAGGGAAAAAGATGAAATTTTAGTTGATGGAACTGGGCTTGTGCTAGGAGAAGCTTTATGGCAAACAACCCCCACTTGTGTTCCAGGGGCAGCATGGTTACCCCAGGGCTGGGTGGACAACATCTGTGTAACTTGTCTTTCTCCCTTGTGCTCCACACTTGGCTTTGAAAGCAGAGAAGCAGCTCTACCTTAGCAAGCTCTTAAAGCTTTTCTGCTTTGTACCCTTTGCCCAAGGGAAGCCCCTTTGCTTGAACTTTTCTTTATTTCCTGGAATGCTTATTAAAACCCAGAGCTTTGTGTTTGCATGCACACACATACAGAGACATGCCGGCATAACCCTTCAGTGGGTAGCTCAAAAGAAAGAACTCTTGAACCCACACCCTGCAGAATCAGAAACAGTGTCTAGGTATCCAGATAGTAGTGACATGCAGCGAAAACTCTGAGTAAAGAGGAAACGTAAGGCATTGAGGGAGAGTCAAGCACATCCTGTGTAAGCGTGCAGATCTGAGTTCGGATCCCCAGCACCCATGTAAAAACTAGGTGCAGCTCATGCTTGTAATTTCAGTGCTGTGGAGGCAGAGACAAGTGGATCCCAGAGCTCACTGGCTGGCCAGACAAGCCAAACTGGTGAGCTCCAGGTTCAGTAAAAGACTTTGTCCCCGAAAGCGAGGTGGAAAGTGATGAGAGATGGCACCCAACACTGACCTCTGGCGTCCATCCATCCACATCCATGTGCATGTACAAGTGCATGCACACACTCATAGTCATGTACATCCCACACACAAACGCACACGTACAAAGTAACAATGTGTGGATGGCATATATACAAATATATATATATATATATATATATATATATATATATATACACACACACACATGCATGCAAAATGTTCTAGAAGGATAACTATCAGTATGACCATAGACAGAGAAGGGGACATTTTACATTCTGGTCTATGTATTTATATTCATCTTGTGTCCTATACAAAGCAAGAAAGCATCTATGTCTTCATCTTGAAGGCATGTGAAGTAGGTGTGTGTTTGCTTGTAGTTAGGACTGCGGTAGCTATGGGCCATCCTCATTCATGTGGAGTTCAAGATCAAGATCAAGCACCAGCAGATAAAGGTGTGGTCACTCCGTTTCTGTAAAGTGGGCTGAATAAGTGCCTTCATGTCCCCAGGGAAATGTGACACAGGACATATCATATGAGCTAGGTAGAGAGCTTTCCCCTGCCCAGAAGCCTTGATTGAGCCCAGGAACCAGGCTCTGTGAAGAAATGAGCATCCAACCCAAGCAAGCAACGCCTGGAACAGGTGGAAGGGTGACAGGTGTTTTTAGTCCTCGTGACCAAGAAGTGATAGCGTCACATAGACTTCCCTTTAGAACTGCAAGGTGCTATCATCACATTGAGCCTGAATAAGATTTGCAAGTTTTAAGGTTTTAATTCAGTGAACAGGAAGACTATTCTCTTTTGAAGAGATCTTTACTTATTTCCTGTATGCCAAGGCGTGACCTATGGGAGGGGCTGCAGCCAAGGGGGAAACAGATTAGTGACCTTGGCCTCAGATTAGTGACCCTCGTTCTTGACCTTATTTAAGTCACAGGCCCTTTGTAGAATCTGATTTTAAATAAAACACAGGTGTTTACTTCAGAAGAGGCACCTAGAAACATTTGCCTACGATTTCCAGATCATGAGCCTCATTTGCCAACCCTCCCCTCTGTTGCCTCCTTATTAGTGAGCCTAAGGCTGAAGCAAACCCTTGACCACTGGGAGATATCCATCCCCCAGTCATCTTTTCCTTTCTTGCTTTGGGGTTGACTAAGATGGCAGGCTGGTTTTGAACTCATTCTGTAGCCTAGACAGGCCTTGGCCTTTTTTAGCCTCCAGAGTATCTGGGATTAGCAGACTGGGCCACCACATGAGTCATTTGAATAATCTGCATAAAACACTTACAGCCATTGAAGGCTTCAGAAAGGAAGCACCTCAGCAGGAGCCAGATTCCTGTTCACTCAATCAAACAAACCTCCCCAAACTACCACCTTTATTTGCGGTAAAAGAATTGCAAAAGCTTTCCATGCCTCTTATTGTAGAAGGCATTTCTGGGCCTGGGATGTCCTTGGACATGGCAGTTCAGATTTCCTGAGTAGTCCTGTTAGATGACAGTTCATTCAGATGATGCATTCTGAGTAGAAACAGTGACATTGTCACGTTGACCTTTCTCGCAGAAAAGAGGCAGAGTTGTAACATCGGTCTCTTCGGGAGCCAGAAGCAGAAGAATGTGGAGTGCACCCTGCATGCAGCATTGCCACACAGGAGGGCAAGAGAAGAGCATTTAGAAGTTGGGGTCCACAGGATAACACAGCTGCAGCCTCAATCCTGGGCGCCTCTCCTGAGAACTGGGTCTGAGCCTTGTGTGCCTCTTGCCACAGTTGGCATAAGGGTGGTAAAGTATCACCCATGGTGTTTTCTCCTGTGGAGGTGGTCAGAAGCTGCAGAGCCTGGGAAGATGGAGGAGGAGCCTAGGATGAGCTGGACCTGCAGGGACAAGGAATGAAGCTGAGTTGTGCAATCCTGGGGACTGTCAGTGGAGGATCAGAGAGATACGGAAAGTGTTTCCAGGGCAGGATGTGAGATGACCCCAGTGGGACCTCTTCCCTCTCATCTTCTGCCTCCCAGCTCTGACGCTTGCCTGGGGGTAATGAATGACTTAGCTGAATGGGAAGGTCAAAGAGAAGCAGAATTAAGTTGCTATATAAACCCCATTTCCCACCCTTTCACACAGCACATCTGACACCAAGGTGTTTGTAGCAGATGCTGGGAAAATTTGAAGAGAGATGACACCGTGCAGAGAGCAGCTTACAGTAAGACTTAGATCCTCTGAGCATTCCAGCTTCCAGCAACCCTGCTGACCCTTGACTCCTGCCCCCCTGCTAGCCTCCTGCCAGGATGCTTAGGTTCTTCTGGGTGACCTAGTAGGGCTTCTTTTCTCGCCTCTAGGCTGCTGAGCCATGTAGCCTTTTCTTTGTTCATCTTTCTTTTTCATTATTTCTCAGGATAGCCTACTTTATTCAGAGCTAAGTAGGCAATTGCTCTCCCTACGAAGGTCTCCAACGCCAGCATTTGAAGCTGCATTGTATCTCTCTGATGCTCTGATCCTTCTCTGGGAAGAATGATCAGGCAGGCCCTCTATCCTGGGGTGGGGTAGAGTTTCGTTATAGTCTCCAAGGCGAGCAAACACTTTCCCTAGCTGTCATCGGCTTTCTTTGCACTTCTGTGATGGGGTGAGCCAGCAGCATGACAACATGTCCATTGTGTTCATTTTGTCCATGTCTATTGATCTGGAGGCTGTAGATCAATCAGTTTGATAGCAAACCCACAGTCATTGTTAAGACAACCAAAGTAAACATCAGCCTCTCCAGGAAACCAGCACAACCAGGGCCCCTTTGTATACTCAGCCTTGTCCTTCTGTGGGAAGCCTTGCATCCCTGAGCTCCTTTACTGTGGAAGGGAAAGGGGGGAGGGACAGCAACCACAGCTGCCACCACAACAAAAACAATAGCAATAACGACAACAACCCACCACCACAACCAGGGCTGGGCAGAGAAACCCCCGGTAAAATATGACAGAAATAAAACAGCCACCCAAAGCAGCAGAGCTGTCTACAATACTAAAGCGAAACACAAGTCAGCGCTAATTACCACCATAAGTTAGCTTTATTTTCTCCTCCGATCCCATATACTGCACGCTAGAGGTTTGACTAGAAAGAATTGACCTAGAGAATACTGAATGTGCTTTTACCTGGAAAACCGTGTGCTTCGTCTTACGAATGCTTTTAGTTTAGGCAGAAGACAGAGTGATGAGTGTGCTGGGATGGTCCTTGCCCTCTGCAGCACCCCAGCTAGAGCTCGCCTGTGGGCTGAATGCCTGCCAGTGTAGGAAGGGCTTCAGGTAACTCTTGTGTCGGGATTTGGGACCCTCCTGGTCCCCATCATGCCACCTCCTTTGTAGTAACCTCCCCAGTATATGTAGGGATGGACCCTCTTGAAATCATTAGTAAGCCTCAGAGGGAAGCAGGAGGATTACAAGGTCCAAGTGGGCTGGGGCTGTGTGGAGACACATTCTCAAATTTCAAAGTATGAAAAGGGCTAGATCTACAATTCAGTGGTAGGATAGTTGCCCAGCAGGAGCAAGGTCCTGTGTTTAATACCTAGTACTCTGGAGGAAGGAAGGAAGAAAGGAGGGAGGGAGGGAAAGAGGAAGGGAAGGAGAGAGGAAGGGAAGGAAGGAAGGAAGGAAGGAAGGAGGGAGGGAGGGAGGGAGGCAAGGAAGGAAGGAAGGAAGGAAGGAAGGAAGGAAGCAAAAAAAAGTTCCATTTTACTTCCTTTGGGATGCTGAAATAGGACTGTCCTAAAGGTGAGGTGTACCAAGTGTGCCCAGAAACCCATTTCCATCTTTGGGGATGTAACAGCTGACACACAGATGAGGAGGGGTTTAGACACAAGTGTGGGATGGCCTGCCACACACGGTCCCTCCGGCCTCACGGCCCTGGCCGGGAAATAGTTCCAGGAAATAATGACAAATTAAAAAAAAAAAAAAGCAAATCTATTTATGTAGTATGTAGTATGCCACCGTTAGTGAGGAAGGTGTAGAAAGTAAGAAAGCATCTGCATTTACACAGGACCTCATTTGCATAAGGACACACTGGAATGATACACTCAACTTTAATAAAAATGGTAATTCGCAGGGGGCATGAACGGCTTACCGTGGGAAGGCCAACAGGCGTAGACAAAGGTGAACAGGAGACTTCTCAGCCTCTTTCTTGCTAGAGTTTTGATTTCTTTGACCCCTGTGATAGTGGCTGCTCAGATATGTAAATTATTTGAATGAAGGAGAAGAGTTACTAAGCCTATCCTCCTTCTCCACTTGCTTAACTTGATCTTTTTTTGTTCTTTAAGGCATAAGTTGCCACACCGACTTAGCCATTAATAAACATGAATATGTGATGTCGGCCTGCAGGCGAAGCATGTACACACCTCTGCTGGTTCACACTGACCACCTGGCTAGCTGCTGGCCACTGAATAGTAACAGAGGAAGGTTTCAGGAACTCTGATGGAGACCTGTATCCCTGGGCTCCTCTGACCCCTAACACTGTTCCCTGGGTTCGACCTCTAGTCATGTAACTCCAGCCCTCTGTTCTTATACTGACTAGTTCCCATAAGGTGAGAGGCCCTTGTCAGACAGCTCCTTAGACACAGTGGGTACCCAATGACTACAGTTTAAATGAATGAATTCATGAGCTGCTTGCTAGAAGGCGTAGCCTAAGAACAGAAGCAACTGAGTGGCCAGGAGGAGGCAGGGTGGTCTCCTGCTGATGAAAAGTGACTTTAAAGACCATGGCGCAGGAAGAGGGATTGTGAGGTTTGAAGTTTGTTTCTTTTTAAATTAGATCTGAACAGGAATGGGTTACCCTTATCAACCCTCTGATCAGGAGCTGGGTCCCTACACAAAACTCAAGAGACGCTGGCTCAGAAATGATAGGACTCTGTAGAATCCTGGGCTTGTGGAGTCTAAGGAGAAACTGCCTGTGTGTGTCTCGACTTGGCAAACCCTGCTAGGTTCCCCACTTGCCTTGTGCCATTGAGGCCATTAGACAGCAAATACAAATGAGATTCTGTCCATTTACACGGTGCAAGGCTGAGAAACTGGCTTCCAGTCTAAGAGATAGCACTGTTGTTATTTGTCTTGAAGATTTACCTGCGGCACTCTGCCCAAATAGAGCCTTAACTTGATCAGTTTCAACCCTAAACCCCCGTGTTTTCAAACGTGGCACTTAAATCATTTGCAGAAAAGCAAACATTTCTTTAAGCGTCGCATCTTCCTTAAATATGAATTGTTTAAATACGGATGGGGTCAGGTTTCACTGCGGTTTATAACAAGCCAGCCTCCGGCCCCACCTTCCAGTAGCACAGGTTAGAGGGACAATGCTCCCAGCCTTGACCATCAAAGCAGACCCACCGATAAGGTGTTTCTGCCCGTAAGCTTTCATTTCTGTGCAGTTCACCTGTCATGCTGATTCACCGAGGAAGGCCAGCCAGTGAGAACAGGTCTCCTTCCAGCTTTAATTACTGTAGACCCGAAGATGAATGACTGTCCTTGGGGAGCGACCACAAAGGACCAGGGTCGCAGAGGGAAATGGCTTGAGCTGTCAGCATCATCTGTGGGCCTGATAAGCTGCAGGGTGAGATGAAAAGCAAGCCGCTCAGCTTGGTCAGCAGCCGAGGGCCGCCAGCATCAGCATTAAGCAAATGAGACAGAGACAAATTAAAACCGTTTTCGGGATCAACAACTGTCCTTGGGCCTCTAACTCGTAACTGGCTTTCTGTTTTCCCAGGGCTACATCAGGTACAGATCCGAGAGGTGAGGGGAATGAGATCGGACTGCCAGAAAGGGCCCTGGAATGGGCAGGTGGCCCTGGAGGCTGCCGGCCTGCTCCCATATGCAGGAGAGCGGAGGGAGACACACGCACATTTGAAACAATAAAAAAGAGAACTGATTCAAACAAATACAAACCAGGAAGCAAGGCTCCACAATGGGCAGAAAACAAAGCCGAGGCAGGAGCCACGTGATAGAAATAAGCCAAACAGCACAAGGAGCAGGAAAAGGTTCAGTACCAAAACACACGCGGGCATCAGAGCAGACGTAGAACTGGCAAAAGCAGAGACATGTAGAAGACACTACAAACAGAAAGCCTGAGGGGAAGAGATCGCTAAACACTGAATATAAGACGGAATAAATTCTCAATGGAGAAAGTTAAAATCTTCTGAAATCTTCATGTGTGTCATTCCTCAAAACACCTGCCCGAAGCAGTTCCAAGCACCGCACGGCTTGACTGACTTGCCCTCCCATAGGCAAATGAACAGATAATACCAGAGGGAAGCAAGGCTGAGGAGACTACGGCTCCAGGAGACAGCCGGGATGCGCAGACGTGAAGATGCAGCAGGGCTCCTGGGGACCCTTGTGAGCCTCGGCGCCAGAGCAGATGGAAGGTCAATCCCCGGAAGTGACCCTGAAGGCCATTCCACTACTCAGCTTCTACTTTTCTCAGGGGACTCTTCTATGGGGTGTTCCTCAGATCCTCAAACGGGCCCTACAGGGCTCAGCCCCAAGTGTTCACGATGAAAACTTGCTGGTTAATGTATGATTTCCACAATATATTAATATGTCTCTTTCCTGCACACATGTTGTATGTTTTGTTCTTGTTCAACCTTCCTCCACCATTGTCCTATCCTTTACCCCCTCTCGTTAACCTGTTTCTGAAGCAAGCAAGTGTAGGAAATCCTTTAACTTAGATACTATTTGGATATGGTGTCTTACTTAGGGTTTCTATTGCTATGAAGAGGCGCCATGACTATGGCAACTCTTACAAAGGAAAACATTTAACTGTGGTTGGTTTACAGTTCAGAGGTTTAGCTCATTGTCACTACGGCTGGGAGCATGGTGGCACACAGGCAGACATGGTGCTGGAGAAGTAGCTGAGAGTTCTACATCCAGATAGGCAGGCAGCAGGAAGAGAGAGAGAGAGACACTAGGTTTGGCCTGAGCATTGAAGTCTACAAGCCCACCCCAAGTGACATACTTCCTCTAACAAGGACACACCTACTCCAACAGGGCCCCATTTCCTAATAGTATCATTCCCAATGGGTCTGGGGGACAGGCCATTTTCATCCAAACCTCCATATTCTACCTCCTGGCCCTCATAGACTTGAAGGAATATCATAATGCAAAATGCATTTTGTTCAACTTCAGAAGTTCCCAGAGTCTATCACAGTCTCAGCATTGTTTAAAAGTCCAAAGTCTCTGCTGAGTCTCACGCAATCTCTCAACTGTAATCCTCTGTAAAATCAAACTCAAAAACTGGATCATATATTTCCAACACATAATGGCATGGGATATACATTACTGTTCCAAAGGGGAAGAAAGGAAGCATAGTAAGGAAATATTAGACCTAAGCAAGACTAAAAACCAGCTAGGAAAACTCCAAACTTTGCTTCTTCATGTCTGATGTTAATGTGTTTTTCAGATCTCCAACTCCTTTCAGCTTGAACATGCCCCCTCATTCAAATTTTTATCAGTTTTCTGTTTTTTTTTTTTTTGATGATTTTTTAATTGCCTAAATTTGGCTGTCCTAGCATTCACTCCGTAGACCAGGCTTGCCTTGAACTCTGAAATCTCCACGTTTCTACCTCTAGAGTGCTGGGATTAAAGGTGTACACCACTACACCTGGCTCTAAGATTTTCTTTAATTCCTTTTCACGAGTTGGATGCTTAGCTGGGTGGAGCCTGACTCTGAGGTCACCACCTCCTTTATTCCATTTAACATCAGGCTTTTCTTTAATCTGTTTATCTCCTTGAGCACGGAATTTAGCTCCTTTACACCCCCTAGTGTCCCTTTTCTCCTCAAACTGTACATTTTGTACTTTTCCTTGCTCAGCATGCTCCTTTTCTTTAGTGATCTGCATAAGTGTGGCCACTAATAACCAAGCAACACAGTCTGGAGATTTCCTCTGCCAAAACTCTGCAATTCAGCCTTAGGCAGATTTTTTGGACAAGAGCAAAAAGCAACTAATTCTTCACTAAAATATCACAGCGTGATCTCTAGGCCACATACTAATATTCTTCTCCTCTGAAACATCTTGAGCTGGGCCCTACAACATCAGTATCAGCACCACTGTCCTCCATGCTCCTACTAGTAGCGCCCATTAAGCCCAGCTTAAAATGTCCAATTGATTTCCTAGTCAAAGTCCCATACTGTTCCATATTCCTTTAAACAGAAGAATGATTCAGACCTATCACAGTAATATCCCAGTCCCTGATACTAACTTCTGTCTTTTTTTTTTTTTGAAAGACACCATCAACATGACAACTCTTATAAAGGAAAACACTTAATTGGGGGATGGTTTATAGTTCAGAAGCTTAGTCCATTATCATTATACCTGGGAGCATGGTGGCAGGCAGACATTATGCTGGAGAAGTAGCCTAGAGTTTTTTGTTGTTGTTGTTTTTTGTCTAAATCAGCAGGCAGCAAGAAGAGAGTATGAGAGTAGACCTGGCTTGAGCTGAAATCTCCAAGCCCACTCCTAGTGACACACTTCCTTCAATAAAGATACACCTATTATAACAAAGTCCCATCTCCTAATAGTGCTACACCCTATGGGCCTGGGGGACAGGGCATTTGCATCCAAACCACCACACTTGGTTATGCACATTATCCCTCTGTTGTGTTACTCTGGGGAGGTATGACATCTGCTCACCTCAGACAGGAAACTGATGACAGGTCAAGGTAAAGATATCACCAAATCCAACTTTGTGAGCCAATGAGGTATTAGGGGTTTTCTTACAGGAATGCAGGTAAGAGGTTACTTACAAGAGCAAAAATTACTCAAAGACAGCAGCATTGCCAAAACCCACACCAGCACGGGTGACAGATTATAAAAACTCTAAACTTGGAGGACAACAGCCTGCAGACAGTTAGGCAGATAGGGGAATGTTCTTTGAAGGTTCTCAGTTGACCTGAGCCTCGTCCAGGTAGCTTGACTGGTCTATGCTTCTTCCAGGTGGTTGGTGGCCTCTGCTTCCAATCACCTTAGCTGGTCTTTGCTTCTTCTAGAGTGTCTATCAGGAGTCATTCATTACTGCTTATATATTCTTCACTCTTGAGGAGGGAGGGACCTAGCAAAATGGTCAATCTCTGGGACTTCTTGAAGCTGTTGAGTTTTTTGTTTTCTTTTTTTTTTTTTTTACTTCCTTAGCTTGATGAACTTCTCTGAAGGGTGGAGTGTTTTGCCTCCCCTTAAAATATCCTGTTGTTCACACCTATACCAACATCTTGTAACCTATCCAGCATCCCTCTAAGATGGAAGGTTTTAATCTTGGAGAGAACTGCTGCACAACAGTTTTCTCTCCTAATAATACCCATGACAGTCCAGTTCCTTCATCTGCATGCCCTATGCACACATACCCTCTCCAAACAATGAACTTAGCAACTCCCAAATTCCTCAAACCCCTACATGCATTCAGCTACATATATGTTCATTTCTGAACAATAACACAGGTTTCTCCATCCCTAATTAAGGTAATATTTAAACTGGTTCTATGTGAGTCCATTCCCCATGTATCTTGTAGGAAGAATAGAAGGGCTGATCAGGCCTGAATTATTTTAGGGTATATGCCCAGAAAGGCAATCTGTGTCCTTCAAATGAACCCTTTGGGAAAATCTTTTATTTATCATCTTAGGCATATGACCATTGGCATGCACATGATTGAAATCTGAGGAATTGTGGGAAGAAACATGCACAGTAGAAAAGAAAATATGATCTAATCTATCAAGCAAAGTACTCATCTAAACTCTGCTCCTTAATAACCAGCCTCTTCTTCCCATAAAAAGGCATCACAAGCTGAGGCTGGGAGCCCTGTTTTTGATATTCAAGAGGCCCAGAACCTGAAAACACCTTCGCAGACTCCAATCACTGGTGACATCCTCCCTGGATGCAGATCGGCATCACAAATAATCCATTATTCTCTCTTCTCCTCCTGATGCATGTAGGATCACTTCTCTTTCCCATTCTTACGTTTCTATTTCCAAAGCAAAATAAAATAAAGCAAAACAAGGCAAGCGATCTACCTGGATGCAAACCTGTGGTCTAGGAGCTACTGTGAAGAAAAGCCAAGCTGAGAGAGTATATAAAACAACACCAGTGGGAACAGAAACAGTGGATGACTCCGGGACACGTTTAGGACATGATTTGTCCAAGGGCAAGGAGAAGGGGTAAAGGAGGGTCAAGTTTACTGAGGTTTCTGCCTTTTACAACTACCTAAATGCTAGTGTAACTGGCTAATTATAGTAATCAAAGCAGCGGTTGCCCCATTTGGGAGAATGGGCTCAGGAGCAGAAGACAGCCTTCATTTTGACCACACTGAGGTGCATTCAGGGTCAACTGGGCATGCCCAGTGGTGTTTTCTAAACTGGAGGTCTGTAGATTATATCTCTCGTAGACAACTGCAACATGCATTTTTCATATTACAAGTTCGGTAAAGTCCCCCAGAAATGCAAAGTGTTTGGTTTTTCTCCAGCCTTTTTAGTTCCAGAATTTATTTCCTTGGTATACATGCTGGGAAAAGCTTCCAGAGATTTCAATGATTTACAACTGACTTGGAAAGAGTTTGAGTTCCGTAAGAGAACGGCCTGCTTTACCAGTGACTGAAGCTGGTCCTGCTCCTGACAGCCACGTCCCCACCTGAAGTCTCCTCTTTACTCACTGGGGCGGGCGGGGGGGGGGGGAGATGCTTGATGTGTGGTGACAGTTTCTGCGGTTGAGAATTTGGGGTAGTCTTGGGGGGCGTATCACTTGAGACCACAGGGCCTGTTTTTATAGCTCTGGTATTCCAAATACAGACCTTTACTACAATACAGATGAGAAAACGACCAGTCAGTACCTGAGAACACGGATGAAAACCCAATCACTGGTCCACAGAAACCTTAGGATCAAAGGAGGGCAGGGAGAGTACCTCGGGGTCTCATTTAATCTTTTTATTTCGTCTTTTACAACGTAAACTTTCTCACGTATTTTTAAATACACCGATCATTTTTTTTTCTCATTCTATGTAAAATATGAAGCCAAACCAATTAGCTTATTTGGAAAACCCAGAACAGCACGATGGTTGGTAAAACAGACAAGTTCTGCATAAAGGCAAGGAAACTGGCTGCTATACCAGGCATCAGGAAGGAAGACGTGCATTCTTGTATGGCTGCGGTGTAAGCAGAGGAGGGCTGGTTCCTGTGGTCAGGTCATCTTAGGATGCTGCAGCTTTGTTCCAATCGTGAGGTCAGTGCTCACAGAAGCTTTGACTGTCGCTTTGGCTTTCTTTCATGTAGACCATTTTGATTGTCACTTATGGTGGTGCCCGGTCCACATCTGAGGGTAGACATGCATTTTCAGAGACCAACGGTAATCTTAAAAACACGATTAGATATGTGGGTGGATTATCAAACTCTGATGAGACCACCAAGGTTAGAAGCTTTTTTGGGAGTACAGTCTGTAAAGAAAAGCCAGACTCAGATTAAAGGCCTCTCAGGTTTTTCCTAACCACAAATAATATTATCTCTGGCCTACAGCCCAAGCAGGACTTCAACCCCTAATCAGTAAATTTCTCCATTATAGACTTTTAGCTCTATGCTGGCCACACTGCAATACCCAGTGCTACTTATCAAAAAGACTCACAGAGACTGTCAGCTGCTGTAAGACCTTCATGTTATAAATAAATGTGTTATTCTTATAGATATGGAAGTCCCTAACCCTTATACTTTGCCAACTCAGATTCCCTCGAATGCCTCGTGTTTCATGTCCTAGATATTTTCTTTTCCACTTTTAAAAATTATTTTTCTATTTAATAATTAATTAATCTATTTATTTATTATGTAGAGAATAAAATAAATGCACACTCTCAATGCTATTTGGCTTTGCTAATTACTTTTCTTTAGAGTTTCATAGCATATGTACATTATTTACACCCACATTCTTGTGTAACCCCATAATACGCAATAATTTGTGCATCAAATTATTGATCTCTTCTTTATCATTGTTTTGTACACACACGCACATACACACACACAGACACACACACACAACATACACACACGTGCTGAGCCCATTTAGTGTCGCTCACATGTCTATGTGTTTAGGGCTGACCACTTAGGACTGGATAACCTCTTAGAGGCGCATCCCTGGAGAAGACCGGCTCTTCCTTCTCCGCAGCCATTCACCGTCTGCAGCTCTTCATCTATAGAAGGGCCTTGTGAGATCTCCTCCACTTATGTTCGTATGCCATGTTTGCAGGTTGGCTGGTGCTGTCCTCATGCACGTCTTGAGGTTTCTTGGGCACAGCTTCCATGTCGTATTTAGAAGACACTATCTTGTACCAGACACCCTGGTCCTCTGGCTCTTACATTCTTCCCCCTCTTCTTTGATGTCGCCTTAACCTTAGGTGTAGGGGTTTGGTTGTAGATGTATTAATTGGGGTTGGGTACCCCATCATCTCTTGTTCTCCGCATTTTGCCATGTAATGGTCTCCATGTGCTGCAAAAAGGAGCCTCT
Organism: Microtus oregoni; assembly: GCF_018167655.1. NCBI lineage: Eukaryota > Metazoa > Chordata > Mammalia > Rodentia > Cricetidae > Microtus > Microtus oregoni. Next base: position 2,414,487 of record NW_024543874.1, read on the forward strand.
TCGATGAGAGATGAGAGCTGCACTCATCAGAGAGCGTAAGGGTAGGTACTTAGGATATAGTGAGGAATTATGTGGATTAAGTGGCAGTACTTAGATGTCCTTTAAGGTTTATGTATTTATTATATATATATATATATATATGTATTAAGTAAACATAAAATAGTATGTTTCCCTACGGCTTTTTTAAACATCATTAGTGTTAGTTATCCCTCCTCCTTCCCTCTCCCCTTGTATTACTGTCCCTTCTCTAGTTAAAGCCCACCCCCATTTTCCCATTCCCCCACATCCTAGATCTTAAAGCCGCCTCCTTTCGTATCCCTTCAGCACCCGAGTCCCAATCTCATTTTACTTCTCAATGGACTGATGTGCGAATTTGGGATAGATGACTTACCTGAGCCTTAGTTCTCCAGGTCCTGAGAGACAGTCCCCACAATCTTCCAGATCCTATGCAGTAAGCAGATAACTTAACTATGTATAGTGTCTCAGAACACACAGATCATCTTCTTTGTTCTTCTGTTTGCTCCTAACCACCTGCTATGAGTTTCGCCTTTCCTCGCTGACAGAGAGCACCGAGTCTCTAAGCGCAAGGCTCAGTTATTATCCTGGAAAGTATTATGTCTGGATTCATCTTGATTCTAGGGTACACAGCTCTTTAGTTTGATTCTATCCAAGCCATCTTCCGATTCCCAGCACTGGAAACTGTCTTAAGCCTTTTGAAGACTAATGGGTTACTGTTGGCTTAGAATTCCTGGGTATGGCCTTATGGCTAAGCCTTTACATAAGTCCTGGAAAAGCCATAATGACCAAGTTCTCATTTTGTAGGAACAGGAACAGAAGGCTTTTGATAAATTACAAGTCCTTTTGTTCAAGACTTTAGCGTTAGTACAGCTCAACAGACCTTTTAAATTGTATGTTACTGAACACCACTGTGCGACCCTGAGAGTTCTCACCCAGGCTTTGGGTCACATCTACGACCCGTGGATATTTATCAAAAGAGCTTGGAACTGGATCTTGTGAGTTTTGTGGATGAGCTTGCTTAACCTTTTATAGTCTTGGTAAGGGTCCCATCAGTCTTTGGGTTTGCTGTGTCTAACTGTTCTTTCCTTCTCTCTTCTCTCACTTAGAGTCTATTCTCTCTTAGGTGGTCCTGGGGCAATCTAACTCCATATATGTCTTGGGTCCCTTGATTTGTTCTCAAGGCCTGAAAGTTGGCAACAGTGGGAACCTTAAATCTCTCTGCACTCCATCTCAGCTATAAGTAGTCAAAGCCCACTTGATACTCACCCCTGAATCATTTTTCAGGCCTCAACTCTAGAGGGAAGAAAGCAGGTAGTTGGCTAGATATTAATAGGCTTGAGCGTAATAGGGAGTGAACCCTTTCCCATATTCCACGGCACAGAGAACCAGACATTGAAACTATAGGGCCCCGGTTAATGGCAAAACACATGAATCTGAGTTACATCTCTGACCGTGTGTGAAGATGTAATATTCTGAGCTGCCTGGAAAGTCGCTCATAGCTATTGTTCCAACCCTCCAAACAGAGAGCTGTCTAGCTGGACACTCTCTGGTTAGGAACAAGAGCCTCCCATTGTTCCTCTCTGGAAAAGTCAATCCAAATGGGCCGGTCACTCATCTGGACAGGAAACTGCCTCTCAGGAAGAGCTATGTGTTCTGGTGACTTTAGAAATAATATACAGTCTGCCTTAGCACTAGGTTGACACAATGTTCCCTTTGGTCATTGTCCACTGTCAGCCCTCAGAAAGGCTCTGTTTCATGATAAACTCCAGCCATTTTGTACACACACACACACACACACACACACACACACGATCTCGGGAGACATTTTGTATGAAATTGATCAAATATTTTAAGCAATGTCTGAGAATTAGAGTTTAGACTCTTCTAGAGTCTTTCTCTTAAAGCCCATATTTCTTTGGATAAAAATTTTTTGACAATTCTTTAAAAAAAATAGCGTGTGGCATTACTGGACAATTATAGTCTCAGGTTGGATAACAGAATGGGAGAGGCAGCTGTGGAAAGAGCTCATGCCCCATACCATGGGTGCAGACGAGCTAAATGAGAGCGCAGGAAAGAGTACAAGAGGATTAATAACAGGGGTCAGAAAACAGGAGCCAGGGAACGCACAGTGTGCAGGGTGATGGGCAGACAGAGACGAGGAGTGGACAAAGCACAGGGGAGGGTAACAGATGAGATGGCGAGCAAAGTGGCGAGCGGGAGAAAATCTTCCATGGCTAATTAGAGATGCTCATTTAATGGGCAAGGAGATGAGGAAATGGAGAGGAATATTCATAAAATTAATCACGGCCACCACAGCCGTGGGAAAGTGGATAGTGAACGAGTCAGTGAGGAGAAAGAATAGACAAGGAAGGAGAGACTGAGCAAAGATTGTGTGAAGGCGTGGAAAAGCGGCATCTCTGAAGATGGAAATTAAATTAAATTAGGGAACAAAGAGGCTTGTGATAAGAAATGCCTGTGGGACCAGAGCGATCTGCTCTGAGAAGAGGAAAGGAAAGGGGCAGTTATTTCTTTCCAAACTGATCAGAATCCGTGGGAAGTTCTAAAGCTCTCTTTGGAGCTGTTGGCTACCTCTCCGTTCACCCGGATGATGGAGAGTCTTGGGTAGTGGGGCCAACAATTTTGGAGGCAGAGAGGAGGGAGTCAGTGATAGACTAAAGTCCTAAAAGGCAAGATGTAGTCAAAGACAGTCTCAAAGACAGGAAAACCCTAATCCCTCCACCTTGCTATGCCATTTGATTTTGTCGGGTCTATTTTGCCATTGACTTTCATTGCGGGGTTAATCTATTCTTTACAGAACCAAAGAGGAGAAACGATTCTTACTTTTATCATTAGGGGTTGAGAAAAATAAAGCCCCCGTGCTGTCTCCTCAAATCTTCTTGGCGTGGCCCTAGTCATTCAGCCAGGAAGTACATTTCCCAGCCTCCCTTAGCATTACGTGTGGCCATAAAGCTGTACCAATAGGCTGCAAACAGAATAGAGTCTAAGACCAGGTCCAGTCCTTAGCAGAACTGGCTGGACATTGCTGTTTGCTCTCTGCGTTCCTAATCCTGGGGGTGGGAGAGGTGAGAGGAGCAGCCACTTCAGCACAGCATGCAGTTCAGGGGACCAGACAGTGGCAGACAAAGCAAACTGTCTCCAGATCTGTCCAAAATATATCTGGATCTTTCTGTAAGATAGAAATTGTCTCTTAAGTGACTGCATCTTAACAGCCCATATCAGTTTGACACACGCTCTAATTCAATATTAACTGATCTTAAATTTAAAGATATCACTAGCTGCCTCTTAGTGTGTGTAGTTTCATACTGTCTCTACTTACAGATGCAGATCATTGGGAGATTATGTAAATTATATATATATAACATGTGTATAATCAATATATGTAATATACATTTTTCCAGTTTAAGAATGGAATATTATTCCTGATATAGTGATGAAGATATAGTACATATAATAATGTATTATAGATATATTTTTGCCCTCATATTTGTTTTGTTTTCTATATATGATACACACACACATACACACACATGCACACACATACACACATACATACATACACATACACACACACAGACACACACACAGACACACACACACATACACACACACATACACACAGACACACACACACATACACACACACAGACACACACACATACACACAGACACACACACACATACACACACACAGACACACACACATACACACACATACACACACAGACACACACACATACACACACACACATGCACACACACACATACACACACACACACAGATACACACACACACACACCCCTTTTATCCTCTTATCCTCACTCTTGTAAGAGCTTCCCCATGGCTGTTAACACAGGCTTCAGCTTTTAACCAGTTTATCACATTCAGAAAGATTCCTTCAGACTATGAATAAAGTCCCCAAAGGGGTGGTCATGGCTCCATGCTCAAATCATTGCAAGCATTTATCCTAAGTGTGAACTGACCTGAGTGGGATGGCAGGCTGTGAGAGAGTTTGTTCAAGGGTCATGAGCAGAGATTCCAGAACTGCTGGGATCGTCAGCCAAGGTCTCGCACCCACTGGCAGGGTAGCCTTGGGGAACCTACTTTCCCAGCCCCAGTCTGTTCACTTGCGGAGGGAGATGGATGGAAACCGCATCCCCTTTGTGTTGTGGTACAAATAGTCCAAGTTGGGAATATAAGACCCTGCTCAGAGCAGGGTCTGGAATGTTGCAAGCATAAAAACACTTGCTATAGTTAGTTGTGGTTATTAATTATTATTCACATTTCACCATTTACAGCATTGTCTGCAAAACATCAGCAATGCCCACACTTAATGGATAAAAAACCTTCTCAACCCACCCTGAGTTGAAACTCAGTCCAGGCCTGTGATTTCCACAGAATCTTCTTTATTGGTAGTTTGTCCCTCTCTTTTTTCTCCCCCTCTCCTCCCTCTCTCTTGTGTCTGAGGCTTGTTATCTTACATATTCAACACTGAACAAGCCCTGTACAACTGAGCTAGTTTCTCAGCCATTTTAATTTCTTTAGTTTTATTTTGGGACAATTTCTAATTAAGTTACTCAGACTGGCTTGAGTTTACAATCCCTCTGCCTCAGCATCCCTATGTAGCCCAGATAAAAGATTCTTGCACCAGTCTTTCTAGTAGATGCCTTCCCCTCTCACGGTTCTCTTTAAAATCCATCCTCGAATCACCAAGATGGAGACCATTACGTCACTCCAAAGAGCTAACTCCAGGTCTCATTAGCAGTAAGAATTTGCTAAGAGTCCAAAACAGAAATACAATTAAGTTCGCTCAAATAAAGTATGAGAAAAGGTTAACATGCCTCCCTCAAGGTGACCGAGGGAGAGGAGCTGAGATGCCAGCTTAACACTGTTCTAGAAACGTCATTCCTAACCCTTAATCCCAGACGCTTTACGTTGTTACCACATTCATAGTTTACTTACCGTTTGAGCTTGCCCTGCCTGAGGCTTAGTCCTGTTATGGCAAGAATGTCAGGAGAGGAACTCCTTTAGTCTTGACTGGCTCTGATCTCCAGCCCTGATTGTACCAGCTGTGGGCAATGGTCTGGGTCTCTTGAACAGCTGATCTTTCCAGACGTCCCTGTGGGTGGAGGCTGTGAGGGGAAGTAGTTTCTAGAGGAGAGAACAGCCGTCATAGAGCTACTTGAATCCCTACTTTCTAAATGATGCAGATGGCCCTGTGATTTGAAACTAGAGGAGAGAGCGAGTTGACAAGTTCCTGGGACGAGATCTGGGAGAGACAGGGAGACCTGTCAAACTCCCTAAGAGGGATGGACTCTGTCTGAGAGACCATGATGATTTTCGGAGGAAAAACCTTGGGCACCTGGTACTCTCAGAACAGTGAGGGAATGGAAGGGAGGGTCCCACCGAGGAGCCTGAAAGCTGGTGGCAGCCCTTGGATTCTGCCACTGGAGAGTCTGGCGGCTTTCATGAGAACACAGACGGGAAACGGAGTCTGATGTTGATGGTGAAGAGGTGAGCAGAGCATCCTAGAGAGCCAGCTGTGTATAAAAGAACAGAGCCTGTACTTTTCAGGCCAAACTTGGAAGGCAAAGAGAGTTCTATGGCAGCAGGTAGAGGGGATGTGATGTGGGGGCAGGGGAAGAGACTTAGCCAGGAATTCTTACCATTGTGTCTTTGTCAAGCATGGTTTGGGAACTGGGGAAAGTCAATAGAAAGAATCGACTGAGGATGAGAGGAGGTGATGGGAGGAGGGGAAAGGGGAAGTTTGGGGTGTGGATCTCAAGAAGATGACATCTTAAAACACATTACAGGTCTTATAGAATTGGTTCCACCATTTTCCAACATGCTGTGGCTGGGGACGGAGCCTCTAATACATGAACCTTTGGGAGAAATTGCACATCCAAAGTCTAGTATTCAGTCATCAACTTATTCTATAGAAATAAATCAAATTAAGACCCAGAGGCAAGAGACAGAGATAACTACAGGTGGTGTCAGCCTTTAGAATCATCAGGGCCCACCCAGATAGACACCTCTTTCAGGAAGACCTCACTTCTTCATCCTTCCCAAATAGTTCCACCCCTGGGAACCAGCATTTACATATATGAGCTTATACCACCATGGAATCCCATGAAAATAAAGGTATGTAGCCCTGTAAATGACCCTAACACCCACCTACCCCATCTCCATTCCATCTTAAAGCTTTGTTTCTCATAGAAGTTCAAAATTCAGTGACCCATGGACCTAGGGAAATAAGAAATCCTGGGCTAGGAACATGTTTATAGTTCTAGGACTGACAAGAGACAGGAGATGGGAGTTCAAGATGTGATTACTGCATGGCTTTGGGGCCCGCTTAGGTTACAAGAGAGCCTGTCTTCAAACTAACAAACAAGCAAACAGAAATATAAGAAAAAGGGATATAACTCTTTTGGGTCTAGATCTTGCAGGCCTTTTCTTTGCCGTCCTTTGTAAGAACGAGGCAGGAATTGACAACTTCATATTGGGTTCTGGGATCAAATTTTTCTGTCCTGCTATAATTATGTACATTTACTTCTATATGTGTTTCCTGCTCTGTTATGAAGCCTGTTGGAAATCTCAGTGAGGTTCATCTGTTTCTAATTCTCCTTTGATTATTTCCGTCCTGGGGTTCATCCTTAATTAAATGTCGGAGATAAGTAGTAAAAGAAACATGTCCTCATCTTTGTATGTTTTAAGTGTTTATTACTTTGCCTCCATACGTGGCTCATAGCTTTGTTAGGCTTAAAGTCCTAAGAGAAAATTGCTTTCGTTGGAAGCTTTGAAGACTTTGCCCTTGTCCTCAAAAATAAATATAATGTTTTTTAATCCTATGCAAACCATTCATCCTCCTCCATCTCCCCTAGATATTTTCATTGTGTGTGTGTTGTGTATACATATACATATGTATATCCACATGATAGCGTGGACTATCCAGTGAAGCATAGGCAACTTACTAGAGGCCATCAACAACCATCAACTGCCAATCAGCTCCTCACCTTGGGGTGGGATATTGGAATCTCCTCCCCTGTCCATCTCTGGATGGGCAGCTCTTGGGGAGTTAACTGGAGCTGCTGTGGGTCCATGAGCCCAAAGGCCATGCGTGTCAGCACTTCACAGCATGTCCCTCCTCTATCTCTCCTTCTCAGCGATGGTCTCTGAGCCTTGGGCAGGGGTTAATGTAGTGTCCCATAGAGATGAGCACTTGAGGACACTTAGTCTCAGCATGTAAACCAGTTCTGAGTGTCCGTTGCCTTTCCATAAGGTAGCCTGATGTCATTATGACTTTGTGTTTTTGCACATGGCTTGCCCTAGCTGCTTTGCAAAACCCCTCTGGTCTTACCTGTAAATTCAATATTCTGAGACTTCACAATTTGCTCTGAGTTTTTGTATCATGTGAGCTGAGTAGACTCTAGTGTGAACTTTCACTAGTGTGAACACTTTCAATCTTCTGGCCTTAGAAGCTCTTTTACTTTCTCAATAATTCTTTCTTCCCTCTTTCTGTTCTCTCATTAGTCTGCTCTCTTAGACTAATAACTCATAGCTTTTATTTACTATTTTGTATGTCCTATCCCCCTTTTGTCTTTCTTTCTGAGGGTAATTCTAATTCTAAAGCTAAGTTTCATTTATTTTTAATTTCAATTATTCTATGATTTTTATTTTTCATATATTGATGCTCTTTGCTTTTTTCTTTTTATTTCTTTTTCATGGCATTCTCTTTTGTTGTTTCTGTCTGTATTATTTATTCTCCTTATTTGGAGATAGGGTGGCCCTGTCTGGCCCTGAACCTTATCAGCACTCCTGCCTTGGGCTCCTGGGTGCTGGGTTTGCTGGGAATGAGCTCCCATGACTAGCTTTCTATGTGTCTTAATGGTGCAATATTCTCGCAGTAGTCTCTGAACACGATGTTTTCCATTTCAATCTTCAATCACTTTTGACTTGTTTATTCTTTGGCACTATATTTTTCCTTATTTTTTTGTTTACTTTTTATCTCTTTCTTCCACATTGAAGCTTCCAGAGACAACTCCTAATTCTGGCTCGCCATTCATTTTTAAAGATGAGGCCTTGATGTGATAAAAGGGAGTGTGTTGACTGGCAGCTTTTACTTTAATGTGATTAAAAGTGAAGCTGGGACTTAGGCTGACTTGTCAATAAGAGCAGAATTCAGAAGTCTCTGCCACGAAGTCACTTGTTTCTGTGGAGAGCAAAGTCCCAATTAGCCTGAGGAGGGACAGAATGCACAGCAGTGTGGTGCTACTGAATTGAATGGGAGTTTTATTATGAAGACTTCTCTCTTTTTATAATAGAGAGAAATCTGGTTTTCAAGGCCTCATAAGATAAAGAACTAGAATAGCTTTGGCTTTTGTTCCCCAGAGTTCAGTTGATACACGGAAGCCATGGCATTCAGTTTTGAAAAATACACTTTTAATTTTAGACATTCAGATGAGCAGACATTGTGAAAAGTCTCTTTGTATCACACCCGGACCCCTCTAGTCCTAATATTTTACCGCAGCATGGCACTTTCGTCACAGCTATCGAGACAGCCTGACGCTGTGTCAGTAACTACAGGCTGGGCTCTCCTCGTGCTTCCTTTGTTTTGTCCAACATCTTTCCCCTGCTCCAGGATCCCATGGAACACTTAACCATCATGGCTCCTAGGTTCCTTAAGGCCGCATAACTTTCTCAAGCTTTCTTTACTTTTGATGACCTTGAGGAGTTCTGGTCAGATGTTCCTCAACTCTGATTGGTATGGTCCCCTTAGACTGTGGATTTGGGAAACCGAAGAGGTAAACGGTCATTATCACTCCATCAAATCAAACCCTGGCTGGAACAGTGTTTGCACGTGTCTGTGTTCTGAAGTTCGTTTCCTCTCTTTTCTTGTGCCCTTTGGAAGAGACTCAGTATGTGCAGTCTGCTCTGAGGGTGTAGGGGTTTCTGTCCCACCCCTGGTGAGTGTGTAGTAGCTATATCAATTATTTGTTTTTTTTTCTACACTGAACATACTTTTAAAAGACCAACTATGTTATTGAAAGCCTTGATTCAAATGTTCCAAAGATTTCTCAGCATGAGCAAAATCCAGACTTAAAGCATGGGCATCGCTTATCCTACCAGGCCCCCACTTACCTAAAGCAGAGGCCGACACCATTTGCCTTTAGTTGTAAGCTGCTGATTAGGCCTTAGGCCTGGTTGTCCTGTAATGATCTTCCTTCTGGGCTCAATCCCATCCCACTCGTCCCCTACCTCATTCTATTTGCAATGACCTAAGTTCTATTTCTTTAAAACAGCAGGCACATTCTCATCTAACTTTTCCTGCTGTTTTTTTCAGGGCTAGTTTTGTCTAGTGGAAGAGGTGTTGGTTCATGTGGACCTAACTGAACAGGCCATGCCAGACTCCAGTTTGCTGTCAAGTGACCCTCTTCACTCTGCTCATGTTGCTCTTGACAACTTCAGGTCCATACTTTGTACCCTCCTAGAGCGGTAAATACTCCAAATATAGTTTATCCAAGCCTTGTCCACTTTTGCATGCTATCCACTCAGGACGATGCCAGACACTACCACAGTGAGTTGGATGCAGGGAGAGGACAGAACAATATGGCCAGTCTGCCGTCTTGAATCAGAAGTTTCTGAAGGGAGAGAAGCTGGGGAAAGGCGAAAGCTGATGCTTGGCTGACATGGCAGTAAAGAAAAGCAACAAGGAATGCATGTGTTAAAGAAATGATTCATGTGACGCTGTCAACACAGCCCCATGCTCTTTCTAACACGTAGCTGTTAGGGGAGGCCGCTTGTTCGTTCCTGGCCACTCAAACTCAAAATAAGCACACAGAAACTGTATTAATTAAATCACTGTTTGGCCGATTAGCTCTAGCTTCTTATTGGCTAGCTCTTGCATCTTTAATTACCCTATTTCTATTAATCTATGTATCACCACATGACTATGGCTTACCACCGGCAAGGTTCCAGCACATCTGTCTCCCATGGGTGGCTTCATAGCTTCTCACTGACTCCACCTTCTTTCTCCCAGCATTCAGTTTAGTTTTCCCCACCTAGCTCTACTCTTCCCTATCACAGGCCAAGGCGGCTTCTTTATTCATTAACCAATAAAAACAACACATATACAGAAGGACTTCCCATGCCACCTGGCTTTGCAGAAGACCACACCCAACTAGGAAGTGAGATTCCTTAGATTGCACATCTTTAGGATTGTTACCTCCTGTATTGCCCTTTAAATACAAAGCAGGGTTCTCAGACTAGAAACTACATTATTCTATTCCATGGCCTTGGGACAATTTAGCCTGGAAATGAGCCAAATACATTCCACCTCCTTCTCAGTTATTCATAGCAGGAAGGCTTCCAGCAGCTGCTGTGGAACACCTCTGGCTGTTACAGTAGGCTCGCGCTGCTCTTTCAAGTATAGAGCTAGAGAAGCTGCAGAGATGGCTCAGTGGTTGAGAAGAGGACCCGGGTTGTATCCTCATTGTGGCTCAAAGGCATCTGTGCTCTGTCTTCAGTTTGGGCACTGTGCTCTAGAGCTCTGCCTGCCTGCCTGATAGAAAGCTGGGCTCCAGGTCACAGCAGTGGCATTTTCACAACCATCATCCAGCATCTCCTTCCTTCAGCTTCAAGGAGAACAAGTATAACACAAGTCACGGATTCCGTGTGAAGAGCTTAGCACTTTTACTCCGAATATTCTATTACCTTGCTAGCCCACCATTGTCTGCTTTAACATCTTTGTGTGTGTGTGATGTACATGTGTGTTTATGTGTATGATATGTGTGTGATAAAATACACGTGGGAGATGTATTATGCATGTGTTATGCATGCATATGTACAATGCATGTGCATGTATATGTATGTATGTAAATGAGTATGATAGGTATGTGTCATTACATATGTATGTGTGTGATGTGCATGTGAACAATATGTATGTATGTGTACGTATGAAAGTATATGTGTGTGATATATATGTGTGAGATAGGCATGCATTTGTGTGATATGCCTGTGTGTGATAAATGTGTTTCTGTGTGATATGTATGCATGTGTGCCACATGTATGTTTCTGTGTATGATGTACATGTGTGATATGTATGAAATATGTATGTGCGTGTGTGTATGCAATAGATAGGTGTGTCTGTATGTGATATGTATGTGGGCACATGTGTATGCCACAATATGTGTAGAGGACAGCCTCTGGGGTCCTCTCACCTTCCCGCTCGTTTGAGATGGAGTCTCTCGTTCACCGCTGTGTCTGTCGGATTCATTGGCCCACAAAGGTTGCTTTTCCTGCTTCTGCCCTTCACCTTGCCACAGGAGCAGGAGGATTACAGATGCACTCTACCAGGTCTGGCTCTAATGGGTTCTGGGGCTTTGAACTCAGGTCTTGTGCTTATGCAGCATTTACCTATTGAGCTGCTTCCCTAGTCGAGGAAATTTTCTATTACCACCTCAAGATGAGAGCTCTTCTGCTATTGTTTGCAATTATTTTGTTTTCTTCGTGACATATCATTCTCCTTTGTTTCTGTTGTTGATTTTATTGCTGCTGCATGATTCTTCCCGCAGAGCTGTTTACATCTTTGCTGTTCAGTGGTCCAGAGCCACATGTCTCCCACTACTTGGGAGATGCTTAGAAATGCGGCACTCGGGTCCCACTCCTAGCCTGGTGAGGCAGAATCCGCATTTTACCAACATCTCAGGTGATGTCTGTGCAACCAGCGTCTGAGGAGCATGCACCAGGCCTGGCCCACACTGTAGGTGATACCTCACAAACAGCAGGCCTGGCCCACACTGCAGGTGATACCTCACAAACAGCAGGCCTGGCCCTCACTGCTGATGTGGGAGTGTCATATATCAATCTGTTGATTTCATTGGTTAAGCAATAAAGAAACTGCTTGGCCCTCATAGGTTAAAACATAAGTGGGAGGAGTAAACAGAACAGAATGCTGGGAGAAAGAAGCTGAGTCAGTGAGTCGCCATGATTCTCCTACTCCAGGCAGACGCAGGTTAAGATCATTCCTGGTAAGCCAGCTCGTGGGCTACTCAGATTAATAGAAATGGGTTAGATCAATATGTAAGAGCTAGCCAATAAGAAACTGAAACTAATGGTCCAAGTGGTGTTTAAAAGAATATAGTTTCCGTGTAATTATTTCGGGGCATAAGCTAGAGCTAGCCATGTGGGCGGCCGGGTGCTGGGGACGCAGCCCCGCTGCTCTTAATTTCAACACACTGCAGGTGATACCTCACAAACAGCAGGCCTGGCCCACACTGCAGGTGATACCTCACAAACAGCAGGCTTGGCCCACACTGCAGGTGATACCTCACAAACAGCAGGCTTGGCCTACACTGCAGGTGATACCTCACAAACAGCAGGGCTCCCAGCTACTGTGCTGCTCACAGACTTAGTTCTGAGTCATTCCCCTGGCCTCTGGGTTTGAATGTAAAAGTATTGGCAGGTGGGAGGACGTCTAAGAAGCAGTTAGGGCATGGGCGCTGTAGCCTTTCAAGTGTTAGGCCTCTCAAGCGTGGATTAGGTCTCACAGGTGTGAGTAGGAACTTGAGGGATAGAATTCTCTACCTCAAGAGCAGGTTGTTGTAAAGCCTGGTGACTTGCCTCTTCTGCAAATGCTCACTTCCCCTCTTATAGATGCTGTTGTCAAGTGGGGACCATATGTGAGACCCCCATCAAAAGCAGAGCACATGCTAGCTGTATGTTCTAGGGCCACAAGAATGGCGAACTCAATAAACATTATTTTCTCTATAAAGTGCCCAGGCTCGGGGCATTTTGTCATAGCAATAAAAAGATTGTTTCTGAACCCATGGCTTTTCCTTCTCTCTGAGGCCTCACTACACACATCTGGCATTTGGTGCTGTGGCTTGGAGTTTTGACCTTTTCTTCTGCCCTTCATCAGAATGGGGATTCATCTCCAGGTCCTCTCACCAAGATGAGCAGAGACAGACGTGAAAAAGCCAGAGGTTAGAAAATGATAGAAAGGTGACAAACGTAAGTAGTGTTGAAAGTTTCTCAAGGGTATTTTATTAGAAAACTACAATGTTCCTGGAATCCAAAATACAAATTACATCTCAGGGGCTCAGACTGCCTCAGGTCCCTCCCTGGCAGGGATGAGGGGGTATTTGCGTCAGTGTCCCAGTCAGTTCGCTCCATTCAGTGATGTGCTTCTCTGTGCATCCCAAGAGAGCTTGGGAGTGGTCTGAAAGCTATGATTCATGGGGGATTTCCATGACACAAATTCCACAGCTGAGGGTGAGACAGACTCTGCAGGAAAAGTGGTTAGTGTCTCTATTCCAGGATTTTATGCCACAGTGAGGAGAGCTACTCGGAGCCTTGGGTGGCTTCAGTTTTCTCTTTCTGTAGATCAGCCCAGCGTATAGACTTTTGGCCAATGAAGCTATGGTAACAAGTTTAACATGGATCCAGGACTAGTCATCAATGCCTAGCGTGCTCAACGCAGATTCTACATTCAGTCATTTTGTAGGACTGTATTCAAGTAAAAAACTTCATACAAAATCTGAATTTATAGATGGCTATGGGAGGGCTTTTATATATATAATATATATATATATATATATATATATATATATAAACTATATATACTAGTTTTTCGAGACAGGGTTTCTCTGTAGCTTTGGAGCCTGTCCTGGCACTAGCTCTTGTAGACCAGGCTGGCCTAGAACCCACAGAGATCTGCCTGCCTCTGCCTCTCAAGTGCTGAGATTAAAGGCGTGCGTGCGCCACCACCGCTCGGCCAGCTTTAAAATATTTTAAATGTTGAGGGGCAGTGGTGGCGCACGCCTTTAATCCCAGCACTTGGGAGGCAGAGGCAGGCGGATCTCCGTGAGTTCTAGGCCAGACTGGTCTACAAAGCGACTTCCAGGATAGCCAGAGCTAAACAGTGAAACCTTATCTCAAAAAATTAAGAAAAAAGATTAAATATCAATTCATCTCAGGCTTAGTGTGGAAAATGCTGATGCTATCTATAGTCCAAAGATTTCATATGAGCACAATCCTAGGTGAGATAGTTTCAATAAATGATTTCTTTAAAATTTCTCATTTAATAAAGATAAAAGGCATTGCATGTCAGTTGGTTCACAGTTCTACAAAGAATGATGGTTCATTTTGGTTTTATTTGTGGAATATTCAACTCAAGGTCTTGACGAGTATGTGGGTAACACATAAAGATCTTATTGGAAATCTCCAACGGGCAGGGGAGACAACCTAAGACCCTTCTGTTCTTCCAGGGGTCACAGGGATCGAACTAAAGTGCTTGACTGGTGGGTTTGGATGACAGCTTTAAAACTCTCCCAGGAAAGGGGACGCCAAGTATCTTTGGCTAGACTGTTCCCCATGTGGCTTTTTCCATATAATTACCTGCAATTCCTAACACAGCAATTTACATTCTTGGCCTTGCTTAAGCAGCGTGGGCTACTGCTTTACAACAACTGGTGAGGCCATGAAGAGCCAGCCTTCTCAAGCCTCAGAGAACTGAACGGGCTTCTAAAGCACAGGGGGCCTTAACTGTTTGAAGTATGAGGTTGAAGGCCACACCCTAGTCTAATGCTGGGAATTCCTGGCCGAAAACCTAAAACAGACTCAGCAAGCCAAAGACTCATGAAGCGTTTACTGTTATTGAAGGATAGTTCTTATGAGTAAGTTCCCAAGGAAATAGAAACCATCAGGCTATTCAAAGCCCCGGGTTGTTTTGTTTCACTGTTCCTAATCTTGTCTTTCGAAGGAGTAATGCAATGAAGTCTATAGGACTTGAATTAAAATATTTATTCTACTGGGTAAAATCTCTCCGTATCTGTTGGGTGGATGAAAGAAGTGAGTTCATCTTAATAACAGGGGAGAAAAACTAGAACGCAATGCAACTGACCGCCAGCATTGTTGGGCAGAAAGAATGAGACGCACCTCTGATGGCTTACAAAGACAAGGACGATATTCTAAAACCAATAAACAGGACCTAGAGACATTTAAAGGCCATGTTTATTCTGATTATGAAAATAAACAGTCTTAATCCCTCACATTTAATATGCAAATCTTAAGGGATCATTCTTTATTACCTGAAGCAACTTTGCCAAGAGCTTTATATGGGAAAACCCATTAATGATGCCCTTGTCATTTAGTCTGTGCTCTGTTCCGTAGCCATCCCAGCCCGAAGGTACCGGTTCCCATCACTGCATCCAAAGGCAATAAAGTATGCTAATGCAGAGTCTAATTCCATGTAGCCCCTTCCAGTTGCTTCCCTCGCTTAGGTTTTGCTGGGCTGTGTTTCAGAAAGACATGTTTGAGGGCCATGGGACAAAACCAAGATCAGGAGAAATTGTCTCGCAGAGATACCTTCCTGAACCAACCTCCAAGGAGAGCTGTGATGAGAGAAAGCCCACAGCTGCAAGCCGGGAATGACAGGAGTCAGTCTGGATGTGGGTTCACTAACACCGCCTCCCTTGAGTATTTAATGTGACCTCCACGTTCCGGACACAAGACAGTGTCTAATCACTTAAGAACTAGTTAGGATTTCCTGAGCCTGGAAGGTAAAAAGATTAAACAAGGGAACAGGTTTATCCAGAAAGATGTGTAGCAAAGCTGACAGAAGTGTCAGTAGCTGTCAAGGCCTTCAGTTATTTCTTGACGCTGGCTTTCTCACTTTGCCCCCAGTCCTCTGGGAAGGCAGTTGTCTCCTGGCCTGGAGGGTGGCCATGTCAGGTCATGGCTGTGTCAGAAGCAGCATCACCTCAGAGCTGGCCAGAGGGAAGGCGCCTGGGATGGTTGTGTTTAATGGAGAACTCTTGGCACAGATACCACAGCAAGAGCTGTGAGCAAAATTCTAGCTCCCCAGGCAGGAGCTCTGGCTCCAAGGCTTCATCTGTTTATGGGCTCAGTAACCTGTAGTTTAAAAGAGAGATTTCAGCCCAGCTGGCCTTGAGGGTGTCTCTTCGAGCACTGGTTATAATACAAAACCAAGCTAATCCTATTTGCAAGTGCGGTGTCGTCCATAATGAGCCATTTGATTTGCAAATTGTCTAAAGTCTCTCATCTGACAGCTCTGTGCCAGGTCACCCTGCTGAGAGGGCTGCCTACCAGGGGAAGATAAAAAAGGAGCAGGGCTTTTTTTTGGCGGGGCGGGGGGGGGTATTTCTCACACACATGTGTTACAGAAAGAATGTTCTGGAAGGAAGTGTTTGCACCCTTGAATCAGGCCATCTGTCTGACTTTATCAAGTCCTTAAAGGTTAGAGGGTTAAGCATTGGATGTCAAGATTCTGTTCTGGCTTGTGTGATCTTGGATCAACCACTTCATTGCCATGGTGACTGGGCTGAGTGAACATCACGTGAGCCTCTCCTCCAGGTAGCCCTTCTAGAGTCTGCGGAGAATGCTTCTCAGTATACCTCACAGTCCCCGCACCCTGGTCTCTCTTAAGCAATCAAAGACATGATTCTGGGGGGAAAGTTCCATCCTAGGTTTGAATGTCTCCACCAAAACTCACTGTGGAGCTGGGAATAGTGGTGTACACCTTTAATTCCAGCATTTGGGAGGCAGAAGCAAGCAGACCTCTGTGAGTTCAAGGCCAGCCTGATCTACATAGTGAATTCTAGGACAGCCAGAGTCACCTAGTGAGGCCCTGTCTAGAAAAACAGAAGCAACATTTATTGTGCAATAACAAGAGGGCAGGAACTGGGGCTGGTGTAAAGGTACTTGCTCCACAATTATGAGGACAAGATTTTGGATGCTAAAATCCACGTATTAACTTGGACAAAGCTTGTAAGCCCAGCTCCAAGTCAAAGCAGATAGACAGGTTTCAGGGTTTGCTGGCTTCCATAGGTCTCAGGTTTAAGAAAAAGACTCTGCCTCAGAGGGACAAAAAAAGTGATGGGGGACACCCATCTAGTCTTCTAGTCTTTATGTGTAAGCTACACACATGCACGCATGCACACACACACCAATACTAATATCTTAAAAGTGAATAGAAACTTAATCAACTACCATATTTGGAGGGGCTGTAGGGAGGTAAAGACGAAATGAGGCCATAGACATTTGCGCAAAGATATCCCATGGTTTGATATGCCATCCTGCTCCACGTTAGGGCTCTGCAGAATCCTTATCAGCAAGAAGAAGATCATATTTCTTGGTCATTGCTTCAATGCATTTGCTAATCAGAGATGAGCCGGGGCCTCTTTCAGTCATATGAGTCCATGATTGTAAATTAGGTACAATTTGAGAAGTTCAGAGAGAAGTAAAATACTGAATAGAGTCAGGTTATATTTTCTAGTGGATCTTATCATAAGCAATGACCAAGAAATTTGAAGCTAATGGTTTTCATGCTGCAAGACATATTAGAATCCTCCAGAGAATGTAAAATAAGCAAAACCACCCCTAATTTTCAAAGTCCCCCTTTAACTAGTTATTTTTCAACTCTGTTTTATTGGGTGGGATCATGACAAGTTCTTGGGGCTTCCATGGGCTGCCAGACTGGGAAACATTCGGAGAAACCTTACTTAAAGGGAATATTGTATTATCTATTAGTCTTTTAGCCTTAGGTAAAACTCCTATGTACAACTTTGAACAACTAATACCCATTTACTGTATGTGAGAAACAGTGATCTTCATTTCATGTTAGAGTACCTAAGACTCGGAGTAGAGAAAGTGGAGCCGTGTATTATTATTATTATTAGCAGTAGTAGTATTATTGTTATTATTTTACTTTGCAAAGTAGTATGCCAGCCTAGAAAAAAGACAAAAATGCTGGCGTGCCAATTTGCTGAAAGATAGTGGTTTCTATGATCCCCGATTTTAAAAAGAATCTTAAAAGTGTTTTTCCTAACAGGAATAAAATGATCCACACATCTGCATCCCTCTGTCATCCATCACTTTGTGCATCTTTTCCTCTCAGAAAGCACGGACTGTTTGTAACTTGCTTTTGCAGGTAAACATCCTTCTGCGTCAAGAAAAGCATTCTTTCAGCACAGCTGATGGATGCTTCATGAGCAAAACAACGCACTGTGTCCCTTTCAACCTTTTTCCTTATTCACCTAGGAAAGGCACATGGTTATTTACACACCTAGGTAAGGCACATGTATATTTACACACCAGGTAAGGCACATGGTATATTTACAAACCCAGGTATGGCACACGGTATATTTACACACCTAGATAAGGCCCAAGGCTATCTATACACCTAGGTAAGGCACATGGTATATTTACACACCTAGGTAAGGCACATGGTTATTTACACACCCAGGTAAGGCACATGGTATATTTTCACACCAAGGTAAGGCACATGGTATATTTACACACCTAGATAAGGCCCAAGGCTATCTATACACCTAGGTAAGGCACATGGTATATTTACACACCTAGGTAAGGCACATGATATATTTACACACCTAGGTAAGGCACAAGGTTATTTACACACCTAGGTAAGGCACAAGGTTATTTACACACCTAGGTAAGGCACAAGGTTATTTACACTCCTAGGTAAGGTACAAGGTCATTTACAAGGCAGGTTTGATTTGAAAACAGCATTGTTTCCTTAATGTCCCCAACAATCGTATCCTTCAAGTGGACTTAATATGGAAAGTTTTCTAGTTTATGAACATCTAATTCTTAATGAGTGTAGCTTTTGAATATAACCTGAGATCTGGGCATATAAGATCAAGCCAGGTGGATATTTCATTCTCTCTCTGTGTAAACTAGATTTCTGTCGTTGAATTAATGTGAACCAGCTTATACTTAGTCACAGAATTTTCTTGGGAACTTAAAGAAATGTCTTGGATTCTGCATGTAGGTATATGAAACCATAGTACTAAGTCGTAAAAATTTATACACATAAAAATCGTACAGTTAAAATTTTAAAATAAGTGTTAAATGAATAAATTTAGCTCTTAATCTTAAGGGCAACTAGGAATAGAATACAACAAAGTTGTAGGGTAACATTTGTAAAGAGTAAAAATGAGAATAAAGTTTTCTTTAAATATTGCTGAAGACAAAGTGTGTATGCTCTCACAGGTGCATTTGTGTGTGTGTGTGTGTGTGTGTGTATGAGAGAGAGAGAGAGAGAGAGAGAGAGAGAGAGAGAGAGGAATGTGCAATGTACATATGGCATTGTATCAAAACCAAAACAACAACAACAACAATCTTGCACACAGCAAAGGAAACACAACCAGTATACTGAAGAGACAACCTACAGAATGGCCGCAGCACGGATGGCTCTGGATGGACCCTGAGGCTCAGTGAAACAAGATACCCAGGAACAAAGCTAAGCTCAAAAAGCGGAGAGCAGCAAGGGGCTGCGGAGGAGAAGCCGATTAACGCGAGCAAAGCTCCAGCTGAAGGGGAGGCCTGTGCTCAGGTGAACCATGACAAACAAGCCCTCACAGTTCACCAACACCAAGAGGAGGGGGTTCCAAATAGCTCATCAGAAGGAAATGGCAGATGGTAGAAAGTCTTCTCCAGAGAACACACCAATTGTCTATCCAATACCAAATGGCCAGGCCTGGAACTGTACATACACATAACATGATGCATGGTGTGTTTGATTACCAGGAGCTGTGGAGGACGAGAAGCCGGTTAATGCAAGCAAAGCCATAGCTGATGTGGTGATTTTACAATACACAGTGTGTCAAAACATCGCACTGTACCCCCACAAAAATTTGTGGTTATTTTTTGTCACTTAGAATTGTGCTTTTACATACATGGCTTCTTTCCTGACTATTGTGGTTTCATACCTGATAACACAGCTCCAAAGTGAAAATTTATTAAATGGAAAAGCATTTTTTTATTTGTTTGTTTTTTACTTCTCTTTTGTTTTAATTTTTAAATTTAATATTTATTTATTTATTTATTTATGTTTCTGTACATGACTTAGCTAGTTTTCAAGAGTTTTCAAGACAGGGTTTCTCTGTAGCTTTGGAGCCTGTCCTGGAACTCTTGTAGACTAGGCTGGCCTCGAATACACAGAGATCTGCCTGCCTCTGCCTCCCGAGTGCTGGGATTAAAGGTGTGTGCCCCCACTGCCCGGCTCAGCATTATATTTTTAAAGAAAATTTAGTCTGTGTATTTCTTTAGGAATAAATTGTATTTAACTTTTAAAAATTATTGAGATTATAATTACAACATTTCCCCCATCTCTTTCTGTCCTCCAAATCCTCTCATATACCCCTCCTTGCTCTCTTTCAAATTCACAGCCTCTGTTTCCATTAATTGTTGTTACATGCACATATGCATATGTACACACATGTATATTCCTACATACAACCCGCTCCGTCTGCATAATGTTAATGTGTGTGTAGAGTTCCGGGGATGACCATTTGATATGGGATAAACAACTGGTGTGTTCTCTGGAGAAGACTTTCTACCATTCTCAGCATTTCTTAGTTCTTTGTGTAGGAATGAGGCCTCATGGACTCCTCCCCTTCCCCATCCTCTCCACCCCAGCGTGCCCATTGGCGTCATCCTGTTCAGCTCATCCTTAGGCAGACCTTATGGACGTAGCTTCTGACGTTTCTAGGAGACACAGTCTCACCGCAAACTCTGATCCTTGGGCACTTACAGTCCCCCCCCCCCCCTTTTTCTGAAATGGCCCTTGATTCTTGGGTGCCCGAGTTGTTTTGTAGATGTACCCATGGGACTGAGCTCCACATTCTGCCTTTGATTGGTTGTGGTTTTCTGTAATGGTCTCTGTTACAAAGAGAGGTTTCCTCAATGTGGGGTGAGGTCTACACTTACCTGTGGGTATAAGGACAAACATCTAGGATGTTGGTTTAGTAAAAGGATAACTGTAGGCTTTCCTCCAAGATCCATGACTTCGCTAGCCCTGGAGAGATGGCTAACTCTCTAGAACCAAGCATGGTTCCCCTCTTTTGGAGTGGGTCTTAAGTCCAATTAGAGAGCTGTTGGTTCCTCCCAGGACAGGTTTGTCACTACTGCGCCTTTATGGTTATCTTGCCATCCTTGCCGTTGTTGTGGTTCATAATCTTCAGAGCTGGCTAGAACTGTTGGTTGCTTCCTTCATTTGGAAGCTGGCACAGCAGCTTCTGGGATCACGAGAGCTAGTCCAGAAGACAGCTTTAAGGAGCCAGTTCTCTTCCTTTTCCCTCTGGGTTCCGAGCCTGGAACTCAGGGCATCAGACTTGGAGACAAGCACTAATCCACTGGGCCATCTCACCCAGCCTTGGTTTAGTCTGCTTTTTCGTGTTTTGAGACCAGTTCTCGCTGACTAACCCAGACTAACTGGAATTAGAGATTCTCCTGCCTCTGTTTCTAGAGTGCTGGGACTACAGGCATGAGCCATCACACTGGGCTTTATCCATTTTTAATGAAATAAAAATGGATTTTAACCTAAATTTCTTTAGGAACAAATTGTATTTAACTTTTAAAAATTATTGATTTTATTATTAAGATTATAATTACATAATTTCCCCCTCTTTCTGCCCTCAAGATATCTAACTAGTGTTCACAAATGAAAACACTTCAGTTGAATGCTTAAGAAAGATTTATTTAAGTGATACACAATTGGAAAATAATAAATGCAATTTGTAGATAAAAAAAGAGACAAAAGGAAGGGAAAGGACTCTTGGAAGGTAGTGGTGGGTGCCAAAGTGCCAGGAGTATAAAAAGAGGCCACCGTGATTGGTTGACTCAAGAGATGCTTCTGGGCTCATGAACACATTCAAACCACACTGAGCAATAAAGAAGAAACACAGGAAACCCTCTTTGGGGAGTTCAGAGACGGTTCTGGAAAACATGCAAAAACATCACATGCATACCCCAAATTGAGAAACTAAGGCCTGCACTACCTGTGTCCCAGCACCAGGGGTTTGTGAACAGGAAAATATTTGGGATCCATCTGAAGGGCACAGTTCAAATCTGTGACATATGACAGTTGCTGACTAACTAGGAATTTCATCAAGTGAGCAGAGCGAGTCCTCAGATAGATACAATAGCTTCAGCATAGGCTTTCTACGGGGTGCTTCATTGCTATTTGATTATTAATTATTATTATTATTAAACAAAACCATTAGATTAAAAATTAAATAAAGACATGCAACAGCCTGAAAAACAAGTTTAACTTTCCAAGCCATTGTAGGAAACTATAATTCATTAACTGGAAGACTCCCTGTCGTGTAAGCCTGTACAAATAAGCCAGTGTCTGGAATGTGGCATGAGTCGTTCAGAAATGAGGAGTGTGGTTTGGGATGTGTCATTTGTATGGGTCACTTCACTTTCCTGGGTAAAGTCCAGGACTTCCTCATAATGAGCCTGCTTTTTAATTTTTCTAATTTTAATTTCCATTAAAGAGACAATTTACCGGTAACTAAAAGATTTATGTGAGTACAGGATGGATTTAAGATAATCGTGGAATGCAGAATGAATACGCGAAAGGGTTACAGAGAAGCATAGTCACCATCACAGGTTTGTCAAGATTAGTGGAGTCTCAGAAGGCAGCAATCGTTCACTGGCAGGCAGCCCCTTTGTGAATAACAGCTCAGTCCTACTCACAAGCATTTACATATTTGCAGGCATTAAGTATTCCATTTTGTTAAAGCATGGGAAACTTTTGACATTAGGAAATGAAAATGCCGTAACTATGACTTGCTAATTGCTTGGCCTTAGCTGCTGAGCAGTTGGCAGCATCTTCTGAGCAGGAGTGAGGGCTAAGGCTGGATGCTATGCGCACCCAACTCTCAGCAGGCTGGACCACACCTTCCCAGCAGAGCAGACCTTGGGTCCTCTCACTTCTGTGTGATATTCCTGGACCCTTAGTATGTCAATTAGTCAGAAATAAGGTGAAGTGGCAAAGGATGAGTTTAATTTTTTGCCATCAAGTGTGTGGGAAATAGGCAACAATATATTTTTTAAAAAATGAATATGACTAGAAAACATTAGAGAAGCTCTAAAGTTAAAGCCCTCTTTGGTGTTCTTTAAACAGCCACCAACCGAAACCAAAGCTCAAAGGCGAGGAGAAGCCTTCAGTGATTTAATTTGATTTCTCTTCCTTTTTTGGATGGCGAAGGTGGGGGTGGAGGCGAGAGCGTAAAGAAGGCTGTCGCCCTCCTCTGCAGTTTTCCCGAGGATTTATTGGATGTGTGTGTCCCTCGCTGTCATACATTATGCACTCCCTCTAGTGTCAGAGCTTGTCTATGATCCCAAACCCAGTTTGACAAAGTGCTTCTGTAGACATTAGAGTAGGGTTCAGGCTCCTAATTATGCCATATTTCAAAGATATTAAAGGCCACCCAATAACACAAAGAGCAGCCCTGTGCGACGTCTCCCCGGCTCAGAGAGGATGCATATTTTAACCTGTACTATAGAAAGACTCTCCATAGCTCTCTCCTCCTCCTTCACCCAAGTGACTTATAAATAAGCCTAGCACTTTATTAAGGTTTTAAAGTCCTTTAATAAACTGAAGTATTTATTAAATTCTAAAGTCTCCAACCAAAAGAAACATCTGCACAAAATCAAATAAGCCACCACACAAGAAAGGAAGTCTCAGGTAAGAAGTCAAGCCTGCGGAAAGATGTGTTGTCAAGATTTTGTACACATTCACCACCCACTTGTTTCCCAGGCCTTTCAGGAACCAGGACTTAAGACGCCCATCACATAGACACTGCTGTTGGTGGCCTCTCTTTCTTCTCCCTGGCTCTTCAATCTCTTTCCCATCCAATGCAGAGGCCTGTAGGAAAGCAGACATCAAATCTCAGATGTAGGGTGTCCCTGAGTGACCCGCAGGGAATCCCACTGTCCTTCCTTCTGGTGGCTTAGGAAGAAGATTGTGACCCACCCAATTCTGGTCAAGATCATGCATCAAGGAAACTTCTTCACCCTTCTGGGCAAGCCTCCGGAACCTACACTTTGTTTTAGACATGAGCTGATGTGAGGCTTGGGCTAGGCAGCGCTCCTGTCACTCAGCATGAGGATGAGATGAACAGTGTTTGTGGGGTAGAGGAGGGTGCTGGGGTAGAAGCTTCCAGAGAAATCCATTTTAGAGCTCCCATTATGGCTGGGCTTATCGGTATGGGGCCAATACATGTACTATTATTCAAGGCTGCTTGAGAATGTATTTTTTATTGCTTGTGGTCAAAATATACTGCTTGTAGTGCCATTTTTTAATTGTTGTCATATTTAAGTAAGCCATCCTCTGACATTCAAGACCCAATTACATACAGACCCAATCAATTGCACATTCCCTTTCATGCTCTTTCAGAAAATACAGTCGAATACAGTCGTCGGTTCTTGAAGGCTGTGGCCATTATGTATTATTATTTGTAAATGACCTCAGCATCAATAGCTTAAAGTGTTGTAATTAGCTTCTATTCTCTCTCAGGGCGTTTGCAGATCTACGATTCAGGAGCTGCCTGGTTTGTGTGGTTTCTGCGAAAGCATCCACAGGGGATGAATTTATCTGACAGCTTGACAGTTCCTGTCTGTAATTGTTGGAGTGTCCCCAGGACATGACAACTGGCTGCCCCGAGACTGAGTGATCCATCCAGACGGGGCCATTCTCTTCTGGCCCAGCCTTCAGAAACCACATGGCTGTGTTCGTCACTACATTTCACTCATTAGAAGAGTGTTTCTGAATTTGGAGAGGAGAAGGATAAGGTTTTCGTTAATGAAGTTTTAATATAATTAAAGTATTTTCAATTAATAAATTTTGTTTTGGAAGCATATTTAGGTTTACAGGAAAATTAATCAGAAGGTACACAGCCCCATGAGCCTCTGCATCCACCAACACCCACACCTGGGTAGCTTATTTGCTGTAATGGAGAAACCTTTCCAGACACATGATTATCCAAAGTCTATGGTTGACATTGGGCTGGTCCTGCAGAGTGCATGGCTTTTGATGACATTTAATCACTATTTACCATTCTAATATGATACAAAATACATTCGTGGCCCTAAAAAGTCCTCAACTCTGCCTCAGTAGACCTTTTTGATCAGTTTGCTGAGTCCCTGTGGACTCCTTCCCAGCCTGTGAGCTGGCTGGTTTCAAACCATTACTATTGTGCTCAGGTTGACTTCTCTCGCTTAATGCCTAATACTCTGCACTTGAGTTTCCTCTATCTTTTTCCTGCATATGAGGTCATTCCCTTATATACTAGACACGATACATCAGATGAGTGTACCACGGTTTACTTATCTGCACACATCCTGAGGCACATCTGGGCTGCTTCTTAGGGACTATGTTAACTTTGTACAAAAGAGCCGAAGTGTCTTGCGGAGTGGTTGCGTCTTCATTTGGAGTGGACAGTGTTTTCGATTTGGCCGTTTCGAGCAGCGCCTAGCTGGATCTCATTCTTTTAATCTGCAGTTTTCTTGTGTCACGTTGTGCTACACTTGCTTCGTTTGCTCACTCACTGGCTGTGCATCTTTGCTGAGCTGTCTGTCCAGGCGCTTTTACAAGTCTTTAACTGATTTAAATTTTTTTTCCTATTGTTGAATTTTTGGTGTTTCTTGAATAATATGGAAAACATTTTTAGTTAGTTCTTTTATGTGTTGCTTTTGGGGGCAAGAGTCATTGCGCAGTCCAGTTAGTTCCAAACTCACCCTCCTCCTACTTTGTTCTCCCCAGTATGGGCGTCAGAGTGGTCTAAGGTCATCCCCAGTTTAGGAATATGTTAGATGTGTACTTTCAAGAAAGGGTCTCCCAGCCTGACACTTGTCTTATCATTGTTTGGACACTGTCATTTCCAAAGCAGAACATTTCAACAACGTTCATCTTCTCCACTTCTCCAGCAGAGATCATCGCCGCATCCAAGGCCATCTGGGATTTCTGCATTATCTTCTGGCAGTTTTATAGTTCGGCCTTATAGTGAGGTCTGCGATGCTTTCATATTCGCTGGTCAGATTTATCTCTGTTTATTCAACCCTGGATACCTAGCTCTTTCAGCACCATTTCCTGAAGAGACATCTTTTCTTCGTGGTATTAGTATTTTCAGATATCAAATACAGACTCTCTTATACCAAGAGATCTATTAGACTCTTCTTTCACTAACTTGGTGACAAAAGAGTCCAGTTTGCTTTTAAGATCAGGTCTGAGGAACGGGAAGCTTTGAGCTTTTGACAGCTAAGATGTGGAAGGCAGCAGAAAATAATAATAATGATGATGATGATAATGATAAAATACATGTGTTTGTTTTTGAATGGGTTAAATTTGAGATAGTTAGCTGGGTAGTGGTGGCGCACAATTTATTCCCAGCACTCAGGAGGTAGAGGCAGGTGGATCACTGAGAGTTTGAGACCAGCATGGTCCAGAGTGAGATCCAGGACAGCTAGAGCTTCACAGAGAAACCTTGTCTCAAAAAATATAAGCAAAGAAAGAAAGAAATGAATGAATCAATCAATTTGAGATAGCTGGTATACATCCAAGTAAAAATGTGTCAACGGACTATGGCTGCAGTAAAGAAGGAAGCTCGCTGGGGTCACATACGGCTTATTAACAGATGAATCGGAATCAATGTACTGCACTCACTGGACCAAACAAAGCTGCTACACTGCTGTGGGTCCAGCCAAGACACCGCTGCCGCTCCTGCCGCCACCGCCACCTCCTTCCAGAAGGGATAATTATGTGCCAAGTTGTCAGTCATGTGTGCTCCTGTGGCTCGCTGCCGGCTCACCTGCACCCGGAGTGCATGCTTTGCCCAGCCTGGCCTTTCTCTCAGGTATTCGGGTCATGCACTCTCCACTAAAACTCTGCCCTTTGGACCAAGCCGCTCCTTACAATTTACTATTGGACCGATGACAGAATTCCTGCAGCATGCAAGCCTGGAGCTGGGCTCTGGCTCTGTTGTTTTGGTACACTGACGAGCGTGTGGTATTGAGAGCTCCAGGGCAAGGTCACTGGGTAGAGAAGTGAAGACAGGGATGAGAAGACATGTTAAAGAGGGGAAAGCAGAAGAGACCTGAAAACAAGGCCATGGAGTGGCTGAGGAAGAGAGACTCAACAAACTTAACAGGGTGTTTCTTCTAGGAGGTGGGAATCTATTGCCGAATGATACTGCTACACCCCGTTAAGTGGCTACTGAGAAATTTCATTTGGGGAACATTCAATCACACTATGAACCCCAAGTTTGCATTTGCATTAATTGAATAAAGCTAATCTTGGGTCAGGAGGCTAAGTTAGCTACTAGTTGAGAGAAAGAAATCACAGAGCAGCAGAGGGCATCTGGAAGAGATGAGAGATGCACCGGAAGTAGTGGGGGGGATTTGGAGTGGTGCGGTTTTTTTTGTTTTTGGAGGAGCAGAAGGATGCACTCTTTTGGAGAGGCCAGCAAGGAGAGGAGGTTGGCTAGGCGCTACTCAACCTCTCTGAGCTAGCAGGTCTTACCCCAACCTTTGAATCTCTAGTCTTATTTATAAATAGGACAATAGAGATTTAGTCACAGCTACCTTCAGCGGCAGCGGCAGAGTCGGTACTTGTGGGAACAGAATTCCTACCAGGCTGTGGCCCGAGAGGCAGGGCCACTGCCAGAGAAGCAGGCCTGTAACTGTGGAGTCACAGCTGCTGGCTGAAATAGCAGTAGATCAAGCTGCAGCCACTGTGCTGAAGATAAAGCAACAGTTTTTATTGAATTTGGCAAAGCGAGAGTTCATTGAAGATCCAGGAGAAACTGGTTTCAGTGGGAAAGACAACAGCCTGATTGAAGTTAATTCAAGAAATAAGAAAATCTGAACACCCCCCACTGTGTGTGTGTGTGTGTGTGTGTGTATGCGTGTACTGTTTGTACACCTGTGGAGGCCAGGGGTTGATATTAGTGTCCTCCTTAATCACTATTCTCCACTTATTTTTTAAAACAGGGTCTCTCTCTGCAACTGGAGCTCATTGATTTTGCCTGACTGGGCTGCTGGCCAACAAATCCCTGCTGTTCCTCCCAAAAAAACCAAACCTCACTCACCAAGCACTGGGGTTACAGACGCACGCTGTGCCTCTGCTTTACGTGAGTGATGGGATTTGAACTCAGATCCTCCTGCATGCATGATTTGAATCAGTCACTTTAACTGATGGTGCCCCCTCCGTACCTCCAGGTCAGAATTTTGTGGTCCTGTTTAGAAGGATGCTGATCGGCACAGTTGTGTGTGTTCCTTCAGCTGCGTTCAGTTGCTTGAGTGCCAGTGCGCAGTGAGGCCAGGATATAAGCAGGCTTACAATGTTCCGGGAGTAAGATAGCGAGTATGAAGATGAGCCAGCGGCTGTAAGCTAGCAGAGGAAGAGCATGCGAGTTTAAAGACTAGGTAGGCAGTGAAAAGAAGTCTATAGAGTAGTGGTCGGATGGAATTAAAGAACGGAGATGGATGCCATGGGAGATGATAGCTCGGTGGTCCAAATGGGTCAGGGATGATGATGAGAATACAGTCATTGAGAATGACTCAGTCCAAACAATGGCCGCAACAATGATTAGGCTGGTGGTGGAGAGGACAGGCCAGTGGAACTCAACCTTCCTAATGCTGCACCCCTTTAATTCATTTCCTCATGTGGTGGGGACCCCCAGCTATAAAACTATTTTCATTGCTACTCCATAACTGTAATCTTACTACTGTAAGGAATCCTAATGCAATTGGCTGACATGAAGGATATCTGATATGTGACCCCTGTGAAAGGGCCATTTGACCTCCAAAGGGTCATGACCCACAGGTTGAAAACCACTGGTATAGCTAGTCACGAGTGGTGTAGAAATCAAGGATGAGAAATCAAGGATGAGAAATCAAGAGTTTTCAAGAATCGTCTATATGGATTCTGAAGTCACTAATAATTAATAAGGGATCATGTTGAGGAAGAAAGACTGGATCAGAGGCTAAAATTGGACAGAAGTGGCCTGGAGGTGTGTGAGGACTGTGACAATTTTACCACAGTCTTTGAAGGCAGCAGCACATGAAACACGAATCTCGGCATAAAACTGTAGCTCGCTTAACTTCTGCAGAGGCGGTGAGGGCGACCATTTATCTTTGCTGGCAGATGAGCATAATAGCTCTTTTATAGATACAGTTAGTGCAGGGAACCATAATGCCGTCGAGTTTCCTGCAGGTGCCGGAGGCACTTGAGCAGTCGGGGTGAAGCAGAGGGGCTATGCAAGGAGGTTTGTCTCGTGAAATGGGGGGTGAAAGATGGCCTCCAAGTCCACCCAACCCCCAAATCTTTGCTTTCAACTTTTATGCTCAAGGTTTTCATATACATATATGTGTGCATTATGAAAACTTTGAATATATACACATGCACGCGCGCGCACACACACACACACACGTGTGTATATAGTGTATCTGTGTCTTCATGCTCCCATGTGGAAGTCAGAACAGGGCGCTGTGTGCCGTCCTGTATTGTGTACTCTATTTCAGTTTTTGAGACAGATCTCTGAACCTGAAGCACACAGTTTTGGTCAGGTTGGCTAGTCAGAGAGCTTCTGGGATCCACCTGTCTTCATCTTCCAAAGCTGGGGTTACAGACACTAATGGGTGCTGGGGATTTGAACTCAGATGCTCTTCTTGTTTGTACAGAGGCGTTCTTGCTTGGTGAGCAATCTCTCCAGCCCCACACAATTCTTGCAACCCTTTCTGTTTGTAAGTTTAAGATTCAAAGGTGATTCCAGACACGTCCGTTGCAGCGACATTCAGTTTACTATACGGGTTTTCATTACGGAGAACAATTATGATAAGGTGAACATGGCTTCAATCATGACCTATCTGTAACTGTGAAATAATGAGTTGGGCTATAAAAATATTCTAGTCTATTTCAAATAAACTTTTCATGAATTCCACTTTTATTGGGAGCAATTTATCACTCCTCTTTCATTTGCAAATGGAAGTTTCCTCCGGTTTCAGCGGAGGAAACTGAAGACGGAGGTGTATAACACAACCAGACAAATATAGCCACTGACTCCTTACCCTTGTTTTTTTTTGATGATTTAATTTGATTGTGGCATATGTTTTCTCAAGATGTTGTGACATTACCTCAGGGTAGGCTGACGCATTATCCTGACTTTACAGTCTAAATGTTTTGACTCAGCGATTGTCTCCTTCAGGACAAACACTGAATGCTGGCAAATCCTCTAGCTATAAAGCCTTCCGGATGACATAGCTTTCATCCCCAAAGACAAAACCTGACCCTGGAAACCTTGGTTTTTGTTGGCTTTAAATCATCGAGAAAGGCTTGGGTGTTTTATGGTTGGCTCTCTGTGTGAGAGTTTTAAGATCAATCTTGTCTCTACGGATCTCCTCCTGGGACTTGATCTTGTCTGCTCTTAACAACAGACTTCAAAAAGTGTCCCAGGAGAAGAAATTGAGTGAGCTCCATCTTCCGTGCTTCAGTGAGCAGTGTGCAGAAACAGACGGGCTTTGTTTGCCTGATATTTGGGCAAATTTTCTCGGAGATAATGTTATTGGCCTGACTCTCCAAAGTTCAAGCATGCCCAGGGTGTCACCTGCTCCCAGGATCTCATGTTGATTGGATTTGACCTCCTTGTAGCCGGATGTGTGGAGTGGCACACTGGAAGGTAGCTGACATGTGGAACTCTGGACCTGCTGGGTGCTATTTTCCTTCCCTCTATTTCCCAGAGAAGGTTTGAAAGAATCTTTGGTGGATTTGTGTGGGAGTTTGGGTTCATAGCTAAGAAGCTGGACAGTGGCTGGTATTGACGAGGCTTAGTTACCAGCTCCCGCCAATGCAGCCCACAGTCTGTATCACCATGGGTCTCATGGCTATTCTCTGAAGATTGTTTGACCACTGGGACCAAGAAAGAGCAGAGTTGAAGAAGCATAGGCATTTAGGCCCCAATACCCAGTCATTGTGCACAAACCTACACTCACATACGTGTATGTGTGGTGGGGGTTATTCTTTATTCCAATAGAACAAAGTGTTAACTCCCTTTACCCCATACCCCATAAATGCAAGCATGACAGACAACTTCCATAGGCACTGAGGCTGCTGGGACACTGTATCTGGAGGTGAAAGACTTCAAGACCTGGCTCTGCCACTAATGGTGCAATCATCAGACAAGCATTTAACTTAACGTGAGTTTCAACCTTTCACCTCCTCACGGCACATGGGAATTCTCAAATGGAATGTTCCAAGGACTGTTCAGATACAAAGGCTATTGATTATGGAGGCGATTGTGTATACAGGACAGACAACCAAAGATCACTGCTGTTTAGCCTCTTCTTACAGACAATAGGGGCTGAGTGCTTCCTAGGGGATGAGCTCGCTGAATATCCAATGCCCAACACAATTCCCAATGTGTAAATCCTGACGTATTCGCTATTTGTTTGATGAATGAATAAAGGAAGTGCAAGCATGTGATGTAATCAGATGTTTAGAGACATGAGTGTGTGGGGTTAGCTGACTTTTCCCCAAAAGCCCCAACAGATGCTCACACACTCACACCAGTTACTTCTTTGGGATAGTTTAAGTATTCCTATGTGCTGTGGTGTGAATAGGTGGCTTCAGTGTGTTGGTCCCATGGCAGACCTATGGCCCAAGGCTTACTGGAAAGGTGTCTTGGAGAATTGAGGCGTGTGGGAGAGTAACTTGAGAGAGGGGGTGACTTGAAGAGCCTTCGCTTTGACATATGCCCCTTCATTTTCTTCTCCATTGGTTCCAGACACTCACAAGGACAGTCATGGGTCTTGGTGTGCTGGGGAATGTCCACCAATGGTGGTCCTCACTTCTAGTGAATGCTTGAGGATGTTCAATGAAGACATTGTGTAGCCTCCAGTGTTCTATCCACACTTGGAGGAAAGAGGATTTACCTCCAAGTTCAGCACGTCAAGTTCTTACCCGTACGATATAGAAAGCTAGAGTGTCGTCCCATCTTGACAGATAAAATGTTTTATAAACAACAAAAGCAATGCCCAAATTCCCAAAATGATGGCTTATAAATGTTTGTTTTCATTTAAAAGGGGTTGAGTATAAATTGTTAATGGTCACAGTCAATTTCTCTCTTTTTTAAAAAGGGGGATATGATATAGAAATGAATACACTGATATGGACTTTGGTTTATAGATACAAATTTAAGGTCAATTTTGTTACATTATTTTTACTCTTGTTTAAGGTATTATGTTTATGCAGACCATTTAAAAATGTGATGTATAATTAAGAAATATAGGTTAATACATAGTCATATATAATAATCAAACTTTGAGTCATCTTAGTTAGGTTTTCTAGATGTACAGAGATATATTTCATATATACATATGATACACACACACACACACACACACACACACACATATATATTGCCTCACCCAACCTTTATGCAGGGGGAGGAGTTTGGTTCTGTCTCAACTTGATGTGCCACGCTTTGTTGACTCCCATGGGAGACCTGCCTCTTTCTGATGGAGGAGGAGAGAATGAGGTGGGGTGTAGATGGGAGGTGGGGGAAGGGAATGGGAAGAGAGAAGGGAGGGGAAACTGTGGTCAGTATGTAAAATAAATAAAAAATTAATATAAAATAAAATAAAGGTGAATTGTGAACTAGAGTGGGGATGGAGGGTCCTGGGCACAGAGAGTCACAATGGGAGGCACAGAGAGTCACAATGGGAGGCACAGAGAGTCACAATGGGAGGCACAGACAGTCACAATGGGAGGCACAGGCAGTCACAATGGGAGGCACAGGCAGTCACAATGGGAGGCACAGACAGTCACAATGGGAGGCACAGACAGTCACAATGGGAGGCACAGACAGTCACAATGGGAGGCACAGGCAGTCACAATGGGAGGCACAGGCAGTCACAATGGGAGGCACAGACAGTCACAATGGGAGGCACAGGCAGTCACAATGGGAGGCACAGGCACAGATAGTCACAATGGGAGGCACAGACAGTCACAATGGGAGGCACAGGCACAATGGGAGACACAGGCACAGGCAGTCACAATGGGAGGCACAGAGAGTCACAATGGGAGGCCACAGGCACAGGCAGTCACAATGGGAGGCACAGGCAGTCACAATGGGAGGCACAGAGAGTCACAATGGGAGGCCACAGGCACAGGCAGTCACAATGGGAGGCACAGACAGTCACAATGGGAGGCACAGGCACAGGCAGACTCCTCCATTTTGCCCACCAGGAATTGACTGAACCCCCAAGCACTGAAAAGAGACTGGTCTGGAGGAAGAAAGCATTACCCTTCTCTAGGAAGTAGAGTTCAGTGCCCCTTCCTGCGAGGGTGACTGGTTTCCAAGGAACAGAGTAAGGGAAATCACAAGCCTACAGTGGAGAAAACTTGGCAGTGATCAAACTCACTATGACTAATGTAGATGTGATGGTTTGATGCAGTGACAAGGTCACTTCACCTCAGTGGCATTTATCCCCTAGTAGATAGCCCCAGTCTCATCACGAGAAAACATAAGGCAAAGGCAGGCTGAAGGCAATACAGAGTAGCTTGCTAGGACTCTATTATGAGATTTGAAGGCCATGACGAAGGAAGATCGGGTTGTGGAAGTGTGGTGACTACATGCAGGTAGGATCTTGCTGGGAACTGGAACAGAACACCAATGTTAAGAAAAGGTTTGTGGAATGTGAACAACACCAGGAGCTTACTTGCTGGTGATTTCCTGATGTTGATTTCTTAATTTTGATACATGCGCAGGGCTTATGCATGATGCTAACCTAAGGAAAGCATGGATGAAGGATGCATGAGGACTATTTGAATTACTTTTGCAACTTTTCTAAAAGTTCAAAATTGTTCTCAAAAAGTAAAAACAGAAGCAAAATTTTGTGGTTATCGGGAACTGTGTATGGATGTGAGGAAGGTTTGATCCTAAAAGGGAAAAGAAGGGATGATGCTGAAGAGATAAAAATGTTCTGTGTGGCCCAGATGAGTTTGTCAGAGTTATCAGATTGTATCCTTAAAGATGGATGCTTATGCACAAATTGATACACCTGAAATTATATTTCAATAAACCCGACTTTTAAACTGCTTTGTATCAGATGTCAGGTGAGATGGTCATGGGCCAAACGCTTGCCTTGCAAGCATGAGGGCTGAAATTTGGGCTTCAGCATATGCTGCGCTCCCATGAAAAGATGGGAGGTAGGGGTAGGAGGATCCACGCAAGGTTGCTGGCCAGCTTATGCATCCATGCATGCTTACGTCATGGCTTGCATTGGCTGACACTGACACATACACAAAGATAAAA
Organism: Microtus oregoni; assembly: GCF_018167655.1. Classification (NCBI taxonomy): domain Eukaryota; kingdom Metazoa; phylum Chordata; class Mammalia; order Rodentia; family Cricetidae; genus Microtus; species Microtus oregoni. The sequence continues at coordinate 2,448,663 of NW_024543874.1, forward strand.
ATGTCACATATATATTAGCAGAGAATAGAAATGGAGGCCCTACTAATGAAATCACCAAGCTCTTGTCCTTCCTCTGCCAACAATACTTCAACAGAGACAAGAATCAGATTTATCTCAAATTGGTTCTTTAACAAAGTGCAAAATATGAGAGATAACCAAATATTCATATTTAGTGATATAGTAGGGATATTTCTAGAATTCTCAGCAGTTTTGGGTAGCATACAGAGCTGGGGATCTCACATTGCCACAGATCAGGGAGTAAGGTGGGCCAGCTTCACCCTGACACCAGATGGTTTGAAGTCTTCAGGAAACTTCTCCTGTGCATTCTACTTTAAAAACATAACACTGTAAAAAGCCCAGCATCACCCCCAACGCCTATCCCAATAACGCCTATATCAACCCATACGCCTATGTGGAGAGCTGACTCATTTGGGGGAATGTAGAATTAGTATTAGTCTAGGGTCCTCAAAGAGGAGGAGTAATAAGATAGACAAGTGAATAAAAGATGGTAGACAGATGGTTAGATAAATGACAGACCTTTCCATAGGTAAATGGATAATAAGATAGAAAGACGATAGATAGATAGATAGATAGATAGATAGATAGATAGATAGATAGATATCCATCTATCTGTATTATGGAATGAGAGGAGAGTGAAAGAGATGGGTGGATGATGGATGGGTGGATGGATGGACATGTGGATGGTGGATGGATGGCAGATGGATGGGTGGGTGGGTGGATGGATGGATATGTGGATGGTGGATGGATGGGTGGGTGGTGGATGGATGGGTGAATGGATGGACGGATGAGGGAGCATCTATTAGGGAAATTGACTCACACATTATGGAGGCCATCTTTAAGCTGGAACCCCTGGTGTGTTGCTAGCCTGTTTCAGCCCAAGTCTCAGGCTGCAGAGCAAGGGGAGCTGGTGGTTTAGCTCTTAGTTTAAGGTCGATGACCTGAGAACCTAGGAATCCATTAGCTAAGTTCCCTAAATATGCAGTTAAGGGATGCGGAGGAAGAAGAGATCCCGGTGTGGGAAGTAAACAAGACAGTTCTGAGTTTATTCTCCTTGGACTTGGGCTGACTGGGAGGTGACCGGCACGATGAGGGGGAGTCTTCGCCTGGTCTCTCAGACTCGTACACTACTCTGCTCAGGAAAAACTCGCAGACGCTTTCCAAAATAACACTGTTCTAGGTGTTCCTTAAAACAGGCCGGGTTTCACCTAATTTTGACCACCACAGAGGCCCTGGCAATGCACTAATGCTATATCATGATTTATTTGTCTCTTATTGGCACCTATAGTGTTTCTAGGATTTTGCCCTAGGTAAATTCCTGCAAGCATACTCCCTTGGGTGGTTGTTGTTTATTTTGACAGATATTATAAAATTGTTCTTTCTAGTCAGAGTAATGAAGTTTTCTTTCCACTTCTACACCTGACAGTGGTTTTACTCTTGGGTGTAGGAAAACACCAGCTAGGCGAGCAGTGGGCTTCATCCTATGGATGTGTAAATGTCGCACTGTTTCTTTTCTCTCATCTGTCTGCTCCTGTCCCTAGTATATTTTTCTTTGTATTGCTGATTTTTGGCTTCTTGGTTGCAGGAACACTTCATCTATTGTCTTCTTGTGCTGTCTTTCATATTGTCTGTTTTCCGTGGTATTTATCTTTTAACTTTATTAATTTGGGCCCCTTTAGAAAATTTTTATTTTCATGTGATAAAACTTATCATTTGTTTCTGATAGAGAGTATGGATTTGGGATTGCATCTGGCAAGGCGTTGTCGACTTCCCAGTGATCTTTACTGCTTTCTTTCATTCTTTTACATTTTGAACGGAATTTATTATGTTTAAAACAGTAGGGACAGGCTTCCAATGTCTCCTCTTGTTCATAGCAGGTCGGGTACCGTATGAGTGAGTGATCTCCCCAGGTCCCTCTGTATAGAGATGGGGACAGGCCATTTGGTGAACTAAAGAGACAGCAGAGGGACCTTGGAATCTTCTTTTGCCACAGTTCTTACCTCTAAACCCAGCCTTCCTGCAATGTGTGCAGTAGGAACTCAGGCCTTCTGGTGAGAACTTCAAGAAAGCCAGTTCAGCCCATTCCCTACAACCCCAGTGAACCAGCCTGAGCACCCAAGACCTTGTCACACAAGTAAAGAAGCTGTAGGAGTGTGTTCTCCTTTAAAAGATGCTGTGGTTAAGATGAAGTTTCTGAACACTGTTTATCCAGGAAACAAGCCCTTCTCTGGGTGTTCCACCAGAGGGCGCTTCAGCTATGCATATTTGCATATGGGTAAGTAAACAAGACTTGAGTTTTGTGCATGGGCTGTACACACATGCCAAACAGCTGGCTTTTCCATGAACCTTCTTGCCATAGACCTATAACCAGTCTCTCTTTCTCCCCATTGCTTCCTTGCTTATCAGAGGGCTGCCCCAAGGGCGTGGGACTAGAGATCTTGCAGGATGGAAGCCACTAGCAATGCGGAGAAGGGGGACTTATGAGTTGGATTTGTGCCTTGCTCTCCCTCCCTGGATGATGTTTCTGGAGAAGCCTTGGGTTTCTCCAAGGATTCCTCTGAAACACAAGGAAGCAATGGTTAAATCTCAATGAAAAGTCTCAGATAGAAAGGGCTCACAGTTCTGAAGTTCCTATGTGTAGTGCAGTCAGACGGAGCTGTAAGTCGCTCATGCTACTAGAAGTGACCAAATGTACCTGGGCTGTGGGAAGTGGGGTGGAGGGATGGGAGTTGCTAGGTCAACCACTTTGTAACTACGAACCATGGGAGAGAAGTTATGGGATTCATATTTTGAAGAGATTTTTTTTTTGAGCAAAAGAATTTGCAGTAATGAGTTAAAAAGATTGTTTTTGTCCAGAAACTCCAAGTAGAATAAAGAACAAAACAATAAGTTAGGAACTTGGTAATACGAGCCTGAACTAGATGGGATGGTAATGGACACTGTCTTACAATATTTGAGCTAAAGATAAAGCATAAATCTAATGTGCTAATGAATGGCATTGTCATAATATTTTGCTGTCTATTAGAAGCACTGAGAAGACAGCTACAGAACTTCTGTTATCTGGAGATAGGAGCGATGCATATGCTCATTTCTAAGCTTCCCAAGTGCTTCCATTGCGTAGTCAAGTTCAGAAGGCTTGGCCTAGATCTATGGTTCTCAAAGCTAAGCAAAGACCAGAATCACCCGAAGGGCTCTTGAGCAGACAGTTGGGCCATTCCCCAGAGTTTATGTTTCAAGAGTTCTGAGATGGGGGCCCCGACTGAGGGCTGGAAATGTGGTTAATCTTAATTCAGCTGAGTGGTTAAGTGGTTTGAAATACACAACAGACTCAAAAGCTGTGTAGATCAACTTTGTGAAATTATTTCAATATTTTATATTTATTACATGCTAAAATGATGATATGCTGAAATTAGTGGGCTATAATACTTTCTTGTTGGAACTGCCAGTCCACAAATAACGACATGGAGACTTTTTATTAATTATGAAACCTTGGTCTTAGTTTAGGTGTTTTTTCTGACTAGCTCTTATAATTTAATTAACCTGTTTCTATTAATCTACATTCTATTACATGGTTTGCTTACCTTTCCCGTGTCCTGTGTGTCCGTTTTGCAACCTGTTGGTGTCTCCTGCTCACCTAGATTCATCCCTGACTTCCTCTCTCTCTGCTGGAAATCCTGCCTGTCCTCTCTGGCCTCACTGTTGGTCAAGATCTTTATTACACCTATCATAACAATACATCTTCACGCAGTGCACAAATATCCCACAACAGTGAGCCAAACAAAATACATTGCTAACGGTTATTTCATTTAGTTATTTTCGCTTTCTAAAAATGTAAGCACAGAGATTGTAAATTACATGGGGTTTGCACTGTATTTCTACTGAGCTCCACTAGTTCATTGGCTGACTTTGTGGTGCTGAGGATGGGAACTAGGGTAGGCATGAACTCTGTTGCTGCTCTACACGCTCAGCTTCTATGCTGGCTCAGAACAGCATTTCGCTATATCTATATACCTGTATGAGAAATACAGGTTTTTCTCTCCCCCCCCCCCCCCCCAGTCTCTCACAGAATTTAGGGATTAATTCGGCAAGACTGGCCACTAAACTCTGAGGATCTACCTGCCTCTGCAGCCCAACATTTACACAGGGGCTGGGACTCTGAGCCCAGGTACTCATGTCTTGAAGCAGGCTTTCCTGGACAAATTGTTAAAGACACAGATTCCCTGGCAAGGACTCACTACTCAGACTACCCTGTGAGTTAAAGAATCTGCATAGTCTTACCTGATGAGAGAATAAAGAAAAGAATGGGGAAATCAAAGGTTTTCATTTAGGATTTGATGCAACCATAAGGCCAAGATATGGGGGAAAATCATCCAAAGTGTTGGCACTTTGCCATAGTTTGCATTTTCAACTGAAAGTCAGATGTTTCATTATCAAAGTCCCTCTGACCTTTCCCTAGCCCAGCTTCACTCTAAGTTCAGATAGATAGAAAGACAGACCGACAGACAGAGAGGCCCTAGGTCCCTATCTCCCTGCAGGCTGGATCCTCCCGGTTACCTGGCAGGAAAGTAGCCCAGCATCACACACCATGCTCAGAGTGCAAGCTTTCCTCCCGCTCCCTAGGCCCATTCCTCCTCTCTCAAATGTTCACTCTCCCTTTAAATTCACCCACAGTGCCCACCTAGGTCTTCCCTATGGAGAAGGTCAATAAACTTTTAAATTTCATTGAGTTACTGATGCACAGGAACCCACGTTTTCTACGATGCCCTTGTGCATGAGATAAAGTTGTGCATCTCCCCTGACCTCTTAATTTACTATCAATCAGTTTACTCCAGCAGATTCGGGCATCAAACCTGAAGAAGGTGGAAAGACACCTTCACTGCTGCGCGACTTGGCACAGTATAGATAGTGAACCAAGGACACAGGAGAGAGCGAGGGAGGGAGAGGGATCATCAAGGCTCCATCATCTTTATTGTCCCGGTCAGTTAATTTATAGAAGCAGGAATTTGAGACATTGGTCTTGCACTTTGAACCAACCACATCAGCACCACTTGGAAGCTCATTGGAAAGGTGCATCTTAGGCCTCAATGCAGATCCTCTAGAAACAGAAGCCCAGATAAACCCTTCCTTCTCTAAATCACGTGATCCTGATATTTATCACAGTGTCAGGAAAGTAACCAACACACCCAGCTACCCCCCTGTGATAGACTGACAGCTCTCGGGCTAGGAGTCTATATACAGTTCCCCCTTTAACTAGTTTGGCTAGGAATTTTGCAGTACCCGAAATGAGCAGAAACAGACACGAGTTCTTCTTTGCTGTTGCCAAATCGCTTTGCCTCTGAGCTCCCCTACTGTTGTGACTTCACCTTATGTGGTAGAGCCAGAAATTCTTCATAAGCAAAGTTAAACCTTTTTGATTTACAGTCATGAGGTTGACAGACATTTAGCCCCAAGACTAGTGTCCTTGCCCACATGCAAAGGCTTCAGAGTCGGGACACACCAGTGCACATGGCTTGGTCACAGGCTCAGGTCAACTCGGGAGCCTTTTGAGAGCCAAGCCTAAAAAAAGATACACTGGAGAACTCAAGCCTAAGCTGATTTCTATTAACAAAACAGAAAATCAATTTGCAGCAGTTGAGGGGTCAGGGCCCATTGAGGTTCACTGACCATTGTTTCCAAATAATTCTAAGACCAGCTTTCTAGGACAAAGTGAATCCTGCCACTGGTTCAGATAGCCCGTCACCTACACATATGTTGGGACTAATGACTCTTGCAAGAAGACCAATATGCACAGGCACACCTATGTCTGCCTATGACAGCTGCCCACAGCCCTTCCTTAGTCAAGGTCGTGACTGTTCTCATCCATTCCACTGCAGTGGTGGGGGGCTAACATGATCCCCCTATCTGCACGCGGAAGAACCACAGCAGTGAGAACACCCTGTATCTCTGCTGCCATATTACACCCAGGCTGTCCAGGCTTTGAGGGTTCACTTGATGGACGGACAAAGGGAACTTTCTTTTCCTCTCCTCTCGAGAGCTGCTGGTATCACTCTGCTCACGCTTCCTTAGCGAAACAGCTTGCACTGTGAGCCTTCAACACCAGAAATTCATTTCCTTCCATTCACGGAGACTAGAAAGTTTTAGATCAATGTGGCAAATTCAGTTCTTGGTAAAGGTTCTCTTCCTTGAATGCAGACAGCTTATTTCTCCTTGTACCCCCTGCAGTAGAGAGAAACATAGCGAGCCCTCTTGAGTCTCTTTCCATAAGAATTCCAATATTGTAGCATCTGGGTCCATATACCCTCACCTCACCATACTTACCTCCTTATAGTGTTATCTTCAAATACGCAAGGATCCAAGCTGGAGCAGAGGCATATGAAGCCCCCTCCCCCATAGCGGCAAACAAGCCAGGAGGGATGATTTGAAAGCCCCCAGATTGGTGGGTGCAATTGTTCTTCTACTCTGCTCCAGGGAGGCAGAAGAGCAGGAATGAGAAACACCTGCTGTAAAGACAATGCTGGTCCTGAATTAGGTGAGGGGAATGAAGCCCCGAGTTAGTGCTGTTTCCCGGGATAAAATGCCCATCTCGGCAGAAAGGGGGAACAAGAGTGGCTGTCACTTCATCCTACCCAGAACAAAAAGAATGAACGGGAAAAAGCAGGCTTCTAACTCAGGCACAGATTGGGTTGCCGTAATTGTCTGTGTGGCCGCGGTGGCACGGTCGTCGCTCGGCATTTACTGGGAGTATTAAAGTGTATCTGGTCTCTGTTGGGGCTTAATGACAACAGGAACCATCCCAACTCAGAAGGCAATTATTTGTCTGGTGACCTTTTCCAAAGTGGTGAGTGTTTCTTCAGGATTTTTTTTTTTTCAGTGACTGACTTTCTTCTCTCCCCTCCCCTAATCAATTGTTGCTATCTAAATGCCATGAAACTCAAAACTGAAATTAAACCTGTGGTGCATGCCATGACACTTGGGCAGCCTGGAGGAGACAGTCGGTCCCTCCTGTGTAATATCAGCACGCCATTACGATGCACATTAAGAGAGACAGTATGTTAGTTCCTTGGGCAGCTGAGGATAGGGAACCTGAAATGACCCTAGCCTATAGCAATACTGACGAATATCTTGCATATCATCATAGAACCTTCATCTGGTGATGGATGGAGATTGAGACAGAGACCCATACTGGAGCACTGGACTGAGCTCCCAAGGTCCCAATGAGGAGCAGAAGGAGGGAGAACATGAGCAAAGAAGTCAGGACCACAAGGGGTGCACCCACCCACTGAGACAGTGGAGCTGATCTACTGGGAGCTCACCACGGCCAGCTGGATTGTGACTGAAAAAGCATGGGTTAAAACTGGCCTCTCTGAACATGGCGAACAATGAGGGCTGATGAGAAGCCAAGGTCAATGGCACGGGGTTTTGATCCTACGCAATGTGCTGACTTTGTGGGAGCCTAGCCAGTTTGGATGTTCACCTTCCTAGATATGGACAGAGCGGGGAGGACCTAGGACTTACCACAGGGCAGGGAACCCTGACTGCTCTTTGGACTGTAGAGGGAGGGGTAGAGGAGTGGGAGGAGGGGAAGAAGGGTGGGAGGAGGGGGAGAAGGGTGGGAGGAGGGGGAGGGAAATGGGAGGCTGGGAGGAGGTGGAAACTTGTTTTTTTTTTTTCTTCCTTTTCTCAATTAAAAAAAAAATCTTACCAAAAAAAAAAAAAAGAGAGAGACAGTATGGTACTGAGGGGCCAAGGGACTGCCGTGAGGGCAATACTGCCCAACAGTGCACACTGTCCAGCAAGAGCGTTTGTGTGAGAGGGGGGTTCGTGCCAGATTTTCCAGTGCAGCATGGCCTTAGATGCTGACCAGAGTGGGGACTTCTTTGGTGGCTAATTCCTCAATGTCCACACCCCACAGCTGTGACATATCAGGACAATTCCATCCCAGACAGGACACCAATGGCAGACCAAAGAAATGATCCCACCAGTGGTCTAGCTGTTGTCCCCAAGTTGAGATCCCCCAGAGAGACCACCACCAGGTTCCAGTCCAGTCCAGAATGCAAAAGCAAGGTTTATTCAGTGTGCTCTCCAGCCAGGCTGGGGGCTCAACCACTACTCGACACAGTGCAGTAAGGAGAAGACCCCCTCATCATTTGGGGTTGACATTATATAGGCAAAAAACGCAAGCCAGGTTTACTCGGGGTCAAGGGTTAGTTTTGCTGAGTACAAGGTACGGACTACTTCTGTGTGCAGCTACTTCTGTTTCTGTGCATGCGCCCCGCCCTCCCCCCAAGCAGTTATTTCTGCTCCTGTCTAGACCACAAGGCTAGGCGGCTAGCTGCCAGGAACACTTGGTTTTTTCCTGCTTACTCCTATGATGTTGCAAAAGGCTCAAAGCATGTGTCTTAACCAGCTCCTAATCAAGTAAAGCTTTTTTTTTTAAAGATTTATTTATTTATTATGTATACAACATTCCTTCCATGCATGTTTGTATGCCAGAAGAGGGCACCAGATCTCATTATAGATGGTTGTGAGCCACCATGTGGTTGCTGGGAATTGAACTCAGGACCTCTGGAAGAGCAATCAGTGCTCTTAACCTCTGAGCCATCTCTCCAGCCCTCAAGTAAAGCTTTTTAAAGTTTTTCGTATCCTTACATAGCTTGGTGAATCAGTGAGTTTACTGAGGTCAACTACAGGAGCAACAAGTGACGGCTGGGAGCTGCTTCACCAAAGCGTCCAGCCCAAGATGGGTAGTGACGCAGGAAATGTGTATCCTTGGGAGAGTCTCTTCTCAAAAAAATCATCCACTGTTTATGTAAACGTGGAGACAGTAGGGCAGATCTTGTAACTTTCTGAGCTTCCTAATCTTGTAAGTTTCACTGGCTTCCTGGGCCTTCTAAGTTTCACAGGCTTCCTGAGTCTTGGAAGACTCCCTCTTCTCTTCAAAATGGGATATTTCAATTCAGAGGAAATAACTGCAGAACTGCTATTGAGATGGTTTGTTACAGTCCCAAGAGGATGTTGTCTACCCTGTAGGAGTCACTCAGGGACACACCACAATGGATTAGGAGGCTGGGGCACAAGGGAAAACTCGGGCAAGAGCTTTCCTTGTGGCTTTTTAAGGAAGGGGTGCCTAAGTAGGGTAGGTGGAACAGGAAGAGGCTGGTCTGAATGCTCTCAGCAGTCTGAGGGATGTCTTTAGTCATCTGACACCTGACAATGGGCTATTAGAATTGGGGGACAGTGAGTCAGAGTCCTGTAAAAGCCTAGTTGTAGGGAAACTCAAAGTTGGCTCAAGACACCCCAAGATCAAGTTCTCAGTATAAAGGAAATTTATTTGCCCCAGAGAGGTAGAAGGCCGGGAATAAGATGCAAAGACAGGAGATAGAGGATGAGGAAGAAGCAGAAGGGAACAAGGGAAAGAGGGCAGGAGTATTTGTCCTGGGGGACCGAGGACTGCCTCTGGATAAAGAAAAGACAGATGTGGCCCACATGAAAATGGCGGTTTATAAAGGCAAAATGGAAAACCCTTGTTAGCATGAGGTGTTTAATTTTAATTGGGCATGTTAATTAGGTGAGCCAAAGGAGGTTGGTTACTGCATGTCAATATTTCTATAACTGGGCCTTGGTAATCAGTCTTGGAGGAGAAAATGGCCAAATTAGGGAATAGACCTTGGGGCTAGCTTTAGGAATATAATCTAATGCTTATATAGAAAGACAGAGGAAATGGGGAGCAGGGCCTGCCAGAGCCACGTGCTTGAGTAGGTTGGCATCCTTTCACTAATAAGAAGGTGGTCAGGGTGTGGCTCTGGACTTGTTGGTCCGCATGTGTGGGCTATCTCTAAGAAGTGAATTACCCTCTCCAGGGTCAACAGGCCCCAGGCACCAAGATACCAGAAACACATGGTCCGCACACAAAATGAAGAGCTTTTCAAGAGCAAAAACCATAGCTCTGTCTTGGGAAAGAGACCTCAATTGTCTTCCTTTTTTTTTTTTTTCTTTTTTTGGTTTTTCGAGTCAGGGTTTCTCTGTGGTTTTGGAGCCTGTCCTGGAACTAGCTCTTGTAGACCAGGCTGGTCTCAAACTCACAGAGATCCGCCTGCCTCTGCCTCCCGAGTGCTGGGATTAAAGGCGTGCGCCACCACCGCCCGGCTTTGTCTTCCTTTTTTATATTTATGAAGGAAATTGAAGTTCAAAGATACCAGATGACCATACAAGGTCACCAAGTATTGTGACTTCTTCCTTTCTGGTCTCTTCCTATGCAATCCTGGCTTGTCCATTGCTTTCGAGTCTTGCAGCCCCAGGCCTCCCTAGACCTTTCGCAGACACATGCACTTACAGGGGCTTTGCTGATTCTTTCCCCCAGTGTCTTTGACATAAGCTAGAGTGTTTCATTTTGTTTCTCGTGAAGCCATAACATGGAGCTGTCCCTTCTAAATAGAAAACCCTCCTGACCAGAGTCTCGGAGTCCTTCCCAAGTTCATGGCCAGGGCCTCGTGTAATGTGGTCTCAATTCTGTGACCTTTCCTTTGATTATGCCATGATTCCCAGCATCTAGGAACTTCTTTATGTACCAAGTGAGAGAAAAGTGCTTTGAATGTTACAGTGTATAGGTTTTGTACCACATCATATTACAGGGAGGCTGCTCAAGCCACTTTCCCCTGTCTGTGTGGTGTGGGGGGACTCAGTACGCAGATGTCAGCATCCTACCCTAAGACCCCTGAAGAACCCAGATGCCCCAGCTCCCCTCCCCAAGTCATTCAGATCTCATTGAGCCAACGGGTTCAGGAATAGAGAAACAGAACAAAACAAAAACCTTTAATGTTTCTCAAAGATCCTGCAAAGTCAGGAATGAAAATCAGTGAGCTAGGAGATGAGGATGAATGACAAAACCAACAACACGGTCAGAAAGGTGACACCCGAGAGTCACCTACAAGGAGGATGGATCCATAGGTGATGCAGAAACACCAACCAGATGGTCCAGTTTCATGCAAGGTCCCCTGGTATCCAGCCTCAAGTGGGGATAAAAGATTTACATTGCACTCTCCTGTGAAATTGCCCAGATGTTCTACATGGGCTGAGAATGAAATAAAATCCAAAGCCTGATTGCACTGATGATTATTGTCACTTAACAGATCCACTCCCAGATTTTAACCCTTTGATCACTCTTTGGATTCAGTGAGTGAGGAATTGAGACAGGACACAGAGGGAACAGCTTGTCTGTGCTTAGGCTTCTGGAGTCTCAGCCGTGAACACTCAAGAGTCAGAGGTGACTTGACAGCGAGTGGCTGGAACCATCTGGAAGCATTCCTAATTTTATGTCAGGAGGTTGATGTAGCTGTCCACCTCAGCTGAGGCTGTTGACTTGTGGAGCCTTGGCTTGTCATCCCAAGCTAGTAGGTTGGAACTGACTGCTCAGCACAGCAGGTACTGAGAGGACGAGGCAGAGGTGGCGTTGGCGTGTCTGAACTAGCTTCAGCAGCCGTATACATCACTTCGGTGTGCCCTGTCTGTAACATCCAGCATAGCCCTGAAGAGGAAACAGGACCCAACCAACCTAGATGGGGAAATGCCATGCAAACTCACATTGTCAAGGACAGTGCCTACGGGGGTTGGGGCACTGGCACTAGATTTGAACCGTTGAGTGTGCCACAGTGGCAGCAGTGTATTGTCTTGCATCTGGTCGAGCTAAAGAGTGTTCCTTTTCCAGAGGACGAGACACAATCCACATCCGTGTGTCTTCATGTCTCCCCTTAGAATGTCCCTCTCCATTCCCACCCCAGTTCCCAGCTACCTTGTAGGGTTTGGCTCAAGCACTGCCTTATCACGGTGGCTGTTCCTGGTGGCTCTGGTGTCTCTCTGTATGGCCATGCCTTTCTGACACCTCAGATGTAGGTTAAGTACTGTTGCGCACTGTTTGGTGATTCATGGCTCTTTCGTCCCTGATCTTCAAGTTTTTCTCCAAAGCATGGGATCTTCACTTTTTGTGTGTCGACACTGAACATGGTTTGGTTTAGTACTACAAAATAGCAGCATTATTACACACTTAAAAACTCGAGTTGAGACCGGGAGAGCCATCATCTGTTGATGGATGGAGATAGAGACAGAGACCCATACTGGAGCACTGGACTGAGCTCCCAAGGTCCCAATGAGGAGCGGAAGGAGGGGGAAGATAAGCAAGGAAGTCAGGACCACGAGGGGTGCACCCACCCACTGAGACAATGGGGCTGATCTATTGGGAGCTCACCAAGGCCAGCTGGACTGTGACTGAAAAAGCATGGGATAAAACCGGACTCTCTGAACATGGCAAACAATGAGGGATGATGAAAAGCCAAGGACAATGGCACAGGGTTTTGACCCTACTTCATGTTCTGGCTTTGTGGGAGCCTAGCCAGTTTGGATGTTCACCTTCCTAGACATGGACGGAGGGGGGCAGACCTTGGACTTTCCACAGGGCAGGGAACCCTGACTGCTCTTTGGACTGGAGAGGGAGGGGGAGAGGAGTTTGGGGGAGGGGGAGAAGGGTGGGAGGAGGGGGAGGGAAATGGGAGGCTGGGAGAAGGCGGATACTTTTTTTTTCCTTTTCTCAATAAAAAAAAAGAAAAAAAAAGAAAAAAAAACTCGAGTTGAAAAATTATACTTGCATACTCGGCTTGCAATAGCTCCTCAATATCTAAGAAGTTGGGGAATCAACACTTGGGACAGAGAGAGTTGTTGCTTTGTGACACAGTAAGACTTGGACCTAACCCTAGGCAGCTACTTAAATCTCTCTTCTAGTTCCTGTTATAAAAACACCTCCCTGAGGTGTTGAAGAATGGATTTATTAATGTTGTAAGGTGTGCGGAAGACTGAAGGAGCTGTTTGTGAGCTAAATCTTATTATTAATAATGGTATGAGATTGATTATTCATCTCCATAGCACTTCTATTTAGTCTCTGCAAAACTGGAAATTGGTTGTGCTAAATTGGCTTACCTGCTCCATTTGGCCCTGTCAGGAAAATCAATGAGACATACATGAATATTCCCCTGTGTGTGTAGCCATTTCCAAGGCCAGACAGTCATCAATATTTATTGTAAGTGGTTATGGAGAAAATGGATGAATAGTTAATAGATGAGGACATTTAGATGTTATTAAATGTACTTGCTCAAGCAAATTTGAGGCTATATTTGGGCTTTAACTTAAAGCAGAAAAATCTATATTTTTAAATTGGATACATGGACGTTCTTGACAGACTGTCTCTGGAAAGGTTTCAGAGTCTGAAGGCAGAGACAACTTTTGAATGGCAGGAGCTATATTTTATACCCAGCTGGAAGTTCAGACAATGTGAAAACGGCTCTTACAGAGTTCCGGCTTTGACTGAGAACAGCATTCTCAGACCAATAAAGGAAATTCCCAGTTTAGCACCACACAGGCTTCTGCAGGCTCTGAATGCCCCATAGGAGGACTGGTGACAATTTTTACAAGAAGAAAGAGCGATACCTAAACAGTCTGAAGGAGTAGACTCTCACTTCAGAGGCACCAGAAGCCCACTCCGCAGAGGCTGCAGAAGGGTACTGAGGGGAGAAGTGGAGATGCGTGGGCTCTAGTCCAGTCAGCTGCCGACTGTCCTGGAGCCTGAGGAAATACATTCATTTCTGCAGGCCTGTAATTTCCTCATCTGCCAAAGCAACTGAAGAGCTCTGCTATCTGTGTTACTCTTCTGTCTCTCTGGTGAATACCTACAATAAACAACTGACAAAGAGAAAAGGATTATTTTGGTCTCATTTTGGGGGAGTTTCAGTCCATCTTGTTTGCCCCTGTTCTGAGCCCCAATACGAGGCAGAGAAACTCACAGTGGAGCAAGATGCTCATTCCATGGCAGGAGGGAAGCAAAGGGGGAAATAAAGGGACTGGGGCTCTACTAGCCCGTTTTAGGCATCCCCAGTGATCAGACCACCTATGGCTAAGTTCCTAAGGATGCTGCTACCTTCTAACCATGCCATAGACTGGGTACTGATGCTTTGCTCCATGGACATTTGACTCCTACCCAAACCACAACAATTTCATTTATGGAGTTCCCTTTCAAAGTGTGTAGATGCTATGATGAACTCGGTGTACAAAGGCTCCACATTTCTCTACCCTACCTGATTTCTCTGCCTTCAGACCTACTCAATGAAAAGCCCCAGACTCTGGGCTCCTGTTTGATCCGTTTATAGGATCCAGATAACACCTGGCTCCTGGATCTGACCCAACTGGGTCCAGAGACTTTGACCCCTTTTATCATTTCTGGATTCAGAGCACCAAACTGTAGAATTAGAAAATCTTTTCTGAGCTGGGTGGTAATGGCACATGCCTGGAATCTCAGCCCTTGGGAGGCAGAGGCTGGCGGATCGTTGAGAGTTCGAGGCCAGCCTGGTTGACAAAGCAAGCTTCAGACAGTCAGGTCATTACACAGAGAAACCCTGTCTCAAAAAACAAATAAAACAAAACAAAACAATGAAAGAAAGAAGAGAAAAAAGTCTTTTTTTGTAAAAAAGTCAGATAATGAACATTCTAGAAAGCCTGTGTTGCAACTACTCAACTCCATGAAAGAAATGACTAGAAGTATCCAAAGAAGTGTGACTATGCTCCAACAAAGCTCATGGATGTAAATCTGATTCTTAAAAATTTCTCGTATCTCACAAAATACTATCCTCCTTTGGGTTTCTTCCCAATCAGGTAAAATATCAAAGCCATTCTTAACAAAATCAGGAGAGCTGTCACATTGTGTCCGAGAGGAGCAGCTGTCCTGAATCTATACTTCCCTTTATGTCCACCTGTGGTTTTCATAGTAAAGGAGCTGAGACAGGACATGCCCGTTTTATCTACATCTCTGCATAGTCTGTTCCATAAACAGCCTCTCGCTCCACGCTTTCATTAAGGTCGAAACAGAAGCAGCATCTCAGAGAAATACACTTTACTGGGGAGTGCGTCATCTCACAAGTCTCGTGTCTTGCTCCTTAGGTGTCTATCCACAGTGAGCCCCCTAGAACAGTACAGATAGGATGAGCTGTGTCCTCTGTGTTGGCCAAGTCTGTCCAGAGAAACAAAAGCCACCGTCCTACAAATTTATCACAAGGAACCGAATCTCACAATGATGGAAGCCCATAATCTTCTGTAGAGTAGATGGCCTATGTTCCCGTCTGAGGCCCAAGGAGAGCGGTGCCTCAGGTAGGTAGGTGAGGTTCCTTGTATCGCTTTTGTGCTAGTCAACTTTTCTCTTGTTTGGATGGTGCCCATCCACATCAGGGAAGGCAGTTTGCTTTACTCGGTCTGTGGGTTCAGTGCTACTCTCTCTCACAGACACAACCAGAAAAAGGCTTGCCTGTGTGTTTAGGCAGACCATCGTTAATCAGTGTCGCATGTAAAAGTAGATGCTATATGGCCCTAGCAGCACGGGGGCCCTGTCTGGATTACCTTCCTTTCAGTCTTACATAATATAAACCCAAAAGAGATGAATTCTCCTCTCTTCTAAGTTATTCCCAAATGCATGTAAGTACAGTATTCTTTTCCATCTTCAACACCTGCACACATCTGCCCACATACAACCATATATCTCTCAAACCATTAGCGCCTACAGCTACTTCTCAGTTTCTTCGCTTCTTTTTAAAAAGAGCCGTTGCCAATATCGCCAACGTCTTGCCTCCTCATCTCTCTTTGCCTACTCAGCCTTCACCGCTCCTAGTCCGGGAGAATTGCTAAATCACCCACATTGCTAGCTCCAGTGGGCAGTGCCCCACTGGGACATGTGACATAGCTGCTCTCGCCATCTTCAGTGGCTGGGATGTGTCTTTTCTTGTTTTCCACTCACTTTGCATGTGACTTTTTCACTGGTTCTTTCTCCTATTTGGACACTGAACTCCCCCTCCTCCTTAGAACTCTTTCTGTATGTGTTGGCACTTTTTTTTTTTAAGCATTGCTTTTTTTTGTTTGTTTTTTATTTTTCTTAAGTCACTGCTGGAAATAAAACCCACAGCCTATGAAGACACACTAGGCAGGGACTCCACTACTGAGCTACAGCTCTGTCAGCACTCACCCTGTAAGCCTCTAGATCTTGTCTGTTTCCTGGCTCTAAGTACTGTGAGCATGCTTACGACTCATAAAAAAGCCCCTAGCCTGAGCCTCCTTTGCGGATTTATATGTGTAACTTTGAGTTGCCTGCTGCATGCCTACCCTTACGTGATTCAGTAGCCACCTCATACCCAGAGAGGCTCAGCTTAAAGCCTTCTGAATCTGCCCAGGACTTTCCGCTGGCTTCTGCTAGTTTGCTGGCAGTCTGTGATATTCCTTAATATATGGCTCTCTTTCTTCATCTTTACATGCCATTCTGCTAATGTGTCTGTCTAAATCACTTTGCCCTATTTTAAAAGACATTCGTCCTATTAAATTAGAAGCCAGGCCTATCCTGGAATGTCTTCACATCAGTTCCTTACATCTGCATTAGATTCAGTTTCTGAAAAGATCAGTGCTAGGGTTAGGACTTTTACCTGTGACTCTCTGGAACGCTTTCCATGCCTTCTTTCTCCTTTCACTTGATGCCAGCTCCAGTCTTCCAGCTGTGTAGACCCAAACAAATTATTAGTAAATCCTGTCTTTTATTTTTTTTGGGGGGGGGGATCTCTACTCCTAAACCTGTCAGGATATTGTACTTTGCCTTTGAGATGAACTTCCCAACCATCTCTCACCAACCTCACTGCTGTGTTTGGTCTAGGTGGATCTCTCTTCTAGGCGGCTGCAGCATCTCCTGTCTAGCTTTCCGGCTTCCCGTGCTACCATACTCTAGGGAATAACTCTCACTGTTTCAGTGGAAAGATAGATTCTCAAGGAGCAGAAGCTAGACCATGCCAGTACTTTGTTCTGAACACACTAAATGGTGCCACACCCACTCGGTGGGGAGCTGAACAGAGTCCCCCCCTGTCTGGCCCCCCTCCCCGTGATCACTCTGACCCCCAGTCACCTGCTCCACTCCCACTGACTGCCCTTTTCCTCGAACACTTCAGGAATTCTCTTCTCTGGAATATTTTTTCCCCATGTCTCATTTCTTCTCTTCTTTCCAGTGTTTGCTGGAACATTCCCTTCAAGTGAAGCTTTTCCAAAGCCCAAAACTGCGATCTTTCTCTGTTTTTTCTTCATGGTGTTTATGGCAAAACTAGATAAGAAAGATTCATGACTACCATGTCTTGTTTTCAAGGACAATTAACCTTGTATGTGCACGTATTTGAAACAGCACCTACCTGGTGTGTCAACACCACAAGTAAGCAGATGCCAACAGACACACACATCAGATGGATTTCAGAATGTCATCATTTTTCTTCCTTTTGAAGTAAGCAAGCTCAGATCTGCCAAAATGTATGGCCGTGAATTGGCAGCGGCCAATGTTGCAGGAGATCATAAATCTTGCTCAAGGGCAGTGTAGATGGCTCTGCAGGCTCATCCAACATTCATGGAATTCCAGTTATTTTCAGCCTGGATGGTCTTACAGCCAGGGGAATTGAGACTTGGTCTCAAAAGAATTAAATTAATGTTTTCATACCCTGATCTTACAAACAATCAAATATTTGGAATGAATTTAATTGAAAAACATGGAATGCTTCTTTTTAGCATGCATTTCATTTAGCCTTTGGCATTGACAGGGTCCCTGAAATGCTAAATGTCCCTCCCACCAAGGAGAAGGAGGGGATTCAGGGCTCTCTCCCCTGTGGCACTTCCTGCAGGGCCCTTTGCACTGCCTTAGCATTAGAGTTGCTGTTGGCTGCTGGCTTCCTGTTGGCCCACTGTGCTGTGCTGTGCAGGGCCCAGTCTCACTTCCCCAGGTCCTCCTGTGTTCACCTATCTCACACACAGATGGCTTCCTCTCTCTCGTCCCCAGGTGCCCTCTGCTACCCAGCCGGGTGTAGAACTGGCTTGGCTGTCCTTGTTTATATTTTGGGAGTTAAGAAGGACCTTTCCAATGGTTCTGTTTTAAGTGTTGTCTCCAAAGGCAGCTAGTCTCTGTCCTAGCCCCGCCTTTGCAAACATTATGGTAGGATTTATTACCTAAAAGATAATGATAGAAACATAAAGGGTTTAAGGAATTTTCCCAGTGGCCCACAGCCTGCGCCTAAGCTTTGAACCCCAGGCTGTTTGATTCTGGCTTTTTCTTTTCACATTGTGCAGTGTGTGTCTCTCATACAGTCAGTATTGTTAGTGTGTTGCTATGTATTTTGGTCCATTTTCTGTTTCCATAATGAAAATATTTACGATTCAAAACTCTACCGAGAGAGTAAGTTCACTTGTGTTTCAGGGACCAAGGAACCCAAGAGCGTGGTGATGCCTTGGGACTGGTGCGCGAGGCAGAAGTCAGAGGAACAAGCAGGACCAAGCAGGGGTCCCAAAGCAGTCACTTCCCAGCCACTCTCTCCAGGGCACTAGCTCCCTTCCTCTGAGAACCAAGCCACTAACAGGAAAGATGACCGTTCCTCTCCAGAACCACACCCTTCAACATCATTAGACCAGTCACCATATTTCAGCCTGTGTCTTGCAGGGGATGGTCCACAGCTATCCTTTCTCTCTGGGATGGCTCCATCTCCATCTCCGTAGCCTTTAATCCTTAGCTTGGTGCCTTCCTACTGTTCTCTGCCTGCAGTTGCTCTGTGGAGCGCCCCTTCCTCCCTGACAGCCTTATCACTTCACATACTGTTTCTAAGAGCCCTCCATGCCCACAGCTATCTTTCTTTTAGCCTCATCTTCGGTTTTACCTTGCCTTTGGGACCACTAGGCATAAGAACTGGGGCACGGCCTGCCTTAGATTCAAGCCATCAGACAAAAATTGCTGCCTCGGTCAGCCAGCACCTTCCCGTGCTCTCGGTGCGGTTCCACTTGCCTGCTTGATTTCACACCATCTGCTCCGCTAAGAGGCGGTTCTCAGTAGAGTTGTCACGAGCATTACAAAGCGTTAGCAACAGCTGGTTAAGCATATTTATGCCACAGTAGAAACACGAGGGTTGGATACAATAGTACAACATGGGCTTTTCTGGCAAGCAAGAGTAATGGGAGACAGATGTGCTGCACGATGCTTCTGGGCTAGACAGCGGCACGACCCGGGCAGATCTCGGAGCCGAATACATCCAGCTCAGTCGTATAAAAATAAAACTCAGTACTGGGCACCGCCCGGTCTGGAAGACAAGCTGGACAACATACTCTGGGGCCTGGTTGAAATGATGGCTCTAGATGGGAGACATTCAGAAAGCCACGCAATTTGTCTGCGCCTCTGTTTCCTTGCCTAAAAAAGGCTAACTATAAAAACTACCTTATAGGGTTTTAATAGAATTTAAGTGAAGTAAATAACACGGAGTTCTTCATTGAAGCACACAGGAAAGAGAGCCCAACAAATACTCGCAACGATCATTTTCATCTTCCCCACCATTAGAGCCGTGGTACACAAGGCGGGGCGTGCCACTGAAGTTCTGTTTTCATCTTCCCCACCATTAGACCATTAGAGCCGTGGTACACAGGCGGGATGTGCCCACGCAAGCTCTGTAGCACTTGCTATGGAAGAGAGGTTATGGAGCAGTGAAGAAGGTTTGAATCCTTTTCCTACCCGCGAGTTAGCTGGACTCCAGACCTACATTGTGAACACAGTGAAGAAATCTGGAGAAGATCCCGTCCTCGCGACACTTTGCTCCAGGGGAATGACAAGCCACCGAGGAAGAACCAAATGAATACAAAAACCAGAACATCAGAATGAGGGTGAGCCGGATGGCTCAGCAGGTAAGGGTGTTTAGCCTCAAGTCTGAGGACCTGCCATCAGTCTCCAGGACCCACAGGGTGGAAGGAGAAAACTGGTTCCTGCAGGTTGTCCTCTGAGCCACACCCACTCCTCCACTCACCCCAGCCACTGCAAAAATAAGGAAGTGTGAAAAACATCAAATGCATTAGGATGTGACAAGCATTCTACAAATGGCCAATGGCTGTCCTGACTGGGTAGTTTTATTTGGACCACCTTTGAATAAGCGGAGACAGCACATAAAAGGACCCAAGACCCAGGCAGAAGGCACAGCATGGCGAAGGCCTGCAGTTAGAGGGAGCTTGGGTCTGAGGCCTGGAGGATTAAGAAGGGAGTGGTTGCTGGATGGAGTTAAAGGAAAAGAGGCTGGGTTAGATGGAGTTTTATAAACCAGGACAAGAGGCTTGAGTTTTATTACAGAGCTCCCTGTGTGTGGTTAATCCTGATGCATACTCTTCATCTCTGATGCAAGTGGATTAAGAGACTACTGGGAGATTACGGAAGTGTGTCTGAGCATGCCTTGCTGGAGAGCGTGGCTGCAATCAGTCATTTGCTTAAAGGGATTTTACTATTGAGGGACAGGGGAAACTGCAGAAAGTGGGTCTAGTTGGAGGAACGAGGGGTGTCCTCTTCTCCCTGGGTACCAAGACTTGATGGACAGACACCCCCAGAAACAAGACCTAAAATACATCCTTTCCTGCTTAAATTGCTCTCTCCGGTAAGTGGTCACAGCATGAAAAAGGCTGACTAATATGGTTCTCTAGTGACAAACTACTGTATATCTGGGAAATACAGGAAATAGTGGCTTTCAGAACACTGGATAAAAGGCAGAAGAAACCAGTGATCTCTGAGAGTAAGGAACCCCACGGAGTGTGTCTGTTTGTCTCTGTGGCTGTGTGGGCTCTTCTGGAACATGGAGCGGGAACTGGAGCGAAAACCTGGCAAAGGAAAACCACTGAGCTGAGCAGCGGGATGTGCAGATCCAGGGCTACTGGATTCACAGGGCAGTGGACAGTGTGGTAGGAACTGTGAGAGAAAGGGTCTTGATAACATATGCCACTTCTGACATATGCCATTTCTATAGACATTTAGGGAGCAGACCCTTGACGGATTGACCTTCACCCAGAGGTTGTAGAAGAGAAGCCTGGTAAGGATGGGGAAAGATTATTGCAAGCAGAGAACTACAAAGGCCTATGGGAAGGGAGGGTAGGGGGTTAACTGGCAGGCTTACAAAGAGGCTAGTAAAGCTTGTGTGTGTGTGTGTGTGTGTGTGTGTGTGTGTGTGTGTGTTGGAGGGAAACAAAGAGACAAGCTGAAAACAAGTTCCAGAACCAGAAAGCTCCAGGTGATTGAGATTTTTCTTTCTAGGACCAGTAAATAAGTAGGCATTCAATATAAAGCTATAGGTTGTAAGTAACACAGTACAAGACGGCCTCAGAGACTGGTCTCTGGGAGCCTAGCTATCGCTGTGACCCAAGTCTGAAATGCGTTTATTGTTGCTTTAAGATTCACAGAGAGTCAGCAGAGTGCCAAGGTCCTGGAGTGGCCCCAGCAGAGATAGTCTGGCACTGGGCTTTGGATGAATCTTCCAGATAGGAATGTATTAGGGGAGGTCGAGACCCAGTGTCTCAGGAGCTGAAGGAACCACTTGGATCACACTGCACTAGTCGGGAACACAGCCTCCTCTACTGTTCATAGAATGTCTGAATTCAAAAAGGGGAGCTCAGGATAAATGGGAGTTTTTAACATTAATCATCACCTAATGATGGCAAAGCCTGGCCGGTGTCAGGTTTGATTTGATAGATTTATCCTGGAAGCGATATGTGTACTGACAGTTGGGGAAATTAATGCTTTGATTGTATGGAGGATCGACAGGCTACACTGGTGCTGACAGGTTAAATTAAGACGAGGCTATTCCAGAAGGTAAAACACCAACTTCCTGTTTCCTGTGTAATGTTTCAGAGGTCTGGATACTTACGTCCAAGGTTGACGAAGGTGCGTAAGTAGCTGAAAATGCAGAAGACACAGTTTTGAAGGGATGGCACTATGCCAGAGCGACGCAGCATGTTTAAGTGGCCTCTTCATGTGCATGTTTAGAATGAATAGAATTATAACTATAACAAAATAGGGTAACCTCAAAGTGATTTCAGGTATCTGTCTGAAGTTTCAGTGTGCCTGCCGTTCCTCGTGGGCAGTCCCTGATATCTCACAGGCCTCTCTGTTCCTAATGGTTGCACAGTAAGAGGCATGAAGCTGTATAAAGAGTATACATATAAATCAGCATTCATGATTGACACCAGGCAGTTGATAAACACTCATCATCTTACAGTGTACCTAGCGAGGAATATTAAACACATAATTATTCATCGTAAACATGGCTTCCATGAAGGGCACAGCTGACTGCGCTTCCTAACCACTAAGAAGATGTGGGAAAATGTTTTAATTGGAACGATACCGTATCTTTGGGAGATAATTCTGCTGAGGTAATTTAATTACCTTGTTAATGTATTACTGTATAAAATATACACTGTCTTTATTGTTCTCCATTTTCAATTTTTCCAATCAAAAAATTTGCACATGGAAAAAAATGTGATGGATTCCTTTGTGAGGAGAAAAGTGCCCAGCACAGGTGGGTCGGGGTTCCTGTCAAACTCTGCCCTTTAAAGTGACTGTCACGTGCTCCCTTCTGAAGCTATTATTAGTACCAACTCCCACTTATCTGCCTCAAATTTTCCAAAACTTTCGACACTCTTTCCCATCCATTTTTAGTTATACAAAGTTCTCCCATTCCTGGTGTAACTACTTTGAAGTTTACCTTGTGATTTATCTCCTAAAAATGATCTTTATGGTTTGAAGAAAAATCCATTAGGAAGTCGTGAAAATACAGAAATGGAGAGAGACCAGGGTAGTTGGAGAGAGGATTGATTTGGATGAATATGAGATGAGACCTGAGATGGGAGAGAGACAGAGCATCACTCTCATCCAGTGCTTGGCAAACTTCTGACTATATCTAATGAAAACATTTCCCATTGGTTAGGTCCCTGGGTTTATCATCCTTGAATGGCCTGGTGACATGACCCACATTTTTCCTGGCAAGAACTTTCTTAAGTGTAGAACTGTAATCTCCTGAAAGATTTTCACAAATCCCTTATCATGAGCAGGGTCGGTCTTCTGAATCTTCAAGACATAGCTGCTCACACATAGCCAAGGTAAGAGCCTTAGTCTAGAAGGGCGGGAGCGGTTGATGAGCTTGGCCTGAGAATCCTGTGTGCTGTTGTCTGTCCTCATCCAACTGTTCATTGTCTGTGTGAGGGATCCAAAGCAGTCCTTTTTCTGTAGATGTTGACCCCACTCTTCTTTGTGATGTCTGCCCCAATCGCTCCCCGCCTCACAGTGGGTTATCTGTCATTTTTAAATAAGAATGCAGGCGTTCTTTGTATTTGTGAACATTATTCTTTTGCGCATTACATGAACTATACGCGTCTCCTGAGCTGGGGGAGAAAGGTCTTTTTTCTCTTTGTGGGATCCATCGATGAACATAACTAGATCATTTTGATGCAGTCAAATCTAACCATTTCCTTTCACAGATCCATCATCTTTATTCCCATATTTTTATTAATTAAATGTGTTCTTTGTCAATTTCACACATGCATAATTCATACTGACTGCTATCACCACACCTTCTACCTTCTCCCTGCTGCCCCATCTGCCTACCTGTTCCCCAATTCCCTCTTTCTCGCCTTTATGTCTGTTTGTTTGGCTTCTCATAGACTTTAACCAGGGCCATACAAATGCTTCTTCAAAAAATACTTTCTTACCCTGGAGTCTTGAAACCACATTCCTATAATGCAATCTAAAGGCCTTATAGTTTTACCTTTCCGTTTAAGAATTTAATCTACTTAGAATCAATTTTGCATGCTTTGTATGTTATTCAGGAGAGGTCCAATCTTATTTTTTACCCACAAACCAATTTTCTCAGATTCATATGTTGGAAAGAATCATTTTCTTTGCTGGTTCGCATGGCTTTGTCACATCGGGTGTCTTTATATAAATCTCACTTTTGCTGCTTCTTTTTTCTTGTTCTCAGAACTATTCATCCCCATCTTCCTTCCTCAAGTATATTCTTTAGAATTCCTGGTGATGAAATAAAAATGTCAGTTTTTCCTGAAAATGTATTTTATTCTCATTATTTGAAGAAGATATTTCTGCTGCCTGGCTATGGAGTTCCAAGCCTATAACTGTTTTCTCTCTCAGCCTGTTACCCTTGGCTGTGATACTGTTAATACAAACAAAGCCTGGTCTTTTCTTTAGAGCAACACACCTGTTGATCAGGGACTCATGGGACAGGACTCGGCACCTCCATCACAGGCCACTGCTGTGCACGCTGGCTGCTCTGACGTCCCTCTGTTTCCTTCAGCAAGCTCTAATTGCGTTACCCAAGGGGTGCTGCTTTCTGTCAGTTCATGCCCATCTTAAGTGGTTGTCAATACAGTGGAAGGCCGTAGAGATCAGAGATGCCTCTCCCATCCTGACCTTTCCACCACTCTCCTACACCTCACTGAGAACCTCCAACCTGAAACTCCACAGTACCATTTCTGCTTTCTGTCCCTTTGCCGCTGCCTTGCGTTTCTCCACCCAGACTCTACTTTCAAACATCCTAATGCATTTGCTAAGTCCTTGTGACTTTATCTACTGCATCACAATGTCTTCTAAATGCTTCCCTTTTTTCCCTACCTCTCTAGCCCAAACGATCCCTTGGGGCTCCTGCAGTACAGAAGCCCCTTTATCTGCCTGGCGGTTCCTTTTGAGTTTCAATTCCAATTTCCCACTCTGTGTATATCCAGGACTTGGCCTTCCAGCTCCCCTACACATAACGGTCAAATGAAGAGCACTAGGCTGTGAAGGTCTGAGAAAGCCCCAGACTCGCTTGGTTTCAGAATCTATGTGACTGCAGAGCAGATGGAAATCTACTTCCAAATGCGTGGAGGAGAAGAGGCCTTTGGTAGAAGATGACTTAAGGCAGCCTTGTTAGCCATCAGTGCATTGAACGTGGATTAAAACATGAACACCCAACTTCCACTGTAAATCCTGTCTGGGTATCTTGAAACTGACTCATCTTGAAAAAAAATTACTGGGTAAAAGCTTCATAACACCCTTCCAATAGGGTTTAAGCTGCAACAAAATAAAAGACATTTTTCCAAGGCATGTAGTTAATAATCATCAGATCCGGGGTGGGCAGGAACTGTGGGAACAGCCTGGGCACACACTTCCAATGCCTGTGAAAGGGCTGCTGATGGTGGGAGACCGCTGGCAGGCTTGTAGATAGGCACTAACAGGATATTATCCCTCAGAATGAGGTTATTAGGAGAGAGAGCCCGTGGCTGGATCGTCATAGCCGGGCCTTGAAGTGGGACTGCGTTAGAAGAGATAGCCTCCATGTAGAGCATGAGAATCCCTGAGGGAGGCAGACCCTCCAGTTGCAGAGATACAGGGAAGTTTCTAGCTCTGTGGGCTTTAGTTTAACCTTCAGGACTCCTGTGGCAGGAAGACACTGACAAGAAGTGGAAGATGTGGGATACCTAACCCCAAGTTGTTGGTCAAGGGAATCCCAGAGACCCCTAAAACAGCAAAGACTACACCATTGTTATGACTGTTGTGGAATATTAGTTTAAGATGTGTTACGTTTGTTTCTGCTGTAGGATAGTTGTTTAATGATGCAAAGACGTGCTGCATTCTTGTGTGTTGCATTTGTTTAACTCCGTGAAGCTGTGTTACTTTGCCTGCCTAAAACATCTGATTGGTCTAATAAAGAGCTGAGCAACTAGTAGCTAGCCAGGAAAGGGATAGGCCGGGCTATCAGGCAGAGATAATAAATAGGAGGAGAACTCTGGGCTAGAGAAAAAGAAGAAAGGAGAGCAAGGAGCTGGAAAAAATGGAGAGCAGTACACAAGTGACCAGCGACCCAGCCACATAGCCAGCCATGGAGTAAGAAGGAAAGAAAGACATTTAGGATAAAGAAAGATAAAAAAGTTAAAAGCCCAGAGGCAAAATGTAGAAGAAAAGAAACAGGATAATTTAAGTTAGAATAGCTAGCAAGAAACAAGCCCAAGCTAAGGCTGGACATTTATAAGAAAGAATAAGTTTCTGTGCATTTATTTGGGAGCTGGGTGGCAGGCCTTCAAAGAGTTTAAGAAAAATACACTCAACTGTCCACAGAGCCTGATAGTAAGGCCCTGTTTCTAAGACACCATATACATTGGTCACAGGACATGGGAAAATGAAATTGGTGTTGCTGGGAAGCTTCCTCCATACTGGCTAGCCTTCAGAAGGTGCTACGCAGGCTGCTGGGGGAGAACAGGTCAACAGTCCTAGCCAGCTGTGAACCCCATGAGCAATGATGACCAGCAAGGTAAGCTATGCCCATGGGGCATTGGTGGTATGAATATTACAGTGACTTCTGAACAGATTAGAGGATCGCTCTGCGAAAAAACGTGTGTGCTTGGTATTGCCAATCAGGCCGAGAATACATGGTCAGGGAGCTCACAGGCGCCAAGGGTGAACTTCCTACAATTATTTTGCTAAATGGCCATAGTTTCAGACTGCCCTCTGAATTTGCAGCTCTCTAAGTACAGATTAGTGCAGCTCTCAGATCTCACTAGAGAAGTCTCTTTGTGTTGCGAACAGCAGCTGACAGAGAAACTTACAACCATGAGCAAGCGAGTGTCTGTGGAGGGCTCAGTCACAAATCTCTCTCCCCTGCATCCGCCTTACAGGGACCACACAGACGAAGGGGTGGGAAGACTGTAAGAGTCGCAGGTAGGTGAGGACCAAAGCATCTATTGGAAATGACAGGACCATGGCACTCAGGAGCTCACTGCACCTGTGACTTCTTGTGCCAAACTCCCACAAGATCAAGTTAGTCATCACTGTAGCACTCAGGGAGGAGGGGCTCACAAGCTCCCACCCTTGTTGAGGAAGTATTGACAGCTGTTATCTTCTGGGAGCGGGAGAGTGTGTAGCCTCTGGTAGGTTGACCATGCTTCAGTGAATGACCCATGAAGCCATTAGCACAAAAAACACAAATCAGTGAGCTATTTAAAAAAAAAAAGTGGACACAAAGTTAGAAGGGGGTAGGCAATGGGGTGGATCTGAGAGAAGTTAGAGAGAGGGGTGGGATGGATATGATCAAAATACATTATATGCATGAAACAAATGAATGAAATAATAGAAAAAAAGAGAAGGAGATCATTCCACATTTTCTTTGTCCTGATCAACAGGAGAGTGTGCTGAATTGCCTTACTGAGAGCTATAACAGCCAGGGCAGGTACTTGTCCCTTCTTTGACCTATGGGAGAAACAGCAGGGCAGGGTGGGACCTGATCTGTGAGGAGGCCCCAGTGGATCAAACAGGTACAAACCAGGGAAGTTCCACTGCCCGCAGACAAAGAGGGAAGAAAAAGTCAGCCCTGGCCTCAGCTGGAAGAAAAGGGGAAAGTGGGCGTAAGGTCAAGCAGGGTAACTTTTCAGGACTGAAGACGCTGCCACCGTGTGTGAGAGGTGGAGAAGCCTTGTACCCAGGAGGCTGACAGAGGATATGGAAGCATTTTCGGGAGGAAGAGTGTCCTCAACAAGTCTTCAGAGAAGTCCCCTAGCTTAAGTCCCAACCATGGAAGCAGGCACACAAAATGAAGTTTTTTTGTGTTGCTTGGACACTTGCATGCGTAATGCTCACAGATGTGGCTGAACAGTCAAGTTTAGTGTTTGCACTAGAAAGCAAAAGACAAACAAAACCTCAAAAACTGAAAGTAAACTACACAATCAGTTTGTTTACTATGGTTAGAGATATATGAGATCATTGAAGAAATAAAACTGAAACTGAGTAGACCTTGATAATCTTAGGAATTTATCATACAAAAAATCCATACTAATCCAAAGTATTTTGGAGATCTGCTGTTGTTTCCTTAGTCTGAAAAGGAGATATAACGATAAACAGAGAGCTTGGCGGCACTGAGAAGTTCTATAGGTGCTGACTTCATTTATACTAGATGGTCATCTTAATCAAAATGGAGGTGAAGTCAAGGGCATGTACCTGATTTTACCCTTAGTAGAGATGGCTGCCAGCCACATTTGCTTCCATCCTAATGAGGTCATCAGCTAAGATGGAGGAAAATCACATGGTTGCTATTTAAAAACATCTGTTTTCCTAGTAGATCTATTTTTCTCAACAAGAGTTGAACCCAAGTAAGAATGCCTATGTGTAGTTTTTCTTAAACTCTAAGCCTTTTGTTACAAGCTTGAAGCTAAAGTTTTGTTCCAGAGTTTTGACTATAACCAATGAACTTACAAATCCCAAGATAAAGAGTGTTTACATAAGAGCCTTGGATTTCTTGAGAGCGTCACAGTGATAAGAGACTTTTGGGAGTGTAGATCAGAGAACATTTAATGGAAGAGATTGTGGGGTCATTTGTTTGTGCGGTGGCAGAAGTTGTTACGGATTTCAGAGAATTTGAAAACCAAATGTTTTCATTTTAGGCCACTGAGCTGTACTGAGGCTAAGCCATTTGCAGTAAGACAGTGAGACTTTAATAAAATCTCGAAGTACAGGGAGGAAAAGAGAAAAGGCCATATAAGGTCCAGGAGAGGGTAAGGAAGTTAGGGGCCCAGGAGGGCATAAGGATGAGACGGAGCAGACAGTTCTGAGGGAAGGGAAGGAAAGTGGCAATTATAGGTCTAGAGCCTGTGAAGAAGCTGCAGGACATCCCAAAGGGAGATGAGAGGCAACAGGGTGGCAAAATATAGAAATTCCACCTGGGGGAAGATTCCAATATGGTAGAAGCCAAGGAGGGCTTAGGGAAGAGTCAGAGCAGGTAGCTCAGAAGAGAAGAGGGAACCCAAGGAAGGAGCTGAGAATAAGGGGGTAGAGGAGGGCGAAGAGTCCTGGTGACAAGGATTTTAATGTAGGGCGGAGAGACATGTCCCGAATCAGAGAGGAGAGGCATCCCTTTCCGTGTGACAGTGACCTGGTAGGTAGCAAGGAGCATCCTGGAACACCAGTGTGACTTATGCATTAAGAAAAGACAAAACAGGTAGTCTAGGGTGACCCTTATCCAGCAGAGGAGGAGAGGTAAAAGCAGTTAAAGAAACAGCCTGAGAGAGGCTTTTGGGAAAGGGGGAGCGTTCCAGTAGAGGAAGAGGAGCAAATGTCTTAGCAAGTGGTGGGGCCCCAGATGGCTTAGGAGGCTTGAGATACCCACATGGTGGGTGCTCCAGAGGGTGTCAGAGGCTCTAGGAGTCAGAGAGAGGACATTTACAGACTAGGAGGGGAGAGGTAGATGGTTAGGGCCGGCAGAGGGAGAAACGGCTGAAAATTCAGACTCTTTAGAATTTGGAGCCAAATACAGTGGTGTGTGGCAGAAGCCAGAAGAGCAATTGATCCATACATGCTTTTGTAGAGTCGGAGCTGCAGCCTGGCTCAGAGAGGCCAAGTCCCTTGGAAGGGGATTCGTAAATGCCACTACTGTGGTTTCTGTACCAGATGAATGACAAATCAAATGAGGACATGACCGCCCCAAGGTGTGGTCGAGGAGAAGGTTTACTATAAATATGAAGGAGAGAACAGGCAGAGGCTTTCGGAAAAATCCAGAATGAGCATAGCCAGCTGACTGGACCAGACTACAGGGGCTGGGGGGAGCGGCAAGCAGACCAAGAGAGATCCAAGAGCAGAGCCGGCCAGAAAGCAAGAGACCAAGAGGAAGCAGAGTCAAAGTTTATGTGGCTTAGAAGAGAAGTCCAGCTGGGTTGGAGAGGTTTCAGGGAAGGGGTGGGGTGAGAAGCGCTGGGAGGAGCCACAGCCACTGAGCGAGAATCCAGATTTCTTTGAGACTTAATATATCCCAACAGGGGATTTCCAGCCAAATACATGGGAAGCTCTCCCACCAGTCTCCCACTGAGAGGTTAGTACAATCGAGATACTTAGTACTAGACCAGGGAAAAGCAAAGAAAGGAAGGTGGGCCAATCATTCTCCTGAACCCAGATGCAATAGTCTCTAGCGAAACATTAACAAACTCAGCGCAGTGATGCACGGAAATCTGACCTGTACGGACCAGGTTAGGATTTTAGAATTTATCCTAAAAGAGCGATCTTCTATGGCAAGTCCATGGTGCTCCTCATCGCGGCACCAGAATCAAGCAAACAATGTGATCATCCCAACAAATCAGTAACTGGTCCACACATTGTGACTCTCACAACATCCGCCATGCATTTGTTAAAATTAATAAACAGAGAAAACATCCAAGGAAATTGTAAACAAGTCAGACCTTTGAAAAAGAATAAAATTAACAACTGGGATGGAAGGATGTTTCTATAACATTGTGCTTGGTCCGGTTTGCTTTATTTGTGAATGAAGCCACATTCTCCAGCACATCCACTCTGCTCTGACATACACAACCACGTAGAGATTCTGGAATGATGCATGAGAATGCCCTACGCAGTGTTTTCTTTAGAATAGAAACATTTTGAGTGTAAACTAGTAAATTAATCAATAACTTTTGGCGCTTTCATGTAAGAAATATCACAGAGCACTACAAGATAAATTTGTATTAACACAGACTGCATAAATGGGGAGAGGAAAGGTCATGAGCTGAGTTGGGCTATCACCAAGGTGACATGTTGTTCCAACCTTCCATAAGTCAGAATGTAAGTGTATTTAGAAATGGGGTCCTTACGGTTTAGGGGTGTCATCTGAATGGGCCTTAGTTCAGTATGACTGATGATGGCCTTTTAAGATATGGACACGCAGGTCAGGAGTCAGAGCATAAACACACGGGGAGAAAGTGAGCTCAGGAAAAGGAGGGCTGAGAAGAAGCAAGCCTGCAGGGGTCTTGACTTGGACTTCCAGCTGCCAGACCGTGAGAAAACAAATCTCTTGCTTCCAAGTCTATGGTACCGACTATGGCAGTAGTCCTGGCAGATTAGTATAGGTTTCAAAATATGTAAGTCCATAAAGCAAACCACAGAAATTAGTTTGATACTTTGAAGTCGAAAATGAGTCTCATTCGAAGGATGCTTATTTAAAGAATGTGTGTGTGGCTTAAGAAACTATAAAATAAGTAAGGGATATAGAGAGAGTTCTTTGGTCTGTCTGTGTCTTTTTTGACAAATCAGGGATGGAGCAGGCCAGGCACATGACACCAAGCCTGGACATGAAACACAGGTCAAGCTCTGACCATAAGCCACCTCTCCCTGCTTCTGAATTTAGAGCCTTGCTCACAAGTCCCTTGTACAGATGCTCCTCCTTGGGACTGGTAGAACTCTAGGCTCAAACACAGCCAGCTGTCTATTGCCCCCTGTAGACCGGGCTTACTAGCAGGTGTGTTAGTGATGGAAGTAAGCAGGAGTTGGCCATGCATGGGTAGCTATTGTCCTAGATCCTTAGCCATTGTGGGGGCTGGCCAGATGTTTCAGTGTGTAAAGGCACTTGCTGCCAAGCCAAATGACCTGACATGGTGAAGGGAGAGAACCAACTCCTGCAAAACCAGAACCTATAAGTTTCCCTCTGACTTCTGTACACAAGCAGTAGCATATCATCTCTCTCTGACACACACAGACACATGTACTCATACATATATATCACACAATACATATATACATCACAATTAATGGACACACACACATATATGTATATATATATATATATATATATATATATATATATATATATATATATTTTGCTATGACTGTTGATCAGGCATGCACTTCTTCACCCTGAAGTTTTGTAATGCATGCCCCCTGATGACAATATGACATTAGCAGGAATACAGGGCCCAGTAGAAGCTGAACCTTTGTCCTCATGGAACATCCTGTCCAGTAGGAGAAACAGATCTCATTGGGAATGAGATTGAGGCAGCCATGGCATCTGGGAGGGAAGAGGAGTCTAAGCTATAATGGTTTAGCCAGAGAGGCTTGAGGAGGCCCTGCTGAGGGCACAGATCCTGTGTAGAGGTGTATGGGATGCATTGGAGCTTTTATTAGCAGAAGAGGAAAGAGAAGGAATCTGCAGGCTCAGTGGATGACCTGCATGCTGCCTCAATGGCAGTGGAAGAGGTCAGACAAGAACCTGGGGGACAGAGTCAGGAACACAGAGCAAAGAGCCTAAGGAGATATGCAAGACCACAGAAGGAGCTTTGTGCTTATCTTAAACCTAACAGAAGTCATTGACTAATAAGAAGATAGGAGGTGGGAGGTAAGAAGCCATCAGACTGCACTGCGAAGAGGCCATTGTGACCTGGATATGAAAAGAATATTTGGTGACCATATTAGGACAAAGGGACAGGGTGGGTGGCTTAGGAGTTTCAACCGTCTAGAATCTCAAGGCAGTCCTCAAGGAGATGATGTTTTGAAGTAGTGTGGCCAGAATGAAGCTGGAGAGAAATGAATGGATTTAAAAATTTATTCAGGAGACAAAATTGGCCAGTTTTGGGTCTATTGGTGCTCAGAGCACCTCTGCGAGGTAGCTTCTTGATGAGACCAAGTGTCTGAAAGAAGATGAAGACACAAAGAGTATAAGTCAGTCAGTCAGCTAGGCCAGAGAGGGTTCCCTCGTTTGCAACTGAAAATGATATTGGGCAAGAAGGTGAAGGTGAGCAAAAGGGAGGTATGAGGGTGGTTCCAGAGTTCTGGCTTGTGCCAACTGGAGGCACTACGGGCAGTCACTATGGGTCATGCCCTGTGGTCATGCATTATGGGCTATGCACTAGGCAAAGCAACTTTGGAAGAGGTCCAGGGGTAGGGAAGGGATTTAATTTTAGTTTAGTTTTGAACTTTGAAATGATAAATTCAAAATACTTATGAGACATCCAAGAAATGTCAAGAAGGCGGCTGCATGTTTAGGTCTAGGCTCAAAGGAGAGCTCCAGGCTGGGGGTGTAAATGTTAGTCACCAGCACAGTCATCAGCATCACTGATGCTGTGGGCACTAATGACATTGTGGTGAGCAGAGGAAGAGAAGGAAGCATCTAGAACCAAGCCTCGAGTATTTAATTGCCAGTAAAAAGAGGAATCTGGGAAGCAGAAAGGCATAAAATCTGAAGAAATCAAGAAGCCAGGGTTTCTCTCTCTCTCCTTCTCTCACCCTTTTCCCCTCCTCCCACTTCAACCCTCTCTCTCATCCTATTGTCAAGTGGAGACCTGAGTCTCTTGAATGTCAACATTGTCCCTAACTCCTGAAACTTTCTTCTTGGTTTTTCATGCCCTAAGAGACGGACAGAATTCTGCAGTGAACTAACCAGCTGAAAAAAAAAAAAAACTATTCGTATGGTCTCTACTGCTGGATGGTCTGCTTATTGCAGGGACCCAGTATTTCCTTGACCCTATCCCCAGCCCAAATTCCCTCCTCAGAGTCCCCTTCCGTGTCGCCAGGGTCCTAATATGTGAGTTCATGATTCACGGACAGGCCCGCCTAAGTTATGACTTCCATTATGTCTCATGGAGATTGTGGCAAGAGTCTCATAATTGCTTTTCCTGCTTCTGGTCTCTTCTCTCTCCAATTTGTCTTTCGGTTGCCAGATTAATCTTCTTGAAACATAGCTCTAATCCAGCCTCTGCCCAGCTCAAACACCACTAATGGCTCCTACTTATAGATCAGCCATGTTCAGGTGGAATAGCATTACCTGGTTGCCTGGGGGTTCCCAGCAATAGGGTAGGTGTCTGGCTGGAGTGGTTGGTCACCCTCCCTTGTCATATCTGACTGGCTCTGGATGATACCTGTCTGCACTCCAGCCCCTGTTGCTTCATTTCGGGACCTGAAGAATGAGAACTCCCTGCTTCCTAGAGAAGAAAAGCCACCAGATAGCCAGGCCTTTGAAGATGTGAGTTCAGATTTTAGGCTGTCTTTTCCATGGCCTTCCTGACCTCTTTCTTCTTCTTGTTGTTGTTGTTAGATCTTTTCATACTTGCTTGTGTTTCTTCCGTTACTTAAATTTTTCTGCTGTTCTCAACTGGACAAACCCAATCTCTGTTTGAAGGATTGGACTCTCTCTTCTCCAGAAACTATGCTTTATTCCCTTAGCTGGAATCTTCTCTTTCTGTCCTAGACAGTTCAACCTGCTCCCTTCTAGGGCATTAGCTCCTTCTGCTTTATGTTTCTCTTCGTTTAGAGCATGGATCAATGCACTTTCTAAGCTGGGGTGCAAATTGGTCCCCATCAATTTCAACAACTTATTTATTAGGCACCTATCACAGACCAAATAGAATCCTGGGTGTTGATACAATAGCAGGAAATAAAACGAGCGCCAAGTGTCGGGAATGTATTTAAAGGGGAGTAGGGAGCAGGTAAATACACAGTGTGAGACACTGGCTCATTTTGGGTAAGGCAGGGGGACATGCAAGGGTGGGGAGTGCTCTAGGGCCACACGGTAAGACTTCACCAATATGCTGGTGGGGGAGTGGAGCGCAGGCAGGGAGATGCTTCCAAGAAGAGCATCTGGAGCATGGGGACCGACAAGTGTGAAGGCCCCGAGCTGAGCCTGTTAGGAAATGACAGAGGTGTCAGCTGGGTCACAGAACAGAAGGGTGGGAGAGAGAACGTACAGACCAATGTGAGGACTGGGGCTTTTACTCATGTATATATTCAATTAATCCTGGGAACACGTATTTGTTTCTGTTGGCAGAAAAGCTGCACTTTTTCAGGGGCTGGAGAGATGGCTCAGTGGTTAAGAGCGCTGGCTGCTCTTCCAGAGGTCCTGAGTTCAATTCCCAGCAACCACATGGTGGCTCACTACCATCTGTAATGAGATCTGGCGCCCTCTTCTGGCATGCGGGCATGCATGGAGGCAGAATATTATATAAATAATAAATAAGTAAATCTTTTTTAAAAAAAGCTGCACTTTTCAGACCCAGCTCCACCCCACATTGTTAACAACTAAGATTGATTTGGATCAGAGAGGCTACGGTATTTACTTCTAAGTGACCTCAGTAGTTGGTTGCCACTATTGCTTTACCTGTTCCCATGTGGGGTGACCTCACCAACTTGATACAGTCTACAGTTGAAAAGGACATCTCGGCTGAGTAATTGTCTTCATCAGATTAGGATGTGGTCATGTCTGCGGGGACTGTCCTGATTATTTTTTTGTTTGTTTGTTTTGTTTTGATTTTGTTTTTTGTTTTTTGTGACAGGGTTTCTTTGTATAACAGTCCCAGCTGACCTTGATTTCACAGATATCCACCTGCCTCTGCCTCCCGAGTGCTGGGATTAAAGGCAAGTGCCACCACTGCCCTCCTGTCTTGATTATTAACTGACATATGAAGACCCAGCCTACTGTGGGCGGTACCATTCTCTGGGCAGGTGGAGCAGAGCTGTATAAGAAATGTGGATACGCAGGAGCCTAGGACTGAGTCAGCACACAGTATTCTTCCATGGTTCCGATTTCAAGTTCTGCCTTCCCTCCATGATTGTATTGATCTGAGTGTAAGCCAGATGAACCCTTCCCTCTCCTAAGCTGCTTTTGGCTAAAGTAGTCTATCACAGCAACAGGACATGGGGTCATCATGGGACACTTATTCCTAGGAACTTGATAGATTATTTTCTACTGTTATGACCATGCCTCAGCTTGTCCAAAGCCCAAGGTAGGCCACAGTGGAGTACTAAGCTAGGGCCAAAAGATTACAGATCCCCTATATAATTTTCTCAGCCACTGTTAGTAGCTCTACTTTAAACACATTCTCAGCCTTGATGGTAAAGAATGATACTGTGTTAGAGGGCTGGGTTTAGAATGCCAACCTGACATAGCAATGCAGGATGCTAGTTATCGCCCTACCCCAAACAAGTCCTAGTTCCTGTCATAAACTCACAGATCTAGCCAATGGAGTCAGGTCACGTATCTCCGAGCAAATCAATTCTATGCATTCAGCCCTGAGGTCCAATGTATCTTCAGATGCATTCAGCTCTTGATAACGGGAGAGAAGGCTGGGAAACTCTCTGGTGCATCTCCCCAGGTGTCTCGGGCTTATTTCTTTGATGTGAGGGACGTTAATTGGCCAAAGGAATCTGGGTGGTCTGTCCTGAGTTACCATCTCAGCACCCCATTCATTTGGGGAATGAAATCTGATATGTTTAAAATGACCCAATCAATCTTTCATTTGCTGTGAAGGGTTTTCAAATGGGTTACCGGGGAGGAAGTGATTTTCCAGCTCTCCTTCAAGCAGCTGGTGTTTGTGCACTGGCCAGCACTTGCTAGTGTTCTCACACTTCATTCAGACACACTTCCCTGCATCCTGTGTTCTTTCATCCCTGTTAGCTGGCCAAGAGAGTGGCTCAGGGGCCTGGAAGGAGAGCAAAGAGACCGAGGGTGGTGGCAATGTGTTTGTGTCTCTTGAGGGCAGAGCTGTAATGAAGCAGAGTGGAAAAAGGACACCCTGTGGGGAGATGAAGCTGCTTCCCCAAAGTGGCTCCTTCTAAGAACCCCAACCCCAAAAGACAGTAAGGCTAAGACAATGTCATCTGAAAATGGATGGAGATAGAGACAGAGACCCACATTGGAGCAATGGACTGAGCTCCCAAGGTCCAAATGAGGAACAGAAGAAGGGAGAACATGAGCAAGGAAGTCAAGACCCGCAAGGGGGCCACCCACCCAGGGGCTGATCTATTAGGAGATCACCTAGGCCAGCTGGACTGGGATAAAACCGTACTCACTGAATACGGTGGACAATGAGGGCTGCTGAGAAGCCAAGGACAATGGCACTGAGTTTTGACCCTACTGCATGTACTGGCTTTGTGGGAGCCTAGCTGGTTTGGATGCTCACCTTCCTAGACCTGGATGGAGGGGGAAGGACCTTGGACTGCCCACTGTGCAGGGAACCCTGACTGCTCTTTGGACTGGAGAGGGAGGGGGAGGAGAGTGGGGCGTGGGTAGTGGGGGGAGGGAGAGGGAAAAGGGAGGCGGGGAGGAGGCTGAAATTTTTAATTAAAAAAATTTAATAAAAAAATAAAAAACCAAAAAAAAATTAGACACTAAATAAAAGAGTCCTGGCAACACCATCAGCACCTGGCCAGAGCTTGGGTGTGTGGTTTCGCATCTGGAGTTTGAGCTGGGAAGTTGCCTCAGCTACTCTCTTGATTTACAGTGGCCTCCAGAGACTCCAGGCAAACCTGCCTCCCAGAATTGAAAACAGGGCTGGCCACACGAGAAAAAGCCTCCATTTTCATAGCCCTCTTGGGATCGTCATCATTTCTTCAGAGAGCCCTGGAAACCTGGATTTATCTGCTGTGTGATTTTCTCTTTAATCTGTCCCCTGGTGCTCCATTAATTAGCAAGCCTCTTATTTAAACAGGAATGGCTCTTCATCCTCCTGCCACTGATCACTGTGAAGTCCTAATGCTGAATTAGGTGCTCCTCATTATTTCCATGGCAACCCACTATAATCACCCATTGAAAGTTTGTGCCTTCGCTATAGGCTCCTGGGAGAGAGAGAGTGTGCTATGAGAGGCAAGCTCTTATTCAAATACAAATGCCCTCAACAAAAGCACCATAAATTACTCGGTGAAGTAAATTGATTTGACACATGGTCAGTTAGATTTGACACATGGTCTTCTCCTCCTTTCTGTTCCAGCTTACATGGTCATAAACGTTTAAAGGAATATTTTCTATTTACCTCTTTATAGTAACACTTCTTTCAGATGTCTGCTTCAGATAAACGCATCGAAATTACAATATGTTAATAT
Source organism: Microtus oregoni (assembly GCF_018167655.1). Lineage (NCBI taxonomy): Eukaryota > Metazoa > Chordata > Mammalia > Rodentia > Cricetidae > Microtus > Microtus oregoni. The sequence continues at coordinate 2,486,173 of NW_024543874.1, forward strand.
TTAGATATCGGCTTCCCATAAACACACTGGAAATACGATATGTTAATATTCTTGACAGTCTACTTCATTTAAATAGAGTGTCTTTTTCTACTTTTCCCTGTCTTTACACCGCAAGCCCTCCAAGTAAAACACAGGTATCAAATGTGCTTATGAGCACGCGCATGCTATCGCGGGCGCGCGCGCACGCACACACAGAGCACACACATGAGCACATACATGAGCAAGCATGTTACAGAATAGTCTAGAAACACTTCAGAGCAACTCTTGCCGCATTCTTTGATATCTTCAGTTATTTGATCCTTGGATGGTGATCAAGCCCAAACTATAGCACAGATTATGTGTTTGAGTGCAAGCCTAGTGTCTGATTTCCTAAGTTAGGCTGGACACAGAATTCCTGTTATCCCAACGAGTGCCAGAACATTTCCCTTTGCTCTTTTCTGAAGAGTTACTGATGCAGCCACGACCCAGGAAACCTTACAGCAGAGGTGAGTGACTGTATGCTTTCCATGCTGTCTCGTCGCCTCCTTCTTGGCAGTCGAGTTCGACTCATGCTGGTTGATGGAGAGCCTTCTGGGAAGTGGCCACCTGCTAAGGAGCACGAATCATGTGCAGAGTGGGATTCTCCTAGCTGAGTCATGGCATGAACACGCAGGTGTCTGAGTTGTTTAAGGTAGTCTTCCAGGATACAATTTTTTAGCCCTTTGCTCCATCAACCAGAAGGCCTGAAGGCCCGGTTTCCAGGTGGCAGGGCTCCCTGCTCTCTTTGCCTCAGAGGTCATCATCACTTTTCTTCACCCTGCTCCCTTCTTTCTATGCTACTGATGTTTGCCCATGAGAGACAAGAAGGCAATATTAGGGTTAGGCTCATTGCCACAATGAGAAATGTAGCCTCCATCCAGGCTAGGTGATACTATTGGCCATCAATGACCCCCCCCCCCCCCCCGAGGTCCATGATCCAATTTTAATGACCAGGATGCAGAGTCAGTGCTTCCCAGTGTGACATGATGCACTGCCACTGTGTGATGTCCCTATCTGACAGCCTTTGGATGCAATGCTCACAGTGCAGAGGCCCCACAAAAAATGACTTACAAAATATCATCTAGGGTGGATTCTAATCCTCTTTAAACCAATGTAATCCTAAAATATCATTCTAAGCAATGTGTGTGTGTGTGTGTGTGTGTGTGTGTGTGTGTGTGTGTGTGGTTTGTTGAAGGTCTTCTACAGATCTATATTCCAACATCCTTGACCTTGGCCAAGTAACTCTCCTCTGAATTCTTTCTGAAAATTTAAGAGTTGTCCCTTGCTTCTTGAGACACTCAGGGAACGAAGTTGGACATTTCTCATTATGAAATGGTTCGTGTTCCCAGTTCCCTGGAAGGGCTCACAGGGTGCTTTTGAGAGCTAAAAGCTGGCTATTTTAGTTGAGAACATTAATCACGCTGGTTCTGCTGTCGGCTGAGGTTATAGCATCTGATCTCCCATTTCCCCTGTCATAATCATTTATGCTTTGCCCCTTGACATGACACATAAGTCCTTTTTATTATATTACATATTAAATATACCAGAACACACTAAAATCTCTTTGTTATCCAGTGAAGTATAATATACATCAAGTCTGTCTTGATCTGCTCTTCAAGAGGTCAGTCTGAGGGACTGCTACCCATGGGGTCATGAAGATGCCCAAACTCTACAAAGGCTGAAATAAGGCTATATGACTTCAAAAGAGTTCCTTTAGTTTGTTTTTGGTTTGGTTTTGCTTTGTAGGGGAAAGTTTCTGGGAGACTAGAGCCATTCAATATACGAGAAAGCAAGTCAGTTTTCTTTGCCAGGTACTGGGTTGTCATCACTGGGTCCCATAATCTGCCTGTTACCGTCTTCAGTTAGGTAACTGACTTGTCCTATGTAGCATAATTACCATACAAGCAGGATTTTTATTTAGATTTGCTTTCTTAAAACACTGTGGTGCCTTTTCATTCCTCTCCAAAGAAAAACCAAGGTCCTGTAGGGACCATCACTATCTCTGTAGCCTCATTGTCTGCTATTCTCCACCATGAGAGCTCAATTTCAGCTCTTTGGGCTTCTTGATAATTCTTGACCATGCCAGGCATCTTGCCACCTCAATGTCGGAGGATGTGCTTACTTCTTTCCCACAGCAACTCACTTCCTTGATATCCATGTGGCCATCTTCACTAATTTTGTCCTTACCCAAAGTTTCCCTATGAGGTTTGTGACTCTCCATAAAACTCCTTACCCTGTGACTTGGTAAGCGTGATACTTACTTTTCTCGTCTCTATAGCAAAATAATTGACAAAACCAACGTAAGAAGGAACCATGATGAGAAATGGCCAACTTAATGTCTTGAGTGTCTCAGCAAGTTCCATAGCTCCCAGGGATCCTTCGGTGGTTGCTTAGCCTCCTGTTCTTTTTTTTTTAATATTTATTTATTATGTATACAATATTCTGTCTGTGTGTATGCCTGCAGGCCAGAAGAGGGCACCAGACTCCATTACAGAAGGTTGTAAGCCACCATGTGGTTGCTGGGAATTGAACTCAAGACCTTTGGACGAGCAGGCAATGCTCTTAACCTCTGAGCCATCTCTCCAGCCCTAGCCTCCTGTTCTTGGACAAGAGCATCAGCATGGCAGGAGCATGTGGAGGAAGAGGAGGCTGCCCATGCCATGGTAGACAGAAGTAGAAGGAAAGGAAGAGAGAGATGTAGTTGAATCTTCGAAGACACAGCCTGAGAACCACTTCCTCCTAAGGAGCACCATCAGTTGGGGACCAAGCATTCACGGCATGAAAGGAAGAGTTTCATGTTCAAATCTAACAGTGTATAATTTGTTTTGCATATGACTAACTCCTCTAAGTTCCATGAAGACAGGACCCTTGCCTGTTTGTTTAATGTCTAACACAAAGGAAAGACGGTAGTAAGAGCTCACTTGTTTGTTCCCTGCTGCCCATACCACAAAATAATCACTCAGAATCTATATTACTTAAATCACTGCTTGGCCAATCACTTAAGGGTATTACTAGCTAGCTCTTATATCTTTGGTTAACCCATTCCTATTATATTTTAACATGAGACTCGTGGCCTACCGGCAAGGTTTCAACTACCCACTGGCGGCTCCATAGTATCTCTCTGACTCTGCCTACTCTCTCTATATATCTCTTTCAGCCTGGCTATATTCTGTTAAGCTATTGGCTGAAAGCAGCTTCTTTGTTAACCAATAAAAGCAACACATAGACAGAAGGACTTCCCACACCAAAAGACCATTTGTCATTGAACCAAAAACAGGCTGTCAGGCTCACAGACAGTTTCTTATATGTCACATGTACCTGTAGTTGTAGCCCATCGGGAAACCATTCCCCTCTGTAATGGCCATAGGACCCTCTGTTCTATGAGAAGTCATGCTGTTTTTGCTGGGCCACTTCTAGCCTCCCCCAGGTACAAGGGCAGGCACAGGGACTACATATTCTTACCAAAGCTACTGGAGTTACTGACCTAGAACTGAGTGTGCACAACCCACTCCAATCCACACAGTACTGTGAGCTCTCTGAGGGAGAGCAGCAGAGGTAATTTCCCCAATGGTGTTGCTTAATTTGCAGGATAAGGGTCTGGGGCCATTTTTCACCATGTGGCAAGGGACAATTCAACTGGCAGAGGGAGAAATGGAACTTGGATGCTTTTATTCAATCTCTGGACTCACAAGCTGCTAAAACAATCTCTGGATATGTCATCTGTTATGGCTAAATGCACTTGTGTTGTCATTTAAGATAGGGCTTCAGTTCAGATTGAAACCTAAGGAATCCTGAAATCTAAAAGGCTTAAAGAATCCCAAGTTCCTGGTACAAAAAAACAAACAAAAAAACCCAACAACAACAAAAAACTCAATTCTGCTGCTAAGCTCTTAATTTTTCCTTCAAAGAACAATTTCCATGGAAAAAACAGAGACAGTGCAATAAAGATTGAATTTGAGTGTAATTTATGAAAAGATGTTTCAGAAGCATTGTCTTTTGTTTGATAGGGAATGGTGTCTTTATTTATTTATTTTTGTACTTAATTCAGACAACATACTTAGCACTACTATTTTTAGTAAGCTCTAAAACAGTCAATGAATGTGTGGTCCAGATTTTGCAGCTCTGAATAAGGGAAGACAGGGAGGACCCTGCATTGTTCGGGTACTGGCAGAAAGGGCTTTCACTGTGACACGGCCCTTGTCTATCAGCTCCTTCCGTATGCAGTACCTGCTACAGGGCTGAGAGCACATTTTCACTGAAAAATTAAGAAAATAAGTGATTGTTATCACTTTATTTAGTAATAGAAATCAATGCTCAAATATCAAGCTTTTTACTAGGAAAACTGTACCTCATGAACACGTGCATGTGGCATGCATACCTTTGCATGAATTTGGTGTGAAGCTTCCTCTAGTTATTCATGCAGTGTTTCTGGGTCCTAGGTAAGAATTGCTTTGGGTAGGGTTGGAAAGATAGCTCAGGGTTTAGAACACTTAGTGCTTTTTCAGAGAATCTGGGTTCAGTACCCAGGACCCACACTGTGGATCATAATTGTCTATAGTTCACAGTTCCAGGGTAACCAATGCCTTCTTATGGGAATACATGTAGTGCACATACGTACATGCAGGCAAATACTCATACACATAAACTAAAATATTTTAGTACCTTAGAATAAAATAAAATAGAACAATTAGAATAATCTCATTATAACATATAGCGTATGATGATTTAAGTAAGAATGACCCCCATAGGCTCATAGATTTGGATGCTTGTCACCAGGGATTGGAACTGTTTGAAAGGATTACAAGGATTAAGAGGTGTGGCCCTTTTGGAGTAGGTGAGGCCTTTTGGGAGGAAGTGTGTCATTGGCAGGCCAAGCCCAGTTTCTTTCTCTCTCTCTCTCTCTCTCTCTCTCTCTCTTTCCCTGCAGATCAGGATATAGCCCTCAACTACTTGCTCCAGCATCTGTGTGCTATCATGCTCTTCCCCATGATAAAATGGACTAACCTTCTGAAACTGTAAAGAAGCTGTAATTAAATGCCTTCTTTTATAAGAGTTGCCTTGGTCTTGGGGTCTTTGGAGTCATAGCCAAAGGAGGCTTACTATCCAAAATGTGATACTGAGAGGTGATGAATCCCTTAAGTCTAGACTGTTGAGGCAAGTTATTGTATTGGCAGCTGGGTGGCTAAATGGCTTCGGAGATAAAAGTAAACTGTCACGACTGAACTACTACACATGCATGTGTGCACGTGTGTAACCATGTGTGTACACACATGTAACTTAGTTAAACCCATCAATCCCGTCTCAAATATGTAAAACAACATGCTCAGCCACCCTCCTTGTGTGATGATCCTCCTTATGGTGACAATCATTTAGAAGCCTTCACAGAGCATGCTCTACAGTAGGCAGCCATTCCATGCTTGCTGCGAATGGTGTCAAAGCCATTTACAAAAGGGAATATTTTAGACAGAATGAGCTCATTTTGTCCACCATAGCGTGAGTAGGAATGCTGCCAACCAGCAAAGAAGAACAAAACAAATGTTCACAGCTTCTTTGAGTTCTGTTATTGATGACATGGGATAAAATGACATTCCTTTTAAGTCGTCACCAATACAATATATAATCAGGAACTGGCATAAAATTTGTTTTAAAATTAAAAGCCAAATAAGTTAAGAATTGACCAAGTAACCTGATGGAAGACCCAGCCAGAGTTGTTATCTACTTTCTGTTTAGAGATTATCATAAGTCGTCTGTTAGTAAAGGCGGTTAGACTAATTGTTCAGACCACGAGGACTTCTGCTTTCCTGGGGGAATTCCTAATTTAGACAGGGGGCTTTGGATGGATACTGTTACAGAGATCCACAACTGGTCAAAATGCAGAGAACAGGCAACGGGGGGGAGGGGGGGGTCCAACCTCAGCCCCTATACCTAAGGCTCAGGGAGAGTCACAAATGAAGGGACAGAAAGAGTGTAAGAGCCAGAGGACCCAGGTACATATTACAAGACAGCATCTTCTAGGCACGCAGGAAACTGCATCTATGAAATCTCAATATAGTTGCCTAAAGAAGACTTGTATAAGGACAGCACTCATTGACATGCTGACACAGAGGAAACCTGACAAAGCCCATCCCTAGGTGAAGAGCTATTAGCTCACTGGCTGTGGAGAGAGGGAAAATCAATTTTCTCCAGGCACAAGTCTGCAATAGGTTAGCCAATCCCAAGTGGTCAGCCCCACACCTGTGTATATGTGAGCAGCATTCAATGGACTTAGTAGGCCCTACATAATGTGTATTGTGGAATAAGTGCAGAGATTCTGTCATATGCTGAGTGCTGTTGCAGATTCAGATGACCAATAAACATCTGTAGCAGAGGTGCTAAAGGTACCCACCAGCTCACTTCTGTACCTTCCACAATACCGGAAGAGTTCGCACAATACCTAGATATTTCCCACAACGCCTGAAGATTTTGTAATGAGGGTATCACTGATGGTGAGATAAAAGAATGGTCCAGGCCAAGGCTTAGCACTGAAGCTGAGTGGAACCAAGTCATACATCATTCTTCCTGTCTTAAGTGACCTTTCTCTAGATGAGGGCTTCATCCTCAACCTTCACAAGACACCCAGTATCCTAACTGTACGGTAATAGCCTGTTACATTTGGAAGGCTACAGGCCTCATCTGGTGACTTTGATTTGTGACTGGAAAGCACGGTCCTTGCCGGGGCTGCTTCCTCTGCCAGCCAGTCAGTTCTAACATCATTAGAAATGAATACCCACGGGGAAGGGAACTGAATCAGGTATTAGCAGTATTTGTCTTTGAAGGGCCAAACTGCAAGTATTTTTAACTCTTTAAGTCATGCAATCTTTGTGATAACATCTCAGCGCTACCATCACAAGGCCGAACAGCCGTAACCACATGAACTAACAAACATACTGTGTTTTCATGAGACTTGACTTACTGGTTGAAGTTTGTCCACGTTGGACACTTGATTACCTCATTCCTTATAAAATGAAAGCCTGCCATGCTCATCTTAGCATTGCAGGTGCTAAACAGTAGCACATCGTGGCTACCCGAGAGATGGTGGTGGATTCAATGGATTCAGCAGAGGCGTGTTCCTAATGATCAAGCCAGACTTACTACTCCCATCCCAGAACAGAACTGAAGAAAGAAGTCTCTGACTTTCTCTACAAAAAAAAAAAAAAAAAAAATGGGGTTGGATGAAACAAACCCTCAAGTCTCATTCAAGTTAGAAGATCTTGAAGAAAAGCCGGAAGGCAGAGCATCAAATCTGCTGTACATATCCCTTGTTGTAGTTTCCAACTGCATGTTTGACACATTGTAAGGCTCTGGGTACCACCTGTCTTCTGCACAGCATAGAAGATGGTGGGGTTTTTTTTCTGACTTGGAGTCCAGAGGATGGTTTTGCATGCCACTAATCAAACTCATCCTCAGGCCAAGCTAGCTAGAATGCTTTGCACTGTGTCCACTGCAACCATGCATCTTTCAGCCGCTCTCCACGTGGGCTGTTCTCAGCAAACCACCCAACACCTGCTTCAGACCTGCATCACAGAGAGCAAACAGCGGTCACAAGGAGCAGGTGAGTTCCTATTGTCCAATCTCAATAGCACGGGCTGAGCGTGGCTTCTTCTCAGAGCTTAGATTTTTACAGAATAGAGAGAAAATGCCTCATCATGTCCTTTTAGGTAGAACAAGAGGAGAGAGAAAAGGCAATTGAAAAGACCACACCATCCTCTGCTTACTGAAGCCAAAATAACCAGAAGGCGATGTATGACCGCTGTAATCACAAATGAAAAAAACTCAGAGCCTGTTTCAGAGTGATGTTCAAAGCAGAGAAGGTGAACTAAATTCTTTTCTACATTTTAGCCTCCCTTTTTATTTTCCTACATGTAGTGCTCATGGGAAAATGTCTCCTCTAGATCAGAGCACCCCCCCCACACACACACACACACACTGCTTGGGAGGACAATGTCACAGCAAAACATAGAGAGAATCAGGAAGAACCTTTGAAAGAACAGGGGACATCAGGACTTGAAAATACATAGTTTTCACTCACCCACTGTCTGGGATTTACAGTCTTTCGTCAAAGGTTAGGGGAGATTTTTCTGCTCTGTAAGAGGACGGTGGGAGTGTAGTGGGACACAGAGGCTGCCGTGATGGTGCCTGGTTCAAAGCCAGCTTTGCAACACATCCTCAGGCCAGTTGCCCCGGCAGTCTGTGCCTCGGTTTTCCCATTTGCATGGGAAATCAGTGGCAATACCCAGTATCATGTAAAATTCCAAGTAATCATGTGAGCTCAGTGATAACCCAGCCCACTAAGCAGGAAGCCTGAAATATGTGGTTCAGGCTCTGTTGTATTGGCCACAGCCCTTTGACTGAACGATGTAAACAATGTAGGATAGTCTCAAGACATTTTTCTAAAATTAATTTACATCGTTCATTCCTATATCTGGAGGCAGAGATCCTTTAAATTTTTAATATTTTAATCTGTGGACGTATGTAAAGTTAATTTTTCTTTGTGGTCAACCAATAAGAAGGCCTAATGAAACAAATTTATATTCTCATTCAAATTCCCAGGATGCTCCCAGGGTTTGGGGACGTCATGTTTCAACAAGATGGCTTAGACAGGAGCTGGCAGTTTGATTAAAAACTTCCATGAGAAAAATTGCCCTCTAACTCTCGGTCCCTAAAGCCCAAGTGGAATAAGCCAGGTGGTACCCACCCTCTAACACATATAAATGGCACAACTGTTTGGGGAACACAATTTTAATTTGGCCTTAAAGCCCCGAATTCAGTTTTAGTAACCTATCCCCTCTCATGCTAGAATAAGTGCCTTGAGGCAAAAAAGAAGGTATTTGTTCCGACTTTGTAAGATCAATAAGTAGTGGAAGCCGCTGAAGTGCAGGGCCCCAAGTATGGCTATATGAAAATGTAGAATTCTATGTTAATACAATGCCTACCAATATGGCTTAAGATAAATGGAAGAGGTTAATATTAGCAAGTGAGAAATTGTAAGTGTGGTTTCACCTCATTCTTTTCCATGATCTTAGGACAAATTTATCTGCGAAATAATTTTTCTTAAAAGGTCAAATCAAATTAAGACCGAGGCTCGGAAAAGTGCTGCGGAAACACCGACCGTTAAATTCTATCTTTCCTACTAAAAGCTCTTGAATGTTAGTACACATTTAATTCTGTCAATCACTGAACAGAAGAGCTCTCCTCCCTGAGCCAAAGGCCGTGCAATGCAAGGCATGTCATTAGAGACAGACATTGCTCTTCTGAATTCTGTGCATCTCTCTGCTGGTACCTCCCCTACACAGGGATCTGAGTCTGGGATACTATTTCATCTACATTTGAGTCCGGCTCTGGCCTCAGTGATGGCTAGGCTGAAAATGCTATTTTGTCTTTGTAGTGATGACCAGATCAAGAGGCTAGTCATCTTATCTCCTTGAGATCAAAGATAATGGAACCTTCTCCCCCAAGCAATGAGGTAGCAAGGTTTTCAGCCTTGCTCCCTCAGGAGTGGTAGTTTCCATGTATTTTTCAAAGACGTTTCACTGAGTGTGTTAGGCAAGCACACCTATATGGCACTGGCTGTCCATTTATTCAGACACCTGCTTTCCCGTTTCACAGTCTCTGCTATGGAGGCCAAGCCTTACTGAAGTTTGATGAAGTGTTGTTAACATAAGCAGGGAAGCCACACCCTTTCCTCCTTGGCACTGGTTTTATAGTCAGGGTTTCTAAACTCCTAGCTTCCTGTTGACAGGTGCTTTTCTGAATCTCTCAATGCACAGGGGCAAAGATTCATACAACTACAAACATTAGATCCAGGAACCCAGTAATTCTCCAAGTTTGACACACGACTAAATTGTAACTGGCGTGGATGGTAATGGAACTTACGCTGATGCTGAAATGGGAGACTCAGAGCTCCCCACCCATATAAGAAAAATTATTACCAAACAGCAACAGCGGCAGTATTTAAACCTGGGATGCTCTGCTCCAGGGAATGGGATAGTAAGGGGAGGGAGGGGATTGGGAAGAACAGAAGGACAAGAAGGACAATCATGAGGACTACAGCAGTGGCAGTCACTGTGGTCGGCTCTCCCTGGAATTCGCTGTCTTCCCTATCAGCAGGACCATCTCCCAATATCCTCTGCTTCTGACCTGTGTTCATGCACTGTGTTCTTTCACCTGACCACTAACAGTAATCCAACCACTTCATGCTACTCAACAAAAGAGGCTCGTCTGTCCCAAGGGAGGACGAAATGCTAGTTGGTGACATTATAAACAGATTGAGGTCCTAAAGGAGTTTTAAAAGATAATAATGATGACAGACCGTGTTTTCTTTATGTTCTCCTTAGAGCAGATGTGAGGTGTCTCTCACACTTTTCTCTGTAGACAGCTTTCGTGAATGAAGTCTAGAGAAGGTATCCACTGCTCAGTTTATTTAAAGAACTTTTTTTTTTAATTTTTGTACTTAAAACTTCAGTGTGTTGGGGTTAGAGGAACCAAATACCGCATATTAATATCATTTTTGATCACAGATCTAATTTCATCTTCTGAACATATTCTATGAGGATTGGGGTGATTCAGAACTGTAAACTAGCTATTGGCATTGATCGATGAACTCCAGGGTGGACGCAGCCCTGGCTAGCTTGTCATGTACATCCGTGCCTTTGAATGAAAGTTTAGAGGGCACATTGATTTAGTTTGTGGATGACAGGAGTCTGGAAAGGATAGAAAAGGCATTGACTGATAGAATTAGGTTCTGAGAAGCTTTTGACAGGCTCTAGCTATGGGACAATCTGACACGATGGAATTTAACAGCAGTGGATAGAAGACCATGTGCCTATCCCACTACTGGGTGTCCACCCTAAGGGAAAGAAATCAGCATAACAAAGAGACACCTGCTGTCCTATATGTAATATTCCTCTGTTCACAGTAGTGGAGATACACAAACAACCAAAGTGTCCGTGGACAGATGACTGCATAAAGGAAAGTGTAAGAACATACACAATTACACACACACACACACACACACACACACACACACACACACACTGAATATTATTCCATGACAAAGAACATGAAATTCTGCCATCTGCCATAATATGGATAAATTAAAGGATACTGTGTTAAGCAAAATCTATGTATGGAAAAACAGCATACACTTTTATTCTGGATAGTGAACTTCAGAAAAATAGAACATAAAATAATGGCCGACAGAGGCAGGGTCAGAAGGGTTGAGAGAGATAGTGGAAAGAGGACTCAGATACCAAAAATAGCTACTAAAAGGAATAAAGTCTAGTCTTTTATAGCATAATAGACAGTACCGTATGGAATAATTCACAGTAAGATATTATATATTTGCTATAAAGAAGTAGAAGAAGAACTAAAATTTTCCCAATACATCCAGGCAGTGGTGGCACATGCCATTAATCCCAGCACTCGGGAAGTAGAGACAGGCAGATCTCTGTGACTTCGAGGCCAGCCTGGACAATAAAGCAAGTTCTAGGACAGGCTCCAAAGCTACAGAGAAACTCTGTCTCAAAAAACAAACAAACAAAAAATCCCAATACAAAGAATTTATAAACGTTTAAAGGGATGGAAATGTGAATTTCCATGGTTTGATCATATATATCCTGTATGTATATGGAGATATATATCCATATATGTGTACAATTATTATGCATCCATTTATACAAAGCAGAGACTCCTAGTATATCCATGCAAGTACTTGGGTGCCTCTAGGGGTGATCTGCTATGGTTGAGCAGCAACAGATCTGTAGAAGATTCTAGGAGTTTGAGTGAAAGCTGATTTAGTGAGTCTTAGGAGGACACGAACCCCCATGGTATTAACTTAGTTTAACCCTAACCCTAGCTCTTACTGTGATGAAAAGTTCCGACAGAAAGCAACCTGGGGATGAAAGGGTTTATTTGGCCTACACATCCACCATGCAGTCCACCTTTGAAGGAAGCCAGGGCAGGAATTCAAGGCAGGAACCTGGAGGATAATGAAACATGAGCAGGGGCCAGAGTCACAGGGAAGGGCTGCTCACTGGCTTGCTCTGCATGGCTTGCCCTCCTTGCTTTTTTCTACACCACCTAGGACTATGGGTCCTGCAGTGTCACCACCCACCGTGTGGTAGGCCCTCCCACATCAATCATTAATCAAGAAAACGCCCCCACAGACTCCTTTCTAGGCCGAACTGATAGAGGCACTTTCTCAAATGTGGGTTCCCCCTCCCAAGATGACCTTAGCTTTTGTCAAGTTGACAGAAACTAATTGGCAAAGGGCCCTGGGTTACAGAAATAGAGTGAAAACAGCACTCAGTTACCTTGGTGGTGGTAAGGGTGGGAGGAGCCAGGAAGGAAGAGGTCAAAACTGAAGTCCATCCTAGGGAGTTTCCCTCTCATTTAACTCAGCATGGCCTCCAGCACCTTCCTGAGCTGCGAGAAAACTCTGAGACATCTGCTGTCTGGCAACACTTTTTAAAAAATATATTCGCATGCATTTGGTAGGCTAAGCCGGAGATTTTAGCATAGGAGCATTGGAGTAACATTAAAGGGCCATTAAGGGAAAACCCGTCGGCAAGGGAATAGATTCTCTGGCTTGAGTGGATGTCTCCCACTCCTGTTGGATAGAGTCACTGACCTGGCTAAGGGAGCACCCATAGGAAAGGCAAAACCACTCTCAGGAACGTGCATTGATCTTAGCAATACTTAAGAAATAGGCGGAACTTAATAAAGCACTGGTTCTTTTCAGTCCCAGGATACCTGCTCCACCGGGATACAGTCTCGGCAGCCCTGGTGTTTCACTGGGTCTCTCTCTCTTCCTCTCCCTCTCGCTCTTTCAGTGTGCTGTTGTTTCAGACGCTGGTCAGAACCTAAATGGGCTCCTTCTGGTCCTTGAATTTCCTTGCTCTTTTTCTAAGGCCTCTCTCTCCATCACATGCGGGCCTCATGTTGTACACCCTAGCAGAGGGCCCTTTCCAGCTTTCCTGCATTCCCCTCCTCCAGGCATCTGCTGAGATTTACAGATTACCTGCCTTGAAGGTTTTCTTTAAAACTCCAATAAAATTTCCCTTTCACTTGAGTCCATTCCTAAATTATTTTATTAACCAGACTAAGAAATCTAAGAGGAGGCCATGGCTTCTTCTGCATCAGAAGCATTTTCCTCTAGAGCTGGATGGCAAGGTGGTCGTTGTTTCTCTGTGTGCTGTAATTACTGTTGAGAAGCCCAATTACACTCTTTTTTGTTTGTTTGTTTAATAATTTATTTTAAGAATTTCTCACATAAATACCGCATCTCCATCACTCCCACCTTCCAACTCCTCCCAAATTCATGATTTCCTCTTTATTATTGTTATATCCTACTATTGTTAATGAACACACACACATACACACACACACACACACACACACTACCAAGCCCATTTAGCTTTGTTCATATGTAGATGTGTCCAAGACTGAACACCTTAAATGTCCGTAGAAGTTGGAAGGGCTTGAAGGCAGTCCAAACTGCTGCTTGACTGATAGTCCTGTGTTCAAGACAATCAGGGCACCAGGAGAGGGTCAAATAGTCATCAACTAGGGAGTCAAGTCACCCTAGCCCCTCTCTTTAAATGGAGTCTTTTGTAGAGGATTCAGCAGCAGTCTTAGAGGCCACGGTTGTGGTCCAGGTTGCAGGGCTCTTGGGGGATAAAGCTGAAGGTAAGGAGTGGATCCCTATCACGTAGCTGGCCTGCCTGGTCAAGATCACGAAGATGTACCTGTTCTCCCTGCTTGTTAAGGAGTCTGAGATTATTGGCTTTTTCCTGTCCGCATCTCTAAAGGACATCCCTAAAGATCCTGCCAGTGTGGAAGCAGACTTGGCTGGCCACCCGAAACACCGTGTTTGTCACTATAGGGAACTAAAATGATTTTGGTGGCTTTGTGAAATGCTCCAAGGAGGTAGCCACTGCCATCCATGGGGCTATCGTCCTGGCCAAGCTTTCTGTCATCTCTGTTGAAGGAGGTAGCCACTGCCATCCATGGGGCTATCGTCCTGGCCAAGCTTTCTGTCATCTCTGTTGAAGGAGGTAGCCACTGCCATCCATGGGGCTATCGTCCTGGCCAAGCTTTCTGTCATCTCTGTTGAAGGAGGTAGCCACTGCCATCCATGGGGCTATCGTCCTGGCCAAGCTTTCTGTCATCTCTGTTGAAGGAGGTAGCCACTGCCATCCATGGGGCTATCGTCCTGGCCAAGCTTTCTGTCATCTCTGTTGAAGGAGGTAGCCACTGCCATCCATGGGGCTATCGTCCTGGCCAAGCTTTCTGTCATCTCTGTTGGAAAGGCTGGCTACTGGGGAACAAGATTGGCAAGCTCCCATTGTTCATGCAAGGTGACAGGCCACTGTGGCTCTGTGTTGGTGTGTCTTATCCCTGCCCCCAGAGGCACTGACATTGTCTCTGCTCCTATGCCCAAGAAGTTACTGATAATGACTGGTATTGGTGACTGCTACACATCAGCCAGGGGTTGCCTTGTCACCCTGGGCAATTCTGTCAAGATCACCTTTGATGCCATCTTCAAGACCTGTAGCTACCTAACCCTGGGCCTCTGGAAACAGACTGTGTTTACTAAGTCTCAGGAATTCACTGGCCATCTGAGAAAAACCAGTCTCTGTTCATAGGGCCCAGGTTCTACTCCAACTGTGGCTGCCACATAAGTGTGTGTGTGTATTTTATAAAAATATGTGTATTAAAGTGAATATAGCCTGTTTTTTAAAAAAAGGGAAAAAAGAGTGCTTGCAACAAAGGCTTAACATTAACATCAAGTGATTTAACAGTATTTAATAATGCTTATTCCTGAGAGTAATTTAAATAAACACCTGATAAGAAAAAGCTTCAAATGAAAACGTCTTTAACAAGTGCAAACCTTGCAGAAAATGTACCACAAATGAACATTTGAGCATTTTTTAGGCTCTCTGCCTTTCCTCCAGGAGAAAGCACTTCAGGGAGAGATTGGGTCCTCGGTCTGTCTCAGAGGTATATGAGTCTAAGCAGAGAGACAGGTGATTTGGTGTCAGGAGAGTAGGTAAGAGGAAAATGTCTTTAAATCCTGTTTTTATCTCTAAGGCTTCATCGTTTCCTTGCTTTCATTTTTCAAATCTGGTCACTCTTGAAGAGAAAGTTAATTAACAGAATATGCAAATTAAAGAGCAGCTATCATACTAATTAACGTTTTCATATCACCAGCTAGTCCATTTCTGAACACGTGTAAATCAAGACATCAGTGTCTCTACAGCTGCCGGAATGTCACACCGGAAAATTGATTATGTTGCTATCAAAACAGAAGAGAGCAGTGTGGCAACGGTGGCCTCTGGAGCCTGCTCAGCTTTCTGCATGAGGACAGGTCAGTAGAACATGGACAAGCCTGGAGGACAGAGCAACGGAGGGACAGGGTGGTGGCATGCACTCCAGCACCAGACAATGGCTTCTTCCCTTACTTCTGTCCCCTCTAACTTTCTAGGACTCTTTGAGGGTCATGCCACTAGGTTGGATGTTGCAAGACTTTGCTGACAGAGAGTCTGCTGGACTCATCCAGAAGCATCCCCAGAGGCCACATGATGAGGTGGTTTGTAATTTTTAGAGAAGGGGATTTTGTCAGTAAAGGAATTGCTGAGTTACCCACAAGAGTCCCTAGGCATCTCCCAGATATGCCTTGCACAGCACCAGCTGACATGCACCTGAATTTATGGGGTCATAATGACTCTCTGCCCCTTTCGTGTGGAAACAAAGCATCAAGAATTCTGCAGAGACTCGAGAAAAACTCTCCAATGTCCATTCGCGGTACATTTCTGTGTGGTCTGTGCTTGTCAAAAGCTTTCCTTTAAAAGTGTTTGCTAACGTAGGTTTACTCGAATGGGATAGAATTATCATTTTTTAACAATAAAATAAGAAATTAGGTAGATAGGTGGACTTTAAGTTCTTTTCAAGTTCTTTTCTGGCTTGAGAGTAGTATTTTAGTGATTTGTAATGTTTAAGATAGAGGGACTAGGGAGGTAGAGAGCCCTTGCTTAGCCTACATGATACCTCAGGTTTGATCCTCAGTAACACACACACACACACACACACACACACACACACACACACATCCATCAACAGTATTGCCATATGAGTTTGTTTATAAGACAATCAGAATTAGCTTCATTAAAAAACAATAATAGAGTATTGGCTTAGCCAGATTCTGATCAGTTTCCAATTGAATTAGTTCAAGAGACTTCACCTGGGGATTAGTTCTGTAGGTGTGCCTAGGCAAGGCAAACCACCAACGGAAGCTGCAATACCTGGAGGTCAGCAGCAGTGGGAAACCTTCTCTCCCTAGGTTTGGAAGGCCAGGGCAGCCCAGGGAGGCTGGACCCTGGAGGAGGCTCCCCTAAACGTCCTAGAGCTATTATCAGAAAGACAGACAAGTAGCATCCTTCCCCCCATGCCCTGGGTGAGGCATATGAGACAGTCACACTCAAGTCCTGCAGTGCAGGCTCTCATGGGAAAAGGAAGGCCTTCTATTTTTCTGTGAATGAGTTGTTTTCTTTCAATCAAATCCCAGCTCTCACCACTGGAGGGTGTCAAGATAGGGCACGGCGCTGGCTGAGCAAGGCGTGCTGGCACTTGACTCCTGAGAGGCACAGAGATGAGCTGCACTCAGGAGGAAGGGGACTTGTCTCCAGGGCCCGCAGGAGTGAAAGAGAATAACAGCACTGTTGTTAACAGCACTGTTGTCTTCCCCGGTCAGGGCAGCAATCTCTGCCTGAGCGAGGGCTCTCGCCAGACCCTTTTGTTGGCATTGTTGTGGAGGACCTATTTGATAAAGGAAGAAAACAAGCTGTTAGTGGTTATTCACACACAAAAGCGAGGTTGGTATTTTTCTGACTGTCTTCAATTTCATATTTCAGTTAAATGAGACTATTGGAACTAGTTCTCTGGGAGGAAAGAGGGGAGAGGAGGCATCTCCTCTGCTTCTTCCCGAGTCCGTTTGTTCACTGTGGATGCTTGGAATATTGAAGGCCACACTGAAGTTTCGTTCCTCCAGCCAGCAGGGCTCAGCTTTACAGACAGAAAGGGTCAAAGGGGAAGGAAATCTTAGAAAGGGTCATGCAAGCCTTTTTCTACACATTTGATATACTTATTTTTTTTTAATAAACACTTAATTTCGTGAGAGGAATGAAATGACCCAGACAGACTCAGGTCAGTGTTTTCCCATGTTGAACCATGTGACTGCACCCATCCTTCCTGCTTGCCGCTGACCCAGAGCCCAAATCTCCAGGGGTGAGTGAGTGCATGAGGAGCCCCAGGAGTCCTGCCAGGCCCCCTGAGTGGGCAATGCATTCTGGGATCTGGTTGGTGTGAAGTGAGTCCCCAGAGAATGCCAAAAGCTTTCCCTACATACAGTTAGCTCCCTAGCTCCACGAATCATTCCAATACGAGATAGCTCAGACGGGAGGGGCTAGAGCAAAGCTCTTTCGTATGAAATCAGCTTCAGTGCAGAAATGGTTGCAGCTGTGGTGGCAACAGCCGAGAAGAGCACAGTTGGAACCTGTAGGCACTAATCTGTACCAGGACCTTTCGTGTGCGTTGAGGAAGCTCCCTTAATATGGCCACAGTCTGATGAAGAGAGCGTTGCTGTTGTTCCATTCAGATGAAGAAAGGTATAGGCCTCAGTTCAAATGCAAATATAGGTATATGGTGTGTGTGTGTGTGTGTGTGTGTGTGTGTGTGTGTGTTAAAGAAACAGTGAGTTGATCCGTTATTCAAGTACTTGCTTAGCATATGGGCAGCCCAGGGTTCTACCCAAAACCACAGCACAAATGGGCAAGGTGGCACAGGCTTGCCATCCCAGCTCTTGAGAGGTAAAAGCCAGAGAAACAGAAGTTCAAGGTTCAGCCAGGGATGCTGAGATCCTGTTTTACAAAGAGAGGAGGAGGAGGATAGAAAATGTACTTTTGCATGTAAATGAAAAGTCAGGACTAGAGGTCGCCAGCCAGAGCAAGGCTTCTAAGGAAACTGTAGTTTTCCTCTTGCAATTCAACTGAAATGCTCTGTCTCTCCTATTTTTTTAAAAAAAAATTATTTGTAAAAATAAAAATGAAAAAACAAAGAGAGAGAGATTGGTAGGACTGCCACAGACCAGGGGATTCCTAGGTGCTGCCGGTTGAGGATTGGCCACCACTGTGGCTTGTAAGGGAGTGAGAACGGGTTTCAGTACAGGAGATGGTGGGATTAAAAACAAAAAGGCTGCCTGTGCTTGTGACTGGGAGAGTATTTATTCAGACTGTCTGGGTGGCAAAAAAAGGGAACAGATATAGATTTTAGCCTTTCTCGGTTTGTTTAGAGGTGATATATAACTCTTGCTGGGTAAACCACTGCCCTCGAGCTCTACACTCAGCTTGACAACTGTAGCATCCTGACGGGAGCCAGGTGTAAGTGGACGCTGGTGGTGTTGGCTGTTTTACTCGTTTGACTCTTTTGTTCCACCACCCGGTCCCCAGCATAAATCACAGAGGCATATTCTTACTTATAAACGCCTAGCCTTAGCTTGGCTTGTTTCTAGCCAGCTTTCTTAAATTATCCCATCTACCTTTGCCTCTAGGCCTTTCCCTTTCCTTCTGTATTTCTTACTTTTCCTCTTACTCCATGGCAGCCTGTGTGACTGAGTAGCTAATCCCTCGCTCCTTGATATTTTGTTTTTCCTTCCTCCCAGATTTCTCCTATTTATTCTCTCTGCCTGCCAGCCCTACCTTTCCTTTCTCCTGCCTCACTATTGGCCATTCAGCTCTCTATTAGACCATTAGGTGTTTTAAACAGGCAAAGTAGCACAGCTTCATGCATAAACAAAAGCAACACATGTTTACATCATTAGACAAACGTTCTACAGCACAAACAATGGTAACATAATAATGTAACAATGCAAATATTATATAATAATGTAACAAATGTGGAATAACATTCTACAGCAGCTGTGGAGGTAGTTGTTGACACAGAGAATGACTTGTAATTCCCAGTGACAGCAGGCTCCCAAGACAGGATCCTGGTGGCCATGTGGCCGGAATCATGCCACCATCTTTCTCTCTCTGGTTTGTTTGAGCATGCTGGTTAGAGCCACCATCAGATCCCGTACGATGAGAAAAGGGTCTCCTCCTTGATGTGACACCGGGTGCAGCCAGAACATCAAAAGCTGTGCCCTTCGCTCTGCTGCAGCTATTCAAGCCTGCTGGGAGGTGTGAGTAGACGGAGAAACAGAAAGGCGGCTGCTAGCGCAATCCACCCCTTTGTTGAGCTCCTCAAATGATGCTATTAGGTATGGAACATTATTTAGAAATTGTTAAAATCCATAATTTGGGGCCCTTGATTATATTAGCTGTTCCATAATTTGTATTATGCGTTTGTTTTGTTCATGTGCAAGCTTTTCAGACCTTGGGAAGTCATAAAGAACAAAGCGCTAAGTATCCTTGTGCCCGTATGTGAAGGCTGTGAAATGCACTTCTGGCTTGGACAGATAAGCCAGGCAATTTAAGTTATATTGAATGAAGTCACTTTTTAATAGAGCTTTAATTTCAGCCAAGTTGGAACGGCATGATAGGATGAAATTCAAAGTCCTTAGCAATTTCTTTTTAGGACATGATTTTCCAGATTTGGGCTGGGAAGTAACACATGACAATCTATTATAATGGACGAGTGCTCGGGGGCTAAAATAGAACCTTGCCATCGACATCCTCAGGCCCGCTCTCTAGTCTTCACCTCATTTCCTCATCTTCTAATTCTGCCCAGCTCTTATAAAACCTGTGACAAAAGCAGTGAGTTCATTGGTAAGCTGCAAATAGAAGAAACTATATATGCAGATATATATATAATAAGCACACCCTCAGCTAACTAGCCCCAAATAAACCCACCAGTGTCCCCACTGCCCACATCAAAACAGAACCAAGGAGACTCCTTTCACCTGCTCCCAATGGCATCTGCCTCTCCCTTTATGCCCACAGATAGCCACCATATTGACTTGTAGTGCCAAGGAATATTTTCCTTGACTTTGAGCATGATTCTGTTTATCCATGGGGTCATGTTTATCCATGCAGGTCGTCCCCTCCCTTGGGATCGTCATGGGTTCTCTGCTGTGAAAACTTCCATGTCTCAGGTTTCCTTTGCATACTCTTCTGTTGGCCGTGCATTTGGAGTGAAATGACTGGGTCACAGTGTGTGTGTGTGTCCAATGTCACTACATGATGTCAAGCAATGTTACAAAATTGCTTTATTGGAAGCATCCCGTAGCCTCAGAGTGTCACATTTTTGCTAAGGCGTGATTTTGTCTAAGCTGTTTGGGTTGAGTCCATTCTAGTATTTGGGGGGAATTTAGTTTCATTTGCTTTGGTAGTTTTGAAATCTAGCACCATTGACTGTTAATTTGCAGGCACTGGGGCCTTTCACCATCTTACTATTAAATCCTTTGCCAGCCCCAGTGCTAGAGGAATCTTTATGCTTTAGATAAATCACGTGTTGCCTGGGATCTCCCTCACACCCCACACTCAGCGCTCTCTTCGTTGTCTTTCAGGATAAACTAGTACTCCTGAAGCTCATTTTATCAGGGTTTTCTCTTCTGTGCTTCCGTGCCTTTCAAATCTTTGGCTATTCAAAGTCTCAGGAAATCCTTTCCAGGGTCAGCCAGCACAAGCCCTGCTGTACCATTCACGCTCAGACACAAAACGCTACCGGGAACTCAGCAGGTAGGGTGCTTTGAGAGAGGATTTTGCAAGATCTATCAGGGTTTGGAGGTGCCACAGTGAGGTGGAAACTTACTTCCTGTTGCTTATGAGAAGAGATATTAGAGGTAGATTTAAAGCACCCTCCCCCCCTCCTCTCATTTGACTGAGACAGGGTTTTGCTATATAGCCACTTAGGTCTCCAACTCATACACCCTAGGCTGGCCTTGAACTTAATGATCCTGAGATTACAAATGTCTGCTATCAAGCCCAGAGGGAAATACTTAAAATCATGTAATACTCACATGTGCCCATGAAATGAAAAGTATGTAAGCAGTAAGGTTTGCGCACGGGCTCTGCTCAGTCCTCTCTTTCTGACTCTGGGACGCCCTGTCTTGCTTTCTGCCTAGAAGGCTGGCCTGCGTGGACTATGGGGAAGGATTCATCATTTGGTTCTGCTTGACTCAACCAAAGGGGTGTGCCCAAGGGAGACCAGTGGGCAGGAGGCTACAAGGATTTGGCATTGTTTCCACGCTCTTTCCTTCCCAGTGCGTCCAGCAGAGGCTCCTGCTCCTGCCAGCCACCCTTCCCTGAAGTGACTTTTACAGAGTTCTCATAACCTCTGTTCCTTGCCCCTTAGAGGAAAGTGGGGAGGGGTTGTCACTATTTTCTCTGTGATGACAAGACACATGATTCCTTGCCAGTTGTTCTGAGCCCGGCCCCTGGCTTCACAAATCACACATTTATTAAACTGTCCTCACTTCTCCAGTTTCCATGTCTTTCTAACCCCTCCTGGGGTCTTTGGTCATACAACTTGAACTATCTGTTTGTATGCGTGCCTGTGTAATGTTATGTGTACCATGCGTGTGCAGGCGCATAGAGAGGCCACAGCTGATTGGATCCCCTGAAGCTAGAGTTGCAGGTGATTGTAAGCCTCCTGATATGGGTACCGGGAACTGAACTCAGGTCCTCTGAAAGAGCAGTAAATGCTCTTAACAACTAGCTATCTCTTAGTCCCAAGAAATAACATTCTTCACAAGTCTTTCCCCTCTTGAACCATTTTTCAACTCATTGTCCACAGTCTCCATGTTTACTGAAAGACCCTCAGAGAGGACCTTTTCCTCCAATGAAGTCCCCAGAACCAGGACACTCCGAGTCCAGACCACAGGATGCAATTAGCAAGAGGTTTATTGAGTAAACACAGGTACCTGCGGGCAGCAAAGTCTTTCGGAGGACTTGCGCACCTGCCAACTGGAGGGCGGGCTTTTTATAGGGAAGAGCAAAAAGCAAGTTTGCAGAAGCAAAAGCGTGGTTATCGGTTGACGGGAACGAGGCGGGGGCATGAATGGTTTCCTCTCTCAGCAAGGTGTCAGCAAGAAGCAAGTTTACAGAAGCAAAAGTGTGGTTATCGGAATGCGGCGGGGGGCATGAATGGTTTCCTCTCTCAGCATGGATGCCTGGCAACAGTCATCCTGTTCCTATCTTTATAGATATCCTGTTTTGCAGTCAACCTGCTTTGTTGATGTCCTATCTTATTGACATCCTGCCTTGCAGTCTTCCTATCTCATAGACACCCTGCTCTCTCAAGCACATGGAATGTTCTTATGAGAGCAGGCTGGCTGCTGATCCGGAGAATTTTTTTAAAGCAAACAGGACGTTCCCCTGGGAGCATGCTAGCTGCGGGTTTTGAGGAGGGGGTCTGTAGGGTCTTTCATTTACCATCGTGATAGCAATGTTGAGTCTAGGCTGCCATCAGCATCAGTGAGGCTGGGTTTGGAGGGAAGGTCTTCACTGGCATGTCCAGAACTTTCTTTTACATTGCTGCTTTTCCAAGTGTTGACCCTCAGACCACAGCCCTCACATCACAATAGCTTCCTGGTCAGCAGCAGAGGTAAACATGGTTTCATGTGTTATATTTTTAAAATTGTGCATTTTGCAATTGTGAAATATTATCGTAATGACAGTGGTCACCAAAGTACCACATTATTTACATACAATATTTTTTGAAAAATTTTATCCCTTTTTTTGTGTGTGTACACACATGTATGTGTGGGCACATAAGTCATGATGCACACGTGGAGGTCAGAGGACTTGGTTTAGTTGTTTTTTTTTTTTTTCCTGCCACTGTGTGGGTCCTGAGAGTGAACTTAAGTTGTCAGGATTGGAAGCAAGGGCCTTAACCACTGAGATACCTTGCTGGCCTTACCCTGTATCCTTTTCCATATCCTTTAATGCTGATTCCATCCCCTGAGACAGACACTATCCTTGTTCTTAACAGACGGGAAATGGAGGCTTTTGTTAAATGCTTTACTTAGGATCACGTGGGTCGTAGACCACACACTTAGACAATGGCAGAGCTGTGATTCAAAATCACCTTTACTGACAAACCTTCAGTCAGAGCCATATGCATCCCATCTGTGCAGCCACATCAAGATGCTGAGAGATCAGGGTCTGTTTCCAGGCATCCTTCCTGATCCAGTTGACCCCTGGGTTCCTTCTGTGATACTCCCAATAGTTCCTACCTCAATTCTGGGCCTTCAGGACTAATGACTCTATCAGGTGCCCACAGAGTAAGACACGGATGAGGGTAAGAGCTGACTGGTGTGTCTGAGTACTGCTCCCATCAGGCTTAGCTCCAAGAGTCCTTCAGCCGGAGTGATTGCTGTCCCTCTAGCCAAAAGGATCTCAGTGGTGGCCATCTTTGTGCTTTCAGGACTTCCTGTGCTGATCAAGGCACAGCCTCCTTTCAAGCATCCACACACTGCAAGTGTGAGAATGTGGCATGAAAGGAACAAACAAGGAGGCTCAGAATTCCAGTGACCAACATCAGCACCACACTGGTGATACTCTGAGCTCACAGGAAGGCTTACGCTGTGGGAGTTAGAGCACAGACGCTGAGGAGGCGGTGAGGGCCACCTACTGGAATGAGGGTTTTCTCAGCCGTTACTGATGGCATTCAGGCATCCCTTGTACACTGCGCTTGTCTCTGCCCATCCCAGACGCCCTTGAAGCTTTCTTTGATATTTCTTCAGGGAAATTAGAGACACAGCATTGTTTTTCAAAGTCAGGTCCACAGCCCAGCAGAACCTCCCTCCCAGAAATGTGTTTAAAGGCACATTCCCAAACCCTGTCCTTGCCCTGTTGATTTAGAGACCCAAGGGCCCGGCGACAGGGTTCTAACAAACCTCCGGGTGACTCTTACCATCAAGTTTATGGAGCATGCCAGTACAGGATCCCCCGCCCCATCCCTGGATCTATGGTGATGTCAATATAAATGCTTAATTTAATTATTGTACTTAGGTTACAAATTCATTTTTTTATAGTAAATGCCGCAATGTGTTTAAGGTTCATTGTTTCCTCTTCTCCAATCCCAGTCTTCAGAGATAACCACATCTGACAATACAGCAGTCATCCACTCACACCAATTGTTAGTCACACGTCTACAATCGCATACAGTCCTGCGTGAGGTCTGTGCCTTTTTTTTCTTTTCAGTTCTTATTGTTGTTTTTACAAGGAAATGTTGTTATTGTTTTCCAGAAATCCTTTCTCACATAAACAGCACTTTATGATTTGTAATGTATCATGGATATCCCTTCATGCCTGGACAAATGGTTATAACTTTTTCCCCCCTTAGGATTTAAAAGATATTCTAAAAATGAATGCTGCATATCTTACCCAATCATTTTCTATTGATTGACTCTTAGTATCTCTTCAGGTTTCCACAAAGATGGAACTAGAGAGCTCCCACTGTGAAAATAATATCTGGCCTTGGATCTGCTTCATAGACTGAATTTAAAGCTGAGAAGGCAAATGTATGGAGCATCCTTGTGCATAAAAAAGGACCTGAAGCATCCCTGAGATACTCAAAGTAGGCATGAGTATCTTCAAGCATTCAACAAGCAGTTGTCAGCTACACTCTGGAGACCAGGCGCATGCTAGCTGCTGGAGATGCTAAGGTGGACTAGACAGGCGATGTTCTGACTCTCAGGGGATCCACTGTCCAAGTGACAGCAGAGGCACAAAAGGCGTTCATTAATCAGTGTGATCCATGGTGGCAGAGTTGCCAGCAATGTCCTGGGAAGCTTTCTGGAGATGTCAGGTGTGCTAATAACTGATCAGGGACTAGTTAGTTGAAGGGGATCCAGTGTTGGGAATAGGGTGCCCAGTGTGGGAGTTTGGACGGCTTGAAACACCTAGCACGAGGGAAGTGGGAAGAAAGCTGGGGAATGAGCAGGACCTTTGTCATGAGGCTTACTGTGCTTGAAAGTTCCATTTTTCTTTATCCACCACATCCTACGTGGATCTGATTGTCCCATGGAAAGGATTTAGCCAAGGATCACATGTCTAGGTGAGGTTATCCCGGGTAAGCCCAGTTGTTTCCGGAAAGGCAAAATCTGGAAACTGTATTTGATGGTACCACATGAATGAGAACAGGAAATGAAGTGTTAACAGTGGCTGTGAATGAGACATGAGGGAATGTTGAAAGAGAATTCCCGAGAAAAGCACAACACTACTTTCCCACCCCTTCTATCAAATGATAAGGACAGCAAGAGGTGTCTGGTGTTTCTCACACCATCTCTAGGGGCCATTGTTTGAATGAGAGAGCTCACTGAGCATGGTCCATGAGGTTGAAATTTTATCTGATTACACATGTAGATCTTACATAAATCTTTAAATTTGTTTTTTATTATTTTTGATAATGTGTGTGTACGGGTCGGAGAAGGGCAGTATGTGCACATTAATGCAGGTATCCTCTGAGGCTAGAGGGATCAGATTCCCCTGGAGCTGGAATTGCAGGGGGTTGTGAGTGGGAAGTGGGAATTGAACTCCCACTGAAAGAACAGTACATGTCCTTAAACAATGAACCATCTCTCTAGTTCCTCTTACTTATCTTGAGCACAAGTGTTTTCAGTGCCTATCTCAGGGCCGGAAGACACAAGACACGACGGTGTACCATAACAGCACCACAGAGAATGTTGATGTCACATTTGAGCATTGTGACTTTATGTTAGAGCATTGTGGGAACACTGGATCTTCACAAGGACACAATGAATCACTGTAATGGTAGAATAGAATGCAGGTTGTTAATGCAAAGGTGGGGCATTTTGATGTCACAAGGCAGTATTTTGATGCCGTGACATCAGAGGAAGCATTGTGTTAGTTCAGTGCAGATCTGCAATGTAATAGCAGGAACTGTGATATCACAAAGTGGCAGCACAGTGTACAATTGTGATGTCACAATTCTGCATTGTGTTGCACAAGACATTGTGTTATGATGTGGCATGTCCTTCTGTATGCTGCGAATATGTGTTGCTTTTATTGGTTGATGAATAAAGCTGCATTGGCCTATGGCAAGGCAGAATATAGGTAAGTGGAAAAGCCAAACTGTGTACAGGCAGACAGAAGGTGGAGTCTGATAGATGCTAGCAACCGCTGGATAAACAAGATGTGAGGTAACAAGTCACAAGTCTTGCGGTAAAACATAGAATAATACAAATGGGTTAATTTAAGATGTAAGAGCTAGTTGATAATAAGCCTGAGCTGATAGGCCAAACAGTTTGTGATTAATATTAAGCCTCAGAGTAGTTATTTGGCAACTGGTGGGAAGGGCAAAACTTCCAGTTACAATGATGTCACAGTGGAACCTTGTGATGTTACAATATATCTGTGGACACTAAAGTACATTGCTATGTAAAAATGGAGTATTTGTGATGCCACAAAAGAGAGGTGATATCTCAATGGACCACTGTGAGTCCATTATTAAGTAATTGATATGAGAAAGGCTGCACATGAAGTCCATGTTATAATCCTTCCATGTCACCTTCACTGTCTCCCATCTAGAAGAGAACATCTTACATCTTATCCTTTGCTGCAGAGGAACTTGGCCTCATCACGATGCACCACTGTACCGTAACAGGGTGGATGGACAGTGCACTGTATCCACAGGAGCCCACGCATAGGAATACAGTGCACCATCTCCACAGCAGCCCATACCGTGGGTGTGCAGTGCACTGTCTCCAGCAGCCGACAGGGTGATTACAGTTCTTCCCTCTTGCACCTCTTTCTCTAAAATGACTATTGACTTCTCTATCTGTATGTGGTTCTTCTTAGATCTTTCTTAGAGTTAGTTAATATCATCTGACTATAGCATCTATACAGCAGGGTTTACAGTATTTGAAGCATGTATCACCCACTCTGTCTCCTCCCTAAGCTGAATCTACCAACTGGATATCATAATAGCGCCAAGTGTATATTATATTAGCCCCTTTGCCTTGCTGTGACAAAAGTCTGACACTTAGGGGAGAAAGATCTCATTTGGCAGAGTAGTGATAATAAAAATAGGAGTTAACTCTCTGTTCTATGGAGGATTCCTTTTCTTACATCTTAATGTATCAGTGATGTGGTCCTCGGCAATGCCTTTTTCTTTCCAGCTGTGAGCATATATAGAAGTACCATTATTGACCAGTTCTTTCTTCATGGGCATGCAGTTTATTATCAGGTTTTTCTTTCTATAGGCTTTTGAAGACATAGACACATCCACATGTCCAGATGTAATCCATTCTATAGGGTAAATTCATTGTAATGGAATTAATGCCCCTAGGGAATAAGTTTATCCTTTTGTGCCTTGCTTAGAGGACAGACTTCCACATATCAATGGTAAAAAAAAAAATTCCCTGTTTTCTGTTATAGAATTTTTCTTTCTTTTATCATATTTATAAATTGGAATCAATAAGTTGCCTGTCAGAACACAACTAAACATGTTTGTGCACGTACTCTCAAAGATAACTTTTATGCTGTACTTGCAGAGCTAGAAAATGACAAGAATTGCCATGGCCCCTAAAGCTGAAAACATTTATCAATTGATGTGGGAGTGTCATATATCAATCTGTTGATTTCATTGGTTAAGCAATAAAGAAACTGCTTTGGCACTGATAGGTTAAAACATAGGTGGGAGGAGTAAACAGAACAGAATGCTGGGAGAAAGAAGCTGAGTCAGGAGTCGCCATGATTCTCCCACTCCAGGCAGACGCAGGTTAAGATCATTCCTGGTAAGCCAGCTCGTGGGCTACAGCAGATTATTAGAAATGGGCTAGTCCAGGTGCGAGAGCTAGCCTAGAAGAGGCTAGATAGAAATGGGCCAAGCAGTGTTTAAAAGAATACAGTTTCCGTGTAATTATTTCGGGTAAAGCTAGCCGTGGGGGCGGCCGGGTGCCGGGGACGCAGCCCGCCGCTCCAACTACAACAATCAATTGGTCCCTCCTAGCAAATGTTGCACAGCTAATGGGTAGAGCTTATTTCATTGATGGTTTGTTTAGGTGAGGTAAGAATTTAACTTCATTTGCTTAATTGATATAAAACTATTCAATAGACAGCACGCCTCTCTCCTACTGGTTTGGGCCATACAACTATTTTCCATGTGTCTGTGGCCATGGCTGTCTTCTCTTTCCTGTGTTCCCAGTCCATGTCCATCCCTGCATATTGCTGCTCCATCATTTCCTGTTGTTAAATTATTTTTCCATCAGCTACACGCTGAGTGTACAAGTAGCAGTCCTCTGTGTACACAGGCCAGCCCCACAGAGGACACAGCGTGGAACTTCTGCAGTTCCCAATCCCGTCTGCCCTCTGTTGAGCTGCCGCCAACCTCAGCAGAGAGAGCACGCAGAAGTGTGGTTTCCATGGTGTCTTATTGCTTTTTTTGTTTAGGTGGTCTGCTTCATTGATACAAAACCACTCTGAGGTTGGAGAGTCCTCCCATCTTCACCTCTCCTGCTATCCACCCCTTCAGACAGTCAGGGTTCCATGTTATTCTGAGTATGCTACACACATCCACCTCATGTTGCTTTGAAGGATAATGACTCCCATTGGCTTGCCTGGGTTGTGATGCTTTATCGCGGCAATAGAAAAGTAACTAATATAGAATTTGGTACCAGGAAGTAGAATATTGCAGTGAAGAAACTGACCGCATTATTTCCTGAAGGAATGTGGAGGACTTTGAAGTAGGGAAGCAGTTGAATGTAAGCCGAGCTTAGTGGGGAGGTGTAAGTAGGAGCTTGGAAGACAGTAAAGCTGAGAGCTTTGAAAACTGTGGAAGCCTTGCTCCAGAGGTTTCAGAGGGGGACAATATCAGCAACTGGGCTAGAGAGTATTCTCACAATATTTTAGAAAAGAATATAACTGCCTTCTGCTCTTGTCCTAAGAACTTGCCTGAGGCTAAACTTAAAAGGAACAAAATAATTTCTTTGTCAGAGA
Source organism: Microtus oregoni (assembly GCF_018167655.1). Classification (NCBI taxonomy): domain Eukaryota; kingdom Metazoa; phylum Chordata; class Mammalia; order Rodentia; family Cricetidae; genus Microtus; species Microtus oregoni. The sequence goes on from NW_024543874.1 coordinate 2,515,188, forward strand.
AGATTTCAAGACACCCTAATATTGACTCTACTGTGTGTTTACTATAATCATTCTTGTGCAGGTCTAAAGTGAAAAGGCAAGCGAGGTTAAAAATGCAAGATACACAGTTTAAAGAAGAAAATTATTCCAGAAAATGCAATGCTGGAGCCAAGGCTTATGCTGAAAGAGATAAGGACATTAAGGAGAAGCCTGATACACACTGGAATAAAGGGGACAGTGCCGTTAGTGTAAGGCCTCACCCAGCTAAATTTCCAACTTGTGGCAGAAATGTGCCTAAGAATTGTTTGATCCTAAAATGCATCAACAAATCAAAGCTGCTGCAGATGAGACTCAAGGAGGCCAGAGGTCACCCCAAGTTGGTGAACAAACTTGGGAGTGTTGGTCAAATAGTTCTGGCTTGAGAATCATGGTGGATACATGAGTAAAGGGGGTTCTAGAACCTTCGTCAGAGATCTGCTGAGACCAGGAGTGTGTCAGGGGTGTTCCTGCATGGAGGACTTGAGAGACGATTGCATGAGGCTGTGGAAAGCGTGGGTTGTGTTGGAGACCCCAAGATATCAACATGCCGAAGCCCTGGAACATCTGCTAAGGAGAGGTGCAAACAGGGAGTGGAACCAGCCCAAGAGAGAAACGTGTGCTGTAGACAGGAAAGTCAAAAATGTAGAACTGCCTCAGCAGTTCTGAGACACGGAGCTATAGGATTCGGAGCTTGTTCTGCTTAGTTCTGGTCTTTCTTTGACCCTGTATTTCCTCCCTTTTGGAATAGTTATGTATATTCTGTGCCATTGTATGTTGGAAGGATGTAATTTCTCTTTTATTTGATGGAGGCTACAATTAAGATATTGAATAGAGTCTCAGAAAAGATTGGACTTTAGTGGTTTTGAAAATGTGAAAGACTATAGGGACTTTTGAAGTTGAACAAAATGCATTTGCCTTATGATATGACTACAAGCTTATCGAGACTGGGGAGTGGGATATGGTCATTTGAATGAGAACTGTCCCTGTAGACTCACATGTTGGAATACCCCCGCTTGGTAGATTTTTTAGAAAGGATTCAGAGGTAAGGCATTGTTGAAAGAGGCCACTGGGGCCAAGCTTTGAAGTTTCAGAAGACTCATGCCCTTCTGAAGCTCTTTCTGCCTTCAGCCCAATATTCCAGATGTGAGCTCACAGCCGTTCCAGGCACCATACCTTCACCCCACCGACCCAAACTATAACCATGTGGAACTATAAACCAAATTAAACCCTTTTATAGGTGAAATCTCCACCCACCTGAGACAGACTCAGTTCATATCCCTCTATTTTTATAAAACCTCTCTCATCTGGCTTTCCCTAGGGAAAGTCATACCTATCCAACTATTATAATGCCATATCTAGCTAGCTATTATAGTACTCGTTGATGATGAAAAACTGATCCCCCCACATCCTCAAATTTATATTATTTGCGTTTAGCAGGTCGTCTTTGTTGGACTGTGGAAGGGCTTTAATGAAGAAATTTTGAGGAGAAAGGGTTTGCTCACTTGCTGTCCCTTGCTGTGCTAGTCATGATATTTCCCTGCTACAGAGATAGATAACGAATCTTTCATTCCTAGAACTAGACTTGGACTTAAACAAATCTGACCCTCTTTTTCCTAGGGAAGCCTACATTTTGCTGGCCTGGGCTTCCTGACCTCCTTCGTGTGAAGATTAGATGGATGTTTCAATTCATGAAGTGACTGGAAGGGCCGATGATGCAAACACACTCCGTGTTACTGAAAATAGCAGTTTGGTCAAAAGTCTATGACAAGACAAAATTTGTAGTCGGGGGTCACCCAAGGGTGATGCCATGAACTCACAGTCTTGTGGGCTTCACAGTGAAAGTCATTAGAGTCTGAGGAGCCCCCCTAAGACCTGTGAGCTATAAGCCAGGCTGAGCTCTGCAGTTAGCTGACACCGGCCACTTGCTCTGCTCTGAACTCATAGCTGTTTTACTTTGAATTGCCCTGGGATATATAAAAGGGAAAACATCGCTGAGATACCTCCCAAGGCATTGCTCCCCTCAACACAGTGCCCTTTGCCTGGTGTTTGATGATTCAGGGGAAGGGGCATGAGCAGTGACTAGCACCAGGCAGGTAGGAAAAGGGGCCATTGACAAAGGGGCATCAAAGAGAAGTGAGGCCCTTCTCCAAAAATGAGAGTAAGATGCGGATGAGGTCAGGCTGTGGGTCACAGGCTGTGGCTCTGAAGGCCGCGCTGAATGTGCGGGGAAGGGAAAGAAAAGCAAAGTGGACAGAAAAGGAGTCCGAAGCACGTTCTTCTCAGAGTCTGAAAGGGACGTGTCACTGTTGAGTGTGTTAGCGGAAAGAGAGCTCACATGAGTCCTCACTCTTATTTGCCGTCTGTGTCAGCCAGGGCTATGAGGGCTGCCAGATGCACGGTTCTTAGCCAGGAGTTGGAGGGCAGGCAGATAACCACGCTGAAGGCTCCTTAGATGGGGCCCGCCAGGTTAAAGCTAGCCCAAAAGAGAGACCTTGGTTCCTGTTGACAAGAACCATTTCATAGTGGACAGAATGAGGGCAGGCTACTGCACAGGCACCAGTGGGAATAAATTCCAGCTTCACTGGGGACGAAACGTTCCTGGAGAAGATTAACATGGAAGTCGGGCTTTGTACCCTGACACCAAGCTGTCATTAATCAGGAACAGTAAAAGAGACCTTTGGAGCAAAGACATATTTCAGTTAGACTTTCTAAATGTAAACTGGTAACCTACCTGAAATGAGTCAGAGATGGCACCACATTGGACGAGAAAGTTTAACTCTTCTTGACATCAATGGAAACTTGATCCCATTTGAGCAGAATAAGGAAAATGATTTGGGGGAAAATGAGACAGTATGTCATTAAAAATAAATTTCTCTGCTACAGAGGAGGAAAGCAGCTCATCTGTCTTAGTTAGGGTTTCTATTGCCATGATGAAACATCATGACCAGCAAGTTGGGGAGCAAAGGGTTCATTTGGATTACGCTTCCACATTACAGTCCGTCACTGAAGAAAGCCAGGACAGGACATCCAACAGGACTGGAACTTGGAGGCAGGAGCTGATACAGTAACCATAGAGAGGTACCCGTCTGCTTCCCATTGCTCAGCCTGCTCTCTTATAACCCAAGACCACCAGGTATGGAACCACCCACCATGAGATAGGTCCTCTCCCATCAATACCTAGTTAAGAAAATGCCTTACACCTGGATCTCATTCTGGCATTTTCTCAATTAAGTTTCCCTGCTTTCAGATAACTCTAGTGTGTGTGTCAAGTTGACATAAGCCCAGCCAGAACATCCCCTCCATCATCCTAATGGATCTGAGTCTTAATAACCAAGTATCAGGGCAGGGAGATGTTCAGTCAGCAGGGTGCTGGGCAAGCACGAGGACCTGAACTTGGATCCCAGCATCCATGTGAAACAGTGGGCGCGATGGCACAATCACAGATCAGGATCAGTGGGGACTCTATCTTACAAAACAAGGCAGAGTGTGCTTGAGGAAGGCAACTGAAGACAACCTCTGGATTCCATACAGCTGTCCACGGGTTCACATGCACCCGCACATACGTGTACCCGTATGACCGTGCTCGTACAACGCACATACCAAGAGAAAGTGCAATGCTGACAGTCTGGAAGATGACCTTCCCCTCTCTAGTACAACACGTCCTCCAGAGCAGCCCCATTCTCTCCTTTAGTGTACTGTCATTACTGCCGGGTGAGACCGCCAACCCTCCGTGCTAGAGACTGCTACCAGGAACAGTATTTAAAATTGATAACTCAATGGTTTTCAAAGTCACCTATGATTCTTGATCTGAGCAGAATAACAACATAAAGGAATGGTCTGGGAAAGGGTTGTCTCTCTTCCTGCTGGCTCCCTTCACAGATAAACAGCCGAAAAAATAGAGAGTAACTCTGCAGACACCGCACGGCCATGCATGGACTTCTATGCAGAAGTCATTTCTCCTTGCTAAGATCAGACTCCGAATGTCTTCATCCGTATCCTCTGAAGACGGTGGTAGCCACCTACGTCAGAAACAGCCATAACCAGACACTCAAAGGCTGTGGCACCAAGAGCTGGGTGCAGCAAGGGAGGGGCAAGTTAGCCTCGAAATCTTTATTGACTTTTCTCAACTGGGTCCTTAAGGAATCCAGATTTCTAAAGGCCAAGTTAATTATGTGCGTCCATTAGCTGCTGCAATTCCACCTTAATGTTTCCTCTAGTCGTCAGTGTGACCACACGTACACACACACACACACACACACACACACACACACACGCCCGTTTGGAGGGGGAAGGCTAAAACGATTGAGCACCCTCTACGTGCTAGGTATTTTGCAAGTTATTTTATTTGTTTCCTAACTTGCAATGATTGTGCAAGGTTAGTATTATGAGTTGATTTCTCAGGATATGAAACTTAGGGAGAAAAACTGTGTGTTTATCTCAGACACTACTGGGAAGGAATAAAGCTTTGGTGAAACTGTAAAGCACCTGCTATTTCTTCTGTCTCATGGTTTTTGTTTTTTGTTTTTTTTTTTTTTTTTGGTAGGAGCTATGCTCCTGCCTCAATCCTCTTTAATACAGCACTAGGGTGGGGAGGGGATGATGTGGGCTGGGGCCGTGTGTTTCAAGTAATGAGGGGCTTGAGCTTCAGTGCTGGTGGATACAAGGCCTTCAGCAAACATGCAAACATGAAGTAGGGGAGTGAGACCAAGAGTTTGGCATAAATACAAGATTCAAAAAGGATGTTTGCTGTATACACATGATTCAAGAGTGGGTTAAAAACAAACAACGACAACAACAACATACCCCAAACCTGTAGACTCTTTCTGTGCCTAGGCACTAGATAAAAGAGTCTCTACTGAGAATTAAAATTCTGAGTTGTACACCTTGGAAGTTTGAGAGTTAGATTTATATTGTATCATCCAGGAACTATTCATCCAAGAAATTAACCTAAAATGGTTGGTGATTCCCCTGGTGCACTTAACAAGTGTAAGTACCAACTCTAACAAAGTTACATAGAATTTCCAGGGAAAGAGAAACACAAAAAATATGTAGAAGAAAATGCCACACAGGGGGGTTGCAGAGCTTTAAGGACTAACGTAAAGGGAAGTTAGAGACTAGATGAGGTATTTGAATAAATTATTCAGAATATAGAATAAATAAAGATGTGGAAAATTAGAGGTTGAAAGATTTGGAATATACCAGAAGAGGTTGATTCGGCAGCATTTCAGGAACTAAGGAACCAAGGAAGAAAGACAGGGGAAAGTGTAAAGACATGGTAACTGAGGATGGATAAAAGACAGGTTAAAATCCCAGCGAGTCCTCCCCAGAATAAGTGAAAGAAAATACCACATCTGAACACATCCTCAAGAAGCCGTAGACCACCGAGATAAATCCTAAAAAAAAAAAAAAAATAACAGCAGAGGCAAAGAAGGTCAATGGTGGTGGGGAGATTAAAAAAATGGAAAACCGATTTAAAGGACTACAGAATTCTCGAAGTCCATGGTGGAAGCTGCACGGGAATGGAAAACTGGCTTCAGACGGTTGAGAGAGAAAATAGCTGCAGGCTAACGTGTCATTGACGAGTCGTGGTGAAATACAGACATTTTCAGAAAAGGATCGAAAGAGATGGTCGTGGCAAGCCCCTCCACGGCACTACTGGAGGATGAACAAGGGAGAAGGAAGCTGAGGCCAGGTAGAAGGGATGCACTGGAAGAAGAGTCAATAAGGGAAACGGTGATCGTGGGAAATAGAAAGAAGCTTTGACTGTAATGGTTTTTTGAAATATAAGGATGCTGACATCTTAATTGGGAGGACAAGCAAAATGTCTAGAGAGAATCATTGATGTATCCATATTCAAATATCCTTACTTTATCCAGAAGATAGAAAATGTACTATCTGAATTAGGAGAGAAAATAATAATAGAACTTGATTTATTAATGGAAGATAGGGAAAAAAAGGGGGAAGTCAATTAAAACAGAGTAAACAGAATAAAGTCAGGTGGTGTAAATTTATCTCTGTAACCATACCAATTATACTCTAGACTTCCCGGTTCATAGTGCTTTTAATTTACAGATCTGAAATAGCAATCTTGTGTTACAAGAGATACAGCTAGAGCTCGTGAAGGCTGGAAGTAAATGGATGGAATAAGTAGGTATTTGGTAGCATTTTTCAAAGCTGTGCATGAGTGTCTGCATGTTAGCCTTTTAGGCAAGGAGCTCTTCCCAGGGCAAGAGGCACTTATGCATGCCGATGAGATCAGAGCTTTCTAATACTAAGGCCTCCATCTCCCTGACACTCCGTGCTGCCCTCCCTTAACGCAATGCATGAAGCGACTTGGTCGAAAATCCCCCTAGGTCAAAGGGGTAGCACACCACAGACTAAGCCTGGGGAACGCTCAGCCCTAAATGGAATATCGACACTGCAGCCCTCCTCCCTCAGGGATCTTCTTTAGGCATCCTTGCCGCAGAGGGCAGAGGGAGACTGTAGGGGCCAGAGTCGGTGGATGACTAGAGAAAGTGTCTCCAGGACACAGCAGGGCAGCTGCGCCAGCATGCCCAAGCGCCATGCAGACGCAAGCCAGACCAAATCCCAGCACGAAGAGGGAGGGGCACACGAAGGAAGTCCCACCTCTAACCAAGGAGCTACTAGCAACTGAGCTGCTGGGGGAGGGGAGCCGGTTTTCTTTAAGAGCATTGCCGCTGATAGACTGACCACACCCCAGTGTAAAGCCAGACGACCATGAATATACGGGCAGCACGAACTGGACTTCATGGGTGAGAAAAAGAAGAAGAGACAACGTTGGGTGGGTAGGAAAGGGGGTGGCTCTTAGGGGAGTTGTGGTGGTGAGTGCAGTCGAAATCCCATTTATGAAAATTTCAAAGAACGAATTTTTTTAAAAGTGTGACTCGAGGAATATTGGTGTGTAGGCAGGCCTACTGGCCTGGTCTGCGGTTCTGGCTTCAGTCATGACTGTCCTAGTTGGCTTTAACTGTTGACACAAGTCTACCTAGAGCGTGGTCCTCAAGGCTCCTATGTTCCCTTACATACAGTTCCTCACGTTGTGCTGACTCCCAGCCATAACATTATCTCACTGCTACCTCACCATGGTAACTTTGCTACTGTTACGGATCGTAATGTAAATATCTGATATTCAGGCTATCTGATAGTTGACCCTCAAAGGGGTTGCAACCCACAGACTGAGAACCACTGACCTAGAGACCACCTGAGAAGGGAGTCTCCACAGAGGGATGGCCCAAATCGGATTGACCTGCGGGGAACTGTCAGAACTGTTCATTGACCTAGGAGATCCCAGTCCGCCGTGGGCAACACTGTTCTCTGAGCACCTGCTCAGAGATCCTGCCCTGCAAGAGTAAGCTAAGTCATCATGAGCCTGAGAGAGGCAGGAAGCAGCATTCCTCTCCAGTTCCAAGTTCAAGTTTCTACTTGAATGCCTGCCCTGAGTTCCCTCAACGATAGACCCCAACTCTAAGCACAAATAAACTCTTTCCTCCCAAACACTGTTTTTCATCCCTGCAATAGAAGGGAACTAGACACTGACTGTGTCTTGTTTTGTTTAGTGTCTTGGTGCCTCAGTTTCCTAATCTATTAAATACATCCATAAATAGCTGACCCTCGCGGCTTGAGTGAAGATTAAACAGTACATAAAGGACCATCTGGACTAGTTTTTCAACAGATGTTTGCTTCCCCATGTTTTATTCCCTCCCAGAAAAAAAAATCACAAAATTTATAACTCCAGAAAGCAAATACCTATTTAGACTTTCAAGTTGAAATCCTTTTTTTCTGATAAAGAGTTAATTGGCCATGAAATTAAATATTTATGATTTCACACAACCAAGGCATTGAGAATGTTAGAATGTGGAAGGGTCTAGGCTGGAAATTCAACACATTCTTACTGCCTTTCCCGCTGATGTTTCTCGGCTGGGAACATCTTAAAAGTACAGTTCGCAATGATTTAAAGGGACGAGTGGGCCTCAGGGTCCATCAGGGAAATCCCACGTGGTTGGGTTTCATATTCAGGTGTAGAGGCTGGTTGCTGAGTGAGAGGCTGGCTTGTGGGGGCCCTGATACTTGGAGCGTCTCTTCCTTGCTTTGAGATTCTTAGTTCTGCTCTATTCCCACTGGAAGGGACCAACTCTCTGCTTGCTTGGACCTTGGGAGTGTCCCAAGCAGCCCAACTGTGGTGCTAAACTTCAGACTTTCACTGGAAAAAACAGAGTGGTTGGGGATCCCACACACCAATACCCCAGAACTGATCTGCCAGCATCCGCCGCAGCTACTGGGGCCATTGGTGAAAACCCTGCTCTGCCAAGTGCCAGTTTCTCTTGCTGCCGTGCTGGGAGGCACAGCTGGGGTTTGATGGTCCCCCAGGGCTTTACTTGTGAAGCAGCTTCTCAAGTCTGTGTGGGGAAGAGAAGAGAAATGACTCCTCTCTCACACTTCACCACCTACGCCCTGGGCAGAATACCCTATCACAACAGCAGACCTTTCAAAAGCGTGACATGAACCACTGGGATGGCTTAGGAAGTAAAAGCCAAGGGTACTTGCTGCCAAGTACACTGACTTGACGCAATCCTGGAACTCACATAGGAGAAGGAGAGAACTGACTCCTGCAATTTGTCCTCTGACTTCCACATACATGAGTGTGTGTGCGTGTCTGTGTGTGTATATACATGAGTGTGTGAGCATACCTGTGTGTGTATATACACACAAAGATGATATTTTAATTACTTATTCTTCTCACTTTGTTGTCCAAAACAAGACCCTCGGTTTTAGAGCGTGGGTGGGATTACTAGTAGCAAGAGAGGGTCAGGTACCATCCTCTCCCTTCTGCTGTCCTTCTTCCCCCATCCCAGTTCACGTGTACATTGGCTCAGACAATAGGTGCTCATGCTGAGATGGATGGACAGCCCTCACCTCCCTAAGTTGTGAGGTTAGAGTCCTGGCTAGGACTTGCTGAGACACCTATAAAGCTTGTCTCTATGAGTTAGTGTAGTTAATAATGATCTTGACAGTCCTTAAATTAAAGATTAACACGAACAGCTGCCAACCACCAAATCCAATTCTGATGACACTCCCCACTCCTCACACCCATGGCCTCTTGCTTAGTGCTTCTATCTAAATGTCTGCTGTGATCTGTCTTGCGCATGGCACTTAATTTCCTTTATATTTTTGTTTTTGACTTCTAATCTCAAATTACTCAAAACGAGGTTTCAATTTCCTTTATATTTTTGTTTTTGACTTCTAATCTCAAATTACTCAAAACGAGGTTTCAATTTCCTTTACATGGCACTTAAATATGCAGCTATCTCCTTTATTGATTGATAGGTACTTAAGTTCAGGGGGACCATCTCCCTTACATTTGTATCACTCCTAGAAACTGTGAGAGCTCTGGCAACGGAGAATATACAATGCATGTTTCCAAAACTGATAGCATCCTTGGGACTCAAGAAATGCAGCGATCAGAGAGTTAGTCCACTCTGTCGCATAGAAGACTACATGGTCTCTGTTCTGCTGGCATTGTTTACTCTTGTATTAAATTACATAGACCAGCTCATTTAGTGGGGAGCTCTGGCTTAGAAGACTTGGCAGTGATAGAAAGGATTTGTGTATTAGAATAAATAAAAATCCAATCATCCCAGGTGACCTTTAATTGAAAAATCATTTGAATGATGCCATTCCCTCGAAGAGAACCTCTGTGGGGTGGGTCAGCCAAGCCTGGCAAGCGTTCTGGCCTCACTGTGATTGTTTCCAGCCTTCCTAGCTGATTCCAGGCTGAACAAGCCCTCACTGATGATCTCCTGTGTCAGGGAAGAAGGCGAGTGTCGGCACATGCAGAATGCCATTCCCACAATGCACAGCATTTCAGCGTTGCGGCATAAGAATGAGTTTAACTTAATAGCTATTGCTTAGCGCAGTAAAAAATGAGTCTGGATGACACACAGGATTAATTATAAGTTATTCCACTTAAATTTTTAAAAGAAAAGGTTTCTGTGTGATATCTCAGTGTGCTAATTGTTCTAATGAGCAGAAGAAAAGGCAATAATTTCAGTTGTGACAATATTATAATCCTCCTGGCCAGAACTATGATAGAGGAATATTCCTCTGAAATGCTTCACTTAAAGCACTGTTTCCTTGTATGATAATGGGTTTTGGTTGTGATGGCCTGGTAGCTGATTCCAGGAGCAAGGACCTCTTTTTCTATTGTGTATATGGGACTAAGAAACTATGCATGCTTAATGTTCGTGCATTAAAAAGAAAGAGGAGGGACAATTAGCTGCCATTCTCATCACTTTCCTGGCACCAATGGTCCATATAGAAGTTGTGCATGGCTGCATCTCGGAGCAGGTACACCAATATCTTTATTTCACTGATAAAGCACTGGTCCCAAATCAGGGCTGATTTTCATTTTTTTTTTCTTTTTATATGTTCCTTGGTCCTGATCTAAAGCAGGGGGAAAGAAGCTAGAAGACAGTAAGGTCTCTAAAGCATCGTAAAAGAAGTAAAGAGTCCCTACCTTCCTGGATTAGGCAGCGGAGCTTCATTTATTCTCCGAACTTCTCAGTTTGTTCATAAGTTCATTTCTGAATGAGAAGCCCAGCCCTGGATTGACTGAAGGAAGAATATTGGCAGAGGGTCCTGGTTTTGGAAAGTCTGGAGGTGGAGTGGGTGAGGCAATGCCTGAAGAAAATAATTAGGATATGATGTGGGTCCTGTTTTCATCTCAAATGGGTTTTACCCCTCAGAAATCAGGGATGGCTAAAACACAATCAGAACTTTGTGCTTTTTATCTTCAAGTCCTCTGTGATGGGTAGTACTGTTAACTTGGTAGAAGGTTCTAGAATCACCCATCAGAGGAGCCTCTGACTATGCCCATGGAGATTATCTTGATTATGTCCACTGTGGCTGGTGTCATTCTCCGATTGGGGTCCTGATCTATACAAACAGAGAAAAGGAACTGGGTAGCACAGAGCGTTTATCTTTCTCCTCTTCCTGACTATAGACTCGATGTGACCAGCTGCAGCCTTGTCTTCCCCACCATGATGGACTGTACTTTGAGTTGTAAGCTAAAATAACCCTTTGTTCTGGTAGCTTCTTCTGAAGGTGTCTTTTATCACGGCAGCCAGAGAAAAAACTAAGCCCTCTTTTTATTCTGTGTGGCGTCGCTGCTGTCTTAGAAGCCTCAGCTCACACTTCAGCTACCCCAGGAAGTCTGTCCTGCCTACTGTGCTCTCCCCAACCCGAGGCAGGTGTCCTTCCCTACTCTAATAAACCCAGGCACCTCATACCTAATAGGAGGGAGGAGCTATCTCTGCCCCTGATTTATCTGTGGAGTGTCAGGGAGATGATCCAGCACCTTTAAGCCTACTCTGAAGATGGTCAGTAGCCTGAAAATGTTTGAGAAATATTACTGCCGTGATGTGGGATACCCCTCTGTATGCTGTGAATACCGTTGCTTAATAAAGAAACTGTCTTGGGCCCATGCAGGGTCTAGAGGTAGCGGGGAAAACTAAACTGAATGCTGGGAGAAGGGCAGAGTCAGAGAGAGGCCATGTAGCCCCACTGGAGATGGACGCTGGAACTTTATTCGGTAAGCCACAGCCTCATGAAAATACACAGATTAATAGAAATGGATTAAATTAATATCTAAGAGTTAGCCAATAAGAAGCTAGAGCTAATGAGTCAAGCAGTGATTTAAATAATATAGTTTCTGTGTGATTATTTCAGGAGTTTGGGTGGCGGGAAATGAACAAGGGGCCTCCTTATCACACTGCAGAGATCTTTTGAAATGTAGTTTTCCAACTATTAGAGTTTATCATCATTATATATCATAAAATCAATTGTTTACTAGGGATTGGTACCCCCACTCATCAAAACACCATCTCTACCTATTCCACTTCTATTACTTACTTCTAATTTACCTTGGTCCCTGGGTATTATTATCTCCAACTCATGAGTGAGAACTGAGAGGTCCTATGGCTTTGAAAGTCGTGAGTCTGACAAGCCATTGGGCCTGGACCACAGAGGTTAGGGGTGGAAAGATTCCAGTCTTTTTCTAGTAAGGTGTGGTGAAGGAGCCCAAGGTTGGGTATGAGTGAAGCAGGGGCTACTGGATGATTAGATCTGGTGGTACGAGAAGCTGGAATTTTCCATGAAAATGAAGTTCCGGGATTATCTTTCAATGACTCATGCATATTACTCCTATTTCATTTACTGTGTGTAACCAAGAGTCTTTATATACTATAGTGACACATTCTCAGCCTATCTGTGCTGCCAGATGGCTCTGAGTCAAATTTCTTTACATAATACTGACTTTAGTAAACAAAGTTTCCAAATGTAATTGGGTAGGACTGAACACTCATATCATACGATGGTAAATTGTGACTCCGTCAACCTTTGAAGATGATTAAAAACACCTTCCTTGCACATCAGTATTTAAACGAACAAAGAAAAATAGTGGGGACGTTTTGGAAATTACAGAACAGTTTTTGTCAGGGGACTTGTAAATAGCATCACTGGCTTCACCGGCTGAGAAAATGTGAAAATTACTTATGCATAGAAAATAATAGACAGTCACATATTACAGTCAGTGATAGACCAGAGGGACAGTGATTCTATAGGGACGCCATGGTCAATTTAGTTTTTATAAGTACCTTCTATGATATTGGCAAAATGACAAAAATCACCTAAAAATCTGTTTGTTTTCTTTACATCTGCCTTTGTCATTAAATGTTATTATTGGGTATTTGCTAGCAATTTAAAGATATCACATATGATTTACAGTGTAGAACAAACACCACTGTGCGATGAGGAAGGCCCATTTCTCTGAATAAGAGTACATTTAAGGGTGCCAGAATGTGGTGGCATGCGCCTTTCTTTAATCCCAGCTCTCAGGAGGCAGAGAAAGGTGCATCTCTGTAAGTTCGAGGCCAGCCTGGTCTATAGAGTGAGCTCCAGGGCAGGCTCCAAAGCTACAGAGAAACCCTGTCTGGGGGAGGGGGAAGTATATGTAAGAATTGAATACTGTTAATTTTTAACTAAGTCCATGCAAATCGGGACTTGAAGGAGGAAATTGGGTGATGTTTTAGCTAAACTAATTACCATGCCCAGGCTGTGTGAGGGGACCATCCTGCCCAGTGTGATTCTTGCTCATATTCCAGGAGTGACCTCAAGTCAGCCGCTTGATATGATGTGGTAGCCACCAGCAACACATGCCTATTAACATGAATTTCAATTGCATGGGATGGAAAACTCCACTCCTTATTCACATCGGTCACATCAGGTGTTCAGTCAGCCACTCGTGACTGCTATGTTAGATACGAGGATATGAGACCTTTCCCCAAAGCTCTGAGACCAATGCTTCCAAGGGCAGCATAGCCATTTACTCTTCATGGCTGTTGCTCTAATGTTGGTGGGACAAACTCTGAGTTTGTTCCTTGAGACTGATGACCATTTAATGCCTAACCCAGTTCTTTCTGCTCTGATCAGAGATAATTCACCAAAGAGAATACACTTTTGGATGCATGATACTTTATTTAAACACACATATATACAACGACAAGAAGGGAAATGGTGCTGAGTCCAGCCTGGTGGCTGCATGCATTGGTGGGACAGGTGTCACAGGATGAGATGAGATGTGTGTGGAGAACAGGAAGGACCGGGAGAGGGAGCTTCATTTCCCATCACCACATGGAAGGATCTTCAAGCCTGGAAAACACAAGAAGCAAAGCAGAGAAGAATGACTGCCCGGCTCCGGGGGGTGGGGTGTCTTACAAGAGTGAGACATCAGTTCTGAGCTGCACAGTGATCAGAAGCTATTGTGAAGCCTCCAGTTGGCGCTGCAAATAAGAAGCCACAGGGGAACGAACGGCAGCATAATGAAGCCCCAGTTCATCAGCTTTTGCCCCATGGGAACTGGAGTCTCTAAGAGAGTCCACAGAAGGCTCTGTACATATCAAAGGAGCTGAGGGACTCCAGCGGATTTCTGAAGATCAAAACTATAGGAATCACATGAAACTATAACAAGAAAGTTAGTGTTGTTCCACTCTGAATACGCTTCCGTTGTTTTCCAGGAAGCTTTTGCTATGTAGAGAGATGCCATTTATTAGACTCTAAAGGGCCCCTTTTAATAAGACAGCATTCACAGGCAGCTCCAGGGCTATCAACTTTTGTCTCCTCCTAATTGCACATGATTGAGTCTGTCAGTCAGGGTGCTGTTAACTTTATTCCCTGCACTAACTGTGTTATTTCAGTCGACAAAACAAAGCAGGCAATGAAGTTCTAAGTAGGCCTGGCTCGTTATTTCCAAATCCTAAGTATTCATAGCCTGGCCTAAACCTTTACTGTGGCAAATATCCCATGCATATCAATGAGACATTAAAAAGATGCTTATTGATCAGCATCGAAAACAATGCTTATGAATTTCCCATTTCCTTGCGTTCACTGGTGAAGTCTAGGTCGATGTGTCCAGGGAGAGAAGCAGGGAACTTTATTCCAGTTCAGATGGTTGTTTACCTCAGAGAAACCATCTGGCTGGTTGTTTCATAAGAGAGCTGAGAGAGCATTGAGGGAGGATGGGTGATCCTGCTGTCACCCGTGGGTTCTCCGTGGAGAACTTCCATGTAGGGTGACACACCAGTCGCACTCATTGAGCAAGCATGCTAGTGACCTCTTCTGGGGAACACAGTTTCTGACAGTGTGGAGTTCTGTCTACGGGGATACTTAAGAATGGTGGATTGAGATCGTGCAGGAGGCAAGGTCAACAGAGCAGGTTAGGGGTTATGAAAGTGGAGGCAGATTCCGCCCCTTTTGGCAGCACCCCTTTCCTGTCCAGGAGGCACCCGCTTAGCCCGCTGGGGAGCCCTTTGATTTGGGCAAACACCTGTCTCAAGACCTGTTCGTACGCCAAGAAAGGCTCCAGACTACAGAAAAGCAACTAACGATAATACATTGCCCAACAGTGAGTCTTTGAATAAAATAAATCACTATATTAAACCAAAATACATCAAAAGGTATCCAGGAGCACTTGACTTACCTCTAGTCTGGGGTAAATCCAGGAAAGACAGAGTCAAACATACGAAGGACACGGCTCTAAGACATTTGGGTGTGTTATTTAGTGTATAAAAACTAGATTGATCACCCCAAATGGATGATTGGTCATTTCAATTTAGAGCTGTGGGCTTGTTCTATGCTCCCTTACTTCTAATAAGGCAAGATATTCTACAGAGTATGATTTTGAGCTAAAAATCACTCACATTTAGAAAAAAGCACCAAATAATATTAGTTAAAAACCATATGCCCTGCAAGTTGAGGTTAGCGGTGAATGCACTATAAAAAAGGTCTTTTTCTCTATGGTTTTTTATCCCCGCTTCTGCCCTAATCCCTCTTTTCTAGATTCTTCCATCCTAATGTTCACGTGGACTCCCAGCTTCCCCCAGCTTACCTCCCCTGGCATCTTAATCTCTGTATAGCAAGGTCTCCACCCCAAATCTTGTCGTACCTTGTTCTGGGGACATTTTCTGTGCTTTCTCTCATCAGGAGGTCTGAAATCAGTGTCTCAGGGCTAGATCTCTTGCCATATCTGAAACAAGAAAGCATAATCAGAGATTTATCAAATAAGCTTAGGAGAGAGGAGGAGAGTGTATCACCAGACTCAGACATTACTCCCAGTTGTCCATCTGCTACTAAGTATTCTCAGAGTGTGAAGCACATGCCATCAGCAACTTTGTAGTAACACAATATGCATACACATACACATACACACACACACACACACATATGCAAGCCGCTGAGATGCAGAAGGGGTTGGCATGTTAGCCCGATGACCCGAGTTCAAGCCCCAGAACCCAAACAGGAACTAGAGATCCAGCTCTGGAGCATTACCTTCTGACTTCCGCACGCACGTGTCTGCAGGCATACACCAACACAAAGTTTCTCTCTCTCATCCCAAACAATAAGCAAATACAATTTAAAGGTTATATGTATTTAATTTTCTGAAGTGCTTCATAAAGATTTTATTTTTGAGATTATACTGTAATTACAGCAGTTACTCCCCATCTGCTGGAGGCACTCATGGCTTCCCCCAGGTATGAAGAAGTCCTACCGGCCCACAGAAATCTTTCTGTGGGTCCTTCTACCCTGCCTATAGTAGGATAGCGAAAGGGCTGGAATCCTTTTCCCAGTCACAAATCTACCAGTGTCGTGATAGCTTCTGCCCGGTCATACACCTACAGGATGGACAGGCTTGGAGTTCTTCTTTCTCTAATTAATTCTGGATGATCAGTTTTCTCTGTAATAAGCAAGCTTCTAAAGATGGAATTTCTAAGGCAAAGATTCTCGAACCTGGCTTCACATTAAACTCCCCTGGGACGCCTTTAAGGACACTTAGAAAGCCCAGATCCCATCTCGATTTAATTGGTGAGAGCGGAGGCCAAGTCATTCTATTTAAAAAGTTCTCCATGTGATTGTGACGCAAAGCCAGGATGAAGAAACACTGTTCTAGAGATTTACTTCTCAACCTGTGCAGTACTAACACTTGGGAGAAGAGGATTCTTTACTGGGGGGCAGGGTAGGGGTGGAGAGCTGGGCTGGGCATCCTAGGATATTACCAGCATCCCTGTCAGCTCCATACTGGATACCAGAAGCACTCACTTCTGGTTTTGTCAACCAAACATCTCTCCCAATGCTGCCCCATATCCTAGAGAGGATAACATTCTCCCCACCTGCCCCCAGCCACCAGCTGAAAACCACTGTTCTAAGGAGCCATATAAGCAAGATGTGATAGATCCATAGACTAGATTAAGAAAATCCGGCCTGCAGAAGCATTGAATCAGCAGCCTGTACCACAATGGGAAAATAGCTACAACCAGGACTGGCTGGCAGGAGGAAGAAAGAGAATAATTACAGATAAAACAGTCACAAATGACATGGTAGATTTCAAAGGTGTGGACTTCTGCCTGAGAGTCTTTGGAGGGAAGTCAACAAGTGCACAATAGAGCTTCTAGTGGTTTCTAGGCTCATCACCAAGATGACAGAGGGAACTGCCTTAGGGACCAGTTCCCTCCTGATTCTCTTCCCATGACAGGAAAGCCCCTTTCCTCACTTCTCCTAAAGACAGTAGAAATTACATTGAATGTGATAGTGTGATTCCAGCCAAAGAAACTCAGTTCAAGGTTCCAATTCCATATCCCTAAAACAGCTTTCTTGAAATGTCCTTGGTTTTATGATCTGCACAGTGGAGACAGTTAAATCCACTTCAAAGTTGTGAGGAAAAGGCTGACTGAGGTGACTGGAAAACCACGGAATGGAATCTTTCTGCACACAGAATCATTCTGTACACGGTGGCGGCTGTATAGCAGCAATGTTTACAAAAAAGATTAGTTCTATAGGTTGTATCTAAATAAAGTTCCTTTTAAAAGCATGGTATCATTTCAACGGTGTAATTTTTTTTCTGAGCTGTATGAAATAAAAAATTGAAGGCATTGACTTTCTAGGAAGTCTATTGGACTCAAAAACACAATTCCTTTTTGCTAACCAAAATGATCCGTTTCAAAAGATTATGAGCCAGTATTACTCAAGTGATTCTGCACACACTGGGATTGTTTTCCCCAGAAGGCTTTCAGATTGGCACACACCTTTCTGGTGAAATTAAGAGTAGACAACTGTTTCCGAAGTATAACCCCCTTTTGGATCCTATCTAACCATCCCCTGCATCATGAGCAGTTTCACCTCCCTCTGGTAATTTACCATGCATAATTGAAACACGCTAAGTAAAGAACATTAATGCTTCCAAAGGCCTTGCCCCTACAGTTCTTCAAGGTTCTCAGTAATTAAAATGTGTTGTTAAATGTTTAGAACTAAGGGACATCGATTTTGCAAACCAAGTCCTGTATTGCCTTTTAAATTAGCTTGGATTTAATTTGTTTTGCTTGACTTTAATGCTGAGAGAAAAAGCAAGGCTCTTCTCTTTGACTTCTGGGCATTAAAAATAAAGTTCGCCATCTCTCGGGTCCCAGGCAGTCGGGGCGTAACCAGAGTAATATGCAAGCTTTGGCTTTGTTTGGCTTCTTCTTAGTTAGGAAAAACCCAAGCACCTTCTTTCCAGAACTCGGTTGCTCTAAAGTGGAAAAGTCAGCTTTTTAGGAGCGTCTAGTAATTCTCAAGTGTGAGGCCGAGATGGTTCAGAAGAAAGAAACCCATGGTTCTGTGGTCCCCTCTCCCCCACGAATGCTGCCACTCAGCTTACCCTGGGCAAGTTGGAAGATCTCAGCAACCTTTTAGACAACTGTACTGTGTCTTTGGTGTTTTGGGTGATGGTTATTTACTCTAGGTCGGATTCCCTCTTCCCCCTACACCCTAGCCCAGCTGCTTCCCTGCTTCTGTCGCTGCCAGGAGAGGTGGGTGGGAGACACACACACACACACAGCCCAGAGGCACTGAATCTTGGGCTTGGGACTTGGAGACCAACTGTAGTGACGGGGAGAAAGGATCCAGTTTGTGTAGTGTATTCCCCGCTCACGCATTTATCTAGAGCGGAATTTATGACTGATCCTGCCCAACCCTGGGACGAAACAAGGGAAAAAAGAAATCATCCCTGCTGTCCAAGGCTCCCAGATGCGCAGGTGTTCTGGCCTGGAGCTCCAGGCACCAGTCGGGGGATGCACCCACCTCTGCCTGGTGATCAGATTGATGTAGTGCCGTAGAGCCGAGTAGTATCTGGCCATGTCCTCAGCTGGAGCATCCTCTCCCGGATTGTCGGGCTTGGAGGGGTATCCCTCAGCCAGCACACCCAAGCACACGAGCAGGGACAGAGCGAGGGTCAGTCCACACAGCCCCATTCGCTTGCTACCTAGCATCTGTGGATACAAAAGGCTCAGAATTGGGGATGTCCAGGATGCTCGCCATGTCCCAGTTCCCGTTACCACTCCAGACCCTCATCTGTTTCCATCCCGTACCCCAGAAAGAAGCCCGGATTTGGCACGCGCCTCTTCCAGAGCTTTAGTGGACCACCCGCCCTGACCCGGCCCCTCTGCTGTGCCCCCATATTCCATGAAATGTCCCTCCAAGTCGCCTGGTGAGAGGTGGCGGATGGAGGTCCTCTAGTTTAGGACAGAGCTGCCCTTAAAGAATGGCCACTTTTCTCCTCTAGCCCCCAAATCATCCTTGGAGGACGAAACTTTCTTGTCGGTCACTTTTGATCTGTTTGGCTACAGGCGCTGCTGTGACAGTCGGATTCCCCAGGGTGTGGCAACAGGACCCGGAAAGGGGGCTCACAGGCTCAGTTGAAATCCTGGAGGTGACAGGGAATAGGGCTCCTGACACCATGTGACAGTACTCGTGAAACCTCCCTCTGGGCGCACGCAATTTGGACCCCCCAAAAGAAACGCTCCTGCCCTGAGATAGGGACCCCCATGTTATTTTCCATACCCTCAAAAGATAACAGGGACGGAGGTGGGACGCCCAGCCAGGAGAGGCCCGGGGAAGGGCAGGTGGAGAGTTGGATCAGAGTTGGCAAGTGGAATTTAGCCGCCAAGAAAGGTTGGGTGTGAAGCTGGCCGAGCCGGCTCAGAGGACCGGCTGCTGGGCAAGTTCAGGGGCGTCTGAGAGCCCGCGCTCCTGTCCCAGTGGGTCCTGGCACTCACCGTGGCTGGCGGGTTGGCGTCTCTGCGCGGCGGGTGCTCTGCTGTGGGCGCCTCCGTGAGGGATGAGAGCCACCGGTGGGATGCGGAGAGCGGGTCGCCAGCAGGCTTTTATGGAGCGCCCTTGCCGCGGCGGGAGGGGCCTCGGGGCAGTCACGCCCGGGTGACTCCCACCTCCACTTCCCGCCCCCACCAGCGGGGGAGGAGGCTGGAGCCACAGCCGCTCAAGTGGCTGGCGTCTGTAGCCACCCACACTCCAACTCACGGCGGCCCGCTCCGCGGGGAAAAGGAAGCAGCCAAGGCTTGGCGAGTATCCCTTGGAGCCCGCTCTTCTCCCCGTCGAGTCCCGCCAGAGACAGGCACAGCGGGGACCGTTCTCGGTCGCCTGTCCCGGGAATTGCCAGCCCTCTGAGAGCGGGTCTATAGGGACCACCATCCTGTACTTGGGGAGCATCTCTAGGGTCCGCGCGACAACTGTGCGCTCTGAGAGGGAGGCAGCTGAGGTTTTTCCCGCTCCCGGCCCGGAGTACCGTGCTTCAGGGTCTCCAGGGACTTCCTTGCACTTACTGACCCTGTCTCTCCAAAAGGTGGTCCTTCTCCCCCCCAGCACTCGCCTCAGCGCTGAGAGCCAGGCTGGGTTGCCGCCAGAAACTCCCCCCGAGGCCGCCACTGAAAGCCCGCGGTCCCGGGGCTGCGGCCGTTCCACAGCTACCACGGAAAGTGGCGGGTTCCAGGGGCATCCCCAACTCAGTCCCCCACCCCGCGCCCCTGTGGGCAAGTCTTTGTGAAGTCCTGTATGCTTTGTTAACTCCTGGATGAGTACGTGCTTTCGTATTGAAATGAACCAGATTAAAAGACCAACATCATCAATGTGCTCATCGCGTTAAACCTGTTGATTACATATGAACGATATTGAAATTCTTTTTACAGGACGGACATTCTACATGGTACGCTTGAGTTAGTGCCCCCTGGAAGTTTGCATCTAAGTAAAACGGAACGTTGCTGATGTGGAGTTTATGAGTTAGTTTAAAGCTAAAATAAATGATTTAGTTCAAGTGTCACATGCTATCATTTACACACAGGGGTGGAGGGAGAGACAGAGACACAGAGAGAGGCTGTATGATCTAATGATAATTTTGAACACCAACATCCCCCGCTGTTAGACGGCTGCACTTTCCTTATTTCGGAAACCTGCACCAAGGCCATAAACACAGGGCTATCAGGACTGCTCATGTGTCCACGTGAGGATGTTTGACAAAAGAGCAAAACAGCTAACTCGGTCCTTCTGATAAGGAGGAAGGCACACGACGCTGCTCAATAAAGTAATCTTATTTTTGTAGTGAATCAGAGATTCACATCGGTTAAAACCCAGATTTAGCTGGAGTCACTGGATCTGGGAGAAAGTACCCTAAGGGGGCTCCTCTTTTGAGCAGGGAACTCTGGTAAACTGATTGACTTACTTTGTAACGCTGGGGTTTGAGAACAAGAACTTTCCCCTTTAGCGTTTGCAAAATAAAGTCCAGGCAGGGTGTGTCCAGTAAGTACACCTCTTTCCGTCTTTCTCTTCCCCCCCCCCCCCCCCCCCCCCCCCCGAGCTGCATCATTTGGCATTGAGCTCTTAAGGTGCTGTCAGTCCCTCCCGTCATTCCGTCAATTAACCCCTCCCTTCTGCAGTTTCTGGTAACTACCCTCAGCTCATAGAAACAGCTCCTCCCCCACCGCAACAAACAAAACCAGCCTCCATTCTAAATAAAGTCTCCTGGCTGCAGGCTCTCTCCTTGGTTTCAAAGTCAATTTATTTATTATTGTTTTATTTATTTATGATTTATTTAAGTACATGATTATTTATAAAAATAGCTTTTCTGAAATACCATTAAACTATACTAAAAAGCTTTGAAGGTTGGAAATATTCCCGTGGATGCACAAATGCATCCATGAAGCCACAAAGAGCATAGGAACATGACCCCCGAACCTTCGTGAACGCTCTCTGACAGTCGGTCCTCCCCCCTGCTCCTCCCTGCTGCCCTCCTCTATAGATCTGTTTTCATGCACACCGAATGGCTTGCGTTTCTAGACCTGCACATAAGCCCAGTTCCAAAACAGCTTCTCCTCTCTGCTTTTTCTGTTTTATCCAAACCCTTAGGCTGAGACACACCCGAATATCAGTAGCACACACTGTTTACTGTGGGAACATTTTCATTCCATGACGTACCTCAACTTTCAAAAACCAACTCTGCTTCTCCTAGACCCCAGGTTGCTTCCAGCTTGTGCTATGACTAAGTCTGCAAGCGGACTGATTGGGAAGTCACTGTGTTGATGTAAGCCATCATTTCTCCTAGGAAAACAAATGCTAAATGACCAAGTGATGTGAGCACTGTCTCACAGTTCACTGCCAGGCTATTTTTTGCGCTCTCTCTCTCTCTCTCTCTCTCTCTCTCAGTTTCTATTGTTGTATCTTTAATTACTGCATCTCTTCGGTTCCAGTATGTGATCCTTGTGAATATTATCCAGTAATTTCACACCTTAGACAATGTTAACTTTCATCTATAGAATTTCAGTGTGGATCTCTTTAATACCCATCATAATCATATCCAATCTTTATTCTAGGCTTTTAACACATTGTTGTTATGATTACTACTATTTTGGTCTTGTGAAATAGGCTCTCACTATATAGTCTAAGCTGTACTTGAACTCCCGAATAAGGGCTTCTGTCTTCTAAATCCTAGGATTGCAGGCAAGTCCTGTCAGACCCAGCTGAATATGCATAGCTAATAACTTCTATCTTCCATGAAATTGCTGTATTTGAGTTAACTTCCCCGCACATGATGACCCGCAATTTCCCGCTTCTCTGTATGCCTCACAATCATTAGAATGCCAGATACTGTGGGTGTTACCTTGTTGTCTGTCAGGGGTGTGTGTGTGTGTGTGTGTGTGTGTGTGTGTGTGTGTGTGTGTGTTCCTCTCAACTCTGGGGCTTTGTTCTGGAAGAGTGAAAACTTTGCCATAGTTTTGCTGGGTTGCATGCTATACTTCAGCTATGTTAGGTGGCTTCAAGCTGGCTTCAGTTTAAGGTTAATTTTTTTCCAGTTTCAGAGTAAGATCTCTCTTGCTTTAACTGATAGCTGACAGCTGAGAAGGGCAAGATTTCCCCTCTGGCTGTGGGGCTACTCTGCTATGCCCAGTCCCTTGTGAGCCTCAGGCCCTCCTTACCCCATGCCCTTGTGTGGTTCTTTGTTTATCAGCAGTGGTTTCTTTGAAAGTAGGATTTAATCGATACTCAACTTAGTTTTGGAGGGAGGCACAGCAGATCTCCAGACACTCTCCCCATTCTGAATTCTCACTGCCTGGCTCGCCCATATCCAGCCCCAGCTCTTCTCAAGACAGCCTGGGGACTTCCCCTCTGGATGGCAACCTGAATGATGCTGATGCCCTTGCCTGTCTCCTCTCATTTGGTTTCTTTTACCAGGAGATCACTATCTGTTAGCAGCTGATGTCTATATTCTCAGAGTCATTTTATTTATTTTCGTTTAAGGTTGCCATTGTTTTCAGAAGCTTCCAACATGACCTCCCCACTATAGTCTCTGCGAGATCACTATCTCTTAGCAGCTGATGTCTATATTCTCAGAGTCATTTTATTTATTTTCGTTTAAGGTTGCCATTGTTTTCAGAAGCTTTCAACATGACCTCCCCACTATAGTCTCTGCTTCTTTACCCTGGGCTTGGTCACAAAACCACACTACTCCGTGTTCAAGCTATTGAAAATCTGTCCTACCTTCCTGTACCCCAAAGTACCCTAAAGCATTCCTTTAAAGACTGTCTCACAGCTGTAGCTGTCTATTTAAGTGTACACATCTGTGCTGTTTCTAAATAGTTTCATGTCTTTAACGTTTTGTAATTGTAAGCTCCATAATACAGAGAAATGGCCTTCTTTTAGTAGGAGTTCATCTAAATAAAACTGGGATCAGTGTGTCACTGTCCGTCCATCGTCTGTCTGTCTGTCTGTCTGTCTGTCTATCTATCTATCCATCTATCCATCCATCCACCTACCTACGTAATAGCCAAAGTTTGTTAGGATTTCATAGGCCCAACATACAAGTTCTCAAAGGAACCCATGGAAGAACCAGAAGTCAGACATAGAGATGGGTAAGCAGTCTGACTGATGGGCAGTAGACTTCAGGTGGTGGGAGAGACCTATAGCTCTGCTTTCTTCTCCCACCCCCAAGAAACAAACACTGGTCTTTTAATTTACATTCTCGCCAGTCTAATACAGCAGTATTATATACTCCCTCACCTCTACAGTCCAGGGAACAAAAATGATAACACAACTTTAAAAGCCACTCAGCTTCTCTTAGACCCCAGAGGCTTGTTATCTGCTTGTTCTAGGACTAATTTTGCAAGGACATTGATTGATAAGTCATTGTCTAATATGAGTTTTAAATAATCTGGTATGATTGTCCATGCCTGAAATCCCGGAAATACACAGGCTGAGGGAGATTGCAGTATGAGCTAAAAGATAATATGCTTTTATTTTATCAAATTTAAGTAAAATTTGTGAAAGATTCAGCAAGATAATTTAATACTCTAAAATGTTTTTTTTAAATCATCTGGGGATCATTTTCTCTTAGCAAAATTATACACAGTTCCTCCAACAAAGCCACACCTCCCAATCCTTCCCAAGTAGTCCTACCAACTAAGGACCAAATATTGAACATATGAGTCAATGGAACCATGCTTTTTTAAACCACTGCACTCATATATAAATATTTTCTTTAAACTGTTTGCCTCAAACGAGTTTAAAAGACTAGTCACTGCAGAAGGCCAGCAAACGATACAGCAAAAGATACATTTTAAGCCTTTGCCAACTGGATGACAGATAGGTGTAGCCAAAGGAATTCTTTTTTTTTCTTTTTTTGATTTATTTATTTATTATGTATACAGTATTCTGCCTACTTATGTCCTATAGGCCAGTAGAGGGCACCAGATCTCATTACAGATGGTTGTGAGCCACCATGTGGTTGCTGGGAATTGAACTCAGGACCTCTTAAAGAGCAGTCAGTGCTCTTAACCTCTGAGCCACCGCTTCAGCCCACCAAAGGAATTCTTACTTGCAAGCAACTAAAATTCTTACTCTGGAGTTTCTTTACTTTTTTTTTTCTTTTTGTTACTTTCAGATTACTTTTTAAAAAAAACAGCATGTTCGTGCAGTTGTCAGTTTTTTTCTGTCCCTCTCATGCTATCTGGGCTCATTTCTTTTCAAATGTAAGAATTAATTTAGGCCTGTTGTGCTCATGGGGTATGCCCCTTGGTCTAGAAACTTCTAGTTTCTTCCTTTCTTTTTTCTTCGGGCCATTCTGATTTCCTTTGCGCACCTTGCTAAACTGGGGAGCAGGGAAACTTCCTGATCCTGCATGTCATTTCCCAGCGCTCTGTACAATGCAGCCAGCTTGCTGACAGCACTTTCTCTTGCTTTGTATTTTTAGCAGTGTCTGGGAATTCGTGTCTAAAAGAATTGGGATAATTATGAGGACTATTTGAACCAAAATTACCCCCCAAATTTATCTGAAACATCCAGATAATTACAGGAAAAAATATATATTTTTTTAAAATCTGGAAGTATTCTGGGAATAGCTGCAATTCTCTCCTCCTCTTTGCCTGCACAGGCACAAAAGGATGCCTCTGAAATAGAACAGAATGCGGAACCTCAGACAGGCTCTCTGTTCTTCTGGCCAGTTCCACTTTGTTCTAGCTCATGTCTCATGCTCTCGGTCACGCAACAGCAGAACAGAACATTTGCTTTGTTGAGGAAAAGATGACAAGTAGTTAATTCTCCCACATGGGATGTGGGCTTTCCACAATAGGAAGCTTCAGTTTGCCTGTGTGGGTGGCTGACATGCTACACAGGGTCCTCTGCCACGCTCTTGGAGACATTGAAGAGTTTTGTATTCCCCTCTCACGAGACTGGATGGAGAAAATCCAGTGTCCATAGAGAGGATATGTTATTTCTCTTCTAGGTACTGTTGTGAAATTTGGGGATTTATAACTCTGTAGACCTACTGCAGGAGCTTCAGCCTCTCAGGGGTTGGACACCAGGGGTGGGGAGGTGGCTCTTGGTTTCCAAGTCTTGCCTGTGATTAGTTTGTATGTGACTTCTGTCAGGTTATATTTCTTGAAACTCAATTTAAATGCCTAGATGCCCATTTCCCCCATATATTCCTATTCATTAAAAGAGGGTTTAGCTTAAGGGAGGCCTAGAACATGTGCTATGAAGTAGATAGTCCTGCAGAAGATCCCAGAGTCCTCAGGACCTAAGGAAAACTAGTCATGCTCACAGCTCCCTGAAGAGTGTGAAGCTCAGGCAGCCCAGGCTAGACCATGCTCTCAGGCAGCCCAGGCTAGACCATGCTGCTCTTCTCTCCTTCCCAGGGAGTCCACCCTTCAATAAAGCTTTTCTTCCTGAAGCCACTAGAGCAGACTCTGGGTCTGTATCCCAGCTCTGGCCAGCAGCAGGGGCATGGAGGAGGGGCTGTTTGCCTGGAGTATTTGCCCATAAATTGCTTCTCTTGAGTCTCAGGACAGGTAACACAGGTTCTCTGAGGTGTCCCCTCACACACGAGGGGCCCGACCAACAGGGTAAGAAAAATGGGCAAGGGTGCTATGGGACACCATTTTCAGAAGTCTAAGGAAAGACGCTCAGCTGGTGTCTGCAGCTGGGAGAGCTGTAGGGCCTCCAACCTGAGAAGGCTGGCCACTGTTGGGTCTTACTTCTTGGTGAGAGTGAATAAGCATCAGGTACACTTGATGGGAAGGCTGGGATCCCGCTAGCTAAGATCCTAAAGAAGAGTCACAAGTCCACAAAATAAGAAGCTAGAAGACAGATCTGGTTACCAGAGTGAGTTCAGCAGCTGATGACTGTTGATGGCTTCCAACTCCAGGCGCTGGCCAGGGCTCTGTCCTCTAGCCCTAAGTTGCAAGAGTTCTCCCTGCAGAATTGTTAGGTAGCTGCCCCAGGAGTTTGATGCTTCCCTCAGATACACCAATATCTTTTATTTTTGTTCATGTCTCTTTGAGCGAACAGAGAAACTCTGTGCAGATGCTTCCAGCATGCTGGTTTGTATGATTCTAACCAAGCCATCCTCTGAATTACTCCAGCCAATAAGAATTTTCTGAGTCTGGAGAAGCTAGCTCTTGCTGAGAGGGACCATCCAGATAAAAATCAACCATTGCTGTAAAAAGTAGTCAGTGAAGGGGGAAAGCTGGTGGTGAGGGGGACGCTGTAAGCCTGGCTGTCTGAGTTCAAGGCCTGGAACTTCATTTTAACTTAATTTAACTTAATTTTAACAGTGACAGAGCAGACCACAAAGTTGTCTCTGATGTTCACACAAAGTGTCTTGCTTGTGCACACCCCACCCCATGCATGGACACAGCCAACACTTGGATGCTTACAGCAAAAAGCCACACTGTCTGTCCTTGTATCATAACTTACATGGGAATTATGAAATACAGCGAAGAGAAAAATTTAAAGTTATGAGCGTGAGAGGAAATATGTGAGCGAGAAATGTGTGGAGATGCTCACGTGCGAACCATCCTAAAGGTCCCCTCAAAATGCATGGCAGTAAACCTGGCAATGCAGAGAAACAGCTTTTTAAAAAAATCAAAATTAACACAAAAAATAGAAAACATGGATAGTTCCATATCCAGTGAAGTAATTGAGCCAATAATTTAAAACGTTTTCCATCAAAGTTTCCTGTGTTCACATGACTTCGCCAGTGGACCCTTCCTAACAGTCTTCAAGGGAAAAAGGAAAGTGGATAGAAGAATTCCCAACATATTTTATGGTGCCAGAAAAAAAATGGAGATCAAAATTCAACAAGGAAACTATAAAACAGAAATCCAGATACTGACATCATTCATGAACTGTATAGAACGGTATTTGTAAAAACAGTGATATAAGTCCGATGGTGTATCAAATGGTCATGTGGAGTATAAAATGGTCATTCCTGTTCAGTGACATTTATTTCAAGACTATGACTGGCTTAGAGTTTGTAAACTTACCAATGTAATTAGACATGTCAACAGAACAAAATTGAAAAGAAAACCACATAATCCTTTCAGTAAAGATTTTAAAGTATTTTATCAGATTCAAGGTCTATTTGCACTAAAAAATTTCGTAGCTAATTTTGGGAAAATTTTATTTTTTTGTATGCTGTGAGACAAGTTCTTCCCGGCGGTAACTTCAGGAGAAGCCTGGAGTTGAACTGCTCCTAGGATCTTCTCATTTCCTTCTCACTTCCTCACTACACAGATTACACCCCTCTGGCATTACCACAAAGAGTTCCTTCCCGAAGGCAGCTACTCGGTGCTGTGGGACAACCTTATCAGACCCGAAGGCTGTGAGGAACAGATCTTCCGGGCTTGGATGATCATATGTGGGATGGACTCAGTCTGGCAAGGTAGTTGAGTCTTCTACCTTCTAGAGATCCGATTACAGATGTGATCACTCAGTCTGGGTGCTAATGACATGTAAGACATTCCTGTTGTGGGAAACACAGTGCACAGGAGGGGGCGCTTAGCAGGAGCTTAGGGCTTCCCAGACTGTTTCTTTGTCAGGTGAAAGCAATGGTTAGATCCCTACGAATAAACATTGTCTTAAAGCAATGTTGACCATGGAACATGCAATGTGGCTAGCTCTGGTGCAATGCTAGCTGCAGACATCTCTTTGTCTTGCAAACACTTCAGTCACCTGTGAATGGCACTGTGGGCAGTACATATAGGATTAATAACAACTAATTGGGGCCCACTGTTCATAAAGCATTGCACTTGAACTTATCTGCTTCTAACTATAGCATTGGGTAGATGTTATTATCCTCATTTTACTGAAAAGGTCACAGAAACCCGGAGCGACTCTAGGAGTTATCCAAATTCATATAACAAGGGAGGGGCAGGAACTCAAAGCAGGAGCCCGAAGTTGAAGTGGCTGCTGAGACCCACTGTATGTGATTCACGGGCAGGACTGAGCACACCCATCTAGACA
Source organism: Microtus oregoni (assembly GCF_018167655.1). Lineage (NCBI taxonomy): Eukaryota > Metazoa > Chordata > Mammalia > Rodentia > Cricetidae > Microtus > Microtus oregoni. The sequence goes on from NW_024543874.1 coordinate 2,543,892, forward strand.
GCAAAGACAAAGTATCAGTGTAAACATGGCAAGCATGCCCAATGTCCAAACATGTAATAAGGAAAATGGATGTAAAAGGGGAGAGCCAGAGGGGAGTAAGAAACGAAGGTGGGGGAAGGAGCAGAAGGGTAAAGGAAAAGAGAAGGAGAGGAAAGGGAAAGGCAGAAAGAGAGAGTGTGTGTTTCTGAGACAGTCACAAGGGATGTGAGATTTAAGCTCCAGATTTGCCTAGTTGGGCCTTTTTCTACTTCCCATGTAGACTATGTAAGTCTTTCTTAGTGTCCTCACTGTTGTCTAAGTTCTCTGGGATTGTGATTTGTAGGCTGGTTTTCTTGGCTTTATGTTTAAAAACCACTTATGAGTGAGTACATGTGATAATTGTCTTTCTGTGTCTAGGTTACCCCACTCAAAATAATGTTTTCTAGCTCCATCCATTTGCCTGCAAAATTCAAGATGTCATTATTTTTTTTTTCTGCTGTGTAGTACTCCACTGTGTAAATGTACCACATTTTCCTTATCCATTCTTCAGTCAGGGGGCATTTAGGTTGTTTCCAGGTTGTGGCTATGACAAACAAAGCTGCTATGAACATAGTTGAGCACATGTCCTTGTGGCATGATTGAGCATCCTTTGGATACATAGCCAAAAGAGGTATTACTGGGTGTTGGGGAAGGTTGTTTCCTAATTTTCTGAGAAATCGAGCATGATCTTTATTTTAAGCCACTAAATTTTGGGTGTGTTTTTATTCAATTGTAGATAACTAGAGTATTTTCCATCATCACATTTTGATTTATTTGTTAGACATAGTTCTTCAGTTTTATCCACACAAGGGCATCACGGTATGAGAGCAAGCACTCAGGTCTGCTAACAGTTGTATTCTCAGCACGTATATACTATTAGGTGCCCCACAAGCGCTTCCAAACAAAGGGGCTGCTGTATATGTGCTCTGAATATCTGCCCCCTAAGGGTAACAGGAGTAAAATGGACAAGCAGGTCACACATAAAGAGGGGGCAAAGGGAGAGACAGAGATCGGGGAACTGAGTAAATTCTTCACCCTACTGTCATCCAAGTTCCTCAGAGTTGCTTAGAGGCAGATCCTGAGTATGAATGCAGACAGTGTGTTTTCCCTTCACTGCCCATAAACACCATACTATTTTATAAAGGAAAAGGGAAAGGGGAAATAGCTAATAAAATTTCCAAGTCCTCAAACCACAGAAGCACAATGAAGAAGGAAGGGAGAGAGATGGCAAGGAGAAAGGAAGGCCCTGGGAAGAGCAGATCTACATCTTAAGTAGCCCTTCCTCACCTCTGCCCCTGGGAGCACTAACAAAGGAAGACATTCACTGGGCTGATGTCTGGGCATTATGTAGTAAAGGAGAATGACCTGTCTTGATTTGGAGCAGGATACAGAGTTGCCAGGGAGTAAACCATCTTGGAGAGAGAGTACAGTACTCTTGATACATTTTTACAGAAGATTAAAAATTGGAGTCTGATAGCAAGAATGAAAAACAGTCCACTAGAAGAGCACGCACACACACACACACACACACACACACACGAGTTTCCAAATTAACTTGGGAAGAAGTAACAAAGAGAAGTAAAGAGAAAGTTAAAATAAAAATTATATATTATCTAGAAAGAACTGAGCTATATATTATGTAGAAAGAACTGAAATGGAGAAGGTTCATTAGAAAGGCTATGACAGCTGATAAATTTCTAATTAAAGAAAAATTCAGGCCTATGATTTTTAAAAGGGGAAGCTAAGATAAATGTAACCAATTATAGGAAGCTATACTTAGAAAGGAAGGAAAGAAAAGCAAGTGTGGAGGGTCACACCTATAACCCTGGCACTCAGGAACCTAGACAGGAAGAACTCAAGGTGAAGACCTACGTGAACTGCAAGACCTGGTCTCAAAAGCAAAACAGATAAACAAAATAGAAAACACGATTACAGAAGAGAAAACAAAGTTTATTTTTCAAAAAGACTAACAAAGGGATCTGTCAAACCTGGCTAAAGATGAGCTGCAAGATTAGAGAATGTGAGGAAACAGGAACCTGGCTGAACCACAAATCCTGGAGATATTAGATAATTAAAGGAAAAGAATGTATGCAGCCCATAGTCATAACTGTAAAACTTTGGGAAATGTGACATTTATTAGTTAAAACCTACTAAAATGACTTTGGAGAAAAAAAAAAAAAACATCACAAAGCACAAACAAAGACTGGAACAAGATTAACAGTCCTTTAGTTGAGAAGGAACCAGACTTCCCGAAGCTTTTACTCAGGTGCTTTACCTCATATTCAAAGGACGAGTCATTTCAATGTGAGCTTTAAGTCATGCTGGACCACAGGAAAGGAAGCTAGCATGATCTTCATATTCATATATGACATAGCGGGCAGAGGACATTGCTCAGTGGGTAAAGTGCCTGTTGTACAAGCAGGAGCATTTGGCTTCAGCTTCCCCAAACCCATGGAAAAGCCGGGTTCTGTGGCATGGATCTGCAACCCTAGCTTCCTCTTTCAGAAGATGGGAGCTAATACAGAGACCCACAACTGGACAATGTGCAGAAAGTGAGAGAATTCGGAACAGTCAGTCATACGTGATTTGTCTTCATTGAACCTCTCCCCTCAGAGATCAGGGAGCTACGTGGAAGAGGAGGCAGAAAGATGGGAGACTCCAAAGAAACCATGTGTTTCAGACACAGCAGGACCAATGCACACGTGAGCTCACAGAGACCGTGGGAGGATGCACGGGTTTGCACAGGTTCAAGCCAGACGGGGTCCTGGGGATGAGAGGGAAGAGTGGACAGAAGCCCCCATCCATAACCAAGGAGCTATCTCCAGTTGGCATTCGCTTGCAAAGGAAAAATTAGTTCTCTCCGATGGACTATTACTGGGTGTATTAACCACACTTAAGGAAGGCCCCATTCCAGAAGTAGATGGTCAACTCAAAACTAACTTAATGACATTTTAGTCAACTTTTGCCTCATATTACTTTGTTTGGACATTTTGTTTTGTTTTGTTTTGCCGGTCCTTGGCTTGTATAATATGTGTTTTTATGAATTTTCCTTGTGTGGTTGTGTCTCTTGTGCTTTCCCTTTGTTTTCATTTTCAAATCCTGGTTTGTTTTCTTTCTGTTTTCTACAGAGAGAAAGATGGCATGCACTTGGGTGGGTGGGTGGCGAGATGGGGAGTACCTCAGTAGAGCTGGGGGAGGGAAATTGTGATCAGAATATCTTGTATGAAAAAATATTTTCTAAAAAAAGGCATATACTAAAAACAAAAATAAATGAAAACCCCCTCTACATCCATCATCAGCCATTCTTCTCTGTAAAGAGCTATCCTTTACGGAGTGTCTTATTGGCAACCTTAAAATTTTTTTTCACTTCTTTTTCCTTTTTTAAATTTGACTTTCTTTGGGGGCATCCATCTTCCACCCATCTGTCTACCCACCTGCCTATCTACCTACTTACCTGCCTATCTATTGATTGATCTGTAAAGAAACAGCCCCAGATACCCCTAGCTAGTTCCATGCTATTACTTTTCCAGCTATCTAATACCCCACCTCTAAGCTGTGTTCTCTTCCTATCCGACATAAACAATCTCATAAAGCATCCACTCCAGGCAGTTACCACGCAGCCCACAGAATTCCAACTGTCTCCTCTAGGCTATTATGAATGACTACTGTTTCCTTACCAATTCCAGCTTGATCCTCACTCTGCTCTGCCTCCCTGTAGATAAGCTTTATTGAAATGATCCATCACAGACTCGCTCTGCTTTCTAACGAGACCCAGTCTAGAGTCAACCTCTGCCTCCCTAGGGCCTTTCAAACTCCCCAGTGAAGCCAAGTACAGGTTCCTCTGATTCCCTGAGGAGGCACTTTTTCCCCCTCCCTTATTCCTCTGCGGCCCTGCCCCTGTTCCAAATCCCCATGGTGGCAGGGAGCAAGAAAAAGAAATCCAGGTTGTTCAATTATAGACATATAATATACTTGCTGGTTTTTGTAAGAAAGAATTGAAATCAAGTTTGAGGATTTATGCAATTACTACACATATCAATATAATAATTGATGATACATATAAATATGCATCTTCAACTTCTATATGAGATATGTATGTTTGCATGCCTCTATATCCACATATAAATATAAGTGTACCAATCTCATATAGTTCCCTTGTCTGATGGGTGCTTACGTTCTCCACCATTTGTTCTGAAAGTGCTCTGGGGCCTTGGCACATAAACATTTCCGAGACTGGTTTAATATGTTCCTTGTCTTGATCCTGAATAAAAATTTCAACAGATGTCATGAGTCAGACCCTTTCATAGCTTACTGGCTGGAGATGATTGTCTAGAATGTTTTAGGGATGTAATGTTAGCGTGATTACTAATATATAAGTAATTCATATGCATTGACCCAGTCATTCCGTTCCTGGGACTCTAACAAAGAAATCAGCAGACTGTGGCATAGCCTCACAGGGTGTTTATTGCAGCATTGATGGTGTTGGCTTGAGAGTGGGAACCAAAGGGAAGCAGGATCCAGCCAGGCAACAGCCAGAGGGGAGAGCTGAGCATCATTGCTAGAGAAATGAATGACAACTGGAGCTTCAACATGGCCATGAAATATTGAGAAGTAAAAGACACACGAAGCAGGGTGGGGCACACAGCGTGGCCTAACATGGAAATAAACTCTCCAGATATTTGTATTTAAATTTGCCATGAAGAAAGAATTTTGACATGCTATGAACTAAAGGGAAAGAGGATTAATGAAACCTTTTTGATTTCCTTCAGTATGTAGGGGTGTGTATGGAGAGAGAGACACACACACGGGGGCGGTGTATAGAGACATACATACATCTATATTTTTTTATTAAAAATAAAGGAAACATAAAAAAAGAAATAACATGAACCAAAACCCAAAATTTGACTTAAAAGGTTTTTTTTTTCTTTTTAAATAGATAATCAGTAAAACAAAATACAGATATTTTAGGGAGAGAATTAACCAGGGCTTTCCTGGGCAGCTTCTAAACAGTATCCTGGGACTAGGGCAACCCAGTCCCCCACTGTGAGGCATTGCATGGGCCACTGATCTTCTCCTGGGACCAGAGGAGGTGCCTGTCTGGGTTCCTCTTTCTTCTTATGCATGTCCCAATGGGGGAAATGCTAGGAAAACAAATAAATAAAAACAGAAAGCGTTTTTTTTTTTTTCAAAAAGTTCTCAGGTTCAAAAAGTTAGATGCTGGGAGAGAAAGTTCACCTCAGAGCTTCGGTGAGCCCCTACAACCTGTTTGCAATTGTAATTTACCACAAAACCTACCTGGAGGGACTTAAGTGGATGCAGAAAGACAAGGCCGCAAAGAACCCGGAGTGGCTGCATGTGGGGGATTTGAAAGTAAATTAACAAAGCTTTACAAAACTATGGGCACTAAAGCCAAATAGAAGAGAAAGCTGAAATGAGAAAAAGTCCATCCCTGCCTTGCAGCGCCCGAAGTAATTTCCGGGTGAGTGGGTTTGCATCCTGGCTCCGCTAATGCCATAGCTCTATGTATGAGTAATTTTTGAGTTCCACTCAGCGATTCTAGCTCTACTGATAAAGCCTTCCTGTGGACAAAACAGTCTGTTTACGCTTATCAAAAATACATTTCTGTATGAGAGTAATTTGTGACAAACAAAAAATATTCTTCTTAAACCCACAGTAACAAACTCGAGTTCTGCTCATGGCCACGGGAGCAATCGCCTATTACGTGACTTCAATATAATTTTCCACAAGCACAATAGCTCCCAGCCATTTGTTGTTGTTTTTAAGGTCTGAGCATTATCTAGAAAATACACTTTGCGGCAAGCCTAATGATAAAGGAACAAGAACGCTAATAATTCTCCTATTTCCCCGAACCTATTTCTCGTTTATCTTTCTGGGATCTCAGTGGCACTGGGAGGAAAGAAACAGCCCTATGTCATACAATCGCACGACTTGGCTTTTAGGCCGGGTGTTTGAGGAGCCCAGTTACCACCAGCTCCCGCTGGGCAGGTTGCGGGATGATCCCTGTTGATGTTGACCCTGAAAAGTTTAAAGTTTCATTTGAGGGCGCAAGGACTGTAATATCAGTGACCTTGGGGCCTTTCCCAATCAAATCTAATATTTCAACTTAAAGACTATCCTTAGCCAAATGAGTTTTATCTTCCAACAAAGAAAAAAAAAAAGGAAAAATGGGGGGGAGGGGATTTTTTTCTGGTGTCCACAGACTCCTGGCTCCCGCCACACCCAGCTCTTTTTTTCTTTATGAAGGGTGAGTGTGCTCATGTTCTCACTTCTGCTCCATCCAAGTCTCTCCTGCCTCCCAGGTACTGATTGGGAATCTCTTTGGGGCTTTGAAAATCCATGGCCGACACTGCTAAGCATCCCATAGCCCAAGAGACTACCATTCCAGGAATAAATATTTCTTTTCTTTTTTAAGTGACGTTTATTATTATAAGCACAATCCCTTTAAAAAAACTAAAAACAGATTAGTGCAATGCCAAGTAATTAGTGGACAATATTTGCTAGGTACAAATTTCTCAACCCTGAATGCACCTCACAGTTACAAGCTTGGGCTGCCAGTAGCTGTTCAGACAGAAAAGGACAAAGGGAGCAAGGTGTCCCTGAGCAATGCATCAGCACCTGAACTGCCCTCCTATTGGTCAGACTCATTCTGCAAGGAAACTCTTCCTGAAGGTTTCCAGCCAAGGCAACTGAAAGACTCCTTTATGTCTCTCCTTTCGATTGAGAACACTGACAAAAACATATCTGAGTATCTAGCAAGCAAGCGGGGCCTAATAATGACGCTCACCTCTAGGACCGTATATAAAAATATACTGCTGACATATAAGAAGAAACAGAACATGCATTCATTCTACTTCTACAGGCTATGGCTAAATGCTAAAATGTTTTTGCTGATGGAACCTTGTAACTATTCAAATCGACGCTTGCAAGCAGTAAGACCCTGAGACAATTCGGATCCCAAATCACATCATTTTAACTGACACTATTTATTCAGAATGTGTTGCAACAGAATCTAATATTTTCATTTAAGTCAAAATAAAAATAGTTGACGTTCAAAGTTTTGAGCTCAAAATTCCAACATGCCCAGGGAATTGAACAAACTCTCTGAGTCCTGATAACTAACTCAAGACAAGGTTTATACCTATGATCTTCCCCCAGGCACCAGCTGAATTGTCCTTGTAACATCATTTCCAATAAACAGCCTCCTTGTCCCCAGATGGTAAGAGAGCTGTGCCTAGTGCTTCTCATCTTTCTGGCTTTGAAATGTGAAGGCTTCTAATTTTCTCTTTTTAAAAGGTCTTTTATTTCTTCATTTTAAATAAATAATTATAATAAAAATTTTTAAATATTACAAAAGTATTATAATATTCATATTATCCATATATTGATAATTTCCCAAGTTTTCCTTTCCTTTGATAGATAGATAGATAAATAAATAATTTGCATATATATTCACATACTTGTCATGTTGTGTGTTGCTTAATGATGGGAATACAGGAATAAGTAGGCCATCAGACATTTTCTGTTAATGTGTGAATATAGTGTGCACTTAGACAGTGAGATGTTTACAAAGTCCCTAAACTCTATAATCTCATGGACCACAGTTTTGTGTTTGTCATTGACCTTTTGTGTACATCTATGCATGGTGCACATGTTAAACTATAAATATAAAACTGAATGAGTAATTGTGAATACACACATGTATACATCCATATGTATATTATGTAGATATATAACTCCTTAATGGCCAATGGAAGTGAGCTGCAAGCATGCTTCCTATTTATTCCTAATCCATACGTTCTTTACCTAAAACAAAGCTATTCTTTTGCAGAATCCCAGTGCAAGTGATCAGCATCACAGGATTATCATGACACACCATGCTTCAACCTACAATTCACTTAAATTTGGCCATTTTTCCCACTCTTTATAGCAAATGGGAAGTGGGGAGTCTGGTCTAGGATCAGATACTGTGCAACGGGCCTTTAGAAACTGCTGTTGCTCAAAGTTCAAAGCTAGAAGCCGGGTGAGAGCTTGGCAAGTCGTCTTCATTTTGTACTTGTCTTCTCTGCTTTGTCTGAAGTCACCGTAAGAAGTCATTGTCCTTCACCTTTCCTCTTGCATCACTTTGGATTCCAGAACTGTAAAATTTCACAGGACGCAGAGAGCATCCCAGCCCAGAGGAGGATGGTTACCCATGAGTGTGAAGTTGGAACCAGAACCTTCTTTTGAGAACCGACTCACCCCACAAGCCATAGGACATCTTTCCACTCTGCAGGAACAAAGCTGAGCCAGCAACTGAGGAGACACTTAGACCAAGGTTGCTTCATCACTAATCTTATCTCTTGTCTCCTGCTCCAAATGTCCCTTTAGCAAAGTCTAAAGCTTGCTTCAGTAGCCTGAAGACTGAGTTAGGGTCACTGAATCTCTTCATTTGTTCCTCTTCTCGATGTGGCTACAAGGAACACATTTACTCTCTTCTTTTCACCACTGTGTGTCTTTTGTTGGCAATTTGAGGACCAGTGACAGAGGGTGGCTTTGAGGAATCCCTAGAGCCCAGCTTCTACCCTAAAAACTCTAGGTTTTACAAATGCATTGCATCCTGTTTCTTTAGACTTCTTCATTCCTTCACAAACTCAACGTTTTTGGCCTAGTATAGGGTAATTACTCTGTAGAATGCTTTAACTTGAGTTCCCCATGTTTTCTCAAGATTGTGCTAGGTCAGTATCAGCAGCATGAAGTCTTTGGGATGACCCTCCCCCCTGACTATCAAAGTAATTTTGCAAGTGAAAAAAATGAGAGTAAAGGAGGGGAAATGACAGACTTCTTAAAATTGAACTACTGTCTGCGAGGACGGTCACAGATGAGTCAGAAGGAATGAAGGTGGGGACAGAAGGCCTGCTGACTTGCTAAGGGAAGGCAATGTTCTGACGGTGAAGTCGGACTGTGTCTATAGACTCTCCTTCTTTCTTTAGTTCCTTTTCATTTCTTTCTGGTTTTGGTCAAAAGAATGGCATCTGAGGGGGGACACGGGAGGTGACACAGCTGACGATGTGACTGTTACACAGCGTGGAAAGCTGAGCTCAGATCCTCAGCACCCACCCACGTATAAAACAAAAGTGGAGGTGTAGGTCTGGAACCCCAGAGGGAGGTTGAAACAATTGAGGAAGCACCAGTCAGCCGACCTCTATTGGCGAGCTTCGGGTTCAGTGAGAGACCTTGCCTCAAAAAATACATTGATGTGGACCTCTGGCTTCCACACACACATGCATTTGCACATGTACATACATGTGTGAAAAGGGTAGGACCAATATTGCATTTCTGACTCAAGTAGAGATTTCTGCACAGCAGAGGCTTTCTGGCAAAAGAACAAAGGCATAGATTTGCTCCCTCCCATAGTAGTTAATCCAAGTAAGCCTGTCAACCACCTGAACAGGAAAAGCCCCTCAGCACAATGGTCCACCCTCACCCCATGAGGGTCTCTTCCTTCATAGTGGTTCCTTTGGTCATAGGTCTCTCCCATCCCTTGACGGTGCCCTATTTTTCTATGTAATCAATGTTATTGTATACCCTGTGCTCTCTGGGTTTCGTCTGAATTCTTTCCACAGAGATCACAAAGATGGGGGTGTTGAAGGAGGACCACAGGGAAGTTTCAGGGGTGTTGAAGGAGGACCATAGGGAGGTCTCAGAAACTACTAGACTTGGGTTACACACTGTTTGTAGGAACACAGTGAAGGAGGGTGCTGCATCCTTCTCAGGCATTGGAGCCAGGGGAGCGTGCCATGGTTTGTCCATTTCTGGGCACCTTAACAACTGGTTGCTTTAGTTGGTTTGCCCAATCTCCCCACAGAGTAACTGATGCCTTTGAACCGCTTCAGAATTACTAAGTAACTCATTAATAACTTCCGTTGAGACTGAGGTACCCAGTGCCTTGGCGTACTTCTATTCTTAACATCCCCTGATCGCTCTTTCCCATCTCCAGTTCTTACAGTACCTTTTCAAGTTCAGCTGACAATAACCCTCCTTTCTGTAAAATATTTTGTAATTGTTTGGGCAGTTCTAGAAAGATGTGTTTTTATTATGATCACTCTATCCATCAATGCATTTTAAGAATTTGATTGAGAACTTTTCAGCTCTCCGTTTCTTCTATGTGAAGACTTCTGGCAGACAGTTCTAATGCCTGTACTGACGGTGACCCCATGGGAACACACGTTCAGTAAGTCTCGGCGTGGGCTTCTGGGGAAGAGTGGAGATGAGGAAATCAGAGCAGAACACACACTAATACTGTGGTTATTTAAACTCACACCAGAAGGCAGATCTAACTATCCTGGTATATTTAAGACGCACTTCTATGTGAAGAAACACATTTCCTCCCGCAAGAAGATGGCTCTCAATTTGAAATTAAATAATGACTCTTTGCCCTCTGCCCCCTTCAAGTCACTCCAGTGAAGCACTCTTTGTTTTACAAATTCTTACTTCATAAAGCCTTCGGGGTTTATTCGGAATGATCTCTCCATGACTTGTCTTGTCCCCTCCCTGCTTTTAACTTGGGTAATGTAAAATTCTTTCCTGAGTGAAGAGCAGAGAGGAGCTGGAGAAGATGGATCTCCTGCTGGGCAGAAAATATGAAATTGCTCACCCAGACCAGAAAGAGATTAGCTTAGCTCTCACAAGTCACCTAACGCCTGTCTGTTGCTCTGGGGCTCCCAGTAGGACTCATCATAGAGTTGGCAACAGGGAGACAGCAGCACCTCACCAGGCTGACATCAGCGGGGAGACAGCAGCACCTTACCAGGCTGACGTCAGCGGGAAGACAGCAGCACCTTACCAGGCTGTCGACTTCAGCAGCACCTCCTTAATCCTGTGGAACATTCCTGTGTAATTCCTTTTGATCCATCTTCAGCCCCCTCTCTCTGTTTGTGAGTGTGTACATGTGGTGTGTGTGTGTGTGTGTGTGTGTGTGTGTGTGTGTGTGTGTGTGATGGTGGGGGTGGCACTAGCCTCAGGCCTGACTGTACCCTGGCAAGCCTGCTCCTTGGAGATACTTGAATGTCTCTGCTCTAGAGCATGGAATGACATCTGGGACCTTGTAAAAGCTGATCTGTTGATTCTGATGGGAAACCATGGCTGGAAATCTGCACTCTTGAGTTTTATTCCCCCTGAAGAGCCAAGAAATAAAAGTCTGGTCTAATTGTGAAAATTTCTATGACTCACTATTCTTTCAAATATGCTTATTAGCACATTTCAATATATTATTAGTAGGCAAGAGAAATATGTCTAAGCTGTTTTGTACTCCAGGAATTGTCTAAAATGTCAGTGACGGATGAGCTAAAAATACGGTTCTTGGCTTGTTTCACTTGAGCAATGAATTAATTAGAAATCTGTTATTTCTGTCACTCAGATCTCAAGGCCTGGGTCACGTCGCTTCTTCTCAGATGCTTTCTGACCAGGGCAGCAGCTAACCGAGACGGCCCTGGAACAGTTCTGGCGGCATGATTTACTGGGTGCTGCCTAGCCGCCGAATCCCGCAGGCATAACTTCTAAGAATTTGTTTTAAACAGAAGCATCACCTTTGGAACAGTAGGCAGAGAGCCAAAATTAGAAAACCCATCTGGAAGGCTCTGAAACCACCACCATGTTTTCAAGAAAGATATTATAGGGGTGTCTTTCCTTGACTGTTGGTTTAACGTTCGTCTCAGGATTCCCTTTGGCAGGCAGTATTGGTTTGGAGGGAAGTATGGTTATAGGGCCTCCTGAAAAGAATTAGTTATGGTCATAGTGAGATAGTTCTCTCTAGAAAATCCCCTGCAGAACATCTGTTGGTGCCCAGACATCTAGCATTATCCACAGGCAAGGCCACTGGTACATACATAAATGATTGTAAGGGTACTAGAAGGTTCCCCCAAATACCCTGTTCTTGCTCCTGGGTGCCTCAATTCCCTCAAAGGAGAAAGAGTCTGTGACTCTGTGTTTGAATGAAGACTTAAAACACAGGGCTGGAGACAAAGTCAGGGGTGATATAAGAGAAGTTACTGGGAGCAGATATAGAGGCAAGCACAACAAAGATGGAGGATAAACAAGCATCCGAAGGAGGGTGGGAAGTGATGCTGCAGCAGGAGTCGGGGACAGATGGCCCAAGATGAATAGACCATTCTCCTCCAGCAAGGGCGGCTGAGGTGGCAGACATGCCCCTTAAAGGGATTTGTTGAACACTTTAATTTTTTCTTTTCTCCTCCCTTCCCCTCCTTCCCTATTCCCCCTCTTTTTCCTCCTCCATTCTTCCTACTCCCCCACCATTTCTTCCTCTCTCCCTTTCCCTCCTCTTCCTCTTCTTTCCCTGTTCCTTTCTTCTTGCTCTCTCCCACCTCTTTCCCTTCCCCTTCTTTTCCCTTTTTGTGTGTATTCTCCTAAGAGCTTTGTGTGGCTGTTGTCACAGTCAAGATACACAGTCATCTAATCACCTCCATGAACTCTCCCATGCTATCATGTCTAGCCTTTTTCTCAAGTATAGTGTCTGGAAATCTCTGCAAAAGAAACTACCTATGGGAACTGTTGAGCCTGTCACAAACCTAATGTCATTCAACGTATGTTCCTTTTTCATTGCTGAGTCAATTTCCATAACTGTCACTTCACTTATAGTTGAGGGTGTGTGGGTGACAGTGTGGAAACTCTCATCTCTCTGGAGTTGTGGGAGAGGCTGGAAGTGCTCCTGGCGGGTTCCCACATGGTGGCTGCATGTTTCTGGCAGGTGCCTTTTGTCAAAGCAAAGAATTTCCTTGGCATTGCAATTCACTACAAGTTTTCATAATGAAGAGATGTTGAAGAAGGCTTTTTCTCCATTATTTAACATTATTATGTGGGTGTTTTTCTTCTTTGGCCAGCTATTTTGTTGGATGATGATGTACAAGCTTTGTAGTCTGGTGATAAAATGGACTTGCCATTTTGTTTTGTTTTGTTTTTATCGTATTTCAATATTTGATTCTTGTTAACAAACATTCCTGGAGTACTTTGTTGAAGGTATTTGTGGCTGTGTTTGTGGAGGATACTGACCTAAATTTTGTTGCTATCTCTTTCCTGGTTTTAGTATTAATTTGCTATGAATGTAATGCTGACGTCCTAAAGTGACGTAGGATGCGAAGCTGTAATGCCATTTCTTCATTAAGTGTTTGATAGAATTCGCTCCTGCAGACCACTAGGCCTCAGGGATTTCTTTGCAGGAAGCTTTCAAACTGCAAATTCATTTTGGCACATATGTAGCATGGTTGATCTGTTTTTATCACAAGTGAGTTCCAGCAGTTTATCATCTGAGAGGAATTATTCCATTAAACATAAGCTGCTGAATTTACATAGCGTTATTTATAGTATTTACTATTCTTCTGTTAATATCTGTGGAACATAATAAATTTCTCTCTTTAATCCACAATAGTTATTTTTCCTCCCTTCCTCCTTCCCTCCTTCCTGGGACCCCTTTCCTCTATTTATTCATTTATTAAGACAGAGTCTTATTGTGTAGCTCAGGCTAGCATTACGCTCACAGAGAGCGCTGGCCTCCACCTCCCAAGTGCCAATGCTGGCATTAAAGGCATGCACCACTACACCTGACTAATTTGACCTTTTCTTCTTTCTTTCTTACAGGTAGAGTTAGGTGAATGATTCGCCTCTGGTCTCACATGAGCGTTTCCGGTGAGCGGGGAGTCTCCCCCGGGCCTCCTCTCCTCAGCATCCTTGAGTCACTCCTTCCTGCATCTCTCCAGCCTTTGGGGCTGTGCCATGCAGGAGACGCTGACTAGGCCCTGCCTCCTGGCTACTCTTTTTAAACATCGCTTTTTCATGAGTAGAAAATATCGCTATTTCATATTATCTAAGCACATAAAAGCTCTGTTTTGTGAGCTGCGAGATGGAAGTCCGATTCTTCTCTGGGAATTTTTGAAAGTGTGTGCTTTAGTTCACTAACTCCTATCACGGTGAACTCAGAATTAGTGCTCAGCTCCTGAGCGATTTGTACTCTTTATGCCTCCACACACAGAGGAGGCATGGTTAACACCTCATTACAGTAGAGAACCGGATCCCACACGAGACCCATATCTTTGACTGGGCTGTCTGCGGGCTCAGCTCAAATGGCACAGGAGAGCAAATAATAGATCCCCTGTGGACATTCCAATGGCCTTTGTTTAATCCTTAATCTAATTGGCTAGACCTAGAAATATCAGGTGGAGTCAGATGAATCGAAGTGACTGATCTTATTGCACCCATTTATTCTCCAGTGTTGAGGCAGGAGTGTCCTCCTAAATCCCCAGGGCCATGCGGTTGCCCTTTAGCCTCCTTCAGCAGTGAGATCATAGTTCCTCACCCCCACCCTCTACCCTACCATATACATTTTATATTCAGTATCTGCATTTGATAAGAAGGCAGCATCTTAAGTTGTGTGTGTGTGGTCACAGTCAAGTATTTCTTTATTAATTCATATCCGAATCAACACAATGCCCAGTCACTGAGGGAGATAGATGAAGCCCCAGACTCCATACGCATCAGCCCCTTAGACCCCACAATTTCATCCAACGGTGTGCTTGGAGCTTCCAGCCTCTCCATGATAACGAATTTCCCCGACTGTGTTTTGTGAGGGTGGAGAACAAGGAAACCCTTAAAAGCTGACTGTGGTGGCTCAGCCTGCCATCCTGGCACTTGGAAGAAGGAAACAGGAGGACTGAAAGTTCAAGGTCGCTGCCCATGACACAGTGAGTTTGAGGTCAGCGTGGGTACCACGAGACCCAATCTTAGTTGTTATCATAATGAATAAAAGGAAACAGGACGCAAGGATCAAGATTCCTGCTAACCTACTGCTCTGTCACGTGACCTTTTTGGTTGTAATGATTAACTTAGTCCTTTGGGGCCTGTGTCAGGTGTTTTATAAGCTGCTGGTCAGGTCCTTTCCGACATGGAGCAGTTTTTAAGAAAATCACCGTGTACGTTTTACACCTTTATGTCCAATTGCTAAACAATCTGGACCCAAACCAGAAGAAATGATTTCAGCCTTGAGATAATTCTCAGCCCCATTTGGACTTTGCCGGGTGCATTACATTGAACTCCTGTGTGGCTGCACAGCATCTTCTCCAAGACTATTGGTCACATCTGGGCAGCAGATGTGCAATCTGGTTAACAGAACATCAGCAAATCGAGAGAGCATCTGGGGCAGTGTCTGGAGCACTGGGGAGAATTCTTACCGATATTGACATGGTGACAGTCATGTCATGTGGAACACTGTGTTCACTGTCCTGCCTGTGTTTCTTCACTGGACCTGCAGGGGGCGAGCAGCAGCATCTTAGACACAGACTCTGCCACCATCTGGGTCACAATACAGAAAAGCGTGATGTTCAATGAAGCAGATGTGAGGTGGTACAGCAGCTGTCAGCATCAGAGCTCTGTGGACTTGGAAGCCAGGAACTTGCCTTCCTTGGAGAACCTTGGTGGTTGGTTCCTGCTTCCCGTGCTAGCTGTTCAGAGAGCACTGTGTTCTGTCTTATCTTTGTCATCCAGCAGAATTGCCGAGAGCCAGAGAGTTTGGGTTTTAGCTATGACCTGGGAAATAGAGGCAGGAAGGTTGATGTATACTGGGGTGCACACCTCGGGAGGTGTCTGAGGGGACATCGCTGTGCCCACTCACCTGCCACACTCCCTGCCTGTGTTTCTCTCAGTCCTGCTTTGTCACTGTGGTCTTTTCCGTTACCTAATGATGGAACAGACCTCAGTGGGTTCCCATCACCCCCTCATCAGACCAAGGGCTGTTCCTGTCTTCCTTCATCTCTGCCTCTCTCCTGGCTTCCCTGGCCTTCAGAAAGCCACATGGGAGCAAAGAGTGCGTCCATCTCAGTCATTACTTTCGATCCATAACTTTATATACTCACCCATCACGATCAATAGAAGCACACTGAGAGTCAGGACGGTGTGTCATTTTAGCTGAAGTGTGTGCAGTCATTTCTTGTATATTTCCCTGGGTATCTTTTCTTAAAGAGCACACCTAAGATCCAGTCTGATGGTATTTGGTGTCTTTCAGCCAAAATTCATTGGCATGAGTTTTGACCTATTTTACAAAACAAGAAAAAAAAAAGAGAAAAAGAAAAGTTTATCACTCAAGATACATTCATTTCCTCAAATACCTGACCTGACCCCCTGCCTCAGCTTCCCTAGTGCTGGAGTTTACATGCATAATTCAATCATAATCACCCATCTAATAGATGTGCAAACTAGATCATCTGTATATTAATTTACAGTGGAATTCTGTGGCAGCTGAAGACTCTTGTCTGCTAACTTATAAGCTACAATCTCTTTAGGAAGTTTCTCCCAACAAGACAAAAGCTGGAATGCACCCAAGGTTTATCTGGACACTCAACATCAGATGTCCTTGAGACAGTGGCTTCCAAAAGGGGAGTTTTTACCCCCATTGGACATTTGACAATGTCAGAGACTTGTATAATTCTCACAATTTAAAAAGGTAGGCTACTGCCTTCTACCTTGGAGAGTACATCGATGCTGCCCAGCATCCTACAAGGCACTGTGTAGAGAACAAGGATGCTGCTTAACATCCCACAAATCACTGCATAAAGGACAGGGATGCTGCCTAACATCTTACAAGGCACTGTGTAGAGGACAGGGATGCTGTTCAGCATCCTACAAGGCACAGTACAGCCCCCACAAGAAGAGTAATGTTCTTCCAAATGCCAGTAGTGCTGGGGTTGAGAACTCCTGTCATCGGAGGGAGATCTGAGTCTTGAGCATCTTTTGTCATCTTCTCTACATGTAGGTAAAACAGTCATAGCTGCTCAAGAAATCTAGTCATTAATATCCACAAGGAGCCAACAAGATGGCAGCAGCCAACAATTTTTCCAAAGGATCCATTGTGACTGTTCTCTGGCATGTTTATTCTTCCTCTGAATGAGAGGAGATACCATTTAGGAATATAGTTTCCTTTTAAGTATTCTGAGGGTTAATCTTCATTGTCAACTGGACTGGTTTGGAATCACCTAGGAGACACACCTCCGAGTGAGTCTATGAATTTCTGGAGAAGTTTAACCTTGGAAGGAGACTCACCCTGAACATGGATGCCATCATCCGATAGGCTTGAGTCTCAAGACTCACCCTGAACATGGGCACCATTATTCTACAGGCCTGGGTCTCAAGACTCAGGAGGAACAAAGTGAAAGAAAGAGGAATGTGAGCTGAGTACCAACACCATCTTTCACTCCTGGCTGTGGGTGCATTTCACTCAGCTGCCTTGACTTTCCTACCGTGATGGAGTGTGCTCTCAAGCTGTGAGCCCTGATAAGCTCATCATCCTTTAGGCCAGTTTTATCAGGCATTTTCTCACAACAACAAGAAAAGGGGCTAATACAGGCATTGTGTGCATGAGAGAAGAGAGAACCAGGAGAAAAATCTTACTCTTTCCATCAAGCCACCAAATGGGAAGCAGGACACACACCCTGATCTAACTTATTGCAAGAGCTGTCCATGAGAAATGGCTACTGTTTGAACGAGCTCGCGGGAGCTTTTGGGGACAGGAAGACCAGCTTCTCTAAGGAGGGTTCCATTGCAAGTCAGAGATTCAAACTTCTGGAAGTTTTAGGACTACCGAGGACCATCAGGGCTGTGGAGTCAGAGCTGTGGGCTGGGGATGTGATGCAGGAGCTGGACATGCCTCTCTCATATCTGCTGTGTGTTATAAATTCATTATTGTCTATAGTGAGGACTAGCTTCAACTTCCTTTCACTAGCTCTTGGGATTTTGTCCCTGAGCTCAGGACTAAATCTGAAAAACTAAACACAGATAATTGTTATGAATAAAAATAATAATGCAGTTTTGAGGGAGCCAAATAACCCAGGCCTTGTCTTAGTTTGGTCCCACCAAAGCAATCCTGAGATAAATGTGTCGTTGAGTATTATTCCTGGAAGGTGGGTCCGGGACACACCAGAAGGTGAAAAGTGAGACAGGGAGGGAAACAAAGCCAACTGTGTTGAGTCTCTTACTCTGAGCAGTTGGCGCCCAGTTCATGAGGTACAGGGATGCCTGGGGATTCTTCCCACGGAGTGGATGGGAGATCTGGGTGTCTCTTCACCGAATCCGGGCTCCTATGTGAGGAGGCTGTGTCTAGGGAACCGTGAATTCCTGCTGTTCAGGCTTAGCCATCAGTGAGCAGTACAGGGAGTTTTCATCAGAAGTAGCCACTTTCTTGTTCCTAAGAACACGGTGTGGATCTGGGGCTGGAATCAGAATCTCTCCGCAGCTCAAGGCCATCTCATAAAGAGCTAGCCTCAGACCCCCTCTGCTCCCAAGGAACACACCCTTGCTGCATGAGTCACTAGAGGAAAGGAAGCCAGAGCTGTGAGGCTTTCTAGCTAAGACATTTGTGGTTGGGGTGAAGCTTGACCCTGCTGGCCAGGAGAAACACATGAGAAAGACTTCCTTTTACAAAGCGTTGCCTGCATGCACAGCTGAGCTGCCGTTACAGCCAGTGCGAGCCTCCTGATGTGGTCTACGGACACTGAACTTGGGTCCTCCTCTAGAATATGTGCTCCTGAACTGGAGCCATCTCTCCAGCACCCTGTCCCCCAAAAGCATACATGGTAATACGAGCAGGATCATGCCAGCCTTTCGTCATGATGTATGTTAATAATATATGCACATGTGAAGTTTTATGGCTTTAAAAAAACTAATTCACACACATTACCTTTTCATACCCTTATAGAATTGGCAGCAAGCAAGGCGTTAGTCACAGTTTCCGGGTGACATAATGAAAGCTCAGGGCAGTGTGGTGACTTATTTATTGCAAGTCATAAAATGAAGCTCAGGCATGGAGAAGGCTGCCTTGTTGCAGCCTGAAGAATGAATTCATGCACAATGTGTTTTAAACACCAGCATCTGAGCTTGCTGGTGGGTGCAGAGCTGTCTTCTCCCATGATCCTTCAAGGACAGTGCCTTTTAAAGGAACAGATCACCAAATGAATGTGTCTGACCACAGGCTAATTTAAGTTCTCACCCAACACAGTCCTGTTCTCCCTGAAGAGGAGAGCAGAGTGGCCAAGTTGGACCTTAGTTCTCAGCTTTCACTTTTCCTGATGCTTTCCAAGAGACATATCCTGGAGGGGCAGCTCTTGCACTCCCCCTGGCTGCATCCTTGCATGCATAGAGGTTCTCGCAGCCTCACTGCATCGTGCAACTGTCCTGCTAGAATGATGGACAGTCCATCTGGCCTAAGGTGGATTGATAGCCTTCTTCCCAGGATCCTGAATCAGAAAACTAAAGGATATACAGCCCACATTTGTAAGAATGAAGTCAGACACCGATCAGGGTCCTGGAGAGTGGGTTTTCTGAGTTCTGCTACCTCAACTCTGAAACTGCTCCTCTGAGATCTGCATAGCTTGTGTCTCTGTTAACTCCCTGGTACCTCAGAGGTTTTTAACTAAATATTATTTTTTACTTCAGCTTCCCAGTATCTGTTTCTGTAGCTTGCTACCACAGGAATGCAAGCAGGTACTCTCAAAGATGCTTCAGGCTCTACCAGAAGAAGAACTACTAGGGATGGGAGCCAGTTGGGGGGAGCTTAGAAAGTGTGGGAAAATGCTTCTGCACTACGGAGGCCAAAGGACATTACTGTACCAAGGGCTGCAATGTTGTCACAGTGTCGTAAAGTCGTAACAGGAGAGATTGGGGGGAAGACTTGAGCAGAGTAGACACCATTAAAGTCTGCAGAGTGCAGTCATGAAGTGGTAGAAGGTTGACTTAGCTATATGTGGGGGACAAGACCGAATGTCGTCTTACAGTGACTTAAGATTGACCGATTGTCCTATCTCTTGCTGTCCCTCCAAAATGGCAACTTCTGGACAAGATGCGCCTGCACCTATGAACAGATCCCTTTGGCTCTTGACCCTCCCTCCAGATGGCCTTGGAACTTTTCCTCACCCCATTCGCTCAGGGAAGGAATGAACACATAAAAAGCAGAAATTGTCATCAGCTCTTGGACTTCCCCAGGGAGCAAACACATGAAACAAACAAGCGAAAAATCCCAGTGATGAATAAAGAGGACTGATATTAAGAATCAAGGACCTATTCTTTAAAGCAACAAAAATCTATAACTACAACCTTGGGTGGTGCTTGGTGACAATCCAGGCGGCTTGCGAAAGTCACTGACTTTAAAGCCCAATGGAAAGCCGCTGACCTATCAATCCGGGCTGAGCGCTTGATCTCCCGAGATTTCCAGGAAATGTGTTCCGGGCCTTAAAATTGGGTCCTAACTACTGGAGAGCTTTCTCGGAAACCCAATTGCCCAGGATTCCTTTTCCTGCCTTTTGTCCTCATTAACTCTCATTCCCTTCAGCCTGGCACCCCGCTTCTACCTGCCACCGCACTTCACCCTCGCCACCACTGTGCCTCACCCTCGCCAACTGAGACACACCCATAACCTTCTGCCCTTCCAGAGCCCCAGGCCTCCAAATGCCACTTGTTTCCTCTGCGGAGGAGCAGCCCTTCTCTACCTTCCTTCAATTCTCAGCCCTCTCTTCTCTACTTATTTCTCGAGACAGACTTGCAGATGGGTGACACGGGTTCCTAGATTATAGACCTCTGACTGCAGCTGGTGTTTCTTTTCTATTGGGGAAGGCAAGATCAGTGCGTCGGTTCTGGTCTCTTCTATCTCACTACAGGCCTGTCAGATCCTGTGTCCCCCTACAGTAACACCATCTGCTGGCCCTTCCTCTGCTGCTGTTGCTGGTGGTGGTGGTGGTGGTGGTGTGTGTGTAGGGATGGGGAGCAAGTTTCTCCATGCCCTGACAACAGGCTTTCTTCCTTCATTCCTTAGCCTTGGAACGGAGCTGGCATCCCACGGCTGTTGGCAGTTTTTGCTTCTTAATTCCCTCCACCAGACAGCTTCTTAGTGAAGACTCTCTGTAGCTGGGCCTTCCACGTGTGTCGTCTCTCTGGCTGACCCTGACAGCTACAGACTTCCTACAGAGCTAACTTTTCTCCTTACTCGAGGGGACTCCCGTGTCAGCGATAACTTCTACCAGATAATGAAATTCATGTTTCTAGGCAATTCCTAAGCAGCTCTGCTATTGTAGGGGAGAATATAGTGCAGTGGGGAATTCAATTGCAAGAACCGGTGACCAGGAACGGAAAGATCTGGCCCAACAGTTAGAACTTGATAGAGATAGAGGTGGGCTGGCTTTAAAGCAAGGTCTTGTGGTCCACCATCGTATCTGGCTTACCACCTCAAACCCTTGAACCCAGCTTTATTTAGGATGCTATCACTAGTATTAGTACTCTTTGTTTTTTTGCCTGCCTTTCTCATTAGAGGGCTAAAGCAAACATTCAAATTGCCTTCATCTTGGAGCATTGTACCTAGCAATGTGGTGGAAGGTAGGTGTTCAAGACCCCACCCCACAAAGCCTTTAATGTAGAAGGGAAGATGCCAATCTTCAAGTGGGCCAGGGGCACTTGAGTTTTGCTCTTACCCTGACTCCCTTTCTTAAAATATCAGGCTAAGGCTCTTTGCTGCCTGCTGCTCTGGGCCCGGAGCACACTGTCCCTGCCATTGTGACTGCATTCGGGTTCCTAGTCCAGTGATAGGCTGCTTCCTGAAGCTTCCTCGTGGGTAATACATTTTTAAATGTTTACAAAGTAACCAGGAAGGGTAAAAATTAGAGAACAAATTGAGAACATAGGCACTCCTGTCCATTTGTTCTGGGAACTCATGGCCAGCATTAAAGCCACAAAGGGCAGGGTTGGTGTTCCAGGTATTGGCATCATAGCTGGGAACATTAAGCTTCTACTGGGCTAGCCACAGCATGATGCTTCAAATATTGTGTCCGCCAAGGTCAGACTCTGTCACTCTTGTCTAGTTTGTCCTGTGTCATGGTTCTTGGCGCCCAAAGCTGTGATCGCCATATTTTTTTATTTTGATGATTTAAAATGACCTTAATATATATTAATGGCTACTTCACTAATAACATTACCAGAGGGCGTGTGTGCGTATGCATGCATGCTTGTGTGCATGTGTGTGTGTGTGTGTGTGTGTGTGTGTGTGTGTGTGGTATGTGTAACTTTTCCTTATTGGTATCGATTTTCACAGTTCTGACAAGATATCTAGTGTTAGTAAGAGTAAAGTCGGATCTATCTATCGCCTCGGAGTGTGCAGCTGCTCACTCAGGCCTCTCTCTGTGCACTGAATCTGCTACCCAGCCCAGCATACATACGACACACCCTGTTTAAGCACAAGCTGCCAAAATGAACAGTTCTCAACCTAGGCAGCTGTAATGGAACTATAGCTTGACACATGTAGAGCTTATCATTAGCTTTTCCACGTGAGCACGCAGAGATGAAGATGTTCTAGATGGACTAGGAGTGATTAGAAGCAGCCCACATGTCCATCTGTGTAAGTCTGTATATAACGGAACTCTACAGAGCGGTTGACAGAAGCGTCTGTTGGCATGGGTATGGGTAGCAGCACAGAAAGATTTCTGAGAGAGACGTCCTGGAGGGACGGTGGCTCCCTAGGTGTGCACACTGAAGCCAGAGCAGTAGTGACTGCTGAGTACATGGGAAGTGGGGGTGGGGTGAGAAGCGGGGGTTTAATGGGAGCGTAGTAAGTTCTCTCAGTTCAACTGATTGAGGAATCTGTCTCTTCGCCATTATGCATTCTTGACGCTGCTATTAATAATCAGCTGACCATAAAGGGATTCATTTCAGCCCTCCATGCAGTTCTAGGTCTCTCTCTACTTTTTATGCCACAACTGTACCGTGCTGGATACTTCATCTTTGCAACATATTGTGAAATTAAGAAGTGGACTCCTCCAGCTGTGTTCTTCTTCAGGATTCTCTTGGATATTCATGAGCTTCTGAGGATCCATATGAATTTTAAGATATTGTTTTATATTGCTTTCGAAAATGTTACTGGTATTTTGGCTGGGATTAAGTTAGAATTGTAGATTTCTCAGGCTACTATGGGAATTTTAACAATATAAATAATATTTTTCCAGAAGGTGAACACAGTCATTTTCTTGTGTTTGTGACATCTATAATTTCTGACGTGTGTGTGTGTGTGCATGTGTGTATATGTGAGTGTGTGCACTTGTACGCACATGTGTAGGCCAGAGATTGTTGTCGGCATTTTCTTCATTGCTTCCTCATTTATCTTGGGAGACAGAGTCTCTCAGTTATCCCAGAGTTCACAGTTTGGGCTAGAAAGACTGCTCACCAAGCCTAGAATCCTCCTGTCCCTGCTTGCCCAGGACAGAGGTTATACTTGATGCCTCCACACGTAGCTTTTCACATGGGTGCTGGGGGTCTAAACTTAGATCCTCATGTTACAGTGAGCTCTTTATCTACT
The DNA here is from genome assembly GCF_018167655.1 of Microtus oregoni. Lineage (NCBI taxonomy): Eukaryota > Metazoa > Chordata > Mammalia > Rodentia > Cricetidae > Microtus > Microtus oregoni. Next base: position 2,567,296 of record NW_024543874.1, read on the forward strand.
GAACTGCCTGTCCAGCCCCCTTCTCTAATTTCTCAAACAATGATGCATATCTTTCGGATTGCATGTCTCTCATTGTCTTAGTTAGTTTATTCTAGACATTTCTTTTTCTTTTTGATGCTATTGCCAAGAGAATTATTTACTTAGTCTGCTTTTTATGTAGCTTACTGTTAATGGGTATAAATTCACCTGATTTTCATGTGTTATGTCTGTCTACCGCACCTAAAAAATATCTTTACTTTCAACAATGTGGTATGTATTGCTTAAGCATTTTACACTTAAATTAGTAAAACCCATAAATCACTGCAACTATAAGACGAAGTGGTAGTTATGGAAGAGGAGGCCTCGTTCTGCACAGGTACATTAAGGAAGATGCTGGAGAGGAACCAGTATCTGGACTGGGCTAACAGGAGTCTGGAAGGCTGGCGTGGAGAAGAGTGTTATTGCACACCGGGCACCAGTGGCATGGGCATGGGGATACGTGGCATTGAGAGGCAAGATTGCAACAGAAAGTTAATGTTCTTGTCTATCCTGTTGATGATTCTTTTACTCTTTTCCTGTAAGCAATAGGAAGCATACAAATGAGAGGGGACATGACATCTATTGAGTTTAACCTATCAGCCAACTCTCCCCAGGCTGCAGAGGACAGATGCGGCCATTGTCCACCCAACTTAGGACCATCACCCCCATTTTAGCTTTCCTTATATGGCACAGCATGTAGCAATCCTGATGAGTGCTTGTATAAAGGCTCCCAAGTACAAAGCGAGTAGGAAATAGAACACTGCAGACATGCTGTGCTGCTTGGTTTCCGTCAACTTGACATAATGTGGGGTCATCTAGGAAGAGGGACCTCAGCTGAGAAAACAGAAACTGAGTGTCTTTGATTCTGTTGAGAAAACAGCAATAGAAACCAAAGTAGGATACATACCTAGTAGCTGTATTTTAGGGAAACATTAGAAGGTTAATACATTTGTGGGAAAGCGCACAAATTTGAAGAGGAAATTTGACACACATTTATAAAGCAAACACATCTGATGAACAATAGCATTCAAGCTATAACCGTTATCAATACTCCAGGATGGGCCCTTATGACATTCCCACAAGTTGCCCTCCAACAAGGTAACTGTTTCTTAGCTAGATTTCTGTGTTGCTGGGATAGAACACCATGATCCACAAGCTAACTTGGGGAGGAAAGGGTTTATTTCAGTTCACTGTTCATTGCCCAGCATTAGGAAGGTCAGGGAAGAAACTCAAGGCAGGAACCTGGACAAAGGGAAAGTAGCAGAGACCATGGAGGAAGCGCTATACTCATTTAATCTGGTATTTGATGTTTGTTGTAACTGTGATGTAGATTAAAGGTTGGGTCATTTCTCTATGATACTATCACTTACAGCATTCCCCTTGGCTAGATGGTGTGCTTATGGGCCACACTGTGTGTTTTCTCTACTTCTGCCCTAAGTTTCCTTTCTTTGATATCATCTTTTGATAAAGTAAGTTATTGGGCAAGCACAGCTGGTTCTTCTGGTTCTTGTCGACCAATTTTAACTTTTCTAATGCTCTTCAGTAGGTTTGCGTACTGTGGACATTCCTCAAACAATTGAGATTCTGGAAATTTCAGCTTAGATTTTCTTGCATGGAGAACTTGATTTGGGAAAATTCCCATGATAATGGGGGTAGGGGGATTCCACTCTTCACAGTGAATCATACCATCAACAGCTATGTACTGAAGGACTTCCTCCTCTTCTGAAACAACCTTTCCAAGTCTTTACATTGAAATGTATCTCTTTCCATCCTGCCGGTTCCTCTTGTTCTTGTACTCAGTCCCTGTTTTCTGTGACATGGTGTGGCTGGTGTGCCTTCTCCCAGGAGGGCCTGTAAGGAGCTGGGGCAAGGCTGCCTAGGCTTGCTTGATTTTGCACCAACCATCATCTCCTACCTTATTCTCTGCTGCCAAATAGTGGCTTCAGGTAAAATGAAACAAGCCCTCTGCCCCCCTCACCCACCATGCCACAAAGTGCTCTTGCCTCCTTGTTCTTTCCCCTAACTGTGGGCCTCTGTCTTCATGCCAGACTGCTCTGTTCTTCCTCCTCAGCGCCAGCTGCCCCAGTCATTATCTCGATGGACATGGCATGGTTAAACCCTCTTATCTCTCTAGGAAGATTTATTATTCTGCTACATATTTTCTGTTTCTGCCTTTTTCAGCAGATAATTGAGTTTAGTTCTTTTTTTCCCCCCTGAAATTCAACAGACCTTTTAGCTGGGACAACTCATGGGTAATTTCACCAGCAGGGTTTGAACCCTCCTGGCATCTATAAATCTTCCTTTCTGTTTTAATTCTGTTTTGTGCTTTTTGCTCTTGCTTACTTCATTTTATGGCAAAATTTGCTTCCTTTAGATTGCAAGTATTACATTTGAGAAAGTGTACCCTTGCGTATAGCAACCATCACCCTCAACACTGATGCCTATCGGTATCACAGTCTGGCCTCTGACGTCTTGTGATAGCCACTCCCTCATCCCTGTGAAATGCCTCCTAACCTCGCTCCACCTTACAGTCCTACCATCACCACTGGATCTGGATCACTGAGTAGGTCCTACTCAGCTCCAAAGCAGCTTCAAAAGATAAATTTATATGTTGTTAATGCCTTGACCTTTTTGATCTGTCAAGGGTTAATGTAGAAACAAGAGCGCAGAAATAAAAGCAAAATTCCCATTCTTTGAGAATCAGGCTGTGATGTGGCACACACCTTTAATCCCAACACTCAAGAATTCAAGGCCATCCTGAGTTCCTGGACGGTGAGGCCTAGAGAAAACCTGTTTCAAAAAAAACAAAAAAATAGGAAAAGAAAAAAAAAGAAAGGAAGGGAGGGAGGGAGGGGAAGGGAGGGAAGGAGAGAGAGAGACAGACCGACAGACAGACAAAGACAGAAGAATCAGGTTGGTTGTGACAGTTTGGAGCCTGACCCATGCCTCACACAGGCATCTGGAACCAGAAACCTCATGTCTCATAAAGCTATACACGTATATTGGCAAGTCTCAAGAAAAACAAGGTAAGCTGTAAAGTATAATCCTTAGCAAGATAACAAGAGGTCTGTCTGTCCCCTCAGACATGGGCCTACCGAGGCGTCCCATGATAACAAGGACAAGTTAGGGAACTTCCCTCTTAACTCTCAGCAGCCTGGATCCCTCTCTGGGAACGTGACCCCTCCTCTCTGGCTGCACATTTTAGTGAATTCTGACTGTCTGATCCATGTGTTGGTAAAGGCTTCCTGCCTCTTGTATGTAGCACAGGTCTTCCCTGTGCTGTTTTACACAGGGAAAAGCAAGGTCACACTGGAGAGAGGTTGGGAGGTGGCAGGATCATCACAGCTGTCTCTGCAGATTCTGCTGCACGGTTCGCTTCCCTTTGCAATATTGCGCATGCGTCCTTCACAGCCAGCTCTCCTGGTCTCTAGATTCATTCTCCCCCATCCTGGCACTACCGGGCTCCCTGTCACTTCATCACAGACAGAGCAGCTTGCAAGTTCCTCCTTTTGCCTTTGGGTCCGGGACCCCTCTTTATTGCATCTCAGTGAACACCACCCTTTCCCCCTTCTCTGTTACCTCCTCTGCCTTTTGACTTCTCGGATTCCATTTATGAATGAAAGATACAAATGCTCAAATCTCACAATGACTGATAACAGTCTGGAGGGACACATGGAGGGGAGAGAAGCAGGATGCTTCAACATGTGCTTGGCCATAATGAGGCGCCAGTGCCGGGAAGCCGGCGGGTGCTAAGGAGGCTGTTTATAGAATCTTGAAAATCCTTCTTGGCCGAAGCCGATTCTCCTTCAGAACAAGAACTTAAAATAAATTAAAAACCCTATCTTATTTTATTTCAGTTATATTATAGCATAAATAAGTTTTGTCGTTTGGACCAAGAATGCATAATATATTCCGAGTTTTTAATTAGAACCTGACAAATGAGTTTTTGAGGTTTTAAAGCCCTCAGGCCTTGGGCTCTGGGATTGGCCTCAGCAAAGCTTCAGAGACTTTGAGCCATAGGTGGCAACTTACTACGGACTTCAGCATGCTGGTCAGTAGACTCCAGGGCAAGGGAGGAAGTCCTCAGACCTAGGGAGCCAAGTCCCTCTGTTGAGTGTTGTTCCAATTGGGTCTCAGAGTAGTTTTCTGGTTGTGGCATCTGCCCCCATGTTCCACTCACAGACATGGGGCCCAGGGTTACACCGGGCGGTCAAGACATGAATTTTGCTTTTCAAAGTCCATTATGAAAGAAACTTCAGACTCCATCGTATTTCCCTGAGAGTTTGTGTTCTGATTAGGGTTTCAAGAGAGTCGGCTTCTGCTGTTACATCCCTCGAAGAGCCACATGGGATGGAGCGATGAGAGGCTGGAAGGAGACAGACATGGTGGGATACAGCCCAGCACGGGACCTCAGTGCTTGCACAGTTGAACAGAGTGGTTACTGTATCTAAGATGAGAACAACGACAGCTCTGACAGGATCACTAAGTCATGCCGCGTGGCATGGCTCTTGTGAAAATAGAAGACAATCAATCGCTGCTAACCTATCTCCTCAGGAATCCATCCCCAACTACACAATCAAATAAACCCATTTGTTTCTTTTTCCCAGAAGTGAAATGGAAACTTGAACTTGGGGCTCTAATGGTACACAGGAACGACACTGAAATCTTAAGCGAATCTCTCACCTCCTGTCACCTCTCATGTCGGGTGAGCGTACTAAGAGAAGGGGCAGCAGGACCCATCGGGTTCCTTCCTGACACACAGTGAGATTGATAATTGTCCCTACCCTGTGCCTTTAATGCATTGTGCCATGCACAACCTGTTTGTCCACACGTCTGTTGTATATCAGAGATCCCCTAAGACCACAGAGTCAAGAGCGCATTGAAGGTGCTGCCAAAGCCAGCCTCCAAGGGAGACGGCACTCCATCTTGTTCTGCCCTCTGTCTTACGGAAGACCCCATGGTGTAGGGGGTAATTTTCTAGTTGGGAAACAATAGACACAACTAACATTTAAACAAACAAAAAAAAATGTCAGCACGATGGGGTTTAGCGTTTCCTGCTGGGATGTTAGCCTATTGAATTATTCTCCGCCAAGCTATTCGCAGACCCATTAATTGAGAAATAAGGGCACACACGCCTATGTAATTAAACTGCCCATTTTGCCTCTTTGCTAGAGTAGTTTCTAGGGATGTTAATTGTCCGAATTTTCCTGAGCCTGGTAGATCTTGATAAGTTGTCTAAAGATCTACTCTCTTTAAAGTGTCAGAGGACTCCTTTTCCCCCCATCTTGCTCCCTTAAAGCAGACACAGCTCTTTGTAGAGTTAATGACAAATAAAAGGAGGATTTCTGCTTGGCTGTCTTCTTGGATTTTGGGGGTACTAATGGCCCCTTCCTGCCATTAAATGATACAAATTTCCTATTGGATTTTCTGTTTGGCCTGGGGCAAGGGGGGGGGGCTTTTCCTGACAGCAACCAGCAGATCATGACTTTGTTTGGGGCCAGCCATTCATTTCCTCACTGTTTTGCTTCATAAGAAACTCTATTTGATTTCGGTGTCTGCAGCTCCCCTCCTGGGCCCGCGTCTGCCGTCCATCACCCTCCTGTCCTGCCGCCTCCGCAGACGTCCCCTTTATGAAGGTTCCGGAAGAAATGTCCATTGTGCCCTTGGCCCCTCTCTGTCTCTATCAGCCCTGCTCCATTCCTTCTGGTGCTTAATCGACCCTTTCCCACTGACTTTCTGAGGGGAAAAACACATATATGCTTTTCTTAAGGGAAAAAATATATATATATATATATATATATATATATATATATATATATATATATCCAAATAAAAGAGAGGAGCTGTGTTATGCAGTTTTCAAGCAGCCAGCAGTGATCACTGGCAACAATCTTTTCAATATATATATATTTTTTTTACACTGACAGTTTGCAGCAATCCTTTATTTGTCCCAGCTTTTCTGGGCCAGTCTCAATTTCAAACACTTTGTCCTGCTGCTGTCGCTTCAGATGAAAGTATTCACAAACAAGAGGGGCTGGGCCTCTTTTGACGATGATGAATATACCCGGGATTTTAAGCTTCTGAAATATAATCCAACTGAATGTCTGAGAAGCGTGGGGAGGGCTGAGTTTTGAATTAGCACAGAGGCAGACCTAGACTCTGTCAAGAAGTATGCATGTTGAATGGCAGAAGCAAATAAAGAACAGGTCAATAAGTACGCACAATTAGGCACAATATCAAAAATTTAAAAAGGATAACTGTAAGCGTTAAAAGGAATGGGGCAGGCTGGAACCCTAACTTTCACTGCGCATGAGCAAGCTCCACCTGACATAGCAAGAATAATCATATTCACCACGTAGGCTGCTTGTCAGGCAAAAAGAGTTAATGCTCTTAAAGTCCCTAGCATGGTGCCTAACACAGAGAATTGCTTTTTTTTCCCTCTTTAAAGCATATGCCTAGCAGTATTTTTAGAAGTAGAAAACCATACTACAGTCAAAACAAGACTCCCTGGAATAGCAGTAGAAGGGGGAGGCACGGGGGCTGCCTTTTCCTGTTCCCAAGACAGAGGGAGTTGGGGAAATATTTCTTACACCGAGTCAAGTGATCGCAGGTACAGTGTCTGCACAGAGCACACGCCTAGTCGCCTGGCAATAGATGAACTGGGCACCAGGTGGCCCCAGGTCTTCTGGATGTCGCTTGTTAGACACACGTGTCCTCCTGAGAATAGATCCCACTCTAGAACACCTTAGAGAAACTCTTCCTGACCGTGTCTCCTCCTGCCCTCCCAGTAGGGGCCATGCTGGGAACTATTGCTTTCTTCCTCTTCTGAGGCCCCACAGTGTGAGTGGGGAGTGGCACACCGCCTCCTGCCAGCCATAGCTGCTGGGCACTGCTGCTTCAACCTTCTCTTTGTCTGCTCAACTGTGTGGGTCCTGGAACAGGGTCTGGACAGCTGTGAGCGGGACAAAGTGTCCAGTAGCTCTCAGACCTGGTGGCGGTTACCTCCTCCTGCAGCCTTATGAAAAAATATAGACTTCTGAACCATCCCCAGAGATTCTGACTTGATAGTTATTTCAATAAGCTCAGGGGATGTGTTTCCCAGCATAAGTGTGGTTTGTTAAGTAGTGTGTGTCAAGTTCAGCCTTGGTACTTCATGGCCACGACTCTTTAGGGTTCACCTTCAGCTCATCCATACTCTCTAAACCCCAATTCTTAAATTGTGGGTCATGATCTCTGGTGGGATTGTATAACCAAATGTGAGGGGAGTCCTCGCCACAAGCAAGCAACAGAAAAAGGTTTCTGAATTTGCAAATAACCAAAATGAATTTAAAATCAAATGTGTAATGAACTCAAAGGGTGGCTAGCAGTGTTCATCACATTGCATCATGTGACTTTATGAGAACCTTGGTTCTGAACAAACAACATGACCACTTTGCACTGAGCATGCCATGGAGCCATATAACCAAGCAAACATTGTCTGAAGCACCTTGACCCAAACCCAAGATAATTGTATACTATGAATTGAAGTGTTTTTACTTTATATTCGGTTTTCTACTTTTACAGAAACAGTGGCTTATCTCAGAAAATAAGACTCTCAAAACTTCTTTATTGCCATTTCTCAGTATGTATTAAATTAATGTAATTTTAGATTGCATTATGCTAGCATCTTTAGCCTGGTGTTAGGAAAGAATTCCCAACTGTTTCTGAAGTGGCCATAAACAGCACTCTGCCATTTGGTACTATGTATTTATGCCAAGTGGCATTCTAAGCATTGGCTGCTATCAAACCAAAATATCAATCCACTCTGAAAAATATTGAAGATGCTCCATGTCCTGCAATATCAAATACTCAGCCAAGATGTAGTACTTTATGTAAAACGAAGCCCATCTCTCATTAGTCCACAAATTTGCTTTCAGCTTTAGTTAATGATAAAACTGTGTGTATCCCCAACAGCTTTCTCTTTGGTTTATTATCACTAAGTGTTTGACTTATATGCCTATTTTATATACTTCATATCCGGGTTTACAAACATATTTCTAGGGCAAAAAAGGCATTTTGTAAGCGGAGAAAAGCTTGGTAAGCCCTGGCCTAGACAACTTATAGAATAATAGCTTAGAGAGGATGTCTTCTGACTACTGAGGCTCAGCGGTGGATGACCCCTGAGGCTCAGCGGTGGATGACTCCTGCAGCCTTTGCTGCTCAGGTAACTCTTGCTTGGGTCACAGCTCTCACGTGTGCCAGTTTCTAACCTGCTCCCAGACCTTCTCTACATGAACTTAACTAAATGTGTTTTGGACTTGGACGACCTAAGGGCATGCTTCTAACGTGGTTTAAAAAAACAGATTGACACAATTTGAAGTGTCCTTTCTAATTCCTGAACCATCCAGGGCCCTAGAAGGGCTCTTCTTGCCTGGGAAAAGAATTATAACTGGGTATAAAAGACCTACTTTCCCCAAAGGTTTTCTTACGTTCTGGTAAAAGGGTAATTGCTGGTGTCTTTCTACCTGTCTGGTCTTTGAAATAAGCATGCAGCAGGCTATTGTTTCTGCTCTCCTCCACTCTCTTCCCACGTGCCAATGGGAGTAATGTTTCTTCAGCCTGCATTCCCTCTTGTTAGTGTAAAGTGGATGTAAGATGCTGGAAGTAGTTATCTGTATCATTACTCTGAGGTCTCTATTGTTTTCTATTTAATAAAAAGCATAGCCAGAGGCTCACCGTCTAGTCTTTGATTGCTAATTTCCCAAGAGCTTTATTATTATGCTTTCAAATGGCACACCGTAGAACTAAGTATTTTTTTTTTATCAGCTCTTCTACTTTATATGGGTTTGGATATGAGGAGTAAGTCCAGAGACGGAAATCTTTATTGATTTTATCAGTGATGAAAGTGTACATGCATTTGATAGAGCATAAACAGGAGGGTCCACAGTACAGGGAAGAAATTACTGTTTTTACTTACAAAGACCACAAAAGGACAAGAATTTTGAGGAGTTGGTAGACGAATCTTTGAGACATGTTACTTTGCAAAGCTGGACACCTAATAGTGATATCTGTAAGTGGTGAACTGCCCCTCTCCTTATCTGAAAGATGTGTGTGTGTGTGTGTCTGTGTGTGTAAAAATACACTCTTAAACTGAGAGGCAGCAGATGGTGTGTTTTATTAAGCGTGGGCATTGTCCAGTCTTGACTGCAATTGTTATCTTTGTGAGGCTAAAGATAGGGTATTTTCTGTCATTTAAAATCATAATGGCTTTCGAGAAGTTACCCTGCCAACCTGGCTGGGGCCGAGGTCATCTCTAGCCTGTTCTCTGCTCTGAGCTAACACAGGGCTGCATCTAACCCCAGGGCACCAGTTGTTACCAATCCACACATGTGGGCTCAGTCATACTGGTAGAACCTTGTCCTCTCTCTCCTGCTTCTATGGCCTGTTAAATGGTCCTTTTTACAATAGCAATAATAAGTCTTTTTAATAGTAAAAAAGAGATAATTTAAAACATTGATTAAGAAATGAATCAAGATGTACTGAATTTTGTGTAGGCTATAGCATTCAATGTTAATTTATGCTATTGACAGTTTTGCATATTCTTGAATGCAAAATTTCATTTTTACAAATTTTTTTTTGTGGTTTAAAAATGAATTTCAAACATCTAAATAATTAAATACAAAAAAGACAGAGTTATCCTTTGGAGTTATAAAGCAAAAATCTTTGATTTTTTTTTTTATATTTTAAATATAAGAGAGTTATGCTAAATTAAAAAAAAAAAGAGGCAATGGTAAGTGACAAAATGCCAGTCATACTACTAGTTTGTATATGTTGGAGAAGAGCACAAACACTAGAGAGAGTGCTGTGAATGCAGATAAGGAGCTGCCCCACAGGCTCAGCAAGAGCATCCTCCTCCTGAACCACTCGATGCCCAGGAAGACCCATTCATTCACCCATGCCTTTGCAGGCTCTACCTCTGGGACAGGGAAGCTTTGGTTCCTCTCTTCCCAGAGGTCATCTGGTAATATCTGCAGACATCATTCTTTGTCCCAGCTGAGGCTAGTAATGGCATCAAGTGGGTAGAGGCTGAGGATGGTACTCCGCAAGGTGCAATGCAGCCCTACCCCTGTGACGGGTAATTGTATCCAGCCTAGAATGACGTCAGTGGGGCTGACGTCATTAGATAACAGCTATACTGGAGCTGCATTTAGCTTTCTGCAGCAGGGGAAAAAAGGTCTAGGCTCACAGCAACTTAAGTAATTAAGAATTTTATTTCTTCTACACACTAAGTGTTAACAAAGTTGCCAGACCACGGGTTTTGCTACAGCTCAGTGATGTCATTAAAGACCCAAGGCCCTTAGAAGGAATCTTAGGAGATGGACATGTTAGGTGGGCAAATAACCAAAAGATGGTTGAGTTTGCTAGCAAAGGAAGGGGTTGCATGGATCTTGAATAGGCCAACAGTGAGGTTGGCTATAAATGAACACACATTTTGCTTCTGGCAAAGCCTCTGTCATTAGCCTGCCTTGACTGTTCAGGAAAGCTCTATCCACTCACTTTCTTTTCCAGAATACTCTGTGCTGTTTCTGGGCAGCTCCAAGGGCCACGTCAGAGTCAGAAGGGGAAAAGGAAATGGATGTCCTCCTGGAGCAGAGATGAGGCTTTGGACAAATCAGGAAAATGCGTAGTAAGAAGTCATGGCCATCTAAGAATAGATCAGGACATGTAGAGGGTGAAGCACACAGAGAGGTTTTACTTCTTTTTTTTTTTTAATTGAAAAAGGCTGATGATCTAAGACTGTAAAATCAAAGATAAAATCAATAGCAAATTCAAAAATTCAGGACAAGATTTTTTGACAAAGGTCAACAGCTAGTACACATGAACAGCAGAGGGGAAGAAGAGAGAAGAGGCTGCTAGGAGAGTACGGTCTTTACTCTGACCATGGGATGCTGCCACAAAGAAAAATGAAGTCACAGTCACCAGAAAGCACCTGATGATGAGCCCCCAGCCCACTGCAGCCTGAAGGCCAAGGTGTCCTCTGACCTTAGTGGGGAGAAGCATCAGTTTGGTAAACAGTAAAATAATTAGAAAAATCTTCCATGGATATGGATTTGAAAGTCAAGTCTGATGAGACGTAGATTCTCAGTCATAAGCTGTCTACAGTGCAGACAAATAGGTTGACCACAGAGACTTTTGTCCATCAAGCAGGCTCCGACAGCAGTGTCTGTACATACTGTTCATTTTTCTATTGCGGGGCAGCTCAGGCCCGAAATAACCACACAGATACTGTATTAATTAAATCACTGCTTGGCCCATTAGCTCTAGCTTCTTATTGGCTAACTCTTACATATTAATATAACCCATTTCTAGTAATTTGTGTATCACCACGTGGCTGTGGTTTATCGGGTAAAGTCCCATCTGGCTCGGGGAGGGGACTACCTGGCTTCTTCCTGACTCTGCCTCCTTTCTCCCAGCATTTAGTTTTCCCTGCCTACCTAAGTTCTGCCCTATCAACAGGCCAAGTTTCTTTATTCACCAATGGTGTTCACAGCATACAGAGGGAAATCCCACATCAGTGACCATAGGTTAGTTTAGGTGATTCTAGATCCTGCCATGCTAACCATCATCACACTGTAGCATCACCACTTGCCCTCTGTATCCAATTATATACACAGAAGCCGGTTGCTCTTTCTCCAAAGTGAAGTGTGATATTGCCACTTTACCAAAAACCCTTTTGGCTCCAACAACACTCAGTAAAAACAAAGCCCTCCAGCACCAGAGTGCTGTCAGTTCCCTAGTCCCCTTCCTGCCTTTGCCTCTTGGCTTCACTGGGACATGGACATATGCACTCTATTGTCTGCCCTGGCCTCCCTCATGCTCATTGAACACAGAGACTCCACCTTGTGCTAGGTCCATCCTGCTCTCAGATCTCCGGACCTGCCCCCCCCCCCCCAGAGACGACCCTGCAGACATGAGCAGCAGTACAGGTCACTTCCCCTCCTTACTTGCTTTAGTTGTATTCCTAGCACTTACCAATCACTCACACTGTAACCCATGGCTATTTGCTTATGTCCATTAAGAAGGCAAAGTAAACGTTGTATTTGTTTCATCGCTGTATTGCTGTATTTCCTGACCCTACAAGGGGGCCGTAACACATGGTAGACCTCAGTAGATTTCCATCAGTGGTGTATTTTGAAAACGCATTCTTCCTTGCTCTCACAAGGAATCGATGCACTCAGCACTTTGTTTTGTCCTTCCCTTTGGCCTGGGGTAATGTGAAGACATCACTTGATCTATTGGGGTTTGGGTTCTGTAACCTGAACACAGGTTTGGGGCAGGGTCATTCTTAAAGACAGAAATAGTTCTCCATGTGGGCCTTTGGGGACCTACCCCAGCCAGAGATGGACCAGAGAGGCTGTTTGATGTTTCTTCCTGCCGCCTGATGCTTTAGAGATTGTCCTTCCTCAGCCCTCCTTAGACTTCCCTCAGACTCCCCCACGGGGTGTCTTTCCTCCAGGCAATGAATTCTTGCTCCTTCCTGGAACCTTCCATCCACCCTGCAGTACAAATGGCATTCTTGGCTGCACGGCCAAGCTCTGCTGCAGCCTGCACCTGCTCTTCGCCTCCTCTCTGCATTGTGTGCCTCTGACTCTTCCAAATCTTCTCATGAGAACACGAGATGTGTTGGGTTCTGAAAAAAGAACAAAAGAGAATAGCTAGAAAATCAGAAATGACTCCCTGCCCTGAAACGTAGGGAGTCGTCACAGTGAGACCTTGAGAGGGCATCAGGGGCCAAAGATCCCTGGGCAGTGTCTCCTTGTCTCCTTCTCTGAGGGAGGGGAGGAGATGGGTAGAAGGAGAGACTGAGCACAGTTGCCACTGAGGCCAGCAGAGGAAGGGCCCAGCTTAGATCTGCAGTCAGAGGAAGAGGTGGCTATCTGATTATCTGATTTGGGGAATCATAGTTTCTCTATCTCCATCTGTATGAGGCTCCTGAAAAGGTGATGTCCTCAGGAGTGGCCAATGGAACTAACTCCACTCAAAAAGACAGAAAGTTCCCCACACCTCTAGACTATACTGCGGGCGGTTGGTGGATGGATCGGAGGGCATAGCTTTTCACTGACCAGACAGTGGTGACATGTGAATGGTGGCGCGTGTTCACCATGGTATAATGTGCCATGGAATAATTTTATAGTGTCATAGCAAATGAAGCAGAGAACAAGGAGGAGCCTAGGAGACAGGCTGTCATTGTAGAGTTGACCCGAAAGCTTCAAAATCATGCTTCTGGGACTGTGTTCATCTTAGCATATTTCAAAACACAATATACCCTATTTAAAACATATCCGGAGCCAGGCGTGGTGGCTTGTACCTGTAATCCCAGCACTTGTGGGACTGGAGCAGGGGGACTGCCATCAGTGTAAGCACAGCGAATTTCAGGCCAGCCTGATCTCAAAAAACAAACAAACAAAACAACAATTAAATCCACACATGTAGAAAAACTGTTGTTTCTTTTCTACATCCCCTTAACTCATTCAGTCCTCACTGACCACTACCATTAATATTAATAATAATTAATAATGTTAGAGACCTACAGCGGGGTCCAAGCCATCCCAGATTCTCAAGTTTAATAGAAAAATCACTTTTTCCATAACAAGAAATGCATTCACATAGAATAAGCAGATTGCATTCTCAGATGGAAAGTCCCACACTACCAAAAACGTATATATACTCTCCTTAGGTTACAGCCTTATAGTAAACTTCTCTCCATAGTAAGGGTCATTAGTTGCTCATTTTGCTGTTCCAAGTCAAGATGAACATTTTGTGCCAATGGGTCTTCCTATTCTGAAACTATTTCCCAATGTAAAACTCACAGTCTGTGTCTGGAGCAGAGACCCCATATTCAATTCAGCATTCTGCTCATCACTGAGTCAATTCGAAGATTTCCAAGCTAAAAATTCCTAGAGTTACCATTTCTCCTTCTGTCAGTGGTCTTCAGGCATGTAGAGAGACTTGGTCAAGGTCACCAGTCATTGTATTATGAAATGAGAACTCTTTCCCTTTAAATTACTTTTTCTGGTGTTTTATACCCCACAGCCTTTGCCTTTGAGATGGTTTCCAAAGACTGAATGGCATAAATGCTACATTGAAAATATCACCTTGTAGTTTGCAAAGAAATCCGTAGCTTAACGTATTTACATTCTTCTTTAAGAGACTTCACGTGATACCACTCAGCAGTAGCCCGCCACTTTACAGCCATCCTTCCTGCCTACTCGCCCACAGGAGCATTAGCAAGGACTTAAATCCCTAAGCTGTAACAGAAGCCGGTGGTTTACTGCAACCTGTTGTTTGTAAATGCGTAGCAGGTGCCTCCAGAACCTTAGGGAATCTAGAACTTTCTGTGAGTCTAGCAGTGGAGGAGAGGGAAAATGCCATTTCTTGATAATGGATCATGAATGTGACCTCTGAACCCACGACTCTCACCATAGGTCCAAGGGACGAGCACTCACAGGGAAAGCTCCCACTGAACCATTAGGGCTTTTAGAGACATTTTGCATTTCAGTTTAATAGTGACGCTTCGGAAGGAGCTGGAGCGGCAGGTCCTCACCAAGGGATGTGCCATCCTACTTCTGGGCAGAGGGCCAGGACTCAGGGCATGCAAGTGGAGCCTGTTGGTGCCTGATGATACCTGGACTGAGTTCAAGCCCGTGAGACTTCCCAAAGCCCCGGGGTTCTGTTCCTGGACTAGTGAGAGAAGGCAGCCATGCTTTGCAGCTGTTGAGCCGGAGGAGAGAGAGCAGCGCTCAGAGAGGGTCTTTCAGAAACTCGAATGCTAATCCTGTGTCTTTGATCGCGCGGTAGACACGTTCACCAGTTGATGCTACGAATCTGAATAGCTCAAATCTGTAGTAAATCAGGCTTCGTTTGTTACTCTCTGAGATAGTTTCTAAAAAGTGGCCTTTCTCTAACTCCTGAGCACCATTCTCCTCCCACAGCTCAGCTCCACCACGACACCCCTCCGGTACACGGAGCTCCGGGCCCATACAGGCTTCTCTTTTACCTCTATTCAAAGCTAGACCTTGTAAGCAGGTCTCTCCCACCCAGCTTTCCAATCCTCTCCTCATTTTCATAACACTTCCGAGCAACACAAGCCAGCATGGTGGGAGGCAGCCATGGTAGGTACATCGACAAAAGACACCAGTCCTGGTTCCAACTGTGACACCCCTCTTCAACGCCTAAACTCCTCACCGCATTGAAACGTTCATTATGCCATTCAGAAGTAGAGGTCTAGTGTGACAATTTTCTGTAAAGCGCCTCCATGATTATAAAGAGGAAATCAGTCACTTATTCTGCGGGGATTGTTCATAAGACTGACAGACATGCTCAGTGTGGAGCCGAGCGTTTGCACCTGGCCAGGAAACTGCAAGATGGGACAGAGGCGCTTCTGTTGCTAATAATTATGCCTTGGGTTTAATCACCAACTTCATGCCTGACAAAATGGAAGCCGAAGACAGGGGGGAAATGATGAAGCAATAGGTATTTAAATCATGGACCATTTTTCCCCCGTTCAATTAGTATGGTGATGAGGAGCTCCATTTGTGAGGGATTCTAGCTGAGGCTGACAGGATTTTAAATGAAGGTTAGCTGAAATGACGGCAGCGGAGCTGGAGAAGTGACATACTTACTACAAGGAATGTGTCAGTGTTCTAGAAGGTGGAGACGGACGTCTGACGGCCCGAATCCGTGCTCGGGAAGCTGAGAATGAAAAGGAGAAAGCCATTTGTTGCCTAACCCGTGTGTTCATAATATTTCTCTTCCTTTACCCAAAGTGGGGAGTGGGGCTCAGGAGACACAGCCAACCTGGGAGAGGAAAATAGAGGCGTCTCTGTAAATTCCATTATTGATTACTTTTGGTGCTGGACAGTCTGGGCTATCACATGGAAGACTGTGTCAGCCCAGCCCACTTCATGCTAGTCTAATTGCCCGTTGTAGAGAGAACACACCAGAAAACGAGGGCGTCGTGGCTGGTGCTGAGAGATGGTTCTTTTCCCCAGTGAATTTCACAGGGGTAGGCGCTCAGTCGCATCCCTGCTGGGAGGCTGCTCGTGATCTCCCACTTTGAGTTCAAGGGCTGTTGAGATAATCCTTTACCTTCTCTCATTGCTGTTTGCCAAACCCACCCACCTCATCCCTCTGGGAAGGGGGCTCTGAGGACAGGCCCACCCTGTCACGAATATCAGTGCTATAATGGGCTTTTTCCAGTGTGCCACTTGGGGGAAAAAACCTTAAGAGGTGGCCCTGTTGAGACACCCATGTTTACTGCCACAAAATCGCATCTGAAAAGAAGTTTAATTAATTGAGCAATTGGGAGTTTAGCTATTCCGTTTATCTTCTGGCAGCAGAAGAGAAATAAGAAGACAAGAATACCTCTTATTGGACGGAGACCAAAGGACCAACTGTAATCACTTACTAATCAGACACACATTTGATGCATGCTGTGAAATTTTCTGGGCCAAATTTTTAATTTTAAGCTGTGTTCTTTCTAGCCCAGAGTTGTAGAGATACCCCCCTCTCATTATATATCTACTGGCATATGCTCTGAGAATAATAATTGTTAGTTTAGCCCAAGAACTTGGTAGCTGCCTATGACCAATGCATCCATTCTTATTACTGTTATGGTTTATGAAATGAACCAGCAAAGAGCTGGCCTTCAGAAGACCAAAGCTGGCTGTAAGAGAACTGAATCTCTATTGAATATCACCATTTTTAGCACGATGTTGAATGCTTAGAATTCACGAGTCCGTTTTGAAAACTGTGTTTGATGATGAGATCTAGCTAGCCAATACATGAACCAAAAGAAAAGAATGGAACACAAGAACAGACAAGTTGTGTGGTAAAAAGACAGGACAGCAATAAACCTGCTTTCACTTAAAGCACACTCTATTCCCACACCTGGGGGTTGCAGTTGTCAGAGAGAGAGAGAGTGCGTGCTAAGAACTGAGCTCTGAGGTCTCTGAAGTCCCTGGGCTTCAGTTTTCAACGGGATGAAACTGAAAAAGTAAACCACAGACGTTCCATATCATCCCTGTTTTGCAGGATGCTAACCACATCTAAGTCGGCATGTATTGAGCTGGTGACAGGCCAGAAGTGCTGTGTGCCTGGCAAGCTTCATCCATTTGCTGCCCCAACAGACTCATAAGAGAGATGTTTGACGCTGTGTAGAGTTGAGGACACTAACACCTAGAGACATAAGCTCGGCATCCTCTCTACAAGCTCTGGGTCTCATGATGTGGGATGTGGCGTGTCAGCCATGTACTTCTTCCGTCTCTCTCTTGATCTTTAGTTCTTCCTTACCAATTACATTTTTGATCTCGCAAAGTAATGCTTTGTCATTATTTAAAACTCAATCAATATATAAAAGTATGAGTAATACCACATAATCCATGACTTCATCATCCTGATAAATAAAACTGTGTATGTATGTGTTCTTGTATGTGGATGCACATACACTTGATGTGTAATGTCCCTCTATATGCTGTGAGTGTGTTTTATTACCATTGGTTAATAAAGAAGCTGCTTTGGCCAATAGCCAGGCAGAATAGAGTCAGGCAGGAAATCCAAGCAGAGAAACAGGGAGAAAAATGGTGGCGTTAGGGAGACGCCAACAGCAAGATATGAGGTAACAAGCCACAAGCTTTGTGGTAAGATATAAACTAATAGAATTGAGTTCACCTAAGTTGTAAGAGCTTGTTAATAATAGCCCTGAATTAACAGGCCAAACAGTTTGTAATTAATATTAAGCCTCTGTGTGGTTATTTGGGAACCGGTGGGTGGGAGAGAAACTTCCAGATATATACACATGTGTGCAATGTGTGGGGAGGCC
Source organism: Microtus oregoni (assembly GCF_018167655.1). Taxonomy (NCBI): domain Eukaryota; kingdom Metazoa; phylum Chordata; class Mammalia; order Rodentia; family Cricetidae; genus Microtus; species Microtus oregoni. The sequence goes on from NW_024543874.1 coordinate 2,585,174, forward strand.
AGAAGTTGACATTCATGTCTTCCTCGGTTTCTCCAAACCTTACTTTTTGAAACAGGATCTTTCATTAAATCTAGAGCTCACGGACTGGCTAGACTGCCTGCCCAACAAGCCCCCAGGAATCATCCTGTCTATCACTCCCAAGAGGAGAGCTGCAACCATGGACTTCCTTACCTGACACTCTGCTTGGGTGCTAAGGACCAGAGCTCAGGTCCTCATGCTGGCACCACAGCTAGAGTACTTCACCCATGTCCCAGAGGGAAAAATAGTGCTATAGTCACAGTATTGTATGTCTCTATACACACACCTACCAGGAGCTGAAGAGACAAGGAGTAGAAAAAAGTGAGGTTATTTCTTGAAACATAATGTATGAAATCATTTTGTTTTATTCTAATAATGAAAAAAATGAAGCCAAGGAAATCACAGGTGGGCAGTCTTCTGCAATGTCAGTTTCTAAAGAAGCTCCTGAAGGTTAAAAAGACAATACGATCCATTGAGAGCCTGGAGCTTTATCTATAAATTCATAGCTCAATATCTCAATTTCAAACAATATTAGCTAATTCTGGGCTATCAAAGGTGAAGAGAATAGCACGTAGTCCCCCCTCTTTCATTCATAGTGCTTCCCCCCACTTTCTCAGAGATTTTAATTATTCTCTGCTGTCTTCTTTCAGGACTAGGGAATTCCTATGAAACTCTAGCATGTATAAGAATGTGCTCTAAGTCCAATGGGATTTATTGCTTACTCTTCTACCCCACTTCACTCCTTTTACGAGCCTATTACTTTGAGATAACACTGAATATAGTAGTAACTTATGTAAAAGTATCATTTAGTCTCTTTATACATAAAGAAAGCCTTGCGTGTCCAATAGAATTTATCCTCTGATAATTTACTTATTATTGACTGTCTAGAATCCTTGTTCTGGCTTATTTACAGTCCTCATTGTAGAACTAACACAGGCCAGTGGATGCCAGAAAGCAAAGGAACACATCTGAAGAAAGCTCTTCTCGTACAGTGCCCGGCACGCCAGCCTGCACCCTGTTCAACATCTTCTGGGAGAATAAACAGGGCAGATGGCTGCACTCAGGAGCCAGGAGCCTCTCTGGCCGTCTTCCGCCTCTGGGTGATTGTCATGATTGTGGGCTGGTTTATTCTGGAAGGAATCATCTGCTCATCCATTGCTGCACCTGCTAGAGTAGCTGTCTGGGATGAGGCAGAAGTTTTCAGCTTCAAGTAATTGATCATTTATTTGGTACCTCCACAAGGCTGCTGCCCAAATAGCCATCTTGTCAGCATCAGCTCAGCGAGATCCCTTTGAAAACAGGCAGAGCAATGGGCTCAGTGTCCGTGTCCTGCCCTCAATACTGAATTCCACGTGTTTGCCAGTGTTTGAACTGCACGATGTAATTAGACAGACACGGTTCAGAGCAATAGAGGCCTCCAACCTCCCTCGAGTTTCTTCAACTTACTGCTGTGCACAATTTTTAACAGTGTCTGCCTTCAGACAGAGATGGAAACTTACACTAGCCCAAAGGCACAAGGTTTCTTCCTCCCAAATTTGGCTCGAGGGTACTCAAGCAGTAACCTCAAGGGTGGCGGTTAACCTTAGTAGCTGTCATTCTTCCATTTTAATGTGCTATGAGAAATCATTCCTCCTGCTTTTCCTTTGCATGTCTAAATGTCATGATTCAGTTTCAGAGTCAAAGGGGTCCGTAGGCATCACCTACTATACTTTTCAACCCCCCACCCCATGTGTGTGTTTGCTACAGAAACGTGACTGAATGTCTAAATTTACCAAGCACTGTGGCAGGCACAGGCAAAAGCAAAGCAAAATAAACAGAAAAACCAATTTGACCACACTCCTGCTCTCTGGATTCCTAGAGACTTTGGGAGAAAAGTGGGCAGTTTATAATACACAAATAGGAAATTGGGAGAAGAGATGGGAAAATAGGGCCTTAGTGAGTGGGTAGGACAAGTCAGGGGAATTCTCAGATAATTAACCCTTGAGTCAACCTTGAAATATTAGTTCAGTTTTACTAGATTGGTACTGAGGGCAAAGTAGGGGTGGAAATTCCAGTTATCTTTTTTCAAATAATAAAATTTGCTAAACGTAAGGGACTTGAAATATTAATATTTTATTTCTCATGATTCCACAATTAGGTTGGGCTGAGTGGAGCCCTGCGTTCTTGTGCTCCTGGGGTCAGTAATACTGGGACCTCTGAGGGGTTGAAGATTCAAGATGGCTTCACTCACTTACCTGCTGGACTCTGTCACCGTGGCTAGAATGGCCTTTGGGCTAGCTGAATCAGTCTCTCTGAGACTGAGAACATAAGCCTGGGTTTACTGTGGATTGGCTCCTTAGATAATGAATGAAAAGGTCCAGAAGGCAAGCCAGCCACTGGGAATCCAAAAAGAAAGTCTTTTATTAATTAACGGAAGTCTTAGCTTAGGGAACCACTCAGCTGCATGCTGGTGGCTTGAAGCCATCTAAGAATAAAAGACTCGGCTGTCAACTCCATCTATAAACTTGAGGAAGCAACTAAGAGTCTTGACTCCTTTGTCACTTATCTGAAAGAAGTCTGTTAGCATGGACTCCTCCTTTGGGTCACCTTGAGTATTTCACTAGAAAGCTATGTGAAGAGCATAACTTAGGACCTGTCACATTATAAGTACAGCGACTTATTGTTGTCACAAGGAGAGAAAGTGCACATATGTGAACTGCAGAGAACTCAAGATGGACAGCTAACACAAATAAAGAAGCAGGGGAAATTTAGATATAGGATTAGTCAGGAGAGAGAGAGAGACAGAGACAGAAAGAGGAGAAAATGGTCTACTTCCAAATGAGGGCAAATAACACCTTTTAATTTTACATATTTATTTCTTTATCTAGTTTTATAATACACAAAGTTGAGAATCTGGGAACTTTATGGAGAACTGAAGCCCTTCCTGGGTGCGCAGGAGAAAGCTGATCAGTGGATACATACAAAGAAAGTATCCAAGCCACAAGCCAATGGGACTAAAATCCTTTCCAAGAATGAGAAGAACTGGGCTAAAGGGATGGCTGTAGTGTAAGAACACTCGCTGCCCTAGGACCTGGGTTTGATTCCCAGCACCCACATGGTGGCTTACAACCAGCTGTAGCTTCATTTCCAGTGGGATCTGACACCCTCTTCTCATGTCCTTGGGCATCAGGCATGCACTTTGTGCAGAGAAAGACATGCAGGGGAAACACCCTCACACATAAAATAATAATAACAATAATTTTTTTAAAAGAATGAGAAGAATTTCATTAAGCCCCCACACTGACCGGCAGTAATTCTTGTTTCCCACAAACCAGAATGGAAATCCTTAAAATTCCCTGGATGAGTGCTCAGAAGTCCTGTGCATTAGTTCTACAAAAGAAATAAGCAAGCCCACACACTAAATGTTGCCCCATTTTAAAACCTTAAGAAGCAAGACTGAAAAGGTCAAGGTACCTCCAAGTGCCTGGATTGCATGCCAAGTTCAAAAGCACTCAGAGCAATGCAGAAATGCGTGGCAGCCAGCATGGTATAACTCCTGAAAATGATGACCCATGCAAGTATCAAGAAAATACGACCTATAATAAAGAGAAATGTCAACCAGAATGGTCAGACCTGACACAGATGTTAGTTAGACTTAGCAAGAAAAAAAAATAGTTATTGCATTTCCAGCCAGTGTGTTAAAATGTTAATTAGAGACATAAAAATGCAAGAAAAGCATATGTAAAACTTGTCATAGGAAAAAAAACTATAATAGCTGAGATTAAAAATATACCAGAGAGGATTAATAGCAGATTAAATATTCTAAATAAAATTAGTAAACTTGAAGACATAACAATAAAAGTTATACCAAATGGACACACAAGTAAAAAAATTTTATTTTTGATTTTCAAGACAGGGTTTCTCCGTAGCTTTGGATTCCTGTCCTGGAACTAGCTCTTCTAGAACAGGCTGGCCTCGAACTCCACAGAGATCTGCCTGCCTCTGCCTCCCAAGTGCTGGGATTAAAGGCGTGCACCATTTTTAAAAAGATGTATTTCATTTTTGTTTCATGTGTGCCAGAGAGAGTGCAACCCTCTGGAGTTGCAGGAAGGTGTGGGTTCTGGGGAGCTCCAGTCCTCCACAAGGGCAGCAAGCCCTCTTAACATGCACTACAAAAGCAAAATCCAGGCAAGAAGCAATTGATGAAAGACCTCATTCCAACGAACACCTTCAGCATGCGCAAGGACCCAGCACCACAAGCCATCAGTCAATTAATGTTGTTTAGTTTAATTTTAAAAAGTCTGTTCTGCAAAAGACATTGGCAAAATAATGAGAAGACAGAGACCAGGAAAAAACATTCATAAACACAGAAATTTGATGGAGTGTGTGAAGTACATTATGAAATCTTGAAATTCAACAACAAGGAAATGAATGGTCCAGTTAAAATGGGAAAATATCTGTACAGAAATATCTAAGAAAATGTACAGGGGGAAAATTAGCGCATGGAGGCTTGCTCACCAGCCCACACCAGGAGAAACCTGCGGGTTTTAGCACAGCATGCTTTTGCTACACATTGGAGACGATGGCTAGGGTTAAAAATAATCACTGACAGTAGGAAACGCCCTTGGCACCGAGTGACAAGGATGCTCATTCGCTGTTGATGGGAATGCAGATTGGGACAGCAAGTGTGCAGTACCATGAGGCCGCGCTTGCCCTGTGGTCCAGCAATCACAGTCTTTGGTGTTTGCCTAAATCAGTTGAAATTTACATCCCCACGAAAGTGCTGAGCACATGTGCTGCAGTTTTGTTCATAATTGTCAAAGCTGGAATCAAGACATTCTTCAGTTGGTGAATGACTAGGAGGCTACGGTATGTCCACACGATGGGAAATTACTCAATGAGCTGCCGAGTGACCAAAAGGCATGCAGGGACGGATATACTTAGTGAGTCAGTCCACAGAGTGTAAGATTCCAAGTACAGAACTTTCTGTGTGAGGCACAACCACAGAGAGAGCGGAGTCAGTGGTGACTAGAGCTGTGAGAGGAAGGGAGTGAATCGACATAGCTAGGGCGTTTAGAGGCTCTGGAAACATTGCGAACTGGACTGCAATGGCGGACTCATGTGCTGCTCCTTCATCCAAGTGCACAGAACTGTGCAGGACAAATAGTCCTGACATCAGTCAATGTGACGTACCAATGTGACGTGGCTACACATGGTAATAAATACAACACACTAATGCAATGTAACAAAAATAGAGAAGAATCTGATTCAAGCAGAGAACTGTCTATTATTGTGTGTTTGATTTCCCAGAAACTCTAATACTTCTCTAAAAATAAAATTATTCATTTAGAGAATATATCTCCAAGTTTTAGGAGTAAAAAATCCCATATTTACAAGGAAAAATGACTGAACCATATATTGAAAAACCCTATTGCATGCTATCTTATGCAACAATTGATATATTATTTTACTATGGAATATTGACATGTAAGATCAATACTGATTTTTCAGGACATGATTTAAGCATGACATTTAACCATGGGAGAATTTATGTTTTCTAACACTGACACATTTATTATTGGCCTTGTGGTCTTCCATGAAACAAGCCTCAAGCAATTTCAATGTGTCAGTAACATTAGGGACATTTCAAGTTTGAAGTCAGGGACCAAAAGATATCTAAAAATGTCCATGCTCTTGATAATCTGAAAGCATACTTCTAAGTAACTCCTTGGTAAAAGAAGGAATAAAATTGGAAATGACGAGAATGCCAAATTTGTTTGTTTGTTTATTTATTTATTAAGTATATAATATCCTGTCTGTGTGTATGCCTGCAGGCCAGAAGAGGGCACCAGACCCCATTACAGATGGTTGTGAGCCACCATGTGGTTGCTGGGAATTGAACTCAGGACCTTTGGAAGAGGAGGCAATGCTCTTAACCTCTGAGCCATCTCTCCAGCCCCGAGAAAGCCAAATTTGTAAACTACAACTCAAGCATCACGTAGAAGATAGACTGTGGTACTGAATATTTACACTAGAAAGGAGAAAAGATTGAAAATTCAAGAGCTGAGTGTTCACCTTATGAATTTTTTTTTTAAAAAAGAACTATAAGAGGCAGAAAAGAAGGGGAATAGTAAAGATTAGGACAAAAGTTACTATGTTGTAAAAGAAAGAAGCAGGGATCAGCAAAGTCAAAGGTAGTGCTTTCTAAAAGACAAAATTGCCACACCCCTGGTGGGGGCTCATTGAGAAAGACAGGACGGAGGAGAATGAAGATAGTGAAGATAGTGACGATACTTAATGCTTCCGAGAGAAAGTTATAAACAGGAATATGCCACTAATATCAAAGCCATTGATGATGTACATCCAGTCATACTCAGTTTGACTCAAGAAGAAAGGGAAATTCAGCGGGGCACACGCCTTTAATCCCAGCACTTGGGAGGCCGAGGCAGGCAGATCTCTGTGAGTTCAAGGTCAGCCTGAGCTACAGAGCAAGTTCCAGGACAGATACCAAAGCTACACGGAGAAACCTTGTCTCTAAAAACAACCAAACAAAAAGAAAGAACGAAGGAGTAATTCCTCCGCGACACTATGTTTGTTGAGATAATTTAATCAATAATTTGGACTCTTTCTATAATATCAAGATAATGATTATCTCCAAGGCTCAAGCAAGTGAGGGCTGGATGAGCATTGAGAGGTCATTTGCAGCATGGATTTCCCATGAAAGGGGAAATGGAAGAGATCTCCTGGGTAAACTGTGGGCAGGGTGGTGATGGTGGTGGGACCATGAGGGATCTGGTTGGATGGGGTAAGGCAGGACACAGGGGGAGAATAATGAAAGAAATGCCTTTGGTAGAAAGGAGGTATTTGGGAGAAAACTTGTGCCAGGGAAACTCCTAGAATCCACAAAGATCACACCAGCTAAGGCTCCTAGTAATAGAGTCTGGAAAGCCTTCCCGCACTCTGCTCAGGGGACATTTAAAAAACCAGTAGCCCTCCTTTATAGAGATGATAAAGGGCCAAGAAGGAAATCAGAGAAACAACACATTTCACAATAGCCACTTATAGCATAGAATACCTTGGGGTAACACTAATTATACAAGTGGAAGACCTGTATGACAAGAATTTTAAATTTTGAAAAAAGAATTGAAGAAGACACCAGAAAACGGAAAGAACTCCCATGCTCTTACATAGGTAGAATTAACACAGTAAAAATGGCAATCTTAACCAAAAGCAATCTGAAGATTCAATGCAATGCCCATCAAAATCTTAGCAAAATTCTTCACAGACCTCAAAATAACAACACTCAACTTCATATGGAAAAACAAAAAGCCCAAAATAGCCCAAACAATCCTGTACAAGAAAACAACTTTTGGAGGTGTCATCATCTTTGACTTCAAACACTACTACAGAGCTACAGTACTGAAAACAGCCTGGTATTGGCATAAGAACAGATAGGAGGACCAATGGAATTGCTTGAAGATCCAGATATCAATCCACACATCTAAGAACACCTGATTTTTGATAAAGAAGCTAAAAATATAAAATGGAAAAAAGAAAGCATATTCAACAAATGGTGCTGGCATAACTGGATATCAACATGTAGAATGAAAATAGATCACATCTATCTCCATGCATAAAACTCAAGTCCAAATGTATCAAAGACCTCAACATAAAGTCAAGCACACTAAACTTCATAGAAAAGAAAGTGGGAAGTACACTTGAATGCATTGGCACAGGAGACCACTTCCTAAATATAACCCCAGTAGCACAGACACTGAGAGAAACAATTAATAAATGGGACCTCCTGAAACTGAGATGCTTCTGTAAAGCAAAGGACACATTTAATAAGACAAAAAGGCAGCCTAAAGATTGGGAAAAGATCTTCACCAACTCCACATGGGACAGAGGACTGATCTCCAAAATATACAAAGAACTCTAGAAACTTGACATCCAAAGACCAAATAATCCAATAATAAAAAATAGTGTAGAGACCTAAATAGAGAACTCTCAACAGAAGAATCTCAAATGCCTGAAAAACACTTAAGGAAATGCTCAACATCCTTAGTCATCAGAGAAATGCAAATCAAAACAACTCTGAGCTTCCATCTTACACCTGTAAGAATGGCCAAAATCAAAAACACTGATGACAACTTATACTGGAGAGGATATGGGGTAAGGGGAACACTTCTGCATTGCTGGTGGAAGTGTAAACTGGTATGGCCACTTTAGAAATCAGTTTGGCCATTCCTCAGAAAATCAGGAAACAATCTACCTCAAGACCCAGCAATACCACTATTAGGTATATACCCCAAAGACACTCAATCATACCTTAAGGACATGGGCTCAACTATGTTCATAGCAGCATTATTTGTAATAGCCAGAACTGGAAACAACCTAGATGCCCCTCAACTGAAGAATGGATAAATAAAATGTGGTACATTTACACAATGGAGTACTACACAGCGGGAAAAAATGACATACTGAAATTTGTAGGCAAATGGATAGATGTAGAAAACATTACAATGAGTGAGGTAACCGGACCCAGAAAGACAAATATAATATGCATTAGCTCAAAAGTGATTTCTAGACATAAAACAAAGAAAAACCAGCCTACAGGCCACAACTCCAGAGAAACTAGACAACAAAGAGCACCTTAAGAGAGATATACATGATGTACATAGGAAGATAAAAAAGACAAGATCTCCTGAGTGAATTAGGAGTGTGGGAGTCATGGGAGATGGTAAAAGGGTAGAGGGGAGGACAGTGGAGAAAAATATATAGCTCAATAAAAAAAATTAAAAAATAGTAAAGTCAACTACCATGATCCTAAACTAACCTCAGAAACACTTCTACCCATGAGAGTTGAAGCAAGAAGGCAACCATATTGTCAACCTCTGCTAGAAAACCAGTGTTGAGTGACTCACTTTTTTTTTTTTTATCTGATCACAGGTGACTTCCAAAGCACTACTGTTATGGAGGCAGAAACAAAAATTTTTAAGGTAGAAGATATTGAAAATATGAAATCAATGAGCAACAAGAGATTGACAGTGTGTATTTTACCAATACATACCTTTCAGTGTTGCTTGCCTACTTATTATGGTGCTCATTGCATTTTCTTTCTTTCCTTTTCTTTCCTGGTCATTGTATTTTCTTGATAATTGGCAGAGCTGTTTATTTTAAAGCCTAACTAATTTGGGTTAGGTTGTTTTAAACCCATATAGGGACAAATGACAGCTTAGCGATACTGAATCTTCTCACCCAGAAGCAGGGTTTCTCCTTGTTATAATATACTTTAATGTCACTCAAGGTTTCCTGCAGTTTAGATTTCTATTGTTTGGTTATATGTCTTTTTTTTTTCTCCTTTCTCTGAACTATTTGGCAGAATTCACAAGTAGAGCCACCTGGACCTGGAGTTTTCTTAGCAGCTATTAGCTATTAATCTTCAATCTGTTTTTTCCTAAGAAGGGTCTGGCACTTAGAGGCTTTCAGGACATTTTCCCGTTTCTTCCATGGTATCAGATGTATTAGTCTTCCATTACTCACATCATCTCATATTACCCTTTAGATTTGGCCAGACTCTGGAGTCACAGTAACCCTCATCTTTGGAGCAGTAAATTGTGTCTTTTTTGTTCTCCCTGGTTTGGCCGAGTCCAGGTTGACCAGGATGTTGATCTCAGCGAGGGAGCTTTGGATGCCCCACTTAGTGATTTGTTCTTTCCTGCCTACTACTTTCTGTCTCCTGTGTGCTTGAATTTTTCTACTCTCTAGTCGCTTTTTTATTTTGCTGCGTTTCATTTTTAGTCTGCAGTGATGGCCCCTATCAATGGGCTGCGGTACAATCGCTCAACATACTCATAGTGTCTGCTGATCAAACATGGCTCTCACTTTCGCAAGGTGGAAGCCAGTGTTACAGATTTAAGATTTTCCTCATTTTCTAATAAAGATGCCTGGTGCTGTGCCCTTTTAACTTGATTCCCAGGCTTTCCAACAACTGCATCTACTGTGTTTCCAATCAACTCAAACGCCGGCTAGTTTTCTTTTAGATTTATTTGTTGATTGGAGGTTAATTTAGAATTATGCTATCTAATACCAGATATTTGCATATTTTACATACACTTTTTATTATTGATACCTATTTGATTCATTTATAGCTAAAGAACCATATTTTCAAAACCACGAATCCCTTTGGCATATTGAGACTTCTTTCAACACATTTGCAAATGGCTTACCGGCAACTGATGGAAATGTTAATATAATTTTAAACATCTTTCCACAAAGCTTTTTAATTCTATCATTTAAATTTTCTATCTCCTTTAAAGATAATATTTGTTCACTTATTTCTGGCATAGTTGTGCTAAATTTTTTGCTATAATAACTTTGTCCTCGCCTTCCTGAAGTCTTTCACGTCAGCTCATGTAGTGATGTCAGGTTGCCCTCATTACTTTCGTCTTTATTGGTGCATTTATTCTTATTTAAATTTCATTTTCAAAATTTTCTATATTTAAATTAGTTCTTTATGCCCACTACTTAATTCTTTTCTTTTATGGTTATTATTTCTTTTTATGTCTGAATAAATTAAGGATATTTATTTGGAAGTCATTTGGGTATTCTAAGTTATTTTGGTTTTCAGTCATTAATTCTTCACTTGTTCTGGATTTACTGAGTCGCTTTCTTAGAGTGAAATTATTATTTTCATTAAGAGGATGGCAGCTTTCCCACCCTCATCATTTCTTCCTTTCCCTCAGTGGTTTTACAGCCACGCTGGGAAGCCATAATTCTTTAAAACAAACAACTAAGCTGTTTAAAAATTACCAATATTACATTAGATAGATAAAAGCTATAACTATTAGACAGCTTTTACCCGCCTTTCAGACAAAGTAAATCCCTACCTACAGCTCTGGTGTGACTTAGTGCAGCTGACTGTAATACATTGCCATACACCAGGCTCTTGGCATCCCACCAATTCAGAGGGCTTCTGGACATGTCATTTCAGCCCCACTCATGGCTGGATGCATCTCTTTTAGTTTTTGTCTAAGAACAGACCATTCTTGAGCACTGAATGTCTTCAGAGTGTGTGGGGCCCACAAACTAAACACGGGTCCATCAAGACAGCTACGTGAGGGAAGGTGTTTACTGAGCTAGCCGTGCTTACCCAAACCTGAGTTCAATGTCTGGGGACCACATGGTGGAAGAAGAGAACCAATTTTCCAATGTTGCCTCCTGACCTCCATACATTCTCCTAGCCATGTATATATCCAAGTACACACACACACACACACACACACACACACACACATACACACACACACACACACACACACAGCATAGTTTGAGTTTTTAAAATTTAAAACATGAATTCATACCTTACATTTATAGATTTTTATACTATTTCAAATTTCAAGATACAACAAAAAATCAGTTATTTTCATGTGTTTTCATCTGCAACTCTTGATAATAAAGCTTAAAATAAATGAATAGATCCAGTGATTGTTGATAGAGCTTGAATTCTTTCCATGAACTTTTTAAAATTGCAGATACTGGTCTCACCTCATTCTTTCCACTTCTCATGTACCAGGAAGTAAATAGAGACAGGACCTCCTTAACTTTAGATGAGAAATAGTGAAAGCTGCAGGGTCATCTTGAAAATCACCGAAGACCAGGAGGACATGGAGGTGGGGACTGGAAGGAAAGGAAGAACGTGACTCCCAAGATGAACTTCTACAGACTGGGGAGATGGCTTGGCCATGAAGAACACTTAAAATCCTTGACAAGAACCCAGGTTTGATTCCCAGTGCCCAACTTGTAACTCGGGTTCCAGGGGATCTGCCCTCTTCTGGCCACCATGGATGTTTGATGCAAATGGTTCACATAAATACACTCGGGGACTCATTCAAAAACATATGTAAAAGAAAAATAAATCTTCTACAAGCAACTAAGAAATGCTGAGAGCTGAAGAAATATTCTTCCCTGGAACAAGCACACCAATTGCTTATCCAATACCAAATAGTCAGCCCTGAAAATATATAGAGATAACATTATACAGACTGAGAAGATTGCATTTGTGTAATAAGGTGCATGTGTGTGTGTGTGTGTGTGTGTGTGTGTGTGTGTGTGTGTGTGTTTAGCACCATTGAACAAGAATTTGAAAGAGAATGAGAAGCACATGGAGGGTCTGGAGAGAGAAAACGGAAAATGGAAATGATGTAATATTTTAATATAAGTTTTAACACTTTTTTAAAAAAACAGCCACAAAGATTAGCTTCAGAAACTCAAGTAGAAGGGCTAATGGCCAGGAGTCTGCATGGTTAGCAATGGGCAGGGATGCCGCAGCTGAGCCGGTGAACATTGTCCCAGCACCCAGGAACGGCAGCTGGTGGATGCTGCCATCTGCAGCTGTTGCCCACTCTGGTCAATTTGTTCAGTACTTCCAGTGAAATATGTGTTTTAGTTCACAAACATCTTTGTGACATCATTTACGGACATCAAAAGGGAACATCACAGTCCCACTAAGTCAATAAATCATCAGAACAAACAGTTCTCAAAAACCTCATGTACAAATTGGTATAGCATACACATCCGTGTTGTCCTTCACGTTCGTCCCAGAAATGAGAGTCTATGTAATGTTTTAGGAATAGGAATGATGGTTTTCATTTTTGTAGATTAAATTTGTTCTCTGGGAGCTCCATCCATGCATTTAGTGTGCCGTCTACCCTCAACCCTGTATTTCTCCATCTGCCTGCTAGCTCTGACGCCTCCCCCTCCCTCCCCACTTTAAGTCCCTTCCCTACATTCGTATCTTCCTGTTTTAGCTTGTGACACACTGACTTTAGCCAGAACTGTGTGGCCACAGGCTTAGAACTGCACATGGAGTCTGGGTAGCTCATTGCTGGGCAAACAAAGAAAGACAGTGACTGTCCCTCCTCTAGGATCCATCAGAAATCAATAGTTGAGAAGGGAGGCGTATTTTCTGGTTTTAGTAATACTAAAACGTAAGTTTGTTATTACACTCATGTTTAACTTGCCACTGTCTTGGAAGCAACTCAGTGTTGAAGAAGACACACAGAAAGTACCCTCAGCATTTCGGGGAGTGTGGATACAGCTCAGTACAGCCCACTGTGCAGGAAGCCTTGGGTTTGTCCTCTATACTGTAGAAACGAGGCATAGTGATGTACCCTATCATCCCTGCACACCCTTGGGAAGTGGAAGCAGGAGGATAAAATGTTCAAGGTCATCTTTGTCATGTGGTAAGTTAGTGGCTAGCCTGGGACACACAAGCTCCTGTCTCAAAAAGTGCACTTCATATTTTAAAACAGCTTTATTAATACCCAATAAATGGCACATAGAGTTTAAATTGGTGAGGTTTTTTTATATGTGTGTATATCAGGAAACCAGGGTAAAGAATAAAACCATCCCCCATATTTTTAATTGACTACAAAACAATTCAGACCAGCCACTCACAGAGAATGCAATACTCCCACAGGCACCACAGGCAGAGGAATTGGAGTCAGAGCGTGGAGTTGCAATAGGAGGAAAAGGGTCCCAAGCATAGGAAAAGGATCCAAGACACCCCCACTTCCATTGATAGGAGTCCCACAAGAACACTAAGCTACATAATTGTAAGGTATATCAGAGGACCTAGCTCAGATCCATACGGCATCTGTGACTGTCACTTCAATCTCGGTGAGTTCCTATGAGCACTCTTTAGTTGACTTTGTGGGTCATGTTCTTGTGGTGTTCTGGCCCCTCTGGTTTCTACAATCTTTTCTCCCCCTCTTCTGAGGAGTTCCCCTGGCTCTACCTAATGTTTGATTGTGGGACTTTACATCTACTCCCAACAATAGCTGGATGATGCCCCTCTGATGACATGTGGACTAGGCATGGCTCTGTAAGTATACCAGAATATTATTAGGAATTATCTCTTTTTTAGTATGTTTGGGTCTATCCTTGGTCTCTGCAATATTCTGCCTCTGGTTCCTGACCATCCAGCCAGTGTCAGGGGTGGGTTCCTTCTCTTGGCATGGGCCTCAAGTTGGACCAAATTGGCCACCATTACCCCAGCACATCTTGCAGAAAGTATCAAAGGTTTTGTGGCTGGGTTGATGTCCTAATCCCACAGCTAAGAACATTGTCTGGTTATAGAATATGGCCAGTTCCAGCTCTGTATCCCATTTATACAAGACTTCACAAAGATCACTTTTGCAGATCATATTTTTAAGACTTATAGTGTGTTCACATAACTGATGGTTCCTGACCCTTAACACAAGATTAATTCTGTTAGAAAGCAGAGCCCAAGACCAACCCAGACCCACTGGCTTCAAATCTTCTGACGAGACTGACCCACTGGCACAGTGAAGTATGAGAAGCACAAAGAGGGGACATCCTTTCATGAGTGTGGGGGGACATCATATATGTGAGTGTGCACATCGCCATGTGATCAGCGTCAGGTATTGCTCTTCACAAGCTGTTCGCCTTGGTCTTGAGACAAAGTCTTTCATTGGCCTAGAGCTCACTTATTAGACTAGACTGGCTGGCCAGTGAACCCCAGGGACCTGCCTATCTCTGCCTCCCCACCTCTGGGCTTACAAAACAGCGCCACTACACCAGTATATTATGTTGACACTGGTGTCAGAATCAGATCCTCATGCTTGGCAAGATCCTTAGCAACAGCCATCCCCCCCCCCCCCCGACAGGACAGCATTCTTTTAAATAGACGACAACATTTCAATCTTATAACACACGCTTTTCAAACGAGTATTGACTCTTCACTAGGGTCCCCAAGGTAACTAAAAGCAACAGAAAGTCCGGCATCTCCGATTCCCTCATTTTGTATCTGTCTCCTTTGACATTTGTGGGGTCACCTGCTAACCTCTATACCTAGGCACATTGGTCACTCAAGGAGAGTCTATCTAAAACACTAGTGGTCTACAGCCTAGCTCATCCCTTCAAAGCTAACACCAAAATGATGGATGTTTGTCAATTTTGAAAAAAAAATCGATAGATAAATAAACAGACAGACATTGGTGCACATGCCATGGTATGCATATGGAGGTCAGAGGACAACTTGTCAAAGCCAGTTCTCTTTTTCTACTTGTGGGTCCCTGGCATTGAACCTGGGTCATCAGGTTTAATAGCAAACATGGTAGTTTAAATGTAACTGGCCCTCATAATCTCATCGAGTGGCCCTTTTAGGGGATGTGTCTTTGTTGGAGCGAGTATGGCCTTGTTGAAGGAAGGTGTCACTGTCGGGATGAGTTTTGAGGTTTCCTATGCTTGAGATTCCACCCAGTGAGCCAGCTGACTTCCTGTTGCCTGTAGGACTTTCAGCTATTTCTCAAGCGCCACACTTGCCTGCATGCCGCCATGCTCCCCACCATGACAATCATATCCTGAACCTCTGAACTGTTAGAAAGCCACCCAATTAAATGTTGTATTTCTAAAGAGTTGCTGTGATCATGATGGTCTCTTTACAGTAATCAATAAAAACCCTAACTAAGACAGCGAGCAACCTTACTTTCTAAACCACCTCATCCAGAACCCGGTCACTATAGATTTGAGAACCAGGAAAGACTTACAGGACAGACCACTCTCCAGACAATGGCCATCATCTATGCTGGTGAATCTGTACCCTGGAGTGGCAATAACTGTTCCCTAATAATCAGTTTGACCTTCCAAGCAATAAAAACTGACCAGAGCTAAGATTATGGTCAAGAAGGCCACATCTGGACCAGGACTGCATGGCTATGCCTGCCTCTCTCCCCTCCCCGACCCAAGTCATCCTTTATTAAACTCAAAGCTCATTTAAGGGCTATGAAGATGGACTTGGGGTCTCTGAACTTTGTTAAGCATCCCTTTCTCCATTGTACAACATCAATTAAATCTCTTCTCTCTGTCTTTCCCTTCACCCATATCTTTCATTGACTTGTTAGCATGGGTGGCAGAGTCTAGGTCCAATGCTCTGGACCTAAAACTCCACTAATCTGAGGAGTCACAGAATCTAGACTTTAATCCTTTGATCCTAACTAGTGTTTGGATTTAGCCACTAGGTGACCAGGAGCCACTTAGTAGAAGTCAATATTAGCATTGATCCTACTGATCTTGGGCCATAGACACCATTCTCGCTGAGACAGGAACACAGACAGATCCAAGTCTTTGTCTAAGGCTACACTGAAGAAGAACTTTGTAAATAACTATTCTCAGAATATTTTTTTTAATATTTACTATGTTATGCTAACAGATGCTTCCAAACAAAAGGAACCGGAAGCTGGAGTTTTCTCTGTCTGCCATTCAGAATCGTTTCTATTAAGTCTGCCTGAAAACTTTACTGAAGAGCCCAGCATGCCAGGATGAAAATTACAGAGCGGCTCCCCAGCCCTTCAGCGGGTAATCAAGTGAAATTGAGCTGTTTTCCATATTCTTTGCTGATAATGCAAATGGACCCTTTAAAGCAAACAGCTACACACATCCTACAAGTTGAAAGGACCCATGTGGTCCACACAGATGCTTCCACTGCATACCAAGGCCTGCCCAGAGGAAAGACTTCCCATAGCTATTGGCAGTAAGGTTTATCAGATGTCCATGCTTGAACGAATGACCAGGCCCAGGGAGGGTATACAGGTCCAGGTCAAGCACCTGGATAAATGACCTGTCAAGGAGTAAAGACACCTTTAGGGAGGTGACTGGGTCTTCCTAGATCCCCATGAATTTCTCTCTGCCTGCTCAGGGTCTGCTCGAGGAGACCCATGCTTGTGCTGCTTAGACACAAATGACTGGTTCATGTGCATGAGGTAGGTCTCCTGATGCAAACTTGCTTCTGACATTTCCAAATAACAATATGGAGCAGAAAACAGCTATAGGGATAAGGGATGCAAGAAAAAAAATAGACTGTTTCCTCTCAGAGTTTGGACAGGAGCAATCAGATGGCGGGGTGGGTGCTGCCGAGAGGCCAAGGGGAGGAAAGAAGGAAGGGACAGCATGCTATGCATGGGAACACGCAGGGTGGGCCTTGTAGCTTCAGTGGTGCCTGAACTCTCTGGCCCTGAATTTGTAGGAAATAGATTAACAAAATTTATGGGGAAGACACTATAAGCAAGAATGCTTGGAACGTAGTGTGTATCTGGTAAATGTGTTTTTTTTTTCCTTCCTCCAATGAGCATGAACCAAGGCCATCTCACATGCTGCCCTTCCCATCAACCACCACCCCACACTAGAGATGGATGGGACAGTCCTAAGAAACACACATCACTTCTGGGGTTTTGATCCTACTTCATGTTCTGGCTTTGTGGGAGCCTAGTCAGTTTGGATGTTCACCTTCCTAGACCTGGGTGGAGGGGGGAGGACCTTGGACTTTCCACAGGGCAGGGAACCCTGACTGCTCTTAGGACTGGAGAGGGAGGGGGAGAGGAGTGGGGGGGGGGGGAGAGGGGTGGGAGAAGAGGGAGGAAATGGGAGGCTGGGAGGAGGCGGAAAAATTTTTTTTCAATAAAAAAAATTTTTTAATGTCATTTTAATATAGTTTTTAAAATAGCACTTTGCAAAATTAAATAACGCAGTTCAATTTTGCTAACATAATAGGTTCTTATTATGCATTTAAGAAGAATGTAGACAGAAAAAAAAGTCCTACTGACTAAGATGAGGAGGGAGGGGACATGCTCGTGTGCCCTGGTGGGTGTGTGAGAGAGGGAGCATGCTCCTATGTCCTGGTGGGTGTGTGAAGGAGGGGACATGCTCATGTGTCCTGGTGGGTGTGTGAGGGAGGGGACATGCTCGTGTGTCCTGGTGGGTGTGTGAGGGAGGGAGCATGCTCCTATATCCTGGTGGGTGTGTGAAGGAGGGGACATGCTCCTGTGTCCTGGTGGGTGTGTGAAGGAGGGAACATGCTCGTGTGCCCTGGTGGGTGTGTGAGGTGGGGAGCATGCTTGTGTGCCCTGGTGGGTGTGTGAGGTGGGGAGCATGCTTGTGTGCCCTGGTGGGTGTGTAAGGGAGGGAGCATGCTCCTGTGTCCTGGTGGGTGTGTGAGGGAGGGAACATGGTCGTGTGCCCTGGTGGGTGTGTGAGGTGGGGAGCATGCTCGTGTGTCCTGGTGGGTGTGTGAAGGAGGGAACATGCTCGTGTGTCCTGGTGGGTGTGTGAGGTGGGGAGCATGCTTGTGTGTGCTGTTGGAGTGTGAGATCACTCCAGAGACTTGGCTGCAGAGAGCTGCTGCCTGGCTTTTCCTGGGAGGAAATAAGGAAACATCTGTTCATCCCACGTAAGGAACACACTGAGAAGACTCGATCCAAGCCTAGTTTGGCCAGCAGGGGGGTTTGTTGGTGTTACAGCGGCACAGGCAGTTCAATTTTGCTAACATAATAGGTTCTTATTATGCATTTAAGAAGAATGTGGACAGAAAAAAAAGTCCTACTGACTAAGATGAGGAGGGAGACGTCCCGCCCCAGTCACAGAGGTGATTGGAACCTCCAGGATGGCACAGCCTCATGGACCTGTGAGGCCTTCTTGGGAGTTTTGTGAGTCTCAGGAGCCTGGAGAGTCTTGATCCTCCTCCATCCATGAGGGAATGTCAATATATCCAACCTTGCAAGGGTCTCTGGAGATCATCACAGACACTGTGCTTCGAGACAGGATGGTCCTGTCTAGCCCCAAACAAAGAGCTGCCCTAAAAGAATGTTGTACATTACTTCGGGTATGAAATTTTTATTTCAGGAGATACAGAATAAATGTAAATATACAGAAGGAATCAGTTTCATGTTGTACTTAGAATGTCCCTTATTTTTATATAGTATAATTGACATGTGAGTATATGATAGAGTAAGTTTTTATATTATTTGGAAATATTACATAAAGTATCAACATTGTTTTTTTTCTTATATTCTAAGCCTCTCTTAAATATATCCTTTCGTAAATTCTATATTTATCGGTCTAGATAGTGTGCTAAGTATTTATAGTATGCACAGGCACGTGTTTACGTGTGTGTGGTAGTCTCTGTAACCCCAATATCATCTACTTATCTGTGTACTCTCCCCCTTGATTTGAAACGCCACTTAATAACAGTAGCTTATTGGTACAAGGAAATATATTCAGGATGAGGAAGTTCCCACTAAAATCACTGTAATTCATGACTAAGTACAGCAAAGACCAGGCCAGGGAAAGTGTCTAATTACTTGTTTGACAGAAGATAATTCTATGTGGCTTTGTTTATAGGTGCATGAGTCAACATTTAAAAATATGTAAGAACATATCTGAGGAGATAGAAAGTGGCAGAACGGGGTGGGTGGGGTAAAGGTGGGAATAAGAGCTCCTGGCAAAATGAGTATCCCCAATATGGATATGCTCTGACCTCAGTACTTGCAGTTACAGTAGGTTATATGAGAAAGGGAAGGACAGTTCCAGACGGAATTACGTGGTGAGTAAAATGACCGAAGGCAGAGACAAGGCGCTGGGTCAAAGAGGAGGGCTGTGTAAGAACAAGGTCTTTAAAAAAGATTTAGTGCTATTCACTGGTATGGTTTTTAATCTTTCCTTATTCTTAGCCCTTCCCCCAGATACAATTTTTAAATATTATTTCAGTGTGGTTTTATACTTTATCTATTATCTTCAAGCTACAAAATGTATCATTCACTGTCAGTTTTGTGTCTGACCAATATTTTTACAGGTCAAAATTGAGCGTGGAATGACCTTTTGCCACATGCCAAGATTTGACATATAGTGACGTCAGTGTCGTTTATTGTAAACTAATATAATTTAAAATTTTATTCTTTATCCAAAGTTTAATGATGTGTGTGTGTGTGTGTGTGTGAGAGAGAGAGAGAGAGAGAGAGAGAGAGACAGAGAGAGAGAGAGAGAGAGAGACAGAGAGAGAGAGAGGTGAGAGGGGGAGAGGAGAGAAGCAGAAAGGCAGGTAGGCAGGCAGACAGACCCTAGGAACTGAACTCAGACCCTCCTGCATGCTTGCCAAGTTCTCTACCACTGAGCTATAGCCCCAGCTCAAAGGTGGGCTCATTTTATGATTTTGTACTTGTGTGTCAAGTGACCTTATTTGTTATTTTGCATTACTCTTAAGCAATATTCTTGCAGCACGAGTCAGACTGTGACCCCCTTTCTTCGCTTCAGTCACTCTCATTCACCCCCAGGTTAAAATCTGAATTCTCTCGCGGGGGGCTCTTCCCAAGCTTGTCACACTGCTGTCCTCCTCCCTGTGTCCAGCCTCCTTGCTCGCTAGTCCTATTGGCTTTGCCCTCACTCCTCTGTCACCCCATTCTACCCTCCAGCCCTCACACCATCAGTCTCTTCTAATCCACGGTTTACTTGGGCAGTTAGAAGTTCTCAGCTGCACCACAAGCAGCCTCCACTGCACTCCGCCTCCCGGATCTCAGCACAGACTGTCTGTCTTCTCTGTGGGAGAGGCTCTTCTCACCTCTTCATTAGCTGTGTGGTCCCCGTGTACCACTCCAGGCTGAGGATGGATGTCAGCCTCTCCAGATGGCCTCAGGCAGGATTTAAGTACCTGTTCCTCTCCAGGTCGCATGCTCTGGGTCACCTCTCCACACCTTGTCCCTGTCTCTATATTTTCCTAAAATCCCCAAGAGCGAGGCACTGAATCTGATCCTCGCTGCAGGTCCTTTCTCTCCTTCCTATAGCGAAGTTCCTGGTATCAGTGAGAACATGTTAGCTATTTACCCATTCCATACTTCCTTGCATATAATTAAGAAAACTAGAATTAAGGAAAGTTGCATACCAAGTGTTTGCAGCTGCTTCTTGTCTCCGTACTTCCTTCTAGGTAGGATGCTAAGTGTCGGTGACCTACAGTCACAGAGACTGTCTCCAAGGGAAGAGAGAAGATGCTCACAGTCTCCTTTTTTCATTCTTTTTAACTTGCAATTTACACACATTTCCCATTCAAACCAGAGAAAACTGTTATTTTCAAACGTCTATAGAGATGTCATTGTTTACATGGTATAAAAAGAGCCAGGTCATAGCTAGTTTTGGAAGTCAGTTTTGCCGAGAAAGCGCAGGCGAGTCCATCTTTTAGCCCATGCGCCTCAGGGTCAGAAGGCTGGACACCCCTGCAGCTGAGAGGAACATACGTCTGTGATGCTCTGTAATCCCCCAGAGCTGCAGTGGGGGGGGGGGGGTCACAGGCACCTGCTGGCTCAGCACTTACTACACATCTGTTTGTTTCTCAAGCCTAAAGGTGAGCCAGAGTCTCGGGCATGGCTGCCGCGGCTTCAGACATTACTGAACTCTCACGCTCTCTAAACCTGTAGAGAGGCCTAAAGTTGCATGCTGGCGCCTCACCAATGTGGGATCGTGGAGCAGCCGTGGTCTGTCCGCCTCTGTGAAACCCCAGTCCATCCAAAGAAACCACACACAACCCCTAGCGCAAGCGGATTAGCATTCAGGCTTTCTGCTCCCCACACTCAGAAACTTCATTTGAGGACTTTGCTTAATACATGGTTGCTGGAACAATAAAGGCTGATTTTTTTTTTCATTCACAATAGAGCTTTGCGTGAGCAAGTGCACGTGCTTTTCATTCAAGCTTAAATAGCCCCACTTAGTTATGAATGAAATCAGCGTTTATTGTACTAATAATTCACAAACATGAATTAACGGTGCCTAAAGATAAACAAGCTTCATTCCCTACCTTTAATTCCGACACTTCTTCCATTTCCCACCCTCTACCTCAAAGAGATATAAGAAATAAAAGTGAACGACATAGTTCTGTGTTTCCTTAATTTACTTACTCCTTTTTAAAAAGCTTTCTTTTCTCATTTTGCATTGCAATCCCAGTTCTCACTCCCTCCCCTCCTTTCAAGCCAGTACAAGAAGTAGGGATAAATCCTGGTCTCACTGCCAGTGGCTGTCACCCACATTCAGAGGGCCTAGTTTGGTCCTATGCTGGTTCTTCCGCTGTCAGTTTTGTGTCGGTGAGCTCCCATTAGCTCCGGTCAGCTGTTTCAGTGGGTGTTCCCATCATGGTCTTGACCCCTTTGCTCATATTCTCACTCATCCCTCTCTTCAACTGGACTTTGGGAGGTCAGTCCAGTGCTCTGCTGTGGATCTCTGCATCTGCTTCCATCAGTTGCTGGATGAATGTTCTATGATTACATTTAAGACAATCTGACTGCAGGGCAAGGCCATTTTAGGCACCCTGTCCACATTTGCTTAAGGTCTTAGCTGGGGTCATCCTTGTGGATTCTTGGGAATTTCTCTAGTGTCAGGTTTCTTGCTAACCCCATAATGGCTCCTTCAATCAAGGTATCTCTTTCCTTGCTCTCCCTCTCTGTCTTTCCCCCATCTTGACCATTCTGTTTGCTCAAGTTCTCTACCCCTGCCCTCCTTCTCCCCTTCTGCTCTCTCTTCTACCCCTACCCCCATGCTCCCAATATGTTCAACATCCTTATCTATCAGGGAAATGCAAATCAAAATGACTCTGAGATAGCATTTTACACCAACCAGTCAGAATGGCTAAGATCCAAAATACCAATGATAGCTTCTGCTGGAGAGAATGCAGAGTAAGGGGAACACTCCTCCCATTGCTGATGGGAGTGCAAACTAGTACAACCACTCTGGAAATCTGTATGGCAATTTCTCAGAAGGTTAGGAATCAACCTACCTCAAGACCCAGCAATACCACTCTTGGGCACAAATCCAAAGGATGCTCAATAATACTGTAAGGACATTTGCTTAGCAATGTTCTTTGCAGCATTATTTGTCATAGACAGGACCTGGAAACAACCTAGATGCCCCTCAACCAAAGAATGGATAAAGAAAATGTGGTACATTTACACAATGGAGTACTACTCAGCAGTAAAAAATAATGACATCTTGAAATTTGCATGCAAATGGATGGAACTAGAAAAAGAAAACATCCTGAGTGAGGTACCCCAGACACAGATAGACAAACATGGTATGTACTCAGTCATAAGTGGATATCAGACAAAGCAAGGGATAACCAGCCTATTATCCATGATCCCAGAGAAGCTAGGTAACAATGAGAACCCTAAGAGAACACAGATCCCCCTGGGAAGGGGAAATTGACAACATCTCCTGAGAAAATAGTTTTGTTTCTTTTAACCCCAGTAAATGTGAATAAACATCCTTGGACATTAAGGTCTCGGTCTTCACCTCATTGCACTGCTCCTGACAGGAAGTCTTGATTAACAACTGCAGGATCTGGCACCTTGATTTTCTTTCCTGAAAACTTTGATTTACTCAGTGTGAAAGGGTCTTTCCCAGAGGTTGTATGTTATGACTGACCTTTGCAGTATTTAATGTTAATGTCTCCCATTCGGTAGACAACCCCTGTGGGGAATTCCGCACATCCTCATGACATCTGCACTGGTAGTCTTGTCTGAGTGCAAAGGAAACAGAACCTAAGTCTTAACGAGCCAGGCTACATCTGTAGCACAGCCACTAAAATGGGGTATGTCCAGGTTGGAATTCAGCCTTTCATTTCCAACAAAATGACCAGGGAGAGAAAATTCCAGTACCAGTATAATTGAGCACTATTTTTTTTTTCATTTGCTTGTTTGTTATTTTTTTTTTCTTTTTCAAGACAGGGCTCCTCCGTGCATCTTTGGAGCCTGTCTCAG
The DNA here is from genome assembly GCF_018167655.1 of Microtus oregoni. Taxonomy (NCBI): domain Eukaryota; kingdom Metazoa; phylum Chordata; class Mammalia; order Rodentia; family Cricetidae; genus Microtus; species Microtus oregoni. The sequence continues at coordinate 2,608,759 of NW_024543874.1, forward strand.
AACTAGCTCTGTAGACCAGGCTGGCCTCAAATTCACATAGATCCACCTGTTTCTGCCTCCTGAGTGCTGGGATTAAAGGCATGCGCTACCACTGTTTGTTTGTTTTAATTAAGAATACATAAACACAGGTTTCTTTCAAGTGTTTTTTGGTCTGGGGTTCCATGGCTAACTCTCTCTCAGGTTAGAAGTGAATGCTCTAGCAAAAGCTGCCTGCAATCAGGGTCTTCACACTCCACACTGGGATACCAGAATCAGGGAGGGGTGCTCTGTCATGGCTCTTGAGGCAGAAAATTTACAGAAATTTTAAGTGAAGATTGAAACTTTAAGTGAAATTTTAGGCACAAAGACAAAAGCTATCCCCCATTTGCCCCACAAACCTGAAACTTCTAATGACTACAGAATACAAAGAAGTTTATTTTTCTTTTTTTAAAGACATTATTCTTAATTATATATAATTATTCTTAATTGTTACATATATACATGTAATATATACTATATATTTTATATGTAATATATATATTATATGTATTATATGGGATGGGAGCATACGAGTGTGGCATGACTGTATGCCCCTGTGGGGGTCAGAAGAGGATGTCAAGTCTCCTGGAGCTAGATTTACCAGCAGTTGTGAGCTGTCTCTTGTGAGTGCTAGGAACCAAACTTGGATTCTCTGTAAGAATAGTACACTCCAAGCCATCACTATAGCCCCATGTATAAATTTTCTACTCAAATTTCATCAGGTTTGACCTCTAAAGGCATCGAGCATTAGGTGTCTCTAGTGAAACAGTGACAGAGCACAAGGACCCATTCTAATGGAACTAATGCTTGCAATGACCCAATGAATTTAACACTAAACCCGAGTTTCAGATGCACACATCACTTTGTCTAGGCCCTGCCTCTAACGCAGCTGAACCGAAAAGTGCCGGCTCATGCATTCTCCTAGCACCCTGGATCGTCCTAACCTCAAAGCAGGAGCAAGCTGACTTTCCTTCTCCTTAGCAGGTAGGAAGATGAGCACAGATGCTGGGTGCCCACGTAACTCCGTAGCTCCAGGCCAAGGGGAAGAACATCCTCTTGCCCAAATCAAGGTCAGTCTCCACCACCCAGAAGCAAGAAGTGTGTCTGTTGAATAAGTAGGCCTACTATAAATTGTTGAAATCAGTGATGGGGCGGGTCCCACAGACTTGAGCATCAAAGGCCAAGATCAAAGAGGGATGATGTGGGTCATTTTCTGGAAGGGGGCTGCTCTTTAAGACCGTGAAATACCAGTACATTGATGGTAAAAGGCGAACAGACAACAAGGTTGGGGAGCAAATACTAGAGAGGCCCAGAGACCATCATCATGGATAGCTTCATGCCAGCCTTGTGCTAAAGCCCCGAATACGATCTTTTCAGGCCCTGAAGGGGAAAACTGTCAAACAGCCCCACTTTGAGCCACTCTGCTTCCTAAAGAACCCCGTGTCACCCTGAGTCCCAGACACGTCCTTCTTGGGTGGTGGTAGCTCTGCGTGTTCTGAGCAAAGGAAGTGACTAATTCTAGATCCTCCTTCAGCTGCACAGCAAATCGTTCTCCCAACGCCTCACTCTGCAGAGGCACCAGCAGTCTAATTGTCCTGAGGAAGAATGAGCAACACCAGCTGCGAGCTGCAGGAACGCACGATCTCCATGAGTAACCAGAGGCCCCGCTGAATCTGACTGGAAGTAAGTTCAGGGCAATCGTTCTCATGTTTAAAAATAAGACCAAACCAGGAAGCATGGGAAGGGGTGGACTCAAGATCTAAGAAGAGTGTTTGCTGCAACATCCTCAAAATACCTCCTCTTCTTGTGTGAGGAGGAGACAGGGAGGAGTGACATGGTCTCTCATCTATTCTGGGCACCTGACTGCCTACAGAGCAAAGTTTCCCTGCTTAGAGGGTTCTTTGTTTGTTTGTTTTTGTTTTCCTTCATTCCTCCACTGCCTTCTCTCGTTGTTTTTGTTCCTTTTACCCATAAGAACTTCTAATGTTCATGAACTTGTCCTCCGCCATTCCAAGCCAATGTCCAAGATGTTAGTCTCCATCCCAGCCCTTCCAAAAGAAAACTCCTCAATGCCGTTGCTTTAGATTAGGTTTCCTAGAAGCAGAACCTGGGGCGAAGAGTCTCATGGATATCTTTTCCCAGAGAAGGGCTCTCAAAACTGGAAGCCACAAGCAGGTTGAGCCAGAGAAGGGCCCTGAGAAAGCATGTGGTCTCAGTGGGTCTGGCTACAGCCAGATCTCCAGGAGAACTGAGGATGTGGAAAGTTCTAGAGGGCCGGCCCTCGGTAGGTCTAGCGCTCACTCTCCCGTCAGTTCCGTCTTGGCTGTGGTCTAAGGGGAGTAGACAGGAGAGACAGAACTCCTAGTCAAGCAACACATTTGGCCTGGGGCAGTTCTCCCAAGAAAGAGTTTCCTGACTCATAAAAATAAAACAAAACAAACAAAAGTCAAAACGCACTGCATCCACAGTACCCTCTGCACGGCCACCAAGTCCCATCCTCTTGGAAGATACAGCACTTTCTGATACAGTGTGAATGAAGCCTCTTCGTGGGGACAGCAGAGAGGGCAGCCAGGAGAGCCCTCTCTTCACTTGGGGTAAGAATGCAGCTATTGCCTCGCAGCTCATGGGTGGCACATGTCTCAAATTCTAAAGAGAATTCTGATAGTTTGTTAAGATGCAGGAAAGAAAAGGCAATGAGTTATTTGGGTCCAGGTAAATTAATCCCAGAAAACAGAGTGACAGGATATGTGGCTTATTCGGATATTTGGTTTAAGGGGAAATTTTTAAATAACAGGTGGGACAGTTTTGATCTTTGAATTAATTCAGTATGTACAGTCAGTGCAACAGAACAGGGGCTTTGAAGTTAGAGATTTGGGGCTCAAATATTAACATCGCTACTCTTTAAGGCTGTGTGGGATCGGTTATGTGATTCGAGGCAAACCATTCAAACTCTGAAATGCGTCCCTCCTCCGGGACTTAGTGAAGATGATTTACACCTACCCACAGTAATTCATGCTTTCAGAAAATATGTCTGTGATGCTTAGCAAAAATGCCTGGTATCTGGAACTCTGTTCTTGGGGTTGCAAATATCAGAAAGTGGGTAAAGCCTTAACAAAGAGGAGCCTGGGGCTGAGCTGAGCTCTGAGAACATCTCAAGAGTCTTGAGCAAATCCTTCAGGCTGAGAGATCTCTTGTCTGGCAGGAATGGGCCTGCATGGTTCCTCAGGTTCTGCTCTTTGTTTTTTGTCTGTTCGTTGCTCTTCTCCTTCCCTCAAGACTGACCACTCCTCCTTCCTTCCTAAATGGGAGTTCTGGGAGCTGGGACCCAGCTGCCACAAAGGAACGAACTCTCCTCTGAGGCCATTCCCCAGTTCCACGTGAGAAGAGGCTAACTGGCCACGCCTGGGTCACATCCACCCCTGGGATGATGAGCTGTGCCCAAGACAGGTAAGACACCATTTTCCATGAGAGGAGCAGTTTCCAGAAGAAAATAGGCAGTGATGACAACTGCTACCAAAAGGTCACTCCATAATAAAGTGTTCAACAATGAGTGATGCCACTGTCACTCACAATGTTACTTTAGGATATTCCTCAACATAGACAAGATAATATTATGAATTGCTAACTAGCTTAGGTTTTGACTTCACAAATCTTCAACTTCCTGAACAGAGATCTCTCATTTGTGATGGCCTATCTCACAATATCCCAGAAACCCTCATTCTCAGGGTGAACCCGGTCCTTATTTTATAATTTATGTAACAATCAATGCCCTGTACTATATTAATCAGCAATGTGGACATCAGAAATTAGCCTAATAGTGAAACAGAGGCTTGCTAAATAGCAGGATGGATGTTAGAAATGGACTTTTGACGTGGCATTTCCCTCTGTATGCTGTGAATACCATTGGTGAATAAATAAACTGCTTTGGGCATATAGCAGAGCTATAGGGGAACAGAGCTAGGTGGGGAAAACTAAGATGAATGCTGGGAAAAAGGAGGCAGAGTCAGAGAGAAACCATGGAGCCACTGGAGACAGATGTGCTGAAACCTTGCTGGTAGGCCATGACCTCGTGGTGATGCACAGATTAATGGAGATGGGTTAAATCAATATGCAAGAGTCAGCCAATAAGAGCTAGAGCTAATGGGTCAAGCAGTGATTCAATTAATACAGTTTCTGTGTGATTATTCTGGGGCTGAGCTGCTGAGCAGCCGGGAACCAACAAGCAGTCTTCTCTAACAGATTTTCTTCACCTCCTTTGAGACAGGGTCTTTCATCATCCTGGAGTTCACCAACTGAGTGCTGGGCTCACTAGCTAGCCAGTGAGCCCAGGGATCCTCCTGCCTCTTGCTGAGACTACAAGCTTGTGCAACCTTGCCTAGAATTGTTGAAGTCAGGTCCTCATGAAGGAAGACAAACACTTTACTGACCTCGCCATCTTCCCAACCTCTGAACACATTTTAAGAGTGCCTCTTTCTATATCACACAATTCTAGCAGTAAGAGATTACCCTGCAGTTAAACTCTTCCCTGGAAGTCTTCTGTCATCCTGCCCATACAGAAAAACCCTGTGGTCTGGGGCTTTGGGGTTTCCTATATACCGTGAATGGCTCCCAGCGCAAACTGACAGCTGGAAAGTATTTAATTGCTCCATTCATCTACAGCAATAAGGATTAAGTACGTCTTGGGAATAAGAGCATGCCACTTTCTCTGTCAACAAAGAGCTTACCTTGCCAGCCCCACTGCACTTATTAATAAATACATTCATATGTCAGTTGAAGAAAAGGATCACGGAGGATCATGTCCTCACAGACATTTGTGTTGGAGGAGTAGTTCAAACCTTTGTTGCCATGACCCACATGACATTGGGTTATGTTTATGACATATAGTACAGTAACCGACTGAGCCCAGCACTGGGTAAATTTCTGTACAACAATCATCCTATCCTTTAGCACTGAAGAAGGCAATTGGGAAATAAATGAAGTGATGGCAGAATAATCATGCACTTGTTTCAACCTTAGGAAAAAAAAAAAGCCCTCTCCAAATATTATTCTACCCAAATACAGCTCATAATTGACTGCCACAAATGCCACAACTAAGCCCCTGAAATGCAGTGTGTGTGTGTGTGTGTGGGTGTGTGTGTGTGTGTGTGACAGAAATCAGTACAGCATTGGTCTACTTCATTGCAGTGTAGCACGGTTAACAGTGAGTGCTTTGGAGTTAGACAGACCTAAATTCTAATCCTGATTGTGCCATTTGTAATTTCCACGAGTTACCTAAATCATCCCACTAACCTGCACTGCAAATAGGATGCTAAGAAGGACTAAAGAAGGCAGTGGATAACAGAGACACAAAGCAAGCACTTAGTTAGCCAGCTAACACATTGCAAAATGTCTCTAGGACTAAAGATCTGGGGAAACAATCCATTCTACAGATCCTTGAGAACAGAAGCCAAGCCCTCTAGAGCGTGGCTAGCAAGCTGGTAAACTCCAGCGCATCGAGACCATATGCCCACAACAAAACAACCAAACAATAAAACCTCGAACTAACAATGCCACCTCTAATATTAGAGAAGGTCAAGAAGCAGAACCCCTAAAGAGACAAAACATTACAAAATAGAAAAACAACAGACAATATCATCATTAACAGTTATGTACTGCTCAAAACAAGAGAGTAAATCAAGCCCAATAGCACATAAGTAATAATACAATGTTCTCAGAGTCTGATGGTAGAAGGCTGGACCCCTACAGCCGTAGCAAGCAATGTTCAAATACCTATCCTTAATACACCAATTACAGAGGCAGGCAATAATGAAGTAGGGAAAGGAAACTTACTCAGTCTGACAGCCATTCTTTGTTGTATTGTGGACTACATTTGGAATGAACTGAACCCCAAGAGGCTGGTTACACCGGTGAGTAATTTTTCTTAACTCATTTGAACTGGGAAGATCCACCTTCAGTCTGGATCTTTTGAGGTGGGATGGTGCACCTTTAATCTGGAACACGCCTTCTGGTGGTAGCCCAAATAAAGGACATGGAAGCCAAAATAAAGGAAGTTTTGCCCGCTTGTTCTTGTGGCAAGTTCATCTCTTCATGGGCATTAGAGCCTGCTTCTTAGGGATTCTGGGGTATACTGAGACAGCCAATTTCATGGACTTTACGAATACTGGTTTTGGTAGAAAGTCATTGTTAGACTAGGGGGATCACAGCCTATGAGCCACTCTAATAAATCCATGTATATATATATATATATATACCCACATATAAATAAATCTGTCTATCTATCTATCATTTATGGATGAAGGAGAGAAGGGGAGGGAGGGAGAGTTATTCATTTTTATAAGTTCTGACCTTCTATTCCTCTAGAGAACCCTGAATAGTACATTCAGTGTGACCACATTATGATGAGAAATGAGGTTCAGTGACCTCCATCTTCCAGATTCTGACATAAGGTGTAGGTTTAAATAAAAGGCCTAACTTAGGTATGTATAACTAAGCCATCATTGTCAAGATGCCTATCTGCCCATCATTGATCCACCATTGTCTCCGCTCTAATCTGCCCTGCAAGGTAATAGTTTGTCAGAACTCTGTGAACTCTCTCCTGGGGAATAAGTGCTCCCTCTGGCTGGCACTGGACTTCAGTGTTCTCTTCCTCTCACATAAGGTTCCTGAGGAAATTCCAATTCCTTGAGGCGCATTCATTTACTATTCTAATGGCCAATGGTAGGGGCACAATCATCTCATTAGAATATCTTGTTCCTGCCAGGAACGATTACAACATTATGAAATAAATAGCATCACCTAAGAGTTCAAGTCCGGTTCACTAGGGAAAATTAAACATTATTCACGGTATTAATAGACTAAAGTAGAAAGAAGAAGCAACAGATCAATAGATGCAGAAAAATCATTTGACAAAATTTCAACATCCATCGCTAATAAAAAAAATTGGAAGAAATTCTTTTTGCTGAGGAAGACTGGGAATATAAAAGGACCTCTGTTTATGATGATATGGGGCCATGGGAAGGTATGGACCATAGGAAATTACAGGCCACACGAAAGTACAGGCCATGAGGATTCTCATTTGTTGCTGATAGAAATACAAACTCACAGCTCACAGCCACCCTAAGTTTCTTTCATTTTTAGATTTTTTATTTTTATTTTATGTGTATAGATGTTTTGCCTGCATATGTGTCTGAGTACCACACAAGTGTCTAGAGCCCAACGAGATCAGAAGAGGGCATCAGATCCCCTAGATCTAGGGTTACAGATGGTTATGAGCCATCATACAGATGCTGGAAATTAAATCTGGGTCCTCTGCAAGAGCAACAATTAAACAATGGACTTACACGCTGACTGCTAAGCTATCTCTCCCCCAACCCTAAGGTTCTTTAGAAAAACATATCCAGTTCTATACATTTATTTCAAGAAACATGAAAACTTAAGAGCATGTCAAAACTGTGTATGAACATTTCCAATGGTGTTTTGCATAATCTCTAGAAACAGGAAGTGTCTCTATGACCTTCAAATGATGAGTAGATAAACAAGCTGTCAGTCTAACTATAAAACAATGTGTCCTTTAGCAGCAAAAGGAACAATCCAAGAACTGAACAATCTCAGATGTATTGATTAAGCTGAAGAAATGAAACTAGATTAAAAACTAAATGCTGTTTGATTTCATTTATCCAGTAATTTTTAAAAGCAAAGCTATGGGGGTGGGAGGAGGGATGGAGGGGGAAAGAGAGAGAGAGAGAGAGAGAGAGAGAGAGAGAGAGAGAGAGAGAGAGAGTAATGGGTGAGCAATCACAAGCGAGCAAACCCGACTGAGTTTGGTGCTGTGAGTTAAGACACAGAGCAATGGCATCTCGGACTTGTCTATATGGCCGGAGGCAGAGGTACGACATGAAAGCTTTTTAACAGGAGAGAGATCCGCACAAGAGTGCTACTCTCCACTTTAAGGGGATAAAAGGCAGTTTTCTCTGGAGCCAAGCAGGAATGATCATGGCCTCATAACATGTTCCAATGTGGTAACAGTGTTGCGAAGTTTTTATAGAAAGGGAGAAAAGAGAGCCATAAATCAAGGCACTTTTCAAATACACCAATAGAGTTATCCATCACGTAGGTGGATTATGCCGAGGCAGGGGGATTTCGGCATGGATTTCAGGTGCTATCTAATGGCAGTCTTTGCCCTTAGGCTGGAGGAAGCCAGGAGTCTGTTAACACATCCTCCGAAGTTTCAGCTGTTAGTCCAAAGGGTGTTGGTTGGACACAGAAATGGCTAACAAATGACTATGAAGCGGGTTAAAGATAGCCTGCAGTTGGCTGCCCATTGGCTCTGGATCTGCTACAGTCCAACCTCCCCATTGCTGCTGGGGTTCGCATTGGTCAGTTGCTTGGCAGAAGAGTTTGTGTAAGGTGTGGTTGTTTCCAGAAACGTTTGTTTACCAATGCATTTATAAATGTATCTTCTGTCCTAAAGAGAGAGCCAGTTCAGGGAATCACAGTTTTTAAAACCACCCCCTTAGAAAAAGCTGCTGAAAGGTTACCTTTTTTTATACCTCCAGGGCAGGCTGACTCAGAAATAAGAGCCCAAACTGGGAAATGATACGGCTGAGATAAAGAGGGAAGGTTCCACCCAAGTACAGCAGGCATTAACAGAAAACATTGACCAGGAAATATTACTTCAGTGGGAAATGAAGTTTATCGCCATGACTTACACTGTCTTCCTGTGACGTGCCAGCAGACCCAGGGACTAACCTTTAAAACGGGCACCCTTTAACCAGGAAACATTTTTGGCTTGGAAGAACTTTCCACTTGGCTTTTACGTGAGATGAGATTACAGCAATTATTCTGTCTGCTCCTCTGTGTGGATTAGTAGCCCTTTCTTTCAGGCACAAAAGTGATGCCAAACCTGGCAGCAGAGGGAGGCCTGGGTTCAGGCTCCCTCTGCCTCTCAGAAGGGGAAGGGGTCCTTTCACAGCACTGCCCTAGGCTTCAGCACGGTTTCGGAAACAGTGGCTATTTCTTCAGTTTGGAAAGCAAACTCAAAGCCTATTTCATCCTGAATAGCATGACGGATCCAGGCTCTTCAAACCATGCTCCTTCATGCACTAGAGCAGCCATCTTCAGGCAAATGAAAGGTCTATTTCCTTGCAACAGCTTTTCAAAGGTTGATTCTGATGCGAAAGTGAATTTGAATCTAGGTAAAATGAAATTACAGACGGCACAGAGCAATCGGAGGACTTGGAGATGCGAACATGTGTGGCTGAGTCACTTTCCCAGTCTTCATAGACTAAATCTTCCCTCGTGACTCTAAAATTCTTGCAATTTAACTCTATTTCTATTTCCCGGGATGAGCTCACTGCCTCTGTAAACTAGTGCTAGTTGTTTTCTCTCTGACAGAAAGAACAGCTTTCGCTAGTCATCGTCAGATGGCCACATGGATGGGTGGATTCTGGTTTGCGCCTCCATCACAGTGCTAGTTAATTCACAGATAATGACAGCTAACCATTGCAGACGCCTAAGCTCTCGCTGTCTAAAATAAAGGACACCATGACAACTGAGGTGATGTCCCTTATGTGGCCCTAAGCTTTTCAATCTCTTCAATGCCGAGATCTCACAGCAGAGCCCGTTCAACCGCTCCATCACTCAGGCTGACCTGGCAGGTGGCAGTGGGGAGTCAGGACCAGCAAGCCACTGCTCCAAAAGCCCCCCGAGCAGAGCCACTGCCTAAGACTGGGGGCACAGCTGTCGAGGTAGGGCTGCCAGGTTGAATGCTGACTCAGCCACTGTAATTGGGGGCATGTTGCATAAACTCTGCATCTAGCGTCCGACGTTTAAAATGGAGCCAGCCACTGCCTGCTTCAAAAATGTCATAGAATATATTAGTGTGAAAGAATGCTCTGTGCTTCAGGGCCTGCCGATGGGTCAAGGCAGCGGGGCGGGGGGATTAGGAAACTGTTTTCTGGCTATAGCAGGACAGCTGCGTATTTGAAGGCACAGCAGTTGTGACAGCGCACACAAAACCCGTACAAACTCAATCCAGACACACATTCAATGTGGAGAGGGGAGATGAGCACAGAGTCTCATCCCCAGCTGAGGAGCTATTGCGGTTGATAGGTTCTGAGAGAGGAGTCAGTTTTCATTAAGGGTATGGTCCCTGGTGGGCTGGCCATGCTCTAGCGTGAGGTCACACATCCAAGAGCGTATGGGCAGCACAAACTGGACTTGATGGGTTAAAAACAGATCAAAGAGGACACAGAGTGGGATGGATATGGAGGTGGGGGTGGATCTGGGAGGAGGTAGGAGAGGGGAGGAACACAATCAAAGCACATTGTATGCAGCTTTCAAAGAATAACAGAGTGGGGGGGGGGTGGAGAAAACATCAGACCTGGAGGCAGGAACCTGAGTTGCTATCAAAGCTGCTGCCATCCTTATGGTATTCCCTGAGACTCAGTTTTTCCATCTGCGAAGTGGATATGAAGCTGATGTTTTCAGCCTACGCTCTGTCGCATCCGATAAGATGAGGACTTTAAGAATCCTGTAATTGAGGCCTCAGCGGCAGCTCTGCAAGCAGGAAAACTCAAGAATGTAAATCCTAGCGTCCATGTAAAAACCTGGCATGGCCGCATGTGCCCATAATCTTAGTGTGAGGGGGTAGAGATCCCAAGAGCTTGCTGGCCAGCCAGCCTAGCTCAAACTTCAGTTCAGCAGCGGTGAGGCCAACAGTCACAGATGAAAAACATCCAGTGTCTTATTCTGACCTCCATATGTATGAACATGGGTGTGTTCTGCACATGTGTTCAAGCATATGCAAGCACAGACACACACACACAACACACACAAATATACAAACAAATAGCATTATATAACTGAATAGTTTATATTTGAGAACATATATGTATAATATATATATATGTGTGCATATATATATAAAAGATATGTATATGCATGCAATAACAATTAGTGAAAAAAAGAGGCCATGAATTTGAAAGAGAATGGGGAGAGTGTGGGAGAGTTTAGAATTAAGAAAGTGCAGGGATAAATACTGTAATTAAATTAAAATTTCAAAAATATACAAAGCAAAAAAGAACCCTAAAAATTAAAAATAAAGATAAAGAAAAGAACATCAGCTTGTAAACTTGTTGAGGTCTAATTGTCAGAAAGTTGAAAACATGATACAAATATAAAATGAACATGTGACACGAATTTTTTAAATTAGTTAATAAAGGAATAAATCATTCATTATAAGTAAGGTTTGTTCTAAGACCATGCAAGTAACTGTCCATTTATTCATAATTTAATGACAGAATCTTGGGATACAACTTCTAAGTCAGTTTTTACAACTGACAAGCATACAATAGCGTGATAAACTATGTATGACCTTTGGGATTATTTTTTCAATGAGGTGGATTCATTTATAGTGGAGGGAAAAGATCTACATGTTAACATAGTATCTAGGATAAACTTAATTAATAAAGTCAAATGCTGGTCCACAGCCCTAGACAAATGAACCTTGAATAGGGCTAATTAATAATACACCAGAAAGACATACGGTCTGATTTGTCTCATTTCAGAATTCTGGGTAATAAATAATGCTTTCCAGAAGAAAACCTCATTTTCCCAGGCCATTCCCAAATTGGACAGTCTCTTATAGTCCAGGGACACTCAATATTAGCTGGACTTTTGAGTCCCCTGATATATTCATTTTCTACATCATGACACAAATGACCAAAGGCTTAGTGAAGCCTTTAGCCTCAGGGTTGTCTGGGTCAGTTGCTGCTGACCTTGGGTGGTTTGCATCTTCAGAGCCAGAGCTGCAGAGGACCTCAGAAAAGGCTTTCCTGATGATGCCAGCTCCACCCAGGATAATCCTTATTCATCACCCAAAAGTATTGCCACCAAACCTGGGGAGCCTAACGATGATTGGATCCTGGCAGAAATTCTGATGTGAGTGATTTAGGACAAGAACCTGACACTGCTATATTTCGAGAACTTCCTCAGAGAAGTGGCCAGTGGCCAGGACTGAAACCCTGAACTAGCTTTTCACTCACAAGTCACAGACACTCTCATTCCTGATGGCCTTTGCATTCAGTCGCTGACTTCAAACAAAAGAACTCACAGATGGTTCCAGAGCCCATTAATGATGATGTAAGCAGGATCATGATTTCTGAGGAGAGCTCTGATATCAAGAAATGGGACCAACGGTCATGGGCAGGACCTAGAAATGTGCCAAGTGACAGCTACCACACTCTGGCCACAGGTTGGGGGTGAAAGGGTGAGTGATGATGATGATGAATTGTCTGCCTAGAGTTGGGAGATGAGGCGTTGCAATAAACACAAATGATTCGGGCACCAGTGGATCTGTGGACCCTGTGTCAAGCTAAGAAAACGGGAAGATAGTCAAAGCTATCGAAACAAACCTCTACCCCTCACGTCTGGCCTCACAGCCATGGCTTGCCTTCACATTGAGAAGAGTCTGCAAAAAAGAAAGGAGAGAAAACAACACAGGGTGTCGTAGTTTGTGTCTATCGCACAGATCAGTGCCGCACTTCCAACAGGAAGTCACTGCGGAGAGGCCTCTGCTGGCAGGTTAGTGACCTTGCAGGAAGACCTCTTGCATCTTGTTGCTACCTTGCCAAAAGCTGAACTGGAAGCCAACAGTGCCTCCTCCTTCCTCTACAGAGGCCTGGCCTGAATGCATTCAGTGTGTTTCACATTCCAGGCATGCACACTCCTCCTCCGAGACTTGATGTTTAGCACTGTAAGGAATGTTCTACAAAATGCAGAGGTTTTACTACTCTGGCCTTAGGCTCTAAATGCCAAGAGCTATCTAGGGTGCCGTGATAACCAAAACTCCTCATGCCCCCTCATGGCCACCTGGGGCTGTACTACCCACACCACGGTCCAGCTCTGGGTTGGGTGTGCAGCCTCTTTCTTCAGGGCAGTGACTCTCCCATCTGAGTTCTAATCAGGTCCTGATGAGCTTCTGAGAGCAAACAAGATCACGTTCAGGGTAGTCTGGCTATTGGTGATTTTCAGTTTTGGCTATTATGGAATTCCCTGGAGAGACTTCCATACCTCTTGTGTGTCGGGGATCAGCCTCGACAAAAATACCTCTCACCAGGGTAAGGGCATGGGGATTAGAAATATAGTAAAGAATATGAAGACGCAAACGAAAATAATAAAATGGAGAAGCATATAGGACAGTATCGGGAGGGAAGTTCCACGAGTACTAAAAATGTGCTTGTGTTTAATTTCCAACTACTTAAAATATACTTGACCCCAAAGGATAGCAGTAAGACAAAAGACTGCATTAACATGATATAAAGAAACAGACATACCAATTGAAAAATCACAGGCTACATTCATAGTTAAACATTCTGTTGCTAGAACAAAGCATGCGTGTGACAGTTGTGTAGCTTGGTCTTACATGGGGCCCCTAGCAGTGGGACCAGGACTTGTCCCTGATGCATGAGCTGGGTCTTCAGAACCTATTCCCTATGGTAGGATGCCTTGCTCAGCCTTGATGCACGGGGGAGGAGCTTGGTCCTGCCTCAACTTGACAAGTCATGTTTTGTTGATTCCCATGGGAGGTCTTATCCCATCTGAATGGAGATGAAGAAAGAATGGGGAGGGGAATTGAGGGGGGGGATAAGAAAGAGAAGAGGGAAAGGAAACTGTGGTTGGTATATAAAATTAAAAAAATCTTCCCAGGCAATTATTACATACTCAGAGACAAAGAGGTCCAAGGAAAACCCAGTGCTGCTTGCTTGCCCTCCTTTATGACTTGCTGGTGAGTATAACTACCCTGTTGCTGCTGATACTGTCATTTGCTTTGCTATGCTTATCCATAACCCAGCTTTGCTGGCCTTTCAACACAGACTGAAGACCAGCAGCATTCCAGGAATCTTCTATGCCTTTATGACCAAATTAAAATGACTGAGCATCTTGAACTGAACATTTCCCAAATTCTCAGCTTTTCAGTCATGCCGATATCTAATATTAACAACTCATCCCATACTATGCAAGCTAATATTTTATAATATACAGCCATTCATCCCTTTTGATCCTCTAGAGAATCCTAATACAGGCATCTTGTGACTTTAGGGTGCAAGCTTTGAATCCCGTAGCATTATTTTACCTGTTTATTGAGACTGACAGTGTAGGCTACCAATCAATCAAGCCTACATAGTTAAGGACCAATAAAAATTCTGAATGTTGAAAAAAATTCAAGTCTATGAAATAGCTGTGCTTGACTAAGAGCCTTCTGATTCTGGCCTTCAACCAAGCTCCACTATTGCCATCTTCCTCCTTTCCTTTGTATATGGCATTTCATTAAATCTTGAGGAGCAACTACGATGCTTTCTCTTCCTTAAAACTAGCTTGTTACCAGGGGTATAGGAGTTGGGGGTCAAACTTGATGAGTATGGTCCATCCTCATTGGGCTCCAAACCTTCTAATGTAATGGATACTTAACATCAGGAGAGGCAAACCTGTCGCAAGGTGTTTCTAATGTCCCCCTTACCAGGGCCGAATCCATGAGCCTGCAGTGGAGATGCAGGCAACATCTGTCCTTTTTGGGAATCTGGGCAAAGGCAGGAAGAGCCCCAGCAGCAAGCTGCCTTCCTATGAAGACTACCATTCCACCTGTTCACCACCACTCCAGCACTGAATCTGTTAAACACTCATGCTGTCTGCCTGATGAAATGGTGTTCACCTGGATAAAAACTGTCATGAAAATCAGCTCCCAGATCCTCTTCTTTAGGAGACCCTGTACAGACGCAGATGGAAAGTTCCACAATGGTGCAGGAGAAACTGAGATGAGAACCATGGATCTTAGGCTTGAGAACAAGAGTCCTTTGGTCTGCCTGCTGCTTCCTGGAGGACATCATCACCAGCAGTGTGATGGGCAAAACTGTCTGTGCATAGAGCTGCTTACTAATGGTGGTATTCAGCCATCCCACACTGGGATCTCTAATGAGTAATTCTCGTGATGGGTTCTAGGAGACTTCGCTCCTTTGTTGTTCTCATTTATCTGGCTGAGTTGCCTGGGAAGCCAGTTTAGGAGGGCAACAAAGGTAAGTATTTGTCTGCTTGTACTGAAATCTCACCAGCTAAAGGCCGTTTCGCTCTTGTTTTGGGGAACGGAAAAGCTTTAGATTGTATGTCAGTGAGCCAACCTTTCAAGACATTTGAGAAACTGTGCCTCTGGTTTGTCTCCAGTACAGTCTCCCCCTTTATTTTTAAGGCACATCAGATATGTCAGAAAGGAAGAAGGGGGAGTCTGCAATTGCCAAATGCCAGGATGTAAATCCTCTTCCCTTGGCTGATTCCAAGCTGCCAATATTTAACAACTGGCCGTCTTATTTCCTCCTCCATTCTCTTAAGCAATCGTTAGCTCCCTAGGAGTACCCACCGTATTGTCTGAAGTCACATGGCGGAACTACCAGCCATGCTCCCTCTGGAGGTGCATCTGACAACTTGGGGAGACAGATGCTTGTAGACTTTAGGAAGAGAGAGCAGCCAGGAAGACTGGAAAATGGGGAAGAAAAGAACCACTGTTCACAGACCCACAGAGCAGAGACATAGAGGCAGAATGAAGACAAAAGACCTGAGATGGAGTCTCATGAGTCCCCAGGTAACATGTCACAAACATGGGATCCCCTTGTTGAGCAGCAGGGGTATAGATACCATCTGTCCATGAGAAGTTGAGCAGCCTGGAGAAGTCTGACCTGTGTGTGCAGATCGTCACTCAATCTCAATAAACAAATCCCTACCCCCTCCAAAAAAAGAAAAGAAAGAAAAGAGAAAGGTGTGTCCCATTAGTTTAAGCAATTGAATATGAGTTTGACAGTGTGAGACCTCATCTGTAGAACAAGCAGACATAGATAACCAAAGCCAACATTCACTGTGTTCTGGACACAGATACATATTTTTATCTGTTAGTACTTAATCTTCAAGACTACTCTATGAACCAGATCCTGTTCTTAAGCTCACATCATAGATGAGAAAACTGAGGCACAGACTACTTATTAACTTGCCTGAATTTGAATGCTCGTCAGTAGCAGAAGGAGAGGGCGAGCTGGCCACGCTGCTGAGTTACATGGACTTGACTGGCTGAGATGGCCCTTGGTTGCACCCCAGCTTTGGATACTGAATACTCCAGCAGTTTACACATTTTCTAACTTTCCTTTTGACGGAAAGCTCTTCTAAGGCAGAGCCCCAACTGTCTGGCTAATTTGAGTGCTCAAAGAAGTTCACTAAGTTTCTGGGTTCTCACTGTTATCGTAGAAAAGGAAGGAACCTTGACGACACTGAGTCCATGTAAGAACAAGGCTTGATGCTTACGACAGTCCCTGTAACAAAAGTATATAGAGCCAAGCATAGAGACTTCTAGATCAGCCCAGACTTAAGCCCACTCTGCCTACAAGAGTAGAATAAGGAACTCTAGGGGAGCCCAAGTGCCTATGACTAAAGACATCACAGCGCGTCATCAACTCTACTTTCCAGCTGAGGAAATGGACTCTCACGGGGCAGGGGATTGCCAAAGGCAAGTTATAGGAACTAGAGTCGTGTCCTCATACCAACGGAGTCTCAAAACCAAACTTTTCTTCACTTCTTTGGGTTGCCTTCAGGCCTCCAAATAATCTTTGTTGAAAAATGTCACTTTTTACTTCTTCCTATAAGAGAATCAATCTCTCTTCTAGAAGAATACCAGTTTGTAACTTTGGCTAATTATAATGAAAAGTTTATCCATGCTTCCATGTCCCATGTGAACCTCTGAAGTCATAATAAGCATTTGTTAGTGAGGAATGAATGAGTGCGTGGATAGATGGATAGATGGTGGATGAATAGACGGGTGGACAATAGGTGATGAGTAGATGGATGGGCAATGGATGAGTAGAAGGATGGACGATGGATGAGTAAATGGATGATGGATGAGTAGTTGGTTGGACAGGGGATGAGTAGATGGGTGGGTGATAGATAAATAGATGAGTGAAGAATGAGTAGATGGATGGATGATGGATGAGTAGATGGATGAATGATGGATGAGGAGATGATGGACCATGGATGATGGATGAATGGATAGACTGGTATTTCTCACGATTGCTTGGTACTGTTGGGGAAACTTCATCCCTGTGGCCCATACTGGAAGAAAGATTCTAAGATTTCTTTCTTTAAGCCTTTGGTTTCTTACAGCCTTAGAAACAGTGGATCCTTAAGACTAAGCCTGATTTTACCTCTGTTTCTGTCCAATACCCACTATGCATGAGGCAGAGACAACACAGTGGTCCATCATGTTGTTGGGTTTCTAGGTTTGACATCTTTGAGTCATGGGCAAAGCAAGGATGGAGGTTTTCTGTGCATAGTTCTGTGGTCACATTCTCTCCCCAGCACGGGAGAGGAACTTAGCCATTCACAATTCTAGCTTCCCTCAGTGAGGCCAGACTTGGCATGGTTTAGTCTCACCTTTGAAGATCCACTTTTCCATGTGAGTTGTATCTTAAACTACAACAATATTTTTACTCTTTTTATAAAATTCAGTTTTTTTCATTCAAAAACCATGTAACTCTCATTAAAAACCCTTAAAATGATGCATCATTGCCTGGGTACTTTCTGTTGTTTTGAAGAGACATCATGACCAAGTCCACTCCAAAAATAAAGCATTTAATTGGGGGCTTGCTTTTAGTTTCAGAGGATAAGTCCGCAACCATCACATCAGGGAAGTTGACAGCAAGCAGGCAGGCATGCTGCTGGTGCATTCTCATTCAAACCACAGCGGTTACTGAGAGATTCAAAGATTTCACAGACATACTTTTGAAGAACTAAAAAGCAAACCGTACATCCCAAAGTTCTCTTGACACACTGTAGCAGAGGAGGCTCAGGGACATAAAATATAAAACTGTCACTCCGTGTCCCTGCTATGCAGGTGAACTCTCTCTTGCATATATATCAAGGAGTCCCATTGTCTTCTAGGTGCATTCCACAGTTGTTTCCGACAAGTGAACACTGCCCAGCTTACGCTGTGCAGCTAACACGCGTGGCTGGCCAGAGCCTAGCCCACTGTGGGCGTAGGCGAAGGCCACACAGGCTCGTTTCTCATGCTCCCAGTGACTAATGGCATGATAAACCCTCTGGGGATTTTGTTCATTCTAGGGCAACTTTTTCTAATTAAAGAAGAGATTTCCAATAGTTCACATCTTCAGAAGGTTCACTGGGTTTAGGACTGGAAACTTATGGACAGCAAAGATAAATTCCTTCTGCTCTCAGCTGGAGTCTTGTGTGTTCAAAGAGCAGAGAAAATATGCAAATGATTTGGGTTTATGAGGTGGCTTTGTTGAGGTCAAGGAAGACTTTAGGTATGACAGCAAGGGTTCTGACCAGGGATGTGGAGACCAGGCATCTTGTTCCTGTTCTGCACGTGTCTGAAGGATGACCATGGGAGTTGGGGGCATCGATGGCTGTGTTCCCATTGTGTGAGATGACGTAGACTAGCAGAGTACCTGGGATACCACAGGCACGCAGTTAATGATGAAGAAAGGAAGAACGATTCTCAAGCAGTGTTACAGAATCTACTTCACCTAGTGCTGTAAGATTGCGATCTAAGCCCCTGAGAAGGAAGAGGCATGTCCCGGGAATGTGATCTCCAGTGCACTGGAGAGGAAAGAAACTCCAGAGCGTACGCCAGGGAGAAGTAAAGTAAGCCTCGGGCGCGTAGTTCTCCATCCTCATCGTTACTGCGAGGTCATTCAGTGCCTTCCTCCAGTCATGTATTAGCCTGTTTTATGTGACCGCAGCAAAGCACTTGGGAGTAAATCCTTTAAAACCCAGGTCGACCCTTTTCTGAAAAGAAAGGAGGAGTGGATGTGGGGAGGGGAGCTTGGGAGAGAGACTGGGAGAAGAGGCAGGAGGGAGGGGAAAGTGTAAAAAGAACTAAAGGGAAAAAAACCAGTTAGTCACATCAATGGCACCCTGGGTGAGAGTCCCATAGCAAGACAATAGTGGCAGCAAAGACAGAAGAGAGCCCAGGCTAAAAGGAACTTCGAGCAAGTCAGGGTTGAAGTCACTCTTTATGGGAAGCCATTCTCTAGAAAATTAACTTACTCCAAGAATCCAGCACTAATCCCTCTCAAGGGCAGAGCCCCCAGTGACTTAATTATATTCCACTAGGCACCATCTCCTAGCGGACTATGAACTGAGTTGCTAACATATAAACACTTTCTGTTTTAAAGCAAGCAGAATTAGCTTATTTTGTTAAATTGTGTTTGAGCTTCTTAACCTAGAATCTCTTCCATCTTGTGACGGAACACTGCCATGGGTTCATTGACCGGGAGCTTTTCCTTTTATGTGGCTTGGTGTTTCTGTTACCATTTTTCACAGATTAGCTTTTCCTTGTGTTTTTGTTAACAGTTTGGCACATGTACACGTGAATTTTAGCAGTTCTTACTCTCCATCCCCCTCGTCTATTCCCTTCCCCTTTCCCAGTTAAACCTCCCATCCTCCGTCCTCCGGCAGACACCTGGAAGCACAGATACTGAAGCTGGAATGATGTGCAAGGCTTGAAGGACACACCACATCCAAGCCAAGTGGCCTGCAAATCCTTCTCCTCTTAAGTTGGGCAACATTCCCTCAGCTAGTGTCAGTCGGCTCTGCACTTCCTGCCCTCTCTCGTATTCCTGTGTTGTGATCAGAGCTACTCTCGGGTCACATGATATACAGTGTTCCTACTTTCTGGTGCTCAGGTGTATTTATGCCCTTATGTAAGCCGTCCTCAGAAGCATCCGCTGGCTTCAGGACCCTCAGGAAGCAACCACTGAGAAAAGATGGTCTGCACCTCTGTATTCACCCCTTCGCTCACCCTGATGTTCTGCAGCTTTTTGGTCCCCACGGTTCCTCTGAGACTGATTTTACCTCATCTTCTTAACTTGATGAGACAGGAACAAAAACGGCAAACATCTAAAAATCTTCAGGCTCTGTCCTTCCCACGCCTCCCCTCGGTTACAGAAAAGAAAATTGCTGGTGGCCTAGCATGCCATTGCTTTTTCTCCAACCCTTCAACATTGTGATCATGAGCTTATAAAGAATTTATAATGGGGGGGCAAAGAATTAAAAAAAATGTGTCTTATGAACAGAGAAGAGCCCCACAAAGAGTGTGAAAAAATACAGATGTCTCATTTGGGGCTGAACATTCAACGGTCACTAATTATCAGCACACCGACCAGCTATGAACCTCTGTTTTACTGTTTCCCACGGCAAAAGGAAGTTTCTCTGATTTTGAGAGCAGCATTTAGCCATGGGTATGGACATCTATATTTAGAAGTTTAATAGCATGCCCATTTAGAGAAGAAGAAGAAGAGGAGGAGGAGGAGGAAGAGGAGGAGGAGGAGGAGGAGGAGGAGGAGGAGGAGGAGGAGGAGGGAAAGAAGAAAGAAGAAGAAGAAAAAGAAGAAGAAGAAGAAGAAGAAGAAGAAGAAGAAGAAGAAGAAGAAGAAGAAGAAATAGGCAATAGTAGGTTTTCCACTAGGTCCTTTGATCTCTATAGCCATAGGCCTTTGACCAGGTTTACAGTGCCAGGTTTACCCCTATGGAGCATGAGACCTATTCAGAAATGCTTCCTTTACCTATAACAGCCATGCCACTACTGCACCATTGCAGATGCAGTGGACGCATCTGGCCTCTGGTTGGTGGTACAGCATGCAGGGTCCACTTCTAGGTTATACTGTTGATGACTTTGTCCCTGGTTCCCTGCATGGTACCTTTCAGCACTATGAAAGCAAGCCATCAGGGAGAGAGTTTTGTAGGTTACTTCAAGATTCGTTTCTCTTGTAGCCTGAGTATGTGCTACCTTTATCAATGGGCTTTTTGTATCAAATTCAGGTGGGAAACCAGAGCCACGACAACAGCCTGGGTTGCTTTGGAGGCCTCTGGGATCTCCCTGAGCAGGAACCTATAGGGAGGTATCCCAAACATGACATTGAGATTTCTGTTTAATAGCCTATAGGTCCTAGGAACAGTATTATCTACCCACGTAGGGTGTCTCCATTTACACTTCTTTGTTTATAAGATTTTTTTAAGGCTTATTTAATTTATTTTATGTATATTTTGCTTGCATTTATATGTGTGCACTGTATACATGCCTGGTGCCCAAGGAGGCTAAGGAGGAGTTGGACCTCCTGGAACTAGTTACAGTTGTGAGCATCCATGTGGGTGCTGGGAATGGAACCCAGGTCAATTAGTTACAAAGTTGTAGTTCTTGTGAGTTTTTCACATATCCCTGGTTCCTCTCTCCCCTCCCCTATCTTCCTACTTCTATCCTCTTAAATCTTTGCACCTCCAGAGTTCATTTCTCAACTTTCATAGCACTTGTCTCCTACGATTTCTTCCCTCCTCTTAGGGTCCTCTTCCCTCCCCCATCTCATCTTACCCCATACCCTAGAATTGCGTGGGAATCTTTTTCACATGGGAAGACAGCCCTCCCCTTCCCCCACGTTCTCAAATCCTCTCCTTCCCATTTGATCCTAACTATCTACTCCAGCAACCAGGCAGCCAGGGAAGAGGTGCCGGTAAAGTGTGGCACTTGGATGTGACAACTGGACCTCAGAGTGGGAAGGTGAGGTGGTCAGATTGCCCGGGAAGACTCACTTCGCGTCATCACAGTACCCTTGCACAAAGGCATTCTAAAGACTGCTTTGTCTTTAGTGTGAATTAGCAGGGGAAGGCTCCATGCATCAAGAGGCTGGAAGGCACAGGAGAAATAAAGGTTTGAGAGGGGAATCTAAGTACGTGGTGGGCCACACGCTCTCAAGTCTGATGTCAGAGGGTTTCCTCTCTGAGAAGTCCTTAAACTCTTTCGATCCCTATTCATCACTGCTGATTAAGTGGGGAACTTGAAGATGGCGGCTACTGTGCAGTTCCCATCACAAGGAAATTCATTGCTTTCATAACAGAGACGATGGCCAACTGGTAGTTAAAAGGCAGTCTCATCCATCTTTGAAAATAATCTCCATGACTTGGTTGACATTTAATTTAACGTAGATCACCCCAAAAGACGGTGATTTAATGCCTCAGATTTT
Organism: Microtus oregoni; assembly: GCF_018167655.1. Classification (NCBI taxonomy): domain Eukaryota; kingdom Metazoa; phylum Chordata; class Mammalia; order Rodentia; family Cricetidae; genus Microtus; species Microtus oregoni. Next base: position 2,630,844 of record NW_024543874.1, read on the forward strand.
TTTAAAGTACCATTTTCCTTTCAATAGGTTTTCACCTCATACATTCTTGTTTTTATTTGAGAAAAAAAATCTGCTTTTTAAGCAACAAAGCAATTCCAACTGTGGGTAGGGGTAGGACCCTGGAGGTCAAACATCTGACCTTGAACCCTAGAGTTTAGCTTCTGTGCTTTGTAGGAGGAAATGAAGGTAAAATTCTGAGTGTGGAATGTGGTGGTGGATTGCAGCTGTGCCTAGAAGGTAAAGCCTGGGATGAACCTCCACCCTAGAGGCGTGGGTCGACCTAGCATGGACGCCATCCACACACCTCTTGCATCTCTGTCTCTGTCTTGAGCTGCTCACTTACGGGGGAATACAAAATAAGAAGTGGAGGAAAATGATCCAGGACTAGTTTGCCTGATGCAGAGCCTTTCAGGCTATAGTTAACCCAGAGTTAAACTTTGTTGTGATGAGCCCCCAAACTACCAGCAGTTTCCACAGGTATCACCCATGTTCGTCACCTTGTTAAAATTCTGATTCTGATTCTGTTGGTCTGAGTTGGAGGCCAAGCAAGATTCAACCATGCTAACAAAGACCTTCAGTAAGACTGGGGCGATGGCTCGGTGGGTAAGAGCCATCCATATGCAAGCAGAAAGACTGACTTTAAGTCACCAAACCCACATAATAAGCAGAGCCTGGCTATATGTCTGCCTGTAACTCTACCACTGTAGGGGAGGAGCCAGAAGGATCAATGAGAACACTGACTGCCTGTCTATCTCCAGGTTCAATGAGAGACCCTGTCTCAAAGGAGACAGGAGGATCATGGGGGCTTGTTGGCTGCAGCCTAGCTCCAGGTGCAGTGAGAGACTCTGCCTCAAAGGACACAAGGTAGAGTCTGATAGAGCAGAACATCTGATATTCTCTCCTTTCTTCCTCACACACCACATATATACAGCATCACACACATACATACACACACATGCATACACGTGTACACACTTACATGTAATAACTTATTAAGAGAACCTTTAAAGGTTCCCAAGCAAAGTCAACGTTGCAGGTGCCTGGTATCAGGAAGACTCTCAACCCCAGCTGGCTACATATTAGCAGCACCCAGGAGCTTTCAAACAGTAGGTCCATTCAGCCTGGGCCCAACGATTCTGATTCATATGTTTGTAAGTGGAGCTTCCTGAATGCCAGAACAGCTAGGCATGAGCACCGCTGCACAGGAGCCTCAAGGTAACCGTGTAAAGTGCCACTCAGCTGTGTCAGCATGGGACAGCTGCACCCAACAGGACAGACTTCACTGTGGCCACCTAAGTAAGGTAATTACTGAAGGGATCTCCTTTAAGCATATATAAACATGTCACTAAAACAGTAATTTGAACTGACTGGGGGGGGGGTTCTACTGTTATATGGACTCTGTTGACCCCTGTAGGGTGGGGTACCAGGCAACCGCAAAAAGTATTCACAGTAGCTATCTAAGCCTCTCCTAGAAATCTCATTAAGGCCAAATGAATTCTCCCTTTGACTCCGCCTCCCCCCTCATCCTGGGGACCCCTGTTTCCAAGCTCTCTGAGTATAACATCTTCCACAACTGTTCTCTTTGTGTCTTCTGTCTGTCTCCATACCTGATTTTTTTTTAAATACCATGAGCCCTAAAAATGTCTGTCTTGTTCTTATTTCAGCTCCAAACCAGATCAGGAGGGCCACTTGTTCAACCCTCTTCCTTGAAGACTACAGGGCCCCTCCACGGGACCCCAACCCCAACAGCTACCTCATGGGGAGGACAAACAAAGGGCTCAGGACACCTGACAGCCCAGGAGAGAGTTAACTGGATTAAGAAAGAGAAAGACGGAGGGAGGGTAGAGAGGAAGTGCAGTCCAGGTAACTGATGGCCCAGCGTTTCCCAAGGCCTCTTGATGGTTCACACAGAAAAGCAAAGAATTTCCCTATATATTGCTCCTGCTTCCTCTTTCAGGCCTGATCACTTTCCTGCTCCCCCACCCCATCCCACCACCACCACCTCTGTCCTGCACACCAGACACAGAGCTTCCGGGCCTTCACAAAGGTCAGAGGCAGAAGGGGCTGACATCCCTGCCTTCCATTCTGGCATGTGCTTCTTGGTGCCTCTGCTTTCTCAGAATGCCCGTGCTAGAACTTAACTGTGTGGTGCAGGATTCCGAATTCACAAACAAGGTCGTGCCACTGTCATTTCAATCTGGTCTCAAAGATTCTGTGATATCAGGGGGAAGGAAGGTTTCTGATAAAAAAAAAAAAAAAACCCTTCACTCAATCAATTCCTGAATACTGAAGGAAACCCAGCCATTTTTCCTTATCAAGCACACTGAATACCTGTAGTTTCAAAATCTTTTCAGGCGATTTTCACCAATCCTCACAAAGCCCTTCCTAGACAGCCGAACAAAATGCACTTCCGTAGACGCTGATCCCTGATAGGAAACTTTAAACAAGAGAACTTACTCTATAGCCATTTGCATCTCCAGATCAGAGGTCAAGACCAAATATGTCCTCCCTCGTTCTACACAAGCGTTCTTCGGCAAGGGCAAGGCAGGGGCCGCAGGAGTCCAGAAAGCACAGGAAGGTGTGTTCATTCAGAATCTCAACCCAGCCATAACTGGAGCATTCTACTTGCTGGCTCCTAACTACTACTAATCTTTGAGACTGCTGCAGTTCTTCAGGAAAGCTAATATATTCTTATTAGCGCTCCGCTGCCTGATGCCATACGGAAATGTCAGTGGAGACTTACAACCGTTTGGATGTTAACTTGCAGATAAGGGCTGCTTCCTATGGCAGATCCCTTTGTTAAATGTACAGGCTGGCTGGCTTGTGAGTCAAACTCTGTTTATTTGAAAGGGTCTCCAAAAAGAAGAGTTTGTGATTTAAAGGACTCCAGTGGATTTATTTTTATTGCTGGAGGAATAACAATCACCTTACAGAATCCACTCATCTTCCAATATGAATTATACACAATATGAATTTACAGTTTCCCATTTCGGATCTATTTAAAGTGGCAAACATATTAGTTTTTGAACTATTCATTTTTACTCTTTTAGTTAGATGATGTTTCGTTATGGAATGACTTAGTAAGTAATTTCTGGTCCTGCATCTACCAGGAGGTCTGACTGCCGTTTTCTAATTATTTAACTTGTCATGGGCTGTTTGTCTCGTCAATAAAACAAGAGGGTTGGATTAAATTGCTCCAACTTCCCCAGTTTCCTGTGTGCATCCATTGCTTTAACTTCTGTGCTTACATATACCACGCTACTTCTATGGAAATAAGTTTTCTAAGAATAATGTTTACGTTTCTCCCCTCTGGCTTTAATGCTATTACATCTGAGCCTGCTTAATAACTTCCACCAGGCTTTGATTTTGCAAGATGTTTTATGTATTCAGCCTTGTTTACTTCTGACAAGCAGGGAATAGTGTGTGGGTGTGGGGGGTGGCTGGATAGTGCTATCCAATGGATAATCATTACATTTATGACTTTGAATTTCAATTCAACTTTCCTCTATGTGGTTATTATCCCACAGTCAGCCAATCACCAAATGCTCTCCTTTAGACAGCTACTATTACTGTCAGGGATATGCTTATAAGATTTATTTTTGTCGTTATTTATTTTTAAATCATATTTATATTCTGCCCATGTATAAAAGAAGACGGATCCATCATTTCTCCATCCTTGGCAGCCAAACAAATAAGGGAGCCCATACGTCTTTTCTTCCAAATTGGGAATCCTAGCTAGCATCAGGGCTGTCCGATGCACGTCCTCCACACTCTCACTGTTCAGGGCTGTCATTCACACACTTTCTGCAGGATACCACCTGCTAAGGGCTGAGCTCTTTCCTTTCATGTCTGCTGGACTTGTTCTATAGGGAAGGAATTCTAGAATTCAATTCTAGAATGCCTCTGGAACTGAAGCACCTGTAATCCCACGGTGTGCACTATGCCCAGAAACAAGGCAAGCTGGAGTCAGCCACACAGTGTTCACAGATGGTAGATATTTCTCTTCCTACAACATCCTAAAATCCAATACCCCATGTCTCTATTTTCTCCAAACACTTTCTGGCACAGAGTTTGTTGAGCTGACTAAATGAAATATGAAGTCCCACACCACCACAGTAAAACAACGTTCCACAGTTCTTATTTCTTTGTTTCTTTTCCAGCCTTTAATTTTGGTGACCACTTCCCCCTTTCATGTTTTTTTTCTCCTCTTCCTCCTCTTCCTCCTCCTCCTCCTCCTCCTCCTCCTCCTCCTCCTCCTCCTCCTCTTCCTCCTTCTTCTTCTAATGGTTTTTTTCTTTAAATTGACTGTTGACTGTTTAAAATGACACTTGGTAAGGATGAAGCCTATCATTTTAAAGAAGAGTTGTAGTATATTCCAAGCAAGCAAAGATCATCTGGGTGTGCTGAAGGGCTCTCTTTACAAAGGCAGGGAAAGAAACATCTAGTCCAGGAGAGGTATGGGTCACTAGGGAGGCAGACTGGGGTACTCTGCTAAGACCATTTCTCTCTTCTCCAAGATCTTACCTCTGTCCAATCCTGGCTACATGTACCAGGAGCTGTAGGAGAAGGGCCTGCTTGTTTGTCCCAGCCTCCTGGCAAGTTTAGCCACGAAATAACCACACAGAAACTATATTAATTAAATCACTGCTTGGCCCATTAGCTGTAGTTTTTATTGGTTAATTTTTACATATTAGTAACCAATTTTTATTAATCTATATATCACTACAAGGTCGTGGCCTACCAGCAAAGTCTCAGCACGACTATCTCCGGCAGTGGGTCTATGGCATGCATCTCTCTGACTCTGCTTTCTTCCTCCCAGAATGTAGTTCTGTCTTCCCTATGTACCTAAGTTCTGCCATATCAACAGACCCAAAGCAGTTTTTTTATTAACCAATGAAAGCAACACAAAGACAGAAGGACCTCCTACACCAAGGAGCCCCATGCTCTGTTGACTAGGGAGGGCAACATAACCAAGCAGATACAGCCCATTCAGGTTGCTAGCCATCTTTGGTGAGTACAAGGTTATGTCTCCTCATTTTCAAGATGCTTTTGGTACAGTGATCTTCTCAGTCCTTGATCTTTGCTAACCCTGGTAGAACAGCATTCCGGGGCAGATGGTGCATTCACTATGTCTACTCTGGGACAGCGCCCTCCTTGTTCCCTTGTTGCCAGGTCAATTCCTCCCTGATTCTTAGTTCTCAGATTAAATACCTCTTTTCCTCGGGAATCTTCTGTGATTCCTCAAGGATTGGTTAGACAACACTACCTGGTGTCTCTGCATCCTTCTACTTATTAACATCATAACACTAAACATACTAACACTGAATGTCCTCACCTGTTTGATTTTTTTGTAGTATAAGGTCCCTGAGCGTAGACATTACCTTATGTTCTTACCTTCGCAAAGTAGCAATGCCTTGGGAGAAAGAACAATGTATCTTCTTTTTTAGCAACAAGCATCCTGTAGCCCAGGCTGACCTTGAACTTGATAGGTAGTCAACGAGACCTTGGACTCCCTATTCTTCTGCCTCTACCTTCCAAGTGCTGGAATTAAGGCAAGTGCCACTCCTACTGTTTACTGAGGCTGAGGGCTGACCTCTGGGCTTTGAGCATGCTATACAGGCGCTCTACAAACCGAAGCACATCCCCAGCCACGGGATATTTTTTTTCCGAGAAAAAAAAAAAAGCAACGTGATCTAGTATTACTTACAATGTACTGAGGAAAATTCCAGCTGGGTTTAAAGACTCCAGTGATTAAGAATGAAAACAAGCTGAAGGGAGCATATGGAATTTCTGCAGAGAGAAAAAGCCTTCTGAATACTGAAAATATTGAAGTCGTCATCAGGGGAAAAGATGGATATTTGTATAAATATAATAGTGAAAACAAAATATGGCGAACTCTATTTAAATAAGCAGAAGGGCAGCAGAATAGAATAAATATGGTAAACATAACTAAAGTTTGGCATTCAACAAACATAAACAATTAGGAAAGATCTGTAAGTCTTTATTCTGTTAGTGGAGAATTGAAATGTATTTTAAAAAACAATACAAATTGCAGATAATAATAATAATAATGTGTCTCCTGGGTAGCAATTCAAGAAATGTAGATTTTACAAAGCTTAGAGGAGGTTATTCCAACTAGAATAAATAAAAATAAGCCCCCATGTTCATAATTCAGCATACAAACACAAACATTATGGTTGATATGAGCTACTTTATTGTGGGGAGGAATCTGGGAATATGAAAAAAGAGAACTAGAAGATGTTTGTATACAGTTTCTTAATAAATTAAAATATGATTAAATGGATTTAAATAGAAGGATTCAAGTGATATGAAGGGGGGAATGGGAAAAGTGGGGAACTTGAATTGGTGAGAGAAGAAAGAGTTCAACACAGGAGAGAGAGGGAAGAGGGATTAATAACACCAAAGAAGTCCAGAGGAGCCAATGGGAACCGTATTAATTTATATTTCCTTAAAATTGCATATAATACATATAAATATATTACATATACATATGCTTCTAAAATAATGTGGTCTACAGCTGTTGTTGCTGGTTGTCTCCCAGAAATGAAAAACAAGTCCCTATTGCTGAAGACACCATATACTTTGGACACAGGACTCAAAAGACTTCAAGACAGTTCTGACCTGAAAGCCTCTTTCATCCCTGAGAACTAGCTTTTATAGTGCCAGAAGCGTGGCATGCAAGCTGCCAAGGGAAGGAGGCAATCAGTAGTCCTACCCCACTGTGATGCTTATGAATCACCACAATGACCAACACGGCAAGTTATCTCTAACGATGCAATAATGGTGCTTGTACCTTGGCAGTAACCAATAACGCTCTAATTGGATGCACAGCCCACTCAGCAGAAGGGAAATGATGACAGCAGTATAAACCTAGCTAACTCTCCAGTGAGATCATAAATCTTAGAGGAGAACCTGCTACTGCCATTTACTAAATCAATGTAATTCCTAAGTGTATCCTAAATATTTATCCTTATATTGACATATAAGTGTAGCTCCAAACCCTCACCAAAGAAGCCTCCTTTACAACAAAAAGAGACTATCACAGACAGCCATAGATAGGCAACATGCAGGAAGCAAGTGACTGTGGGGTGTCCAGCCTCAATTGATACATCTACCACACAACTCCTGCACCTAAAGCTCAGGGAATGTTCTGGAAGAGATGACAGAAAGATTCTAAGAGCCAGAGGGCCAGAAGTCAGCTGCATGATTGTCTCTTAAGGACAGAGAAGTTCCAGCCATGATGCACCAACTACATCACTGCCTAAACAAGATCTAAACAATGACAATACCAATACACATGTTAACATGAAAGGGGGAATCTCATGACACTTCATGCCCAGAAAAAGAATTATGGGCAGCTAACAACTGCTGAGGGGGGGGGGAATTAGTCTTCCCAATGGAGGGGCCCCCTAATTGGTTATTCAGTACCAAGGGGTCAGCCCTGAAATCATATACACACAAGCAGCACTGAACAGACACAGCAAGTTGGTTGTATTATATATTTAAGTATTCATATAGATAAATATAACAATAATAAAAGAAGGCCATGAAATTGAGAGGTACCAAGGGGTGTGTGTGTGTGTGTGTGTGTGTGTGTGTGTTTATCTGAGAGGAGACAGAGGGATGAAGGGAGTGGATAGAGGGAGGGGAGAAAATCATAATTATATTTTAATTTTTTAAAATAGCAAAAGCTGGAAATAAAACTTGGGTGAGGGGGAAAGTTCCAACTAGAGCTATCAACACCTGAAAACTGGGAACAAGGCAAATGCCACCTGATGGCACTGGTCTATGTGACTGCAAAGAGCAGCCAGCAGCGTAATGATGGCATGAGAGGCTTGTGAACCCAGAAACCTGACGAGAAGAAAGAGAAACATTCAAAACCCAACCCGTGCTCACTGTTTACATCCTTATAAAGGTCAGAAGGGAAATCAGTCTCTACATCCTGTTTAGCTTTAATCTTCCCCGGCTTATTTGAAAAAAAAAAAAAGCACTAGAAATGAAAATCTGTTGATGAGAAATCCCCCCGGGGGGATAAACCCAACCAAGCAAACAGGCAAAGCTTTAGAAAGGAAGGGATGACTACACGCATATTCTAATTGCGATGTACAGGAAGCTTATCACCACCTATCAGGACTGCTGCGGTCATTTTTTTTATCAGATGCACCAAGGCCAGAGTTGTTTCATTAAGTAAAAGCCAGTAATGAAAAGAAAGGCTAGGCAGCGGCTGCAGAAACCCATCATCCCAGCCCCCACGGCAGACTCCTGTCCCTACATCCAACCTTCTCCCACCTCTTCGCTCCTCGCCTTGACTCCATCATGGCCCCTGACACACTGTCTGTTTCTGCTATTGGTTTGCAGTTAACAGGCTTAATCCAAGATTTGCATTGATTACACCTTGATATCCTTTTGGAGTAAAGATAACATAAATCACAGATGGAAAAACCGAGAATTCTCTGGAAGTGAGAACAGCACTGATGTCCTGAGGAGGCCAGGAGTGGCCAAGGCAAGATGACTGCCGTGGATCTGAGTGTGGGTGGGAAGAGCTCGTCCTGGAGAGCTGCTTCTGAGAGGCAGTTCTTACGTCTCTAGGCTGCCACTCATTTTTTTTTTTTTAATGCAGGGAAAGACTGCCGTTCTCCAAGGCTCCCTTCCTTCAGATGCATCCTTCATGAGGGGCTACTCTGCCAGGTGGTGGACTCACAGGCAAGGAAACGCCCTTTCTTTAGTCTTCAGTTCCAGCATCTTATCTACTTCTCCTTCTGTGTCCTGGGGTGAGTTTTAGCTCCCTGTCTCAATTTCCTCCCAAGTCGTCTGTTGATATGACATTCTTCACTGTCCCAAGTCTGTTGACATGATATCCTTCCTTGCCATTGTATTTTGATTTTTCTTACGAGTGATTTGCTACAAACTCTACTTCTAGAACATTTTTATGTACTCAGACACAGAAACTCTTTGACCCGTGTTTAGGGTGTTTTAAAAAATATCTATGTGATACAAAGAACTCATAGTTTAGGTTGAAACAGTTAATTTTATCAATGTTCGAATATTTCTACATTTTCTTCAGCTGGAAAAATAATGGAAATTAAAGCAGATGCTAATTAAGACTAATTATCTTGACTCCTGGCCAGCCCTCGGGTATGGCTAGGCAGCTAAACTGTTTCCTTTCTTTTAATAGCATAGTTTTATTCTAATAACGCAGAAAAAGAGCATAAAATTAAGCTGTTAGAAATCTCATTAGTTATAAATTTAATGTCATATATTTAAATAGAAACAAACATCAAAATGTAAGCGATGAAATTAATTCCTTAAAAACCTTAACATCTCTGAAAGAAGAGTCAATTATTCACTAGTCATATTTTTATTAGTGTTCTAGAAGGATCATAAGATTTTCCTGGAGCCAGCTACTTCACACAACTGACATTTCTTGGAACTACTCCTTATAGAAATGTCTGGAAACTTAGGGGCGAACTAACTCAAGTCGTCACACAGTCTTGAGAAAACCGGTGAGAGATGATTTGTACGTGAGCCAGAGAAGATCGCATGGTACCAGGAAGATTTAAGCTCATCTGACTGTAGGCTGTAGCCTCAGAACAGCTGGCATCGGTTCCTGTGTCATTATCGTATTCTCTCTCCATCAAGAAGATTAAATCCCTCAGACATTCAATAGCAAAGAAATTCACATCTGAGAAGCTAAAATAATTAAAACGGAAGTGACCTAAGGGAAATTTTTTGAGTAGTTTTTCTAGTCTTGAAATATAATATTTAAGATTCACCAAATCAGAAACTATTAATGGCATTTCATACACCTTGGTTAATAACGGGGCACTGTGTGGCTAATTTGCACGCGCTATTCCTCATGCACTGAAACCCTTTTTGCTTACCCTTCCTGGAGCTTCAATGTGATGTTTATAAATGTATCTTGCTTTGTTGTAGAAATTTGCACAATAATGGGTCTTATGACTCAGATTTCCTAAATCCTGCTTTGAGGAAACTGCCATGTTCACGAAGGCCCAGAATAACCTGGATATTTACTAAGAACAGTTTGGGATCATTTCTATTCAAAGGACATATTGAGTATCTCTCAATTCCATCTTGAACAGTACACATTTAGCTTCACCTGCAGTAACTGATGCCAGAGCATCTACCACAACCCTCCTCCCCTGCCCACAGTCTTCAGCTGCTTCCCCTCCCCATCCCCATCCCCATCCCCATCCCCATCCCCTTCCCCATCCCCATCCCCATCCCCTTCCCCATCCCCATCCCCATCCCCATCTCCATCCCCATCCCCATCCCCATCCCCTTCCCCATCCCCATCCCCATCCCCATCCCCTTCCCCATCCCCATCCCCATCCCCATCCCCATCCCCTTGCAGTTAGGAGATCTGCCTCTGTCTTCCTTGATTCTTCCATGGTGACCCTAAATAAATATACAGACCTTTGTGGTCATCTGCTCCTACCCTTTTTTTTTTCTAATTTTCTCCAACGAGATAACATAGTTTGCTACCTGCCCTGCTCCTGTCCAACATTTCCTGAATACCTTCCTACTTTCTTAAGTAATTTTGTCCAACAGCCATGATGTGGAGCAAACAAGACAGACATCTGTGTGAAGGGGAAGTTGCCTTCATGGACAACAGACATTGGGGTTTAAATGAAAAGAACAATTTTTAAAAAAATATTTTTGTTGTTGTTTGCTTTGAGACAAGCTCTTACTTGGGTATACTAGCTGGCCTGAAACACCAAGAGATTGGCCTGCCTCTGCCTCCTGAGTGCTGGGATTAAAGGCCTAGGCTACCTCACCCACCAGGAACTGACAGCAAAAAGAGGGATTTTGTATAGATTTGTGAGATGGGGTAACCTGACAGGAGCTTTGGAGCCTGGGGTAGCTCACAAGGGAGTCCATTCGGTGGGGGATCAGACAGAATTAGGGGAATAAAATATGAGAGAGGACCATACTTGCTTGCAGCAGAGCTGGGAGAAACTGGTAGCTCCAGAAGACTCTGTGTGAGGAGGGGTGGTTCTATAACTATGATCTAATGACTGGTTAGGACTGTTGAAACCAGGTTTCTTACACAGAAGAGAGCTAGAAACGTGATGAGTTAGAATTGAAAGTATTAGTCTCTATATGGAGGGGTATAGAAGTGTGTGTGTGTGTGTGTGTGTGTGTGTGTGTGTGTATGAACAGATGGGGGCAGCTAGAATAGAAAAAGTAAATTATGGCTCCAAAGCATCATAGTATAATGAAGTAAGAATGTTCTCTAAGGATAATGGTTATGTGTCGAAGGGGCATAGAAGCCAGCTTGAAGGGGATTCCACCAGTCAAATCTGGAATTATTTTAGTAGCACAATTAATACTCATCTCTAAATTATAATCCACTGGCTAATACATAAATTCACCAGACAAATAAATGAAAACAAGATGTTAGCACTCATAGTATAGTAAGTGATAAATATAAATGTAAATATAAATATAAAAATAGATGAACTAGGAAAGCACCTGTAATGAGAATGTAGTAGTAATTGAATGAACTAAGAAGTATTAGCAGATGATAAAACTGTCATATGAAGGTTTGATGAGAAATAAATGTATAATCTCAAAATTCCCCTGCAATCTCCCAAAGGGTCAGGGTTGTAATAGTCAAGGTAAGCCAAGGAGACTCACCGGGCAGGAAAGAGACGAGAGAGGTAGGAGACAGGATCCACGGACTCTGTGTTGTGGAGGTAATTAGAAGAACTTGAAAAGGCTGGGAAATTGGATGGTAATAATGACTTAACCTTAATTTCCTGACTTTGATGGTGGCATCATGCCTTTGAGGAGAATGTTACAGAGCATCACAAAGACATGCTGCAATATCCCAGAGCCTGTGTGCCCGGGTACCATGATCACCAACCCTTCAAAATCAAAACAAGCCACAAACAAAATCCCCACTTCATGTTGCTAATTTTACGAGATTGCTCTAAGTTTAAAAATTATTTCAAAGCAAGAGAGAACATGGAGGAAAATGTCACTCACTTGAGAGCCTTAGTTCAAACCAGGAAACTGGTGATGAGCAACTCAGAAAAATAGTGCGCTGAGAGCCTGGAGAGTGGGCAGGAGCGTGCCCTACGCAGGGATAAGCAGCGCCCCCTGGAGGACCAGCAGCAGGGTGCTTCCTGAAGGAAGTCCTTCCAAGCCTGAGGATGCGGCCAGTATGGTCTCTTCCTAGAAGGAAGCAGCCCAGCCTGGAGCTTTGACACTGCCTTGCACTTCATCTTCAGGCTTGCCAGAACAGACTCCCGTACTCTTCGTGCCGCTCTGGATCCCCACTGAGTCACCCTGTGGCTTCATTACTCCATCAACCCTTCTGTGTTTCCATTCAGGTTTTGTTCTTGGTGGTGGTGGTGGTGGGGGGTGTCTTTGGTCAAATTATCCAGTTGACAGCATCCTCCGCAGGAGAAAGCCTTGGCTTAGACTCTTCACAGCCTTCCATACCTCTAGAAAAGTTAATATTTTCTAAAGGTTCTTGGTTTTGCTTACCTTCTCTCTCTCCCACAAGACAGACAGCTCTGAGCCTACGGAGTTGGCCTCCCGGCTCATATCCATAGCCTTCCCACAAGTCCCAATCAAGCATGGTCACAGGGCACCTCCTCTGCCACACTCCGCTAATCCCCACAAGACTCTTGACCCCGATATCCTGACATTACAGGCGTTCTGCCGCACGGAATCTGCTTTCACGGCCCAGCGCTCCTTCCAGATCCTGGGTACTCCCTCCACATGGTGCCCGCTGGGACTGACTCCTGCTTTGGAAAACTCCTTTGTATTTTGGAATGCTGCGGTGATCTGCTCTGTAGCACTTCCTTCCTCCGTCATCTCTAGCCGGAGTCCCACGGCATCTTCGACTAGGTCTTCTAATACAGAAACCCTTGCTCTATTATAGTAAAAGTCTTTGCTTATTTTATTGTACTGTCAATAACACAGGACCTTCTGCCACCAAATACCTAGTACCATGCCTGGAACACATTAGGAGCACTGTGAATGTGTCCATACGTCATCCCCAGAGTGGCCCCCGTGCCCTCTGGCTAACCTGCTCCGCAGTGCTTGTATCCAGTTTCTTGGTCCCAGAATACTTTTGCTTACATCATTTTAGGTAGGAGGCCCAGAATCTACACTATGTGCAAACACGCCTGGTAATTTTGAAGCACATTTTGAGAAGCATTACTCTTGAATCTAGACCATTCTAACACTGCAGCCCACTTCACACCACTCTTCCACGGGCTGCTTCCTTCTTTAGGCTCCTCAGTCTCTAGGAAGCTAGACAGATGCCTGCATGCCAATGGTTTTGTTAAGCTGCTGTTTTGATTGCTCATAGTTGTGCTTCCACAAGACTGGGGGCCTCACTTGGTAGTATTGGGATTTTTTGTCATGTCTACTCATCCTGACGCAACGTTCAGTCCCCAGTCTTCACCCTTCTGCTCTCACGCCCCTGTCATCTTCAGCTGTAAGGTCCCCCCTTTGCTCCTAGCCATAGCTTCTCACAATAAGACCATCCCACATCCAGAGCCTTGCCAGCCTTTCTCTGCTTAAGGTTTTCCTCACGTTAAAGTCTTTCCTAAAGCTCTGTGACAAGAGGCAAGATGAATAGAAACTTTGATAAGAAAAATGTCACTTCTTTCCACTTATAAAAGCAACTTTTTTCACTTCATATTGGTTTAAGGGGCTGAAAGGGCTGAATTCTCGGGGTTCATTAACCAGTATCCCATTAAATAAAAAGTCAAGTGAAGAGAAATCCCTGGGTTCTTCCACTTTCTGCGCTAGGGCGCATTTTCTTTCACCTCACTCGCCCCGCCAAGTTGGTCTTCTTATCTGCTTCCTCTGCAAGCCTAGGCTAGATCTTGTCTCCAATATCAAGACAGTCTCAGCCACGCAATGCTCCTAACATTCATTCCTTCTCAGTCCCCAGGGGATCGGGTCTAATTTACCACATCCAGGCTGTGGAATGGTAAAGAAAGCATGCTATTGACACTCAGGGACCACGTGTGAACATTGAAAAATGTCCATACAGATTGTCTCCAAGAGTTAGAAACTCAAATGTCCACGAAAGCCAGAAGAATTATATAAATCATGAATTGAACAGATGTAAGAAAATGAGGCTTGCTGTGGATTATTAGAAAATGGGAGTGAAGTTCAGTAAAAGGCATTTAAATTAGAGGGGGAGCTCTTTCTCGTGGCGCCTCCTAGGCCGTCGGCTATGCGAAGATGAAGCTGAATATCTCCTTCCCTGCCACCGGCTGCCAGAATCTCATCCAAGTGGACGATGAACGCAAGCTTCGGACCTTCTATGAGAAGTGCATGGCCACGGGAGTGGCTGCCTACGCCCTGGGTGAAGAGTGGAAGGGTTACTTGGTCCTAATCAGTGGCGGCAATGACAAACAAGGTTTTCCCATGAAACAAGGTGTCCTGACCCACGGCAGAGTGTGCCTGCTGTTGAGTAAGGGGCATTCTTGTTATACACCAAGGAGAACCGGAGAGAGGAAGCGCAAATCTGTCCGAGGATGCATTGTGGATGCCAATCTGAGTGTTCTCAACTTGGTTATTGTAAAAAAAAAAAAAGGAGAGAAGGATATTCCTGGACTGACAGATACTACTGTGCCTCGTCGGTTGGGACCCAAAAGAACTAGCAGAATCCGAAAGCTTTTTCTTTTTAATCTTCCTAAAGAAGATGATGTCTGCCAGTACGTTGTCAGAAAGCCTTTAAACAAAGAAGGTAAGAAGCCCAGGACTAAGGCACCCAAGATTCAGCGTCTTGTGACTCCACGTGTCCTGCAACACAAACGCTGGCGAATTGCTCTGAAGAAGCAACGAACAAAGAAAAACAAGGAGGAGGCTGCAGAATGTGCTAAACTTTTGGCCAAGAGAATGAAGGAAGCGAAAGAGTAGCGCCAGGAAGGCTGTCCTCGCTGAGAGCTTCTACTTCTGAGTCCAGTCAAAAATAAGTCTACAAGGGTAACAAATAAATGATCAGACCTTGAGTCTCAAAAAAAATTAGAGGGGGAGCTGTACTAAAAGTGATTAAAATGTGAAGTCTGCTAACCATCTACATCTATATCCTAAAAAGATGTATTATTTAATCCAGCCATAAACAGGCTTTCGATTAAACCATCAACAAAAGGACTCAAAACTCCAATGACTCAGATAAAATACGCATTCTTTCCATGGCAGACAAAAGGCGGACAGATAAATCAAGGCAGAAACAACCCTGCTCCCGGGACACTCCCAGGCCCACAAGCTATGGCAGAGTGCAGCCACCGACTACACACACATCCAGCTCCATGTTGCGGGACTGTTCTGGCCACCACTTTCAAAAGCCAGACAAAGACATGTTGAAGCCTTATGTGCACAATTTCCAGTCAATTTCTCGACTGGGACACCCATGCACACTTCCAAAACCCATCTGGGGAGTGGAAACAGCAGAAGACGGGAGATAAAACATCCTGAGAGACCGCAAAGGCTTCTGCCACAGGGAAACTCAAGCAGCTTTCCATAAACCTGAATCTACGTCCGGTCCTTTAAAATGCATTTATTGATAAATTAGTTCTGAGCCAATGATTTTTTTCTTCCTATCTTTGACATTTAATTTCATACCAAAGCCCACTTTCTAAGATTGAAAAGAACTACCCACACAGTCGCTTGAGCACAGAGTTACAGAAAAGGCAAGAATAATGCGGTGTAGCTGGGGTGCTAATGAGCTTTAAGGGCCTCATTTAATAGGTATAATGAAAGCAATCGACTACAGTTATTCCTAATACATTACACACTATGACAACAACTGCGAAGGCAGAGGAAAGGTGGAAACGGCAAGTCAGAGCGAATGCAAGGCCTAAAGCCTCATTCTTCAGTATCTAAGCACTTACTGCTGCTATTTTTAACTTATCTTTCTCAAAAAAATAAAATAAAATAAAGGAAGGAAGGAAAGCTAATGGGGATTCATCAAACATGGACGGTGAGTGACTCTAAACAAAGGCGCTGCTGGCGAAGAGGCCCAGTGCCAGCGGGCATCTCTCCCATCACACATCTTAGTGGGTGGCGGGGCAGATCTCAGAGGCAACTGATGGGGCAGAAAATCCCCAGCCTTCCTAGGAGCCTCTCCTTCTGATCCACACCCCCTGGGCTAAGCATCCATGACCACCCCTGCTGCTGCCTCTGCCGGTGCCACCCCCAGTCCATCCATCTCCTCCCCTTGTCTCCCTGGCCTCAGGCCAGGAAGTGACCTCCTTTGGGTGACCCCACATTTTACCTTTCAGAGTTAGTGACATTTGCTCCCCTGTCCCAGCTGCCACGTCCCTGTCCCCGCTGCCACGCCCCTGTCACAGCTGTCCTGCTGTATCTGTAGGCTCAGGCACGCTCATTTCGTGTTAGTATGTTTTTCTGTGAGCGGGCACTCACCGAGGGCGAGAACACGCTTCCTCTTTTGCTCACCTCAGGTTTTCCCTCTTCGTGAGAGTCGGCATGCGTAGGAAGTGCTCAGTAAATGTTTGTACCCCGAACTCTCACTGTAACCCTCTATCTGTCCCCATCACCCAGTGCCCTCCCCACGCCTGCCTCAGAAACCACGGATGAGGGTGTTTTGGAGCAGTGTTCACAGCTGGGACCAAGCTAACATCACCCATTCTGTCTCCCAGGACTGATGTAAACTGCTAATTCATATACTAATACATTACACAGCTGTAAAATGAGTTCATTGATCCACACTTAGAAATCAATACTCAACAAAGCATTAAAGAATCACGTAAGCCTCAATGTCATTTATGTAAACTGTGTATCATTATTTTCTTTCTTTTTTATTTTTAATTTACTTTTTGTGAGCCTTGGTGCTTTTCCTGCAGGCATGTCTGTATGAGGGCATTAGATCCTCTGAACTGGAGTTATACTGAGCTGTGAGCTGTCATGTGGTTGCTGGGAATTGAACCCAGGTCTTCTGGGAGAGCAGTCATCAGGCTTGGTGGGAAGAGCCTTTACCCATGAGCCATCTTGCCCGGCATCTTATTATATGTATTTTTTGTCAATTAGAGAGAAAAAAAAACTACTTAACTTTTTTATAGTGTGTGTGTGTGTATGAGAGAGAGAGAGAGAGAGAGAGAGAGAGAGAGAGAGGCTACACACATTCCATAGCAATAGCATACTTACTGAGATCAGAGAATAATTTCTCAGGAGTGGATTCTTGTCCTTGCTGCCCCTTCAGGCTAGCTGACCTGTTAGCTTCAAGGCTTCAGGTTGTTGCCTCTCACCTAGGAAAGAAGGGATCACAAATGTGAGCCAAGGCCCCTGAATCTAAAATGCCTAGGAATTGAACTCAGGCCTGTGCTTTTGCTTGCTTGCTCCAGCTGCCCCCTACACTTCATTTTTTTTTTTTTTTTTTAGAAAACAGAATTATAAATAAAGACCCCTCTGGGGTCACTTTCCCTACAGATCTGTGTTTTATTTTTCCAACCTGTTCTCTGTTCTGTGAGTAGTTCAGCTCTGGCCCTTATGGTTACCAAGTTTCTATTTCCTGAAGACGCTCCCATCTTACATCGCCACTCCTCTGAAGACTTTCTGAGCAGTTCTCCTTGGTCTGGTTGTGAGATAAAAAAGAATGCGGGGTGGGGGAGGAGCCTGAGAAGGATGGCAATAGCCTTTAGCCTCTAAGGAACTATTTAGAGCGCTCAGAGGAAATGGAATTTAAATGTATGGATTTAAAACCCTGGGCAGCTAACTATGGATTCATCCATCACCAATGGCAGAAGGGCCGGGAAAGAAAGCTGGAAAATCTCAGCTCTGGAAAGCGAGCACTCACTGCCTCTCCTATTTGACAACAGAACATTCCATTCAACCCACCTGCTCTGTGCCCAGAGGCTGTGAGGAGTGACACAGGGAAGAATATGAAGGGAGAACGCAGGAAGCCCGGACTTTTAACAGTCTCAGCTTGCTGCACTCCAGATCCATTTCGGACCCTTCCTGGCCAGTTCCAAGTGGAGAGGGGAGGGCTCTGGGGGGCTACATCCACCAGCATGATCCTTGCTGGGTGGCATCCAGAGGTGAGCTGGGGAGCAGGGGCTGGGGGGACCAGGGACACAGAGTGGGCATCTTCTTCATTTGCTTCCAGTATCAGCGTCAAGGCTCTGGCTGTCACTAACTCCCTGAATATCTAAGGGTCAGGTAAGATCTCTGGATGACTCTTAGCCTAGGTGAATTAACTTATGTCTAGCTATTTCCCTCACCGCTGTAGGCTTAGGGGAGTTGATGTTTTCCTGTAGTTGTTACTCTCAGGACGCCTTCCTTGTAGGTTTCCTGTCTCTTCCCATACCTGCACAAATAGTGACCTCCTTCAATGCACCTCGATTAAATTTAGATGCTGAGAATCTACTGGGAGGAGCTTCAGGTGGAGACCACATCTGTCCCTAACAAATACTCAAGTTCTTCCCTTTGGGTATCAGAGCACCATTGAGTGAGGAGGAAAATCAGATGACATTGCAAGTTTCCCCACATTGAGATAAAGTCTAAAATCCAGCTGAGCCGGTTGGTCCCAAGCGAGCCCTGGCAGCATCTTGGTTTGAACATGCACATTTACAAGGAAAGGCATAGGTGTTTGCCTTCCAGTTTTCATTGCTCCCGAAGAGATCATTTCAAAAGAGTAAATTTGTGCCAAGCACAGGTTGTTTTGAACACTTTCTTCAATTTCCTTCACCCCTCCCTCTGCTCTGGGCATCTGCAAAGAGAGGCAAGAGTTTCTTCTATCTGGCACTGAACATCACTGCATGGGAAGGAGAGGCATCTCCGCCCTGATATCCCTACACCAGGGTCACCAACCAACTTCTAGGGACTCCTAGCCATTCAAGTCTCTTTTCTAGCCCGTCCTCCTTGCCCGTGCTTTCTCCCAAGCTTCTCTCTCTCTCTCTCTCTCTCTCTCTCTCACACACACACACACACACACACACACACACACACACACACCTCTTTCATCTTCTTCATTGTCCATTGTTCTTTAAGCATTTCTTCTGAAGCCCATTCTAGGGTAAGCTGTCGGGTTTTGGCCCTAGAGGCCTCCTAGTTTACACATGGAGCCTACTAGCTGCAGAGTACCTGGCACTCACTGGCCCAGCAGAATGGCAGTGTGTCTTCCGGAACAAGACCCCACCCAAAACACCCAAACATGGCCTGGACTGCCCTTGTTGGGTGGATGGGCAGCTGGCTAAGAGGACACCTAGCGAGCTTCCAGCAAGGCAGGAGGTAGAGACTGCTCTAACTACTTGGGCTGACCTCAATGCATGCTTCATTTCTGAGTGCCCATCAGGGCTGTTACAAAACTTGGTCCTGCGACTGGAGAGAGGGCTCAGAAGTTTAGAGTCCTTCCTTATTTTTCAGAGCATTTGAATTCAGTTCCCAGCACCCAGAATAGCAGTTCACAACCTGTAACTCAAGTTCCAGGGGATCTAATGCTGCCTTCTGGGTCCCCTAGGCCACTTTTGGGTGCATGATACCCCACCCCCAACACACACACACACACACACTAAAAATAAATCTTTAAAAAAAAAAAAAACCTTTGGTCCTTTTGGGCATCTTCCATATCAACATTAAGAGGGGGGATTGGGGAATTAAAACCTTAAGGGAACCTTTGGTCATCAAATCCTATTACACAGCCTGGCCCCTTCAATCTCAGCCTCTTTGTTTCTACTGGCCTGCTCTCAAGACTCAAGATCCTACCAAGAGGAGAGGAGCAAGGCACTCACTTCAGGGATCCATAGACTCCTCTGGTTTTATCCACTCCAGACAGAGAACCATCCTCTGGAAGGAAGAAATCTCCCTTTTATGTTCTGCTCAAGACTCGCAGTGCAAAGCATGCCCTGAATTCTCTCCCCTCTCTGAGACTTAAGGCTTTTGAAAACAGAAGCAAGGCTTTCTGCTCCATCACATGCTTCTGCCGAGCAGAGTCAAGCACCGGGCAGGTCTCCTGCTTTGGTTGGGAAAAAGCAGCGCACAAAGCAAGAACACAGCCTCCCCTCCCGACTCAGAGCACCAGAACCCCACTGTCCTTCCCCACGGCTGATCTCTAGCCATTCCACACTGCTCCAGTCAGTTCAAGCCTCCACCGTGAGACACCATGGGGAGGGGCGTCCCAAAGCTTCCTGCACTATCACCGTCCTCTAGGCCTCAGTCCCCTCAGATGTAAAATGGGCATATCAGATGCCTGGGGTCTGCCACCAGAAACATGAGAATTGCACATGTGCGTGCCTACACACACACACACACACACACACACACACACCCCACCTTTTCTGGCACTTGAGTACCACTCAGATGACCCTGCTTTCAATATTATTAAAGCTACCTGTTACCCATCCCCCAAATCCCTGTGTCTTCTAGAACTGTCCTGGACTCTTGTCACCCTGTGAATTACGAAGACAAGTCACATTCGTGTGAGAAGGGTAAAAAGTGTCAGCGTGGTTCAGTGGCACCGTTTCAGGAACTATGACATTCATACTGGGGCCTCCTGATAAATTTCAGGATGACGGGTCACTCAGCAAGCTGGCATGGAACACCTAGTGCATGCCAGGCTCTGAATTAGGGGCTAGGGATGCAAGGACACCTTCTCCTGAGCACTAAAATCTCATAGAACAGGCAGACCCATAAAAATTATGCATCTTTTCACAGCTCTGGCGCTGTGTTAAAGTTAAGGGCAATATGATTGATGGATCAGTTTTAAACATATTCATATTTATCAGTAAAATAAGCTCTAAGACAAATCCTCCAGACAGAGGTTAGACCTTTGACAGGGGTGAAGCCAGCTATCAGCAGGACGGATGAGCTCCTGACTCCCACCTACAGAAAACACCAAGTGTAAGGCAGGCTTGAACAAAGAGCTGAAGGCTGTTAGGTGGGCAGGAAAGGATAAGAAATGGAGAAATTACCGTGCGGTGGTGGTACACACCTTTAATCCCAGCACTTGGGAGGCAGAGGCAGGTGGATCTCTGTGAATTTGAGGCCAGCCTGGTCTACAAGAGTTAGTTCCAGGACAGGCTCCAAAGCTACAGAGAAACCCTGTCTTGAAAAAAACAAAAACAAAAAAAGAAATGAAGAAATTCCCACACTGCAGGTCACACACCAGGAAAGACAACAGAGACATGAGCAGAAGTTCGGGCATTGTCTTTTAGATCACACAGACAGCTGTATTTGATCAACAGGCTGTTACTTCAACACAGGAACACAGTTAAGTCTCGTGTGCATAAAATACAGAATGCAAATCTCCTTTATTACATTACAATGCTGATGACAGAGTGGAAAGGAGACAGGAGTGGAAAACAGAACATGACCAACACTGATCACAGTTACCAACACAGTAATAATATGCACTCAAGAGTTTATAGGAAAATTCTCAAAGGAAACCCTGCGGTGGACAACAGTGAACGGGTGGACAAGGGAGCGGGATTATGCCCGCCAGTGTCCACACCTGCTCGCCATCTCTAATGTGGAATGAATTCAGCTCCACCCTTGCCTATAGCCATTGCCAAAGTCCATACCTAAAATGCGTGTTGTTCTAAGAAGATACTTGCAACACATGCACATGCCAGTCACCTCCCATGCAGTCTGCCAGACTTTGACGAATGAAATAGGAAACTGTGTCCGCAGGATGGAAAACCGGCTGGTACTGGAACCAGCTCATCTGTGTCTGCACAGGACAGGCAGGAGTGGGAGAATGCCAATTCCGAAATTCTCAGCTCTTCCCAAACAGAAACTGCAAGGAACCCAGTGTTTGTCCCTTGCATTGGGTGGGGCTGACAGGGGCTAATTTGTTCCTAATGTTTTAAATAAGAATATGTTGGCAATGACTTTCTCCCTTGCTTTTTACTTACTTCATGAGGCCGCAGCCATTCTTGTCCAGAGGTCTTTTCCATACCTGGGAAGCCAGATCTCTTTCTGGAATATTTTCTGGGTCAGTTCCTGAAGTTGCCATTCTTAGATTTATTTTAAAAGTTAACTTTTACCCCTGCCGCTGGCAGGCCACCAGCACTGTGTCCTCACTACTGCTGTAGTTAAACCTACTGTGATCATAACTTTTCATTCCTGTCTTGTATGCATTGTGGGATCCACGTGAGGCACAAAATCCAAGAAGTGAGCTACACAGCAAAGACTCCTAGCACTTTACCGCGTCCCACAGATAAAAAGGCAGTAACCATCCTTGCCATGTAAGCATGGTTTTCTCAGATCAGGCAGCTGTGGGGTTAGTAACTTTTACCGAGAGCCAGAGGAGAGCATTTTCTCTTTTCCCTAGAGAGGAAAATAAATTCTTTTCTATCCGCGGCTTTCACACACCTGACAGGTAAGCTGGGCCTTGGGTCCAGGAGAAGCTCACTTGTTCAGTCAGTGCCACTGTGAGGAAAGGGCTTTTGCTAAATAAGTTGCACATTTTCACCAGGACATCTTATTAAAGGCTCATAGATCAGAAACGCGGTGGGCTGCATCCTTCCAGGAAATAGTTGGAGGTACTGGACTCTGAGGTGGCTCACACATGTTCTCCTTGTGAGGGGCTAAGGAGGAGCCAGAGTGAAGGGCACAAGGGCCCTGGCTAGGCTAACGAAGGCCTCTGCAAATGGCCATGGTGCACATAAGTTGTGAGTGTGACCAGAAGGGAAGCAGAGGCAGAAGGAGGAGAGTCCCAGGAATAACAAACACCCACTTAGGCAGCAACTTGAACTGACTGTTTCCGGTCAGTCTGCCTGGCCTTCCTGAGCCACCCTTCCTTCCCATCAGTGGCACCAAGAGTGTGACCCTCAGAGCTGGGGAGCTCTAAGGACAAAATCCTGTGTGGATCAACTCTCTATCAGGTTACAGGAAGAAAGGTTTGTGTCGGCTCTCGTCTTCCGCCGTCTCAGGCCATGGTCATGTCTTGACTCTATGATTTTGGACCTGCATTTCCCCGCTTCTGTGACTAGGGCCGCAGTTCACATGGATGTGCAAGTGTCTCCGTGGTAGGGCTTACAGTTCTATTTTCAGATTTTTGAGGAGCCGCCCTCTTGATCCCCACAGTGGCCGAGGCAGTTTCCGTTTCCACAGGCAAGGGCCTCTTTCCCCACATTCTTGTCAGCCGCTGTTGTTCCTTTTTTCCTTCATGATGTCCATCCTGGGGAGTGAGCCTTCTAGATGCAGCTTTAATTTGCATTGCCCTGACAGTCAAGACTGTTGAGAACTATCAGTTCCTTTATGGGCTGAGAAGTTTTGTGCGTATGTATTTAATTTTTTCATTTCTTATATAATCTAAATATTAATCTCCTGTCTTATACATAGTCAGAATTTTTTTCATTTCTGGATTGTCTCTTTACTTTGGTGACTATTTACTTCAAACAGAAGTTTTGTTTTGTTTTTTATGTAATCCCTTTGTAGTTAGGGGGATTGTTTTCTGCACTTCCTTTTCAGACAGCCCTTGTTTTTATACCTGTGTCTGGACATGGTCTGCCTGTTTTCCATTAGCACTGTCAAAGGTGCAGGCCTTGTATTAAGTATCGATTTGTTTTGTGCAGGGTACAAGATAAGTTTCCCCATTGCCACTTCATAAAGGACTTTTCCCCAATGCATTTTTTTAACACCTTTGTCAAACAGTAAGTGACGGTAGCCCTGGGGCTGATTTCTGGGTCCTCCATCCTATTCCATTGCTCTATGCGTCTGTTTTTATGACCTGCAATGATGCTTTTGTTACTGTGTTTCTGCAGTATATTCTGGGATCAGATACTCTGATACCTCAGCATTGCTCTTTCTGTTCACAATTGTTTTTGATATTTGGGGTCTTTCCTGCATCTATGTGAATTTTGACATTTTTTTTCAGTTCTTGGATGTGAATTAATGCCAATCTTTCTGCATCAGTCTCCCAGTTGATTCCAATTGGGATTAAGAATGTTCAACTATTGATAAAATTTAACATCCCTAATAAAATCCCCAAAGAAACTAAGAATAGAAGGAACATACCTCAACACAAACTACAGGATTACAGGATGAGTCACTGTACCCAACCATGTGATTGTTTTAATGTAAACACTTGTAGCCTGAACTCTATCTTAGAACTGACTTAGATGTAACATAGAGGTTCTATATTTTCCATTTTGGTCTAGAGTCCTTCCAACGCCTTCAGTAACCCACTATTCTTTCACAAGTGTGTGGTTTAGACTCTATGTGCTTCTATAGTTTCTGTGGCTTTTCTCCCTGTTGATTCAGAGTTTTAGTCCACCATGAACTAATATGATACAAGGGGTTATTTCAGTTCTTTGTGGGTGTACTATTACCAGTTTTTGTGGGATTAAAGGCAAGCACCAGCAAGCCCAGCGGTCATCATAGGTTCAGGCAAAATAAAAGAGTCAAGCTCTTGGATTTAAGTCTAACTTGTTTAGAACTGGTTTTCATAACTGATCAGAGATTGGTTTCTAGAGTCATTCAGCACATGGCCTCCAGTTTTGCTCCCGCTGTTTATTGGCTAGGTCGTTCGTCCCTCAGTTCCTCTGCTTAGCACATCTGTGATAAAGCAATTGCCTGCAGATGCACACGTTTCATTCTAGGGTCTCACATACGGCATCCATATCTGCTTGCTCTAGTTCTGGAACAATGTGCTTTTGATGCTGAGGCTTTGCTGTCAGTTTAAATACCCGGCGCAATGATGCCTACAGCTTTCTTCCTTTCTGTTCAGGCTTGATTGGCTATTTATGAACGTTCATGGTTCTATGTAATGCAGGGTGTCTGTCCTCCTCCCCACTCTCTCTTCCTCTCTGCGTGCTTGTGTTTCAATAATGTATTTCATCAATGTTTAGGATTTTTACTATGACTATCACTTACCTGTTTGGTTAAATTTGTTCCTAAGTGGACTTTTTGTAGCTATAGTAAGTGGGATTGCTTTCATGATTTCTTTACCAAAGTTTTTTCTATTGGCATATAGCATGACTTTGGATTTTTAAAATAGACTATCCTCCTACACTGATGAATTTACTTATTAGTTCTAATGCTATGGTGGAATCTTTGGAAGTTTTGATATGGAAAGTCTTCTCCTTTGCATCAGTGATGGTCTGACTTCTCTTTTTCAGTTTGGATATCTTGCATATCTTTCTCTTGCCTCACTGCTTTGGTCAGTAATCCCACACTGTAGCCATCTTTAGCTTGCTTCAGATATTCAGCTTTCTATAGTATTAACTGTTGGCTTATATGTTCCTTATTATGTGGAAGAATGTTCCTTCTGAACCTAATTTGCTCAAAATTTGTATCATTAAAGGAGGTTTAACTTTTATCAAATGCCTCTTCTACATATATTGAGATGGTTATATTTTTTGTCATGTATTCTTTCAATGTGCTATATCACACTTACTGAATTATGTATACTAAACCATCTTTGCATCTCTGAAATGAGTTCTAGTGATCATAGTGAATGATCTCATTACATTGTCATTGATTTGCTAGTAATCTGTTAGTTTCATAACTAATTTAATAAAAGTTAGTGGCCTGTGGTTTTCTTTTTCTTTCTTTGCTGCCATGGCCTTGTCTGACTTTGTTTAGAATTCCATCAATAGGCCACATTAAATTACTGACTTCTGCTGTCTTAGGGCTTCCGTTGCTGTGAAGAGACACCATGACCATGGCCACTCTTTTAAAGGAAGCATTTAATTGGGGTAACTCACAGGTTCAGTGGCCAGGTCCATTAGACTTATGGCAGGGAGCATGGCAGAATGAAGTAGACTTGGTCCTGGAACTGAGAGTCCCTACATCCTGACAGGCAGGCAATAGAAGTCGACTGACAGTGGGCGGAATCCTGAGCATAGGAAATCTCAAAGCCCGCCCCCCATTGTGACACACTTCCTTCAATGAAGTCACACTACTGCCACTCTGTATGAGATTTTAGGAGTCAATTACACTTGGGGGCCATGCTAACACATACACCGTCAAGTTCGTTTAAGTGCACTTGATGATATTCAGGCAATGATAAAATTGTCTGGCAACAGATTTCTCAGAAAATGTCTTATTATTAAGCAACATATAACTATACATTATCAAGCACTACTATTGAAAATTAAAAGGAATGAATTGTTTATGCATACAGCCACTGGGATTGATCTTAATGACATCATCCTAAGTTGAAAGAGACCAATTTCAAAAAGTTGTATATTATGTAATTGCAGAGAACTCTGGAATGACAGTTATAGAGGACAAAGAATCAAGTTCTCGGCCACTAAGGGTTAGAAACAAAGAAGGAGTTGGGTGTGGCTCCACAGTAGTGATACTAAGGATATCATTGTGTTCTATCTATTTATAGTTTTGTAAACCTAGTTCTGTATCTCTGATAGGGTGCTAACCCAAGTATACGAGTGTGATTCATGGACAGAATTATATACACTCATATGCCAATGTCAATTTCCATGTATAATATTGTACTAAAATCATGTAAGGTATAAACCATTGGAACAGACCAGGCAAACCATTGGACCTCTGTGTACTGGTTTTTTTTCCTGAATTTATAATTACTTCAAAATAAAGTCTTAAAAATGAGTCATGTTATAAAACACTGCTCCTAAGGGTCTTTATAAATTCTTAAAGCCTTTTTAGCCTATAATTGTTTTAGTGGGGAGAAATAAATGTCTTATAAAAAGGAAAACATAAAATTGGACTTCAACAAAATTAAAACTTTAGTTCTGCAAAGACCTGCTAAGAGCATCAAAAAATACAGACTTGGGGAATCAGCTGTGCAAACTACATATCGAGCAAAGGACTTGTATTTACAGTGTACAAAGAATTCTCAATTTCAACAGTAAAGAAATTACCCAATTTGAAAACGAACAAAAGATAGGTATAAATATTTTTCAAAGATATACGTGTGCCAGATAAACACATGAAAGGTGGCCAGCTCTCTGCCTCAGTTACTTTTCCATTGCTGTGATAAAACACTGTGACCTAGGTCGCTCATAGAAGGAAGGGCTTAATTGGGGTTGATGGTCACAGAGGCTTAGGCGTCCATCACCATCGTGGTGGGGAAGTACGGCAGCAGGCAGCTATGGCAACTGAACTTGTACACTGAGAGCTGAGAGCTCACATCTACAATCATAAATAGGGAGCAGAGAAAGCAAACTTAGAATGGTATGTGGCATTGGGAATCTCAAAGTCTACCTTCAGTGGTACACTTCCTTTATCCGGGCCACACCTCCTGAACCTACCCAAACAGTACCACCAACTGAGAACCAAGTATTGAAATCCCCCAGAATATGGGGACATCTCATTCAGAACACCACACTATTAGAGAAGTGCAGTTTTCAACCACAGTGCTACGCCATGGCGTGCCTGTCAGGATGACCTGTGAAACCCATTCTGGTGAAAATATGGAGTTCAGTAGCCACATTGGAAAATGTGTTGGTTGTTGCCTGTCAGAACGCAGCCAAAAGAACGATGGTAAGCAATGCCTTGGGAATCTGTGAGAAAGGCTTCAGGAAAAAAGGCAGAGGGCCTTTTATCTCAAGTGCATCTTGTTCTCTGGATTGTTCTTGGGCATGATTTCATGCCTCCTGTGACAAACATTTGCATTCAATTTACAATATGTGTTTATTCTTGTTGGAAGTCAGGTCATAGCTATAGAACTCAGTCTGGCGAAAGGACGTGCTGAGTGCTGAGTGCTGAGTGCTGTCCCCAGTGTGCCCTGAATCTGGATATGGCCTTCTGCCTTGCTTTCCTGCTTTCCCAGATATAATCTATAGTATGTGCCAGGCAATTGTGCTTAAATTGATCTGCCCTGAGAACGTTCTGGGAAAGGGCTGCTCCGGTAATATTTAGTATGTGCTTCCTGGCATCTATTTACATGGCTTTTGCTGATCATGTTTTCCGAACTTAAACAACCTTTCTTAGGTCATTGCTTTCGTTGCTACTTATGTGTGTAAAGTACACTGAAACTGAAGTAAAGCTGTCCACAGCATCAGACTGTACTCTGCCCCATTCTTTAAGGCCCTCAAATCCCAGGTCTAGAAGATCGATGTGTATAGCTTGATGAAGGTTGGCAGTTGCCCTTTCAAACCTAGACTTCCCATATATTGTGCTTTGAGTGTAAAATGTCTGAACATTTGGTCTCTGGCTGGTGAGGTGCTTGGAAGTTTGTGAAACCTTCAGGATGGGCTTTGCAGGAAGGATGTGAGTGGGGGGCATGTCTTGAGGCTTCTAGCCAGTCTCTGTTCACTTCCTGTCTCTGATTATTGATCCACCTAGGTGTGAGCAAACAGCCTCATGCCCCTGCCTCCACAGCCAAGAGCCACTCCTACCACTAATTTCTTGCCTCCTTTAAACCCTGAGGCAAAACAAAGTCTCCTCCCTTTGGTGTGGGAGAATTGTCTGTATTCTGTCAATCATGTTTTAAATAAAGGCTGATTGGCCAGGCAGGAAGTATAGGTGGGTCAACCAGACAGGAAGTAGATGAGAACAGGAGTATTCTGGGAAGTAGGAAGCTCCCTCTGCAGTTCTGCCTAGATCACCAAAGAAGCAAGATGTAAGCTTGCCCCGCTGAGAAAGGTACTGAGCCATGTGGCTAACATAGGTAAGAATAATGGGTTGATATAAGTTATAAGAGTTAGCAAGAAGCCTGAGCTAATGGGTCAATCAATTTATAATCCTATGGAGACCTCTGTGTGATTTTCTTTGGGGCTTGCCAGCTGTGCAGAGCTGGGCAGGACATAAACCCCAACGAGCAGGCCCCTCGTGTTACATTTCTTAAGTCAGGTCTTAGTCATAGCAAGAAGAGTAAATAACACATCAAACTACTCAGAAATTACCCTTGTGAGTGTACTGCAGCTTTTCTCATAATGTCCCCAAACACGGAAACTAACCAAATGTCCAGAATAGATGAATTGTCAAGTAAACTGCAGTACAGCTATATCACAACTTCTAGTCATTGTTAAAAGGAATAAGTCTTTGCTATGTGCAACAGCTAGAAAAAATTCAGAATGAATTGAAAGCTCCTCTCAAACGGATGCATTTGCATGATTCCATCCATGTAGCCTTTAAGGGATAGCACATTTCTAGTGAGAGAGAAAGATGAATGGTCACAGCGCTCAGGTCTCAGAAAAGGCATTATGAATACAAAGGGTGCACAGCTGTGCCCTGTTGTGACAGCCAAGAATCTTGATTTGCAACGGTGGTTATACGTGGTAGTTTGAATGTAACTGGCCCCCATAAATCACAGGAAATGGTACTATTAGGGGGTGTGGCCTTGTTGGAGTAGGTGTGGCATCGTCCTGTTGCCTAGAACTCTTAGCTCCTTCTCCAGAACCATGTCTGCCTGCATGCCACCATGTCCTGCCATGATGACAATGGACTAAGTCTCTTAAAACTGTAAGCCAGCCCCAATTAAATGCTTTTCTTTATGAGAGTTACTGTGGTCATGGTGTCTCTTCACAGCAATAGAAACCCTAATTAAGACATTATATGAAGCTACACATGTGACCAAATTAAATATTATATGTACACAAATATACACACATACACTACTTATGTAATTAATGGCATTGGGATGAGCTCTGTAGACTATATCAGTGTCTGTTTACTGGCACTAATATTATACTACAGTTACATGAATGTATTCAGTTGGGAGAAAACAGAAAACCACTATGAAGTGTTCTCTGTACTTTCTTGTGAGTCTGTATTCTTTAAAAGAAGAAAGAGAGGCAATCATCCCCCCTCAACCCACGTCATCTCTCTCATGCACAAAAAAGAGAAATTGAAGCCAACTTCTATGTTTAGATTACAAAGATTAAAAAAATGAAACATGTTTTTCTTTGCTTATAGACTTCTATTTTGATTAAATTATGTATTTAATGAAAATATGCTAGTAATATAGTAATGAGGGAGATAAATTAGGCCTATAAAATCATGTGGTCTAAATTAAAATGCAAATAATTTGCATAGCCAAATAAAGTCAAGTTCAACATAAAACTGTTAGACAAATTAAAATTCCTAATAGTTTAAGAAAAAGCTATTGTATGACAATCAACTGCTTCATTAGTTCCAACATCACATACATTTAAATGTTCGCATATCATTTCTCAGTTTAATTTGAACTAATTGTCTACAATTCAAATATGCTTTCCTGGATCTCAATTTCTCTAAATATAAAGCCATTTTCCCTTCTGGGCACATCATGAGTTAACTAAGATATCAGAAAAGGTTTCTCTGCTTATATCACAGGGGTCCATACAAATTCACCTCCAACTCAGATGCTTTTAGAAGCGCCTCCTATAGAATGTATTATAGACAAAACTTGGCAGAACCTCAGAAAGAAAGTCATGTAGGGGCCACAGGGAGCCCTTCACAAATGGGTGCCTGGCTAAGGAGAGAATTGGCAAAATGAACTGAGCTACAAGGCAGCTTAGGAGAACAAGACAGGGAAGGCCTCTTAGGGTCTAAGAGCAAATCACAAACATCAATGCATAACTCCCTAGAAGAACTGTGAAAATGGACTGTCAAAGCAAAACTATTTGGAAGTGTTATTATGTGTAGATGTCTCCTGAGTGTTCTAACTCCACTGTGGGCTAAAGCATACATGTTTGTAGATTAGCAGTGTGCTCTCACTCTTTGGCACAACTAATTTCACAATCTTTTCAAGATGTCATTGCTGATGAGTTTTTCCTACTTACTTCGACTTTACATTCTGGTTCCTTAAAGACACAGCTTCAGATTTGTACATTATATTGCTTGAGGCGAGACAGAGACTTCGCTGGGTCACTGAAGAAAGTCCATCCCACTGTAGACCTAACAACAGAGCCTTATTTACTATCTGAATTGAATCTAGAGCAGTGGTTCTTAACCTTCCTAATGTTGTGACCCTTTAATACAGTTCTTCACATTGTGGTGACCCCCAACTATAAAATTATTTTCACTGCCACTTCATAACTGTAATTTTGCTACTGTTACAATTCATAATGTAAATATCTGATATGCAAGATATCTGAGAATGTGATCCCTGTCAAAGGGTTGTTTGACCCTCTGATGGAGTCACGACCCGCAAGTTGAGAACCACTGGGTTAGAGAGTTGACTCTCAAGGGACCTCATTTTCAATTTACAGACCTGCCCAAGACAAAGAACAAATATGGAATTGGAATGTACCCAAATATTCAACTCTTAAGACTCAGTGTAATGGCTACCTTTCCTCTATTCCTGTTGGTTCCTCCCCTCAAAATTCTTTTTAGGAAGACTACTCTCAAAAACTACACTGTAAGTTTCTGTCACTGCCTTTATTCAAACAGCAAAAGAGACAGGGGCTAATTTCTGAGAGCCCCATCCCAGTGAAGTGTTCTCAGAACGTCTATGAGGACCTTCATGTAAACGGAATGTTCACAGGACACCCAAACCTGCAACATCCAATCAATGGAGTGTTCCAGTACACACGGATCAAAAAAGGAATCATGAATGTCTCTAGTATAACTTACTCATTAGGGATTTAAAAATCTTTATTAAATGCTGGTTCATTTAATATGAGAATGACTATTTACCTAATTGGCAGCCAGCAATACATATTCACATCAGCAGAACTCTTACGATAGTTCTTCATCCCTGTCCAGATTGAAAATCACTGTTTGAAGCATTTATTTAATTATTCTTCATCAATAAAAACTCAGGAGTCAGGTCTTGAGGTAAGAACCTGAATGATCAGAGAATCAGCCAGTGACTCCCCCCCGCCCCTTTACTTTCTTGATCCAAAAAGGGACAAGAATCTTTCTAAAATCTTCCCCACTACTTCCTGTGTCTCTCTAGCCTTCAGTCCTCCAAAACATCTACGGCTACTTTTGGTCAGCTAGTAGTTAGCTGTGCCCACTGATTCAAAGTAAACTTTATTATCGGTCTTGGGAATATCAGAGTGCAATCAAAATATCCCACAGCAACTGTTTTGAAGAATACCCATGAAGAAATCTTGTCTTGTGAGTGAGTTGACCTGGGATTTTGTCTATTTTCATAGCCATGGGTAGCACATGGTACCATGTAACACTGTTCCTTGGGAGACGTGAATAAACAGGTACCCAGCACAGACAGTGAGATAATGAAGACTAAAGTCAAGAGACCATCAAAGTCCAGTTGGTAATCCAATGAGTTTTATTGGAGTGACTTATAGGAATATGGTTGGAAGTTTACTCACAGGAGCAGAAAACAGCTGCATTGCCAAAGCCCACCCCAGCATGGGTGACAGCTCACAAAAGCTGGGAACCTGGACCACACACTGTACATCCTTCAGACAGCTTGCCAAGATAGAAAGTGTCCCTTCCGCTCAGTTGGTCAGAGCCTTTCCAGGCAGCCCAACTGGTCTCTGCTTCTCCTAGGCAGGATGGCTGAACCAAGAGAGACTTGCAGTAGCCTTTCCTATGTATGTTTAGGAAAGGAAGAGCTGAATGAGCCCAGTTAGTATCAGAGCCTTCCTGTAAAATGTACTGTTGTTTATTTCCTACATTAAGGAGTTTCCCCATCAGAGGAATGGTTCAGAGGAAACAGATTATAATACAATACAAATAAAATAATAGACATTTTTTTTTTTTGGTTTTTCGAGACAGGGTTTCTCTGTGGCTTTGGAGTCTGTCCTGGAACTAGCTCTGTCGACCAGGCTGGTCTCGAACTCACAGAGATCCGTCTGCCTCTGCCTCCCGAGTGCTGGGATTAAAGGTGTGCGCCACCATCGCCCGGCCCAATAATGGAAATTTTTAAAGTATCATTAGAAATAAGTATAAGTGACTTAGAGGTTGGTCACGATGTCCTGGGAGGTCATTCAGTCTCACCCAGGAGAACCAAAGAAACTATACAGGTGGCTCAGGTATCCTATACACATGGGAACCTCATGTCCAAGGAAGCCTTTGCTAGCTTCTGGAAAGAGTCTCAGGCTACAACACAACCCTTTGTCTCACCAGCTTGATCTAGTGTTTCTGCTTTCTTTTGTGTGCGTGTTTTGTTTCTGAGCTAGGTTTTGGGGCTGGCCATTTATAATGACTTTCTTTGTAATACAGGCTTTAATGATATGGTCCAACAATCTGGCCTCTTGGGCTAGTAGGTGACCTGAACTAGAACCTTGTGTCTCCTTAAGGTAAGGTGACAAGAAATCTGCTTGTCTCTTTGTGTTATTTATGCTCTGGTGTTGGCTGTCTCCCTGGGGTGCATCTGGTTTGTGTGTCATTATAAAAAAGAAAAGCAAAGAAACACTTGATAAGAAAAATATTGCTTCTACTAGAACAGAGAGCCAATTATCAATCAAAGAAATAGGCGTGTCTGTGAAGTCCTCTGTGCGTACTTAGTCATCCTGTTACTCAGCCACCACCAGCCAGTGAATTGTGCTGATTCCTGTTGTATTTGTGAAATGAGGCTTCTAGTTCTCTTTGTGTCTCTGTATGTGAAAAGTCTGACTGATTTTTTAAAATATCCTTTCTACATCTATGTCTAGAAACTGCATATATATACATACATATGCACGCACACATATACATATATTTGGACAGAGAGCAGCATATATATAACTATATACACATGCATATATATGCCTAAACATATATGAGTGAATCCATAATATGCATACGTTCTAGGAGATATAGTTCAAACATCATATAATTCTACCATCAAGGAAAAGGAAATGCACAGGATTTAATTAAAGAGACTGGTCTGTATGTTTGCAGACAGAGAGCTCTGGCTTCTGATAGAACCTTTATAACCTGAGCAGTTGTCATGACTGTGTGGGTGGTCAGCACATCTGCTATTGGGAACTAGTCAGGATCTCCACTGGCCCATCTGATGCTTGTGGCCTCCAGAGCAACAGGAGGCTTCTGCCTCACTTACACTTGTTCCTTAAAAGAAACCAGCTAGTTACACAGAAATCCCTGAATGAGTCAAGATACAAAGAAAAGAAAACCTTAGAGCTGAGCTCGTAGCTTCACTCAGCATCTGACAATGACACAGATGCCAAAATATTCAACAAAATTAAGAGAAATCCTGCTGCAACTCCAGCTTGTCCAGGAATTGGTAAGAGTCTTTAATGATGTGAGTATGTAGTCTCTCAGAGCAAATATACTGACGTGTGATCCACCTCCACTGGAAATACATAGATGAGAGAGTCCTAAAATTTAATTCTTAAAGGTTTAGTTATTATTAATTATGTGTGTGTGTGTGTGTGCGCGCGCCTGAGTGTGTGTAAGTGTGTCACAGGCCATCACTGAGGGAAACCAGTGAAGGAATCAAGCAGAGCAGGAACTGGGAGGCAGGAGCTGATGCAGAGGTCATGGAGGAGTGCTGCTTACTGGCTTGCTCCTCATCACTTGCTCAACCTGCTTTCCTGCCCAGGGGTGTCATCACCCCCACCCAAGGGATAGGCTCACCTACATCAATCTTTTTATTTATTTATTTATTTAAGATTTCTGTCTCTTCCCCGCCACTGCCTCCCATTCCCCCCTCCCCCAATCAAGTCCCCCTCCCTTGTCAGCCCAAATAGGAATAAAAGAAGGAGAAGAGTTACATCGATCTTTAATCAAGAAAATGCCACCCAGGCTTACCCACAGGCTAATCTGGTGGGAGCATTTTCTCAGTTGACATTCCTTCTTCCCAACGGGCTATAAGCTGTTTTTAAGGCGACATAAGAACTGCCCAGCACACCCACCAAACAGTATTAAACCTCTAAAACTGCGAGAGCCAAACTATGCCTTTCCTCTTTGTAAGTTGATTTCTTTGCTATGGTAATGTAAAGCTGAGTAACACCAGGTCAAGACAAGAGTTCGGGTTAAAAAATTGGTTGGTAATTCTAAGAGAAAATGCAAAGGAAAGTAAGTCACAGGGGCAAATTAGTTCTAAAAGCATTTTGATATTAGTCAAAGTTAAAGAGTTTTAAATCTAGCTATAATTAGAAAAGGACCCTGAGATAGTATTTCTAATCAAGAGTCTCCTTCACAAAAATAAACCTTTCCCAACTGTATAACACCATGGAAAATGTTAGCACACTATTTTAGTTTGATGAAAACTTGGTTTTATTTTTCCATCAAAAGTGTGAACTATTTTATTAAACTATTTTGATTAACCTACTCATTTTATTTTAAGCTACTTTATCAAACTATTAAACTCCTTGTCCACCTGTATTTCTTCTGTAGAGGCAATTACTGCTCGGCTCATTTAAAACCCCACACCTCATGAAAAGGGTCCTCTGCCCATAGCGCTGCATGTTGTAATAAACTGGCCTGAGCCATTTGGTCTTATTGACAGCTCTTTTCTGCTTTTCCTTCCAACGCACTACAAACTGAAGACCAGAAATTGAGTCAGGACTTGAGAGCCTGTGGGAGAGGCTGAAGGGAAGCAATGGGAAAGGCAACAGGACATGGGAGATGCTGAAGTTGAAAAGGGAATACTAGGGTACAGAGGACAAAGTGGGCAGGAAGATAGGGAAAGGGATGAAGGGAGGATCAAGCAAATGAAATATGTATTAACATGTCATGAGGAAACTTGTTACTTAGCATGGTAATTTTGAAAAGCAGTTTTGAAAAAGAAAGTTGACTCTTTTAGGAGAGGTTTGGGCAGAGCCGTGGTGAGTTTTGTGTTCTGGTTAGTGGTCACTGAAGCCATGGACTGCCCCCAGAAAGCACCAACAGACATCTGTCAGTTGGTATCAAGGGCTGAGCTTAGAAATTCCAAACTAATTCCAAACACAGAGGACCACATGGAGCAGGTGAACAGGTACTAGCTGACCAGTCACAAAGCAGGGACTAGTGGACCTAAGGACACAAAACAAGGATGTGTGAAACTGATTCAAGTTTAGTTAGTGATGCGGTTTTGTTTGGTTGGTTTGGTTGTGGGGTTGCTTTTGAAACAGGGTCTCACTCTGTAGCCCTGGATGACCTGAAACTTGGTATGTAGACCAGGTTAGCCTTAAATTCACAAAGATCTGTCTGCCTCTGCTCCCAAGTGCTGGTATTAAGGGCATGTGCCACCACACTGGGCTAGTGGTGCTGTTTTGATGGGTATATAAAAAAGCCCTTTTTTATTTCTTCTTAATCCACCTCTAGAAGTTATCTGAATAAACTGTCCATGAATTAAACCAGAATAAAACATTCTTCAAATGGCAGCTTCGGACTGAACTCTCCCCATTTAGGAATATGTTTCTATAAGGATCTTAAATTCATAAGCTACAAGACAATAAAAAATGCAAGATTGAGAACTGACATGAATTGATTGGCCTTTTCTAGGAAACAATTCAAACTATGGGTGATAATGGCTAAGTGGTGCTGAACTTTCCAAGTTTATGTTATTTTATTTATATCTACTATGTCCTCATTTCCTTAAATATAGTTGAGAAATTTAAATTTGTAAACATAATAATGCCAGAAATGTCACATAGAACACATCTTAATGGGTGTGATAAACCTATCCATAAAGAATAGATACCATATCTCATATGTGAAAGTGATGCCTATAAATTTTTGTGCAAAGAAATTGTTCGGGTACGTCTTTTATAGCTATAAAATCCGAGAGGAATGGATGGTAAGAACAGCGTGTTCTGCCTGGCTAGGAGCAACCAGGAGCTGTAGGTTATAGATTCTACAGCTGAAACCTGGGAGAAAGGAATCAAACAATTATGGGCTCCTGCTCTCCGCAGACAAGCTAATAAAGACAGTACAAATACTTCTAGCACATAAAAGGAATAAAAGTCCATCCCTGAAGGCGCTATGAAGCTTTCAGACAGAAACAAAACAAACTCCCAGGTCTCTGTGTCTTATGGTC
The DNA here is from genome assembly GCF_018167655.1 of Microtus oregoni. Taxonomy (NCBI): domain Eukaryota; kingdom Metazoa; phylum Chordata; class Mammalia; order Rodentia; family Cricetidae; genus Microtus; species Microtus oregoni. The sequence continues at coordinate 2,667,604 of NW_024543874.1, forward strand.
CTGTTTTTATCACCACATCACAAAGGGGCGTCTGTGTATTAATCACCATCCTCTGTGGCCCCCGTGTGAGTAAAACCAACCAAATAAAAAAGAGCATCGAATTGATGATGTGAACCACAAGGATGGCTGAGTAAACCTCCAAGAACAAACAGACACCACTGTGGGAGTTAAAGAGGAAGCAGGTCTTATGTGAGTCCGTCATGAGTAACTGCTATGCAGGTCCCACAGTCCAAAAGCGTGAGACACCCACCTGAGATGGGAAATAACAGGGCAAACGAGGAGGGAAAGGCAGCTACGCAGTTTCTAAAACATATGAAACCTTGAGTCATAAGTCATAGGATCCCTTTAAAAATAATGGGCTAGGGAAATGGCTCAGTGGGTAAGAGTGCTTCCTGTGAAGCATGAGGGTAGGAGTTCAAATCCCCATCATGCATGTAAAAAGCTGGGCGGAAGTGTGTGTACATGGGACCCCAGCATTGAAGGTCAGAGACAGACAGACCCCAGGAGTTTGCTAGTCAGCCTTGCTGAAATGGTGACCCCTAGATTCCCTGAGAGACCCTGTCTCAAAGCACTGGAAAAAAAGACCAATGAAGGGAGACAACCGATGTCCTCTGCTGGCCTCTCTGCATCTGTGCTCAGATAGGCTCAAACATCAGCACACTCATGTGTGCATATGCACCACACACACACACACACACACACACACACAACACACAACACACATTAACGGAAACAAAGCATCATTTCTGACTTCTGAAGCTGTCATGTCTCCAGACACGTGTTTGTCACTCCAGTGAGAAAATAGCCATGAAGATGTAACAGTAGCCTTGGGCATCTTGACTTCCTGTCTTTCAGTAACTAATTGTTGTGTCTGAGTAATCTACATAATCCTAATCTCCCTTGCAAGTTATTTTTTTTTGTTACAAATTAGCTTTATTTCTGTGGCTTCCTTTCCCATTTTAAACCTCTCCACATTTCTCGCCTTTGTGGGAAAAATGGCTCTCACAAAGAAGCTTGGGCAAACTTCTTGCGAACCCACCCCAGGTACTCTGACTCTGGCTAAGTTCCAGTTACATGTACTTGGCAGCTACCCCGTAACAACCCATAGTCCCCAAAGCTTAGCAGCCTTGGACAGCTCGGAGCCTCCACCGCTGGCATCTGGCTGTGGCACGCAGCCACGTGTCTGGCATCATCGTGTCATGTCACCCCCTTTTCAGGCCTGGAGGCCCTTTCAACTGTCAGAGCCGGTCCTGAGAGGAGGCCTTTTGAAGTTAGCCCAAGTGTGAAGAATGACCAGGGATCTGGTCTGTTTTCACAGTGAATGGAATCGCCTGACTCTTGGCTGTGTCTGCTTATTTAAAAAGGCGCTGTGCTTTCCTATTAGAGTGCCCTTTCCTCTTCTGATAATCTTGGTTCTGAAAACAGACTGCCGCTCTTCCTCTGCAGTCAGTGCAGGGAGCAGAGTCTCAACTGACCAGCCTTGAGATGACTACCATCCCCTCCCTTTATTCTCCAGACCCTCTTCCCTCCCCTCCCCTTCTCTTTCCTCCCTTTCCATCTCCTCTCCTGTTCTCTCTCTTCCTCTCTCCCCTCCTCTCCTCCTCTCCTCTTTTCCTCTCTCCCCTTCCCTCCCCTCTGAAGCACTCTCCAATACTGTACCCCACATGGCCCCAGCAGCCTCAGCTCTGCAGGAGCTGGACTGACAGGGGCTGGAGTGGGCCTGTCCTGCTCACATCTGTCCATGGCTACCGTCCAACGGGTGAGTTTTCTCTGAATGCTTCTGGGAGTCTGAAACTGTCTCAGTGACCAAGGGAGTTGAGATGGGATTAGGGATGCACCAGACACCTCTGTTTTGTCTTAGACTCAACAACTAAGGACTCTTAGTTAAACTTGTTTACCATGAAATCCCATCTCAAAAGTTAAGTCAGCAGTTTGAGATTCCTGTTCAGTTCTGCCAGCACTGGGCAGCTCTGAGCTGGGCCTTGTCACACTTGAGTGCAATTTTCTTTCTAAACTCAGAGGCTTTCCACTGCTGAAAGTATAATATAAGCAAGTGCATGGAAGAAGAGTAATCGGGGAAAAAAGGAGACAAGGCACAGCTGTCAAATTTGAAAGCTGAACCATAGAGTCACAAATGACAGGAAATAGTAAACAGATCAGGTGCCACCAGAGAGTCTGAGAGTAAGAGTCAAGCCATTTTGCACTGGAGACCTTGAAACAGACCCAGAAACCAACGCCACAAAGAGCAAGAGGCTGGAGAGCAGAACCTGGCTGGAAGAGGGGCACTGGAGTCAGCATTGAATTGAACCCCAGGCCTTTCTCCCTGCTCCCATCAACTAGATCAACCATGGCTTTCTCCTACCCATGGAAGGTGGTGATGGATAATCCTAGAGGAAAACCAGAGCAGCTACAGACCTGAGTGCTGGGCATGACCCAGGCACTAACCGAAAAGTGAACTGAAAGCACAATTAGTGAGCCAAGAAAGCCACCAGTCACTGCCCACCTAACCCAGCAAGCTGGAGGGCTTCAGTAGTCCCAGAAAAATGGCTGTAGCGGGGACACACCCTTCCTCTACTCTCTGAGGTTCCTTGGCTGGACCTAGAAAGTGATCTGAGAAAAAGCAGATTAATGTGCGAGGCTGAGTTTATTAACACATGCATCGCGGGTACTGGGGAAGAACTCGGTGGCCCAAGGAGTGATCAGGAGCTGACGTCTGCAGAACAGCCTAAGAACACTGAGTTTTGGAAGAGATGAGGCTAAGGAGAGGGTAGCGTCATCACTGATCACTCAGCCAGTGTTCCCTCGTGTTGTATGCTCCAGAGAAGGATTTTAATAAGCAGGAAGAGAGCATTCTCTGAGTTACCTGCTGCTCATAGCTTCAGTACACCTAGGAGGAACTAGGCTGGATGGATTAACTGTTGAATTAATGAGATCACGTGGTCACTGTCCTGCGGCCCCTGTCCCCAGGCCTGTTAAGAGTTACATACCACCTTTATTTATGCCCTCTGAGTTTTAGGGACAACAAGGCAAATACGTGGGGCCAGGTAAATGGACAGAGGAAACTAAGGAACGCTCTGGGCTCTTTAGCAAAATCTGTGCTGAGACTCCTCTTGGTTCTTGAGCTACTGAGCTGGACAGGACCTAGAGTTGCCTCTGATTCAAAGACCCACACTCCTAGTGAGGCAATGGCTCGTCTGTACGTTTATAACCTGCTATAAGGCAGGTAGAGGGAGGGATGAACTTTGCTTGCATCTGCTTCTTCTGCTATGCCTTTGACCCCAAATAATCCTTATTCAAAAGTGTCATATTTCCAGCTTGTATATCCTTTTCTAAAATTAATTTATGCGTGTGCATGTGTGTGCCTCCTCATTTGTATATGCACCATGTTCATGCAGTGCCAGCAGAAGTCAGAAAACGATGCTAGACTCCCTGGACTGGAGTTACAGGTAAGGTTATAGGTCACTCAGCAGGGATGTTGAGAGGCTGACCTGGATCCTTTGAAGAACAACGAGTGCTCTTAACTTCTGGGCCATTTCTCTAGCCCCCAGAGTTTGCATATTCTCACACCCTATGTGGCCATGTGAACGATCCACCAAACTTTTCCAAACTTTTCCCAAAAGATGAAAGATAATGAACATGTGGAGATGCAGATGTGAGACTCTCATATACTTAAAACTAGACAAAAAAAATGACCACTAGGCCCCTCTTCTGGGTCTGTAAACAAAGGACAGGAAATCAGGATATCAAGAGGATAGTGAGTGCAGAAAACGCCCACTGCAGCTTCCCATCCACGTGCAAATGTTGATAGTGAGTGCAGAAAACGCCCACTGTAGCTTTTTTGCTGTGGATATTTTAAGCTTTAAGATTTTTTCCACTATAGAAACTGCTCTTATGGAGATTATCCATATGTGCTTACTTGATCAGCTGTATGTGTAGCTGACCTGTGATTCCTGTTGAGCTGTATGTAGTAACCTGTGATTCTGTCTGTCTGTCTGTCATTTCTCATTCCATCACCGCATCAGTTCAGTTTGTCCCTGGAGCCATGCTGGACATGGCAGTGCCACATTCATTGTATTATTAGCAAGTCATCTGTGGTGGTTTGAATGAGAAATGTCCCCCACAGGATTGTGTACTGGAAAGCGTGGTCTCTAACTGATGGTGCTCTTGGGGGAAGCTTTGGAACTTTCAGGAGGTGAAGCTTGCTGGAGGAAATACTCACTGCAGCTGGGCTCTGCGGTTTTATAGGTTCACCCAGCCTCTCCCTCCCTCTCCGCCTGTCCCCCTCTCTCCCAAGCCCCTCTGGTTCTCTGTCCTTCCTGTGTGTGATTGAAATATGCTCTCTCTGCTTCTGACTCCCAGGTCAGCCTCACACTCTGCTGCTGTGCCTTCCCCAGTGTAAAGAAGTGTGTTTGCTCTGGAACTGAAGCTGAATAAGCCCTTTCTTCCCTACCTTGTTTTTGGTCATGGTATTTTATCATAACAGCAAAAGTAACCAATACATCATCATACAGGACCCTGTAAGGCTATAAGAGTTACCAGTTAACCAAAACAGTGTTAATCTGTAGTAACAGGAGTGGGCTGCTTTTCATCCCACCAGCTCCCAGCTGCCTGGCTAGCTTTACTGGAAATAATTACATGGAAACTGTATTCATTTAAACACTGCCTGGCCCATTAGTTCTAGCTTCTTCTTGGCTAACTCTCACATCTTAATTAACCAATTTCTAATAATCTGTATATCACCATGTGACTGTGGCTTACCAGGATGAGTCTAACCTACATCCGTCTCAGAGAGGAGAGAAATGGCGTCTGCCTGACTCTGCTTTCTTTCTCCCAGCATTCTGTTCGCTCTACTCTGCCTATCTAAGCTGCTGTCCTATCAAAAGGCCACGGCAGTCTCTTTATTTAAGCAATGAAAGTAACACATAGAGGGAAGACCCTCCTACATTAATCATTATTTTAAATAATGATCCACAAATATTGAGTATCTGGGTCTACACACACACACACTCACACACACACATACACATGTGCCCTCAGGATGGGGGATATGCACCTTCAGACAACATCTCACTTGGTCTTAAGCCTGGAAACTTCAGGTACCTTGAAGAGAACCTGACATAAAGACCAAGACATAGAAAGGAGGGTGAATAGAAGAGTGGAAGAGAAGAGGAACATCCAACAGGAAAAGGAAAAAAAAATCCTGTGAAGTTTTAGAAATGAAAAGAAGCGTTAGAGCTTGCTTCTGAAGTACCTGGCAGGACAGCTGCTGGTGCTCTGAGATCCAGTTATGACTTCTCGTGTGTCTTACCAAGAAGTATTTTTTTTTAATTAGGAATCACAGCTGTAAAACTATGTTCAATTCATTACACTTTTCCATGATATTCAATTTTGCACAATATATTCTTGTTTATTATTTCAAATGAAGTGATAAAAACATTTATCTCTGATAAAGAGACACAAAAAAGCTAGAAAAGAAAATCCATAAAAAAGTAAAGGATTCTCTCATTCATGATCAAATCTGATTAATGATCCAGAAAGAGTAAGTAGAGCATGCAAAGAAATTATTAATTGATAAATGGTATAAAAAAAGAACTTAATAACATGGACCTCAGTGAAGGGTCCCTGTAGTTCAATGGGTTTCAGAACAGCAAGCAGGAAAAAACAAGCCCCTGACATTGGTCAAGGCTCAGAAGCACTGGGCCACACTCAGGGACAGACATGCTGTAGACCGTGCAACCATGTGTTCCAGTCAGGGTTACTATTGCTGTGACTAAATACTGTTATGATTTAAATAAAATTCTGTAGGTTCCCTGAGAGGCGCAGCGACAGAAACGCTGCAAGTCCCCGAGTGGCAGGCAGTGAGCAGCGGGTCCCCAGACTACGATGGCCACAAAAGCAGTCAGTCCCAGGCAGGGAGCTCCTGAGTGGCCCAAGGGCCATGAGGGCCAGTGGGTCCTAGGCAGGGAGTCACATGGCGGGTGAGAGACATAGACAGATAGGCACGCCATGCATAGTGAGGTTGGATATTTATTAAATGGGTTATGGAAGGGAAGGGGGAGGGAGGGAGAAGGGGGACTAAGAAAGAAACACACACACACACACACGGGGGGGGGAGAGAGAGAGAGAGAGAGAGAGAGAACCAGTGGTGGTGGGGGGAGCCACAGCAGAAGCTACCTGTTTGGGTGAGAGAAAGAAAGGAAAAGACTTGAGCTGCAGGCAGGAAGGAAGATCTGCCTGCCTGGGGGGGGGGGGGGATGGGTGGGGCTTGTCTCTTAAAGGAACAGAACAGGGAGCCCCCGAATCTCGGGGACCTGCTGTTCACTGCCTGCTGCCACTCAGGACCTGCAGCGTTTTATTTAAACCATATCAAACACCACGCCCCTATGCAGCTTTGTATGTGTGTGTTGGGGGTGGTATCTGGCTCACATTTCCACATCACTGTTCATCATCAAAGGAAGTCAGGACAGGCACTCAAACACGGCAGGAACCTGGGAGCAGGAGCTGATGCAGAGGCACGGAGGGGAGTTGTTTACTGGCTTGCTCAGCCTGTTTGTTTATAGCACCCAGGGCCACCAGTCCAGGGATGACCACGATACAATGGGCTAGGCCTTCCCCCATCCATCACTGATTAAGAAAATGTCCTATAGGCTTGCCTATCGTGCAGTCTTCTGAAGGCATTAATCTTGATTACTGTTCCCTCCTCTTAGTGACACTAACTATGTCAGTTGACATAAGACTAGCCAGCACACCATGCCTGCAGAAGGCTGCAGTGCTCTCTGTTCAAACTGCCAGCCAGTTTTCCCATGGGACGTAGACACATTTCAGACACGCAGGGTCTTCTGTATGCTTCCATCATGTTTCCTGTCTTGGCAAGCGATTTTACAGGTAGGAAATGTGTAGGTGCAGAGCCAATTAAAAGTGTTGAGATCTCTCAAGCCCTCTATACCCCCTCCCCCTCTTTCCTTTCTCTTCTTCCTCTAAAGTCTAGAGGACATAACAGAACTACTGTGTAACTTCAAAAAGTCATCGAGGACGTACTTTATTCTTTCTGATTGCCACAGTTAGGATCTTTAGCGTCACTAGCATTGTATGCCTGCCAGGGGTCCAATCATCACGTATATGTGCCAGACAAAGGAGAGTGGAGAAAGAGACAAAAGCACACAGAGGAAAGATCACAGAAGTCTGACCCACTCATAGCTCGTCACCACATGCATCCACTAAGGGGAAATGTCTTTGTGGGTGAATACATTATTGAACACATGAAGATTCTACTAAATGGTAGGAACTAAATATTAGTTTGACAACTAGAAATGTAATAAAATATATCCTCCACCCAAAACAGAAAGGGTTAAAAAAATGTAAAACCTGAGATGTGGTTTGAGATATGGTTTAGCAGTTAAAAGCATTTGCTGATCTTCCAGAGGAGCTGAGTTCAAATCCCAGCACCCACATCAGGTGACTCACAACCTACTTTAAGTCCAGCTCCAAGGATATCCTCTTCTGGCTTTTATGAGTGCCTGTACACATACGCATACACACACACAGACATGCATACACGCACTCACACACACACACACACACACACATCAATAAGTTAAAAAAAAAGAATTGAGACATAGATTAGTTAATTTAGTGGGGGTGATAAGGAGAAGAATGAGACAGTGGGGTCCTGTAAAGGCCGAGGGACCCTCTCCACTCTGCACAGAGGCCTCTGGGAGCTACAACTAAGGAGGGTGGCTGGTGTGTTTAGCCAGGCATGAGGGTTGCAAGGTGGCCTTCAATTCTGTTTTTTAACATGAGAAAACAGCAGGCAGAGAAAAGGAAGGTGTGCAAGGAAGGCTGCGCAATCCCAGCATACACTGTGGTCCATCTATAAACAGCTTGAAAAATGATTTCACACTTTTCATAAGAAGGTGAACATTCGATTTATTTTAGCAAAAATTAGTTTTATTTGTAGAATGGAAAGAGAGATGGTAGAAGCGTTTGAAAACTCCAACCGTACGTCTTCTATAACAGAAATGCATTAGATATGTCTAAAAGTGATAAATTAAGGAATTGCATGAGTGTAAGCATACCATTTAAAAGATAATTACCAAGAGCAACAGCTAAAAATGTTTGGAGAAAGGGTCGCACTGGAGGCCAGATGTTCATCATAAGCCTGATATTACTTTTCCAATCTCTATGTATTGTACTGCTTAGATGGGAATTTTAGACAAGGTTTTACAGTTTAATGGCTAAGGTAAGTTTCTAGAGCATACTAATTCGTGGGGAAACCAGGGTTAGCAAACAGTGAGAATAGTAAAAGCTCCATTTGCGGAGTCTGAGTAGGAAAAACATATTGCAGGAGGCAGGTGCCAATTCACACAAAGGAAGTTGAATTTACAGGCTGAAGTCTAGAAGGGCAAAAACCCCAGGAGGTCAGTCAGGCAGCTCATAGCTGCTGGGAGGGAACTTCACAGAGCTGATGGCAAGTGTGGATTTAAAATTTTTAATTGTCTGAATTTTTATGAGATGTATACTTTAAGTAGACACTTTAGACACTGGAGAGTTGGCTCAGCTGTTAAGAACACTCCCGAAGGACCCTGGTTCAATTTCTGGCACCTACACAGGCACCAGGCACACACACCATGCCCAGACACATATGTGGGCAAAACACCCATACACATAAAAATTTAAAAATATATAACTTTTTAAATTTAAAAGGTAAAAATTAAATCAACTTTTGAAAAGGAAAGACCACTCTCCAGATCTGCACTCTGTTTTATTACCTTTGTTCTCTTTCCCTCCTCTTAAGTACAAATCTCCATCAGTAAACACTCTTCCTCCTTCTCCCTGCTACCTTTTCTTCTCTTCCTCTTCTTCCTTCTCCTCCATTTCTTAAACCTGTGTTCACCTCTGAGCTTTGCGATCTTATCCTGGGTGAACTTCCCCAACCAAGCCCTTGCCTCTGCATTTCTGCAGTGTGCTTGACTGATGTGAGACTTGATGACGAACTGTGTATGTAGGCACAGCAGGCACACAGCATTGCTCACTTTTCCAGAACCATGGTCTGAATTGTAGGGAGTGGTATTCGTTGGGGCTCACAGTTTGGAGGCTCCAGCCCATAGTCTGTTGCTGCTACTCTGGATCTTGTCATCAGGCAAGTCCATCATGACAGTATGTGTCAGCAGAAACTGCCTAGCAAGAAAGCAAAGAGAAAGGTGAAGAAACTGCCCCACAATCCCCTCTGAGGGCAAACTCTCAGAGACCTAAAGTCTCCCGCTAAACCTATTCCTAAAGGCGTCTGCTGCCTTCCAATAATGCCAAGCTGAGAACCAAGCTTCTGACAAAATAGGCCTCTGAGAGATAGCCTAACCCATTATAGCACATACAGAGATGATAGTTTAGACAGACAGATAGATAGAAATATAAAGTTTCAGATGGGCTAACTGAAGGAGGGCCAGAGCATGACACCTGATTTTCCTGCACAAATACATCCTCTTCTTTTAGCCTCCTACCCTTTCCTATCTGTCCACACTGGCGAGTGAATCTACAAACTTCCAAGTGTCAATGACTTCTTGAAGTGTTAGCTTCAGCTGTCAACTTGACAAAAACTTAGTGTCACCTGGGAAGAAGGTATATCAACTGAGCAATTTTCCCCAGCAAGTTGGCCCACGAGCATGTCTGTGAGGGCATTTTATTGATCAATAGCTGATGTGTGGTAGACTCCCTGGGTAGGTGGGCTTGGATTGTAAAAGAAAGGTAGCTGAACATGAACCTAGGAGCAAGCCAGTATGCCACGTTCCTCCCTGGTTCGGCTTCAGTTCTTGCCTTGACCTCCTGCCATAACTGACCATAACTTGATGATGAAACAAACCTTGTTCTCTCCAGTTTGCATTTGGTCATAGTGTTTATCACAGTAACAAAAGCAAACTAAGACGACCTCCAGCAGAAGAGTGCCAGAGATGCATACATTTTGAACATAATTCAAAAAATTATGTTCATTGACTGTTTTCATGAAGAAAAAAAAGCATTACGGGAAACATCAGGGAATCTATTAGAGCTATGTCAGGTGACTTTGGTGGAGCGAAATAGGAGTGGGCAGTCCTCTATTTGGTACCTTAATAAAGTCCCTTTAATGTGAGGCAGGCAAGACCAAGCTGGGTGGTCCTTAGTGAAGAACAACAGACATTTACAATGGCCAAAAGGGGGCATGATTTGGACAGCCTCTTCATTAGTGAGAATGGGTTGATTTCTGTCTTCATTGGTCATGACAACCGATGTGGTGGATGCTGATGCTCAGAGGCATGGCCTATGATCAGTGTGGGCTGTCTACCGTGTGTCAACAGGCCAGCACTTGATGCCAGAGCAGTTTCTTTGTTTCTCTTTCAAGCTGTAATCTTTCTACCACATCAAGCATGGATGGAGTGGCATGCCTGTGATGCTCTGGAAGAGGCTGGTCATGCCAGGCTGGAAGCTGGTTAGTCTGTCCCTGCCTTGGTTTTTTGTGGTTTCAGACAGGGCTGTGGTACAATGGGCTCAGCCAAATAGGTATTAAATCACTGAGAAGTATGGCCCCCAAAGTTTTAGCCTTTTAGATACAGATATCTTTTAGATATATATCTATTTTTAGATACAGGCATATCATACAGGAATAACTTTTTGCATGAAGGACCTGTTTGCTACCTTTGAAATGTGTCTTTTTCATGACTACTAAGAAGGACTGGACAAGATGAAGCGCTGGGTTCTTCTCCATGAGCACACAGCCCAGCCCTTCAGTGCTGGTCTCCATATGCAGCATTAGACCAGCGCCTCAAACTCTTCCTCTATTCTTGACCTTTAGGGTCTAGATATGAACTGCAGAAAGTTGGTTCTGAGAAACTAGTCTCAGCCCACCTGTTCCACAAGTCAGCCACACTAAGCCGCCTCTGCCAGGGCAGACTCAAGGTGTCTGAAGAGCGGACTCTACCACAGCAGTGGCGGATCCTCTCGTAAGCAGAATCACAGAAATTGAGTGGCTGCCACAAGAGGGATGGGGTGGTTATCACAGCAGAATCAAGACTTAGAACAAAAATCAAGGGGGAAAAGTGCATGGGATTTGTTTTAAACCCAGAGTCTTAGAAGGGAATTAAAAAGACCTTAGCAGGGAACATGCGGTCTCCTCAAATTAGGTTTACTTGCTGAGTCAAGGGAGAATTGAATCAGCTTAAGAAACAAGAGTCGGTCTTTTCTGTCAGAGCACAAACTACAGAAAAGAAAAAAAAAAGAAAGGGAAAAAATAAAAATAAAAAACTCACTGATTAAATTCCAGAGAGGAAAGACTATGCTGCGAGACAACCCAGGAGCCTCCAAGGCCAACCCTGCAGACTTGAAGGAGAGAAGCCGGGGGTGGGCCATGCCACACTAAACTATGACGGGGATGAATGAGATCATGGTCATTACCAGATCACAGGGAGCTACAGAGCCAAGATGATCTGCACAGGAAGTCACTAACGACCGCAGAGACTCACTGTAGTGAGATCCTGGGGACCCAGAGGTTCAGGAGACTCTGCGGATTCAGCTTCTCTGGGGCAGGTACCAAATTAACAAGAGCGATGGAGGTGTGCTCCGGGATAACTGGGTGCTTGCCAGAGAGATGCATAAGGACCACACTGATGTGAAGGGAGGAAGACCCGGAAATCCAGGATGAGACACCTCAGGAATTAACAAAGGAGCTTCAACATCAGAATGGCTTATACGTAGGAAAACATACCTGAAAGTTATGTAGGATTGGATGTGGACTAAGAATTGGCAGGCTGCTGACAGACAGACCCAGGCCTAAGTTAGCACCAGGGCTATTTAGGGCTCCTCCTGGATGTATGACCCTAGGGAAGATACCCAGAAACTGAGTCAACTAGGAAGAAACAATGTCCTTACAGTTAGGTTTGGGCTCCGTTGTGATTCCTAAGCAGGACAGTCTTAGCTGGTACCTACGTATCCTCGTAGAGGTTGAGATCACCCTGGCATTATCGAGAGACTGCAGATCTACAGAAGGGCCTCCCAGCCCTCACCTACAGAGAGAACAAAGTGGAACAGGAGGTGTTGGGTATTCATCTTTGAGTTTCATCTAAGAAGCCAAAACTTTTAATTCCAGACTCTTCAGACTTAGGAACAGACAACAGTTCATGGCCAAAGTGGAGATGTCAGACTGGCGCATGCAGTCTGAGCTGTGTTCAGGCTGTCATTTGAGTTCCTCAAGTCATACTTGAGTTTAAGACAGAAAGGGGAATGAGTTTGGGTGCAATTATTTTCTTGGAGGTGCTTCAAGTGAAGTCCCTCCCCTACTCCATCTCAAGGGGCAGCTAGGATTGACCCGAGGTTTGGCAAGCCGCAGATGGAGGTGGTCAGACCCTCTAAAACGTGAGGCATTTCTTCCATAAGGCACAGGAAGGATTCTGTTGACCATGCATCTTCATGAAGAGTTAAGACTTCAGCTGCATCATGGAAGTGGCATGGCCTTCTTTGGTGCAGGAAGCCCCCTGAAACTTTCTGGTGAATACAAGAAACGCCAACTACACAATCCTAGCCGAGGTAGGGCAACGTGGACAAGTGTAGTGATTCCTCAAGTGGAGGCCTGAATTTCATTACTGGTTATGAGTCAGGCCATTCAGGTGATAGGGAACTTAGGATGGATGATGGGGGCGGGAGTAAGGGCAGCTGCCCTCTGAAGACCAACTGTAGCAGCGGGGGACGGGGAGAGGATGTCCCACTGATGCTCATCCTGCAGTTTTCTCCTTTCAAACTCTTAGTAACTACCACTTTGAAGTATTCAAGGTAGAATAAGGTAAACTTCACGTGCAGAGGAAGGTGGAGGAAGGATGGGCAGTTGCTGCTTCGGCCAGTACCTCAACCACATCTCTCAGGGACGGTGGCCCGACGGACAACTTACAGCACCTTCTTTGCTTTGCCAGAAATTCTGTGGCCTCCAGAGCCCCATAAGAGGGCAAAAGGAGCAGGCTGTCACTAAACAGCCCAACAGCATCCTTGTCTGGCCCTAGAGTCTGCAGGGCAGTTGTCACAGCCATCACCCAGTGCCAGATTAATAATGTGCCCCACATGGGCTGCCTTGCTTTCCAGGCCCCTCCTTCACACCCTTGGCTAGTATTTTCTGTACCCTCAAATCCTGGTTTCCAGCTCTGGTTTGAGCAGAAGGCTGCCTAAGACTACTGCCCTTAGAGGCTGCTGTTCCTCTAATGAGCTCACCCTTCATTAGTTGAAAGAAACAAAGGTTTAGCTTCTCTAACCTGTAAGAGATGAAGTTATCCTCCTGACTTTTACCACAGACTCATATGTAGGGATAAGTCCCGCCCCTAAGGGGGTGTGTTCGCCTCGGGCTAATGTTTGCCTATAAATTTGGCTAGCTGCTCCCAGCCGCTGCTTCTGCTTTCCTGGTCTCCGCGGGAATGGTGGTTCTGTAAGTCTATTTCTCCATTAAAGCTGTATATATATTTTTACAATCTGCATTCGTTTACGCCGCTACATTTTGGCGCCCAACGTGGGGCTCGAACCCACGACCCTGGGATTAAGAGTCCCATGCTCTACCGACTGAGTTAGATTAAAGGCCATTTTCTACAGCTCTTTGAAGAGGTTAAAGATTATCTATCTATACTAAGTATAATCTCTATATATCTGGAGAACCTGATTAGTCTAATTATAAATGACAAACTTAGATGACTATTTATCTATATAATTCTCAATATCTATCTAATTTAAAGACTAAGACAATAAACAACTGTGTAACAAATGAGGATAATGACCTCCAAATATAAACACTGTACAAATATACATTGCAATATGGTAAATATATATTAATACACAAACATTATATAAGTATCTTAATCAGAGGTAGAAATGTACACTGCAATATGGTAAATATATACTATATATATATATATATCAATACAATATATGTCAATACATAAAAATGTTTTAAACGGAGATAGAAACATGCATGCATACAATAGTCAATATAATTTAACTTTGTATCAATATACAAGAATCGATACCAATATATTTGTCTAAAAGCAGTAACTCACAATTATAAATCTATTATCCCATCACTAATACCTATATAGAAGTCCTCTGGCTAATAAATGAGAGGAGAATGAATTAAAATATCATTTGCTATCGCTAAAGAATCTCTGGATCTAGGCAATCGTCCTTGGTTTTTAACCTTGAAGCAGACAACCCATCCCCATAATGTGTTTCCTTCTGGAAGCTCATGAGATCACCACCTGCGATGTATGGTCTTATACCCCCAAAAATCTGAGCCAAGTTGTAAGCTTGGTATAGAGGAGGTGCAGGGAACATGGGAAAGACTGAAATTCCACACTTCTCTGCACCACAATCAATCCTTCTATCAGAAATAGCAATAATCGTGAGGAAGAAAACAGGAACCAAGGGCCCTTCGGTAGATTTAAGTGATGTAACAGCTGACCGCAAGGGTGGTCCTTGGGAACCATCTCTGAAGGCAACAGGGAGAAGGGGGGTGGGAAGAAAGGATAAGAGCAGCAGAACACAGGAGAGAGAAGAGGCTGTTCCTTCAGTGAAATTTACATAGTAATTGACTGCAGCCTAGCAAGAGTGTTCTTCTTATCAGAGAAGGAAAAATGGCTGAAAAATCCAAGTGGAGTTGGAGATGACTTTGGAAAGGGAAGGGGACATGGAGAGCATTGGGATTCTGCTTTTTTTTTGCTTTAATTAATTAATTAATTTATTTATTTATTTATTAAAGATTTTCGTCTCTTCCCCGCCACCGCCTCCCATTTCCCTCCTCCTCCCCCAATCAAGTCCCCCTCCCTCGTCAGCCGGAAGAGCAGTCAGGGTTCCCTGCCCTGTGGGAAGTCCAAGGACCACCCACCTCCATCCAGGTCTAGTAAGGTGAGCATCCAAACTGCCTAGGCTCCCACAAAGCCAGTACGTGCAGTAGGATCAAAAACCCATTGCCATTGTTCTTGAGTTCTCAGTAGTCCTCATTGTCCGCTATGTTCAGAGAGTCCGGTTGTATTCCACATTGAGCCTATAATTAGTGATCCTAGAGAAGCTAAATAAGAAGGAGAACCCAAAGAAAAACATAAAGGCATCCTCCTGAATATTAACCTTCATCAGGCAAAGAAAGGAGACAGAGACAGAGACCCACATTGGAGCACCGGACAGAAATCTCAAGGTCCAAATCAGGAGCAGAAGGAGAGGGAGCACGAGCAAGGAACTCAGGACCGCGAGGGGTGCACCCACACACTGAGACAATGGGGATGTTCTATCGGGAACTCACCAAGGCCAGCTGGCCTGGGTCTGAAAAAGCCTGGGATTCTGCTTTAAAACAAGTTTGTCTTTAGAATTAGCACCCCTCAAATTTATACCATTGCGGGGGCAGGGGGACTAGGCCACTTCCTAATAAAACCTTCTGTGTCTGCACTTTCTCCTGATTTCCTCATTTCTTTCTTTCTCTCTTTCCGTGAGAGCTGAGCATCCATTCATCTCTTCAGAAACCACCCCATGCTCTAACATGAGCCGAGAAGCGAAGAGCTCTTTTGACTTCACGAGGAACTTGAATAGGAACTGTTTGATGCACTTGCTTGAGGGGTGGTTCCTCTGAGTGGCAAAGGGAGAAGGAGACTAAAGTATTGGTTAGCATAAGCACTTGCTTCAGCATTTCTCCCCTTCTTCACCTGAGCAGGTGCAGAGCCCCTCAATCATAACTGTCGAGCGAGGAGGGCTCGCGACTCCTACCACATAAAAAAGAAAATAACAGATTGAGGGGAGAGGAAGGGGAGGAAGGGAGAGAATATGCGTGAAATGGACTTAGCCTGGAAGCCAGGAGGGGAGACGGAGATGGAGGGAGAGGAGGGGGATAGAACGGATTTGAATCATCTGTGGTTTGTAAATAATGACTTGTCATCTGCCTAGAGAAGGAGGGAAACATTTGCTCTTACAATGGAACAAGAAGCTAAAGACCTTTCAGAATGTCAGAAAGTGTGGAGAATAAATGTTTAGAACGCAATGGTTAAATCACAGATCGTGAAGGCAATGGTTAAATCACAGATCGTGAAGGCAATGGTTAAATCACATGTCCATTTGTTTGCTCCTCCTCAGACTCTGATCGGGGAGGTCTTAGGAGGACTGCTCTCTTGTTCCTGTCTTTAGGCTGAAGCAGGCATATGTCTGCAGTTTGGAGAAGCCCAAGGAGGGGTTAATTCTTTAACTGGAAAAAGCAAAATGGGGAGATTTAGGGAGGACGTTGCAAAAGAAGTACCTGGAGGGGCACCAACCTGAGAAAGATGCATGAAGGAAGGTGGCGGGAATGGCAGGCATGGGGCTTCGGCTCCACAAAGGAAGCATCATGGAGAGACAGTGGGCATTATGGTTATTATCGTGCGTTGCTGTGGGCGATTCTCGGCACCCAACCTATCTCCTCCAAAGTCTTTGGTAAAATACTTACTGTTTATCACAGCTTTCAGGTCAAGAGAGTGAACGTCAGACATAGCAAAAGTGAATGGGAGGGGATGCACATAGAGCTCAAGAGAGTGGCAACTATAGCCTGAAACCTCAATGCCGACCTGGGTGAGATCGAGAAACAGTGGAAGAACAGGTGCTTGTGTTAATAGAGTATTGTGCAAGATCCTCTTGGGAAGAACCATGGAGACATTTGCCATTTCCCCTCCGGGGAGGGAAATAAGGCATGCCAACCTTTCCCTGGCCTCATCACACATGGAAGGAAGCAGAGTTTAGAAAACTACAGGGGAAGGGGCATCCGGTGAGAAATCCACGCTCTTGGTGCCGAAGTGACGAGAACGCTCCGCTAAGCTCACTCAGCCCTTGAAGCAGCTGACTTTGTCAGCTTAGTTTACCAACGCTCAACACCAAAATGACAAAGCCACAATTAGCCCGTGAGTCACCAGAGGTTCTGCAGCTGCCTCTGCACATTGGGCTCCAGTCTTTAACTCACTTCCTGCAGTGATATAGGGAGAAATTTCCACCGGATTCATCAAACACCTGAACAATCAGAGCTGAACCAGACAATAAGAGGACAAGGAACAGATTCAAAATGATGCTGGTGAGCAAAGAAGCATCTCTTTGTGTCATCTATAATAGAAATGTATTCCATTGTTGAACCCAGGTATTATTTACATGGCTGTCAGGACAAAGAAGCTTCATTACAGCCCAGTCGCTTGGCTCAACCAGCCAAAACCTTGTCTGATGCCTTCCATGCCCACTAAAATGTCTTTAATATTATTTTCTGTAATTTATAATACTAAATCGAATGCAGTGAGTTTTTAAAGCCCCTTTGACTAATGCCCATATCAAATAATCTATGAGGAAATACAGTTACAAATAATTCAACTACTGTCATGCGTGTTATAGATAAGAGAACTCAGAAAGAGCAAGAGCAAGCACGAAAAATTGCTATTGGCCTGAAACAGTAGAAAAAGAACCGAATCCCATAGAAAGCCCCTTCTAGAGGACAGAGACATAAATTATATGTATATATATATATAGTATATATATATATAGTATATATATACATACATATATACATGTATATATGTGTGTGTATATATATGTATTTGGAACATATATATATATATATATTCCAAAGAAAGAGGAAGGAGGACAGGTGCATATGCTGTGTGTGAATGTGTGAGAGTGTGTGTGTGTGTGACATGACCCCACTGTATAGAAAAGATAATTAATCTGCTAAATATCTTTGCTATTGCCAGACCATTCTGCTAATGTTAAAGCCGTGAGCTGAAGAAATGGCTCAGAGACTAAGAGCACTGGCTGTTCTTGCAAAGGACCCAGGTTTGATTCCCAACACCCACATGGCGGCTCACAGTTGTCTGTAACTCCAATTCTAAGATCTCCAGTACCTTTTTCTGGCCTCCTCGAGCACCAGACAGAACATGATGCAGAAATATACCTGCAGTTTAAAACACTCATACACATAAAGTTAAAATCAAATTTTAAGATGTTTGTTAAAGCATTACAAGCAACTTTTCCAGCAAAATCAAAGCACAAAATGAGTTATTAGTAAGTTCTTATTTTAAAAAGATTAAATAGCTATACAAATAAGTTCTTTACAAAATAAAGTAAGTTCGTCAGGAGAGGAGAACAGTTTCCTTCTAGAAGATTGTAGACGATCTTAACCTCATAGTCCCTATAGAAGGAACTATAAACAACACAATATCTTCAACATCAGAGTCAAGAGGGAACATTGTTAACAATCTAAATGCTGCCTCTTGGGCAACCCACCTACAGGCAATTATTTTAAATATTCCTTTTGCTACAAGGTTAATTGCTCAGAGGACTCAAAAATATCTGATGTCAGTTCCCCTACTCAGATTTCCCTCACTCTCCATGGAAGGACTCAGTCAAGAGCAACAGGACACACAAATGGGGGCGGGGCTGAGAGACAACACCACCAGGAACAGAGATATTGTAAATACTAAAATCTATACCAGTAAAGTGAAAGATGAGCTGAACATACTCACAGGAACCGACGAATCTCAGAAAACCTCTACTGTACAAATAATGGAAACCAAGCGTTAGAACTCATTTTCTAAGTGTCCATTAGCTTTTATCATGGACATTCATTGATGGAGGGGCTCGTCTTTCCTTTTATCCAGATACTATTTAATTAGGTTAATAAATACATTTACGGTCTCGATCATCTTTTAATTCACCCACACAAACAGGGACAGTGGGAATTTGATTGTGGAAAGAATGATACAGTCATTTGAAAAAGTCCTTCCTTTATTTGCTCAGAACATGGTTTGGGCATCCTCTTAACATTTCCCAAATTGAATGAACCTGTCTCTTTGTGTTAGGCAATAACCTAAGAATAGGGAGAGGCCAACAATCATTAACAATTTATTGTCCTTGCTGACAAATTAGAAACTGGACTGCCCAGAACATTAAGTTACAAGGGCAGCAGGGAAGTCTGAAGGATCAATGATGCAGATGAGCCTATCACAACACGTTCTGTCTCCTCCCAGTGCGTCAGCAGAGCGCGGAGTTTCCTTCCACTCACTGGATGCTGCTGAAGTGAACAGGCACATGCTTTTCCCCAGGGAGCTTCCACATCTGAGCCTTGCATCCCCCCAACGGAGGAAGGAAGGGAAACACAAAAGCAAAGAAGAAAGAGGGGAGACACGTTCTCACACACATCAGCAATGCACCTCTGTGCACCATCTAAGAAAGAGGGGAGACACGTTCTCACACGCATCGACAATGCACCTCTGTGCACCATCTCACACGGACACAGTGCTGAACAAACACCACTCCCTGCCATCTGGAGAGAGGGACATTGCATGCAGGAGCCTTGAAGACTTACAGCGTGATAATTTTCCTCTAAGCCATATCCAGCAGTCAATCTAGAATATGACCCAGAAGTGGACATGGCTCTGCCTTCAAAACTGCTATGATGTCAAAAAGCCAGTGAACTGGAAGGGCAGTCCGTGGGACAACAGCCCAGGGTCCAACAGTCCAGTCATTCACTGCATGTGGAGCCACAACATAGTCTGTAGCGTTTGTAGATGTGGCTCAGGCTGTCTCAGAGGAGGAGGAAAGGCCGCTTGAGAATATCCGGAGGGTTTGTTTTGTTATTGCTGCTTCTGTTGGAGAGAGCATGTGGCCCTTGGTCATGCACGTCAAAACAACCTTTCCCTTTGTATCAGCTTCTCCCACAGTCTCCAGAGGCCTTCAGAACTCTCTCCTTCAAGCATTCCTTTAAAAATCAAAGCATGCAAATAAAAAATGCCACTCCTCAGTTTACATTTATAAATGGAAGCAAGCAAAGCTGAAGGCAGAAGGGCAGGCTGTCACGAGCCTGAAATCTCAGCTCAAGAGCATGAAGATCAGGAGCTCGAGGTTAACTTTGAATGCCTAACAAGTTCAAGGTCACCCTCAACTAAGTGAGACCCTGTCTCAATAGTTCATAATGATGATGATGAAGTTAGAGATCAGGCAAGATAGCTCAATGAGTAAAAGCATTTGCCACGCATGCCTGCTGATCTGAGTTTGATTCCATGCATAAAAAAGCCAGATAAGGTGGTTCGCACCTGTAATCCCGGCACTCTGATAAAAGCAGGGTAAAGAAAGGATATCTGGCCATTCATGGGCAGCCAGTCCAGAATACACAGCGTGGCAGAAACAACAGGATGAGCCTTGTTTCAGCAAGGTAGTGTGTGAGAACTGACTCCCAAAAATTGTCCTCTCGTACACAGTACCGTGGTACCCGTTCACCGCCTCTGGCACACATACACCGTGGCACTCATGCATGCCTCTGGCACACACACACCGTGGCACTCATGCATGCCTCTGGCACACACACACCGTGGCACTCATGCATGCCTCTGGCACACACACACCGTGGCACTCATGCATGCCTCTGGCACACACACACCGTGGCACTCATGCATGCCTCTGGCACACACACACCGTGACACTCATGCATGCCTCTGGCACACACATACCGTGGCACTCATGCATGCCTCTGGCACACACACACCGTGGCACTCATGCATGCCTCTGGCACACACGTACCATGGCACTCATGCACCGCCTCTCACTCTCATGCACAAATGCACAACAATAATTGTTTCAGGCTAAGGACAAGCCTTTCAAATCCACACGTACTTACCTAGGGACCAAGGAAGCCCGGTGTCTCCCCGCAAGGTTCTGTCATGTCAGAGCACACAAAAGGCATATGTGCCAGCAATCAGGGTCCATGACAGAGGGATGCGAAGCCCTTAAGGGACTGGCAGTGTGTCAGCCTGCACTGGAGAAATCCCCAGTCTTCTAAACAGCTCGGGTTCACCTGTTTGAGAAAATTGCATGTCACCAAATGATACAAACAGTGAGTTCTCCATCTGCTCTGGTCAATCCAAGTGATCCCATTCTTCCACAGGGGAGTTCTCATAAAGGGCTTGCCTATCAAGACTGTGAAACAGGCCTGCCGTCACCAATGCCTCTTGACAGTCTGCTCACTTAAATACACACAACCAAAGTGACATGCAGTCACTTGCTGTATGTGACACCGTATCAGTCTTGCAGTTGGGGACAATGAATGCGATCGACTCAAAATTCAACACACTGGAAACCTGTCCTCACCCAGCAGCAAAAGGATGAGGATGCCGGGAAGAGGCACAGTGCTGCTAAGGGAGGTCGCGCCCTGGTGGCCTCCTGATGTCAAACTCCACCTATTGTGACCCATGTGGAAAACACTGTGTTTAAAGAATAAAATGTTCCTGGACCCCTTACTGTGTGAAATGGAATGTGTTGTTGATATGGGTCAGAGTCCAGGGATAGGAGATTGGGTAAGTTTCACGACTATCTGATCATCTAAAATTTTCAAAAATTTATTATTTTTCCAAAGCAAACACTTTGCTAGGTATGCATTTCAATAAAGCAATTGTGGTAAGCATGCCTGTTATCTATCGCTTTATAGCAAAACCACCCCAGGATTACAGTCTTAAAATAATCTATTATTATAGTCAACAGCTTGAATATTCCCTTCAAAGCACGTATTGACATTCAGCTGCCGTTGTAATGTATTCAAAGATAGGACTTAGGGAAGAGATTGGGTGATGTCAGAGGGGCTGACGCACTAGGAGTGGCTTATTGCAAGAACAAGTTTGCTCCTTGCACGTTCTCTTGCCCCCACCCTCTCTCTTGAGTATCTTCTCTGACTCTGTGACACCAAGTTACAATGCAAGAAGCAGGACCGCAGACTCAGTCCTGTGAACTTGGACTCCTTGGCTTCCGGAACTCTGAGACATCAACCAGTTCCATTTCTATCTGAATGACCCAATCTCTAGTATTCCATCATGGCAGCAGAATGCAACTAAGACATGATATCTCATAGTTCTGAGAGTTTACTGGGATTTATTGGGGATCTTATATTATTCAAGATTGTCCAGCCATGGGCAAGTGTGTGTGGCAGTGTGTGTCATTTTTAGGAGTCCAGTGGTGGTTAATGTTATAGATCAACTTGCCTGGGTCCTGGTGTCCAGATCCCAAAATCAATCTGTCAGCAAGACTACTTGTTGCCTACAGAAGTAGGGCCTTCTGGTAGCTGCTGGCATCCTATGAAGTGTGGTCACCTGTCTCCATGGTCACATCACTGTCCCTTCTGCATGTGCTCCATCTCCCTTATTACAACATACACCCAGGAGCATCTTCCCATATTAAAACCCTTATTACATCACTGTCTTAGCTAGATTTCTAGTGCTGTGATAAAGACCATGAGCAAAAACAGCTTCGGGAAGAAAGATTGTTTCAGCTTACACACCTTAAGAGAAGTCAGGATAGGAACCTGGAGTCAGGAACTGGAGGAGAGACTGATTCCTGGCCTGCTCCTCATGGCTTGACCTGCCTTCTTGGAGAGCCCAGGACCACGAGTCCAGAGGTGACACCACTCACAATGGGCTGGGACCTCCTCTATCAATCACTCATTGAGAAATAGTCTACAGGTTTGTCTACAGCCCCATCTTATGGAGGAGACATTTTCTCTAATGAGATTTCCTCCTCACAGATGACTCTAACTGTGTCAAGTTCACATAACAGTTACAACTGCCAGAGGCTGGTTGTAAGGGGCAGGGGGTGGAGAGGAATCACTTAGTCCAATACACTGAGTGTAAGGCATATATTTATTTTAACTACCCTCATATTAAGACATTTTTACTATCTCCACTTGTGATTCTCATTTTCTATGTTTTTCCCAATATACTTTGTTCATAATTTCTCTTTATTACTTTCCCACTTTCTATTAGCAAGATCAAATTTTCTCCTGTTAACGCAATGCTTACGAATTCTATCTACGATTTTAAAGTGCTTGCTGTTGGGTCTCTCATTGTTAGAGCTACTAAGAACTCACAACCTCAGGAGCAGGCTCACGCTAGCGCAATGACAGTTTATAATCCGCAGCAGCTCTGCCTATCAGATTCCACTAGTCCCACCCCACTCTCTTTCCTCCCTGAGTATATTCTATCTGAGCTGTGCTGTACAGCAGGCACCAGGCTAGGCTTTAGCTTCATAAATTATCTGCACAGATTTGAATGTCCCGTGTCTTTAAATGAGGAAAGTAAGGGTTGAAAGAGATGGAAGAACTTGGCTCAAATTACAGGGTTCTTAATTTGCCAGATTTCCAGCTGCTGGAGAGCATGCATCTTATTTCAGCTTTGTTTTGTGACAGCATGAGAGGAGAATACACACAAAGTCACTCCAAGAGTTGTTTCTTTCTCTACCCATGTGATGTGTCTTCAAATAACAACATGGACCCTGTTCAAAGATGTCTGAAACAGTCTAATTGACCATTTACAAACTTATTTACATGTACAGAAGTGTATTAGTCAGGGTTCTCTAAAGGAATAGACCTGATGGAGAGAATATACATACATACACACATACATACACACATACACACATACATACATATGATGTATACATGGAATATTATATATAGTATTAGAGCACCTTACAGGCTGTGGTCTCTCTAGTCCAACAACGGCTGTCTTCTAACCAAAAAGTCAAGAATGTAGTTGTTGATCGGTCTTCAAGGATGAATGTCTCAGCTCGTCTTAAGTCTATATTGGATTCTGAAAGAAATAGGTTCTGATCCCAGTGAAGGAAGGCCTCAGCAGCAGGATAGTTGAGCTTGCCAGCGATGGCAAGGACAAGCTGACAGAGAGCAGAAAGCTTCCTTCTTCCATGTCCTTCATATAGGCTGCCAATAGAAGGTGTGGCCCAGGTTTAGGGCAGGTCTTCCAATTTTAAATGATCCAGATTTATGGTGCGGTGGTGATGGAAGAAGATCATTGGTTAATTAATAAAGAAACTGCTTGGCCCTGGTGGGTTAGAACATAGATGGGTGGAGTAAACAGAACAGAATGCTGGGAGGAAGAGGAAGTGAAGTAAGATGCCTCAGACATACGCCTTAGCTCTGCTCTCTGGGGCAGACCTGATGAAGCTCCGACCCAGGATGAACGTAGGCTAGAATCTTCCCGGTAAGCGCACCTTGGGGTGTTACACACATTAATAGAAATGGGCCAGGCAGTGTTTAAATGAATACAGTTTGTGTGTTATTATTTCAGGTAAAGCTAGCCAGTGGCTGAGAGCTGGGTGGCAGGAATGCAACCCACAGTTCCTTCAACAGAATGGTGCCCGACGTGGTAGCAGCAATTTCTCGGGTCTGCCCTGCTTGCTAGAGGCAAGCAAGCGCTCTCATCTAAGAGAGGCTTCCTGACTCAGCTTTAGCTGCAAAACCCTGCAGCTCTTAAGAGGTCCTGCCACGAAACACTTAAACGGTGTTGATAAAATCCGACTGAATGCTTGTTTGTTTTCAGCTGTGGCAGGAAAAAAGTTGTGCTGTTTTAAAATGCCGGCTTTCTGGCCTGTCCTGCCAGGGCAAACTCTGACTCAGACTCAAGCCTGTAGTCTGACTGAATGTGGTCTGTGAGCAGAATGCTGCAGTTTGCTTGCTGGCAGGGACCTTAAAACGCCACAGAGTTGTGGCGATAAACATGGCTACAGCTGCCGGTACCTCAGCCATGAGTCTGGAAAGCTAAGGAATGGGCTGGATCCAGCCGTCAAAGCCACGGCTTTAGTCCTACTGAGATTGCTTGGTAAATTAAAGACTCATGTGGTCAGAAAAACAGAGAAAGATACAGTAAAGAGAGCGTCAAAAACAAAGAAAACTTCTAAATGATTTACAGTGTGTTAAAAATTTATGCAGGCTAAAAGTTAAAGTTCTTAAAAATAAAAAAGGAAGAAAGAGAGTAGTTGGGTATGTTAGTACACACCTTTAATCCCAACACTTGGGAGGCAGAGGGAGATTGACCTCTGTGACTTCAAGGTGTGGTAGCACACACGCCTTTAATACCAATGCCTGGGAGGCAGAGACAGATGGATCTCTGAAAGGTCAAGGACAGCCTGGTCTACAGAGTTATTCCAGGTCAAAGATATACAGAGAATCTGTCTCAAAAAGCAAAAAGTTAAAAGTAAAAATAAATGAAATAGAGGTTAAAACAAATACACAGAGAATCTTGATACTGTATGCTATTATGCTCACTTTGAATTGTTTGAATGCTGAGGAAAGAGCAACAGCTGCTAAAAGATATTTGTTTATAAATGCTGCTGAACTAATTCAAAATAGATATTTTTAAAATACCTTGACTTCAGAATTTGGATCTAAGGATATGATGCTTTGGAAAAGAGTTTCTTCTTTTGTTTTCACAGAGGATGAAACCCTGTGGATTGCTTCTATCCCAGTATGGTATGATAGACCACGCCCTCCTGAAAGGTTGCTGTGAACACCTTCAAAAAATACTTCACTAAACTGCTGACTGAGATGAACCTAGCAGACAGGTTATACCATAAAAGACCTGATTAACAGCGCCCCCATTCAGGAGGAAGCAGTTTGAAGAGAAATAACCATGCCCATGTTCCCATATATTGTTTATAAATGTTCTTTTCTATTTAAAAGGGGATATGATATAGATATGAATAATTTACATTGGTGTGGATTTTAAGGTCAATTTTGTTATATGTATATGTATTTCTGATCTTGATTAAGGTATTGTGATTGTGTAGTTCATTTTTAAAATGTAATGTATAATTAGGAAATATAGGTTGTTAATGGATAATCATCAATAATAGTAAAGCTTGTAGTCATGTTAGTTAGATTTTCTAGATATATAGAGATACATTTCAGTTAGATAGGCATTCTTCATATTTTTTGAAGACTACAGAATATGACATTTAATGTTTTAATAACTTAGGGCTTTTCATGACAATGAGACATGTCTGCTCCTGGCAGCACCAATCTACTTCAAGAGGAAGATGGGCATTGAAGAGGATCCTTATGGAGTTTGATAGCCATTTGGGCAAGAAACTGCTCTTGCCTGGACTATTGCATAAACTGGACACAGAGAACCCACAGAAAGAAGACTACTGAACTTGCCTAAAGGTGAGATGATCTTTCGGGATTCCTGATTCATGAAGGAGTCTGTGAGACATTCTGCAGGACACAGCAGATAGTGACTGAACTGCCTTTGAAATTTCCTGCTTCATGGAAATGTCTCTGGATACTATGGGGCTGTAGGCCGAAGATGGATGCCCCAACAGTACAGAGAAACTTTGGGTGACTGTCCAGGCAGTGAGATGTCTCTGTCATTTCTAGAGTTTGGAAGTTGCTTATTTCTTGTTTGCTTAGGTAATATTGTATCTTTCTGGAGTCTTTGATGGAGTTGAAGAATAGTTAGTTATGGTTATAGTTTTCCTTAGTTATAATAAAGATAAAATAGACGTAAATATTGTAATTTTTACTTGATAACTGTTTTGTTATATGTAATTTTCTATGTTAAAGTTAAAGCCTTCCTTTTTTGTTTAAACAGAAAAAGGGGAAATGATGGAGGAAGGTCATTGGTTAATTAATAAAGAAACTGCTTGGCCCTGATGGATTAGAACATAGGTGGGTGGAGTAAACAGAACAGAATGCTGGGAGGAAGAGAAAGTGAAGTAAGATGCCTCAGACATATGCCTTAGCTCTGCTCTCTGGGGCTCCGACCCAGGATGGATGTAGGCTAGAATCTTCCCAGTAAGCGCATACCTTGGGGTGCTACACACATTAATAGAAGTGGGTAATCAAGATGTAAGAATTAGCCAGTAAGAAGCTAGAGCTAATGGGCCAGGCAGTGTTTAAATGAATACAATTTGTGTGTTGTTATTTTGGGTAAAGCTAGCCAGGGGCTGGGAGCTGGGTGGCAGGAATGCAACCCACAGCTCCTTCAACATGGTGGGTCTTTCTACCTCCAATGATCTGATCTAGAAAATCCCCCACAAGTGTGAGCAACTGCTTGGGTTTCAGTTGATTCCAGATGTGGTCCAGCTGACAACCAAAAGTAACCATCACAAGTAGAGATGCCATACGTTCCAGAACCAAAACACCAATTTAACCTCAGCTCTGCCACTTCCTGGAGAACTAACTTAAAACTAGTCACATGATTCTAAGCCTTATTCTCTATTCTGTAAAGTGAGGACAGCTGGAGCGTATTTGTGACCTTGTGTCACTGTGACAAGAATGCCGGGCAGGAGCAATCTGTGGAGAAAGGATTTAGCTCACCGCACACTTTGGAGAGTTCCATCCATAGTCTCCTGCTCAAGGGCATGGCGTCACGGCGGCAGGAACATGTGGCAGGGGAAATCTGTTTACTTCCTGGCTAAACAGGAAGAAACTGCAGAACCAGAAGTGACTAGGGACAGTACATCCCCAAAGTCACACCCCTGGTGACCTGCTTTCTCTAGCTGGGACTTGACTCCTGAAGTAAAGATGGACTCCTAAAATAGCCTCCCAACTGGGACCAAACATTCACAACTAAAGCCTGAGGCAGACAATTCAGACTTCAAATAATTTCTACCTTACAGGGTTTTAATGGAACATATTCATGGCCATGCTTTCACAAATGGATGTTTGTATTTCAGTCTCAATTTTCTGTTAATAAGCACAATGAATTGTCACTGCTGTTACCTTGGAGTCCCTGGGAACACTGATAGACTGACAGGGAGATATGACATATAAGTGTATCTTTTGCCATGATTTCCACATTATTCAAAGAGATCACTAAGATGATTTTTATGACCCCTTCTTGCTTGTCCCTTGGTGTCTTCACATGGACCACTCGGAACAGGGGACAGCATTGCAGGCTCTGTCTTGTTCTAGTACTGCCAAGGTGAGAATATTTATGAAGATGGATAAAAGCAGTGATAGACTATGTTTTTTCATGCTTTCTTGACATTGGAATAATGCCCAGAGTGAGATTCTACATTAAGCTTTATTGTCAAGACACTGCCCATCGATCAGAAAGCAGCTCCCGGAGACAGCCCTGAGCTTACATCTGTGAAACATTACCTGTAACTCAGTCAGAGAAGACACATAGGAACATTTTATTGAGTTCTCATTGGAGTGGACTGTTAATGACCCTGTTCACAGGGTGCAAAGAGACCCACAGCCAAGGGCCTAAGTCATAATATTTGGAAGAGGGTCAAAATGTGCATTCAATGTTCCAAAATAATTTAGGTCCAACAAGCAATCTCCTCTCTTTCATTGTATGAACTTCTGTGTGACTGTGGTAAACAATGGTTCAGATGCCATCAGGGATGTAGGAAGAAGTGAGTTTTATAATTATCAAAGGGAACACAGGTTTAAAGGGGTGAGAAATACTGCTTCCAAGAAATAAAATAAGCAATCCATTAAGTGTCTTAATTTGATTAAATTTCAATCAACCTCAGAACCAAAACAACAAAAACTAGTGTGCACAGTATTCAAGAGGGGTGCTCCCAGCAGGGGCTTGATTCATGAGAGCGTGAGTCAAGGGATGTCATCATTAATAGTCTCTACCAATCCAGAACCAGGATTCCCAGATATTTGTGATTTCCTTGGTGGAAAATTTATGTTCAGTGTTCCCTTCCTCCTGATGTCCAGGAGTCAGGACGTTGCCTAAAAATAGTCATTTTCAAGCATTAAATTTCATACATTCTGGCTACGATAGAGCTCCACAGAGTCTGCAGCTACCTGATACCTACATACCGCTCAGGTCACCACTCAGCCACATTCATAACGCAGACCTAGACAACTCCACTCTTTGATTACGGTGGATTACTGCTGTCCAAGACAAGACAGCAGTTCTTGGAGTTAGTGTTTACATAGCCTGCATTGGGCTGCAGAACAGCTAGCTTACTTTTCTGAGAAAGGGGCAAGGGACGCTGTCTTGTGTTCCCACACCCAGTGAGGAGATGGACTTTGAACAGAGCCCACAGATGACACAACCTTCTAGACAATCTGTCCAACGCTAGAGTTTAGAGTCTTGCTAAAAACCATTAGATTATATTTTTAAAGCTAGACACCAAGATCTATTCCCTTATTTGATCACTTCTGCCTCCTGAAGCTGACTACCAATGTCCAGCTATCAAAGTATTAAAGTCTAAGAATCAAAAGTCCCTTTGGCTCACCTAATTAACATGCTCCATCAGAATATACCACTGTTCTCACATGGACCTCCCTTCCCTTTTGCTCCTCTTAAAAATCACACCCACAAGGTGACCAGAGTCAGAGAGCAGCCACTTTAACTTTTCTTCTCTGCTTAGTAAAGGATCTCTGTGAATACAGGTGTTTGGGCATAGTTCGCACCAAATTTGGAGTCCAGGAGTGTGCAGGGGTCACCTTCAAGGATGATGTATATCTCCGGATATAAACATCAGCTGGAATAGCTGCTATATGGTGAATGTGTTTCCTGACACCTACTTCGCTGATTTTGTTGCCACACTAAATTCTGTAAGTGGCTTTACTCCCAATTCTTAGTGCATAGGCTCTGTTATCTGATTGAGTAAATTATCAGTATTTTACTCAGCCCACTTAATGTTCTTTATTTATCAAGTATTTCATCACTAAAGGCATGCGTTCTAGTTGCACCTGTGATTTTCTTCTGTTTTTTTTTTTTTCTTTTTTCTGTCCTGAATTTTATTCCGGATATGCTATCATCCACTCTTTGGCAAATGTCTAGCGTCTGTGTTAAGTGAACATTTTTAAACTTCAATTTGCTGAAGAGTTGGCCTATTATGATCCCACACTAAAATGTTATTGATTGACAGGTCTTCTCATTTTTCTGAGGGCACCGATTCATCCCTCATGATTTTTAGGCTGGAGAGGGAAGAGAGATGCTGCCTAAATCCATGTCGCACACCCAGTAGAGTGCACACACAAAAGACTGAGGCTGTGCACAGCCTGCATGCGATCACTTTCTGTGAACCTTGGGGAATGACATTTGCCAAGCGTCAATAGAGAAAAGGATATCCCAACTCACACTGGTTACACCAAGTGTATGTTTTCATAGCAAGCAAGGCTCCGATACCATGCAGGCACAAATTAGCTACCATAAAACATAATTCATTTCTGATGCTGACTCCCAGAGTTAGAACACACCCCTCAGGTTAAGGGTTCAATCCTATAAGACCCCCTCCCCAACTCAAAGTGTCATTTGTCAGTGTTGAATACGTAGGACACACTCTTCTCTCCAACTTGGCTACAGAGTAGAGCTTTCCATAGCCTCTTCCCCACGTTTGACAACTTCCTGTGATAGCTCACTGAACTCATTTATACCTACCACTTATTTTAAAGACAATGAACTGAAAGGTACATATTTTAGGGTTTGCAAGGGCTCCTGTTATCTAGAAGTTTCCTCCAAACTAAAACACCCCCTCCAGGAAGGAGTGGGAGGCTCATGAGACACAAGGGGTAAACAAAATGTCACATGGATGTGAAAGTTGGAACTCAGAAGATATTTAAAACTGCCTCCCCAGCTTTATAGGAGTAAAGCTGCTGGGGGAGAGATCAGACAAGTTGGGCTGCCTGGAGAGGACCACACTTCCCAGAGGTGGTTCCTGAGACCTGGGGATCTGCCTGCAGGCTGGGCAGAAATCTCCAGGGTTGTGGTTTTCCTGAGTTATCACCATCTTGGGATGGCACGTGCATTCATTACTTTGATCCATCATGGGTTCCTATCTGCATGTGTATGTTGTCTTCTCAGGAAGCATCCCAGGTTTGCAGTATTCCTGCTTCCCAGTATGTGAATTTGCCCACCAGCCTGAAAGCTCTCAGGACTCCTATGGAATTCTCCTCACATAGACATGGTGGCTTAGAGAATGAGGTTAGGCTGAAAGTTCCAGATTTCTTTTTGAAAACCATGGCTCAGTCTTCCTGGTGACCAGGCCCCCTTCTGAAGCCCACCCAGAGACAACCATTAAAACCAAAGATGTTCCTGGCACTCAGAAAATCCCCCAAAGACTTAAGAGCATTTGGTAGATGCTCTCACCTATCACTCAAGAAACTTCAGAAGACTCGAGAGCTGTACTACGGGAATGGGGCGGACAAAGACCAAATTCATATGTCTTACTGTGTTACGGAAAAGGTGAGGCATACAGCTGGCTCACAAAATAGCTCTGCTCTTGTGCTGTCTTCAGGGAATGACACAGCCATCACAATCAGCAGCCGTGGTTACATGCAGTGGGCAGTGCAAGACTGGTCTTGTCAACCATCAGTCACGGATAAGAGCAGGGCTCGTGAGGCCCCTTCCTGCTGATCTATTAGCTACTGAAAGAGTCTGGGAGAGGAGTCAGCATCATCAGTGTGTCCCCACTGTGGAGTCCACCAAGCTCCAGTGGACAGTTCCAACCCCATGGTCACTCAGATGGCCCTGGTTAAATCCAGCGGGCCAGAAAACAAAAAAAAAAAAAAGAGGCATGCATGGGAAAGGACCTAGTAAAGAAGAAGGGGTCTGGACAGAGGTAGATGGGACATAAGAGAGGATGGGGCATAAGAATAATCAGAATGCAGGGTGTACATCTATGACATTGTCAAAGACATCTAACTCAAAAGGAGCAGAATGACAGGGAAAAACCTGTGCATTTAGTTGCAGATGCAATTGTAAAAGTATGTTTTTTTTTGTTTTCCTAGCCATGGTTGATTGAATCCTCAGACACCGAAGCAGCAGTTAGAGAAGTCTTTTAAAAGGATTTTGTGTTCGCCAAGGTAGCGATCTTCACTGCTATTTGGCAGCACCTGTAAAATGTAGTTCTCAGACATTTTATCCCTTTTTCCTTTACTAAAGGACAAGACTCCTAGAGAGACAAGCAAGATCCTTCAACCAAAGCAAAGCCTCCTGACCCAGTGTCTTCTCACACGCTATCCCCTCTTCCCTCTTCCCTAATGCTGCTCCCCACTTTTCTCCTCACTAATTCCTAGTGATCATCTTAAACATCATAGATTTAGAGATGTAGCCAGGGAACACTCAGGAGAACTTAGGCTCTGCTTGGTTAATTTCAAGAGTTCTCTGTGCTTTTCCTTCTTGCACTGCTTCATACACGTGTGCCTGGGTCTTTTAGTTCAACTGAATTTAGTTCACTGAATTTAGTTCAACTGAATTTAGTTCACTGAATTACACGTGTGCCTGGGTCTTTTAGTTCAACACCAGCCTATCCCACATAGCCCATAAGTTCCTCATTTAACACCAGCCTATCCCACACAGCCCATAAGTTCCTCGAGGGTATGGATCATATCTGTTTATTTGCTCTCTAACGCCTGCCACCATGCCAACCCCACCGAACTATCTGTGGAATGAAGAGACAGACGAACTAAGGATAGAGAGGTTGCTGTGTTTGTAATGAGCTTTAATCCAAAAGCAACATAAACCCTATCTCTAGGTACCAATATGTATAACGTAGCTCAAACAGCAAACATCTATCCCAGAGTCTGCATTAGACTAACTGAATATAGATAACAACTTATTTAATCTTAGTTTCAGAGCGCACAGCTCTCAGGAATAATGTGGTCTGTTTGAATCTTCATTGTGAGAAAAATACAATAAAATCAATAGTAAAGGCCTGATACTACTAGAATAGCAAAAGCTATTCTACCTTATTTTCAAATCTTATGTTCGGTTCAGGTCAGTTGACAGTGGTCTCCTTGAAGTGCTACCCTGAGGATTGTGGGGCCATGCTCAGGTTCAGCGTAAGCTTGTCATGATTGATGGGTTATGTCTGCCGAGGGCAAAGAAAAAATAGGGAGAAGGATGCCTGTATACACCAGCTGGGGACTAGAAGACAGACACTAAGTAATTATTAGTTTTTTTTCTTCACTGATATTAATTCTAAGTAAATCTGAAATAATTATTTCCACAAAACATCTCAAAATCTAAAGCAAAATAAAAGCATTTAGTTTTATTATTGTGATGATGATGATGATGGTGATGATGATGATGATGATGATGGAATGAAAACGTGTCTTGTGGAAGACAGAACTGTTTGTGAATTCAAACAGTATGAATCTGTAGAAGTCCAGGTACACATCAGGCCGAGGTGCTTGAGTCCCTGAGAGTCAGCCTCCCTCGCACTCTGGACTGGTACAAATGACTCACGGGCGTCAGCGCCCTCATTGTAAACAGCATCAATCTGGGCAGATGTCTCGTGACAAACAGAGCACAAAAGCCCCAGGCTTTTAAGGGATCCTGCTCCCGTGAAGATAAGTGATGGGCTGTCCTAAGTAGGTTAGTAAGCAGCACATTTGAACGAGGCACAGGCGTTCTCCCGCAAGGGCAGCAGTTGAGCAGGCGGGAAAGGTCAAGAGGAAGGTATCGTGAGAAACAAACACTCAGCCACTTCAACAAAGAGTGACTTAACAACACTGAGCTAAAGTGAAGAAAGAAAGTGGCTCACTGGGAGCCACCATGCTATAGCCTTCGAGGTGTCCCAGAGGGTTCTCAGAGGACCCTGAACGGTACCAAGTTTCAGTGTGTTAAAAATACTCTTACTTATTATACAAGTACGCACTTCTAAAAACTGAGTACGAAAGAGGAGGACTTTATTTGTCTCCCCTGACTTGCTCTGAGTGTTTCCTAGGGTTAATTGCTGGGAAGCTGTGTCGTGACTGAGTGAGGACAATCATGGGTTGCTTTGTCCCGCTGGGAGAGCTTTACACACCCACCTGAAGACTCAGCCCACCGCTTCATACTCAGACAGCCCTGCCACCCTGTCTGTCCCAACACCACCCTCTGGGAAGCTGTTCAGGTGACTGTATGCTGCCCTTGGCAACGGTGCCAGAACAGCAATTCAGTGCTATTTGTAACAGTCTTATGGTAGCAATTGTAAGATATGTTTTGAGGGAAAGCTGGTGAATGGCACCTCTACAGCAAGCTACTGATCTCCACTTGGTGAATACATGAGGTCCTCACTCAGAAAATCCAACAGGGCTTTTCCCCATCCCAAAGGTCTAACTAGCTGTAACTGAGTTTCTTATTGTGTTAACTCTACCTGGGGAGACACGAGCCAGCGTCTGTTCAGCCTACAGAAGGCACCAATGACAGACCAAGAGATGATTCCACCAACCTAGCTTGGTAGACCACTAGCGTTAGTTACAGGAACATGAGTAAGGAGTTGCCTTATTAGAGCATGGGCAATACCTGGACAGATACATCATGGAAGAAAGTGGCATCAGGTTCCCCTCCAGAAATGGTGACAGCTTGTATATTCTTGGGGAGGGATGGTCTCACGTGCTGTCTTGTGATTCCCATGTCCTCCCCAAAAGGACGTTAATGGGTTATTCTTGTGAGAGTGTTCTGGAAATAATCATAGTCACTATTATTTCAAGATGGCACTAGCCATGTCATGCCAGAGGGACAGAGTTCCACAACAGACCCCAGCACGAGCTATAGCCCCCATCGTACCCCCTGCCACAATTGAGTTAAGAGGAACAGGAAGCCTGCGGCTTCAGAAGAGCCACCTGTACTTCCAGTCCCGGCACTGCCACTGTCTAGACTGTGCCTCACAAGTCGCTCATCTTTCTGTTAATGAAAAGGTTAGGACAAGCTGATGTCCTAATGTCCCCTTGAAATGAGACACTCTCTAGTCAATGAAGATTGATCAAGGTCTTCTGTTTCTTTCTTAACCTTTGAAGAAAGAGCTTCCAGGAACTCCAAGCTCTGCTATTTGGGTTATTTGAAAGGTCACCCTTGACAGGCTCCTAACTGGACCCCCTGGAAGAAACATCTCTGAAGTTTGGGGGCTTGTGGCTTGGATTTACATCACTATGAATATATTTGGAACCTTAGGGGACCAAGCAGTAAACATGGAGAATATTCCACAGGGCCTCGTCTGCAGCATTCTTCCCAGGCTCTCTGGCTGTGCACCTGTGCAGCTTGCAGCCTTCGCCTTGGAAGTGCCCACTGTGCTCCTAAACATGCAAGGTTGCTGTCTTGCTGAATAATGTCACAGAAAGGCCTTCCCAAATGTCCCTTTGGATTCAAGACACTCTAGAGACTTTAGGAAGGTATCCTACATTGCATCAGTGTGGTGACCTGTGATGTAGCAATTTTAGTCCCAAACAAAGCTACCGTCCTAATGAGTGTGTGGTTTGCAATCTTATGCACTAACCAAGGCCTTTTCCAATGGAAAACCACAGGGAGCCACCTTTGTGTGCTGTGCCCAGGTCCTAAGTGGCATCAGGTTCATACAACCTATGTGTCAAGTATACTTGGATATAACCTAGCACCTTAGGACACACAGAAAGCAAATTAGAACACCCTTTATTTCCAAGATGGAGAGAATTGGTAATTGGTAAATTTCACTTGTAATTATGGCTGGGAATGGTGAGCTGTTTAAAATTTGATGCCATTCCTAATCCCAGAAAGTTGATGCACTGAGGAATGCTTTCACATCCTATCCCCAAATGCCCCAAGACGCACAAACATTGAATCATGACATCTCACAGCATAGGAATCACAGCACAGCCCTGAGACAGAAGGATGGCAGTAGCGTGGTGTAGTGTGGTGTAACCACCTCGAATAATAAAGACAGTGGCCAATCAGCAGTAGTTTCACAAAGACAGTCATTCCTCAGATGGGGCCAGCTTACAGAATGTTGTGTACTTTATGATGAGAGCTGAGGATGTTCTCAACTGCTGAAGGGCTCTGCTGACCTCAGCATGGACTTAGTTGAATCTGCACACAGAGAAGTTATCTGGCTTGTGCTATTGATTGTCTTGGCTGGCATTCCATTTTCGGGATCTCTAGGAAAAGAAACAGCAGTTGGCAGGAATGCAGATGTGTGCGCCCAACCAGCCCCATGATGGTGATGACAGTTTTCACCTTGGCTGTTGGTTGATCTCCCTTTGTTCCAGTGACTCCTGAATCTTTGTCATATCCACATTTTCTGTGTGCTAGGTCTTTATTCCTACTTCTCGTGGGCTTTGCCAATGTCCTGTAGTCTCACTGAAGCAGAGTCCTCTCTCCTACCCTGGATCCACCCCCGTGCCAATCATCTGGACGGTGGCATCGTGACTAGACAACTCAGCTCCCCCTCTCTCCTGCTGTCGCATCCAGTGAGTCACTAAACCTGTAATCTCTCTCCAGTGTCTCATCTTGCTGTTCCGCCCAGTCATCCCTTCTGCAGCTGTATCCGTCCAAATCACCTCTTGCCTCTGATATAATCCTTCTACTGCTGAGTCCATCTCTATTCCAGGATGACCTTTCTGAAATGCAGGTCTAATTCACCTCTCCCCTGCTAGAGAATCCTCCCTGGTGGTCCATGTTGGATTAGCTCAACAATATTGATTTCGTCCATTGTGGACTCTCTGTGTCATCTCCTCCTCCCCCCCACTGCTTTAGCCTAGAGAGTGCATGCCTTCACTCGACACATCCCTTACAAACAAGTGGAAGAACTGATTCAGAGTTGCAACGCTGCAGGGATTTAATCTGAGAGGCTAGGGGTGCTGTGTTTCAAAACCCAGGATAGAAGTTTTATTTAATTATTTATTTTATATACCGACTGCAATCTCTCCTCCCTCTTCTCCTCTCACTCTCTCCCCATACCTTCCCTTTGCCCCCCACCAAATCCACCCCTCCTCTGTATTCACTCAGAAGGGGCAGACCTTCCATGAGCATCAGCAAAGCATGGCATATCAAGCTGTCATAAGACTAAGCACCTCCCCCTGTGTTCAGGATTGACAAGGCAACCCAGCATGAGCAGTAGGTTCCCAAAAGCCAGCCAAAGCACCAGGGATAGCCCTTGTTTTCACTGCCAGGAGTCCCACAAATAGACCAAGCTACACAAGTGTCACGTATATGCAGAGGGCCTGGATCAGTCCCATGCAGGCTCACTGGTTATTGGTTCAGACGTTAAGGTCGCCAGAGACAAGCTAGCCATTTCTGTGGGTTTTCCTGAGATGTTCCTGACCCCCCTGGCTCCTACAATCCCTCCTCTCCTCCTCAGCAGGACTCCCTGAGCTTGGCTCAGTGCTTGACAATGGGTCTCTGAGTCTGCCCCCATTAGTCACTGGCTGGAGGCTTTCCGATGCCAACCTAGGTAGTCACCAACCCAATCACAGGATGGCGCCAGTTCAGGCTATACACCAGGATGGAATTCTTGAAGCTCTTCTACTTATTGCACTGGCCGGTGTTGCTTAGCCAGTTTTCAGCTCTGTGAGCCTGTCATTCTGCCCTGTCCTGGAGGAAGTTTCCGCTGAGGAAGAGCAGAAGAAACAGCTGAATTTGGACGACCCAGGCTGTGAAGTGTAGGAAGCTCTTATTACTGTGTGAGGCAAATGCTATTGCCTCAAATAACAGCAGCCGAGCAGTAGGGGTCTGCTCAGAGCTTCCTTCATAATGCTAACTTGGGTTGCTCTGACCCCCTACTTTCTCTCTCTTACCACGTATTTCCTGTTTCCCTCCTCTATTCTCTGAAAGTCTATCTGGAATCTTCCAGGTTTGGAATCAGCCCACACAATTACATTAAGAAGCCCATTGTTCAGGCGTTGACACTGGACTAAGGGGTCTAGGAAAGAGGGATACACATTACAAGGGACCAGATGGGTTCCGTCAGGCCCTTGGTATTGACGTTTTCCCTTCTCTGGGAAAGCGCAGCCTGCACATAGGCTAGCCAAGTCCTGAACCCAAGACGTTCACAACTGCTGGTTAGAAGTGGGGCTTAGGAAGGCAGGGGTCATCTGTCAGTCCCCCTCCCAGCCGTGGTCAAATTTATTATTCACTTCCTTTAGAAAACTCCAGGTGGAGGCCAGGCTCGGGGTCAGCCCTTGTGGCCGTACACATAGCCAGATCCGACAGTGTCCATTTGCAAACACCACACAGCTACTATTTTGTTTCATCAGAGTTTGAACTCGAGAATCAAAAGCCAAGCCATTAGTCATCTGAGAATATAAATGGAATTTCATGTTCCCATGACTGATTGGTCTTAATTTATGAAAAAAATCAGGACTCTGTGAGGACAAACAACAAGAATCAAATATTTGCCCTTGCCGGGGCTCATAAAGTGGGCTGTAATTGGTCTGGGCTTCTGCTCTTTCGGGGCTCTGAGCGATCATAATATCTTTAAGAAACTAAAAGCTTCTTTTCTAACCCTGTTTGGGCTTAATTGATGATCTCAAGGTCAAAGACAATGTATTTATGTTTCACTTTTCCCTTTTGCAGACCAAACAGCAGTACAAGCTCAAGTGCTCACACATATATTAAATACCAGATATAAAAATGCACCATGTGACTAGGCAGAAGTCAAGTTCTCTGACATACACGTGCTCAGCCAAATGGGTCTAGGGCATTCATGAGTGTAAATATGCATTTTCAAGGTCCGTATTATTAAAATTGTTCTTAAATCAATGTATCACAGAAATATAGTGTATGTTCAGTGACTCTGTAAAATGTATTTTCAAAATATAAAATTAGTATCACTGCTAGGCAGCACCATGTATACCAGAAAGACTATCTATGTAAAAATAGTTAGCCTCCAGAAAATTATAGCTCCTTGCTACTACCAAATGGCTTCTCTTTTCTACTCAGGAGTTACACAGTTGCTGTTAAGGGTCTTTATACATGAAGCATGGGCCAGCTAGAACAGTAGACAAAACAGTTCTGGTTGCTATTGCTAGGGCCCGTCCGTGCAAGTGACTATAATAATCAAAACAACTTAAAAGAAGCAAACAGATAGTCTCACACCATGGCAGGTGCCTCAAAGAAATGAGAAATGGCTCAGATATCAGAAGCAACTTGAGCATCACCCAGCCCTTCCCTAAGATCTGACAAACAGATGGATCTCTAATGGTGCTATGACTCTCCTAAATTCACACCATGACCATCACCCCTCCTTTAGTAGAAATGAATCAAAGATGTATTCCACTCAAATTCAGAATTTCAGCACAAACTCCTAGTGTTGATTCCCAAACTTTACACTAACATTCTTTTTTTTTTCGTTTTTCCTCCCTTACACTATATTCTCATCAGCCTCAGATGTCATTTGTTTTATTGATTATGGCCATTCACAGATGTAAGATAAAATCTCATAGCAACTTTTAATTTGCATTTTTTGATGACTAAGGATGTTGAACATATCTTTAAGTGTTTCTCAGTCACTAATGTTTCATATTTCAAGTACTTTCTGTTGACGTCTGTACCCATTTTTAATCGTGTTGTTTCTTGATTTTTACCTTTTGTTTTTAATAATAAAAAATATTTATTTTGCAAATAAAAAAATCACACCAAAATTAACCAGACCCAAAGACTATACAACTCAATGAGCATCTGCTAGGATAGCCATTAGGAGCAGAAACTGTGGAGCTTCACGATGGGTTTTGTACTTTTACTATCAAATATATTTTATGCACTATCCACTTCCAAAAAATAAGAAGTCCTTGACAGAGCTAGAAACAGAAAAGCAATTAGCTGCATATCATCTTTCATTACTTACATTCATTACACAAATATCATGGGAGGAACCAATCACTTCTGATTGGATTTAAAGCCCATTCCACAAGTTGAAATTCATACCTGACACTATGAACAGGGTCAAGAATCTGTAATTAGCAGATCATAGGCCGTAGGGGAGAAATTAAATTGCTACCATTATTCTGCTAAACTGGACTGGCATAGCATTAAATGGAATTGATGTTGTTCCCATAGACAGATAGATAAATAGATGGATAGATAGATTATAGATAGATAGATAGATAGATAGATAGATAGATAGATAGATGATAGATGTAAACAAATATACATGTGGATGCAGTATAACATACAGAAAAGAGAACAAGAAAGGACTGCATGTAGGTCCACTGACATTCTTACATGAGTCTGACTACAGAACAGAAAGTCAGAATCCTGGGCACTGCCTTTGTGGCCAGAGAGACCATCAAAAGTGTCAGACCTATCTCTATCTCTATCCATCACCAGATGAAGGTTCTATGATGATATGCAAGATATTCGTCAGTATTGCTCTAGGATAGGGTCATTTCAGGTTCCCAATCCTCAGCTGCCCAAGGAACTAACTGGGAACCTCATCTTGGGCACTAGGGAGCCCCTCTAGGGTCAAGTCTCTTGCCCACCCTAAAGTGGCTCCCTTAACTAAGAATTGTGGTTCCGTGCTCCCCTATCCACCTTTCCTTTATTCCAATTCTCCTGTTTCCCCAGGTCCCCCCTCCTTCAATGGCAGGGGGTTTTGATCCTACTTAATGTGCTGGCTTTGTGGGAGCCTAGCCAGTTTGGATGTTCACCTTCCTAGATATGGACGGAGGGGGGAGGACCTAGGACTTACCACAGGGCAGGGAACCTGGACTGCTCTATGGACTGGAGAGGGAGGGGGGGGGGAGAGGAGTGGGGGGAGGGGGAGAAGGGTGGGAGGGGGGGAGAAGGGTGGGAGGAGGGGAAGGGAAATGGGAGGCTGGGAGGAGGTGGAAACTTGTTTTTTGTTTATGTTTTTTTTCTTCTTTTCGCAATAAAAAAAATTAAAAATAATAAAAAAAATTAAAAAAAAAAAGTGTCAGACCTAACCAGGTGTGATGGAGCGTATCTGTAACCCAAGCACTTAAAAGAAGTGATAAGTTCAAGGCTTGTCTAGGCTACAGAGAGACTCTGATTGAGAAAAATAAACAACAGAAAGACTAAAAAACCCGGGAATACATCTAGCT
Source organism: Microtus oregoni (assembly GCF_018167655.1). Classification (NCBI taxonomy): domain Eukaryota; kingdom Metazoa; phylum Chordata; class Mammalia; order Rodentia; family Cricetidae; genus Microtus; species Microtus oregoni. The sequence goes on from NW_024543874.1 coordinate 2,708,132, forward strand.
GGGATGTGCGAGCACAGGCAGCCCCTGCTCCTGTGGAGGACTTGAAAGAATCGTTTGCAGCGGTGGAGTAGCGATACCAGGATGAGGATGCCTCCCGTTTGCATATTGTTCTACAGCTCACTCTCCTATGTCACTTCACGTAGGCAGTGCCATCATTTCCAGTTTACAGATGAGGAAGTGGACACTCACAGTTGTTAACTAATTTACCCAAATCAATGAAGAAACAAGAGCCAGGGCCAGGGTTAGAAAGAACTAGAGCTTCAGACTCTAAGACCTGTGTTTTCTCAGTACAAGTTACCCCTCAGAAGTGGCTATCTGGGGAATTGCCTCTAATATGGGCTCAAAAAAAAATTGTTACTATTTACTAGAGGTTGGTTTTAGCCTGTACTGGCAATCTTGCGGGTTGAAGGAGCGAATGCCTGATAAAAATCAATATTAGAAACAGCAGTCAGAAGGAGAATAGCAGTTAGAAGTGACCTGACTCCAGTCCAGTATGGTGTCCATATGGTGTGGTGGGAACAGCATGCATCCAGGATGAAGGTCTCTAACAATGGACCATTAAAAATCATCTTTTCGTTAGAGCCCTTCACTTCACATACATTGATTCCAGTCTCTGATGTATATCCTTTACACATGGAGAAAGACAGGAATGGACAGTTATCAGGTACTTGGCTGCAGATATTTAAAGTGGGGATATTTAAAGTGGGGATTCTGCTTCCCGAGTCGTGGTGCTGCTACCGTGGACAGGATACCTCTTAGTCCCACTCCTCTGTAGAAATCTGTCTTCTGAGAATAGCATCACTTTGAGATAGTCTTGATGAGATACCTATCAAGTTGTCCTTTAAATCCTAGTCTACTCCTTTCTCCCAAAAATCGAGTGGAGAAAAAATAACAAGAGCAAATAGCTCACTTGGTTCCAGCAAGGCCACCTGGGTCCTGAGATCCTCTAGATTCCCCTTGCTTCCAAGATTCTATATCTAGCATATTCTCTGGGTAGGAGTGAGTCAGTGCCCATTTCTATCGCTTGCCACCAAATTCTACCATACTGTCTCCAGTCCCGATTGGCTGTCATCTGATAAATGGCTCCACTCTATACTCTTAGAGCCTCAACTGCCTAGGCTAAGAAATTAAATTAGAAAGATCTCCATTTTATAATGATTCTAAAAGTCCCCAATTTTATTCTATGGTTCAGGGGTCTCCCTGATTCTCACTATGTCTCTAATGCCCGTCCCCATGTGTAGGCAAAGATTTCCCTGTTTTCTCCTTCAGGCCACAGTAAGCTTTCCATGAAGCTCCACCCCATCTGTGCTCATTTCTCTGGACTCCAGGCTCACTCCCCATAACAGCTACTCAGTCTTTAGTTTTTAACATCCCCTTTCTTTTCCCAAGGGATGTTCTCATTTCCTGCTTTAGTAAGAATACTGAAACAATTCATCATTCACCCCATGGCTCCCTGTGTACCTTCATTCTCTCAACCTTCTTTGCCTGTCACTGCACACATTAGTACCTTCTTATTGCGGTGCTAAAACCCCACAACAGAGGTGACTTAGAGAAAGAAAGGTTCCTGTGGGCCTTGTCTTATAGAGGGCTAGAGTCCATGGGTGAAGGCATGGTGGTGGGAGTAGCAAGCTAAGGGCTCATGTCTTGAACCACAAGCACAAAGGAGAGAAAGCAAACTGGGAATAGTGCGTGACTTTGAAACCTCAAAGCTTGCCAGTAGTGATGTAACTTCTCCAGCAGGCCCCACCTCCTTAACCTATGCCACTGAGTAGGGACCTAGTATTCAAATGCCTAAGGCTGTAGGAACATCTCCTTTAAATCACCACGCTGCTTTAGCTTTTCCCCTCTAAAGTATACCTCTACCTGACGATGCAAAACATAATCCAACAAACCAATGGCTTTCTGCTAAAGCAAAATTAACATCCTTGATTAAGGCATGCTTGACAAGGAATCTCACATTGGGTGGGTATAGTTGGTTTGAACAAATGTAAACACTTGTGCTAACATTACCACAACCAAGGTCACACACAAATATTCAGTACCCTCCTAAATCACCTTGTGGTTTTTAATTTTGATTTTTGAATTATCTCTCTCTCATAGTGATATTTCATTTGTATTTTAATAAATAAAGTTTCCCTGAAGATCAGCAAATAAAACACCCATCAGCCATACAGACCAGGCAGTGGTGGCACACACCTTTAATCCCAGTAGCCACACTAGTTAGCCATAGAAGCTTGGTGGTAGCAGTGCATGTCTTTAATCCCAGCCCTAGAGAGGATTATAAATTTGGGGGAAACAGGCCTCAGGCTCAGCCTCATTCTGAGAATTTGTGGAAGTGGGATCACCATTTCGGTTTGAGGTAAAAGTAAGAGCCAGTGGTTGGCTGCTTTGCTTGTCTGATCTTCAGGTTGAATCCCAATATCTGTCTCTGGGTTTTTATTATTCGTGCTACACTTTCCTGTGCATATGTGTATGTATGTGTGTGTATGTGTGCAAAAGTATTTGGTACATGTATGAGTATACATACATATATATACATATATATGTGCATGGGGATGGGGTACATACATCTCTGCAACCTGAAAGCAGGAAAGGGAGGAAGGGGGACTAGCAAGAGACGTCAAGAAAGGTGGGGGAAGGTGGTGCAGGGGGGGAGGGTGGTGCGGCAGGGGAGGAGTACAAAGTATATTGGCATATATGTATGGAAATGTCTTAATTAAGCCCTTTATTTTGTTAACTTAAATCTTTTATAAAGATAAATAGTTTAATTACAAATAATTTCCAGCATGGTGTGTTAGTTTAGGTGACCACTTGTATGCTTCTCCCCATTCTCTTCTCCCTCCCCACAGGTCCTCCTTACTCCTCTTCACTCTTGGCATGGCTCTCTAACCTCCATCTTCATCCCTTTGCTTAGCTTCCTTTTCTTCTCTGAGTATTATTGACCCTTGGGTCACAATGGCTGTTTCTGCCTATAGCTTCCTAATCCATCCTCTCCTGTGTTGTCCACTTCCCTTTTTACACATGGGAAGGTTCCTCACTGGCCCATGGTATTCACCAATGTTTATACTGCAACCCCTAATCTATGGCCTGCTGAATACTCAATAGCTTAAAAACATGCCTCAAATAGCTTTCATATGTGTCTAGTAGGTGGTCATCTGTCTCTGTTTTGTGAGGACTGAAACAATAAAACCATTGTTCTTATGGTAGAATTGTGTTAATTCAGATTTTTTCTTTATAATTTTGTGTGTCATAAATTTTATAATCAATATATTTGCTTTTAATATTTGTTCAGGAGATATTTCCATTTCTAAAGAAAAGAAATGACTCCTAAGCACAGCACAGTCAAAGAACTGTGAGTCTTACTGCAGAGGGATTTGCACATCTAGGCTCGCTGTTGCATGGTTCACAAAAGCCAGGAAATGGAACTGTCTAGCTGTCTATCGACAGATGAATGGATAAAGAAAGGATGGTATACATGCACACTGAAGTTTTCAATCAGAAAAAAGAGAAATAAACCATGACATTTGCAGGAAAATGAATGGAACTGGGAACTAACCCCGGAAAGACAAAGATGGCAGACTTTTCCTCTTGAGAATGCATTTTAGTGTTCGCACATATATGTATCCGTGGACTGGTATGGATATAAGTTGTGAAACTGGAAAAATGACAAAGAAAAGGGATTGTTAGTGAAGGGAGTGAGGATAATAAAACATAGGTAACATGGAAGCAGAGGAGGGCTACTAGGTGGAGGAAGAGAAGCAGCAGGAAGGACAGAGGTGAAGGGAGAGGGTGGGGGAAAGATCAAAGAAAGCACAGCATTTATGGAAATGCAATGATGAAGCCCATACTTTATATGTTAACTTTTAAAAATAATAAATATCAATACCAGATTTATTACCTTCAAACCAAAGAGACTTCCATTCTCCCATCCATGGGCTCTAAATGGTAGCTGTCTTCAAAGCCTATCTGTCCTACATAATCCCAGTCATGCATGAGGCTCTGCAACCTCCTTAGGAATTCCCTTAGAGCTATCCCTGCTTCCCTTTGCTCTGTCTCTCCCCCCGCACCCCGCTCTTTTGCCTGGATTGCTCACCCTTCACCATTGGTGTATCAGTCAAGCTGGCCTGTGTTCTGCCAGAGCAAACAACTCAAACTGTTGGCGCACAGCAGTGGAAGTCCTTCCTTCTCTCGTGCTATGGCTAGGATCTGTGCTCCATGTCTGTCTACTCTAGGACCTAAGGAGACTGAGGAAGAAGCCAGATCTGAGCATTTTAGTCTCGGGGGTAAGGAGGCAAGAGAGCCAAAGGATCTGGGCAGACAGGGAGTCACTTCTACCTGCAAGTGATAGACATCTGCTAATCATTGACCAGGATGACACCCACAGCCTCCCTTGCGACACAACAGGCAGGAAGTGGGGGCATGTCATGTTGCTTGGTAAACCGGAAACACCTGGCAACAAGAACTAATAGGCGCCAAACATTCAGGTCCCTCAGCCATGGGACTTCATGTCACAAAAATTGAGTCCTGGTCCCAGCCCCCATCCATTAGCTCAGAAACCACTGTCGTTTCATCCCCTCAGTCTCTATTCCCCACCTAGACCCCCAAGAATGTATGACATAGTTCAAAGGGACTCTTGCACACATTTAGAGCAATGAGTGGAATGAGTCCAATGTGGCTGATTTATGAAGCTGGGGCATTCATAATGTCACTTACTTGAAGACACCTAGGATGTTGCGTATGTGAGAGGCAGAGGGACAGGGTCTCCACGGGGCATCTGCAATACTGTCAAGCTCTCCCAGGGTTCTCAAACAGCAGGGTGCTGACCTGCTCCTGGCTCGGATCTCTTCCTACACAGACCAGCTCTGTGCCCCCCATGCACTGGGAACTCCTCAGCATATCCTTCAAGGGAACACCCCCAGAAGCTAATGGCCTTCTACCAGCCCCCCCCTCTGCTACCTCCCAATAAATCCACAGGTGGGCAACCAAGCCTTCAACACCATTGGTGGAAATTTGTCCGCACCATACCAGTAGGAAACAAATCTTTTACCTTTCAAGCACTCCCCTCTCTTTTTGTGGCCACCACAGTCCATGCTGGAAGATGATTCTTCTGGTAAGGCCTGCACTGGGGCATGCTTGGCTTCCTTCTACTCCACATGGGACTATTTTGCATCTCTAACAATTTTGATAGCAATTTCTAGCACATCTCATTTCTGAAGGCTGCTTTAATCCCTCCTCAGATAGAAAGGCTGCCTAAAAAGACACATTGTCTGAAAGAGGGAGTAATTACTTCAGTTCCTGAGCACAAAAGAGAAAAGGATTCAGGGGACCAGGCTGCTCACCCTACAGGCAAGAACATTTTAAACATCACATGTCATCCTGAAACTTAACCCAAGGGCCACTTTGGGTCATTGAGTCACCCTTGAAATTCAAAGGAAAAGGCAATTACTTCATGGGGTGCCAAGATATTTGAAGCTCCCACAATGGTTCCCAAAGGTCAGGCCTGGGAGCAGCTTTTCCTCCCATTTCAGTGTTAGGCTTAAAGGACTGTGCGTGTAGCCCGGTGGCAGAGCACATGCTCAGCATGTACAAGGCCCTGGATTCAGTCCCCTAAATAAATACGCAAACGAACATGACAATCAAGCATCTGCGTTAGTGTCCAAGCCAAGCATGAGCACAAACTACTGAGGAATGCCCTTGACTGCGGCAGTGTCACGTGACTGAAGCAGAGAGCAGCATTCTCCTCTCAGCTGGAACTTGTTCCAGAGGAAGACTACAGCCTTCACTGAGTACTGTAGAGGCAGACAGAGCACACCTGGGGCTGAAGCCCCCAATGCGATCTGCGCATCTGGAGAAGTCGCAAAGAATCATTAAGACCTATAATCCGACAGCACACCATAACATAACCAACACCGAGAATGCTGGGGGTTTGCAGTCACCCAAAATGAACAGATGGAATGTGGTAGAGGCATTGGCAGGGCCTCAGAGACACAAAAGCATGCAGACCTTAAACAAAGGAGTGTTTGATGTCAACTTTAGAGGCATTTAGAGGCATCATCCAATGGATGCCGATGCTGTGTAACACTTTCTCCATTTAAGGGAAGAGGAGAAACACACTGGTGACAGTTGGGGATTTGAGGGGAAACGTAGGCCCCTCCTTTCGCTCTTCCTACCTAATTCCCACTTACCATCTGAGGCTCTCTTGTGTCAGACAGGAGAAGGGTGCTGGCATCGGCTCTGTGCTTCCCGGGCTGACAGCCTCACCGGGGAACCAACACACAGACACACCTTCTCAACAGCTTGAGGGAAGCTAAATAAGATACTGTCTTGAACATGACTCAATACCAATTTTTGCCTCCTTGTTTTTGTTATGTTTAAGGGACACATTAGCAGTTAGGTTATTATTGAATTATTATAAGAAATCTATTTTAGAAAAGATTCAAATTTAGAGAAATTGAACCCCCGTACACACACATAACCCTTTTAGGATATTCTTTGCTGTCTGTTTTTTGTTGTTTTGTCTTGGCAACTGTACTTGAATTTTCGTTTATCTTTTAATTGCCGAAGTGAATGGTAAACTCTACACGAATCACTCAACAAAGTGTACTGCATTGTGCTTGGTGACTCACTAAAGAGGAATCATCAAAGAATAGATAGGGGAACAGCTAAATGGGACAAATCCATACTTTCAGTTCTTAATCTTTCGTTTTTTATTTATTTTTTTATTTTTACTTAAAAATTTCCACCTCCTCCCCTCCTCCCATTTCCCTCTCCCTCCCCCACTCCCTTCCCCCATCCCCTCCCCCCCCCAGTCCAAAGAGCAGTCAAGGGTTCCCTGCCCTGTGGGAAATTTAAGGTCCTCCCCCCCTCCATCCAGGTTTAGGAAGGAAGTAAAGGTTTAAAAGCAGCATCATAAAGAGTTTTTGCTTCATGAATCCATCTTTCCAGTTCTGGTTTTCTGGTTCTTTCTGTCTGTCTTAGGGTTTCCATTGCAGTGATAAAATGCTATAACATGAAACAATTTGGGGAGGAAAGGGTTTATTTGGCTCAAACTTTCATATCACAGTTCATCACTGAAGGAAGTCAGGGCAGGAACTCAAGCAGGGCGGGAACCTACAGGCAGGAGGTAAATCAGAGGCCAGGGAGGAGTGCTACTTACTGGATTGCTCCTCCTGGCTTGCCCAGCCTGCTTTCTTATAGAACCCAAGACCACGAGCCCAGAGAAGGCACCATCCCCAGTGGCTTGGGCCTTCCTCTGTCCTACAGGCCTGCCTACAGTCTGGTCTTCTGGGGGCATGTTCTTTATTGAGGTTCTCTTCTTCCAGTTGACTTTAACTTATATCAAGTTGACATAAAACTATCTAGTCCACCATCTCAATGCACAAGTCTTAAACACCAGATACATTTATGTGCAGTGTGGAGAGATATTTATAGGTTACAAGTGGGCTTCTAGCCCATGGACCCCAAAAACACATGCAACATGCATAATCTCATGAAGACCCGCAACACTGAGGAGTTGTCTAGAAGGCAAAGACTTATTTTAGAAATAGCCCATCTGGCCCCTCGCTGACAGACAGGGACAGGGAGGCAGATGGTAGCACAGGTAGCATTCCAACACCATGAATCTTCTTAATTAAATTAAAATTTTACAGAAGCAATTTAAAAACTTAGTGTAATGGCATACCTTAGGAACTGCATGCATGTAATGTTCCCTGATGTTCATTTTGTGTGTTTTAGTGGTACAGAGTTATTAACCGAGATCATAGAACACTTTAGGTACAACCATATACTTGATAATTCTAACAGAATAGGAATTATCTATTATTTGATTTTGATATAGAGAAAAGACAAGTATAATTAAAATATCCCAGGTTAGATAACCAGGTGGATTGAAAATATGAGGAAACCTTAAGAACAGTGCTTAAAGAGGGATCATTTTTATTTAAGGACAAGAAATTCAGAGTCTGGTGCTTTGGGGTCATTCGAGGACCAAGGCTCCATCAACTCTCCATGCCTTCATCCTTAGTATGTGGCTCTGTCCTCAAAGATGGATACCTGGGTGGCTGTATGCTCCCAGCAGAGGACGATAGTCAGTGCTGAGGCAACACTCTTTCCCTCTAGGTCAGTGTGTTTCGCAAGTGCCAACCAGGGACTTCTGCTAGTTCGTCACTAGCCACCCCTGCCAGCGGTGAAAACTGAGAACTTTATTCCTTCCTCAAAGGCGTTCTTGCCTTCCATAAACAAGTACACAAAACACAGGGTTTGGGTTCATAAGAGATACGAAGAGAAAGGATATTGGGGAGGCGACTAAAAGTCTGTCACAAAGTCAGTCAAAGAATCTGTGCAAGAGGGAGAAAACAGGACAACTGCCTGGTTCTTGCAGAACGAACAGTAGAAAGACCCGAGAAGACCTCAACCAAAGAGGAGAGTGAAGGATTCTGAAGGGTCAGAAAGTGCCTCAGAAGGAATAAAGGGACAAACACACACACACACACACACACACACACACACACACACACACACACCCCTTATGGGCAACAATAAAGACAAGTCTTTTAAAAAAAAATAAAGGGTCTTTCATTAGTTACTTGTGGTCATCTTGGCATTGTAACATCTAAAAAAACCTGATTGTTGATGCTTAATCAACATCCACATCAGAATACAAAACGGTAAACCATAAAGTCTCTACTTGTGCCAGTCAAGTGCGAGACTGCAGCCCCACGCCTTCCTGAGACGGCAAATCTTACACCGCATGCAAAAGCAGCAGAAGGGCCCGTAACCAGCACCTGGTCTTCCGTACAGGGCAACTGCCAGAACTATAGAACTTTGTCTGGAAGGTAGAGTCCCCAAGTCTTCTGCTGTCTCCTGACTGGCTAGCAGACTCCAGCAAGTGGGCTCTGCCTTAAGAATGGGTATCTGAAGAGGGGTAAGGGGTGGGTACTGTGGGAGGGGCTTAGAATAAGTTTTTTTTTCTACCACAAAAGCAGTTATGTTCTTCCCTGGAGTTGCCTGATGCCCTCAGAAAATGGGCAGATGCCCTAGAGAGATAAGAATTACAGAATATCCTAGTCGAATCCAGGCAATTAGAAAGTGAGGCCTGGAGGACCTAGAATGTTCTGCCTTCAAGATCACAAGACAGGGATATATCTGTGGGGTTTCATCAGCACAAGGTCCTCATTCATACTTTGAAGGGGACCCGCAGGTGTCAGTGTAGGCAATGATCCATGAAGAGACAAGGATGAAAACCCAGTGCAGACTGACTTTGTCAACCCGGATGAGACTCGCAGAGTCTAATGCCAGGTGGTTCACTGTCCGCATATTTAAAACACAGTACAATTTGAGGAAAGGTTTCCAGGCAGCAATACTTCCCACCCCAGGTGCACACTAAAGCTGAAGGTGTGACTACACAGAAACTCTTTTGTGAAGAACATGTGACCAGGAGGGTGGCTTCTAGGCCTAGCATCCAGTGCGGCCTCTGACTGAGATAACAGAGGTCAGCAGGCTGTAAAGGACGGGTGACATCCCCTCTAAAGTTAGGTTCTGTTAACTCCAGGAGGTACAGATAACAGTCTAGGGGGAGTCTGGGGAATTTGGGTGAAGTCTGTCTCCTTAGCAGAAGCTGGGTGAGGTCTGCCTCCAGAGGTGGCAAAAAGGTCACCAGATCATTAACTAAACCCACTCCCAGCCTTCTGGGCAGGAAAATGGATATTTTATCACCTCTGCTGGGAGAGGTCCCCGTGTGTTTAACATTTCTGGTTTCCCTAGGGGACCCAAGGGCATTTGTGGTCCCAACAATACTTTCTGTTGTTCGTTAGTTTTTTATTCTGTCTTGTGTGGCCTACCCTGGCCTCAAACTCCTAGTCCTATCTTCACCTCTGAATTTCTGAGATTGCAGACATACGATCCTGCCCCTCACCTTCAGAGCAGGAAGCTGGTTGATCCCATTATATCTGCACACAAGAAGCAGAGAACCGTGGCAGAAAGTAGAACAAGACAATAAACCCTCAAAGTCCAACAGGAACACACTTCCCCCAGCAAGGCTGCACCTCCTAGAGGGTCCTTAATCTCCCCCAAACGGTGCCACCTACTGGGGACCCCGAGTGTTCAAATACAGGAGCTTGCAGGGGACATTTCTCATTCAAACCACCATAGACGAGTTCAGTTGAGTCAAAATTAGCAACTCAAAAAGGACTTTTTTATGGATATTTTTCTTACAGAGTTAAAACATATTGAATAGTTATGACTAAACATCAGTAATTGTCTTAGTTAGGGTTTCTGTTGGTATGAAGAGACACCATGACCACGGCAGCTCTTATAAAGGAAAATATTGAAGTGTGGTGGTGGCCTGCATTCTTAGTCCATTATCTTCATGGCAGGGAGCATGGTAGCTGGGAGTATAGCAGCGTGCATGTAGACACGGTGGTAGAGAAGCAGCTGAGAATTCTACATCTTGATCCAGAGACATCAGGAAGTGGTCTGTCTCACTGGGCGTGGCTGGAGAATACGTGAGACCTCAAAAGCCTGCCTCTCCAGTGACAGTCTTCCTCCAGCAAGGCCACACCTCCTAATAGCGCCACTCTTTCGTTATCTTTCAAACCACCACAGTAAGTATGGTTATCTACTGAAATTAATGAAACATTTTTTAAAGCTTGTAAGCAGGCAAGAGAAACAGATAAACATAATTGTGATGGAAAAATTTGCTCATCAATCACATCTTCAACAAACCAGATGAATAAAAAGACATGCATGGAAGAATCAAATAATTAGACTCTTTCAATTGATAAATTACTAAACTTGAAGCCTAGAGAGAATTAATCCTTTATTCGAGAGCAAATTAAATTTTGTTAAAAAGCATATACCTCAAATACTAAGTACTAAGGGTAAGGGTTGCCTCCTTAACATTTAAGTTACTCCTTCTCATCACAGTAAAAGAATACTATAGATTGTTCTCCAGGATTCAAAACAAAGCAATCAAAATGAGCCCTGGATTCTACAAAACTATTTTAAACATCATGTGTGTAACTATTGGCTCCAAAAGGAAATCAAACCTGTCATAGCAAAGCCCTGAGCCTCTGGAGCTGGCGGCAGTGGCCCTTGGCCCCTCTGGTTTCACAGCAGGAACATAGAAGCTTGGAAGGCGTGGAGAACTGAAATGACCACAGGAGGACTGAGAGGGTCCAATTGATGGGTCACCGACCACTCCGACCAGTTCCACCCATGTGTGCTGGTCCTCTTCTAGACAGTTAGACAGAAGAGGCCATAAAGTTGGGGAAGTAGTGCCGAGAGAGGGATTTCTAAACATAGATCACTGAGTGGCAATTCCAGAGCAGTGTCTTGCTTGCCTCGGAGGCATTCAGAGGAGGGGGATGAGGATTTACTGATTTCATTCAGGAAGGGTAGTAATTCAGTCAAGGTCCATGAAAAGAAATGGTCAGCTAAAAACAGGTAAGGCCAAAAGGTGTTCAGCAGACAGAGGAGCAAACCAGGAAGAAAAGCAAAGTGTGGCAGTTCAAGAAACCCAAAAGTCATCCAGAGCCAACCAAAGAACTTCATCATCTGAGGAAATGCGGAAGAGCTGTGTTTCCTGAGGATACTGATGAGTCATATCCCCAGGACTGCAGGACCAACATTCAAGGTCAGTATCCCCATCTCCATCTCTCTTCTCACTCAACAGAACCCTTTCCCCAAAGACACTCCTCTATGTCAACTGCTTCATTATCCATAAGAAGGGAAAGAAAAAGATAGAGAAATGACTCGTGCGTAGCAACACTTGTTGCTCTGAGACAGGATCTGGGTTCAGTTCCCAGCACCTCCATGGCGCTTCACAACTATCTGTAACTGTAGTTCTAAGGGGTCAGGGCCCTCTTCTAACTTCTGCAGGCATGAAAATGGCACACTTGGCTAATGTGGACAAAACATTCATACACATAAAATAAAAACAAATAAATCCGGTTTTAGTCCCTAAAAAAAAAGTAAGAGGAGGGAAGAGGGGTGAGAGCAGAGAAGGCTCAGACCTGGTGCTGGCTGTGCAAGGAACCAGAGAATCACCACGAGGGCATGCACCGCTTTCTGTCGACTGAGAATGCAAATAGGAGCATTTTATTTTTAATACATGAATGACTGTGTTTTCCTAAACAAGAACTGGAACTAATCAGCCTGAGCCCTCCCTAATCTCACTAGTTATGAAGATCGCCATGCCAGAAGGCTTTTTTAAATTTATTTATTTATTTATTTATTAAAGATTTCAGCCTCCTCCCCGCCACCACCTCCCATTTCCCTCCCCCTCCCCCAATCAAGTCCCCCTCCCTCATCAGCCCGAAGAGCAATCAGGGTTCCCTGCCCTGTGAGAAGTCCAAGGACCTCCCACCTCCATCCAGGTCTAGTAAGGTGAGCATCCACACTGCCTAGGCTCCCACAAAGCGAGTATGTCTCACATGCATATTTTTAGAGACTTCAGATATTTTTTGATTACTCCTTTAAGATCATTTTCCTTAGCAGAATTTGGCTGGACAGTTCTCTCTGTTGCTTACTTAACACCAAGCTGTAAATTTCCTGGCCTGTAGTTAGCGTCTAGGCCAGTCGATCTGCCCTCAATTCTCGTTCCCTATTAGTCCTTGCTCTGGAGATGTTCTTAATGTAGAGGACTGTTAGAGCTGACATAATCTGTGTAAGTAACCCAATCCTCATTTTAGTATCTTTTTCAGTCATCAAGTGAAGCATCCTGAAGCCATGGCTCCATTTCCTAAGAAGACTCTCTTGGGTCCTGTTGCCCGGGCCACCAGATGGAAACTGATGCAGAGTGCCTCCGATCTGACGCCAGGTGTTCAGGATGATGGACGTTCTTCCAGACTCACACTTGCAGCTGCCGGCCTCATCCCTCGCTTGTGGGAGCATGTGTATGTGTGTGTCGTGAGCACACTTTCTCTGCCCTGCAGCACACCTGGATGACTGCAGTTACTAGCTAAAGTATTTATTTCCCTATTGCAGGGATCTTTAACAGACATCTTCTCTTCAGCCACCCCTCTGTTTTGAGTGTATTTATTGTATTACATTTAGTGATTGGATAAACTCCAACCTCATTACCCTCTGTTATATGAGAGACTTTTTCTGGGAAGACACAGCACACACACACCACACACATGCACGCACACACACACACACACACTCATATATCCACTCATCTGAGAAGAGAGCCCATGACAGATCAGAGCAACAGTCTTATGAAAGTCCAATTTCGATGAACCAAGGAGTTTCTGTTGGGGCTACTAACAGTGTGGGTGAAGGGTTGTCCACAGAGATGAGTCAAAAGCCACTACATCACCCAATCCCACCAGAATGATGGTGACAATCCACAGAGCAGCATTCTTGGAACCCTCTGGACAACCTGCAGGCAGCTCGACAGGCCTTGAGACTGTCTCAAGATCTCAGCAGATCGGCTGATCAGAGTTTCCACTCTTAGCAGCTGTTTTCTGTATCCATAACCCTGGAGGGATGCACCTGACTCCTGCAAGTTTCAGTTCCCCCAGTGTGTGTTTACTTGCTGAGGCTCATGAGCCTGGCCCCTCGTGCCTGGAATACTTTCCTTGTTGCTATGCAACACCCTGTAGCCACTCTTCATCAGAATCAGGTTGCCATCTATCGATGGAACCTTATTTTTCACTCACACTAATATATACCAGTTCTTTTTGGGCTGCCCACTTGACCTGGGGCTGAGGAAACTTCTCATGTAGACTGGCTGAGGCTTGAGCACAGCGCCTCTTCAATAAATTATAAGAAATGTATTTCACCTTTGAAACCTGCTATTATTCTGAAAGTGAATAAAATCACTGATTATCGTGTTTTTATCATGTGCCTACATTATACATTGTAGTTGGTCTTTGTTTAGGGACCACCAGTTCCCCAATCATGACATGGAGACTTCTTATTAATTATAAAAGCTTGACCTCTATCTTAAGCTGATTCCCAATCAGCTATTGTAACTTAAATTAACCTGTTTTTATCAGCGTATGTTCTGCCGCATAGTTTTTTTTTTTACCTTTCCTCCATTCTGTATGTCCGACTTCCTCTGTGTCTCGCTGGCATCTCCTGTGCACCTAGGTTCATAACCCTGAGTTCCTCTCTTTGCCCACAAGTCCAGCCTATCCTCTCCTGCCTAGCTATTGGCCATTCAACCCTTTATTAAGCCAATCAGAAGGTGATTGTCTTAGGAAGACAAGGCAAAACAGTGACACATCTTCATACAGATTGCTCAAATATCTCACCATAGTCGATACTAGAGAAGCACTTCATCCAGCCATCTTACTCAATCCCCATTAACAGTTCTCTGGCGTCGGCATCAATGGTCCACTTTTACAGATAAAGCAATCAAGCTCAAGAGAGGTTAGTTTGCTCATAGGCACATATAGAGAACAAAAGACTTGAGATTCCAATCTAGGTCATTTGGACTTCAAATCCCATGTTAATAGGCACTTCATAAGACTGCTTCTTCCTCATAGTTTGGTCCTTTTTTCTTCCCAACCAATTCCCCATCCCCTAAGAGCTATAGAAGTTTGTAGAATCTCATATATGTCTCATAGGGTCCGATCCAATGAACAGGAAAACAAGAATTTTTCCGTAGGTCATGCTGTGCTGTTTAACAGCATGTACAGTCATTCATATTTGCCATCTCTTAAATTGATGCCAGCTAAAGGTGGTGGCATCCTTGAGACCCTCCTCCTCCTCCTCCTCCTCCTGTCTGTGTGTGGATATGCATGATCATGCTGCTAGGTTAGAAGGGGACGGGCTATAAGGAAGAGAATGAGGAAGAATATGAGACCTTAGTAAAAGATTCGTGTCTAAGGCAGGTTTAACTCAGAACATTGCTCGAGTCCACAGTTCACAGGGGGCTACAGAGTCAAGGAAAGTTGTTATGAGCCTGCCAAGAGATTCCAGCCTCCCATATTTTGTTTGTTTGTTTGGTTTCCTCACAGGACTTCAGAGACCATCTGTCTAGGTACACTTTATGGGGCTGGGAAGAAAGCTGTTCTACTGGCTGTAAAAAGTGAGTTCAGAGATGCAGCTGAAGGGTGATGTCAGTCCCAGGTCTAACCCACCAATCATCTTGCACAGGCTCTGTAACTCCAGAGCTCTTCCCACGACCTCCCGTGACACAGGACAGATTTGCTGCTAACGAGATGTGCACACCACTTGATGGCTTCTTGACCCAAGTGACTTTGTTGGTCCTCCATGCTGTCTTTATTTGGGTAGAATTTCTTCGATCATTCTTATAAACAGCTGCCTCATTTGGAAAAATCTTGAGGACACTCACTGCTCATAGACGCACCCAAGTCAATAGAATGCACAAAAGTGCACGTGAAGTTGGTGTGACTTGTCCAGTTTTGTTTTGTTTTGTTTTGAAGGAACAAGAACAAATCATTCAGCATTTGAGCAGCCAACACCTAGGAGAACCATTTCCAGCACCACGGTTCTGTCTCCCAGTGCCTCGTTATAGATGCCCTGGTGCTGCCATGGGATGAAGCATGATGACAGGGTCTGACCGCCGAGTCTGTCCTCCTACTAATTGGGGGTTGCACTGCGAGCCACCCATTGCTGAAGGACAGAGTGAAGATTAACAAGGCACTCTCGGAAAATTGATCTCCATGTCTGAAGTGACAGCCAAAGAGGAGAGAGGGAAAGCTGGCAGAACTTGCCACAAAGGAAACCTTCAAAAATCAAGTCCTCCCTAAGTCTAGGACCTGAGATAGTTAAATATTGAATACTCTGGACAGAGAGCTGCACCCGAGTGGCAATCTCCAAGCCCATGACTGTTTCCTTTGCTCTGATGGTGGCACCGCAATGCACTCCTCATGCCCACTGTTACAGCCGTTTTCCCTTTCTTTCTGTTTCTTCCTTATTAGATGGTCCCAATATGATTTCGTTTTTACAATTTTATTGTTATTTAGTATTAAATTGCTTGGGTCAATAATTTGACCACACACTTGCAAATGTCCTAGCTGCTTCTACCCCTGCTGTCTCCATTGACCCGCCCTGTAAATGTGACAATGTAGATGGCACCTGAGGACATTATACTAAGACGAAGAAGCCAGCACTAGACAGGTGCTGTTGGACTACACTCGCATGAGGTATCCGCAAGAGCCAAATGCACAGATGTCGAGGGCACAATGGTTACCAGGAGCGGAGGGGGCGGGGTCTATAAAATATCAGTAATGCAAAAGGTTCACAGCATTGTGCCTGTAATTAACAATGTCTCAAAAACCTGTTGAGAGTAGATTTCATGTCGATCATTCTTACCACAATAATTTGTTTTAGAAAATAAGAGTCCCCAGGCACAATGCTATAATTATTACAGCCACGTGCTCTCCCTTTCCTCCTGCAACAGTGGAACTACCTGGATTCCCACCCTTCCCCTGGGTCTTGGTCCCATCGCTTCCAGCCATCCTCTTTTTTATTGTTGTTCAGACTATCAACTTCTTTGTTGCTTCTCTGCCGCCAGTGTACGGGTATGCTACTATGGTATGCCTGTGGTCTGAGTGTGTTTCTCAAAGATTCGGATGCTAGAACATTTGTACAGTGGTGCTGAGCCAGTGGGACCTCTGAGAAGCAGAGCACAGTAGGGTGTGGTTACATCACTGCAGACTTAACTTTTGGAAGGTCATATACAGTTCCTGCAGGACCCCAATTAAGACCTGTAAAAGTAAATTGCTTAAAAGTATATGTATTTTTTAAAGGAACAAGCATGAAGCCTGACCCCAGAATCCTTAGTGTCAGTTTAGCCGTGTGATCTCTTCTACACATGCTCCTGACATCGTGACACCACCCGCTGTGTGGTTCTCACCACCAGAGGCCAAACTGATGGAGCCAGCCAGCCTCTGGCTCTGCAACAATAAACTAAATGAACTCCTGTCCTTTGTGCTGTACCAGCCTTGGTTATATTTATAGCAGAAGAAAACAGACTCAAACATTTCCCTCCTGGCATCCGTTCTGTATAACACAAGAAAACCCTCCCTTGGCCCCACATTCTCCAACCAAGACCCTGGGGCCCTGTACTTTTCCCAGCAGACGTTTCAGCAGGTCCTCTGTTCCGGTCTTCGCTCCCTCAGCACAAGAGTTTGGATTTTCTACACTGATGTAAGTACAGTCTGGTTTAAACTGGTTTAATCTCCAGTCATGGTATATATTCTTTCCACATTCCCTGCTCTGGAAGGCAAAAACTGAGTTTTTTGCTTTGTGCCCTTTGTAAGCCCCAGGTCTTCGTTAATCCACTTGGTAGTGTTTAGCCCATCATCTCTTGATATTCTCGTCTATAATTTTTAAGTCATTGTGTTCGACATTGCAAGGCAACTCACCCAACTCTCGTCCCAAAGCCTGCTCTCCAGCATGACAATGTTTTCTGTCATCACTTGCAATTTAAATCAGGTTCAGCTTTCAGGGAACTGATGGATTGCACAAATATATTTTTCAGAAAGAATATGTAGGCAGAACTTTCTCTAAAATCTTAGATGAGTGCCCTGTCATTGCCTTCGCACACAAATCCAAATAAGTGTGAGGTTGGTGCAATCATTTGCTTTGTTCCTGGTGAGTTTTGTAGAATTTCAGATCTCCGCAGAGGTGACCTCATCCTGCTTTTGGATTAGATTAGTCAAGGATGGCACTCACTCCTCTGGGATTTTTCTCAACACTCCACAAGGGACTCCAGGGTGAGGACAGTGTTGAGGCATTGCCATAGTAGGCTTCTGATATTTCTGGTGTTCTGGGTAACCAAAAGTCTAAGAACAGCCTGGATCAGGACCCTTTCAGAAGGCTTCTCTTCTTGTCTGACTTGCCTGGGTTTAAATCTAAACCCTACAACTTAGTGTTGCATTTGTGTGAAGCAGATGATCAACAAAATGGTTTACTTCTTGTCTTAGTTACTGTTCCACTTCTGTGAAGAGACACGAGGATCAAGGCAGCTTATAAAAAAAAAAAAGTTTATTTAGGGCTTACAGCTTCAGAGGATTAGAGTCCATGATTATTATGTCAGGAGTATAGTAGCAACAGGCAAGCAGCCATGATGCTAGACAAAATGGTAGCTAAGAGCTTACATCTTGATCCACGAGCTTGCAGCAGAGAGCCAACTGGGAGAGGTATGTGATTTTGAAACCTCAAAGTCCATGCCCAGTGTCACACCTTCTCCAACAAGGCCACACCTCCCACTCCTTCCCAAACAGTTCCACCAAGTAGGGACCAAACATTCAAACATATGAGCATATGAAAGCTGTTCTCATTCAAACCAGCACACTTCTGTTTTATTCTGTTGTAGAGACTGATCATATTTAGTATCCATAAGAGAAGAAAGAAATAATAATTCTTGTGCTTCACAAACTTTAACCAGATATATCTAATCAAAGCTCTCTTACTCTTGTCTGGAGTACAATAGTTGTGTTATTTTATTTTTTCTTTTTGAGACAGGTCTCACTCCATAGCATACGCTGGCCTCAAATCTACTGCCTCCTAAGTGTTGGGATTATAGGCATGAACCACCACACCCAATTTCAATCGTTATCTTCAAACTGATTTTGTAATAAGGAGTTTTCTTCTTTTACATCTTATATCCCAAAATATAAGATTTTAGTCAATCAAGCATTACTCTGTCCAATGCACCATTCCCTGGCAAAGGCTTTGTGGAGGCTCCCCTGTGTGTCTCACCTCTCTCCATTTTCAATGGTCTGTATTCCAGGAGGGCCTCCTCAGTGTTGGCCCCCAGTTGGTGCCTTTCAGAACTCTTTAAAGAAACAACAATGGGAGGTCTGGGGTTCTCCACCCTTTAGACCAAGGAGGAAAGTGCAACTGGAATCCTTTGGATTGTCTTCCTAGTGTTTCCCTGCTGTGACTTGTTTACCTGACTCCCTCTGATGTGAACTTGTTCTGTTCTGCCTGTAATGTGAGTCTTCATCTGACAGTGATGTGCTGTGGCACAATGGTTTGTACCCTGTCCATTGTATTTTAATAAAACGCTGATTGGCCAGTAGCCAGGCAGGAAGTACAGGCGGGACAACCAGACAGGAAGTAGAGGTAGTACTCAATGAGAACAGTAGAATTTGGGGAAGAAGGAAGTCATAGTCTGCAGTTGTGACCCAGCCACAGAAGAAGAAAGATGTGTGCCTCACCGAATAAGGTACTGAGCCAGGTGGCTAACATAGACAAGAATAATGGGTTAATATAAGTTGTAAGAGTTAATAAGAAGTCTGAGCTACTAGGCCAATCAGTTTATAACTAATGTAGACCTTTGTGTTATTTCTTTGGGACTTAACAACTGTGGAAACTGGGAAGGACAGAAACCTCAGACAACAGTGATGTCAACATTTCAATAAGCCTCTTTCTAAAATGTCTGTATATCAATAATAACTGCCAAAGAAATGTGTCCTATTTTTTCTTCTAATTTTTACAGTGAATCTGATTTTTGTTTGCTTCCCTCTCCTTGTCTTTAGAGCATCACTTACCTCTTTTAGTCCTATAAGGATGCTTTTCAGTTATTTACTTACTTATCCTTATCCAGGACTCTTCCTGGTACAAATCAGAGGATACAGTATTAGCTGCACACATCAAAGCCTGTTTATTTTACCTTCTAGAACCGGGAGACTTGTCTATCAAACATCAAAACAAAACAAATAAGTACCACAGCTCTAAGCCCGAGTCTTCAGAGGGAGGTCGACCTGGGTCCTTTACCAAATCCAGTGAGTCTTACTTATTGTCCCCTAGTCACAAGGAGAAAATGAAGCCCCAAAGAAACTTGAGCCAGCTGTGGATCAGTGCTCTTTGGAGGGAGAGGTGGGGAAAGGAAGAGCTTTATTTCTATGCATGTCCACTCCTCAGAGTTGTCAACAGTTCTTCTACTCTCCTCCTTAGCCATATGACACATGGAAAATTCTGCTTAAACAAAGGGCTGCTGACACTCAGAGTGTAGATGGCGCACCCTGGTCTTTGTTTTCTGGAGTCCGTTCTTGTATGTGTTATATCTGTAATCTGGACCACCTGTTCACCCATGGCCATCTACTGAACTCCATAGTAGCCTCTAAGTTTCTGCAGAGTGGTCTTCTCTAAGAAGACTCCCTTGTTCAGACAGAACCATATCTTCTGTATCTCTCCATGTAAACACCTCTACTTGACTTGTTAGCTTTAACACCTGTCTTGGCTGCTAGACTGTCACTTGAAGTTCAGAGACAGGTTTCCAGCCAGGTGCCTCCTGTACACTAGATTGGTGCATTAAACTAAAGGGCTGCGTAATAGAGACACATTGTAGCTCCTACAGAAACAGTTTTTGCTCACACAGAAGCTGCGGTCTGACTCCTTGGTTTCTAAAACTTTCATGGGAAAGACCCAGTAGGATAAGGATAAGGTGAAGGGTCCCCATTAATAATTATGCATTGGTAAACCATCAGGTGTGTCACAGACAGCACAGCCAGAGTTCCTTTACCCAGTCCCACCCTCAGAAGAAACAGTAGGAATTCCCCATGGACAAGGGAATCAATCTATAGCCAATTCATGATCCTAATTCTTAGAGCAATTGCAAATTAAATCATGAGCAGCTTTTAAGAGAAGGCTGTGCTGACCATACACATTCCTAAAAACAGAACCAGCCATTCTGTGACTCAAATAATTCACCTGTGTTCATAGGTGCTTAACAAGTATTTGGGAGAAATCTAATCAGAAAGAGTCAGATTACAACGAACGTTCCTAAAACTGTAATTCAAATAAGAAGGCTAGTATAAGCAAAAGCCAAGAAGCGTGGAGAACTGCCTTCATTAAATGGCCATTTGAAACCTTTTAGCACTACCTCAAGAACTGTGTAAAGCCAGAACCAAAAAATACGGTTACTCTTGTTGTCATCTACAACTAAAAACATTCCATCCTAAATGCCCTTGGCAGGAGTTCTTAGCTATCTAGCTAATGTTTCAACTATTGTTTCATTTCCGCTGCTGTGGTAAAGTGTCTTGACGAGAAGCATCTTCAAGTAGAAAGGACTTTATTCCACTGTAGGATCCCAGGTTACAATCCACTGCAGCAGGGGAGGGAAGGCAGGAGCTGGCTAATCACATCAGAGCCGCAGTCAAGAACAAAGGTAAGTGAACGCATGCATTCACACATGCTTGCTGGCTGCCTTATGTGCAGCTCAATTCCTCCACTCTCAGAAAGTCTGTGCTCCTGCCTAGGGAATGAAGTCACCCACAATGGGCTGTATCTTCCCACATCAATTAACTTTTAAGACAATCCCTCTACAGCCATGCCCAGAGGCCAATCCATTGTAGATAATCCCTTTTTAAGAACCGTTTCCTAGGTGAGTCTGGACCACATCAATTTGGCAATTAAAACTAAACACCACAATTTCCAACCCCAAAAGTGCAGTTAGGTTATGGAACCTTTATGTAATGCTGGTCATCAGAATTTTCTTAACAGAGACTCGCAGTCTATCTCAAAAAGACAAGCTTTTCCTTTGTGTGTGAGTTCAAATTCATACACATCAAAAAATATTTTGTATGTTATTATGCTATTAATTTTGAGAGCTTATGAATTTGTGGTACAAAGTTGGAAAAAAGCTTTTCATTCGTCCGTACAGGACAAAGAGCAGGAAATGCTTTTTGATCTTTACTTGTATGTCTTATTTGACAAGATACCTAAGCCCCTCTCTGCCCTGTCAAGGTAACACATAAAATTAACCATCACAGAACTTGTCAGCCGAGTTCAGGAAACTCTGATAGTGTGAGCTCCCTCCCCCTCTCTAACTGGCCATCCCAGTGAAGAGATACCTGGGAGGGGAGGAGAGCACTTGCTGAGCAAAGATGGGCACCGGGTTTCAGATCTCTGTACACACTTAACAAGCCAGACTTCTCATAAATGCCTTACCTCTAACTCCAGTGCATCCAGCAATCTCTTTGTGTGTGTGCTCAGGCACACACAGACACATGCATACACACAAATGAATAAATAAATAAAATGTTTTCAAAAAAAAAAAGCTACACTTTCCTTCTCCCTCTGACAACTTTGTCTCTCAGGTTGATTAAAACCCACAGTGAAGGGATGGCTTTTATGGCTATCAAGTTCCCTCATGCTGGGTCCTGGAAACTTTTTGACATTATTCTTTTTCAAATTTGTGTTGTTGTTCCCTCTTTCTGTCTTAAGACTTCAAGGGGGAATGGGCCACCTAATTTACTCTCCCTCTATTTAAAAACTTGCTCTTTTCTCCATGGCCTACTTTAAATCCAGCTATGCTTTCTGAAACTACAGTGGGAATAAACACACATCTGGACACCGAGGTGACAGCCCAAATGCAGTCGGAGATGCTGGTCTAAGGGTTGCAGCTTTCTGCATTAAAATAAAACTAATACCCAAACTATCTCTTTGGCTTCAGGCATTGAGTATATTCCTATTTCCCTTCAGAACATTTTTAAAAAGACCTTAGAAGAGCTAAAGGGATACAATTAAAATGCATCTATTTAATATTCTTATCAAAAGTCTTAATCTGAATCTATCAGTCAAGCCTCCAGGCTTAACTTCTCATTTTCGGGAAATAAAAGGGGCTGAGGGAACAAGCTAAATGTTCCAGGAGGAAATAGCCAGATCCAAAATCTATAGGGTAATCAAGTTAGATTCTTCAAAGAGTGGAGAGGAGCATCTGAAAAATTAATGAGAAATAACAACCAGATGCAGTGCCTGAAGTTAGCCTGGGATCCAATTTTAAAAAAAACTGGAGGCAATAGGGAGAGAGAAATGGAGGTGTTGGAGGGGGGGGGGGCAGATAAACAGTGACTACGGTAGCTCCAGGCTCCTTTACAAATCCATTTTGAAACAACAGTGGAATGTTTGAGCCTAAACTATAGTTTAATAATATTACAAAATTACAGTTTGCTTATTAAAGATAATAGTGTTACATTAGCCTTGTTCTCAGGAGAAATACATGGAAGCATTTAGGGGAAGGTGTTGCAGAGCTTGAAAATGACACTCAAAACCTACAAAACACAGCATGGGAAGACAAAGCAAACGTGGGGACCTGTGGGTAATCAGTTGTCGGCTTCTCAGACAGTGGATAAGGACAGTCACAATACAGTCATTTTTAAGTTACTATATGCTGAAATTTTTCATAATAAAAGATTCAGAAAATATCGGAGGGTCCAGTATTTTTGTCTGAATGTGCTGATCACCGGCACAACACACGAACACAGAGGCTAGCTGAGTGGTGAGCAGAGACAGTCCAGATGTGGCACCCCAAACCTCACACTCCCAACTCCTACGGACTCCACGGCATGGTGCCTCGCCCCCTTCCCAGCTTTGGTGGGGTCCTGCCCCATGTACCAGGAGCTGTTTCTCCATCTGTCTAGCCCTCTTAGCTGAGTGGAGACATTCTCCTTCATCTTTGGTTTTCTCGTGGCTTTACTTATGGTCAGAGGTATTCAATAAGCCATTGTGAGATGAGTCAGCGATGTGTCTCCTTTCTTTAAATATCTTTAAATACCAATTTGGAACAAGAACAGTGGCTCATTTTGACTTGGCGATATAATGTAGCCCATTTCTAAAACATTTAAAAATGAAATTTATGAGGAGCATCCTCATTTCACAACCAGTCCAGCGTTCTGCTCAGACTGTTGCCATCGCCACACTGGCCTCTACGAGCATCTGGGGAACACAGAGAACAGAACACAGAGCCACTGGGAAACTGCAGCATGCCTGCATTACCTCCCGGCTTTCTGAACTGAACCATTGTTATGCCCACAAACTGACCTCAGAGCAGTCTTCCAAAGCAGCATCTCCGCGTTAATCATGCATTTCTCATCCCCTTAGTCAGTGAGGCCTGAAAATGTATTTCCCCTCATTTTCCCTGGTGATTCTGGTGTCAATCATCTCAGTGATCCAGAGCCTCACTCAGCCACGACCAGTCATACACTAACACGCACACTACAGAGTTTGCCTCTGGCTTGATATTTCTCATTTCTCCTCCATATCCTCATGTTCCCTTTATGCCTTTAATCTAATAGGTTTACATCGCCTTTCTGTATGCTCTCCAGCTGTGGCACTTGGCCACACTATGGAATTAACAGAACACCTGAAAACTCTAGAACAAAAAAGAAGAAAACACCCAGGAGGAAAGACTAGAGGAAATAATCAAATTGAGAGCTGAGATCAGCAAAAATAGGAACAAAGATAACAATATAAAGACTCAATGATACAAAAGTTGGTTCTTTGAGAAAGTCAACAAAATAGATAAACTTTTATCCAAACTAACCAAAGGGCAGAGAGAGTATATACAAATTAACAAAATCAGAAATGAAAAGGGGGACATAACAAGAGGCACAGAAGAAATCCAGAGAATCATCAAGTCATACTTTAAAAACCTATACTCCACAAAATTAAAAGAAATGAAAAAATTTTCTGGATAAGTACCACAGCCAAAATTAAATCAAGATCAGATAAGCAGACTAAATAGACCTTTAACTGCTAAAGAAATAGAAACAGTCATCAAAAGTCTCCCAACCAAAAAAAGCCAGGAACAGTTGGTTTCAGCACAAATTTCTACAAGAACTTGAAATAAGAACTAATACCAATACTCCTCAAATTGTTCCACACAGTAGAAAC
This sequence comes from Microtus oregoni, assembly GCF_018167655.1. Classification (NCBI taxonomy): domain Eukaryota; kingdom Metazoa; phylum Chordata; class Mammalia; order Rodentia; family Cricetidae; genus Microtus; species Microtus oregoni. The sequence goes on from NW_024543874.1 coordinate 2,732,732, forward strand.
AGAAAAAATATTGACAAACTCTTTTTACAAGGTGACAGTTACCCTGATACCCAAACCATAACAAAGACACAACTAAGAAAAAGAATTACAGACCAGTCTCACTCATGAACATTGATGAAAAAAATACTCAATAAAATACTAGCAAATTGTATCCAAGAACACATCAGAAAAATCATCCATCATTACCAAGCAGGCTTCATCCCAAAGAGGTAGGGATGGTATAACATACAAAAATTCATCAATGCAATCCAACATATAAATAAACTGAAAGGAAAAAAAAACATATGGTCATCTCATTAGATGCTGAAAAAGCCTTCAACAAGATTCAACACCCCTTCATGACAATGAACTTGGAGAGAGCAGAGATACAATGAACATATCTAAACATAATAAAGGCAATATACAGCAAGCAAACAGCCAACATCAAACTAAATGGAGAGAAACTCAAAGTGATTTTACTGAAATCAGGAACAAGACAAAGTTGTTCACTCTCACCATATCTATCCAATATAGTTCTTGAAGTTCTAGTTAGAGCAATAAGACAACAAAAGGAAATCAAGGAGATACAAATTTGGGGGGAAAAAGTCTAAAATACACTCTTTGCTGGTGATATGATAGTATACCTAAATGACCCCAAAAATTCTATCAGGGAGATCCTACAACTGATAAACACCTTCAGTAATGTAGCAGGATACAGTAATGTTGCAGGATATAAGATTAACTCAAAAAACATCAGTAGCCCTCCTTTACACAGATAATAAATGGGCTGAGAAAGAAATCAGAGAAACATCACCCTTTACATTAGTCTTAAATAACATAAAATATCTTGGGATAACTCAAACAAAACAAGTGGAAGATCTGTATGACAAGAACTTTAAATCTTGAAGAAAGAAATTGAAGAAGACATCAGAAAATGATTATGTAGATTAACATAGTAAAATGGCAAGCTTACCAAAAGTAATCTACAGATTCAATGCAATATACATCAAAATCCCAACAAAATTCTTTAAAGAACTCAAAAGAATAATACTCAACTACGCATGTAAAAACAAAAAACCCAGGATAACCAAAACAATTCTGTACAATAAAGGGACTTCTGGAGGCATCGCCAGCCCTGACTTCAAGTTCTACTACAGAGCTACAGTACTGAAAACAGCCTAGTATTGGTGTAAAAACAGACAGGAGGAACAATGGAATCCAATCAAAGACCAGGAAATCAATCAACACATCTATGAACACTTGATTTTTGACAAAGAAACTAAAATTATAAAATGGAAAAAAGAAAGTATCTTCAACAAATGGTGTTGGCATAACTGGATATCAACATGTAGAAGAATGAAAATAGATCCATATTTATCACCATGCACGAAACTCAAGTCTGAATGGATCAAAGACTTCAACATAAAACCAACCACACTGAATATCATAGAAGAAAAAGGGGAAAGTACCCTTGAACACACTGGAACAAAAGAACACTTCCTAAATATAACCCCAGTAGCACAGACACTGAGAGAAACAGTAAACAGGACCTCCTGGAACTGAAAAACTTCTGTAAAGCAAAGGACATGTCAACAAGACAAAATGAAAGCCTACAAAATGGGAAAAGATATTCATTAACTTCACATCAGACAGAGGTCTGATCTCCAAAATATACAAAGAACTCAAGAAATTGGTCATCCGAAGAATAAATAATCCATAAAAAAAAATGGGATACAGTCTGAAATAGAGAACTCTCAACAGAGGAATCTAAAATAGCTGAAAGACACTTAAGGAAACACTCATCTCCCTTAGTCATCAGAGAAACGCAACTCAAAACAACTCTGAGATACCATCTTAGACCTGTCAAAATGGCCAAGATCAAAAACACTGATGACAACTTATGCTGGAGAGGATGTGGGGCAAGGGGAACACTCCTCCATTGCTGGTGAGAGTGCAAACTTGTATAGCTGTTTTGAAAATCTTTATGAAAATAAGTATGGCAGTTTCTCAGAAAACAAGTTTTCTCAGGAAACAATCTACCTCAAGACCCAGCAACACTACTTTTGAGTATATACCCAAAGGATGCTCAATCATACCAAAAGGACATGTGCTCAACTATGTTCATAGCAGCATTATTTGTAATAGCCAGAACCTGTAAACAACCTAGATGCCCCTCAACTGAAGAATTAATAAGGAAGATGTGTTACGTTTACACAACAGAGTACTACTCAGCGGTAAAAAATAATGACTTCTTAAGAATTGCAAGGAAATGAATGGAACTAGAAAAAAAATATATTAAGGTAACCCAGTCCCAGGAAGACAAATATAATATGTGCTCACTCATAGCAGATATTAAACACAAAGCAAAGGATAACCAGCCTATAGTCCACAAGCCCAGAGAACCTAGACAACAAACAGAACCCCAAGAGAGACATACATGGATTCACTTAGCAAGGAGAGAAAGACAAGATCTCCTGAGTAAATTGCGAGCATGGGGCTCAGGGGAATGGTGGAAGGAGAAAGGGAAGGTGGGAAGGGGAGGGGGAATATATATATATATATATATATATATATATATATATATATATATCCCTGTAAAAACAATTAGAAAAAAATAAACAATTGCTTTTTACACTGTAGGAGTTTTGTACCTCATGGTACATTTGCTGATGATTTGAGACCATTTTGGATGTGATAGCTTTAGATGATACTAGTACCTGGTGTGTAGAGGCCAGAGATGCTGTTACGTATCCTAAGCTTTTACAGGACACCACATGTCCACCCCCAAACTAGGAGTTATCTGCCCCAAATGCCAGGAGTCCCAAGATCGAGTAGACCTGAGTTCAACTGCATGATGTCCTCAATGAATGACTAGTTTTGAAATTCGGAAAGGCAGTTTCTAGTGGCACAAGTGAATATATTTGAGATTCGGAAAGGCAGTTTCTAGTGGCACAAGTGAATATATTTGAGATTCGGAAAGGCAGTTTCTAGTGGCACAAGTGAATATATTTGTGTACATGTGGAAACACCATTTTGTCTGTGGCTGTTTTACACCAATGCATTGTAACAGTTCATTACTTGTTAGACCATTCCCCGTGTCAGAGGCCAGGGTTCTGGAGCTTTTCTAAGCGCTCACCCTTACTGAGAAGCCTTCCTGGGGCCCTCTGTCCACTCCCTTAGGGGATGATGTTGGAGAATTCTGGTCCTTTGCTGGTGTGAATGCGAAGCAGAGGACATCTGGACCTATTCCCTTTTCCATGTGAGGTGTGGTTAGGGCCTTGTGCCAGGCAAAGGATGCTGGGAATTGAGGATGAGAGAAGAAAGGAGTCTGCTTTGAGGACAGCAGGGAGACCTCTGTCCCTGGCCCTCTTTAAGCAGGGATGGCCTCTAGGTCACATCACTGCCTGTTACCTTGCCTGCCAAAGGCCACCTGTTGCCACAAACATTTACAACAGAGTAGTATAGCCCCTGCACTCCACAAACATTTACAACAGAGTACTATAGCCCCTGCACTCCACAAACATTTACAACAGAGTACTATAGCCCCTGCACTCCACAAACATTTACAACAGAGTACTATGGCCCCTGCACTCCCCTTGCTGAGTTTCTGATACTCTCCCAGGGTGCTGTCTCTCCAGGGATAACCTGCCTGCCAACCAGGCTTCCCCAAGGGCTGCTGTGAGTTCTGGCACACCTCTGTGAACCCTATTCAAACATGGACACATCAACTCTCTGCAAAACAACCCCCCCACACACATATTCTTAGCATCCAATATTGCTACAGTCAAAGACGCGGAGTGAAATAAACCTTAGATTTCCCACAAATGGCTTCAGGGTTTCAATTATCATGGAAAGTAGCTTGCCGACTAACCTGAGACAAAAAGACACCCCTCCCCACACGTTTCGGGGCCACAGTATATTGTCATCTGAGAGAGTAATTTATTTCCGCATAATTGACTCTATAAAGGACATCTTCGGTTTCTAATTCCCTAAATAACTTGGACCCACCGTTGCCAGCGCTGACCCCATGAGAGGGAGGAGAGCCGTAATTAATTGACTCGTTTATGATTAATGCATTCCTGCTTGCCTTTCCTGCCAGTCTCTGAAGAGAAAATTGCCTAGCCCTCTGACTCTGCTTCCAAGGAACTAATTCATTGGAAATAAATAAAGAAATCTGGCTGACAAGCAAGGAGTCGATCGTTCAGCGAAACTCCTCAAGGCCACCCACTCCTGTGTACCTGTCCATCTCAGGAACTCATTCGAGGAAGAAGTGTGCGCAGCTCCCAGCTGCAGGCCCTTAGTGTACACCAGGAAAGCATTGCTTTTTAAGTCACGTCTTGTTTTGATTTTAGTTTCCCGGTTTGTTTAACCCTTTAGGTACCTAAGGAGGTATGTACATAGACAGGAATTGAAGTAGGGGAACAAAGGAAAACTGGAAGAAGAAGACGCACAAGACCCACTACTTCTTTACAGCTCGGAAGTTATCCTGGGTCCAGTCTGCTTTCGTGTGAACTACTCCAAGTGAATGCTGGGCTCTGAACTCAGGTTCTCTGTACAGGCCAGGAAATAGTTTGAATTTAACTGTTCCAGCCCCCACTCTGGTTTTAATGCAGACAGACCACAATGGGACACGACTTACCAACATCTTCTTTCTGATCATTCGTGGTGATTTGTGAATACCCTATTGTGCTTTTTTGAAGTGATCTTGTTTGAATATAAATTCATGGCAGGGAGTGACTTAATAACTTGGAACCCAAATAGTTCTTCCTACACCCAGTGCCATTCCATAAAAGAGATGCATACACAAAGCACTTTCCCGTTTCCCTTTGTGTCTCTTTATCAAGTCGCCCTGTGTCCCCACTCCTCTGTCTTACTGGAAAATGCAATCCATGTATGAAGAACGGTGCTGACACCTCCCAGAGATGATCTATGCCTGCCACTTGCAAGTTATAGTATTATGAAGAGATAACCTCTTGGTGTCTTTAACAGGGCAATTCCAACAATGCCCTTAACATTTGTAATTCTATTCCTCAAACCCCGTTCCATTCCTCTCCCAACTCTGTCCTTTTCCAGATCCCTGGTGGCTGTATTGTACTCCTTGCTCTCTTGACTTGTCATGCATCCTGGACCACTCCAGCATGACCACAGGATCCCAGACAGAGGCAGAACACAGGGTCTTCTGTGTCCAAGTTATAATTAGAGAATCCCTTATAATACTGACAAATTCCTGAATATTGTAGTTCATGTCTCAATTCACAGCTACAAGAGTCAATGAGGAAAACGTCCATGGAGAGGTCACCTACAATCTCCTTCAAGAAGACTGTTAACACACAGGAATCCATGTCCATGAAACCCTGTCAGTGACACAAATTAAATATACTATTCATTCATCATAAATTTTAAAAATAAATGTAATAAAAATTAAGCAGGTGTCTCTCAAGTCAAGGATAAAGGCAACCAGCATGAGCCCTACCTCAAAGCCGTGAGTTCGAAGCTCTAAGAACTTCTCAGCTGGGCTGCAAGTGTGCTTTAGAACTCACCTTAGAGAAATCTCCAATGTTTGTGGTCTCGAAGACCCAGGGTCCTAGCAGATGCTCCAATTCACTGACAAAGCCATTGCCATCTCTCCATAGCACGAAGTTACAAATCCCGCCTTTCCTGGGAGAACCATCAAGGGAGAGTTAACAAATACAATTGTCCAATTTGTGAGAGTACGATTTAGTCTGGAGTAGCGCCAGGCATCCAGATTAGTTCAAAGCCTTTGCATGGTTCTCATGGTTACCAGTGCAGAGGTCTCAATGGCTCACAGGTACCATCAATGGTCAGGGATGTTGTTTATCCTCTCTCCTTTGCCTCCCTGGGGGCCCTCCTCTCAAGTTCCTTTTGACAGTTCTATGAAAGCCTTCCAAAGTTACCTTCTTAATCAATCAATCTGAGCTTTGGAACACAGCATTGACAGGATTCTGGACAAAGGCGTATTTTGCACAACTATTGATCACTGAAAGGTTATTTAGCACACACAATTTGCTGAAATAAAGGATTTTGAGATTACCTTATCTGGCTTTCAGTTGCTATGGGCACAGTTAGTCATGTGGTTTTATATGCCTCTGCTTAACTGTCTGTGAAGTTAATAGGTGGATGCAGTGCTGGTTCAACTCTGATCTCAATATACAGCTTCTAAAGAAAAGAGCAATTGTCGACTCAAAGATTGCAAAAATCCAATTAAGTATCACTTTCCCCTGCTGCTAGATAGGCTTAGACCCTGGAAGTAATGTTAATGACACCACATGAACATCCAGGACAGGCACCATGCCCCTTTTACTGAAATCTCACCCCAGACAGCAATTTAAAAGAAAGCACAAGAGTTTTAATACAACTCCCTGGCTTTTGGCTGTCAAACAATAGTACCATGAAAGGCGGGCAGGGGATGATGAGGACCAGAGGATAACTTTCTTATTAAAGAAATATGTGTCATTATTCTGTTGTGTGTGCGCGTGTATTTTTTTTCCTCAAAGAAAAGGTATCTAAGGTCAGTAAGACAGATTACACAGAGGTTTTCCTCAAAGATGTGTTATCTTGGATTCATGACCCGGTCTCTGTGCCCCTCAGTGTGTTCTCCAATGTAATTAAGATATATGTGCGTCTCTGGGCTCTGGGGGCTGCTGACAGACAGCTCTGCTGCCAACAAAGTGTGAGTTGCCAAAGGCAGATGCTCAATGTTAGATGGTGCCCCAGGCAATGCTGAGCTCTGCGGCTCCGCCACTACACCTGAGACTGGTGCAGACTGCAAAGCAGGGTGTTAAATTAAACAGCTTCCAGACACACAAGAGCTGGCCGTTTGATCTCGGCTGCTGCCTCTTCTTTAAAAGATGGGAATGAAAGGGCTCTGTCAAGATGGGCAGCTTTGTCTGATTCCTACCCCTTGTCCCATGGAACCCTCCGCAGGGAGCTTTGTGCTCCGCGCAGTGAGGTAAAAATGGGTGCTTTCTTTCCTGCTCCAAGCTCCTCATGCTGTGAGCCAAATGAAACAAGGCATCTGTTATGGGCTGAAATCCAGTACCTGAGAATGTGTGTGGAGACAAAGCCTTTAGAGAAGTGATTACATCACCATGAGGCCGTCTGGGTGGGGCTAACCAACCTGATGGGTGTTCTTAGAAGAGGAGGCGATGTGGGTATCCAAGAGACCTAAAAGATGGATGGCATATGGAGAGAAGGCAGGATGAGGGTCACTCGGAAAGCAGCCACCAGCAAGCCAAGGAAAGAGGCCATGGGAGAAACCTAAGCTGCGGGTCCTTGGATCTTGAACTTGCAGCCTCCAGAACCGTGAGGAGCTACCAAGTCTGGGACATTGTTATGACATCCCTAGCAAACAACAGAGTGGCCTCAGTGTTAGTGTGAGTGAATGTTGTATTCATACGTAAAACTGCCCTCCAACTATTGGTCCTCTGCATTAGAGTTCTGCATGAATAGATTCGGTCAACTGTGCCTCGAAAATATCCACAAAAAACCACATGTCTCTAAGAAACATATACAGGTTTTTTTTTCCCTTGCTATTATTTCGTGAGAGATTATAATAATTAATTACACAGCACCTGTGTTTAGTGGGCACATGTCATCTTAAGGGACATAAAGGCGTGTGTGTATTTATATGCAATGACTCCACTTCCTGTAAGAGACTTGAGCAAGCAGCGTATGTAGCTCTTGGTATCCTCGAGGGGGCTCCTGGAACCAATCATCTATAGGGATGTTGCGGTGATTTACATATGCAAAGTCAGACTGAGCTCAGGAGATGCTTCCAAAGAGCAATGGATTTGGGGAGAGCTGCCCTTCCCTCAGTGACGCTCCTTGAGACACCTGCTCTTCATGTGTAAGAAATCTCAGCCAGCCTTGGAATGTGATCCCGGGAGTTTGCCAGACCCTGAAGGACTCAGGCCTAATCAAAAAAGTGACATGAGTCACACAGAGCAGGGCAACGCTGCATTTGGTCAGATACCAGGTTAAGAAGGTGCCCATCATCCTCCCCTCACTAATGGTGAAAATAGGATGCAGCTGAGAACTCTGTGGCGGTGAAGTGCTAACAGACGTCCGCTGTGGTCCTGGACCCAAGAGCAGCTTTGTGGATGTGGTGACTGCACTGTAAAGCCAGCATTGTGGGCTGACTGCCCTTGCCCAGGAGCATCACCAGGGGACGGCGAGGAGGAACCTGCCCAGATCCTTGCAGCTCTCACTTCGGCAAACTGAAAGTTTCTCAGGAGATGCTGGTCATAGGAAGCAGCATCTGGCTTGAATTTGCTAATATTTATCACCAAGAAAATTCCTGGCAGGCAAACATATCTTTTAAAGGCCAACCTCTGCCTCACAGTCAGAGAGGGATGAGGTGGGCAGGGGAGAAAATCTAACATTAGTTGGCAGCGTTTGATCTCCCAAAATGGCACTTTGTTAAATTTGCCTAAGAACTCCCACACTGACTTTAAGAAGGAAAACCAAGAACTGACCAGGTTCAGGTTCCTAGCAGGACCAGCATCCCGCCTGCCTCTGCTTCTTCAGGATGCTGTAAGAAAGGACTATAGGCTAAGAACAGTGGTGCAGGCCTGTGCTTTTAGTACTTGGGAGACTGAGGCAGGAGAATCACAAGTTCCCAATGTGCCTGCGTTGCACAAGGAGACCAAGGTCAGGCAACCAAAAGCGGGAGCACAGGAGTATTCTTAGAGATGACGTAGTTTATTGGTCATAATTCTGGAGGCTAAGAGGTGCAAAATGAAGACATTGGTGGATTCGGTGTCTAGTAAGAATGCTTCCTGTGGGCTGGAGAGATGGCTCCATGGTTAAGAGCACTGGTTGAGCTTCCAGAGGTCCTGAGTTCAACTCCTAATACCCACATGGTGGCTCCCAACCATCTGTAAGTGTGGTCCCACAGGATCCCGTGCTCTCTTCCTGTGTGTAGACATACATGCAGACAAAACACCTATATACATAAGATAAATACATCTTTAAAAATGCTTCCTGCTCCCTCAGCATGCCTTCTTTGGGCTCCCTTGTGCCTCTCATAAGGACCTGCCAAGGGACTTCTCAATTTAAACAACCAGGGCTCAACAGCTTCTATTGCCTAGAGTTTCCTCTCGCATTAAAAAAAAATATAAGTCAAACTAGCTTTTTTCAATAATCTTTCTCTCCTTTTCCCCTGGATTCTAAATATAACTTTCAAGACAATTGCCCTTGGGGCAGGGCAATGGCTCAGTGGGAAAGGCATTTGTTGCCAAGTCTGACAGCCTGAGTTTGAGCCCCAAGACCTACCTGGTGGAAAGAGATAATCGACTCCTATGAATTACCTTCTGACCTCCACACATGCCGTGGCACACATGTGAATGTGTGTGCATACATAATATATAAGTAAATAAATGTAATTTAAATATATACTAAAAATACCACTCTTCTTGGTTTTGGTCTATGACCTTTTTTCACTTCTAAATTTTGGTTCTAAATTTCACAATACACCTACCCCTTAAATACAAAGAAAATAAATTTTTGAATAAGCAAATAGGTCTAACATGAAGGGTCTTTATAACTTACATTAAAAAGCATCTTGGCTTGGGAGTTGGCTAAGTGGGGAAAAGCACTTGCATGCAAGTTGAGGACCTGAGTTCAAGTTCCCAGAACACACATAACCAGATGGAACAGTATGAGACTGTCTCAAAGCAAGTGGAAAGTGAGGACCAATACCCGAGGTTGACCAAATACTCACTGTGGCACATTCATGAATGCATGTAAGCATATACATACACATATCACATACACTCAAAAAAAAAAAGATCTGCTAAATGTCTGAAGACACCTTGTACTATGCCTGTTCGCACACACCCTGAACCGTGTGTGCCGGATGCTGCAGATGGAAAGCTGAACTTGCTGTACCCAAGGGGTAGTGGTTCTTCACTCTCAGCAGGTAGGACACAGTAGGAGGGCGTGTCACTGAGGGCTGCCCTGGCAGGTGATGTGGAGCTCTCGAGCTGTGTCCTCTCCCTGGTTTTAGACTGCTATACCTGAACAGTTCTGATCCTCTATACACTGCTCCCACACAGCCAGAAGCAATGGCGTCAGCTGACCAAAGACTTAAACCTCTCACTCCATGAGCCCAAATAGATCTTTCCTCCGTGGTTGCTGCTGTTGTCCGAGACAGACACTCTCCATTCTAGAACCAGCAGAGAGCCACCTGTTTCTGCCTCCCAAGTGCTGGGATTGAAGGCATGGGTCACCATGCCTGGCAATCTTTCCTTTCAAGCTGATCCCTCAGATGCTTTGTTATAGGAAATGAAAAGCTAACTAGCAGGGATGGGGGCACCTAAGTTCTTTGGAAAACTTTTGACAGGCTTATAAATTTTCACTCAATTCCATTTGTTTGCTTGTGGGAGCCACAGTGTGACTCCTGATCCCTGCATACTTGGTGGCTGTACCATTACTAACATAAGGTCTGCTGGCAAAGAGAGAACTTAAGACTGTCACGAAACAGTGTTCACTTCATCTGACGTATTCTTTTCTTTCTTAGCAAGAATCCCAGAAAATACTTCGCAAAATCACATGGCTTTTCTTAACAGATTTGTCTTCAATTTCTAAAACTCTGTCCTTGGCCTCCCAACATCCCATCATTCCACTGCAGACGAAGCTGTATCAACAGCTGTAACATACCTTTTTGTTTTAAATTTACACGTTTAATTTCTACTTTCTTGAACTTTATTATGTAGTGCTGAGACACACAGAGGACTCCACTCCCCCTAAGGGCAAATGGCAAGGAACACTAAGCACTGTTAGCAATGTCAAAATGCTAATGTTCAGCCAGGCATTGTGGTGAACACCTACAGTCCAGCATTAGGAAGCTAAGGAAAGAAGACCATGAACTTGGCATCTCCCTGCACTGTGTAGCTAGTTTCAGGATAACATTTTGAATTATTAATTGAGAACAGGAAAATTCTAGGAAGGAGGAAGCCCATTCCTCCGAGTCCTGCCCAGGCCACTGAAGAAGCAGAATGTGACCTGCCCAGCTGAAAAAGGTACTGAGCCATGTGGCTAACATAGATCAGAATAATGGGTTAATATAAGTGATAAGAGCTAATATGAAGCCTGAGCTAATGGGCCAATCAGCTTTATAACTTATGTAGACTCTCAGTGTGGTTTCTTTGGGGCTTGCTGGCTGTGGAAACTGGGCAGGACAGAAACCCCAACAAGCAGGCCCTCTTACTACAAATAATAGTTCTTTACTTTTAAATTTCTTAAAGAAATACTTTATATTATGGGTGTGTGGCTGTTTTATCTGCATGTGTGTATGTGCACTGGATGTGTGCCTAATGTTTGAGGAGGCCTGGAGGTGGTATCAGAATACCCAGAACTGGAATTAAGGACAGTTGAAAGTCACCTTGTCGGGGCTGGGAGCCAAACCCAGGTCTTCGGCAAGAACAGCTAGTGGTCTTAACTGCTGAGCCATCTCTCCATCCCTGAGCTTTTAGCTCTGGATGAGCCTCTATGCTGAGGACCACCGTCGTTTGACTACTTTGTGTGCCCACCAATAGGACAGCAGGGTTGCTTCCCACCTGCATCCTTCGCTGCATTTATTGTTCTTGGTTTATTTTCAGATACCTATTCTGACTGGAGTTAGATGGACTCTCAATGCAGTTTTTATGGCTAGCAATGCTGAGTATATTTTCATGTATTCATATTCCATTTTTATTTCTTTCTATGCATTTATTTTCCATTTGGTAATTCTACTGACTTTATTATGTTGACATATGATTCCTCTATTCCTAACTTCTTCGGGATTTTTTCATGAAGTACTCATAAATTTTATTAGGCTTTGTCTATATCTAATAAGATGTCATGTGACTTTGTGCTTAATTTTAATTATACAATGTTCTGTATTTATTAGTCTATATGCATTGAACAATCTTTGAAGCTCTAAAATAAAACCAATTTAATGGTGGTGCATTTTTTTTTAAATGTGTTGCTGATGTCATTTTGCAGGTGTTTTATTAAGGATATTTCATTTCTATCCATCCAGGCTATAGTTTTTCTTTTGTTGTATCCCTACCTGATTTGAATATCAAGGTAACAGTGGCTTCATGAAATGGGTTCCTCCCCTCTGTGATTGTTTAACTGACAGCTGTCAGACACATCTCTGTGTCCAGTTGCCTTACATGGTATCTTTCAATTGAGCCGAGCAGTCTTCCCTTTTATCAACCAACCAGACTGTCACCTTAGCGTCCTGGCTGCTTTGACCGCTGCAGCCACAGCTGGTGTTGGGACACAAACCTCTGCACAGAAGGTCATGCTACAGTCACACCTGTTCCAGTCAGTTCACCCACAACCCCGTGACGGCCCCACCAATAGCTGCTCTGGGCCTGGTAACGGCAGTCCTTAGCAAGGCTGGCTAGTAGGGAGAGCCACCTCGGTATCTCAGCAAAAGGTCCATGACTGACAGTATCTGAATGGGGTTTGTAATTGATTTTCTATGATGAGTGTGATTGGTGGAACTGGAAGCTATTAACATACAAGGCTGTGATCGGTGGAATCACAATCCAAACACTAGTGTGCCCTCCCCTCTTATAGTTATATAAGCGGGTTGTTTGCCACCCCCTTAGGGTTGGTCTGGAAAGTCTCAATACCATCCACCCCCACTGATGCTGGATCATTAGGCCCAATAAAGTCTTCTCCTGGGATGGGAAGCTTTCATTGGTTAATGAATAAAGAAACTGCCCTGGCCTGTTGATAGGGCAGAACTTAGGTAGGCAGGGAAGACAGAACTGAATTCTGGGAGGAAGAAAGCAGAGTCAGGGAGACACCATGGATCAGTTACCAGAGAAAGACATCCTGCCAAAACTTAGCCTGTAAGCCACTGCCACATTATACAATACACACTACACATGCCGTAATACACAGATTAATAGAAATGGGTTAAACTAAGATGTAAGAGTTAGCCAATAAGAAGTTAGAGCTAATGGGCCAAGCAGTGATTTAATTAGTATAGTTTCTGTGTAGTTATTTCAGAGCTAAGCTAGTCGGGCAGCCGGGACAAACAAGCGGGCCCTCCTGCAACATTTTCCTGGATGGTTTATCAGCGTGAGCTCCCTATCATAGGTGCGGCTGCACAAAGAGCACACAGGATGTCGGAGTTTCTAGCTTCAGCAATAGCAGCAATGGTGGCAACAGTAGAGGCAGCCACGGTGGCGGCGGCAGTGCAGGCAGCCATGGTGGCGGCGGCAGTAGAGGCAGCCACGGTGGCGGCGGCAGTGGAGGCAGCCATGGTGGTGGCGGCAGCAGCAAGGAGACAGCAAAGATTTACAGAGAAGCACAAGAGCTGGGCACCCTGAGTCCTTAATGCCAAGAAGCAAGTAAGGGGTTTCAGAAAGCCACCAAGAGACCCCAGCAACTGATGCTCTAAGCTTTAACACGAGGAGGTAGCTGGAGAGTTCCAGAGAATGCCTCAGGATAGACCACAAGAGGCTAAGGCTATGAAGAACAGGGAGGCTGTGAATAAACCTAGATGAGAGCCAAGGCTACCTGGACTGAAAGCCTCACTCTTGGGAGGAGTGTGAGAGAAAAGTCAAGGGTTGAAGGGCTGAGAGACCCAAAACCCAGAACTCAGAAGCCATGGGTGTCAGAACTCCAATCCCTGAGCAATAAACCTCTGATTCTGAAGTGTGGAACCCTGGGCTCTGACTCTGAAGGTGTGGAGCCCTGAGCCCTGACTCAGAAGGTGAAGGTGCTCTAAGCATGTGTATTTAGAAACCCTGTTTGTAAGCCCCAGGAACTCAGGAGCTGCCTTTGTCTGCTTGTGATTTCTGTGTGGACAGAACAAGAGAATCCCCAGCCAGCTATCTGTGACAATAGCAGCAGATTTCCTATTTATCTAAGATATAAAATATTTTTTCCTAAATATTTCCCAGTTAAGACAATTTGGGCAAATAACATTTTTAAAAAGACAAAATACTGCTAGTATCAATCTAGATGAAGTAACTCCAGGCTCACAAAAAGGAATTGAAGTCAGAATTCAAATCCAAGCAGAGGTGGAAAAGCTTGAACTGTAAACCTCTAGCCTGAGGATCACCATTAGGAGAGCCAGGGACATTTAAATGAGTAGATCAAGTGAGTCTTGATTTAAGCATGTAAGGCACAACCCAGTCAAGGTGACCCAAGAGAGGCATGGTTTGAAGGTAACTAGACAAAGAAAGTGACACTCAGTGATTGCTTTGAGCTCTGTGGAGAAAGGATGGGCAGATAAAATGTAGGTTGCTGTGTCAGTGTTAGAAGTCTAGAAGCAGAGTAATGTCTGCACACCCAAGACTGTCAGTAAAGCATCTCCCCAGGTCCAGACCCAGGAGCGTTCAGATGCTCACCAGTCTGTATTATAGAACAGGATGCAGCAACCACGTGCCGATCGTAGAAGTGCATGCACGCAGGCATTTCCATGCTGGCCCAGAGACGGGCAGGGCTGCCATGGGAGTCCTCAGAAATCAAAGCCCTGCACAGCTGGATACATCAGCCGTCTCCCTTCCCAGAGCAGTAACGCCATACTATCTCAGAGGAATGACTGTCTCTAAATTAGTTTAGAACTACCTAAGCTCACACAGGCAGAGAAAGCAGACATGTAAATGAGATGCGCGTGCTTTTCACCGCCAGTACTGAGAATTGAACCGGGGCCTTGGGCAGGTAGATAACACTTGAGCACTCAGGTCTGTCCACAGATCTATGGTTAGGTTGAGTGGTACGTGTGTGTGAGTATGTGTGTGTGTGCGTGCTTGAGTATGTGAGCACATGTGTGTGCATGTGTGTGTGAGTGTGTGTGTGTGAGTGTGTGTGAGTGTGTGCATGTGTGTGTGTGTATATGTGTTGTATGGCTGCTGCTATTGTTTTGATTTGGTTTTTTATAGACTCTGTGCTGCATTTGAGGGAAATGAAATGTAAAAACCATGCTTTAAATTTTGTTTTTGAACTCTGGGCTGGGCATGGTGCTGCATGCATATATTAGCAAGCAGAGGCAGGACATTCAGGAATTCAAGGTCATCCTCAGCTAAGTAAAGTGTACAAGTTTAGGCCAGCCTGGGCTACAATGATACTCTGGCTCAACAAAACAAAACTAAACCAAAAAACCTGGGAGGAGGCCAACAAAGAAAACATTGTGTATCTTCCACAGGACTGTTAAACTCCTGTGTTTCCCAACCTCTCAGTTTTGCTTTCTTGGGCTTAAAGGTCGGGGACAGCCTGCCCTGACTACATACTGACTTGCTGTGGAAGGATGGAATACCTGAGCTGTTTCTCAGATACTGGGGAGTTCTCTCAAAGCAGGTTTGGAAGGATAGGACCCTCCATTTCTTTAGTCCAGACACACATCTCAAAGACAACGTCGTCAGGTGTTAGGGTGTCTTGTCAGGAGGAATAAACATCTTGAAGCCCAAAAGGTTCCCTAAGAGTTTGGACTCTGGAGTCACAGGTCCCACCTGAATCCAGCTGTTGGTGAAGGAATCTGTCTTTGCCTCAGTTCCCTGAACTGTGAAATAGAGTTGAGAAGAAAAGCCCCAGGCAAAGATAAGTCACCGTGAGGTCAGTGAGTCTCACTGGAAACTGTGTGACCAGGGGCAAATCTCAGCTTCTTGGAGCTTCAACTGCCCCTCAGTCCACCTCTGCCCTACAGCTGATAATCAGAAACCTGCCTTCTTAGTCCACATATGAAGACCAGCCAAGATGGAGACTGCAAGGGCCGTGCAAACGTCACTTCTCAGGTTTACTGCAGTTTCTGTTTCCTTCCATTAGGCCAAGAGCAAGGTTGTGCTGCCTGGCTTTTAGGAAAAGCAAAGAGGCCCAGGGTTTCCAACTTTTATCATTGTCAAAACAAACGAGTGACTCTGTCTGTCAAGATTTCAGCCCCATGGTGTGCACTGAGCCCAGGAGCTTGGCCAGCCACAGCCGTCTGGGCTTGCCCCTGTGGTGCCAGCTGAGCTCTGTGGCTTTTAAATAAAAACCCATGCCGTTCTGCTCGGATGACCGGGCTGCAGCTGTAGGCATGGAGGTACCTCCTAAACACTTGAAAGTTTTAAAATGCCATATTTTTACAGTTCTGATTCAAACAGAAACTGCTCTACACATTTTCCCACCAGGTGCTTACATCAAAAAACGCCATCTCTGTCACCACAGTAACACCCTGCTTCCCTCCGTGGTCTCACAAGATTCCCGTGCTAGTGGCCTACCACACATAGATCACCTGCCTCAGCCCTGTAGCTCCCTGATGCTGCCATTAAGGCTCTCCCTCCAGCCTTCTATTCTGGGCAGGGTCAGAGAGTCCACAGCCTGGGTGATGACAAACATAAGCCCATGGACTCGGATCTGTAAACAAACTCTGTTTTCTAAAACTAGCCAAAAAGGAAGACAGAATTGATGGAGCCTTGATAGCAAGAGGCCCAGGCAGCCACCACAAAAGGTTCCCTGACAGGCAGCACAGGAACCACCCTCCTGTATCCCAGGGTCAGCTAGTATCAAGTTTGAGCCAAAACTTTGAACTCCCATTGACCTTATAAGCTAGCGAAGAAATGGATAGTAAACAAGTGTTTGTAAGTGTGAGGAACACCACGCAAGGACTGCAAGCATGTGACCAGGTGGCCAGTCTGGGTTGGAGGCAAGCACAGGGATGGGGTACTTTCATCTGGAGAGGTGTTTGCTTGTGCGATGACCTGAAATAAGTGAGAAATGGGCTCAGGGAGCAGCGGTAGAAGAGACCACTCCCAGGAAAGGCACTGTATGCTCAAAGGGAGCCCATCTTGACAGGTTCAGAGGCAGCAGGTACAGCAGGCAGGCAGGGCTCTGGCCATTGTGGCAAAGATTTGAGACATCATCCTAGGTGCAGGAGGAAGTCTCTAAAAGGATTCACATGGGTGGGGGTATCTTGGAAAGAGTATCCGCCAACAACAGTAGAGAAAGAGAGTAGGATTAGAACAGTATAGAGGCCAGCAGGTGAAAGGTTACGGTGATGGTCCAGTGTAGGATGGGCCTGGACCAGGGTCACAGGAAAGGGACGGAGAGAAGCAGGGGATTCAAGAGAATTACAGAAAGAAGAGTGCACGGGGCTTGGTGATTGGCAGGCTAAAGGAAACAATGGGACAAAGGCAGCTTGAGTTATTCTTTCTCTGTGCAAAACAATATTGTTATTTACTGAGAGCAGATACTTGGGCCAGCTTGAAGAAGCATACGGTAAATTCTGCTTGGGCCATTTTTATAACCCATCCACGTAGAGAAGCCAGACATGGAGTTGATAAACTAGGCTGTAGCTCACAATAAAACTCTGGGCTCTGTTGTTTCCTAGATTGTACAGATAATAGATTCCAGAGGATTCTGTGAAGTGGTATTAATTGAACAGTCAGCATTTGCTTTTAACTCAAGGTGAGAGACCCAAAAGGCAAAGGGATTTAAAAACACTGATACATCATGCCACGTGCCCAACCACCACCAACTCTGTCTAATCCAGGGGCTCTAACAGGAAACCCCTTAGGAAACCAAATGCCAACGATTCATTTGGAGAGCTGAATTGTGGCAGTCCCCCTTTGCCACAGTCTCTTTTTCAGTTACCTCATGATCAATTCTGATCTAAAAATATTAAATAGAAAATTCCAGAATTAAACAATTCATATGTTGAATTGCAAGCTGTTCCAAGTGGCGAATTGAAATCTCATGCCATACCCCTGATTCTCATCCGGGATGAATAGCACTTGGTCCAGTGCAAACACACTCTACACACTACCTCCCCATCACAGCAGTAGATCTTGGCTTCATCAGCTATCACGGTCTTCAGGATTTGTGCTCAGGTAACCATGATTTACCTCATTGTGGCCACGAAGCACAAGAGCAGTGATTCCTGCGAGTCTAAAATGCCAGGGAGAAGCTGCTGGAGGATTTCCTTTAAGTGAAGAGACAGAGAGTCGTGGCTTCATAAGAAAAGAAAGCAATGGTATGATAAATTTATAAATAATATGATCATAAATCCACATCCGGAACTGTGTAGGAAAAACATGATCTCATTTCCCCGTGGCACTTCAAGTTGCAAAAGCACACGCAGCGCGTGAGCGGTGTTAATGAATGGCACGTGATTTGTGTACATCTTTGCATACAAGTCCACAGCTCACAGGGTTGGAGGAAGCCACTGGGGTCTCGGAAAATATCTGCCATGGGAAATGGAGAGGTAGAATGGAACAGCTTCTACATATTGAAGAAATAGAAAAGTCCCGCGTATGCTACTGGTAGTATTAGGACAACCATTGCCAGTAGCTGTTCACAGCCTGCAGTTCTAAAGACTTCTTCTCTGCTGTTATTGTTGTATATGATCTCACTCAATCCTCAAAACAACTCTAGAAATTAGGCATGAAAATCATCCCATTTTACACACAAAGAAACCAAGCCTCAGAAATGTGAAACACGAGGCCGGGTATGGGGGTACACACTTTTTTTTTATTAATTTATTTATTTATTAAAGATTTCTGTCTCTTCTCTTCCACCACCTCCCATTTCCCTCCCCCTCCCCCAATCAAGTCCCCCTCCCTCGTCAGCCGGAAGAGCAGTCAGGGTTCCCTGCCCTGTGGGAAGTCCAAGGACCACCCACCTCCATCCAGGTCTAGTAAGGTGAGCATCCAAACTGCCTAGGCTCCCACAAAGCCAGTACGTGCAGTAGGATCAAAAACCAATTGCCATTGTTCTTGAGTTCTCATTAGTCCTCATTGTCCTCTATGTTCAGAGAGTCCGGTTTTATCCCAAGCTTTTTCAGACCCAGGCCAGCTGGCCTTGGTGAGTTCCCAGTAGAACATCCCCATTGTCTCAGTGTGTGGGTGCACCCCTCGCAGTCCTGAGTTCCTTGCTCGTGCTCTCTCTCCTTCTGCTCCTGATTTGGACCTTGAGATTTCTGTCCGGTGCTCCAATGTGGGTCTCTGTCTCTGTCTCCTTTCATCTCCTGATGAAGGTTAATATTCAGGAGGATACCTATATGTCTTTCTTTGGGTTCTCCTTCTTATTTAGCTTCTCTAGGAGCACTAATTATAGGCTCAATGTCCTTTGTTTATGGCTAGAAACCAAATATGAGTGAGAACATCCCATGTTCCTCTTTTTGGGTCTGGCTTACCTCACTCAGGATAATGTTTTCTATTTCCATCCATTTGCATGCAAAATTCAAGAAGTCATTGTTTTTTTACTGCTGAGTAGTACTCTAATATGTATATATTCCATACTTTCTTCATCCATTCTTCCATTGAAGGGCATCTAGGTTGTTTCCAGGTTCTGGCTATTACAAACAATGCTGCTATGAACATAGTTGAGCATATACTTTTGTTGTATGATAGGGCCTCTCTTGGGTATATTCCCAAGAGTGGTATTACTGGGCCTAGGGGTAGGTTGATCCCGAATTTCCTGAGAAACCGCCACACTGCTTTCCAAAGTGGTTGCACAAGCTTGCATTCCCACCAGCAATGGATGAGTGGGGGGTACACACTTCTAATCCCAGCAGGACAGGTGGTCAGCCTGAGCTACATAGCAAGGTCTAGACCAACCAGGACTACACAGTGATATCCTGTCTCAAAGGGGAAAATAAATGAAGCGCTGTCCCAAGATCAATTGAGCAGGGAGTCCCCGGATGCAAACCCAAGCTTGCTTGGCGCCAAAGTCCCACTTCCAATCTCCAGGCTGTGCTTCTGGGAAGTAACCACAGCACATGAGCCTTTTCTAAGGTCTGAGAAATAGCTTCCAAGGCAAACAACTAATCGTTCTGGCTAGAGTCCCATCATTCTGCCAATACTCTCAGCTCCCACTAAGAAATGGGGTTTAGAGAGATGCCATTCACAGAGAAAGGTCTACTTGATGACTAGATGGCAAAATTGATTTAAAAAAATCATATTTCTCCAGCACACTCTAGCATATGGTCCTGTGGAGCCCAGGCCCAAAGACAAGCCACAGGGTCTTGCTTCCAGACTTGCTCACATAGGAGCAATGGAGAACCACAGACAGTAATCTCAGCTCCCATACTGCAGGAGGGGGTGAGTAGCCTTCTTTGGTGTGTGTCCTAGGCAGATGGCTTCATTTAAACTTTTGATGTTGACATGAAAGACCCCAGTGGTGGGCAGTCTTTCAGGCTGAGGAGACCCTCCCAAGGAGCAGCGAGTCACTCTTCGGATGCAAATAGCAAGAGGCTTTATTTAATACACAGGTACCTGGGGCGGCTTAGTCTCTCGGAAGACAAGCGCGCCTGCAGACTGGGGGAAGGTCTTTTTATAGGAAAGAGGGCAGCAGAAGCAGATTACAGAAGCAAATGCATCGTTAGTGGTCAGTTGGAATGGGGCAAGGGGCACAGGTGGTTTTTCCTCTCCCAGCACAGATGTATGGGAACAGACATCCTGTTAATTGATGTCCTGTCCTAATCTATGGATATAAAGATCCTGTTTTGCAGCCAGGGACCCTGACCTTACTCTGCACTTACAGTCGTTCGTCAAAAGCTTTGTGAAATGACGTTACAGCAGATAAGCTGGGATCTTTCATAGGGGGAGTTGTCTTCTTCTGTGAATTACTGACATTCTAAGTTGGGCACATGTGCTGACTATGCAAACGGGAGGTTCTCATTAGAGCAGGCCAGCTGCGGGTTCCTTATCGCTTGGGGCCAGGTGGCTGACCGGCTGACCGCAGATATCTCGCCTGGCTTCTCCACCCTTGTTCTCAAGTCGAACTTCCCTGCTCTAATTACTTGCGTTGCTCCAAAGTTTAAGCCTTGCAAAATGGCATTACTGCTGCTTAGTGAGTGGGGGTCTTTCATTCCCCCCTTTTTTTTTATCATGGATTTAATCATAAATCCATGTGTTTAAAGACCTCTACATCATTCTGCTTTAATATCTGATATTGCTGGGAGAGTACCATGGTTTGGATAACTGAAAGTCTGTCTTTTATAAATTGCACCAGGCTATTTAAAATGTAAGGGCCGATTGTAAAGATAAGAAGTAAAATAAGTAGGGGCCCAGCTATAGTGGAAATTAAGGCTTTTAACCATGGTGATTTATTAAACCATCCTTTAAAATATCCTTGTTGAGAAGATAGTAGAACATCTCTAGGGTTTGCAGAATAGCTCTTAGCAAAACTATCTGAATGAGGCTTGAAAGTAACTACATGGTAGACATTGTGAACCACTGTAGACCCGAGAATAGCACCCAACATTGTGGCAATAATAGTCTATTGACTACAAAGAGCTTAACTCAGCCCTAAGAAACACATGGATGCCTTCTCCTAAGAGGCAAGTTTAGTATTATGAAGACAAATCTCTTTTGCTGTAGACACCGGGAGTGTTGTTCCTCAGCTCCAGAGAATGTGCCGGAGAAGTCAGTTTCGGTCCAGCTGGCACCACATGGCATTTACGAGTTTCCATTGCATCCCGTAGCATCAGCTTTATCCAAATGTACAGGGTTGTGTCCATTGTGAGAACTTTAACAAACAATGAGAGAAAATGCAATACAGGATGACAAATGTTTAAAACAAAACAGAAAGCCCTAAAGCCAGAGGACAGCCAATGAGGACATAAATATCTTTTTGAGACTGACCTTACCCAGGCTTCACATTTGTAAGTACAGCATCAAAAAGTTTTAACATCCCATTGATATCTATTTTATTATATATTAAATTACATCTGTTTACCTTTTGAAAGTCATATCATTTTATAACCCCATAGATTAAAACAAGATTTTCCTGTAGAAAAACAAAACCTGTCAAGAGGTAAGGAGGCTTTAGGTGTGTTTGCTTCTCTCTGCAGTTATCTGCACAAAACGGTCTGATCTGGAAAAGTCTCAAACTGTACTAAATAATTCCTGTCAATAGGTCCCAGACACACAAAGGAGGAACAGAACAGAATTGTCTTTTGCTTCTGCTGTCTGATATTATGCTTTAAAAGACATTAAAAATGAGCAGAGCCCTGTGGGTTTCTGACTTTAGGAAAGAAGAGCCTTAAAGGTGATGTAAGCCCATCTTACAGCAGATGTGCCTGCCCTGTGCAAGCCTTGAGCTCAGGATTCCATCATCAAGGTCAACCATTGTCAGCAGATACATGAGCAGCAGCTAACTAGCCAGGCAACAGAGCTAGTGGCAACGATGCCGGGGTGTTTTGAACCCAGAACAGGACAGGAGGGAGGGAGGTCTGTCCAGTCATTTTTGCTGGTCTCCAGGGCCAATTATATCAATTTGTTTTTTAGAATCTTACTTATCCTATCTATCTGACCTGAGCTTTGAGGTTGGTAAGCTTAAGTTCCAATTGATCCCCAATGTCTTGGCCACACCCTAACTTGCCTGGGCAACAAAGGCAGGCCTATTATGGGACATGATTATTTTGGCCATCCCAAACCTTAGGATGATTTTTTTTTTTTTTAATGATCTTCTTAGCCATTACATTGGGTGTCTCAATCTTGGTCAATGTATGATGGCTATCTTCTTTGGCAAATGCGTGGCCTCCTGGAGGCTCAAAATTTCCGCAGATGTCAACAGTCCTTTTTGTCTGTATATTGCTTTATATATATATATATATATATATATATATATATATATATATATGTGAGGGCAAAAGCATACCTGCTGTTAGTATAGACGTTCCCTCTGCCATCTGTAGAGCTTGTATCAAAGCCACAAGTTCAGCGTTCTGGTCGGGCCACCATCCCTGAAGGGAGGCTACTGGCCCAGATCATTTGCTTCCTGTCCACCAATGTTGCCCCCGCCTTCCGCTTACCTTCGGTCTTCTGTACCTGCTTAGCTCGGACCGCCAGCCTTGGGCCCCTGGCAAGCTTCACCCTCATTTTCGGCTCTGCCTGACACAGCTTAGCCTGCCATTTTGCCATTCGCCTGTCCTTTAGGCAGATGCTGGTAGGATCCATAGTCCATCGACGTCAGCCCAGCACAGGAGCAGTAGTCTGGCACAGGAGGGCACCTGTGGTAGCATGGTGACTGCTGTATCGCAGTCTGACATGGGTGAGGGGAGCAAGACTGTAGAGTGAGCAGTCAGGGCTCATGCAGGCTTTAGAGCAAGCACAGCATCAAGGCAGTTGCTAGGAGGTGAGGATTTCTTCAGCGGTGAAGGCAGGGAGAGGTGGTCATCCTGGTGAGGAGGGCGTGGTAGAGACAGAGGCAGACAAGCAGCCTGTGTCTCCTGCAGAACTGAAAACAGCAGCGAAAGCAAAAGTCCCTCGTTTGGTCAACAAAAGGCTTTGGTCATACATTCAGAAGTGACCAGGGAGGAACGAGTCATTTATTTGTCTTTTTCCCAAATTTATAGTTCGTAAGGTGTCCAGTTTGTATTCTTTACTCAGTTCCAGTGTCCCTCTTTATCTGTCTTTGATCTTCTGTTGCCCAGGCTCCTAATCTGTCTGAGTCCTATCTTTCTTTTGCTTCCCGCCTCTCTCTCTCTCTCTCTCTCTCTCTCTCTCTCTCTCTCTTTTTCTCTCTCTCTCTTTTTCTCTTTCTCTTTCTCTCTTTTTCTCTCTCTCTCTTTCTTTTGTGGCTACTGCTGTCTGCTGACCTTCAGAGGTTGGGTAAAATGCCTGTAAACTTTCATTAATCATTTAAGGAACACAGATTTTAACTGGCCCCTGGAGAACCTCTCTTATCTCGGCCGAATTAGTGGGGTGCCTTGCAGCCCCCGCCTGAGATTTGCCATGAGCCCAGCATTTTGACTGTCAGTTTCTCCCTTTAGAAGAGTGAAGATAGATCCATATTTTTCTCTATGCACAAAACTGAAATCCAAACAAATTAAAGACCTTAACATAAAACCAACAATATTGAACCTTTTATAGAAGGAAAAAAGTTTAAAATTTATTTTAGCAAAGGATATAATCAACAGAACGTAATATCAACCTGTAGAATGGGGAGGTATCATGAGACATATAAGGAACTTAGGAACTTAATCCTCATTAGTACAATTACGTCACAGACCAAAACTGTAAATTCTCAACAAATGAACTTGAAGTGACTGAAAGATATTTAAAATTTGTTTAAATATAACATCCTTAATCATCAGGGAAATGCAAATTAAACAATTTTGAGATTTTATCTTATTCTTGTAAAACTGACCAAGATTAAAAATATCATTTGACAATTTATGCTTACAGCTACTTTGAACATTAGCATGGTGGACTTTCAAAATTAGATAACATATTACCTTAAAAACTTAGCGACATCCTTTATATTATCATTGACAGAATCTGAAAACAACTCAAAATGCACCTTTTTTATATTAATAATAAATGAGAATCTTCGCCATGTTTTTTTTTAATAGCCATAAACATTATAAAGAGTCAAAAGGACCATTTTAACTCAACCTCATCATTTAGTAACACCCCCTTTGCCATTGTAGTGGGGTGAGAGGCTTTAGCAGATCTTTGTCTTGTGGGGCAACTCAGGGCCCCCACCTTATCACAAGCATTGTGAGCAGACAAGTGTTAAATTCAGATCTAAACATGGGCTGGCTCAGAAGCTCAGCTGGGCTGTTCATATGGCCCCGGCCCTGTGCCAGGCCTTCTACAGCAATAGTTCTTGAAGACAGTGTAGTCCTGCATCCATCTAAACAGAACTGGGAATTTACTTTTCTTCTAGACACACTGCATAGTAGTTTTTTTTTTAATCACAAGCATATTATTTTAAAGTGATTTAATTTAATTTTTCCAATTTTTAAACCAGAGGCTTTTACCTGGATGCAGCACATGATGACTGGTATAGAGCATCCCCAGAAGACAGATGTTATTAGGGCTGGTAGGCCCTTTTGATGTCAGCTTATTCCATTAGCTACTACTCCTGAATCCACACTTATCATTTATCAACAGCCACAGGGAAATTTACTTGCAATCTCTTGCCCTACTGCCAAAATGGAAAGGTCCAGGTTCTTTAGGGGACCTTTGCTTTTTAATAGGGTATCCGACCCCAGAGAAATAGCCTACTGCAGGTTCCCAGGCTTAGTTCTGTGACCCTGGCGCTAGCACCAGCTATTTCCCCTGGGCAAGGGCCACAGATCTTTAGTACAAGGTTTTACATGGCATTTGCAGATGCGGGCTGCCATTCAGTCTCTAGCACCTTATTTTCTAAGGAAAACAAGCCTTCTCCACAGGGAACCCCACTGGGGATCCTCCCAGGACCTGGCTTCAGCCTCAGCTCTGTCCACAGTGAGCTCCTAGTTGTATAGCACAAGCTTCCCACATCCCATCTCTATACTCACAGCAATCTAGCAGCTTTTCTCTGAATGGGATTCCAGAGGCCCCAGGAGGCATTCCCTCCAGGGAACTTGTGAGGTCAGGATTGGTCCACTCAGTTCCTCTTAGCCCTCACACTGCCAGTAGCAGCTGGGAAGGCCTTTGCATTGGCTGTAGGGGGAGGGAACACCTTGGACTGTCTAAGGCAGCCCTCCTCCCCCAGTCCTCCCGTGCGGTGCTGGTGGACTTCAGGTCAGCAAGGGAGGACGTCATTTTCAGCACAGGGATTTCAGGGGGGCCACGGCTGCCCCCTTCTCTGACTCGGGCCAGGGTTGCTGCCATGCCCCGCCCTGCGTCCTGCTGAGAGGTTTGCTCAGAGCTGGAGCCAGTTGCCCCGCCTAGGCCTGGCTCCAGGCTGTGCCTCAGGAGATCACAGTCCTGTTCCCTCCCCCCTCGCAACAGCAAGTAGGGCAGTTCAGCAGCAGAGCCTAGAGAAGTAAAGGAAGGGCAGACTGTCTGCATTTCTTTTGGATTTTCATAGAGTTAGGGTCAAAGAGATGGTTATTTACTGCCCCATGGTACCAGATTTAGACTCGAGTACAAACAGATATACAAAACAAAGAACATATTAAGCACGAAAATACACAGACAATACAGATGCGCTGGCGCGGTTTCGGCATAATGCCGAAAGCAAAATTTCAGACGGAGACTCTGAGGATCCGGATTCCTCGTCTCCCAGAAGAATCACGTACCCTTCGGACTGTGGGGGTGCCCCAAACAATCCTATTCGGTAAGGATTCACAGAGTTACCGATGGGCCAGGCACCACATCCGGCCCCAGATGCCTCTGAGACGTCTCCCAGGGCTGCGGTCGGGAGTACGAGCCCGTCGGCTCCTCCGCGGGTCCGCCCGATACAGATCTAGTCAGCCAACTAGTACAGATTCGGTCGCAGGCGCAAACACAGAAACACCGAAGCACAGACATTCACGGAAAACAATCGCTGGCCAGCTTACCTCCCGGTGGTGGGTCGGTGATCCCTGGGCAGGGGTCTCCAGATCTCGGTGGGACCTCCAAATGAAAGACCCCAGTGGTGGGCAGTCTTTCAGGCTGAGGAGACCCTCCCAAGGAGCAGCGAGTCACTCTTCGGATGCAAATAGCAAGAGGCTTTATTTAATACACAGGTACCTGGGGCGGCTTAGTCTCTCGGAAGACAAGCGCGCCTGCAGACTGGGGGAAGGTCTTTTTATAGGAAAGAGGGCAGCAGAAGCAGATTACAGAAGCAAATGCATCGTTAGTGGTCAGTTGGAATGGGGCAAGGGGCACAGGTGGTTTTTCCTCTCCCAGCACAGATGTATGGGAACAGACATCCTGTTAATTGATGTCCTGTCCTAATCTATGGATATAAAGATCCTGTTTTGCAGCCAGGGACCCTGACCTTACTCTGCACTTACAGTCGTTCGTCAAAAGCTTTGTGAAATGACGTTACAGCAGATAAGCTGGGATCTTTCATAGGGGGAGTTGTCTTCTTCTGTGAATTACTGACATTCTAAGTTGGGCACATGTGCTGACTATGCAAACGGGAGGTTCTCATTAGAGCAGGCCAGCTGCGGGTTCCTTATCGCTTGGGGCCAGGTGGCTGACCGGCTGACCGCAGATATCTCGCCTGGCTTCTCCACCCTTGTTCTCAAGTCGAACTTCCCTGCTCTAATTACTTGCGTTGCTCCAAAGTTTAAGCCTTGCAAAATGGCATTACTGCTGCTTAGTGAGTGGGGGTCTTTCAGACATTTGGTCAATGAGTCAACAGTGCCGTCACTCTGTCCCAATAATGGCTGTCGCAGGACATACCACGAGCAGGGTACATCGGCAAAAGTATTGCAAGATAGTAATGGATTTCCCCTCAGAATGCCTTGGATGGGCTGTATACGCCCCATTTTACAGGTCACTTACTCTTGAATAACTTGCCCAAGGTCACACAGCTTGCAATGGCAGAACTAAGACTCCAATCAAGATGTCTGAGAATAAGTCACCCCAGCAACGCTCACAGCTTCTGTTTGGAGTGAGGATGAAGAGGTGAGCTATGCAAAGCCTGCCAGCCCAGTAAGCGGTCAGTTAATGCCATGCCACTAGTTTTATTATAGGTATCATTATCTAAACACTGAAGAAGATGATGACATTTGAAACCAGAGCTTAACAGCACAACTCGGAAGAGTAGACTTCTGACCTTTTAAGAACTGTCCTGTGAAAAAAGAAACACTATTTACAAGACAGGATCTTACAACTCATCCTGAAGGGATGGCGCCTTTTTAAGCATCCCATTGACACAAGCAGCTCTGTAAATGCAAAGGGAATTGAATGGCCCGGTAGACCAACTGCTGAGAGAATTCCCCATAAAAGTCTCTCACACCATTTAGATGTCACCTCCAGGCTCACTGGTGGGCCAACCCATGAGGTCCCTGACTTCCTAGCAGATGAACTTTAAAAAAATTGCTGCATCCTTTTGCAAAAGAAAAGAAAAGAAAATGAAGTAGAAAACCTCACATGTCAACGTGAGGTCTCCTTTTAATGCTAGAAGCAGGCAGAAGAGGAAGCAGGACACAGAGACTGCGGGTGGGGCTCTGGATACTCTCAGGCTCCTCCTCAAAACATAATCCCTGATTATCTCATGGAATTTATTTACACACACACACACACACACACACACACACACACACATGCTACAGAAAATTAGTGTCGTCATGAATCTAAGAGGCTCTAACAGATTGTCATAGACAAGGAGAATCATTTACCTTGACAATTTATGTCCATGGTGCTCAAGGCTGAGAGGTTTAAGATCAAGGCATTGACCAATTCATGGTAGGCTTTGATTCTCAGTGTTTATAGCCAGCCCCCTCCTCTCTTGTCCATACACAACAGAAAGGACAAAGCACTCTTTTCAGCTGTGTTTAAAGGCACTAGCCATTCCCTAATGACCCCTTCTTCCAGTACCATGATCCTGGGGATGGGAATCTCAGCGTATGAATCGTGAGAAACATAAACATTCAGACTACAATATCAAAGGTTCTATCTTGCTCACCATTATATCCCCACAACCCTAGATGCTTGATAAATACTGTTTTGATAAAAGAGAAAAATGCCATCTCTATTAATATCCTATCCAGAAAACCACTACCCCCTCCGTCTTTCACTGCCTCCACCCAGAAAGCCCACTCCATTCTTGAGGTGCCTTGTCATCCCCAATCTGCCTCATTTCTTGTATGTCTCTAGTTTAAGAGTTGTTACATTCTATTAGAAGAGAATTCCTATGAGACAAGGACCCCAAGGTCTTATTTCTGACATACTGTGGCCAGCAGGCATCATGAAAGAACCAATAAATGAGGCATTAGTACACGCCTTCATTCATTGTACCCGTCCTCCTAGAGGACAGAGACATATTCCATCAAATCAAATCATCTCTACCTTCCCAAATTATGCAATAGTGGTAGGAGCACCTGATGAGGGTTGCTCAAACCATGGTCTGTGGAGACGTTTGTAACTCTTGTGAATGGCGACGTCTTCAATGCCACTGATGTACTCTTTTATCATCAGAGGAAATCCTACATCTCAGTCAGAGAACACAGAGAAGAGGGCTCCTCACTCAACAGACTTCACAGATGTCCTGAACTCTGTCCTCGGCATTCCCAGACCTCCAGTTGAAGTCCCTCACATTTTCTAATGTCAGTTTCTTCTATCTCTGCTCAGTAGCCAGGCTTCTTCCAGGGCCCAGACAGCCTGCAGACCCAGTAAGAAAAGGCTGGAACCACCCAGGCCTAAATGGGCATGCATATTTGCCAATGGGTGAGGTTGGCCAGGCTGCGCTCTGCCTGCTAACTTCACGTTAGCACATTCAGTACAGGCCTCTCTCCCAGGGCCACGGGGAGGATCAGGCAGACATGCCGGTCTGCGCACCTGCTGATAGCTGTCTGTCTCAGGCATTGCTTCAGATGGAAATAAATTGACAAGGAAGGTATTGAAGAGACAGCAAACACTGCAAGAGAAGGGAAAAGAGGAAGAGGCAACCTTTGTCACAGACAACATTCTCTTCTATCTCCTACCAAACACCTAAGTTTGAAACAATGAGATTTCCCAAGAAGCAGAGAAAAATGTGTTCTGTCCCTTAGCCATGAGATCCAGTTGCCTTTGACCTGGATGCTGCCTCTAGTTTAGAAAAAGGGGTCTTGAATGATTTGAAGACCTCCCTGGGCAATGTGACCTTCGTGGGCAAGGTGTTCTCCCTGGGTAAGGTGGCCTCCTTGGGCAATGTGTCTTCCCTGAACAGTCCTGAAACCCAAGTGGGGTTTTGTGGGATTTTAAAAAATGTTTCCATAAAGAGAGGCTGGGCTTCAGAACTGTGACTGTCCTCCAACACACAGCCATCACTCCTGCAATCAGATGGTACATTCTGGGTACGAGTGTGGGCTTAGAATCAGCTAGCTCCATCACTTGCCACCAGGACAGACTTCAACAGATCCCTTTTTCTTCCGGCCTCAATCTTCTCCACTTCTAACTGGGGAATCCTAAGAACTAGAAACTCAACAGATCAAGCACCTGACACACAGGAGGGGTCTGGTAAAACACAGGTATTATTATTATTATTTACTGTGGACCACAGAACTTGAGAGGAGGGAACACTGTCTGAAGAGGTAGACGCTAAGAAAAACAAAGGTACAGGCCAAAGAAGAGATCAAAACAATGCCCTGGCTGTCAGGGAGATTCCAGCCTGAGGGCAGCACTGTGTGGTGGGTGGAAATGTGGAGATAATTAGCAGGTAATTTTATGTAATAAAAAACCAACAACTCTGTTTCTTACAGAGCAGATGAGAGTTGATTTGCATGGGAGGCCAAATACAGTCAGCACCCCACTGCCAAGCAACAGCCTCTCCTCTGTCTCAGGGCGGGACAGCCAACACCCTGGCTCACCAAGGACCTTAGCAGGAAAGATAATCTGCTCACCCATGAAGGAAACAGTCAAAATGCCCAGAAAAGGGGACATTTCTTTATCAGGTTATTTAATTTTTCAATTTCCCTTTCCTGATTTTTATGACCCTAACTCAGCACGGACAGATGGAATTCTTTCGTTGATCTTTATCTGACCCGCTTATAAGTTCTATTTCCCATAACTATGTAAATAGGAGGCTGAGACACCAGTGGCAGAGGAAGGCCTGGCTTGCTCTCCTGTTCCACCCAGAAACCGAGGAGGCTCTTCTCCCTAATTAGACTAACAATAACCAGTTGTACTTCTGCCCACTCTTTACAGCCTGGTCCTCTCACCAGACTCTCTGGTCTCCTCCCCAGACAGCCAAGGTGCCTACTGGGGCTCTGAGGAAACCCAGACCTGAGCCTCTGGAGACAATAAAAGGGAGATAGAGACGTGACACTGTGACATCAGTCTAGGACCTCAGGAAAGGACATGGCCCCTGGGTGCTGAGAAGTCGGCTGTCCTCACTGAACACTAGGCTCACGGCGGGTCCTGGCCTCATCTCTCACGTCTCTGCGCCATCATTCAGAGCAGCACCCAGAATCCCAGGCCCAGCTCTTCTTGTAGATTTGGGCTGTGTGATGTGGCCTGGGCATTTCTGTTGTCTTCTCTGGGACTTAGTTCCCTCATTAGCAAAATGTGGCTAAGACATTGAGGGAATCATAGGAAGAGGAAAGGAGATGACAAATGTCCCGTGCCCTAATCCCTGCTGCCTGAATGAGGATGACTTTCCACTGCTGCCCTCACTACTCGCGAGGCTAGATGTGGGTAGTCACAAGGGAGAAGGGGAGGTACTCGGCTTCGAAACATTTTTCTCCCGTATTAATATATCAATAACGGATTCACTTGTGTTGACAAGCTCTTATTACACATGCAAATCCTTCCTGTGATATGCTTATCAGTTCCCACCTAGTATGAATTACTTCAGTCAGATCAGGGCCTCAAGAGTCTGAGGTTTCAGCCCTGTGATTATGGCGTAGAGAACAGTTATTCAACACTTTCTAAGAAGAAGCAGTTTCATAGAGGAACACTGAGCAGCCAGAGCTTGGCAACTCATAGGCTGGAAGTCAGTCTTGAGCTGCCAAGAGCACAAAAGGGAAAAGGGAGCGTAAGGGGCCCAGGAAGTGAAGCAGAAGGCCCTTACATGCGCTCATGTCCCATTGTCACCATGCTTTGGCTCTGGTGGCAGATGGAATGTCACTGACAACCACCACCTGCTGCCCTGGGTCTGTTAGCTCTGAGCTGAGCCATTAAGGCGCACTGGTCAATCTTGCCCTGGCTCAGCCAGTGGTCCCAGGCTCAGGTCAGCCTCTCTCTGTCCCCATCCAGACAAGGCAGCTTCCCTGCAGAACCCGTCTCTGTCCCCTGGTGAGAAGACATAAAAAAGGGATGTAAAGAAAGAGGAAGGAAGTAGCAAGATGAATACATATCATAGTAGGTCTGATTCTGATCCTCTCCCTCCTTGTCAGTCATCCTGCACCACTCAGCAAGGGATGAAGGACTCGCTCACCATTGCTGTTTTCCTCCGCGTCCAGCATGGGTGTGACTTTTCCTCAGTCTTTAGGCCATGGAATCTGAAAGACGTGTGGGCAGATTTCAGCCCCACTGGTACACTGAAGAGACAACAGCCCACGAGTTTTCTCTTCACACATCCCAGTGACTAGCTAGGAGCCAGGCCTTAGGACCAAGTCTCTTGCACCTTGCACAAAGGTTCCAAGGTGGTTATTACAGCTCAAAACCTTTCGGATTTTGCAGATTTCTTTGTTTGCTTGTTGAGACAGGATCCTACTATGTAGCCCAGGACTGCCCAGATTCACAATCCCCCTGCCTCTACTATGTAAATGCAGGGATTACAGGAATGAGTCATCACAGGACTCAGATCTTACAATAAAACTTTAAGCCACTATAACCAAAGAACCTGCTTGCTGCGGGCAAGGATACAGGCAACAATGCTTGCAACCCTGTCACTGCCAGTGAATCCTCAGGACATTACAATCCCCTCTGCATCCTCTCTATGTCCCCACTGTCAAATCAGGGATGACAATCTTTCAGCACTTTAAACACGTGTGTGCGTGTGTGAGGGATGGAGGAAAGGCAGTGGGAGGGGCGCTCTGGGAGGAGAGAATCCCTGTACCATCTCAGCCATTCATTGAAACATCCTGTCATGTGCTCTGAGTCTCTGCAGGACCTAAATAACCTCAGCAAGGCCCTCCCCCAGCCATGGTACCAGGCAAGCAGATACCAACAGCAGGAGTCAAACACAAAGGTGCCACTCAAAGGCTCAGGACCCTCAAGTGGCAAGAGTTTGGGCCCGAGTCCACAATAAAACACAAAAGAGTACAAAGAGCACACTCTAGGCACGCACATAGGAAGAATTACTGCAGGAGGATCAGAGAGGGCCTTGGGAGCAGAGACCCATCGCCGCAACTCAGGACTCAATAGCAAGGGCTGTTTTGCCTGAGATCCTCTTTCACGCTTCTCCTCTCCTTGCACCTGCTCTCTGTTCCTGATGCTCAGCAAGCCTGTTCTTGACAGCTTCTTCACATAAAATTCTAACGAAAAAGGCCTGTGATGATGATTCTCAAGCTGGCGTTTGTGAGTGTGTCTTCCACTGCCATGGTTACAAGAGATGGCCGGGTCTGGCTCTGTATTCTCCATTACTAGTTCTTGCAAAGGCCATCCACCCTCACGGGTTCCAGGAAGTTGCCACTGCACTAGGCTTATACATTGACCCCCAAATATCTGCCAGTTCCAGTCATCTTTCCCCACACTCTGTCCCTCTATCCCTCTATCCTCCACCTGATCCTTCTCTTCCCAACCCCACCTGCTGCCAGTCTGCCTGCAAAGTTCTTTCTCTTTCCCCTTCCCAGGGAGATCCATGTGTTTCCCCTATAGCCCTCCTTGTTGTTACCTAGCCTCTCTGGGTCTGTGGATTGTAGTGTGATTATCCTTTACTTAATAGCTAATGTCTATTTATAAGTGAGTGCATATCACATTTTTCTTTCTGGGTCTAGGTTGCCTCGCTCAGAATGATGTTTTCTAGCTCTACCCATTTGCCTTCAAATTTCACGATGTCGTTTAAAAAAAAAACCAGTCAGGTAATACTCCATTGTGTAAATGTACTTCTTTTTCTTTATCCATTCCTCACCCAGTGGTGGGACTGAGAAACCAACCCTTTTGACACACAATCTGCCTGCTTGGATGTATTAGGGCAATGGTGGCTCAGAACTTGTGGGAGTGGCCAAACAATGACCGATCTAGCTTTAGGCCCATACCATGAGAGGGAATTAATGCCCAACTCTGCCTGGATGACCAGGCACAGGAAGCTGGATGGTCCAGAGATCTAGGGTAGAGCCAAGCATGACTGGCAAAAAGACAAAAATGTCAGTGAAATGATTCCTAGTGATACTGCCCTATGATCATCATCAGAGAGGTCTCCTCCATCAGTTGACAGCAGCAGATGCAGAGATCCACAGCCACATATTAGGCAGAGCTCAGGGAACCTCACAGAAGGGGGATGAAGGATTGTAGGTACCAAATGTCGGGTGCTCTGTGTTGTGTGTGCCAGTCAAAGAAAGAAGGTCACTCTAAGATGAATTTTAGGATCTCTGATAGACTGAACATTGAACAGCCATTCAAAGGCATGTTTATTGATGGTTACATAAAGTTGTTTTTTGGGTAAATAAATTCCTCATACCAAAGTCCCTAATCTAATCCATGTGTTTTTTTGAAGGAAAGCATCACATTCTACCACTTTGCACCTTATTGTGCAATGTTTGCACACTCAACCACTTTATTTCTTATTGGGCACTGTTTGCACACCAACCAATTTATTCCTTATTATGCACTGTTTGCACACCCAAGCACTTTATTCCTTATTATGCACTGTTTGCACACCCAAGCACTTTATTCCTTATTGTGCACTGTTTGCACACCCAAGCACTTTATTCCTTATTGTGCACTGTTAGAAGTACCCAATAATCCAAGAGTTCCAGGTGTGCCCGGATCATTTTGTGACTGAAGTGATGAAAAGGTTGTAAGGCTTCTTCAGAAAAACAACTCTATAAATCACAGGAAACGATCACTGGTTTCCACCATGATTTCTTCAAAGCCAAAATACTTCCAGAAAACAACTGTTCCTTCTGATGTTTATCTTGGAGACAGAGAAAAGCAACTATTCTGTTCTAATGCTTACCCTAGATACAGTGACTCTGCTAGATTCCTCCAACTCTAGAAGAACAACTAAGCAGGGCCCACAGGGGTTCACAGAGACCGAAGTGGCAGCCACAGATCCTGCATGGGTCTGTGCTAGGTCCTCTGCATAGGTTAGAGTTGTGTGGCTTGGTATTCTTGTAGGACTCCTAACAGTGGAAGTGGGGGCTATCTATGACTCTTTTGCCTGTACTTGGGACTCTTTTCCTCCTATTATGTAGCCTCACCCAGCCTTGATATACCATGTTTGACTGTTATCCCTGGGAAGTTTGCTCTTTTTTTGTTTTATTTTGTTTGTTTTGTTTTGTTTTTTTGAGACAGGCTTTCCCTGTAGCTTTGGAGCCTGTCCTGGAACTAGCTCTTGTAGACCAGGCAATCCTCAAACTCCCAGATCTATGCCTGTTTCTGCCTTTCAAGTGCTGGGATTAAAGGCATGCACCACCCCTGCCTGGCTTTTTTTTTTTAAAGGAAATGGAGGAGGAGTGGATGAGGGGAGGTGGGAGAGGTATTTAGAGGCACGGAGGGAGGGGAAAATGCAGTTGGTATATAATGTATAAGAGAAGAATAAATAATAAGAAAAATAAAGAAAAGGTATGTAATTCTCAAACACCATTTTTACCAAATTTCAATCACAATCTAAAACATAACACACTTATTCACAATAGACAAAAGATTGGGAGTAATTCAAATACAATAGATGAATGGATGAGCACAATATGTGGTATTTATACACAATGGGATCATACCCAAGCATAAAAAGGAATGTAATTCAGACATCTGACTGAATCTTGAGAACATTATATTAAGTGAAATAAACCAGACACAAAAGATGAGTATGCAGTGATTCCATTCATATGAGCCACCCAGAAGAGGCAAACTCAGGGGCAGAAGTGGAAACCTCAGGAAGGGAGAGTGCAGAAGTGATGGTTATCAATATGGCTTCAGCTCATGACAATGGAAACGTTCTGGAACTGGATGGGCGATGGCAACACGATGATGTTATTCTGCCTAATGGCACTGGATGCACACCTAAATGAAAACGCTAAACACTGTGTTGTATATGTTTTATCACTAAAAACAGTAAGGTGCCTGCCAGCATTCCCAGGGCTTCATGGAGAGGGATGAAAAAGAGAAGTAAGAGCCTGACATCAAATCTCCAGGAACAGGGACACCCCCAAAGACTAGGGACACAACTTTCCTCTCTAAGGGAAGTTGGGTAGTATTTCATTTTTCCCAAAAGTCACTTCTGCTCTCTGCCCTCATTTGTAGTTTGTCTATTCCCAAAGGAGTCTGCATTTAAATAAATTCGTAAGTTCCCCCTTTCTTTATTTCCTTTCTTTCTTTCTCTTTCCTCTTTCTTCCTCCTCTTTTTCCGTCCCCCCACCTCTGTCTCTGTCTCTGTCTCTGTCTCTCTGTCTCTCTGTCTCTCTCTCTCTCTCCCTTTTTTTTCTTTCTTGGCTTTTTGAGACAGGGTTTCACTGTATATAGCCTTAGCTGTCCTGGAACTAACTGTATAGACCAGGCTGGCCTCGATCTCATAGAGATCTGTGACCTTCTGAGTGATGGGATTAATGGCATGCACCACCATGGCCTAGCAGTTCCTTCTTGCTTGACCTGAACCCACAATACTTCCAGTAGAAGACAGAAACCAAATCAACCATCATCCCAAGGCCAAGGTTAAACTCAAGACTGTTTCTAAGTCAGTCCTGACTACTGACACTATGGTCAGCAACTTAGCATTAAAATTGATCATAGGGGAGTTTCTTTTTAATTTTCAGATTTCATAGCTTTTGAAATGAACCTGATGCTCCCACACTCATTGGCAATTGGTGCAGACTTTCTCACTGACTCTCAAAAATGATGACCATTTCAGATGTGGCTGTGAATCAATTGTCCCTTTGTGGCTTTGAAGTAGTCTCACACCATTTATAGCCAGGTCCTAACAGCCACAGCAGGGAGATGAGGAATCATCCAATTAATTTTTTATCTCAGTTATCTAGGCAGCTGCCTGAATTCTAATCTTCCCTTTGTCCAGAGAGATACACTGTGATTGGAGATGTCAGACACGACAGAAATAGGCTCCAAAAACTTTGGTGAAATTGTCTCATCCGCTTCAGTAAGTGTCCTGAGCCATCTCTCTATTTGACCATTGTACTTGCTCCTCAAAGTGTGTTGTCTTCAGACCCACAAGACAGTGTCACCCAAGAAGTCACCTTGTGAGGCACACCACAATGACTGAGACATAGCCCAAACTCACTGGGTCAGCATCTCGGTGGCACCCCTTCCCTGGAGAAGTGTGCATGTCTCTCCTGAGGCTGCCATAGTGGGTTTCTACAAATTTGGTGGACATTTTAGATGTCTGAAATCTGTCTCTCTACCAACATAGTAGCTGAGTCATGAGCCTGGCTATCTCAAAGGGAGACAGTGAGGCTCCTCTCTTCCAGGGCTGCTGGGCAGTCTTCCTCCAAAGCTTCATGGCTCTGGCCAGATTCTGCTCTCAGCCACACACTACCTTCTCTCTAAACTGATGGCTCCCTGCCCTATCCATCTCTCCTGCACTCTCTCCTTCCTTCCCCCCTCTCCTTTTCCCCCCATCCCACCCTCCACCTCCCCACCCCACCCCAGCTGTCCCAGACTTTTTCTTTTTTGACCACCAACTAGTATTGGCGAAGACTGCTTGTTTGTTTTCCCAGCCGCCCGACCCGAAATAATCACACAGAAACTGTATTAATTGCAATACTGTTTGGCCAATAGCTTAAGTGTATTTTTAGATAGCTCTTATATTTTAAATTAACCCATTTTTATTATTTTATATTTTACTATGAGACTGGTGGTTTACCGCCAGTGCATGGGCATCCTTCTCCTCAGGCAGCTACGTGGTGCCTTCCTGACTCTGCCTTCTTTCCTCCTCTACCTGCTTGAATACCAGCCTTGCCCTATTCCGCACTACAATAGGCCCAAAGCAGATTCTTTATTAATCAATGGTATTCACAGCATACAGAGAGGAATCCCACATCAAACTAGCTCCCAAATCATGATGCAGAGACTTATTATTAGTTTGAATGCTCAGCCTAGCTTAGGCATGTTTCTAGCTAGCATTTTTACTTAAATTAATCTGTTACTCTTCATCTATGTTTTACCTCGTGGGTTTTCCACTTTTCCCCCTTTGTATATCATGCTCCCTGCTGTCTCTATACCTGGCTGTCTGACAATCACCTGACTCTGGCCCCATTGTCTCCCTCATTCTCTCCTCCTTTTCCTCTCATTCTTCTCATTCTTCCTCTTCTCTTTTATTTTCTCCCACTATTTATTCTCTGTAGGGATAAGTCCCGCCCCTTAGGGGGCGTGTTCGCCTTGGGCTAATGTTGGCCTATAAATTTGGCAAGTGTGCTCCAAGCCGTCCCTTTTCTGCTTTCCTGGTCTCCGCGGGAACGGTGGTTCTGTAAGTCTATTTCGCCATTAAAGCTATATATATTTTTACAATCTGTCTGCCGTTATAATTCTCTCTGTTTCCTAGCCCTGCCTAATCTTTCACTGCCTAGCTATTGGCTGTTCAGCTCTTTATTAGACCAATCAGGCAAGGTAAAACAGATGCAACACATCTGTACATAATTACACACACATCAGTACATGTCAAATAAGTTAAACAAATGTAGCATAAACAAAGGTAACACCTCTTTACCTAGTTAAGATAATATTCTACTACACCCCCCCCCACACTTTAGTGACCTCATTTAGGGTCCACTCAGTTAATCTAAAATAACCTCCCCTCACAAAGGCCTTTATTTAAATGCGGTCAGCGAAGACCATTGAGACGGTAGTTTTCCAGGCTCCAGGGGCTAGGGTAGCGTCTTCTAGGCAGCCTTGCTCTGGACTAGCATAGCCAGGTCTCTTAAAGGAAAAGAAACCTGTTTTCACACACTGACCAGGATGTGCCCAGTCTACACAAATGACCGAGACAGACACAATCTCTGAACAGGAATGAGTACACTGAACAAAAGAAAACTGCAAAGACACTTTGACAGCTGTGAGTGCTCTGTGAGCCTGCGCCTGTGGGGAGTCAGCACTGACGCAGAAGCAATCCCTTTCCCTGAGAGTGCCTGTCAAGCGTTCCCAGTTCTATGCCCTACCGCACACCTGCACAGCTGTCATCGAGGGTGTGTCCTGGCCCAGCCCTTTTAAAGGTATCTCCGCTGAGTCTACACATCACCCACGCTGCAGAAATACCACACAGGCCATTCCTTCTCCCCCCTCGCTGTACACCACCATCATTCAAAGAGGTTTATAAAGTGTAGTCGGACACAGACCCACCCAGACCAATTCAGTCTGATCCTTTGCTAATGTTAGCTGCCTGCGCCCAGTGAAGTGCCTACAGAGGGCTTAACAGAGCCAGGAGAGCCACCCATTACACTCAGCCTGTCCTCCCTGGACCCTGGTCGCAGTGAGCCAAAGATCCCAAGATGAACTCAACCTGCAAAGTGCTGGGCAATTATAAAAGTTGTGAGAAAACTGTCTCAAATGAGTTGCCAGCCCCACCTGGGAGCACCCACGCACAATTACAGCCTCTCAGCCACGAGCATCTACCACAGAGAACAAAGTCCTGTTCCAGCTATCACATCACCCCTCGAATCACATCCTGCCTCCTGAAGGGGCACTCACTTTTCTCCTCTACCTGCAGCTCTGTTAGTATCCACCGCACGCTTTCTTCAAGACCTATATCTTCAAAGTAATAAAGTGGAAAGGGGGAAATATCTAATGTATTTAATCGATTGAAAGACTTGCTATTTCCATGGCTTTAAATATTGAAAGGTTTGGGCATCCCCCTCTGTGGCCCTTTCCCACAGTGATTAAGTTTTCGCTCAGAAGCCTGGAGGTGAAGTGGAAACAAATCAGCAGCTCTGCAGGAAAACAGCAGAAGGAGGGCAGCCCCCCCCCCCCCCCCCCCGCCCAAGGAGACAGGGGCTCTTGCTCACTCAGGGAAGTAGTGTTCCATGGAAATTGCATAGTCTATAACTCGTCTTGTGCATTATCATATTCTGAAACTATGCAAGCTATTCTTCAGCTCTGCAAATTACAGATAATATGATAGCAATACAAAATAACCCTTGTCTGCAGACAAATTCTGTCCTGTCCATTGGAAACTCAAATTACTCCCCTTCCCACTTAGTAGAAACACAGGTTTGCCTTCATTTACAGATTGCCAACAGCTTTACTCCATATAAATTTGTGCTTTCTAGTTTTTTCTTCCAAACCAGTTATAACAACATAATAAAATATGAAACGTATGCTCACTCCTACAATGGCTCAAAGTGCCATGACTTTATGTTCCCTTGGAAATTACCTTAATTTAACACCAAAGATGTCAAGGTCCATGGTGGCTGCACTAATCCCTTCAGCAGTCAGGAGCGAAGGCCAAGACAGAGAGTTTTCCAAAGCTCCCCAGGTGCCTTCACCTGACTGTTCCTGGCTCCTTCCTCTCCCAAGGAATAGCTCAGTCCCCAAGCCCCTAAGCTGCACTGTGTCCACAAAGCTCAATTCAAGCACAGAATGTGTTAAAGGAGACAAAGGCAAAGTCCCTGGAGCCCTGGCTGAGAAAAGCTCTGACTCCTCAAATCAGACTCTTCCACCAGGGCCCTGGAGCAACATCTGAGTGTTCACCATGACCTAT
Organism: Microtus oregoni; assembly: GCF_018167655.1. Lineage (NCBI taxonomy): Eukaryota > Metazoa > Chordata > Mammalia > Rodentia > Cricetidae > Microtus > Microtus oregoni. The sequence goes on from NW_024543874.1 coordinate 2,772,815, forward strand.
GGGGTTAGAAAGGGCTGGGAGCAACACCTGCCAGCCGCACTTTTCTCAGGACCCCCAAAGAAGTGAAAGCAAGAAGAGCAAGAGCAAGGGGCCCCCAAGTGAAGAGACCATGAACTACAGAGGAATTCCAGAATCAACCTAAGCACTGAGCAATCATCTACATAAAATACAATTCTAACTTGGTTCTAACAATCTTCTAATCACCGAAACTATCAGTAAATCATCAAGATAAAAGTATTAAATCAGGGGCTAGAGAGATGGCTCAGAGGTTAAAAGCACTGATTGCTCTTCTAGAGGTCTTGAGTTCAATTCCCAGCAACCACATGGTGGCTTACGGCCATCTGTGCCCTCTTCTGGCCTGCAGACATAACACTGTATACATAATAACTAAATAAATCTTTTAAGAAAAATGTTAAAGCATTACTATCTTGTTAAAATGATCTGTGCCTCCTATACACTGTGTTTGAGTTCTGTTTGTATGGTTACTTCGACCTCAATTCTCCCACCCTCTCTGAAGTTACTCCTACTGCTTTTGCAGCTTGAGTTCTACCCTCGGCCTGACCATCACCAACAGACTCAGCATGTCAGCCAGTGAGTACTTCAGTCATTATCCTTCTTCCTAGGTGGCTTAAGCAATAACACAGCACCTCCCCCTCAGCCTCCTTAGAAGATCTACTACCAACTAGCGCTCTTCCTTCTCCGCAGTTTTCATCCCTTCCTTATCCATTATAGCTGTTTTATAAGACTTTTCTTATTTTAATGGTGCTATGGTACCACAAAACTAGTACTAAACCCCTAATTTTTTTTAATCTCTCTGTGTTATGTATACATATGTGCAGATGTTTTTGCCAGACAGTCACTTCACGTGTCTTCCTCTATCTGTTTTTCAGTCTCTCACTGGAAAGAGTTTACAGATTCAGCTGAACTGCCTGGTCTGTTCCCTTCCCCTACAGTGGGATTACAGGCACACTCACCATGAATGGTGGTGGAATTACACACACAGTCACCATGAACAGTAGTGGAATTGCAGACACACTCACCATGGATAGCTTTGGAAGCAAGTACTCTCAATCAAACACAGGTCCTCATGCTTGAACAGCAGGCATTTAACCTGTTGAGCCACCTCCCCAACTCCATTATCACTTTAAAAACTAAAGTTTTTAAAACTATTCGATACTCCTTAACCCTATGTCTTTTAATGGCAGTTATCTGGCAAAATCCACAACCCAAATGAAGCTAATTAGCATTTCTACCAGACTTACCTTGGCTGATGAAAACACCCCAGACATAACTGGACTAATTGGTACTAATAAAACTCAGTGAAAGTCAGGCTCAAGGAGGTCTTGGCTCCAGCTCTGCAGGCTTTATGATATCTAGAATCGCTGAAGAAGCAGCCTCGGGGCCTGTCTGTGAGGGATTATCTAGATTAGGTTAAGGTGGGGGAAACTGCTCTATAAGTGGGAGCTACCGTTGTGTGGACTGATGTCTCAGGCTGAATAAAAAGGAGGAAACAAGTTGTGCGCAGCCTTGATCAATAGCTTCTTTGATTGATCAAACATTGATCAATGCTTCTTCACTGCGAATGCAAGATGGCCAACAGGCCTGCTGCTTGGACCCCTGCGCCTTCCCTGCCATGACGGAATGTGTGCCTTCAAGGGGCGAGCCAAAATAAATCCTTCCTTCCTCAAATTGCGTCTCAAGTATTTTGTCCAGGAGTGATACAGTTAGCTAATACAAGCCCATAATCACACCCAAGGGATAGCTAGAAAATTTCTTCCCAGTTCTCACATGTAGCGCCAGTGCTAAGGGATGGAACGCAAGCCAGGAACTGAGCTGGAGACTTAAAAATGCACACACACAGACACACAGACACAGACACACAGACACACACACAAACACAGACACATACAGAGAGAGAGAGAGAGAGAGAGAGAGAGAGAGAGAGAGAGAGAGAGAGAGACATGGGGATACGGGTCATCCTTGATTCAAGAATGCCAAGTTTATTGTGCTCCAGGGAAGCTTATATAGGGATCCTTAACTGATAGCCATGCCCCAGCTCTCAGGATCTTTCAGCTGCAGGCCTCACCAGAACCCACTCCCCTGCCATCAGGGTCTTGTGCTCAGAGAAGCTGCAGGCACAGGTAAACAAATTGTTTTGCTCAGTTAACTCCAGCAGGCAAAGGGTCTGAGGCAGGCAAAGAAAGTCAAGGGCCAGGGAGCTGTAGCCCCCAACAGATCCCTCTTTTCCATATAATTAGACCAGGCCTGTCTTGGACTGCAGAAATGCGTATCCACATCTTACCTGTCATACAGAACACTTGCCTCAGCACACAAGGCCACTGTCTTAGGTTGACTGTAACAGGCTCCTGTCTTAGCCGTCTCTGGCTCACTGGTCTTTCTTTAGCCTGCTAGCCCATACTGCTCTCAGAGGAAGCCCACTTTCTTGGGCAAATAGCTATTTCATCGTTGCTGGTGCTGCTGATGTCTGTTGTAGAGGCAGAGGAACCGAAACCTCCAGGAGCTCCTGGCTGTTCAGCAAGCCTAGGCCATATGGGAGTGGCTGGACGGGCATGGGAGTGGCACAAATATAATGAAAGGAAAGGGAACAGCCAACTGCATGCTCCGACTGTTCTTATGAAAGGAGGTCTATAGGTCAAATCAAAAAATGCCCTGGAGAAATTTATATAGGAAATTCTGGATCTCTAAAGCAGTGGCAACCTGTCTGGCTAGGGGATCAGCAGTGCTAGCCACAGCAGTCATCTGACTGGTGGCAATTCCAGGTGTCTAGGAGGCCACAGCAGTGACAATAGCAGCCACCCATGGTGATTCCAAAATCTCAGCCAGGACTACTCAGCACCAGTTGGCTCCCTGGAACAGGCACCAAGCCTGGAAGCCAGCCCACAGCAGCAGTCATCTTGTTAGCCCAACAGCTGTTCAAAAGACACAAAGCTTGAGAAGCGTTAAGGGCAGAATCATTCAAGGTATAATTAGCCACAGACAGCCGCATGAGAAGCCCTAATTTGGCTCTGGTTTTCCATCTTGCTGTGCTATTAAACAAGGGTCCAAAATTTAAACAGGCACAAAGTAGACAGAGATGCCATCCGTGAAGGTAGACACTATACCATACTGGGCTGGATTCCGGAAATGAAACTCCTGAGAACCCTTGCTAACATTCTTGTAAAGTGATCACCGTCCCCATGACCATAATGAGATGTAGTAGGAGCTGCGGGCTGCGTTCCTGCCACCCAGCTCCCGGTCACCTGGCTAGCTTATGCCCCAAAATAACAACACACAAATTGTATTCATTTAAACACTGCCTGGCCCAATGCCATAGAGTTGTGGCAGTAAACATGGCCATAGCCAGTACCTCAGCTATGAGGCTGGAAAGCTAAGGAATGGGCTGGATCTAGCTGGCAAAGCCACGGCTTTAATCCTACCCATATTACTCCGTAATTTATAGACTCATTTGGTCACAAAAAGAGAGATATACAGTAAACAGAGATTCAAAGACAAAGAAAACTTTTAAATGATATACAGTGTGTTAAAAATATATGCAGGCTAAAAGTTAAAGTTCTAAAATCAAAAAAAAAAAGGAAGAAAGAAAGTAGTTGGGTGTGGTAGTACACACCTTTAATCCCAACACTTGGGAGGCAGAGGGAGATTGACCTCTGTGACTTCAAGGTGTGGTAGCACATGCCTTTAATCCCAGTGCCTAGAAGGCAGAGACAAACAGATTTCTGTAAATTCAAGGTGTAGTAGTGTACACTTTTAAACCCAATGCCTGGGAGGCAGAGACAGGCAGATCTCTGAGAGTTCAAGGACAGCCTGGTCTACAGAGTTATTCCAGGACAAAGATATACAGAGAATATAAAATAAAAGTAAAAATAAACAAAATAGAGTTAAAATAAAGCCGTACAAAGATGGGAAATACACAGAGAATTTTGATACTGTATGCTATTATGCTCTCTTTGAATTGTTTTAATGGTGAGGAAGGAGCAACATCTGCTAAAAGATATTTGTTTATAAATGCTGCTGAACTAATCCAACATAGATATTTTGAAAATGCCTTGACTTTGAAATTTGGATCTAAGGACATGATGATTTGGAAAGGAGTTTCTTATTTTGTTTACACAGAGGGTGAGAGTCTGTGGATTGCTTCTATCCCAATATGGTATGATGGACCACGCCCTCCTGAAAGGTTGCTGTGAACACCTTCAGAAAATTGCTTCGCTCAACTGCCAACTGAGATGAAACTAGCACACGGGTTATACCATGAAAGACCTAATTAACGATGTCCCCATTCAGCAGGAAGCAGTTTGGAGAGAAATAACTGCACCCATATTCCCAACTATTGTTTATAAATGTTCTTTTACATTTAAAGGGGGATATGATATAGGTATGAATAATTTGCATTAGTATAGATTTTGCTTTATTGATAGAGATTTAAGGTCAATTTTGTTATATGTATATGTATTTCTGATCTTGATTAAGGTATTGTGATTGTGTAGTTTACATAAAAATGTAATGTATATAGGTTGTTAATGGATAATCAATAATAGTCAAGCTTGTAGTCATGTTAAGATTTTCCAGATGTACATAGATATATTTTAGATAGGCATTCTTCATATTTTTCAAAGACTATAGAATATGGCATTTTAAATGTTTTAATAACTTAAGACTTTTCATGACAATGAGACACTCCTGGCAGCACCAATCTACTTCAAGAGGAAGATGGGCATCGAAGAGGATTCTTAAGGAGTTTGATAGCCATTTGGGCAAGAAACTGCTCTTGCCTGGACTATTGCATAAACTGGACACAGAGAACCCACAGAGAGAGGACTACTGAACTTGCCTAAAGGTGAGATGATCTTTCGGGGTTCCTGATTCATGAAGGAGTATGCGAGACATTTTGCAGGACACAATAGATAGTGACTGAACTGACTTTGAATTTTCCTGCTTCATGGAAATGTCTGCTGGATACCATGGGCCTGAAGGCTGAAGATGGATGCCCCAATGGTACAGAGGAACTTTGGGTAACTCTCTAAGCAGCGAGATGTCTCTGTCATTTCTAGAGTTTGAAAGTTGCTTATTTCTTGTTTGCTTAGGTAATATTGTATTCTTCTGGAGTCTTTGATGGAGTTGAAGAATAGATAGATAGTTATAGTTTTCCATTGTTATGATAAAAGATAAAATAGATATAAATATTGTAACTGTAATTCTTGCTTGATAACTGTTTTGTTATATATAATTTTGCTCTGTTAAAATTAAAGCCTTCTTTTTTTGTTTAAACAGAAAAAGGGGAAATGATGTGGGAGTGTCATATATCAATCTGTTGATTTCATTGGTTAAGTAATAAACAAACTGCTTGGTCTCATAGCTTAGAACATAGGTGGGTGGAATAAACAGAACAGAATGCTGGGAAGAAGAGGAAGTGAGCTCAGAGGCCATGCTCCCCTCTCCAGGGCAGACCCAGGATGGACGTGGGCTAGAATCTTCCTAGTAAGCGCACCTTGGAGTGCTACACACATTATTAGAAATGGGCTAGTCCAGGTGTGAGAGTTAGCCAAGAAGAGGCTAGATATAATGGGCCAAGCAGTGTTTAAAAGAATACAATTTGTGTGTTGCTATTTCGGGTAAAGCTAGCCGGTGGCGGGAGCTGGGTGGCAGAATGCAACCCGCAGCACTTACTACAGGGATGAGGGCATCGGGGATCAGCCACCCAGCCAGTCCCAGGTTAAGAAGGAAAGTAAGATCTACAGAAGTAAGAAAGAGAAAGGCCCAGAGGCAAAAGGTAGTTGGGATAATGTAAGTTAAGGAAAAAAGCCAAGCTAAGTCTGGGCATTCATAATTAAGAACCGGCCTCTGAATGTGATCTGTGTAGGAGCCAAAGAGTAAAACACACAACAGGCTATGGCTCAGTCAGTAAAGTCTTTGCTGTGCAAACATGAGGGTTTGTGTTCAGAGCCCCAGCACCTAAGTAAAAGTTATGTGCAGGAGCCCACATTTTTAATTCCAGCACTCTGGAGCCAGACAGAGGTAGATCCCTGAAGCCCATTAACTAGACAGCCTAACTGAATTCCTGAGTTCCAGGTTCACTGAGAAACCCTGGCTCAAAATACAAGGTGGAGAGCAATCAACGAAGACACCGGACATTAACTTCTTCATCCTCTACACACACATACACACACACACACACACACACACACACACACACACCACCATCACCACCACCACCACCCACACATATACACATAAACACCAAAACAAACCCCCTCCATCACTCTGCCCTTCATCATTCCTCTTCCTAGCAGAATCTGTCCCAACCCTCTTCTCCTTTGACTTGCCCAAGACTTCCACTTTATTAGACTGACCTTCCTTCTTGGTTCATGTAGCTCTCATCCTTCTGTTCTTGATCTTTTTCTGTGAAATGTCATCAGGGCTTCATCTCAAGAAATCTCCTTTTCTTTCTCCATTTGTTGTCCACACTCCAGGCTTCATCTACTTAACTCTTAATGGCACCCCAATTTAGACCTTCCAGCCCTGGTAACCTCAAAGATCTACTCCCAACACCAGTCTCTGATCACCTGTCCCCCGCTAGAATTTCTTAGCTACTGCTGGGGTGTAGCTCAGTGGTAGGACACTTGCCTAGCATACTCATGGTCCTAGGTTCAATCACCAACACTGCACACAGACACAATAAAGGTAACTTCCAGTTCCCCATTTTAATGGTTGTCACAATTACTCTAGTTAAACAAAATAGAAAGTTCTAAGCTATTCTCAACCCTTCCCTTCCTTCAATTTGCATATTCATTTCATGCCATATTTTTTCTTCTTCCATATATGCCAATTAACCCACATATATATTTATTGCCACTAGTAGTTCAAGCTACAACCATGGCTTGCCTCAACTCTTATTAAATGGCCAACAACTACATATCAGTGCATGTACATGAACAGGTACTGTGCCTGACAAGTCATTCAAATACGAGAAGAGGTGAGACCTCCTGGATTGCCACTGCGAAGAGTTCACTCACTCAAGAAATACTCTGGCTGAGGCAGTGAACTGAGTTTGGGGAGAAGACAACGGAATCCTTACAAACCTCACAACCTAGAAGGTGTTCACTCAATCTGCAATAATAATGTGCAGTAGGAAGCAGAACACTGTAAGCCAAGCTCCTTGGCAGAGGGGACGACGGGTGCAAAGAGAGGATTAACCTTGTCCAGTCAGATGCCTGGGGAGGGCTTCGTGAGGGAGGCAGTGCCAGAGTCTGGAGACAGAGCCTCTGAGCACGAAGGACTTCTAGTAGTAGGAGGAGAGCTTCTAAGCAAAGAAATGACAGCCAGAACATCCAGGTGGGGAAGAATCTCACCCCATCAGTTGTGCGCTAGAAGGAAGATTATTGAAAGGCGTGAGAAATTCACTGGGAGATGGGGACAGCTTCAATCCAGGATTATCCTGCGCAGCTTTGCTTTGTTTATGATTTCCTTGTTTAGGGGCTTTTGATGGTTTATAAATGGTTTGGATGTAACGTGCTCCCCAAGGCTTCGTGTAGTCAGGTGAACTTTCATTGTGAGATATAAAGACGGTGGAGAAGCCTTAACAACGTGTTTAGAAATAAGGATCTGAGGGATGGCGAGGAGTGGGTCGAGTCCTGAGGCTAAAGCCCTAGTGGTTAAACACTAAGTTTGCACTAAGAAGGGGAGGAGGCAGAACACACACATGCTCCCTGCTTCCTGCCAGGTAATGCCGTGTACCACCTGAGGATTCTGCCAAATTTATCCTCTTGTCATTGGAACTACAAAACTGGGAGATAAAAATAAATCCACTTTGTTTTGTAAATTTAGCTTGCTTAAAGTATTTCCTTATGGTAATGAAAAATGAACCAACACAGCGACTTACCCAGAATGAAGGGCTACTTTTGCTCTACACCTCCCCATAAAGATTTTGAAATATATAGAGAAGAGGCCCTTGTGGAGGTTTGAATAGGCATGCCCCCAATATTTGAATCCTTGGTCATTAGGGACTGGCACTACTTGATGGAAATTAGGAGTGGCCTTCTTAGAGGAAGTATGTCACTGGGGGTGGGCTTTGAGTTTCTGGAAGCTCAAAGCAGGCCCAAGGGCTTTCTCCATTTTCCTGCTGCCTGCTGATCCGGATGTAAAACTTTCAGCTACGGCTCCAGCACCATGTCTGTCTGTGTGCTACCATGCTCCCTGCCATGACATTAATGAACTAAACCTCAGAAAATGTAAGTCAGCCCCAGTCAAATACTTTCCTTTATAAGAGTTGCCCTGGCCATGGTGTCTCTTCACAACAATAGAACATTGATGAAGACAGTCATAGTGATGACAACCACGGAACTACTTCCTATAGTTTCCCACGGTGCTTTTGAAAATACTCCTGCAAAGTCTGCACTTATCTTCAGATTTACACACCGCTTGATCTGGCCTAAAAACCCATTTGTAATACCAAACAGGCCAGCATTGCCTTTACATAACTAACTGTTACTGGTTTCTGTTATTACTCTTTCTCAGAGAAAGGAAAACTCTAAATTTCTCCATTATGAACGGCACACACACACACAACTGTCTATGTCATTGTAATCACACCAAAGAGGTATCCATAACGAGATCAAGACAGGACAGAACAAGAAGGTAAGCCTCACAGAAGGTAATATCATGAGCTTAATCTCCAGCCCAGACAGACAATACAAAGAAAGGGATTGCCGCACAGTACAGGGAGAGGGGAAGGGGATGCAAAGGGCTTTATCATGTGACTTTTCCTGGAGAGACATAAACAAATGTCTACTCAGCCCAGGTAGGGCATTAATGGCAGAAAGTGCAATTCCATCGAAATCTAGCTTGGAAACCCCATAAGTTTTCCGGGGTCACTTTATAGGAATGGGTATGAGGGACTCAAGGGCACCTGCATCTCTGAAATTCCACTCTGCAACAGTGTTAACTCTCGAAAGTGGCATCCCCGTGGCTCCCTTTGAGATCTGCCAACAGCTACACCAGTCTCCCCTCCCCCTGCAACTGCTTACTGCTTCTGACTTCAGGGTGGAGCTTCCCATGAGTTTCTTGTGCCTTGTAAGCTTGGTGAGCTTCCTGCGTGTTATGGGTCTCTTCTCTCCACGAGGAAGTGTTTCATTTGGAGGAAGCAGAGTCACACACGACTGAACAGCTTGTGCCATCACATCTACCTGCGTCGGTGACAGAACCATCAACCATAGCATCATTTCCTAAGGAGCTCAACAATGGTCTCAAACCATTTCTCAGTGTACCCCTCCAAGATCTAAAGTTTATCAATCAAAATTGGCCCATGGTAAAACTATATTTTTTACTGTAATGATTTTTTTAAAAAAAAAAGAAAGAAAGAAAGAAAGAAAGAAAGAAAGAAAGAAAGAAAGAAGCTTGAATTTAAGCCACAGAGCTGTTAACCAATTCCCGACTCTTGCTACAACTTCTCAAGGCTTTGACTGGAGCCAATGACTACTTCAACCACCTGTCAGGGTTGTGCTAAGGCCCAAATGTGACAATCTGTAGAATCCTTTGAAACAGCAGAATTCTGTTGAAATGTGTGTTGGGGGGAGCTTTTCTGGGTGGGAGAAGTACATCCCAGGCTCTGGCATGGGCTAATTGCACGCAGCATCTCATGGGGAGAGAAGGCAGCAGGAGGAACTCAGCAACTGCCTGCCTATCCTGGTGTCCTTTTGATCCACCGTTCTCATCCAGAGCTGAGAGCTTGTGGCCCAGCCAGTCTGCCGCCTTCGGCACAATCCCCTGGCAACCCTGCGTGGCCTCTGTCCAATCCTGTGTTTGAGAAGCTAATGCCAGCAGCCGTCTGGCAGAAGCCTGTTACTCCTCAGGGGTTTTTGACACAAATACAAAATGCAAGCACAGCTGTAGCAAAAGGAAACAATTTATAGCATATTAAACAATTAGCTTCTGCATGGTACTTTTATATGATTTATTTATTTATTTATTTTAGTATCTTGTAATAGTTCAGAGCAATGGGTGTTCTGGGAAGATAGGACCAGGACAAGCCTAAAACGACAGTTTAGCTAGGACTGCTGAGGTTTTCCTTAACAACCTAGAATGCAATGCCATCAAAAGGCAAATGCTGGGATACTGTGCAGAGAGCAGCCTTAGGGAGGATGCTGCCAAGAGCATCCAAGGAACAGCACCTGGAAGGCAGGACCTGATTTCTGCTCCCAGAATAGAGATCTATAGCTTCTTGTCATTTTATCCTGTGTTGTAGAGAATGAGTTAGAGGGGAACCAAGGAATCAGCCTGACTAAATTGGGAGGCCACTTGAATAATCCCAGTCCATGAAAACAGTAACTTCCCCCAGAACAGCAAAGGAATGGCTGGATCAGGGGTGATTCTGGAAGCAGAACTGACCAGATTTAATGATGGGTCTAGTGCAGGAGATGACTAGGAGGAAGGAGTTGAGAACGGCTCTGAATATTTTTTGCTTGGATGACTAATTGGGTCCAGGTGGAATCAAGGAGCATGCTGGAATACGGGGAACACAGCATTGCAGAATACAGGGAGCATGCTGAGGGGCCCCGGTGCTGCCTCGGTGTTGAGAGGCATTTTCATCCTGGTGGCAAATGTGTGGTGTCTTTCTGATGCCACTTCCCCAAGCCTCCAATACAACTAAGTATCCTATAACTCAGCTCCACTCTGACACTAACAACCAGGCTCGCAGACTCCCCAGATTTAAGGGCTCAGTTCCAGAAGGCTGCCCTGGCTTCGGATGTCATCACCATTGTCAGGTCGCCAGCGGGTCTGATGAACCGGCTGTGTGAAGCAGGGATTCCCACCACTGCCTCCCTGATTCAATTCTTTTCTTACATTCTCCACGCATTGTCAAGGATACAGATGTACAAGGTTGTATGCACAGCAGAGTGTAAAAGAGTCTTCTGCCCACCGTGCAGTTAGAGTGTGCCAACCCCTGGCACCTGGAAACTTTCCCCCTCTCAGCAGCTCTGTGAAGTGTCATTCAGGGGATTTCACAGGAGACTTGTTAGGTAGGTATGACTGATTAAATCATTACCCATTGGGGCTGCTTCCGAGGTTAAAAACGCTGCTTTTCCAGAGGATCTGAGGTCAGTGTCTAGTAACCCATGCCAGGGGCACAACAGCCTGTAACTGTACCTCTTGGAGATCTGATGCTCTCTTCTGGTTTCCATAGGTGCTTCTCTCTCTCTCTCTCTCTCTCTCTCTCGCTCTCGCTCTCGCTCTCTCATAAAAACAGAAAATAAATCATAATTAAAAATAAACAATGCCCATAAATAAACATTCTCAAGTTCCTCCTTGTTCCTTGCAAGTTGAGAACACAGATAAATGTTTCTAATCAAAAATAAAAATAAAATAAAAGTTTCTAAACAAGGTATTGTCTTCCTGTTGACTGGGACTTGCCAAGAGTCACTTCACTAGAACAAAGATGGTCTAAAGCCATTGCTACTCAAGAAATTCCAAGGGTTTGAGGAGCTATGTGCCAGGAGCCAGAGAAAAAGACCAAGAACCGTTCAAGGATCCCATGGCTGTGAGCTATAGAAACCATCACCACATCCCACCAGGCAGGCTTTCACACAGGGAACCAAGGCTCAGGTTGAGCCGGGGGTTCTGAGTAAAGTCCTGTCTCTGCCACTCTCTGGCTTCTGTTAACCCCCCTCTCGATGCAAATGTGAATTGGATTGGTTTGCAGGGTTCTATAAAAATGAGTATGATTAAAGTTACCACCCTGGGGCCAAATCTCTATTGTGCCCCTACTGTGTGCCAGGAACACAAGGACAAAAGAAACAAAACTCCAGTCTGTATAAGTCAAGCTGCTGGAGAAGATGCCACTGTTATAGAATATTATTTTAAGCTGTGTTGTATTTGTCTATGCTGTGGAATATTTGTTAAATGATGCAAAGATGTGTTGTATTCTTTTATGTTGCATTTGTTTAACTCTGTGAAGCTGTGTTACTTTACCTGTCTAAAACATCTGATTGGCCTATAAACAATAGATAAATAAAGAGCTGTATGGCCAATGACAAGGCATGAGAGAGGGCAGGCAGGGCTGGCAGTCAGAGAGAATAAATAGAAGGAGGGAAAGAGAGAAAGAAAGATCAAGGAGCAAGAAAAGAAGGGACCAGCCACCTGCTCACACAGCCAGACACAGAATAAGAAGGAAAGAAAAGATATACAAGAAAGGTGAAAGTCCAGAGGCAAAAGATAGATGGGATAATTTAAGTTAAGAAAAGCTGGCTAGAAATAAGTCAAGCTAAGACTGGGCACTTCTAAGAAAGAATTAAGTCTTCGAGTGTATTTATTTGGGAGCTGAGTGGTGAGCCACCCAAAGAGAAAGAGCCAAAGGGGGAAAAAAAAACCACAACTACATGGCATTCAACAAATAAGTGAAAGAAAGTCCTGTCTTGTAGCTGATGGTAAAGGCTATAGTAAAATATATTAGGAAAGAAAAAACGGTATATGCTGTGATCTTAAATAAAACGGTCAGAGAATGCCTCTCTAAATCAAAGACATGCAAGATCTTAGCAGGAAAGGGGCATACCTCTGACAAAGAGAAATCCAGGCATCAGAATAACAAGAGCAGGGAGCCCTGAGGGAAAATGTACTGGCTTGTGTGTGAGGTCCATCAAAGAGATTAGTATAGCCAGAGATGAACCTCTACACTGCATGACTTCCCCTGCAGAGAGGTGAACAAATACTTAACTCACCCCAGATAGGTCGCTGACTGTGGTGTTGTGAATAAGAATGGCACCTATAAGGTCACAGATTTGATTGATTGGTTATTAGAGTGTGGCTTTTTGTGACAGGGAACAGGAGGTGTGGCCTTGGAGAAAGTGTGCCTCTGGGGGTGGATTTTGGAGTTTCAAATACTCAAGTCAATCCCATTTGCTCTCTCCCTCTCTTTCCCTCCTTCCTTCCCTTCCCTCCCTCCCTCCCTCCCCTCTCTCTCTCTCTCTCTCTCTCTCTCTTTCCCTTCATCTTTCTCTCTTCCTCTCCTTGCTACTTGAGAATCTGGATATAGAACTCTCAAGTTCCTTCTTGAGCACCATGTCTGACTGCATGCCACCATGCTTCCCACCATGATGACAGTGGACTAAACCTCTGAACTGTAAACCAGCCCCAATTAAATGCTTTCCTTTATAAAAATTGCCATGGTCATGATGTCTCTTCAGAGTAGCAGAACATTCACTAAGACACTGACAGAAGAAAAAGAAACCATTGCACCCAGCCCTAGCTTAGTAAAATATACCTTTATGGGTTACGGATCTGGAGTGTTGTGTCACCTAGAAATCAACCCAAACATGCAGGACAGCTCACCAAAGAGTCTCTTCTCCCCCTGCAACCATTTATTACATATATAACCTCGGTGAGGGGGTTTCATAAGTTCTGTGAGAATCCTGGGAGCCTCCTTTTCTCCAGAAGGGAATTCTGAACAAGAGGCTTCACAACACCCTCTGAAAACCGACGGCCCTTGTTCCGGATGGCAGCAATGCTCTTTGTCAAGCTGACCCATTCGGCTCTACCCAAGGCTCCTCCTTTTCAGATGTAGAAAATTTAAGCTTCACATTTTTCCTACATTATACTGCTTTTTCTTTATTTTTAAATGAATATTAAAATGAAACCCTAAAATGCTTTCATATTGATATTGCTGCCCTCAGCCAAGTTCTTGAGATGCAGATCAATTATCAGCTAGAACTTACACGTGTGTGTGTGTGTGTGTGTGCGCGCGCACGCGCGCACATACACACAGGCTTGGGGGGGGTTAAAGAGAATAATCAAATCAACAACTCATCCAATTTGCTGAAATATTTGTCTCTTTTGGATTAAGTCAATTAAATTTATTTTTTGAAGACTCCTTGAGAAGGTACTTTTTATGCAGCAATCTTAATGAACTTCTCAGAAATTCCTTCCACTTGGATTCTGCTTGTTTACACTGCCTCAATGGCTGATATAATCCCAATCAGAAAGAACCAAAGTCGCAGAAACCTGGAGGCATTAGCAACATTTCCTCTGTCGATCAGAAACATCTGCTGTCCCAGGGACTCTAATTAGAGGAACAGGTTTCTAGAGAGGTAGAAATGCATGCAGAAAAAGAGTTTTTTAATGCAGAAATTAGTCTGTACAAGTGCTCTCAGAGCAAAGAGCAGGCAACCCCACAGAGAGAGCCATCAGTAGCATCCTCTGCACACTTGCTATTATTGGCCATACACTGGCTTAAAAGCTTTACTTGCCTGAGATAACCAACTTAAATCCTCCCAGTACTCTGCAAGCTAAGTATCTACCCCATGTTACCCATAAAGAACTGCTGTCTGAGATGATTAAATCATTATTGACTATCACACTGCTTTTGAGGGGTCGAAAGCAGAGGATCCAGTATTGAAAATAGCAAATAAAATATGCAAGCAATGTAGGTGCAACCTCTCATTCAGAGACACAGGAGCAGTTTTTCTCCAGAAGTGGAAGTCATGAAAGCTGTTGTGACCAGTCCCCGGAATGTTAAGGACAAACTTACTGAAGGTCTGGCCCTTGCCACAGGACTGAATGCGCAAACAAGCAAGTTTTCATACCACTGCCCTGGAGCCTTTCCCCACGAATTTCTTGAGTGCCCCAAGTTGATGACAGCAATTTCATTACTCACAGGAGATGGCAGAATATGAACTACCCAGGGTGCACCGTGTCATAGCAGCTCGGCTCATAGACATGATTTAGATGTTGTCAAGCAAGGGTTAGAACATTAGCAGGGGAATCAGATTGAAATTAACACTGTTAAGTCAATCATTTGCTTTTTTTTTTAAACATTTATTCAATGGCTATTGCTTCAGCTTCTTGGTAGATCAATTGGGTGTTACAGTTTGGGTCTGATCATGTATTGATACTTGGTCCCGCAGGCTCATCATGTGTTTGAATACTTGGTCCAGCTTGTGGTGCCGTTTGAGAGAGGTTATGGAACCACTGGGGTAGGAAGTACAGCTGGTGGAGGTGGACCACTAGGAAGGTGCTTTTGAGGATTATTCCCCAGTCCAGGTTCAATGCCAACCTGCGTCCTGTCCACCATGATGTGAACAAGTCACATTACATGTTCCCCCACCACCACCATGGACACAGCCGCTCCCACGGTCATGGCCTCTCTGCCGTGAGACGGTGAGCCCCAAATCAACACCTCCTCTCTTAAGTTGCTTCAGTCAGGCATTTTGTCACAGTGAATGAGAAAAGAAACCAAGATACAAAACCAGGATGAAAAGCACGGTCCTTGTTGCGACGAGACTAATGTGTGGCTCGTGGGCCTGGCTGGTGGAGAAGTGGGGAAGGTTTCAGAGCTGCAGACAGGAGAAGCACTCTGAATCAACAGAGAAAACGGACCATTGCGCTGGTAGTTCCGGAGGCCAGATGCCTAGGGAAATGAAGACAATGAGCGCCCAGCTCATGACGTCCCAAAGGAGGGACAAGAACTCTTGGAGATTGGGCTAAAGGTCAGTTTGCATTCTGGCAAAAAAAAAAAAAAAGAAAGCCATGCTCTATTTCTCACCATATCCTGAAACTGTGAGTATAGCTGGATTCACAGCTAGTGGGGTGATGTAATTGGGTGAGGGAAACCATAACATTCAGGATGTTGTACAGTTACTGCAAACAGCTTTGTTACAGATTTCTACTGGGAATGGAGAGAAAACAGTGTAGAAGATGAGAAGATGTGTGGTTTGGGGAGAAATGAATCAGGGAAGAATGTAAGGTTGTAGGCGAAGCAGACACAGATGAAGCACATTAGCTGTTGAAGAGGCGAGTGCCAAAGAAACCAGAGGCTTTGAACTGGGACAACGTGAAAGGTGTGGAAGGGCAGGATCTCACCCACCAAAGGCTTCAGGGTATTGTTCTCATTGGTTGATAATAAAAGCTGCTTTGGCCTATAGCCAGGAAGAATAAGGCTGCGCAGGAAGCCAAATGGAGATACAAAAAGAGGAAAGGGGTGAAATGGGAGAGAGATGTGAGCCAGCCACCCAAGAAGCAAGATGCCAGCAGACCAGTAAAGCCATGGTCACATACAATACACATATTAATAGAAATGAGTTAATATAAATGTAAGAGCTAGTAATAATAAGCCTGAACTATAAACCAAACATTCTGCAATTAATATTAAGCCTTTGAGTGATTATTTAGAAGCGGCTGTGGGACGGGCGGGACAGAGAGACCTCTATTTACCCTGGGGTACAGAGGCCAGTCACCATCTCGACCTGCTAACTTGTCATCACCTATGTGACCCAGGTTGTGTGTGCCTGTATGTGTGTGTGTACGTGTATGTGTGCATACTGTGCATGCGTGTATGTTCATGTCACTATGAAGACCAGAGAGAAGTAAACGTTGGTGTCTTCTGCCACCACTCCACACCTTTTTTTGGGGGACAATGTCTCTCCCTAAACCTGGATCTCACCAATTGGGTAGGCCAGCTGGGAATAGAATTCTCAGGATCTCACTGTCTTTGTTCCATTCCCCACCCTAGCACTTGATTTATAGGCATTCACAACTACATCCATGTGCTGGGTGTTTTTATGTCGACTGGCATAGCTGGAGCCATCTGAGAGGAGGGAACCTTGATTGAGAAAATGCCTTCATGAGATTGAGCTGTAGACAAGCCAATAGGGCATTGTCTTAAGTAATGGTTGACAGCAAAGGGCCCAATCCATTTTAAGTGGAATCACTTCTGCACTGGTGATCCAGGACTCTGTAAGCAAGAAGGCTAAACAAGACAGTAAGCAGCACTCCACCGCCACTTCTCCAGTTCCCGCCTCCAGGTGCCTGCCCTGCTTGAGCTCCTGGCCTGACATTATCTGATGAGCAACAATGTGGAAATGTTAGGTCGAATAAATCCTTCCCAAGTTGCTTTGGTCATGGTGTTTCATCACAGCAATAGCGACCCTGACCAGGACAAGCCAGCTTCTATGTGGGTACTGGAACCCAATATTCAGCCCATGATGAAAGTTTTACAGAATGTAGAATGTAGGAAGTCATTGGAGCTCATGCTACGATTCAAGAGAAAGGGCCAAGGCCATGTGTGGCAGGGCTGGATTACCTCCTGGAGCTCCTGATGGAGCTGTGTATGAGACTGCACAGCTGAATCCTAAGTTTCTGTGGAGACTCCAGGATTTGGGAGACGCTGAGAACATGAGGTATCTTCTGAGGAAAGGGCAGGCATCAAGTAGAGCTAGTCCAAGAAAGAGAGCTCATGCTACGGGTAAATGGGCCATAAGGAACTGGCTAACAAAGCCCATTGGATTCCAGATAATGCTACTCCAACCCCCAAGCAGACACAACCAAACCATTAAACCATACCAAACAAAATAATAAATATCCTTGTGGTGGCTTGAAAGAAAATGGCTCCCAAGGGAGTGGCACTATTAGAAGGTGTGGTTTTGTGGGAGAAAGTGTGTCACTTTGGGGGTGGGCTTTGAAGTCTCTTTTCCTCAAGTTTTCCCCAGTGTGGCTGCCTGTTGACTGCCTGTGGCCTGCAGGACATAGCACTCTTAACTCCAGCACCACATCTGCCTGCATGCTGACACACTCCCTATCATGATGATAATGGATCCAACCTCTGAAACTGTAAGTGAGCCAACCCAATTAAATGTTTTTTTTATAAGAGTTGCCATGGTCGTGGTGTCTCTTCATGGCAATAAAAACCCAAACTAAGACAATCCTATGTCACCCAATCAAAGACAATGGTCATAGTTTCCAGGCAACATTCACTTCAAGCAGAAGAGTTTGACTCCTGGTTGCATTAAACCTTCCTGCTTGCTTCAGAATAGTGTTCAGCCTTCATCCTTGTATGAGCAGAAGGCCTACTGAAGAGCAGTGTTTGCTGTTAAAGGATTAATCTGCCCTAGAAAGTCAAGACCGACTTCCATCTCTGAGGGAACAGAAGAACCGCTGGCAGTTTTAAATGACAATTTCCCGCTGCTGCTCTGGCTGGCTTCTCCCTGTAGTCCCCCTGCATAAATCCTGTTTCAATCTCAAAGCAAAGGGCAGACACGGAAGCTCCATGTGCCCTTCTGACAGTAATTGAATCTTTCTCTTTTAGATCCTGACAGTAATTTTTGTTCCAATATACCTAAGGAGGTAACAGATTATGTTAGTTAAATACACCTTATAAATTCCACCAGAGAGCTTAATTCTGGAGAATATAAAAGACATAGAGAACATAGAGTTTATAAACACATGTCAGTCTTTAATAGTTGTATGTCTGAAACACATTTTTTATCACTTGCTTTGATAACCTTATCTTAGTCCATTCCCACTGCAGTCAAAGACTGAACCATTTATAAGCAGAAACAATGCATTGCTTGTAGTTCTAGAGGTCAAAAAACCCATGAATGATTGTTCAGAAAGTTCTGATCCTCATATATCATACCTTCTATGCCTCTTCACATGGTGGAAAGGGTGAACAAGCCCCTTGGACTGATTTCATAGGGGTTCTGATACCTAAACACTTTCAAAGGACCCTGCCTATAAGCACTCCTATGTTAGAGACTGTGTTCCAATATTCAGGAGGGATCACAAACATTCAGACAATACCTTCCACTGTCTATGGCACCTCCACCCCTACCTCACCAATCAAGAAAATACTCTCTTGTGACTGGAAACTGAGCCCAGTGGGTAAGAAGACTCAAGAGGACCTGAGTTCAATCCCCAGAACCAACTTTAAAAAAGCTATGTGTGGCAATGTGAGCTTGCAGTCCCAGGATTAGCGAGGTAGACCAGATCTTCAAGGCCCGTTAGTAAGCCTGAGCCAGACGGATGAATTCCAGACCACCGAAAGACCCTGGCTCAAAGAACAAGATGGAAGGGATAGGCTTTCTAGAAATGATGTCAGTGATTGCCCTCTGGCCTCCAAATACACATATGCATTCACGTGTGCACAGAGACTCCAACATGCCTGCTTTCTTACTGATTATTAATCCAACTGCTTGTGTCTGTTGTTAGGTGGTGTGGGAAGTCCTTTTGACTATGTTTTGCTTTTATTGGTTAATAAATAAAGCTATTTCGGCCAGTGGCTTAGCAGAATAGGACAAGGTGGGAATTCCAAGCAGATAGAGGAGGAGAGAGTAGGTGGAGTCAGTGAGATGCCATGTAGCCACCAGAGGAGAAAGATGTGAGTTGTCAGCTGGAACCTTGCCCGTAGGCCACAAACCATGTGGTTAAATATAAAATAATGAAAATGGGTTCATTTAAAATGTAAGTAAGAGCTAGCCAATAAGAAGCTAGAGCTAATAGGCCAAGCAGTAATTTAATTAATACAGTTTTTATGTTGTCATTTCAGTTCTGGGCAGCTGGGAATGGATAAGCAGTCTCCGCCAACAGTTAGAGTTTGAGGAAAAGCCCCCAAAGAAGACCAACAACCACATAGGCAATAACAAGAGAGTTTTATTGACTCCAGCATTGGGGTGGTGAAAGAGAAACCCCCAAAGAAGGTCATGAGCTCCTTTTAAACAGAGTTAGGGGAATGCCAGAGAGGAGGGATTAATCTGGGCTGATTGGTGGAGGAAAGATTAGTGTGGGGGCTGATTGGTGGAAGGTTCTAATGGTTAGGGACCTTCCAGCAGCAGAGTAGGGGAAGATATCATCAGCCTGCAGAAATTTAGGGGGCATCCATTGATCCAGCAGAAGGGCTTGTGGGGGTGCTTGCTGAGGGTCACCCGTAAGCTGTGGTTTTTATGAGGCCTGTCTATTCAGCTCTGTCCCATTCTAGTGTGTTGAAATAAGGGCAGCGGGGCTGCGTCCCCAGCACCCAGCCGCCCCCACGGCTAGCTTTACCCGAAATAATTACACGGAAACTGTATTCTTTTAAACACCGCTTGGCCCATTTCTATCTAGCCTCCTCTAGGCTAGCTCTCGCACCTGGACTAGCCCATTTCTAATAATCTGCTGTAGCCCACGAGCTGGCTTACCAGGAATGTTCTTAACCTGCATCTGCCAGGAGTGGGAGAATCATGGCGACTCCTGACTCAGCTTCTTTCTCCCAGCCTTCTGTTCTGTTTACTCCCCCCACCTATGTTTTAACCTATCGGGGCCAAAGCAGTCTTTATTGCTTAACCAATGAAATCAACAGATTAATATATGACACTCCCACATCACTAGTGAAGTGAAAGTAATGTCTGGTCTGTCAGGGCTCTGGTCTGCTCCCCTCTCCAGCATTGTCATCTATGTCTGTTTCTAACTCCATTGTTATGTCACATTAACATCTGCTTCTGTTCTCCCCACTCTTCTCTCTACATTGGTGATAGTCTACAGTTTGAGAGTAACCATATGAAGAAGCCTAATACTCTCATTTCATTGGCTGAACTAAGAAGCAGAAACACTGCCTTAAGCCACAGTGATTTCTGATTCTTGATAGGTTCTCCTTCACTCTGTGCATACTTGCGGGAAGGGCCAAGCCTTATGGAGCAAAGTGAGGCGTGACTATACCATACAGAGAATTCTTCCCCATAAATATCCCAACCCCTCAGTGAAGGTTAGTTTTATTTTTTTCTGTTTTTATCAACTTTAAACAAGCTAGAGCCATCTGCAGAGAAGAAACATCAACTGAGAAAAGGCCTCCATCAGATTGAGCCATAGGCAAGCATGTGGGGAATTTTCTTGATCAGTGATATATACTCATCCATTCTATGAGTTCTGCTCCTCTGAAGAACTCTGACTAATACACCTCCCTGAAGTTGCTTCTGGTCACCATGTTCATCACCAGAATAGAAAGCAAATTAGAACTCCTTCTTGATCTAGTCTATTATTTATGCATATATGTATCATATGTGTAGTGGCATTTCAGTTGTGTTTTAATAAATAAAGACTGCCTGAAGATCTGAGAGTAAAACAGTCCCACTGGTCAGCCTTACAGACCAGGTTATGGTAACACACGCCTTTAATTCCAATAACCACAATGACACGCACCTTTAATCTTAGTAACTACACTAGTTGCCATAGAAATCAGGTGGTGCATGGCTTTAATCATGGTAGTGCACACCTTTAACCCCAGCCCTAGGAAGGATTATAAAACAGGAGGAAACAGCTCTTAACACACAATCTCATTCTGAGAGTTCTGGAGGCAGGATTGCCATTTCAGACTGAGGTCAAGGTAAGAGCCAGTTGCTGTTTTGCTCTTTGGATCTCAAGTTCGCATCGCAATTTCTGACCCTGAGTTTTTATTAATCATCCTTCACTTAATCATGCTTCGCATATGCATGCATAATTCAATGTAGAGAGAATATGAAAACTATGTGGACCCAGGCAGGCATAGTGGTGCACATGTTCAATCCCAGCACTAGGGAGGCATCAGCAAGAAGACCTCCAAGTTAGGGGCCATAGGGGTCTACAGATCTAGTTCCAGACAGACATGGCTATGCATAGAAACCCTGCCCTGAAAAAAAAATGCTATGTGCATGTCTACAGAACATATGCAATTTACAGCTGTCGTTTTGATAGCTGCTGCAACAAGACCTCATTTGTCTGTGTTATGTTAGGAAAGACAAGCTGAGAAGCAGTGGGTGTCGCCCAAGGGGTAGAGTGCTTTCCCAGCATACCTAAAGCCCTGAGTTTGGGCCTCAGAACTGTATAAACTAGGTATAGTTTATATATGCACACTTATGACCCCTGCCCTCAAAATGTAGAAAGAAAAGGATCGGAAGTTCTAGGTCATCCTCAGGTATGTAGGGAATTTGAGGCCAGCCTGGGGTATAGGACACCCTGTCTCAAAACAGTGTGTGTTGGGAGAGCATAAAATTTAAATCCTCAGAATAAATACCTTTAAGCGTCTTATTTGGTGGGTCAGGAATGAAACGGGAATTAATTAAACAGGCCAGGAATTAAAGCTACCATTTTATCTGTTACCAACAAGCCCTGTACCTTAACTGAAGTCTCCCTCCCAGAGAAGCAACTATATAGGGTCAGAAGTGAAGGGCTAAGAAAACACGTCCAGCCTGAAGGTAAGCAAGTCACATGTTTTGTGATTGTGTTCATTTTGACAACCCCGATAGACAAACGTTGGGGGGAAAACTGCATACGTAGAAAAGAAATTGCCGTTTGGTGTTTTCACGCCTGGCACCCTCGAGGAGAAAAGAGTCCATCCTTATTCCACACACGCTTCCCGCCGAGGGCTCTGCTCTGTATTTACTTCTCTAAAGGTCAGCAGCATTCTAATTCCTCCTCAGATTCGCCAAAAATCTGAGCCACTCCATATGTGACAGATTTTCGAATTAATCCTCAAGTTCTTAAAATATAAATAAATTCCCAAGCCATAGCAGAAAACCCAGCAGTTTTGCCGGGTGCTCTTTCTCCTCCCGCTGTACTGAGTGAGACCCAAGCACTGTTCTAGCAAAGTCAAAGGTCACCAAGGGCAGTGTCACTGGATTTGGTGGCACATGCCTGTAGTTCCAGCACTTAGATGGCTGAGGCCAGAGCGTGTGAGCACTAGGCTAGCCAGGATGGCAAAGTGAGACCTTGCTTCAGAACAAATAAATAAATAAAATGCAAGAAGTCTTAGATCTATAAGAAGCTCTCCCAAACCTACACCCTTGGGTCTGACGCTATGACATGGAAATCTAACAAATATCATCTTCTCAAATTATTTATATTTATTTTTGAGTTACTGAACACAACACAAAGTAATCAAGTCTAACCTAAACTAAACCTTCCTACTAATATATATATATATATATATATTACAACCTCTTGGAGGGACCTGGAATTTCAAAGTCACCTTCTTGTTATGGATGGGTCCTCCCTACACTTGCAGTGGCAGGACCTTCAGCTGAGGCCTGGCTCAGAAAGCAGGGCTCTCACTGAAGCAATGTAAAAAAACATTTCTCTAGGGCTGAGGAAGGTGGTGTGGCTCAGTCAATAAAGCTCTTACCTTGCAAGCATGAAGACCTAAGTTCAATCCCCAAGACTCATGTTTAAAAACCCAAATAGAACCCTCCTTGTTTCCTAGTCTCCATTGGTGTACAGTCTCCACTGTAGCATAGGAATCCTTTATTTCATAGCTAATATCCACTTATGAGTGAGGACACAGCATGTTTGTCTTTCTGAGTCTGAGTTACCTCACTTAGTTCCATCCATTTGTCTTCATGATGTCATTGTTTTAAACAGCTAAGTAATACTCCATTGTGTAAATGTACCACATTTACTTTATCCATTCCTCAGTTGAGGGGCAAGCTGCTATGAACATAATTGAACAAGTGTCCTTGTTGATTGAGTACCCTTTGGGTATTTGCCAAAGAGTAGTATAGCTGGTTTTTGTGGTAGATTTCTGCCTTACTAATTTTCAAAGGGATATATAAGTTTGCACTTCCACGAGCAATGGTGGAAGTGTTCCTTTTGCTCCACACCCTCTCTAGCATGAGCTGTCACTTGTGTTTTTGATCTTAGCCATTCTGACAGGTATTAGATGGAATTTCAGAGTTGTTTTGATTTGCATTTATCTGATGACTAAGGATGTTGAACATTTCTTTGGGTGTTTCTCAGCCATTGAAATTCCTCTGTTGAGAATTTTCTGTTTAGATCTGTACCTCATTTTTTATTTATTTTTTAATTGTTTTTATTGAGATATATATTTTTCTCTGCTCCTCTCCCCTCCTCTTCTACCCTCTGCCATGATCCCCACACTTCCATTTTACTCAGGAGATCTTGTATTTTTCTACTTCCCATTTGGTTAGATCTATGTATGTCTCTCTTATGGTCCTCTTTGTTGTCTAGGTTCTCTGGGATTATGAACTGTAGGCTGTTTTTTTTCTTTGCTTCATGTCTAAAATCCACTTATAAGTAAGTACATATTATATTTGTCTTTCTGGGTCTAGGTTACCTCACTCAAAATGATGTTTTCTAGATCTGTCCACTTGTCCACAAATTTCAAGATGTTATTTTTTTTCCACTGTGTAGTACTATATTGTGTAAATGTACCACATTTTTCTTATCCATTCTTCAGTCGAGGGGAATTTAGGTTGCTTTCAGGTTCTGAATAGGACAAATAATGCTGCTATGAACATAGTTGAGCACATGTCCTTGTGGTATAATTGAGCATCCTTTGGGTGTATACCCAAAAGTAGTATTGCTGGGTCTTGAGGAAGGTTGTTTCCTAATTTTCTGAGAAATCATCATACTGATTTCCAAAGAGACTGTACCAGTTTGCACTCATACCAGCAATGCAGGAGTGTTCCCTTTACCCCAGTCCTTTCCAGCATAAGTTGTCATCAGTGTTTTTGATTATGGCCATTCTTACAGATGTAAGATGGAATCTCAGAGTTGTTTTTGATTTGCATTTTTCTGATGGCTAAGGATGTTAAGCATTTTCTTAAGTGTCTTTCAGCCATTTTAGATTCATCGGTTGAGAGTTCTCTGTTTAGGTTTTACCCCATTTTTTATTGGATTATGTGTTCTTTTGGTGACCAATTTCTTGAGTTCTTTGCATATTTTGAAGATCAGTTCTCTGTCAGATGTGGGGTTAGTGAAGATCTTTTCCCATTCTGTAGGCCTCCGTTTTGTCTTGTTGACCATGTCCTTTGTGCTACAGAAGCTTCTCAGTTTCAGGAGAGTCCATGTATTAATTGCTGCTCTTGGTCTCTGTGCTACTGGGGTTATATTTAGAAAGTGGTCTCTGGGCCCAATCTCATGTGTACCCCATTTTTTAAATTGTATTATTTGGCTTGTTGATATCTAGTTTCTAGAGTTCTTTGTATATTTTAGAAATCAGTCCTCTGTCAAGATATGGGGTTGGTGAAAATCTTTTCCCATTCTGTAGGCTGCCAGTTTGTCCTATTAGTGGTATCATTTGCCTTACAGAAACTTTTCAGTTTCATGAGGTCCCATTTGTTAAGAGTTGAACTTAATGTCTGCTAGCAATAGTGGATACATAGCCTAAACTGGTCATCTCCTGTGAGCAGGAAAGAAACCAACCCAGCCACATAACCTTCAACCTACGGTCTGTCCTGCCTATGGGATGTACTGGGTAAAGGATAGCCTAGAATTTGAGGGAGCAACCAACCAATGACTGGTCTGGCCAAAACCAATGCCAGGAGAGTAAGCCTACCCCTGACACTGCTGGCAGCACCATGACCCACAAGCTGCATGACCCAGAGACCTAGGAGAGAATCAAACATGACTGGATGGAAAATAGGTCAGTGCAATGATGCCTAGTGGTATTCTGCTATACTCACAGATTGGAGCCTAGCCCAGTTGGTATCAGAGAGGCTTCACCCAGCAACTGGTGGGAACATGCAGAAACCCACTGCCAAACACGGGCAGAGCTCTAGGGATCCTGCAGAAGGGGTGGGAGGTGGGTGAGAGAAAGGATTGTAGGATCCAGGGGGGTCAAGGGCACCACAAGAAAACCCACAGAATCAACTAACCTAAGCTCGTAGAGGCTCAGAGAGACCGAACCGACAACCAGGGATCATGCATGGAACTGACCTAGGCCCTCTGCACATATATTACAGTTGTGTAGCTCATTATTCCTGTGGGATTTATAAGAGTGGGAACAGGGGCTATCTATGGATCTTTTGCTGCTTTTTGGAGTCCTTCTCCACATACTGGGTCACCTTGTCCAGCCTTAATACATGAGGAGGAGTTTAGTCTTAAACTGCAACTTGGTACGCCATGTCTTGGTGATATCCATGGGAGGCCTGCCCTCCCTTTCCTGAACAGAAACAGAGGAGGAGTGATTGCAGGGAATGGGGAGGAAGGGAGGACAAAGGAGGTAGAGTGGGGGAGGGACTAGGAGGAGAGGAGACAGGGACAACTGTGACGGGAGTGTAAAATTAAAAAAACCAAACAACAAAAACCACAAAAAAAAAAAAAAAAAAAAAACCAGACCAAGACAGGTAGAACCTTGGAGCACGCTGACCAGACAGTCTGATCCCCTTGGCAAGTTTTGAGCCAGTGAGAGAAGCTGGCATATCAATCAGTAAATAGTGAATGTATGGAGATGGTGCCCAAGGTGTCCTCTGGGCTCCACACAAAAACACATGCATGCATGTGCACCCAAACACACACACACCAGAAACAAAGCTTTCTCCAGAGTTTCCAGCCCAGAGGGGCCAACATGTGCTGTGCAGCAAAGAGCAGCAAACACCAGTGGCCTTTCGAGTTTGGGACAATATAGAGCTTAAAAGTATTACCTCACGCAGCAGGTAATTAAGCAACCCAGAGGTATTTGTTTGGACTGTAGGATTTATTGCTGTTCTTTATTACTTAATTTTGGGATTTTTCAAATAGCCATCAATTTATTTATATGTCTGTGTGTGAGAATATAAGTTTATTTGTGTTTTAAGGGCTGCATGTGCCTGTTTATCTGGATGCTGAAGAGGGCCTAAAACCCCTCAGAACTGGGGTCAGGTAGAGTAGTAAATACTGTAACTGTTGAGCTATGGCTGCTGCGCCTAGCTGTAGTTTTATATGTCAACCAATGGGGCAACTCTGTGTCTCCTCCTGATAGGATTGAGTATGCTTCTGAAGTCGATAGACTCCCTTTGCCCCCACCATCCACTAGGGTCTCTCCGTGACTCTCCTAATAAGGCAAGGCACTTTCTTTCACAGGATGCAACCTGCTCTTGTAGGCTGGCAGGATAAGGTGCTAGCCTGGATCTGGGGAAGCCCTACCATTGCTATCCAGCTCCTCTTAAAGAGAGAGGCACATACTTCCTGACCCATCACACCCTGCTGAGGAGAGTGACTCGTGGAGACAGAAGGACCCTTCACACAGCCACAGCTTCTAACCCAAGTTGCTTCCTTAGATTCTTTTATCTCCTGGTGCCAAGGGTTTTTATTAGTCGGGGCTCTCTAAAGGAACAGAATTAACAGAGTGAATCTACATTACAGAATACATTAAAAGAAGATTTATTATATTGGCTTACAGGATGCCATCTGGGGAGTCCAACGATGCCTGTTTCCCACTGGGAAGACTGAGAACTCCATGGCTGCCCCTTTCACAAGGCTGGACATCACTCCCAGTCTAAAGAATTCCTGGAGAGCTGCTGGTCTTCAATCTATATAGGTTCCAAAGAGGAGGTAGGGAAGGCAGGAGGACCAGATGAAGGCACAGACATGGTGAGTCTTCTTGAAGCCTGTTTCACTCACTCAGAGCACTTGAGGGTGAAATCCAGTTATGACTTGTTTTCTGTGAATCTACAGTCAAGCCGCTCAGCTGCGGTGATGGAGGGCATGCTCAGGACATCTTCAGCTTTGGTGATGGAGTGTGTACTTAATAGCATACTCAGCTTCGGTGACAGAGTGCGTGCTAAGTATCATTTGGGGACCCAAGACTGATCCCTAGCATTACAGCCGGGAAAATCAAAGTTGGCGGTCAGCTAGTATGGAATAAAACCAAGGCACTGGATGAACCGCAGCATGCCTGTCCTGCTCCTCCTTCTGAGTTCTATCTTGTCAAGCTTTGGTATTTTTATTACTTAAATTTGTTATTTGGAAATTTCCTATATGTATATAATACATTCTGCTTAGTAGCTTTAATGAAAAAGTTGTCAGTTAGGAAACAAGTCCATAACATCCCAAATTTAATATGCTCTTATTTTTAAAAAGTAATCGCATTTAATGATTCACATGCAACCTAGAATCTTATGAGAACATTCAGGCTAAATATCTGCTTGAGGATACTCCAGTTCTGCGGTGTTGCCACGGTCAGCTCATTCCATAGACGCCTGCTTGGCTTACTCCTTCAGATGAGCTGGACATTTTTTGTTAAATTTTTATTTTGTGTTAACACCTGCTTTGTGTGTTGCGTGCTCTGAACAAAGACATGGAACATTGAAAATGGAAGATGAATCTTCATGTCTGAAACCAAATTCCTCATCACCTGACCCGAAGGCACACCAGGCTGTCCTCGGCCATTGATTGGCTTTCTGTTCCCAAAGCCGTCTTACTTATGAGAAAATTCCATGTCACCCTTGACTCCTTCTCTGTCGCTGAGAAATTAGAAGCCATTTTCACTTATTAACACTTGTGCTTTTGTCTAGACTACTGCATGTTTGGAGCAAGTGAGGAAAAGGCTGCTTGCATCCTCTGACAAATACAACAAACCAAACTTCCAAAGTGAAACATCTAAAACTGAATGGAGGAGGGCTGGAGAGATGGCGCAGAAGAGCACGGGCTGCCCTTCCAGAAAATCTATGTTCAGTTCTGAGTACCCATGTGAAGGCGGATGCCCCCTTCCAGCCTCTGTGGGCACCAGGCACACTCCTGGAACACAGACATACAGGCAAAATACCCATACATGTAAGTTTGTTTATATATAATCAGTTATTAATTAAATTAAAATATTTTTAATAAATTAAAAACCTTAATATAATAAAAAATCATAGTTGAATATGATTAGTAGCTAATTGTTTTCAATGAAAAAGTTGTCAGTTAGGAAACAAATCCATAACATCCCAAATTTAATATGTTCTTACTTTTAAAAAGTAATCTTATTTAATGATAAACATGTAACCTAGAGGGGCTGGAGAGATGGCTCAGCGGTTAAGAGCATTGCCTGCTCTTCCAAAGGTCCTGAGTTCAATTCCCAGCAACCACATGGTGGCTGACAACCATCTGTAATGAGGTCTGGTGCCCTCTTCAGGCTTACACACAGACAGAATATTGTATGCATAATAAATAAATAAATATTTAAAAAAAAAACATGTAACCTAGAATCTAGCCTAGGCTACATAAAGAATTTGAGAATAGCCTTTCCTCAAAAAAGCAAACAAAAAGTTAAATGACGAACTTTTTAAAACATGAAAGTTTCATGATCTGACCCACTGCCCCCACCCAAACCTGTCTAGCGGTCATTCTCTTTGCCTTGGGGAACTTTCCGGGTGGAAACTTCAAGAAGTATTAACTCCCAGTAGGTTTTCAAAAAATGCTGAATCTCAGTATAGACAAAGGGGATCTCTGTGTGCTGTGTTAAACAGATTTTTTAAAAAACCTCCAGCTCATTAAAACAGCATCTCCATCCTATAGTCTGCCCACAGCGTCCCCCTACACATGTTTGCAAAAGAAAGCTCACATACATGTTCGCACAGAAGCAAGCACCCCGAGTCAGCATAGCTTTGTGTGAGTTATGATAAAGAGTGTCACCCAGACAATGCATCTGTCCTGGCCACTGCAGAGAGCACCTCCAAGGATGCAAAGGTAAGTGAAATGTTATCCTGCCCGAGAGAACTCTGCAGGCAGGTAAGGCGCCACTTATCAATTTCAAAGACTATACTGTGATAAATGCATTAATTGTGCCACAGAAGTTCAGACAGAAGTGAGTCCCTACTCCTCCAGAAAAGGGTGGTTGGAGAGAGGTCTTACGTGAAGGAGTACGGGGTCTTCATTCTCTGGGGTTTTGCAACAAAGTTCCCTCTTAGGTGGGATCCAAATGTGCTACACTAAGCTAGCTCCTTCCTGCCTTTTCTCTGCCTGGGCTCGTGTGTGTGTGTGTGTGTGTGTGTGTGTGTGTGTGTGTGTGTGTATGTACGCATGTGTGTACGTGCATGTGTGTGAGTGTGTGTGCGTGTGTGCATACATGTGTGCATGTGCATGTGTGTGTACGTGCATGCATGTGTGTGCGTGGGTGCACACGTGTGTGCGTGGGTGTGAGTGTGTGCATACATGCATGTGTATGTGTGAGTGTTTGTGTGAATGCATGTATGCGTGCATGCATGCATGTATGCATGTGTGCGTGTGTGTGGCCACTGTTTCAAGCATTTACTGAACATCTATTCTGTGAAAACTTTCCCTTGCTCTCTTCTTAGCAAGAAATGGATTTTTCTGTCCCTACTCCATGATGTAGTCATGGATGCAGTCCTGGTCCACATCACAGCCAGGATGTGTTTGTGCTGAGCTCCCACCCACACCACTGCACCCACTCTGCCCTCTTACAGAGCCAGCCACCTGCAAGCATCTGACGTGTCCATTTGTTTGTGTATGGAACACCAGTATCTAGTCTGGCTAGTGAGATAACCGCGGAGAAGGTCATTTCTTCATGACGGAATTGTAGGTGTTTTTTATAGGTTTCTCTTTCCACTTTTACATGTTCAAAATTGTTTTAATCTGAACATGTATTATTCATGAAATGGAAATTACAAATGATTTATTTATTCCTACTGAAAAAGCATACAGAAGCGAGAATGCACACAGCAGAGCAGTCAGTGCAGAGACTCAAAACTGGCCAAAGCGCTAGAGACTAAGTCACTGTGGAATGTCTAGACATGAATGGGAAATTAACTCTGCACCTCCGTGACTCAGGGAATAGTCCAGGAAAAAACAAAACAGACAATGGGGCAGAGAGAATGTAAGAGCTGGAAGATGGAGAGGAGCGCTGTAAAATGCTGTCTTCTGGACCTGATACGGCCATTGCATGCAAACCTCCCAGCAGTATGACTGTCTACATAACATTCTAGCATCACTGAATAAAAGGAGGGGATAATGAGACTCCACTCCTACTGAGAAGTTACTGGCAGTTGATGGATGGTGGCAAAGGTTAGGGATGAAGTTATATTTATACTGGGTTGTGGCCCCCTGTTCCAATGTCCCAGTGTAGGTTTCCCATGTTACAGTGGATGGCCTCTGGTGGTTAGAACGAAAATGCCCCCATTAGGGAATTGCACTATTAGGGGATGGACCCTTGATGGAGTAGGTGTGGCCTTGTTGGAGGAAGTGTGTCACAGGGGGTGGGCTTTGAGGTTTCAAATGCTCAAGTCAGGCCTTGTGTCGCTCTCTCTTTGCCCATTGCCTGTGGATCAGGATGGAGAACTCTATGCTCCTTTTCCAGCATCTCATCTGCCTGTGTGCCGCCGTGCTTCCCACCATGACAATAATGGACTAAACCTCTGAACTGTAAACCAGCCCCCGTTAGACGTTTTCCTTTGTAAGAGTTGATTTGGTCATGGTGTCCCTTCGCAGTTAAGAAGCCCTAAGACAGCACCATACCCATGTGCATGCAAGCAGCGTTGTTTGGACCCTATGAGTTCTAAAAGATGAGAAAGAGGAGAGCTGACCTGTACACCGACTGCCACACCTGGACTGGGGGCCCAGGGTGAGATTAGCCCTGACTGGTAGAGCAGGGATACAACTTTAGGACAAACTGGTGTGCCAGAAGCCTAGAACCAGGAGGCGCCATAAAACTACCCGCCCCTGGCTAGAGAGTCGCTCTGGATTATGTGCCTAGAGGATGACAAGAGGCAGAACTTCCTGCCTCTCTATCAAGGGGTGCTTCTGTGGGAGAGGTTGTCAGACTTTTCTTCAGAGTGCCCCTCTGTCAGAAGCCAGCTCAAGCTACAGGAACAGAAAACTCTATTTGACATTGTCAACTCCCCTTTTTCATCCCCACTCTGGTTCTAAGAGGTCCTTTCCAAAACCTATGTGAGTTCATTAACCGCTCCTAGGACAATTCGAATTTGAAGAGGAAAGAAAAATCAGTGGCTTGAGCAGGCAGTGGTACTCCTTTCTTGTGCAATTGCCACTTCAAAGGACTGAGGGCTGGTCTTCCTCCTCATCTCCCAGGAGCTGGCTGTTGCAGAGGAGAAGGATATTATTTAAGGTGAAAAAAATAAAAGTCAGTAAACAGACCAATTTATGTTCCTAAGAAGCAGCAAATGCCAGGGGCAGGGTGCAGATAAGATTATCTGATGCTGAAAGCAGCAGAGTAGCCTGGCCCCCAGGCCACTTCTGAAGTTCTGTCTGCTGATAAAGGACCTCAGCCTAATACCCGTGCAAAGCGGAGAGTCAGTAGTGGGCAGACTGACACACGGGTGAGAGGCTATCTCAACATCCAGGAGACTGAAGAGAAGAAGTTGGCACTGCGCCCGCAAACAGGCAGTACACCAGCCAGCCCTGGGGCGGGGTGAAGCTCCCTGCTAAGCAGACCACAGCCTGAAGAGTCAGGGGCTGGCAAAGCGGGCCACACTCCCCACCCCCCAACCATGATGAGACGGGTAGGAAAGGAGACACACCTCAGGAAGGAAGCATCAAGCACAGGACAGTCTGTATCCCTCTTCCAAGACAGAGTTCAGCATCCATATTTCTAGAACACGTTTTAGGTTTGGTTGGGGCAGGAGCTATATGTATGTGTTCACAGAGGTCCACGCATGTGTGCATCTGGAGGTCAATGATGGACATCAAGTGTCTTCTACACTCTCCACCTTATCTTTTGAGACAGGGTCTCTCAGAACCTAAAGCTCATTGATTGGCTATAGTGCTGGCCAATGAGCTCCAGGGATCTGTCTGTCTGGGCCCCAAGTAGAGATGACAGACTGCACTGTCTCCATGGGGCGGATATCACTACGGAAAGAGTCCATTGGAAGGGGAGGAAAGGGTCCTAGTTCCTGTCTGGGACCCTTGAGCAGACAGAGTGACAGCACATAGGCAGTCCCCATGAGGTCATAGTTGTGGGTGGCCCTGATAGCTCATGCTGACCCCCAGAGAGGGATATATTTCACCTTCAGCACAGAAGGACAATCCTATTGGGCTAGGGAGGAGGCTCACTCAATATGTGTTAGCTATGCAAGTATGAAGACCCAAGTTCTGGTCCCCAGAGCCCACATAAAAAGCTGAGCATAGCAGTTCAAGCCTGTAAACCCAGCTCTGCTCGGGGCCCAGATTTGTCTTCTTGCTTTCCTATGTCTCTGTCTAGATCTGTCTTTCCTGCCTTTCAGGGTGGATATGCTGTGGAAAGGGGACAAATGGGCAAATCTCACTGTGAGAGATGGGCCTTTGTCCCAGGGAGCAGGTCTGCCATCACAGAAGACCATGTATGCCCAAACCAGAACAGGATATGGGGCTTGTGTACAATGATTTCAAAGTTTTACCTGTGCTGATTCAAAGTGGTGCAGAATGTGAGAGCTGCCTTTAGCGATGCTTTCTGCACCAGCACACAGTCAATTGCGCTTTGTAAGAAAAACAAAATTCTGCAACAAGAGAATAGTGCACATGGCTGTTAGCATGGCTAATTCACTCTAGGCTGTGCTTGATGACTGGGTGAGAATCTGGCAGAGAAGCAAACAAGGAAATCTCAGGACTTCTACCACATCCCAGAAGACTGAAGGTCTACCCAGTTCCTCCCAGATGACCAGTGCCCATACTCAGAGATCCATGAGATGAAGCTGAAAGAATCCTTACAGACAACACCATCATAAATCTCGTGTATAAGTATAAAAATTGAACCTTCATCACCCTTGCCTGTCCATGGTCCTTATTTCTAGCCTGAGTGCCTTGCCTTCCTGGAAAACTTCGTTTTTCCTCCCAGCTACTCCCTCCAGCCCTCCCTTCTCTCTAGGATCTAGTCTTCCCTTTAACAGAAGTGGAAGGAGATATTATTTATATCTTTATATTTATGGAAATCTGTATATTTATATCACACAGTATCTTCTCAAATGGATTTCAAGTTAATTACACAAATCTTATAGAGTGGGGAAACAAGTCAATGGGTAAAGTACATGCATACAAGTGAAAGGACAGGAGTTCAAATCCCCAGAACCTATTTGAAAGCCAAGCACAGGTGTACACACCTGTAATGCCAGTGCTCCTATGGGTGAGATTGTAGGGG
The DNA here is from genome assembly GCF_018167655.1 of Microtus oregoni. NCBI lineage: Eukaryota > Metazoa > Chordata > Mammalia > Rodentia > Cricetidae > Microtus > Microtus oregoni. Next base: position 2,806,389 of record NW_024543874.1, read on the forward strand.
TGGGGATGGGGTTGGGAGTAGAGCCAGAATTCCTGGAAGCTTAGGAACCAGCTAGCCTGGAATACACACGAGCAAACAGCCAAGAGACCCTGAAGCAAACAAGGTTCTCTGACTGCCAGATGCACTCTGTGGTACCTACACACATGAACAAACCCAAAGAAGGAGAAAAACTGGTAGGTAACACTTCCTTGTTCCCACCAAGCTCATGAGAGTCAGTGTGGAAACATGGCGACGAATAAGACAGTAACAATCAACTAATTGCTTAAAGACTGGCTGCTCCTTCCAATTGAAGGGACTTGCAAAGAGCTGACCTCGAGAATGCTAGACTTGGAGTCGGAGACAAATTACACTCAAGTACTAGCAAGTTGTTCACTCTCTCAGCTTCGCTTCTCTTATCGCTAAAACAGGAATGACGCTGCATCTTTCAGAGATATAAATGGAGCAACGAATATAAAGGACTGTAGCAGAGAAGCTGTTTGAAAAGTTCTCTCCTCTTCCTCCTCATCAAAGTGCCAGTAGTTCTCCCGGCCTTCAAAGCAGAATGACCCACCTTCCATTGGGCATTCTGGGACTTTGCATGTCATCGTTGCTTACTGTATGGACAGTGGGTTCTGAGGCTGTAGTGAGGGAACGCAATGTCTAAGGAGGACAGAGAGCCAGGTGAGATGCCCATTCAGGGTGCATTGCACCTCTTGCTGTTCATATTTATAGAAGGGCATTTAAACATTTAAATCCCCTGCTCTCCGAGGCAGTGCATTATCTCCCCCCCACACACACACACCGGTTCACTGATATAAAAATAGTAATTACGTGGTCTATGAGACTAAGGGATGAAATGCTGGGAACGCAGATCTGATCCCACCCCCCAGGAGCGCTCCTGTGCTGCAAGACACCAGAGTCAGGGAAAGCCTCATTCATCTCAAGCTCAGCTAGGACGGATGGATGAACAGTCACTTTCAGCACTATGCAGACCTTCTGTTTTTCTAAACCAGACAAATCAGGTCTGATTTAACATTTTTTTAATTTTTCTTTTCTTTTTTATTTTTAAAAACTAGCATATTTATTGTTCATACATCTCACTGGCTGACTCCTTCCTGTCTTGTGGATTCAGGCTGCCATAATAAAATACCACAGCTGGGTAGATTCGATGGCACGGCCTTCATTCTCATTGTTCAGTGCTGAATTGGCTTCCTCTTCCTGGTTTGACACAGAACCTTCCCAGTGTCCCCTTCACCATAGACAGCAGGGGAGCTCTGGTTTTCCTCCTACTCAGGACTCCAATGCCATCACGAGTGCCTACCAATCCATTCTGTCCTCTCATCCGAGCTAACTACCTTCCAAAGACTCAACTTGCAACCATCACACTGTGAGTTACAGCTTCTGTGTATGAGTGGGGGGAATGCTCAGTCCTCACACAATAAGCTCCTTCCTCAATAAGGGGCAAACTAAAAACTGCCAGGGGAGTTTTTCTAATGACTAGGTCCTGTAAAATACTTCAGAAAAGAAAGACTCTCCAAGGTAAGAACTAAAACAAAATGAAAGGAAATTTCATGGAGAACTCAGAGCCAGGAGTGACAAGTCCTAACATCAGCCCGAAACAAACGCTGGTGGGCTCTGCTTGGTGCCTCAGGTTTTTCTTGCATCTGCCATGCTGGTGTCCTCAGGGCAACAAGCACCAGGCGTTCTGATTGGAGGAGCAGCGCTGCTTCCTCTCCTCCTCTCTCCAGCTCTCCCAGAACAGAATCGCACCAGGACCAGCAGCTGTTGTCACTCAAGGCTGCCCGCTTCATCAGGGAAGTCGCTGTCCTCCCTCTGCCCCACCTCTGCCATCTCAGTGTATGTGACCAGGGCTCTGACTGCAGCCCGCAGAATTCTACTGTCAGCAACCTGCGTTCATCCCATGTGACAAAAAGAAAAAACAGAAATTAAATTCAAACTCTTTCAAAGAGTAGTTTGAGCTTGGGGGCAAGGGGCTAGCTACACTTATGTAGGAGACGCTCCTAAGGGGTTTGCAGAGCCTTGGGCTAGAGAGACAGCTCGGCAGTTAAGAGTACTGATGGCTGTTCCAGAGGACCTGAGTTCAAATCCCAGTATCTACATGGCGGCCCACAACTTTCCATACCTCCAGTTCCAAGTAATCTGACACCCTCTTCTGGCCTTTGTGGGCACCACCTGCATACTGTGCACAGCCATACACACAGGCAAAACACCCGAACATAAAATAAAAGCTGAAAGAAATTGGAAAAAAAATGTAGAGACTTCTATATTCAAGTCTAGAATGCAAATGCAAGAAGATAGCCCTCACAATCCAGACAATGCAACTTCTCAATGTTTAACAAGCCAGGCAGTTATAGCGCTGCTCTTGATACATTCTGGGTTTTCTGCAACAGCGTGGCTGCAGTCAGAGAGATGCACCCACAGAATCCGAAGAACAAAAAGCCCTGAAAGCCCTAGCAAGAGAATGTCTCCGTGGGATGCGCTGAGGCTGGCCCCGGCCTCTCTGTGTGCTTGTTGCAGATAACCTTGATCTCAGTTGGGGTTTTAATGGAGGTAGACTGGTAATGGAGGGGAAAATAACTTCTCCTCTTCTCCTGCTGTTTCCTATTAGCTGTGCATGAGGTTTTGTTATTCTCCGATGTTTACTTAAAAGAGATCATAAACGTTAGCTGGGGACCAAAGCTGGCAAGACTGGCAGCCACAAAATAACGAAGAGCCGAGATTAGAAGACATCTCAGCCAAACAATCTACCTGTGTCATAGGTAAGTGCACACGGCGGCCGGCACCATCCGTTGCAGAGGATACTGGGAGAGCACAGGGGAAGGGAAGCCTTTGCCCTCTTGCCGTGGATGCTACCGGTGCTTCCTTCCTGCAGGTGTGTGATGAGCCCGTGAGTGGAAAAGCCCTGTGGGTGCAAAGGCAAAATCACAAGCAACCTGTGAAGTGTAAACCTCCACAGCTGCCTGTTCTGAGCACCTGCCACCTGGTACAGCCAGGCCTGGAGGCTCCTCATGCCCTGTGTCATTTCACTCTCGGGGCACTGGGAAGGGCAGGCTTACCTCCAGCTTGCTGGCATGGGAGCTCAGACAGGTTAGGCTAGCTCTCCAAAGTCACTCTGTTGGTCTGCAACTGATACCAGGTATGGATGGACTTCTAACCTCATATTTGTCCCTTTATTCTTTAGGTACTGGCATAGATGCTGGGAGGCAGGAAGACAACCTCTGCTGGGTTCTGATTTGTGTGCCCCTGACCCAATCTTTAAGCAGAATCCCTAACTTCCACTGTGACTCATGTGGAGCTCAGGTTTCTGTGGAGGCAGGGTGGAACAACATGGGATAGGGGTGGATCTTGGGTTTCTGTTGCTGGGAAGAGACACCATGACCGTGGCAACTCTTATAAGGGAAAATATTTAATTGGGGCTGGCTTACAGTTCAGAGGTTTAGTCCATTATTGTCATGGTGAGAAGCAAGGCAGCACACAGGCAGACATGGTGCTGGAGAAGGAGCAAAGAGTTCTCCATCCTGATCCGCAGGCAGCAGGCAAAGACAGTGATACTGCACCTGACTTGAGCATTTGAAACCTCAAAGCCCCCATCCCCCACCCAGCGACACACTTCCTCCAACAAGACCACACTTCCTGATAATGTCACTCCCTATGAGGCTGTGGGGGTCATTTTTATCCAAGCCACCACAGGGTGGGAGGAGCCAATAGGACTAGTGTCCTCACAGAAAGAGACACCAGGAGACACTAGAGAGTTTGTATGGTCTCTGAGAGGAGGACACAAGGCAAAGACAACCTGAAGACACCGAGGGAGGGGCACCGGCAGTCCAGGAAGACAGACCTTACAGGGAGCAGCTGGTGCTTGGGCTCAAACTCATGGTTGCTCACTTGCCTTCTCCCTGGCCTGTGTGCAGCCAGATGCTGCGAGGAAAGCACACGAGTCCCTGGAAGTCTCAGATCACGAGGGGCCTGCGACCACCCCTGCAGGATGCTCCTTTTGGATTTGATTTGGTTTGGTGACTGTATTTGACTTTTTTCTTTTCTATTTGCATACATTAATTATATATAGTAGAGGCTTTCTTAAGAATGTTCAAGAATACACATAACGCATTTTGATCAATTCACCTCGGGTTACCCTGTCTTGTCCCCCTCCCACTCCTGCTGCCCACTTCTTCCCAGATGTTTTTCTTTTCTTTTTTCTTGGGGGAGGGGTGTCATTTTTTCCTTTGGTTGTTTTCCTTTTGGTTTGGTTTGATTTTATTTGGGTGGCCAGTTGCGTTTTTCTTTCTGTTTCCCCACGTGTGTGTGTGTGGTTTATGTGCATCTGTGTGCTCATATTCACAAGTGTGGTGGGGCGCGCATGCCCAAAATTGATGTCAGGTGTCTTCCTCCATCTCCCTCGTTCTCCACTTTCACTGAGGCGGGGTTCCTCTTCGAACCCAGAGCTTGCCAGTTCCTGGATAGTCCCAACTTGCCCCCAGGGAGTCCATGTGCCGCTACCTCTGGAGGGCCGAGGTTACAGGTGGCCTCCACGCTTGCCCAGCTCTTCCTGCTGTGGGTTCTGGAGAGCCCAACTCAAGGCACAGACTTGTGCGACAAGTGCTTTATCCACTGAGCCAGCTCCCAGCCCCGCCCCCACTACGTTTTATTAGGGTTTCCCTGGATGAGGGATTCTCTACAGAAACTTAGGTCTCGATGGATGGCTACTCCACTGAAGGCGGTTTCTCCAGCCCTGGTAGTCGTTAACTGCCTATTTATACTCAGGGAGGGGCGGGGTTTCACCAGCCCTTCCTGCCTGGCTATGATTATCTACTTAGAACTTCTCGGGGCCCCTTTCCTCATTCCCAACCCCACGTCGAGATATTGACATGCCTCCTCTGTGCTAGCAAAGATCCAGAGAGCAGCAGCATTGCCCAGCTTCTAAGATAGCATCCCACCTCATCCTATCCCTTCCTTCAGTTCTTACATCGTTCCTGCCTCCTCTTCAGTGATGTCCCCTGAGCCTCAGTAGGGGTGATACAGATGCCCAAAGTGTTCCCCAATCATCTAAGCCCAGGCAATGCAGGTAACTCTTTCCTGCGGTGGCCTGAGCACCATTCAGGGTGGGTGTGCCATTACCAGGCACCATTCTCTGGTTTCTAGGTGGGGCACCAAGGTCAGTCTCAGGCAATCCCTGGTGCCATGGTTGGAAGGCCCCTTCAATAACAGGTCTCTTGGAGAGACCTGTGCTCTCAGAGCCTGGCTACAAGTGACTTACAGCTGAATCAAACGAGTAACATCCCTGGTTGCTCCCCCCAGAAATGTATGGCTAACATAGAATACAAACTAGGACGAGACTCCACGGCATCAGACTATAGAAGCACAAATAACTCAAAGACCATTTACTACTATAAAAGGGCCAGCCTTAGGCAGGTAAAATGTCCCTAAGGATGTCACTGGCCAATAGCACAGCACAGGGCTGAGGACCCAGAGTCCTTGAAACAGCAACTTATACATACCCTCTTCTTTTCAAGAAGACAGAAGGCAATGACAGCAAAAGTTGCGTTCAGTTTCATTCTCTGAGAACTTTTGCTTTCCAGCCTTTTGACCCTGCAACAGAATGTGATCCACAAGTGCATCGGGCCACACTGGTAAATATCCTGGGCTGCATGCGGCCTGAGAGGCGGGCTGGATCTTCTTATTTAGCTAGCCATCCTTAGGGAAGGGATTTGCATCCGCATGTCAGAGTCCAGACTCAGAGACGTTCAGATATATGTCCAGGACAACAGCTAATCAAAGCCAGGCCTGAGGGACTCAAAGTCCCCATCTCTGGGACCAGAGCACAATTCTCTCTCCTGCCACATTCGCTGCCACATTGTGACTCAACTACTGAGCACTGAACCAGGAACCTAAACTCCTGCTTTAGCATTATTTCTGCAGGAAGTGATCTGTGTCAGATAACTTACGCAGGAATCTGTAAAAACATGACCTGGTCATTCCTTTTATAAATCTGCTATCTCTTGACATCTTTTCTGTTTTTGCAGTGCTGACAATTAAACCCCTGGCCTTGCACATGCTAGGCAAGTGCTCTAGAAACGCCTCTAGCCTTTTGCTACCTCCTAACAAGCTATAGAAGAGCGCTGTGCAAATTAAGAGGAAAGTAATATTACACTCTCCTGTGTCTTGTTACTGTCCCCTGCTCTGTTTGTCAGTGTTCTATTGCTGTGAAGAGACACCATGACCATGGCAACTCTTATAAAGGAAAGCATTTAGTTGGGTCTTTCTTAGAGTTCAGAAGTTTAGTCCATTGTCATCATGGTGGGAAGCATGGCAGGCAGCGTGGTGACTTACAGACAGACATGGTGCTGAAGAGGTAGCTCAGAGTTCTACATCCAGACCCACAGGAAGCAGGAAGAGAGTGACCTTGGGCCTGGCTTGAGAATTTGAACCTCAAAACCCACTCCCAGTGACATACTTCCTCCAACAAGGCCACATCTCCTAATCCCTGTCAAGTAGCATATCCCCTAATGACCAAGAATTCAAAAATATGAGCCTATGGGGGCATCCCTATTCAAACCATACAATCATCTTATTACTAACTTAGACTCCCATCTGGGGTAGATCCTTCTGAGTCAAAGCATCTTTGTCAATTATGTATCATGGAGAGCATTTTCTTCCACAGCCCTGTTGGCAGAAGCTTCTGCTGCAGATCAGGGCCAGACGCAGAGTAAGTACCAAAATGTCTGTCAACGGATGAATGTGTAAATTAATGAATGTAGAAAGTGGCTTACAGAGAGAGCCACTCAACATTGGCAAGCCCATTTGCCCAGGGAATCAGAATCTGGAAACAGACCAATTTTTTTTTAAGATGGTTTGAATCAACGAGCAATTTGCTAATATTACGGCAAACTGAAACAAACTGGTGGTTTTGGTAAATTATGTGCGTGAACTGGTTATTAGATAAATTGGACACATTTTTTTTTTAAAGCACTCCTTGAGTAACTACTGAAACTTGATTACAAAAGCGCAGATCCAGCCTGGATTCCCTCTGTGCCTGCATCCCCCAGGCCTAGTAAGTGTCAAAGTCCATCTATTCAAGCTGCCCTCCCGCCTGCCCCTCTCTTCCTCCAGCTACTGCCTCCTGTCTGGACGAATCATTCTTTCTCTCATCCCTGGTGTCCAGCGCCATCATTCCCGTCAGGTCTGCTGCTCTGGGCACAAACACTGACTATTCATGTGCTTTCTGGGTGCTGCTTTGCACCCTGGTGTAGCCTCACCCACCTTCTATGCCATGAGCTATTTGGGGAAAAAAACTGCATAGAGGAAGACTGTATGCTTCACTCTAAGACTGTGTGGTCTAGAGGATCCCCCAGCCATCTGAGTCCGTCCTTGCTAAGCAGTATCTACAGATGGCACCCTCTGCCACGCCATCTATTTCCAGCCTGGATCGTTATCACAGAGTTGTTGTCGAACATGTGTGGGTACGTCTATTCTCTGAATTCTCTTTTGAACTAGTTAGAACATCTGCCAATTTCCCTCACTGCATAAGTTAAATAAAATCTTTAATACATATTCATTATAACTGCATGAGAATCGTGATTTACTCTTTCTAAAACATTATGTTTTAACACATTCTCTTCCCATTGTCTCATACCACACAGTACTTAGGTCAGAGCCATTATAGGCAGGGCCTGGTGCTGTAAATGCCCACGACACTGGGTAAGCGGGCCACTGGGCTCACTACTGCCTTTGAGCAATGACTTCCAGCACTCATGGTTTTTCTTATTATTACTTTTTCATCACAGTGAAAGCACATATCTCTGTAAGTTGTTGAACCTTTAGTTGTTTTAACAATTTTACATGTAAGTTTACAAAACTTACACAGTGAAGTCATGACTTGGTTTTCAGCATATTCGTAGAGTTGTATAGCTACCACTACAATCAGCTCTAGAAGATTCTCATTCACCACAAAAAAAAAAAAAGTCCATTCTAAATCACCCTTCTGAGACACGCTCAATCACCAGCTACCCAGCCCTTGGAAAGCACTAATCTACTGCCTGTCTCTCTGGATCCCCTTTCTATAGACTTGTCATATAAAGTGAATTTTTCACTTCTTTAACTTAATGTATTTTTAAAGTTAGTCCATGTTGTTATAAGTATATGCCCCTCTTTTCTTTCTTAAAATAACCAATTTAATCCCACTTTTGGATTACTGCATTTAGTTACTCATTAATCAATTGATGAATACTTGGGTTTTTCCACTATTTAGCTATTATGAGTAATGCTGATGTGAATATTCAGACACAAATTCCTCTACAAATATTTTATTTCTCTTGAACATGTAGCTTCCCTGCCAGGCTGTTTTCCAAGGTTACTGTTTATCTTCATTTTCAGCACACACAAAGAAACGAGGACTCTAAATTACCCGTGTCTCTGTCAACACTTGTGACTATTTGCCTTGTTTGTCACGGCCATTTTGGTGGTCTGTTTTGACTGGTGTTTCACGGTTTACAGGATCGGTTCAGTTTTTCCCCAACCACGACTTTAAGCACGTTCCTTGTCAGCACGGTTTTTGAAAGGCTTTCTGGAACATTTGGGGAAGGGAGTTGAAGGTGTTCTGGGGCACTCCTTTGTGGGGGCTTGGGCTAGTATCTTCCCTCCTCCTTTCTTGCTTCTTATAAAGATGCCACCCTCTGTCACTACCAAGACCACCATTATCTATAGAGGGTCCGTGCTTTCTACCTTCATGTGCGACAGTGAGGGGAGGGAATTGGCCTCATGCTCATTTATAACACCATTTTAGAATCATAGAATTGACATGTATCTGATTTCTTCCTCTGTGTCAGCTACACAGGATCCTCCAGCTTAAGAATATAATCTCATGTCTCCATACCCATGAATACACGCAGTCCGTTTTATTCAGTATGTTGGAAGGGGGTGGAAAGGCATGGATGTCGGGAGAATTAGGGGAAGAGTAGAATGATTATGATCAAAATACAGGGTATGTGTATGAGAAATTCTTAAGGAATTAATATGTATTTTTTTGAAAGAGCACATTCCCAGTCTCAAAATATGTACACTTCTTTTTCTTCCTCCTCTTTCCTCAGATGCGATCACCTATCACTAAACCATCATCTAATGCACTGATAAGGGCATAACCCACGCATGACTGAGAAGCTTGAGACACCTGAGAATCGCTGACACCAAGACCTGCCTTAGCAACAACGCTACACTGTATTTATGATCAGATTGCCATGTGAGAGGGGAAACCTTTGTCTTAACTCTGGGTAGTATAGCTTGTGATAACTGACCTCGGTCCCCAAACACACCACACACACACACACACACACACACACACACACCTTCCTGGCCCGCCTCTGAACTCCCTAAGTGAAGTTCTGCCCACCATTCCAGTTTTGGAAACATCTTCAATGTTCGCACAGACTGGACCCTCCTTACCCTCGATCATAGTTTTCTATTCTTTTTCTATTATTTGATGTGGTAGTTTTCACTAAGGCAAACTGACTTTTTGTCTTTCTTGAAGCATTTCATGAATATTTTTCTTTCATGAGGATTTCTTTCAAAGGTGTTTTCCTATCTCCCAAAGTGACTAGTAAAAGACAATATTCAGGACACTGAGTGACTTAGCATATGTACTAGGTCAACTGGTTTTCTTGAGCCAGGCTCTTAGCTTGGATGACCTGGAACTAGCTATGTAGATGAGACATCACTTAGATGCATTGATAAATAAGACAGGAATTCATAGCAAGCCTCACGAGAGCTCAGTTTTCTGATGTGTGACACACGCACTATACATACAAACACTACACACATGTAGACTACACATGTACACAGATTACACACTCTCCAGGACTGTATTTAAAAACTTTTATTAAAATAAAAAAAGACAAATCCTTCAAATGTTCTGTCAAAATGTTCCTTTCTCCAGAAGTTTATAACAAACATGAGGAACTAGGTAGCGTGAGGTAAAGCCCCCTTTGGCCCTCACAAGTGATGATACTTCTGCCCTTCCACTCAGTGCTGATAATGGAGAGTGAAGGAAAAAGCTAACACATAAATGCAGTCCCTACTTTCCCTTAAATTGATGTAAGCATTAACTGGCCTTCTACTCAAGCCAGAACTGGAAATTCCATATTTTCTGTTAAATTTACTTACTAACTCTATAGAAAAGGGCCCAGCAATGGCCTTCGCCTGAAAAACTCCCTTCAATGAGAAACTACTTCCATTAAAAGGACTGTGTCTCCTAAATACAGCATTTTAATTGAATGAAAATCAAACACGCACAGATAAATTAACATTTATTTCCTCAAATGTATAGTGAATGTGCCAGTGATTCAAGAAAACCATCTTCACAACTAAAAATAGCAAATGTCTCAAAAAGCAGCCTATCGGGCTGAGAGCTGAGACAGGAACAATCTGGGGTATGGAGACAAGCCTTCCACACCACTTCAAAGCCGGGAGAATTCTACATTTTCATCCTCACGGTCAACAGGCTTATACTAAAATAGTGGAATTATACTTCACAGTGGACTCGCTCCTCAACCAAGAAAGCCTCGGGGAGGGTTGATGGCTCCAAACTACTCACATTCGTGAGAGATGCTGCTTAGACCCCAGCACACAGAGAAAGCAGTTTCTTATCTACTTATTCTGCAGCTGTGCCCTGTCTAACGTCACACCAGGGCTTTCCAGGATGAAGATCCACGAGCTTTAAGATCTTCAGCATCCATCCTTATCCTATACATTATCATTTTTAAAGAAAGCTGTTTAAAACGTGTATGCCTCGTATGTATGTGTGTCTGTGTGTATTCATGTGTATGCACCCATGTGTGCAAGTATCCATGGAGAACAGGAGAGGGAGTTAGATCCCTGGAAACAGAGTTGCAGACAGTCACAAGTCACCCAGTGTAGATTTCCTATATATACACACACTGAATTATATACATGATTTCCAACATAACAAATGTGATCCATGCCAAGATTCTCTTATCGCAGCAGTTAAGATCTCTTGCTGCTCTCACAGAGGTCCCAGGCCGGGTTCCCAGAATCCACACGGTGGCTCCCAACCATTGCTAACTCCAGTTCTCGGCGATCTGATGCCCTCTAGTCTTCTGCAGGCACTGCGCGTGTGTGGCATGTTTATATGCAATGAAGGCAAAGCATACACCACACACATATTCTCTCTTACACACACACATACACACACACACTCACATACACACCCACACACTCACACATACACACACACACACTCTCTCTCTGTCTCTGTCTCTCTCTCTGTCTCTGTCTCTCTCTCTCTCTCTCTCTCTCTCTCTCACACACACACACACACACACGGTTAAAAGGGTCTTGTATCTCAACCTCACTCTTCTCCCTCCATTTAAAGGATGAGAGACAGCGGCACTTTGCTGAGCTGTTGTGAGCAGCCGGCGACAAGCTGCAGGGGAATCTGGTCTCCATCCCGTCGTGTACTCCGGACCACTCAGCCCTATGCAGCCTTAACTGGGAAGTGGAGAACATCACAGACTTTAAGTTCTAACACTGGAAGCAGGAGACTGGGCAGAGATAGCTAATAGAGGTGCCTGTCTTTGACTCTGCCACAGGCAAGAGCCAGGGAAACCAAGGAAAGACTCAGCTCCGAGAAGAGCGCTGGGAGGAGGGCTGTGAACCAGCAAGTAAAGAGGGACGGCAAGGAGAGGCAGAAGGGCAGCCGAGAGAAGGAACTCCAGCCCGCCACCTCTGCAATCCATCCTTCCAGGAACAGCTAAGAGAAGAAGGCCACCAGGAACCCCCATCCTAACAGCAGAACAGGCATATTCCCTGGTCCTCATGGGCCTGACATCCACTTTGGGGGAGCTGCCTGGTCTGAGAGCGACAGCTCAGCTACAAACAAGGAGCTCACACCATGCCACTCCCAGACCCAAGAATCTAATCCACAGCAACAACCACCAAAGGTGTTATCTTGCCTTCGGGGCTGGTAGCTGTCCCTCTCATGTTGTCGGAAGCCTTTGGGCCTGTACATGCCTCCTTCTGCTTCCAGGATAAAGGCTTCCATCACCATCAGCCTGAGTCACGCCTGCTCTTGACCATCATCCCCAGACCTCAGCTGGAGCTACAGCTCCTAGTGAAAGTCTGGTTCCACTTGTACCTATCCACCAGGAGCTGGGGGAGGTCCTAGTTGCATCCCATGGCGCTGGGATGGTGAGTGTCAGCACTGCAAGCCTCACCCCATCCGTGCTTTCTTCTGTGCGCATTTCCACCCACATCTTAAAAACCCAGGACCACAGACACCGAAGACACAAGACACAGCACAAACCATATCCAACCCAAGGCTCCTGGCATGTCCCCTACCTCCAGGAGTGGACATTCCAGCCCATAAGGGCAAGTGCTAGCTACATACGTCACGAGAGACAGAGGGAAAGTTTCTTTAAGTCCCACACACTTGGACCAACAGCTGTTGCTGCTATCCAAAACCCTGACACACCTGATTTATCCCTTCAAGACTGGAAAAGGCATCATCTGGGTCCCACAGATCTGAGAAAGTGGCTTCCAGGGCTATAAAACCCAAAGTTTAGAACTGTCCCTGTGGAACCTAAGCCAAGTTTTTTCCCCCTACATTATATAATCTTGAGAGTTCATGATTAATGATGCCATAGACTCCAGTATTACCTGTGCTCATTCATGGAAATCCACCCTGTAGCTACCGAACTATGTTATGGGGTCTCCATCGCCCTATCACAGGGTCCCAGGGAAGGTCTCCCTTGCATTCTGTGGTTCAGAGAGCCCGACTGCTGGTGTATCAAATTACCATAATATAACCCACAAAGGAGCAGATATCAGGTCCCAAACAAATGAGTTTTTAAGGAGTTAAACTAACACCCAGGTATGTTTGGTTTGATTTTGCTTATTGTTTGGTATGAGGATCTAACCCAGCTCTTCGAACATCCTAGGCAAATAACCACTGAGCATATCCCCCGCCTCCAAAACACACTTGAAAATCAACTATTGTATCAGAGCCCTGAGGTATTTAACTGGGTTAAAGCTACGTATGACCCTTCAGGTTCAGATCTCCATCGAAAACCACATCCTTTCCCAACTTGTAAAACCTCAATGGACTATTGTCCTGATTACTACTTAGTAGTCATTTTGACAAACCCTCTAAGAATGGCTTTAAACAAGCTCTAAAAACAGGGCAAAGGTGATTTATTAATACAGATAAAGATTGTTGTTTAAAGTTTTCCGAACCTTTCATAGCAGCTCACCGGAAATTACTTAGGTTTTCTACTAAAACCAAGTGCCATTCCTTCTGTATCGCCACAGTGTAGCTTAGGTGGGAGGTTAGAGAGGATGCGAGTGAATCACAAATCAGGGTGCAGTTGCTGACGCAAGCTGTGACTCAGGCAAGTGCCAGCATCGCAACAAGACCACACTTCTTGTATGCAGCTCGTCAAGGCAATTGTGAGATGAAGTTACCAGCTGATTGCCATAAACGGAGCTGGTATCAGATACAAATGAATCAGGATGTTCAAGGAAGGAAAAGCAAATATCGAAACAATCTGCTGGGAGTTATGAAAGCATGCTGGTAGTAAGTAAAACAGACACACACACACACACACACACACACACACATGCTGACATATGTTTTTGGTTACAACAGGTATTCAAGATATAGTTTATGTCCCCAGAATACCTGTTGTAACCAAAAACATATGTCAGCATCAATTTTCTTTAAAATAAGCAGATGTGGCCAAAAGAGAGAAGGAGAAGGGAAGAGAGAAGCCAGGAAGGATGATTCGGGATTCATGAGGCACGTAAGGCGATGCCTGTCTCTGAAGGGAAGAAAATGCCTTTCGCGTTTCTGGATCCAGGAGCACTGTAACTGCAGCAGGGCCGCCCAGAATCGCGCTGGTCTCCAAGACTCTGTGAGCTCACTGCCCAGAATTCGCTCCCGCAGAGCAGCAGAGCCCCCAGTGTTTGGTTCTCGTCCTCACCCTTGTCTTCCCGTTCACCAAACTCTTAGGGAAAAGTATTTCTTCAGCTTGTGCCCAAACCCCGAACTTTCGCTGTGAACCGCTCCGTGTTACAGGAAACCCAACTCCAGTTGACATCTGAGTACCACAACGCCTGCACCTGAGGCTCAGGGAACGCTGCACTAGAGGGAGAGAGAAGGCTGTGAGAGGCGGCGGACCAGGACCTCTTCCGGGATACTGTCTTCTACACGCAGCAGAGAAGCCGTGGAAATCTCAACAGTACAGTTGCCTAAACAAGACCTAGACACGGATAACACCAGTTGACGTGTTGACACAAGATGGATGGGGGAACCTCAGAGGACCCCATCCCTATATGAAGAGCTACAGGCAATTGGTGACTGGTCAAAGACGGAGAATTAGGCTTCTTCTAGGATGAGCACCCTCATTTGGTATCCAATCCCAAGCTGTCAGCCCTAAAAACATACACACGCAGGCAACGCTGAATAAACTCAGCAGGTTGTATTTATGTGTTGATTTGCTCATATATAAATAAACAATAATAACTTAAAAGAGGCCATGAAGCAAGGGGGAAACTATGAAAATACAATACACATATATGAAATGTTTAAATAAGATAAAAATAAAAACTATTTTTACAACTAAAATAAAAAGTAAGTTTAAGGCTATTTTTAAACCATTACCTTTATTAAATTGATGGCATATTCATTAAATATAAAATAAAGAAGGGACAAGATCATTCTTAAGGGCATTTAACAAGTGTTACAAAATAGCCTTTAGTCAAAATTTTAAATTATTCTTCCAACTTATTCATTTAAAAAACAAAAACTATTACCGAATGCCTTCTTACAAACAGGCTCAACAGAGATGGTGTTAACCATATAATCATCACACTAAAGAAAAACTAGTTGTAATGAGTTTTGAGTGTACGAAAAAGTCTGAAACCTGCATTCCATAACTAAGCTAAATCTTCCTGAAAGTTTTGAAAATCATTTCAAACAGCTACGAGCATACAGATATTGTTGCATAACTTTTTTTCACTTGGCGACTATCCAGTAAGAAAGTCACAGTTGAGGCAAGAGAATGTGGTAGAGAATTTTGAACAATAAAGAAAATAGATAAACAAAGCATAAATCCTTAGAGATTCTTCCCAGGCACAATGTTTGATTCTATATTCCTTTAGATCTTAATGAAGGATACGTTTACTGCACTCCAAAAAACAGATCAAGTCTGCTTTCACTCAAAACCCTCCGCTTAAACATTCCTGGCCGTAACAGAACCGATACCGCGGGTGTAGAGCGACATCTCGTGGCCATCTGCAAATTTACACACACCCGTTCTACACCTCAACAAATGCTGTTAACTCTCAAAGGAATTAGCACATGAGAACAGAAGACACGGAGCAACCCTGAAGCGGGAAAGGATCGTCTCCAGAGAACAGTCTGGAGAAAGCTGACAAGAGCTAAGAGAAAAACACTGGGCACCCCAAGGGGGGGGTGATGGCGCGCTGCATGTTTATGGGGGTGTGGAAGAGGGGGGTGACTCAATACCCAGGACAATGCTGGCAATAGCAGAAGCTAGAAAAAACCTTGGTTCTGGGTGTTCAGCCCCCACAAGCAACAGAGAAGATGCAAGAAAACATTGCAAAATGATTTCTGTTGTTACATCGTCTTGGCAGCCTGAGACCTTTTGGGAATGGCAAACCAAAAGTCGTGGATGATATGCACCAAAGCCCGATAAACAGATCTCGAGAGACTGCATAAAAGAATTTCTGCAAGTTGAAAAGCTAGTGGTAACCAAAATATAGACAGTAGCTTTCCCAAGGACTCCAAACAGCAAGCAAGACATGGGCAAGATCTGCACAGGGGCAGGGCAGCAGCCACCCAAACCTTAAAGGCAATCAGTCGCAAGTGTGACCAGCTGCTGCACAGCACTGCCCGTCTGCCAATCCAGCAGTGGTTTGTTTGTTTCTCAAGACAGGGTTTCTCTCTGGAGCCTTGGCTGCTCTGGAAGTTGCTCTGTAGACCAGGCTGGTCTTGAACTCAGAGATCCACCACCACGGGTATCTGAACTACAAAGACACAGAGGGGAGAACGGGACTCTGAGGACGCTGGATTCTAAGAGGTTGGA